>NC_058518.1:168343104-169593104 GCF_904849725.1 Hordeum vulgare subsp. vulgare | reverse complement strand
GACCCCTGATCTTCTTCCGTTCGGGAAAAAATCATTTCGGGGTTTTTCTTCCGTTTGGACTCCGTTCCAAAATCAGATCTGAAAAGAGTCAAAAACACGGGAAAAATAAGAACAGGCACTTGGCACTGAATTAATAAGTTAGTCCCAAAAAAGATATAAAAATTACATAAAACAACCAAAGAAGACAAGATAACAGCATGAAACCATCAAAAATTAGAGATACGTTTGAGACGTATCAGGCCCCGCCCGAGCTCCGTAGAAATACAATCTAGAGGAAGAACTACGAGGTACAGTGTTAGGATTGCACGTGGCAAAGTTGTGCCTCAAAAACCCTAAACCCTCTACTATATATAGGAGGAGGGAGGGGCTAGCCTTGAGGCTCAAGGAGAGCCTCTTGTCTTCGGCCGAAGTGGAGGAGGGAGGAGTCCTCCTCCAATCCCACTTGGAGTAGGACTCCTTCCTAAATTGCCCACCACTTTTGGATTTTCCACCTTTTTCCTTATGGGCTTTCCTTGGATGACTTGCCAGCCCATTAAGCCTTATTTCACATCCAATAAACCCATGTGGACCCCTTGGGGCGTGGTGGGCCCACCCATTGGGCCACCGGACCCCATTCGTCACTCCTGGTACACTGCCGGCAATGCCCGAAAACCTTCCGGAATCTAAATACCAACTTCCTATGTATCAATCTTCATTTCTGGACCATTTCAGAACTCCTCGTGACGTCTGTGATCTCATCCGGGACTCCGAACAAAACTTCGGTCACCAACACATATACCTCAACTATACTAAAACGTCACCGAACCTTAAGTGTGCAGACCGTGCGGGTTTGGGAACTATGCAGACATGACCTGAGACACTCTCTGGTCAATAACTAATAGCGAGACTTGGATGTCCATATTGTCTCCCACATATTCTACGAAGATCTCTATTGGTTGAACCTCTATGTCAAGGATTCAGTTAATCCCGTATGTTGTTCCCTTTGTCCTTTGGTATGTTACTTGCCCGAGATTCGATCGTCGGTATCTCCATACCCAGCTCAATCTCGTTACCAGCAAGTGTCTTTACTCATTCCATAATGCAAGATCCCGTAACTAACTCCTTAGTCACATTGCTTGCGAGGCTTGTTGTGATATTGTACTACCGAGTGGTCCCTGATACGTCCATTTTGCATCATGCTTTTATGTTGATATTTATCGCTTTATAGGTTGTTATCACACTTCACGGTACAATACTTATGCCTTTTCTCTCTTATTTTTCAAGGTTTACATGAAGAGGAAGAATGCCGACAGCTGGAATTCTTGCCTGAAAAACGAGCAAGTTTGAGATACCTATTCTGCGGAACTCCAAAAGGTGTGAAAATCAACGAGGATTTATTTTGGAATTTATCAAAAATACTGGGCGGAAGAAGTACCAGAGGGGAGCCAGCAAGAGGCCACAAGCCTGCTAGCCGCGGCCTACCCCCCTGGACGTGCCTAGGGGGCTTGTGGGCTCCCAGTTGGCCCTCTGGCCCCCCTCTTTTGCTATAAGGAGGGTTTCGTTCCAGAAAAAATCAAGAGGAGGCTTTCGGGAGGAATCGCCGCCGCCACGAGGCGGAACTTGAGCAGAACCAATCTAGAGCTCCGGGAGGGTCGTCCTGCCGGGGAAACTTCCCTCCCGGAGGGGGAAATCGTCGCCATCGTCATCACCAACACTCCTCTCGTCAGAGGGGACTGATCACCATCAACATCTTCATCAGCACCATCTCATCTCCAAAGCCTAGTTCATCTCTTGTAACCAATCTCCGTCTCGCGACTCCGATTGGTACTTGTAAGGTTGCTAGTAGTGATAATTACTCTTTGTAGTTGATGCTAGTTGGATTACTCGATGGAAGATTATATGTTCAGATCCTTGATGCTATTCAATACCTCTCTGGTCATGAATATTATTATGCTTTGTGAGTAGTCACTTTTGTTCCTGAGGGCATGGGATAAGTCATGCTATAAGTAGTCATGTGAATTAATTATACCTATAGAGCACCTTTAGATTCACCCAGTTACGTTGCAACGTTTGATAACCCACAATGTATTCCTCTGGTGTCCGGGAGTTGCATGATCTGATGGTCATAGGAACAAATACATTGACATGCAGAAAACAGTAGCAATAAACTGACACGATCATATGTTACGTTCATAGTTTTGGGTCTTGTCCATCACATCATTCTCCCAATGATGTGATCCCGTTATCAAGTGACAACACTTGTCTATGGTCAGGAAACCTTGACCATCTTTGATCAGCGAGCTAGTCAACTAGAGGCTCACTAGGGACGGTGTGTTGTCTTTGTATCCACACATGTACTTGGGTTTCTAATCAATACAATTCCAGCATGGATAATAAACGATTTTCATGAATAAAGAAATATAATAATAACCAATTTATTATTGCCTCTAGGGCATATTTCCAACAGTCTCCCACTTGCACTAGAGTCAATAATCTAGTTCGCAACACTATGTGATTGTAATGAACCTAACACCCATACAGTTATTGGGTTTGATCATATCATGCTTGTGAGAGAGGTTTTTAGTCAATGAGTCTGAACCTTTCAGATGTGTGTGTGCTTTACAAATCTCTATGTCATCCTATAGATGCTGCTACCACGCACCATTTGGATCTATTCCAAATGACTGCCCCACTATACGAATCCGGTTTACTACTCATAGTTATTCGGATTAGTGTCAAAGCTTGTATCAACGTAACTTTTATGACGAACTCTTTAATCACCTCCATAATTGAGAAAAATTTCTTAGTCCTCTAGTTACTCAGGATAGCTTTTGACTGTTGTCCAGTAATCCATTCCTGGATCACTTCTGTACCCCTTGACAGACTCATGGCAAGGCACACATCAGGTGTGGTACACAACATGGCATACTTTAGAGCCTACGGCTAAGGCATGGGCGACGACCTTCATCCTTTCTCTTTCTTCTGCCGTGGTCGGGCTTTGAGTCTTACTCAAATTCACACCTTACAACACAACCAAGAACTCCTTCTTTGCTGATCTATTTCGAACTCCTTCAAAAACTTTTCAAGGTATGTATTTCATTGAATGTTTTTATCAATTGTCTTGATCTATCTCCATAGATCTTGAGGCACAATGTTCAAGTAGCTTAATCCAAGTTTTCCTTTCAAAAACACCTTTCAAACAACCCTTTATGCTTTCCAGAAATTTTACATTATTTCCGATCAACAATATGTCTACCACATATACTCATGAGAAATCCTATAGTGCTCCCACTCACTTCTTTGGAAATACAAGTTTCTCACAAACCTTGTACAAACCCAAAAACTTTGATCATCTCATCAAATTTTATATTCCAACTCTGAGATGCTTGCACCAGTCCATAGAAGGATCGTTGGAGCTTGCATACTTGTTAGCATCCTTAGGATCGACAAAACCTTCTGGTTGTATCACATACAGCCTTTCCTTAAGGAAACCGTTGAGGAAACAATGTTTTGACATGCTATGTGCAATATTTCATAAATAATGTAGCAACTGCTAAAAAAATTCCAACAGACTTTTAGTATCTCTACGAGTGAGAAAGTCTCATCATAGTCAACTCTTTGAACTTGTCGGAAACATCTTTGCGGCAAGTCGAGCTTTTCTTAATGGTGACTCTTCACCATCATCACATGTCTTCCTTTTAAAGATCCATATGTACTTAATAGCCTTACAACCATCTAGTAGTTCTTCCAAAGTCTACACTTTGTTATTATACACGGATCCTCTCTCGGATTTCATGGCCTTCAGCCATTTGCCGGAATCAAGGCCCACCGTCGCTTCTTCATAGCTTGTAGGTTCATTGTTGTTCAACAACATGACCTCCAAGACAGGGTTACCGTACCACTCTGTAGCAGTACGCGACCTTACCGACCTACGAGGTTTGTAGTAACTTGATCTGAAGCTTAATGATCACTATCATCAGTTTCCACTTCCATTGGCGTAGGCACCACAGGAACAAATTCTTGCGCCCTGCTAGACACTGGTTGAAGTGACGGTTCAATAACCTCATCAAGTTCCACCACCCTCCCACTCAATTCTTTCGAGAGAAACTTTTCCTTGAGAAAGGACCCGTTTCTAGAAACAAACACTTTGCTTCCAGATCTGAGATAGGAGGTATACCCAACTGTTTTGGGTGTCCTATGAAGAAGCATTTATCCGCTTTGGGTTCGAGCTTATCATGTTGAAACCTTTCCGCATAAGCATCGCATCCCCAAACTTTTAAGAAACGACAGCTTAGGTTCCTCCAAACCATAATTCATACGGTGTCATATCAACGGAAATACGCGGTGCCCTATTTAAAGTGAATGCGGTTGTCTCTAATGCATAACCCATAAACGATAGTGGTAATTCGATAAGAGACATCATAGTATGCACCATATCGAATAGGGCGCGGCTATGACGTTCGGACACACCATCATACTATGGTGTTCTAGGTGGCATGAGATGTGAAACAATTTTCACATTTGTCTTAATTGTGTACCAAACTCGCAACTCAGATATTCATCCCGATGATCATATCGTAGACATGTTACCCTCTTGTCACGACGATCTTCAACTTCACTCTGAAACTACTTGAACCTTTCACTAATTCAGACGTCTGTTTCATCAAGCAAATACACTAGTATCTACTCAAATCATCTGTGAAGTAAGAACATAACGATATCCACTGCGTGCCTCATCACTCATTGGACTGCATACATCCAAATGTATTACTTCCAATAAGTTACTTTCTAGTTCCATCTCACTAGAAAACGAGGCCTTCAGTCATCTTTCCCATCTGGTATGACTTGCATGTCTCAAGTGATTCAAAATCAAGTGAGTCCAAACGATCCATCCACATGGAATTTCTTCATGCATTTATACCAATAGGTATGGTTTTCATGTCTCAAATGTTTCAAATATGAGTGAGTACAAAGATTCATCAGCATGGAGCTTCTTCATGCATTTTATACCAACGTGACTCAAGCGGCAGTGCCACAAGGAAGTGGTACTATCATTACTACTTTGTATCTTTTAGCATCAATATTATGAACATGTGTAGCACTACGTTCGAGATTCAATAAACCATTGAAGGTATTTATTCAAGCAAATAGAATAACCATTATTCTCTTTAAATGAATAATCGTATTCCAATAAACACGATCTAATCATGTTCATGCTCAACGCAAACACCAAATAACAATTATTTAGGTTTAACACTAATCCTGATGGTAGAGGGAGCGTGCGATGTTTGATCACATCAACCTTAGAATTACTTCCAACACACATCGTCACCTCACCCTAGTTAGTATCCATTTGATCCGTAGCTATAATTTCGAGTTACTAACACTTAGCAACTGAACTGGTATCTAGTACACTGGTGCTACTAGGAGCACTAGTAAGGTACACATCAATATCAGGTATATCCAATATATGTTTGTCTACTTTGCCAGCCTTCTCATCTACCAAGTATCTAGGGTAGTTCCGCCTCAGTGACGTTCCCCTCATAACAGAAGCACTTAGTCTCGGGTTTGGGTTCAACCTTGGCTTTCTTCACTAGAGCGGCAACTGGTTTGTTGTGTCATGAAGTATCCCTTCTTTCCCTTGCCCTTCTTGAAACTAGTGGTTTTACTAACCATCAACAATTGATGGTCCTATTTGATTTCTACTTTCGCGATGTCAAACAACGTGAATAGCTTAAGGATCATCATATCAATCCTTGATATGTTATAGTTCATCATGAAGCTTAAGTAGCTTGGTGGCAGTGACTTTGGAGAACCATCACTATCTCATCTGGAAGATTAACTCCCACTCGATTCAAGCGATTGTAGCACTCAGACAATCTGAGCACATGCTCAACGATTGAGCTTTTCTCCCTTACTTTGTAGACAAAGAATCTTGTCGGAGGTCTCATACCCCTCAAAAAGGGCACGAGCATGAAATCCTAATTTCATCTCTTGGAACATCTCATATGTTCCGTGACGTTCAAAACGTCTTCGGTGCCTTAATTCTGAACTATCATAAACAACGTGTATTATTGAATTTATCATGAATAATAAACGATTATCATGAATAAAGAAATATAATAATAACCAATTTATTATTACCTCTAGGGCACGTTTCCAACAAGGACAGCTTCGAGTGCTAGTCGTCACCCAGTGTTTGGGCTCCGCCCAGGATGCACGCGACCTCGCGTTGCCCATGACACTTTGCGGCGTCATCACGGACTGAGGGAGTGTCGCACATACGCACATCTGGGCCGATGCCCCGAGATCCATGCCTTGTACCCTCTGCTTGTAACAGCGAGGGCAAGGCGGCAGCGGAAGCAACCTAGCCCCTTTGGGGACAACACCGAGCTTGGCGCACTGGCCTCGCCAGGTAGCGAGCCCTGCACCCGCTAGCCGAGGGTGGAGGGCCCCTACACAACGGAGCTCGCGCACCTGCTTGTCGAGGGATGGTTGGCTCGGGAAAGGCGGCGGTGCCAGTGCATTGAGTGGCTGCTCGCTCGGTGCGTGGATGGTGCGTATCTGCCACGGAGCCGGTGAAGCCCTAGTTGAAACCGGAGCTATGGAACTGCTACGCACGCCTTCCTGGCGCGCCAAATGTCGAAATTGGGGCTCCGTGGACCCAAGGGAAGGTTCGAACACTAGGGTGTGCTCGCTCTCCCACCCTGTTCTACCTCACGGCTTCATGTTGTTATGTGGTAGTGCGAGCTAGGGTGACGAACTGAAACAACGCGGTAGTTACCCAGGGTCGGGCCATCGGGTGGTGTAAAACCCTAGTCCTGCTTGTCTTGGGATTGCTTGAGGTGGAAGACAGGTACAAAGGTGAGTTCTTGCCCTAGCCTAGGGATGAGGATGGATCCCCTTCTACGAAGGTTGTGCCTCTCCTATATACGTGCCTTGGTCCTCTTCCCCCGAAAACATGGGTGGGAAGGGTTGCCACAACTACCATTTTTGAAGGGGGCAGGACTGTTGTCCGCCCTGACAAAGGTGGTCTTCGCGTGCAAAAGCTTCTCTTCATGACGCATTGGTGGGATTGGGGATGACCCCTGTCCTCCGGGACCTCCTTCTTTAGTCTCCATATACCGAACGTGAAACTCTCAGGGGCCGCTTTGGGAGCACGCCAGCTGTCCCGATCCACTTAGCATAAAAGGGTAAAAGACCCTTCTACGCTAGTGTTGGCACATCTCCTGTGTTGTGTGCATGTCCTATCGTACTCACGAGAAGGGGCTGGGTCGTTGGACCCTACCGAGGCATCCTTGACGGGGCCGCTCCACGGGGGCCTCAGGGGGAATAACCATGCAATTGGTGCCCTACCGAGGCCCTTGGAGACGATCTTCAAGCACCCACCTCGCGAGGGGTGGGCCTTCGCGAGGGTTCTCCTTGTCCGGCTCGCTGATGGGCCGAGCCAGGCTTGTCCCGCCGCGCCGTGCCCGGGGCCGCAAGTTTACGGGCCTGGGTACCCCGATCCCGGGGGCCGAAAAATTTCCGCTGCTAAACTCGTGGAGTTGCATGTGTAGGGCGTGTTTGACTTGTTATAATTGCAAAAATCCGCCAACAATTAAAATTGGGAAAAGTCTTGGTTTTAATTTGTCAAATAGTATATTCACCCCCCCCCCTCTAGACATCCCTTCTAGTGATCCCCCACATGATGATGGTGCCCGCGAGCCACAAGAGTTAGCCACTTCACTTTGAGGATGGCATTGGTATCTGTCGTCCACGCCCATAGAGCCAAGTCCCTTGTGTCTTCTTTGCACCGAGAGCGCATCTCGATGTAGTCGAGCAAGCAGCCGCGACCGATGATGAAGGTGGTAATGTAATCCAACCATGCATGCATAGGAACTCCCTCCATGCACAGGCGGACGTGGTGGAGCATGTATTCATTTTCTAAAGGAAGTCTACTAAATAAGAAGTCATCTTAAGATGTTATGTTAGGTTAGACTATGCTATATGCGAACTCAAATTTACGCTGAAAAGATTGCAGCAACATTATTATTCATGGTTTCAAGAAGGACATGATCCTGGTGTTATTCTCCCAAGTGCTCTCCAACATTTGTACCAAAAGAATACATGGCAATTAGAAAGTAAACACAATTGCCAAACAAGCAAAGGGTGCCGAAGGAAGATACTAATAATTAGAGACTGATACTCATAAATGCAAGACACTCGATATTACAAGAAGGATAAATAGAAAAATACTAACATGAAGGTAGTTTTCCGTACTCTCGCTATTTCCTAGAGGAGGTAAGACTTTGCACATTGGAAAAAATTAGCATGAGTACTAGAAATCGGTTCAACTAACAAAAAACAGCTCTCATACAAGTGGTGAATTATGAATTAAAAAATGAAAAAAATTTAAAGGTGATTTAAATATCATGGAGCACAGAGTCGCTTTCATATTCCTGTTTTATCTCTAAAGCATGTGTAAGAATAAACTCTTATTCTTTGAAGGTGTTTCTTCATCTAAAAGACCAAGCATAATAAAATATTCATTTCCTATTCATTAAGAAGTACAATATGTAATAACAAGTTAAACTCAACTGAACTAGATTAAAATGCGAAAGAGCATAGTAAAGTGGTTGTTCATTGCAAATCATCAGAAAATGAGAATTGTTCGAGCATAGGGTTAAAATTTCAACATTGTCCCCATCAAAAAATTGCGGAAAGACAATATTTTTTAAAACAAAAACACCCAGGACTTTATTTGTTTGAAATAATAGTAGTACATCGTTTATGAGGAGAGATACAATTTGAATTGGAAGTTCCTCAGACGAATCCAACATCAAAGAAAATCTTGTCAATCTAGGAAGCTCGTAAGCAACTTTATTTCTTTCCTATTACAGTATAGTAAAATCACAAACAAGAGGATAGCAATCGTCTAAAACCGCACCCCCCAAATAATGACCTCTCATCTTTATTGTTTCAGTGACCTCCAAATTGTCCAAATTAATAATGAGTCTATTGCATCATATGCTACATGTATGGGCTAGACGAAATCAAAGTGTCAACACTCCGGCCGTCAGGTCATCCACATAGTTGTCGTCTTCCCATTTCCTCCATCAATGAAATTTCCTTTATCATCCCTCTAAACCGCCTATGTTGTACCCCCAAGCAAATCTTAATCAAATGAAGCATCAACCTTAAGTTTGAGAAAATCTATAGGGGACGGGTCCACCCCTCCTTCCTCATGGTAGCCTCTGTATAGAACACGGTTACAAAGTTTATCTTTATAGCACGAATCCCCATCGTAGCCTGATAAGCCTCTTGAACAACTCCTACGTACATGAATTTACGACTTACCCACCATAGATACCAGGCCTTAATGACAGTCACCTCCCAAGCATTCAGAAGACCGTGATTGGCAAAATGCCGGTCTAGAAAAAGGAGTAAGAACTCCAACACTGCCTCACCAGCATGATCAACCTCGCATGTACTCTTAATAATTTCATCCATCCCTAACCTAGTCCAAACATCCCTAGTTGTATCACATAGCAACAACAAGTGTTTTGTATCATTTGGACCAACAGTAAGAGGGGAAATTGCACGAAACTTTCAAATGTCTTTTGCCAAGAGTAACACAACACGAAAATGTAGCATGCAACATATGCTAAATAAAAAATTAACCTTTGATGGGCAAGAAAGCTTCCAAATATTACACCAAATGGTATTAAGATAGGACCGTCCCATTTTATTTATATGTTGTAGTTTCCTCCCATGTTGGTGATGGTGTCATGGAATAGGAGGTGCTTGCCATGTCATCCCCCGGTCTGGAGAGCCGGGCCTAGGACCCCCATAGTAATTTACTAGTGGGCCACATTCTTCCGTCCCACGAGCACCAAATGGACACTTTTGAAGACTTGGTTCCTATCCCAAGACCTAGATGTCGTCTATGCCATGATAGATACCCCTGATACCTGTATAAACCGAGGGTATGGCTCATAGATGACGAACTCATACACACAAATATCTGGCAATGGTTCAACCTGTAATATGTAATCCCTCGAAATGAATAAAACCAAAGAAGGACATAGGGCATTTTCTCTTTGAGAGAGCCCCAACCTGGGTAAAATCATGTGTCTTTGTTACCATCGTACCAAAGCTACTTGTTCGGGACCCCCTACCAGAGATCCACTGGATTTGAATCCATCATTAGTGGCCCATGCACGTTCCTCGGAGTAGTCAAAGCGATTCGATGGCGCTCCATATCAATGACCAGGTTAGATCCTAAATGACTTTCCTGCTAGGACACCTTTTTGTCTATGGTAGTTAGACCCTCTTCATTGATTCGACTATCCACCTAGGCCAGATCGCAAACTAGGCCCCATGACGGATCACCAGATTTGAGAACCTCAAATATGTCGTGGACTCCCGCGACAAAGTTTCCTTTGCGAGTTGGGTGTTAGACTAGATCAAAGAGCGCAACCATGCACCTATCCGGACCCTGGATTTAATCCCGGCTCAGGACGATGGTGAAGCTGATGCCATGGATCCTACCTTGAGCCCAGATCCAAGCACCACACCATACGACCATATGGTCCGCCTAGCTGCCAAAGAAGAACCAGATTCCCTGTCAGGTCGGGTCTTATGAAAATTCCCATTGGCCCCACTCTCGATTGGGCCACTGATCGAAGTGACAAGACACTTCTCAATGATATGTTAGATCGGATTCAGAAACTCACAATCTCAGATGATCAAACCTTGGTTTATTATTGGATCTTGAAACACCTGCGACAGTCAAAATTGGCGACCTACCCACCACCCACCTAGTCACCAACGTCGAAGATTTAACCGAGACTCTCGAAAGTGCCTCTAAGGAGATAGCAGACATGGATGACGACGTGGGAGAGTCTTCATAATACCCACCACCAGTTGCTATGCGCACATGCTAATGGATAGAATCCTCCACATATGATGTCTACATGGTAGAGACCCCCAAGAATGGAGGAGGGGATAGCCCCAGTCATGGGGAGAGTGGCATCAAAATGCTGGGCACAATGCTACCCCCGTAGGAGTTTTAGGGTTTTTCCAAAAGAGGAAAGATGATATAGCACAATACTAAAGTATTTCCCTCAGTTGATAACCAAGGTTTAATCAAAGCAGTATGAACCACAAGCTAACAAGGTCAACAATGCTGCAAAAAACACACTTGCACCCAACTTTGCAAAGCCCCTTGTCTTTCTAGATACAAGGTTAAAAGCAAATAGATATATAGTGGTACTACAAAATAAAAAGTAAAGACTAAAAGCAATTTTATAGGAGTTTGTATTAATGGAAGCATATAACCAGGGGTCATAGGTTCAGTAGTGGTATCTCTCTTGAAAAGAAGGCAAGCGACATGGTAACTAATTAGAGTTGGACATTTTCCAAGAATGGACGAGTATGACTATGATCATTCATGGCGTAATCTCGTATAGGCATTATGTCCGTGAGAAGTAGACCGTTAATCCACCTGCATCTACTACTATTACTCCACCCCAAGACCGCTATCCAACATGCAATTCAAAGTATTAAGTTCATAAGAAACATAGTAACACATTAAGTAGATGACATAATGTAGATAGGAAAAACTCTAGCAATGAGATCAAACCCCCATCGTTTTACCCTTAGTGACAACAAGACAAATATATGCCTTGTATGCATTGTGTCATTGAGATATAGAAATGACCGCAAGATTGAACCCACTACCATGAGCCACCCCCTCTAAAGATCTATCAGTCCATCTTGGCCACATAAGACCAATAGATTGGAAAGCATATATAATTATACATCAAAGAAACTTCAAAAGACCCAAAAAGATCCAATGAACAATACGATTGTAAACTTGCAATTCATCTTGTCCCAACAAACACACCGCAAAATCACATTGGGTTGATCCCAAACACAGAAGGGAGAAGGGGGAACATGGTATTAAAGCTCCAAAAAACAAAGACAGAACCATCTAGATACTAATGTGGACCCGTAGGTGAAGGAAGTACTCACACATGGTCATCGAGGTAAGAAGTTTTATGTAGAGGCCTTCGGCAATGGCTTCCCCCTCCGACAAGGCTAAGGAATAGGGCTCCATATGGGATCTCTTCGGAACAGAAACTTGCGGCGACGATATTACAAGAAGGATAAATTGCAAAATACTAAAATGAAGGTAGTTTTCCGTGCTTTCGCTGTTTCCTAGAGGAGGTAAGACTTATGAATCAAAAAATGGACAAAATCTGAAGGTTCCTTCCTTTTTTTAGGAGGGATAACAACGGAATTATGGCGAATTAGAAGAAATGCACCTTACAATCCGTAATTCCAACAAACGAATACACCTTATATAGAGGAAAAGAGGGAGTAATTGATAACAAGCACGTACGTCAAAAAGTGTAAACAAAATTACTATTGCTTTTGATGGATTAATGCTTTCACACAATGGCAATCAATAATCATGATGTCATATACATTTCTACAACCACGCAAGGCTTTATGATACTCAAACATCTTCACATTACACAACCTACAACTTCAGTCAAGTGATTCAATCCATGATGAGCCCTTTTCAATTACTTAGCACTTTGCTTAATGCTCAATTCACAAGACTTGGTCTTTGCACTTACGATGGAATAGATAATGATGGTGGGGATTTAAGGAGAGGACAAATAGGTATGATAAAGTCTCACATCAACGAGAGGCTTTATCGTTAGCCAATGGAGAGGCCTTACAATCAATGTCAATGTGAGTAGTAGGGATTGCCATGCAACGGAAGCACAAGATCTATATGTCTATCAAAGGTCTCTACACGCAGCTAAGTGGGTGAGCATCCAACTTACTTGCTAAATGAAGACCTCGAGCATTTGAGAAGCTCGTCGTAGTAATATGCAAGTCAAGTTCCATAATGTGAAAATACCACTAGCATATGAAAGGGAATATCATGAAACTCACTATATGAAATACATGGTGCTACTTTAAAGCACAAGTGTGGAAATGGATAGTCACTACTACAGGATGGTCCTAAGACAACACATGCATGTGAGACCTTTTGACCAAACTGTGTGTGATGCATGAATCACAAACGATATAGTTCAAGGTCCGTCGCCAATGACACGAATTGTGTGCAATGGCTGATCCATTAGACATGATTCAGATGAGACTTCCATGTGTGGTACATGGCAAACACTTGTTCCATACAAACTATTTGCGATTAGCCACGATAACACAAACAACTATGCATATAAAGATGTGTGTGACATACGACATACAATTCACCCGGATGAACTAGTTGCGAAAAGCTAAAATGACGCAAACAATTCGGCGTCTGAGGTTGTGTGTGATACACGGCAAATGGGTAGCCAAGACGAACTGTTTGCAATGATCAAAAGTAACACAAATGATTCCGTGTAACGAGATGTGTGGCATACCTGAGAAATAGGTGAGTAATCAAAATTGTGTGGGAAGACCGATAAAAATACAAACGATTCCTCATAATAAGCTATGTGTGCTGCGGGTAAACACTTTCTAACACCCAACTGTGTGATTGTTGAAATCATCACCGAAGTGTACCTTTGTTTATTTGTAAGCAATGTGATTTGCTCTATCTGTACAACATCTACGTTTTTTCTATAGAACAACAACATAATTGCATAACCAAAATAAACATTCAATTACATTACTGACTACAGATAACATTTGCACAACTAAATTAACAAATATATGCATACTGAACTAGTAGTAAGGAACATCAAATCGTCTATATTTCTTGTGACGAGGGGTGTCAGTCGGTGCACGATGGAGGCACTTCCTCATGTCAATGATTCATCTGCACATCCCATAGAAGTACATCAGTTGGAAAAGACTTGACATGACAGTTTCGGTTTGAAAAGAATTGATAAGACAATTTGATTAAGTAAAAGAATTAATTACCAATCCCATAGAAATATGAGACCCTTTGGACCGATATGAAATAACCGGATTACATCAAAGCAACTTCAATTACCATACTCCAACAAAACAAAGGATGAGGCTTACTAAACAAGAAAGGAACAAATACATAACAATTTGCTTGATAATTTTCTGGTAAGGTTCGCACGGGCTCTATATTACATTAGCCATCATGGACAAGGCAGTGCACACGACAAACGAAGCATCCCCGAGTCATAGCAAGATAGAAGGACTCTTTAATACATAACGAGAACCGCTTTAAGAAGACCGTGAACAAACAAATCCACTAGATGTCGAACCCAAACCTCACATGATGCATCTATTGGAAGATAATCCTATGTAACTACTTGAATTCCCACCTAAGAACTTCCAAAAATTTCTGGTTATACAATCAGGTCCACGGATACCAGGAGTAAAATCCATCACTCGACTCCTAGCAATAACACTACCCGTCCAGTGTATCACATCCGTCAGCACATGACCATAGATCTCAGAAACTCATATACCTCATACCCTCGTAATCACAACGATACCAAGTATAGCAGTACATCAGGATGCTCTCCACCAGTACTGGGATGCTAGAGTCCTCTCGACACTAATAATATTGAAGCAATTTCGAACATCCTCCATCCTAAGATACTAAGGAAACTGAACGATAGCGAGTGTGACAAGAATCCCTTGGAGCTCAACTCCCTGTGAGACTTCTACCCCAAATTGATAGGAGACACCAGGAACAAAATCTCGGTCACAACGACATCATTTAGTTTGCAAAGTACCCGTGTGATCCTAATTTTTTTTAGTGAGAAGAGGAGTAGAATTAAAGTTCCTACCTCAATATTCCTCACTAGAGCTTAGAAGAGGAGTAAAAATAATCCTACTCTCCGATATATAAGTAGACTCAAAGTAGTTTTTCACTAGACTCGACTCGGCGAAGTTCGATCAATCAAGGGGGCTCCTAGGTTGGTACTTCTCGATAACAGGAGGCACCAAGAACAAAATCTCTTCACAACGACATCGTAGAAGTTCCAAAACACCCATGTGGTCCTAAAAAATTGAGTGATAAGAGGAGTAGAATTAAAATTCTCACATCAGGATTACTCACCAGAGCATTGAAGAGGAGTAAAACAAATTCTACTCTCTGATATGACTAGACTCAAAGTAGTTTTTCACTAGACTCGACACGGCCAAGTTCGATCAATCAAGGGGGCTCCTAGGTCGGTACTACTCTTATACACACTTGTAATGCCCAAGATGCGATCCTATCCTCATTTTAGCTCGAGGGTCTCGATAGGGATGGAAGCGCATCTCATCGTTTTGCAAGAATGGATATCGTTATAAGTACATGTACAGAAGAGATAAGTATATGAAATTGTCTTACACTCGCCACAAGCTACAACATGAACAACACAATACAACAATATACTCAATCACCATGTACAAGAGCAGCGTTCGACTACGGACGAAAACAAACGATAAAACAACGACGTTGGTCCTTACTATTCGAGGCTGTCAGCATGGAACCCATCCTAGATCGATTAAGAAGAAGAAAAAGAAGAAACTCCAAATAACAATCATCGCGCTTACGTCAAAGTATTGCTTTACATGTACATGCAACTGTTGTAGTAGTAATCCGTGAGCCACAGGGACTCAGCAATCTCATTTCCAAAGGTATCAAGACTAGCAAAGCTTAATGGGTGAGGTATGGCTAAGTGGTGCTCCAGCAAGCAGCTAAGCATTTATTTGAGTAGCTGACTTATGAGTACAAGAATAAAAGGGGGGATGATACACGCATAAATGGACATGAACTAATAATGATCAAATAAATGATCTTGAACACCTACTTACGTCAGACATAACCCCACCATGTCCTCTTCTGAATGTAGAACTCACGAGAAGAGGCGGTCACGGTTACGCACACAGTTGGCATATTTTAATTAAGTTTACTTCAAGTTATCTAGAACCGAATGTTAAACAAAGTTTCCAAGTTGCCACATAACCGCGCGCACTGTTCAATATTTCATCCGATTAAGAAGTTAACTTGCCAATTAATCACTACTCGTAGGATGGCCGAATCGAATATCACTTGTTGATCACGTTAACTTGCCACACCGATTAATTGGTCGGTTAGACCGATTAATCAATTGTCATACCGATTAATTAGTTTCTAGACTATTTAATCGCTACTCGCTCATTAAGTCATGGGCAAACAAATCCCTTTTTTGGCCAATAACCCCTCCCATTCTCTATTACTACTAAATAGATATGGTTTGGCCCTCGTCCTCCTCCCTCGTGATCCTTTCATCATCTCCTAACCAGGCTGATGGCTAGCCAGGTCTTTACCGGAGCCAGCCACCACATTACTACTTCAAGATCCAGCTGCTCTGCCACTCTAGTCGCCTGCGTGCACCCCCCCATTGGCTCCTCCCCATCCTCTCTCATGGGGTTGCTCTCATCGACTGACCGGTGAGATGCTCCCCAGTCTGTTCCGCCATAGCGTCGGCAGCACGCAAGGTACTACCATCTTCTTGCCCTATCTTAGTGGATAATCCACAATTCATATATTAGTATATTATAGATTACAATTTCTTATACAAGTGGATGGAACTCTTGGTTTTGGTAGTTATTTGTAGTATATTGTGTGATGTATGTTAGAAAGTATATGGAAAGTTTAAATGTTTTACTAATAATTTGAAATTTGAGATTTTCTAGGTTTGGATGCATAACGATTATTTATGTTAACTCTTGTCTATTTTTTAAATGCCTATAATAGAATATTTTGTTATATTACATAGCCTATATGCATGGAAGTATAGTGTAATAAATGAAAAATCTAGATATAAGTTGGCAAGTTACTACTTAATCTACCGATTAATCCAATAGGTCGATTCACCGATTAATCACTACTCCCAAGCCGGTCGAGCAGCTACCATGTAACGACTAAGATGCGGCTCTTTACTTATTTGGGGGCGAGGCCTCAAAAGGGGAAAGGGGCGCATCTAAGTGTTTCGCAAGCAGGATAAACATCACAATACATAATGGATGGAAGAGTAATAATATTTGGCTTACACTCGCCACAAACTAAATTACAGAGTCACACAGTCATACATTATTCAAATGGAAAGCAGGGTCCGACTACGGACAAGGTAAACGACAAAAGCAATGCTATCCCGCCTTGCTAGGCCCACGATCACGACCAAGTGCCTCTAGTCCTCGGGATACGTCACGTACAGCCTACCACTGTCCTCGTCAAATTCCCACTTCAGCTGGGTATCCTCGGAAGCATCTGTATCTGGGGTACCTGTACCTGTTGGTGGTTGTAGTAATTTATGAGCCACAGGGAGTCGGCAATCTCGTAACCTTGGTATCGAGTCTAACTCAGTTAATAGGTGAGGTTGGGGTAAGTGTTTGAGTTTGCAGCATCCTAAGCATACATTGTAGCTAACTTACAAAGAATAGGAATAAGTTATGGTGGTCTACGTAAGACGGTCGACGTATAAGAATGATCATTAAATGATCCAGAACACCTACTTATGTCATTCATAACCCCACCGTGTTCTTGATCACAGAAGGAACTCCTAAAGAAACAGTCATGGTTACGCACACAGTTGGCAAGTTTTAGTTAAGTTACTTTAAGTTGTCTAGAACCGGATATTAACAAAATATCCATGTTAGCCACATAACCACGAGCACGGCTTTCTGAAAGATTTAACCCTGCACGGGTGCTCCAACTAATCCATCACAAATTACCATAGGCCACATAGTAATCCTCGACCACGAAACTAGCGATCTCGTCGGATTCCTTAGAGGAAAACCTCAACTCTGAAGACCCAAAGTCTCACCGGAATCCCAATGTGCAAGATATATCGCTAAGGTAAGACAAGTCCAGCAAGACCTCCCGACGTGTCGACGAACCCCATAGGAGCCCATATCTCATTCTTAGGACACGATGAATCAGCTATGGTTACCCCGCCAAAACACCAAGTTGCCCTAGGGAGTGTTAATAAGCTGCTCTGAGTTGGACCAACACTCATGAGGAGCACTGGCCCGATTTGTTGATTAATTCCTCGGGGTAGCTATTCTCTATGTTTTTTATTAAGTTGTTAGCAAATTAACACCAAAGTTGGGTCTTGCCAAACAAGCCTTAACACTAAATGATTTACCAAGGGTGTCCCCATAACAACCCCAAAAGTGTTAGGAGCACTCAGTTATGGAATAAAACACCGGTAGCCAAAACTAAGGCGGCAATAGTGGAACAAATTGCCCAGCAAAAGTGTTCCGCTATTTACCAAGTATATTGGTGCATGAAATAAATGGCATTCAAATAAGGATGATATCAAATGCCCATGTTATCACATGGACCAGCTTGCACCTGCAACTAGCAACGCTAATAATAATGGTTGAGCAAGCCTAACTTAGCCAAACAATATTTGCTAGGAGGGGAGGTGTTTGAGGTTTCATGGAAATGTTTGATGGCTTATATATCAGGTGGTAGGCAGCGGAGATATAACGATAGAAATGAATCACTAAGCATAACAAAGCTAGAAACGGTGTCAAGGTCACGATCATCTTGCCTATGATTTCTTCAGAGTGGAATTGTTCCTGATCTTCCTGCACAAACTCACCGGCTCCTCGAACTCGTTTCCCTACCCAGTAGCTACCCACAAGAAACAAACAACAAATAAACACCAGCAAATGATAATGCAATAACCAATATGATGCATGTATGCACGACCTCTAAATATGCACCGAAACAATCCTACTCTGATAACCAAGTGCCACCTCATCATAAAGTGACACTATTGCAGAACTGTCGAAATCTGTAATCCAGTGCCACCATTGGATTCCTGGGGTTTTTATATGCATGGAGGGGGCGGCAGAGCTCGAGTGCATCAAAGCTTCTGCCATGGCAAAGTAAGGCAGGCTCTGCTATGAGGCGACGACTATGAACGGCTCAGCACAACGAGGAGAGGGCAGAAGGCGCGGGCTTACACAGTGCATGCGCGGAGGCACGGGCGAGGAGACGTTGGTAGGGAGGAAGAAGGTGACGACCACCTGCTGTGCTCCTGCTTCTGCTCGCCGGCGCCCCAAGAAGGGAGCACCTTGGATGGAGCAGATTCCGCGGCCCTGGCGCCTCCACTCTGCGGGAATGGAACCGGCCAGCTGCGCCAGAGCTGTGGGCGCGGGTGGGGCGATGGGTTGCTACTCTAGGCCAACGGCGAGCTGCTACAAGGCCCGGTCGTGGCCATAGCAGCGGGGGCTCCTACCGGCGGCGCGAGAGGGAGAGGTGGCGAAAAATGGAGTGGGGGCAATCGCTAGGGCACCGGGGTGCTTTTATCGGCCCGAGGGATGCTCGGTGGCCACTGGATATGACCAGGGAAGGATCAATGGCTGTCCCCTAGTTGGTACAAATGATGACGAACGCAGGGAGGAAGATGCCCCTCCGGACATAGGCTTGGGCCGAAACTAAGGCTGGATAGGTTGCTGCTGGCTGGGCCAGGTGAGGGGGAAAGCCCAGGAGACTAGCCCCTCTCTCTATTTAAAAACAAAAGTTTCTTTTTGTTTTTAATAGCTGCTAAAGACAAATAAAAACACCACTAATTTGAAAGAGGGGAAGGAAGGAAAAATACTCTTGGACTCATAAAGTACTCTCTATATTTTAAAAATGGTTTTAGGAACATAGAGCAAATAAAAATAACACCAATAAATACCATAAGCATGGGTTTGCAAAAACCAACAAAAGAAAAAACAATACATCACAGGACACTGAGTGACACCACCACAAACCCTTACAGGATATTAGAGGAAGGTCCAACATTTTTAAAAGAGGAAAACAGAAACTTTTATCACACCTAATAAATTGGGGAGAGAAGGGGTTTACAAAATTTGGTGAAACAAGGTTCTGAGGAGAAGGATTTGGTGGATCCGCTCACACAACCAACCACAACTACTAACCTGACACATTCAACACACAATATGCAACATAAGACAACAAGATGATATGTTATGATGCCATGATGCACAAGATGAAGGCAAGACTTGGATTTTATTTCAAACTCGACAACCAAAAGGAAGGTGTCATACATGGCAAGGTTACATAAATGGGATGGGGTGCATTGGGGTTGTTACAACTCTCCCACACTACAAGAGGATCTCGACCCGAGATCTATGACTGGAAGAACTCTGGGTACTCGGAACGAAGGAGGTCCTCGCGTTCCCAAGTGGCTTCCTTGTCTGAATTATGCGACCATTGAACTTTGAGGAACTTGATGGACTTACTGCAGGTCTTGCACTCAGTCTCTTCAAGAATTGCTATAGGATTCTCATGGTTGGATAGTTATGGCTGGAGATCAATATCATGGAGATCAACTATGTGCTCGGGAGTATTGAAGCATCTGTGGAGCTGAGAGATGTGGAACACATCATGCACATTGGAAGAGTTGGATGGAAGCTCTAACTTATATGAAGGACACCTCTCTTGCCAACAACTTTCAAAGGACCAACAAAGCAAGGGACAAGCTTTCCTTTGATGCCGAAATGTTGAGTGCCCTTCACGGGAGACACTTTCAGATACACAAAATCATCAAGCTGAAAAGTCATGTCAGGATGCTTGCTATCGTAGTGGCTCTTCTGATTGGACTGAGCTGCTTTGAGATTATCCCGAATGACACGGCACATATCTTCTGCTTCAGCAATCATGTCATTCCCAAGAATCTGACGTTCACCAGTCTGAGACCAATTGAGCCGGCTACGGCACTTCCTACCATATAGAGTCTCGAATGGAGCCATGCCTGAGCTTGATTGAAAGCTATGCTTGTATGAGAACTTGACAAACGGTAGGCAATCTTACCACTTCATGCCAAAAGAAATCACACAAGCTTTGAGCATATCTTCAAGGATCTGATTGACCCTCTCAACTTGACCACTTGTCTCGTGATGGAAAGATGAACTGAAACGGATCTTAGTACCATCGCAGTCTGAAAGGAATCCCGGAACTTGGAAGTGAAGATTCTTCCACGATGTGAAGAAATGAGTATAGGAACACCGTGCAAAGAGACTATCCTTGACGTATACAACTCTGCAAGCTGAGCTGCCGAGATAGACTCTTTGACATGGAGGAAATGAGCAACTTTGGTCAACTTGTCGATAACGGCGAAGATGGCATCATTGCCTCTCTTGGACTTCGGAAACCCAGTGACAAAATCCATTTCCACATGACAGAATTTCCACTCGGGTATAGGCAAGGGATGAAGGAGGCCTACTAGACGTTGATGCTACGCCTTCACTCTGTGACACACATCACACTCGTTCACAAACTGGGCAATTTCACATTTCATGTGAGTCCACCAGAAGGTCTGCTTCAGATCCTGATACATTTTGGAGCTTCTTGGATGTATCGAGAGGAGGGAATTACGGGCTTCATCCATGATAACTTTCGTGAGCTCTCCTTTTGGAACGACACGGCGGTCCTCGAAGAACAAGGTATCTCTGCCATCAACACAAAAGCACTTATACTTCGGAATGCTCTCTGTGAAGCCCATCCAAAGTTTGTTCACCATCGCATTAAGAAGTTGAGCTTGTCGACTTGGTCTTCCAAGGTAGGAGAAATCTGGATATTAGGAAGAAATCCCTCAGGTACTATTTGAAGGTTGAGCTTCCTGAAAGATTCACAAAGATCAGGTTGGAGAGGCTTCAGAATGAGACTGTTTTAGTAAGCCTTTCTGCTCAAAGCATCTGCAATGACATTTTCTTTACCTGGAGTGAAGTCGATGCTCGGGTTATAATCTTGGATCATTTCCACCCAACAAGTTTGCTAAAGATTGATACTAGGTTGGGTGAATATGTATTTGAGACTCTTGTGATCGGTGTAGACTTCGACTTGTCGGCCCAATAAGAGGTGTCTCCAAGTCATCAAAGCATGGACCACTGCCGCCAACTCAAGATCATGAGTGGGGTAGTTCTTCTCACTTGGTTTCAACTGCCTCAAGGTATAAGCTAGCACTTTCTTATCTTCCATCAGAACTGCAACAAGACCTTGGAGAGATGAATCATAGAACACTTGATAAGGCTTGGAATCATCAGGAGGAGTCAAGACTGGAGTTGAAGTGAGCTTCTCTTTGAGTGTGTCGAAGGCAAACTGACACTCTGGAGACCAGACAAACTTCACACTCTTTTGAAAAAGGTTGGACAAAGGCTTACCAATCTTGGAGAAGTTCTCAACGAACCTTCTGCAATAGCTTGCAAGCCCGAGAAAGCTTCGAATCTGCTTCACATTCTGAGGAGGTTCCCACTCAACAACAGACTTCGCCTTTGTAGGATCAACTTTGATGCCCTCGGCAGAGATGATGTGCCCAAGGTATACAAATTCCTTCAAGAAGAATTCACATTTGGAAAACTTAGCATAGAACTTATGCTCTCTTAGCTTATCAAGCACAAGCCGGAGATGTTCTTCATGCTCTTCCTTAGTTTCAGAAAAAACCAGAATGTCATCAAGATACACCAAGACAAATTCATTCTTGAATGGGGAGAAGATATAATTCATCATCCGAGAGAAGGTCGGAGGAGCATTGGCGAGACCAAAAGACATCACTGTGTACTCATAAGAGCCAAAGCTTGTCCGGAAAGCAGTCTTGGGAATATCTTCTTCGCGAACGCGGATCTAATGATAGCCCATCCGATCAATAATCTTAGAGAAAATCTTGGCCCCTTTCAATTGCTCAAACAATTCATTGATGTTGGGAAGTGGATACTTGTTTCTGATTGTCTTCTTGTCCAATGGAGGGTAATAGATACAGAGTCAGTCCATGCCATCCTTCTTCTTGACAAACAAAACTCCATAACCCCAAGGAGATGAACTTGGTCTGATCAGACCCACACGCTCTTGCTCATCAAGCTATTTCTTCAACTCTTTCAGCTCTTCGGGACCAAGTTTATACGGTCGCTTGCAGACCGGTTCAGTTCCACGTTCAAGCTCAATTACGAACTCAACTGGCTGGTGCGGAGGCATTCCTGGCAACTATTGAGGAAAGACATCTTCATACTCACAGACCACTGGAACTTGAGAAATGGGAGAGATCTCAAGCTTCTCATTGAGGGAAAACAGACGGATCGTGTCATCGCGAGCAGCGAAAATTATCACCTCCTCCAAAGGATGAGTCATCTTGACTTCTTTGGCTTGACAATCAATATACGCCTTGTTCATCTCTAGCCAATCCAAGCCAAGGATCAGATCAATATCTAACTGGCCAAGGATAATAGGAGAAGCCAGAAAGGAATAGCTGTCCATCTTGAGAGAGACATCCGGAACCACCAAATGAGAACTCATATGCATGCCCGGAGATACCACATGAAAAGGCTCTTCTAGAACCTCTGAAGGAAAATCATGCTTGTTCACAAATGGCTTAGACATGAAACAATGCGATGCACGATAATCAAATAAAACCTTTACAGAAAATCATTAACCAAGAGATTACCCATGATCACATCTGAGGAGTTCTCTACTTCAGCTGCATTCACCATATTCACCCTTGCAGACTTGGGGTTGAACCTCACCATTGCATTGCCTGGAGGCCTGACTGTAGGAGGCGGAAGATGTTACTGGTTGGTGCACTTGTTAGAGTAATGACCCTTCTGACCACACTTGCGACAAGTCACCTCTAACAGTGGACGATATTGCACTTGAGGATTTCCTTGCTTCTGCTGCTGAAATCTCTGCTGGAAAGCTGGGCTGGGTGGGTGGGAAGAACCACGACCACCAGACTGCTTGAACTGCTGAAGCTGCCGAGGAGGAGACACCCAATATTTTTGTTGCTTCTGAACCATCTGAGTTGAGGACGCGGAACTGGAATCTCTGAAACGCTTCCTTGAGTTCTCCACTTTGAGCAAAGTCGCCTCAGCCGTGAGAGCCAAATTGTAAAACTGATCGAACTCGAGAGGATCGTGCAAGGCAAGGTCCAACCACAAGTCTTCCTTTAGACCACCTCGAAACTGATATATCTTGCTCTTCTGATCTAGAATGTCATGTTTAGCATAACGAGCCAGCTCCTCGAACTCCACATTGTACTTGTACACAGATGAACTCCCTTGCTTCAAGCGCGTGAATTTCTCACGCATCTTTTCCACAAAACTTGCTGGAATATAGTGAGCCCTGAAATCCCTGCAGAAATCATCCCAGTTGATCACTCTATCGCTCGTGGAATCCTTCATTTGCTGCCACCATTCTACTGCCTGCCCCTTGAGCTGAAATGTTGCAAACTTGACAAAGTCGTGTGATCGCACATTACTCCACTCGAAGTGCTTGTTCATGTCAGAATCTAATCATCCGCACCGAATGGATGGTCAGAGGAGGTGAAGAACTTCGGCTGGTTCGCCAGGAATTGATTTAGAGTTGCAAACTGTTGTCCACCATTGTTGAAATTGCCCTGATGTTGTTGGCTCCTCTCTTTCAACAACTGGAGCAATATCTGAGTGTTTGCATTGGTTGCCTCCATCACAGCTTGCCATGCCTCTGGAGGAGGAGGCGGTGGCGGATGGGGTGGTGGAGGGTCAATGTCATGGTTTTGTCACGGCAGATGTCCTCGTGAAAGGACTTAGTGTTGGAGCCATCGCACCTTGGTGGCGACTCTAAGGGGTTGAATGGTAGCGAGACAAAGATTTACCCAGGTTCGGCCCCTCTTGAGGAGGTAGAAGCCTACGTCCTGCTTTATGTTGTATTGATGGTGTTTCAATTACAAGGAGGGCGTAACTCGCCTGACCTAGCACTCGATGATTTCTAACCTGCCCTCTTCTTCCCTGGGACTCGCCTTTATATACAGGTCGAGTCCTAAGGTTTTACAAGGGACCTTTCCTTTACACAAATCGTGACTCTTCCGATCTCTAAGTCGCCATCTTTCCAAGACTTGGAGACCTTCTCTACTATGGACTCCTCCCGAAGGTCTTGAATTGCCATACGACTTCCGGCCTTACTGGGCCAAGGCCAAAACCACTTGGAGATGAATTGCCAGCTACAGTGACCCGGCCCAACTAGGGCGGGTTACCCAACAGATAATATCCCCAACATTAGGCCCCAGATTGACTTGAATTTCTTTCACGCCAATATCCTCACTCAATTAGGGGCGATTCATCTTCACTCTTATTACGCACCATACAATTAAACCGCCATCTGCTGCGGAAAAGCTCAAGTCGCCAAATCACCTCTTGTTGGCGCCTTCTTATCCCTTGAATCTCGGAAGAGATGATGACGTAATCTCCAACGGATCCTTCAGTATCATTATCCCAAAAATTTCGGGGCGCCATCATGGCGAATCCTTATCTTTTGGCAGTTCCCGCTCATGGCGCCTCGATCCTAGCGCCCGACCTGATAAATAGACGGGAGGAAGGGACGGGGCGCATTTCACCTACCCAGCTTGTCGCCCTTCTCTTCCTCGCCGTTGCACCGAAAGCCTCAAAGCCACCCGAGAGCTCTAGCGCCACCCAAAGACTTCGACCTCATCTGAAAGCTTCGATGCCGCCCAAAGACTTCGTCGCCTTCGAACGCCTCGTCGTGGCCGAGCATTTCGTCACCGTCGAACGCCTCGCCGCCGTCGAGCACCTCGTCGCCGCCCGAGATCTTCGCCGCCGTCCGCGCAACGCTCGCGGCGAACCCCTCTTCGGACGCCTCCAGCCGTATTCACCAGGTCAGCATCAGGCCATTGAAGGCAGATCCAAGTTTTTCGAGGTTCATGCCTACTGTGTTCTTGGAACATCCCGAACGCCTTCGTAATTCCTGATTAGTTGGCGGTGATGATAGCGAGCACAGCAATGTTTTCCATACCTTTAGTTGTTCGGCCTTGATTTGCATACTTAGAAAAGATTTCACTAGAGCAACAGTACTGTTCCCACCTTAGTCATAGGCCGTTTTATCCAGATCTTTTTCGCATTCATTTACGTCTGTCCAGTAGATCCATAATCTACCGCTTGTCTACTGAAATCTGTTCATAATCTCATACTTCACCATCATGGCAAATACTACTGAAGCTCTGAAACACCTCTCCTTTAAGTAGTAAGAGTTTCATAAGTCACCCTGGCAGCCTGACCCGGACCTTCATCGGTGGGTCAAAAAACTCCCTCAGCCATCAGGCAAATTGTTCGGTGAGTCAAATGAACTTGTTTCACCATTTTTAGTAGATGCTTCGCGTGTAGATTTACCCGTAATTTTATCCCTTTGTAGCATGGGCACTGTTTTCAAAAGTGATTGGCTCCCAACCAAGTTCGATGATGCTATACTTAACGACTATGTAAAAATGGGAATCTGGACCCTCGAGAGATTATCGGTTGGCGTACCGGGTTAGGAGAGGAAATCCCCAACCCGAAGGAAGGGGAGATAGTTGTTTTTGTTGAACACCTTGAACGGGGCTTTAAGCCGCCCGGATCGAAATTCCTCAGAGATGCCATGACCTTTATGAATGTCCGCCTCCAGGATTTAGGGCCCAACTCGATAAGCAATCTGTGCCAGTTCCAAGTGTTTTGTGAGGCTTACTTGCGGATGGAACCCTTAGTTCCTTTATTCTGGTACTTCTTCCATTTGAATCGCCAAACAGAATTTCACAATGGCCCTAGCTTGGAGGTTGGAGGTGTCAATGTTCAACGCCGTAAGGATAGTTCATTCCCGTCACTCACCATGCCAAGCCATCCCAAAGGCTGGGGCGAGTCTTGGTTTTACTGCCGGGAGACTTCGCCTGAGGGCGAGAACAAGCTTCTCGGTTATAGGGAAGACCGCCTTCCAACAAATTTCAAACTCCCAAACAAGCTCACCGAAGAAGAGGAGTCAGACTTTATCCTAGTACTGTTCGAGTTAAGATCTCTAACAAACAACGGCCTTACTGGGGTTGACTTGATCCGCTGCTGGGTTGAATGGCGTATACTCCCCTTAAGTCGCCGGGACGGGTTAATGTGTGATTTTGACGGCACCCTAGATCACCCTCAGTGCTATTTCCACACGGCTCTGACAGAAAGTGATATTGTAACCATCATCAAGAAGTTGACCGGCTAACCCGCGGCAAAATGCGGCCAAATAGGTCTTAAGCCGTTCTACAAGATCAACCCGGCACCAAAGGTAAATAACTTAACCCGCCACTTGTTTTTATTCCTTTCGTCTTACTTGAACTATGACCTCTTATGAGATATGCCATTTTCAGAAAGGTGATAAATTCTGGTCCAAGAGGCCAAAAAAGATGTCCATGAAGCAAGCTAGGCCGCCTCCAAAGAAGAAGTCCAAGGGAAAGGGAAAAGCCGCCATCACTGAGCCATCTGAGGCCGATGAATCCCAAGTCGGCGACGTACTTTGAGAGGTAAAAAATCCACCCTCTTTAACTCGTCATCCATTACTGATAGTTTTGTGTTTACACCTCTGTATCTCGTGTGTAGAATGAGGACAATGAAAGCCAGGAAGACTCCGTAGAGGTAATTTCTATTTCCTCCGACTCATCTTCTCCTCCACCTAAGCCGGCCACGCGAATTTGTGGGAAAGTTCCCTTCTCACACCCAAATGCTTGTTTGGATCCAAATTTCCTTTTGAAGAAAGCGCACCATACTTCAAATCAGAAAACTCGGAGTCATTCTGGAGACTTGGTGTCCGGGTTACCAACAAGAACCAAGAAAAGGCAAAATGAGGTATCTTTTAATAACACTTCTCCATGTCCTTTTGGATCGCGTTTGTAACCCGCTCATATATTTGAAGTATTTATTTTTGCAGAGTTCTCCTCCCATATCCGGCGACTCAGTGATGTCGGAACTTCCACCGATGATCCGTGTCCCTGGGTAAGCCTTTGACAACATTTACCTTTGTTCTGATGGTGGTAATATCTATTTCTTTAAACGCACCCCCTTCTCCTTTTAGGGCACAGGCGAAGAAAAGGAAGACTGGCGGGTCAACTCCCATTACAGCTTCGGAGCCTATTGAAAAATCAGCGCCGATCCAGCATAACCCGGACCAAGACAAACCTGAAGATCAAGTGGATCTCCCCAGCTCGCCCAAGGAAACCATGGAAGCGCCTAACCCGCCATGTCCATTGAAAACAGCAGAAGACCCAGACGTTGTAGTTATCACCGGTACTCGCTTCTCTAAGCCGGCCACAACAGTTTTATCGAAGCATGTATCATCATCAGCTCAACCTGTTTTTGAGCATGAACTTTCCAAGGCTAAGCTCTCCTAGTATGAGAATCTCGAATTCAAAGAACTTCTCTCTAGCTTTGCACTTCGCCTGGAGGCGAGTTATGAGATGGAGAAAAGTCTGCTTCGATTGCTGAAGAACAAACATGAGGTACGTCTTATTGCACACTGTATTATCCTCATTAACCCCCAAGGGCCGGGTCATCAGTAAAAAGAGGAGCCGGATCTTGATAGTAAAAATGAATCTGTCGACCTGTAACCCCAAGGGCCGGGTCATCTGTAAAAAGATGAACCGGGTCTTGATACTTGAAGAAAAAACTTTCGACCTATAACCCCCAAGGGCCGGGTCATGTGTAAAAGGATGAGTCGGGTCTTGATAATTGAAGAAAAACTTTCGACCTGTAACCCCCAAGGGCCGGGTCATGTGTAAAAATATGAGTCGGGTCTTGATAATTGAAGAAAAAACTTTCGACCTTTAACCCCCAAGGGTCGGGTCATCTGTAAAAAGATGAGCCGGGTCTTGATAATTGAAGAAAAAACTTTCGACATGTAACCCCCAAGGGCCGGGTCATCTGTAAAAAGATGACCCGGGTCTTGATACTGTATAATTTTGTCTAAAAAATTGTACATTAGCCCCCAAGTGTCAGGGATGTTGCTTGCAATAATTCTGAGACTTTCCCCTTGACTATATATTTCGACACGAATCACTTATCCAAACTGAATCAGCATTTGGCGACTTGAAGAAAAGTGTAATCGATCAGCAGGATGCCCGGGCAAGATCATAAGAGAAGTGTCAACTGATCTTATCTGAGATGGAGAAGCTAAAAGCCGACTTAAAAAGGGCTCAAGCTGATCAAGATGCCTTAATAAAGCGAGCAGAAAAAGTTGATGCCAAATTGGACACTGTGCAACAAGAGTTGTCCGGCTTAAAGCGATATATCTCCAACACGGCGCAAGCTGTCTTTGGTAAAAACCAACCCTTGACCTTGCACTTTGTAAATAAATAGCTTTGTATAAATCGCTGACTATCATTACCTCTTACAAAGGTCCGAGAGCCGCCAATCTTCAGGATGATTGTGTCCTGATGCTGAAGGCAATTTATACGTTGACGGAGCAATTGTATACCGGAAGTGTGCTGGCCGTGGAAGCAGTGATGGGTGCCAAGGAACCCATAACATCAATAAAGAAGATGCTTGGCTGCTTATCTACTCTTCTTCCTCAAATTGGCGAGCTAACCCGGTCAGCCGCCCGAAAAGGAGCACTGACTACGCTGAGTCGGTGTTTGGCGTATGCTCCAGAAATAAACCCAGAAGAAGTAGCGGCGGGCTTTCCCCAGCTCAAGGATGATGGGTCAAAATTTGCTGAAGAAGACTACCAGCGTGTTGTCAAAGAATCCCGTTTGGCAGCGACTCAGCTTGCTGCAAGCTTGGATTTATCAAAATACCAAGCCGCCTATGACAACAAGAACAAGAAAGTTAACCCGCCAACCTTTGTAACGACCATCTTAACTCCGCGTCGACCCAAGAATCATTTTGACTTGGAGGTGGATCTCTCATCAGTGTTGAACGATGAAGATGAGTTCGCTGTGTTATCCAAGTGTAACTGGGTACTAGGCGACTTGCAAATTGAAGTCGGCCAGAGTTTGCAGCAGGCTGATCCGAGGACATCAGCAGAATAAAACTTCATAGATTTGGCGATAAGAGCCATGTAATAAGTCCTTTTAGAGATCAAAACTGCTTCTGTAATATCTTGAAAAATCCTTATGTCGCCCTTAAGGCGCTTTAAAATGCTTGACCCGCCGTTTGAGGCGCTTTTATGATGCTTGACCCGCCATGGCTAGAATGATTTTGATCATCGACCTGTTAGTCTTGAAAACATATACCAAACCATCTTGGTGAGTAATGGATGATAATAAATAACAACCGGCCCAAGATATTTGAGGCGAGTCAGAAAAAAATCTAAAAAACCTTGTGGCAGTGCCAGGAAGGTAAAAAATAGCAATTTCGTCGGCTCATCAGGTCGCGACAGGATAGGACGAGTTAAATAAACTCAAGTGCTACCCAAGGGAGACTTTTGTATCAAAAGCTCAAGTATTTAGACCGGCTGATCAGGCACGAGTCAAGCTTCAGTGAATCGGGTTCAATGAACCAATGGTTTCTCTATTTTCCATGTGAGGCGCTTGCCGGTACCAGACATGTTTTAACCAAGGCGAGTTCAGGGTCCATTTGCGGAATAACTCGCGAAGAGTTCACGGGTCCATATGGCAATTCGGCGAACACACAGTCCAGTATAACCATTTGTAATGCGGTATTTTTTTGAAGGCCAAATGGGTAGTAAGGCTCATCTCAGTGAGAGGAAGCCCCCAAGTGGCCTATGGTTAAGGGAAAGACCGTCATAGGATTGTAGAAGCGTATACGCTATTACCACAAAACGACTTGAGAACAAACTGCACTCAAGTAATCCGGCCTAATCTGCAGAATCATATAAGGCGCCTATGTTTGAATCGCGCGCTTGTGGCCACTTAGATCCTCTTTGGCTTATTGATACCCAGTTTTGTAATAAGCGCATCGTGGCGACTTAAGCTCTTTGATATAGATAGCGTCCATGCTTGGGCGACTTGTTGATGAAAAAATAAAGATCCATACCTTTCAATAAGATGAATTAGCAGGAAAGCCCCCAAGCCGGGAGGCGTTAATTTTATTGCTTTATAGGAAATGAAAAAATTACAAAACGTAGAGCTAATAGCTCAAGTGTAATAAGGCCGCAAGTGGGCTATGTTCCAGGGGCGAGTTGACTCAGCCTCCGTGGTTGGCCGATCAGGCCGTAGATCCACCAGATAGTAGGACCCGTTGCGAAGGTTTTTGCTGACGACGAACGGTCCTTCCCATGGTGGTGATAACTTATGCATGCGAGTACGATCTTGTATCAGTCGAAGCACTAAGTCGCCCTCCTGAAAAGTTTGGCTCTTGACCCGGCGGCTGTGATAACGTCGTAAGTCCTGCTGATAAATGGTCGATCGGGCTGCAGCCAAATAACGTGCTTCCTCCAAGGCATCCAAAGAGTCTTGATGCGCCAACTCATTGTCCTGCTCCACGTAAGAGGCGACTCTGGGCGAGTAATGCCTAATGTCAGTGGGAAGAATGACTTCTGCTCCATAGACCAGAAAGAAAGGAGTAAAACCCGTAGAATGGTTCGGGGTTGTCCGGATGCTCCATCGTACTGAAGGCAACTCCTCAACCCAACACCCCGCGGTATGTTCCAAGGGAACCATGAGTCGGGGTTTGATTCATCGCAAAACTTCTTGATTCGCCCGCTCCGCCTGTCCATTAGATTGTGGGTGAGCTACCGCAGAAACATCAAGCCGGATGTGCTCATGATGGCAAAACTCCTGCATCGCTCCTTGAGACAGATTAGTGCCATTATCAGTAATGATGATGTGCGGATATCCGAACCGGAAGATCAATTTTTTCCAGAATTTTACTGATGTCTCCGCATCGCAAGCTCCAACAGGTTCTGCTTCAACCCACTTGATGAACTTATCAACCGCCACCAGCAAATGAGTTTTCTTGTTGGACGACATCTTAAAGGGGCCAACCATGTCTAAGCCCCAGACCGCGAAAGGCCAAGTGATGGGTATCATCCTTAGTTCTTGAGCCGGTACATGGGCCTGTCGCCCGTAATGCTAGCATCCATCACATCGACGAACTATCTCCTCTGCATCTGCATGGGCCATCAACCAGAAGAAACCATGACGGAACGCTTTTGAAACCAAGGAGCGTGACCCGGCGTGATGCCCACAATCTCCGAATGAATGTCATTTAGGATTATGCACTTTTCTTCGGAGGAAACACATCTTTGGAAAAACCCCGGAAGTGCTTCGTTTATATAATTCGCCATTGATGATCACCATGGACTTGCTTCGCCGAACAATCTGGCGAGCCAACACTTCATCCGTAGGTAACTCACCTCGGGCGAGATAGGCCAGATACGGAATAACCCAATCCGGCGTAACATGGAGAGCTGCCACGAACTGGGATTCAGGATCTGGTATTGCCAACTCCTCCTCCGAGGGCAACCTTACGGAAGGATTATGTAGAGTATCTAAAAAAACATTGGGGGAACCGGCTTACGCTGGGAACCGAGACGTGAAAGGGCATCAGCTGCTTCGTTAAGGCGTCGGTCGATGCGATCGACCTGATAGCCATGGAAGTGACCCGCCACATTAGACTCAGCCCTCCTGTAAGCCGCCATCAAGGGGTCCCGAGAATCCCAAGTACCTGAAACTTGCTGAGCCACCAAATAAGAATCGCCAAAACATCTGACCCGCGTAAGGTTCATCTCCTTGGCGAGTCGCAAGCCATGAAGCAAAGCTTCGTATTCCGCAGCGTTGTTGGTACATGGAAACATGACTCGGAGGACATAGCAGAATTTGTCTCCTTGAGGCGATATCAGCACCACGCCAGCCCCCGAGCCTTCCAACTGTCTAGATCCGTTAAAATAAATAGTCCAGTATGTGAGGTCAGGCCTGTCTTCCGGGATCTATAACTCGGTCCAATCATTGACGAAATCAACCAAGGCTTGAGACTTGATAGCCGTGCGAGGGGTGTATCGCACGTGGTGCGGTCCAAGTTCGATCGCCCACTTGGCGATTCGCCCTGTCACCTCCCGATTCTGGATGATGTCCCCGAGGGGAGCGGAGCTAACCACCGTGATGGGATGCTCTTGGAAATAGTGTTTGAGCTTCCGGCTTGCCATAAAGACCCGATAAACTAATTTCTGCCAGTGTGGGTATCGCTGCTTGGAAAGAGTTAACATCTCGCTGATGAAATACACCGGGCGCTGCACAGGATATTCCTTCCCTTCCTCCTTCCTTTCGACGACCACCGCCACACTCACCGCTTTGGAGTTTGCCGCAATATATAAAAGCATGGGATCTTTCTCAGTTGGGGCGGCCAAGACCGGCGGGTTGACCAGCTGCCGTTTTAAGGCTTCTAAAGCTTCATTGGCTTCGTCTGTCCAAACAAAATGGTCAGATTTCCTAAGCAATTGATAAAGGGGAATAGCTTCTTCTCCCAGACGGCTTATGAAGCGACTTAAGGCCGCAATACGACCCGTCATCCGTTGGACTTGATTAATATTCGCTGGTTTCCGAAGGGAAGTAACCGCCTCGATCTTGTCCGGGTTAGCTTCAATGCCGCGCTCGGATACCAAAAAACCCAACAATTTCCCTGCAGGAACACCAAAGACACACTTGGTAGGATTAAGCTTCATCTGATATACCCGCAGATTATCAAAAGTTTCCTTGAGATCTCCCAGTAGCGTTTCCTTCCTGTGAGTTTTAATCACAATGTCATCAACATAGGCATGGACGTTGCGTCCAATTTGGCTTCGGAGGCAATTTTGGATGCAGCGCTCATAAGTCGCCCCTTCACTCTTGAGTCCGAACGGCATGGACACATAGCAAAAAGCCCCAAAGGGGGTTATAAAAGCCGTTTTCTCCTGATCTTCCTCGGCCATTCTGATTTTGTGATATCCGGAATAAGCGTCCAAGAAGCACAAACGTTCGCATCCCGCCACTGCATCAATAATTTGATCGATGTGGGGAAGAGCGAAAGGATCCTTTGGACAAGCTCTGTTAAGATCCGTGTAATCAATGCACATACGGAAGGTACCATTCTTCTTGAGCACCAGGACCGGGTTAGCCAACCATTTGGGGTGGAAGACCTCTACGATGAATCCGGCAGCCAAGAGACGGGCAACTTCCTCCCCGATTGCCTTGCGTCGTTCCTCATTGAACCTACGAAGATATTGTTGAATAGGTTTTGCCTTTGGGTCAACATTAAGATGGTGCTCAGCAAATTCTCTCAGCACACCAGGCATGTCAGAAGGTTTCCATGCGAAGATGTCCCGATTCTCACGGATGAATTCGATGAGCGCGCTTTCCTATTTGGGATCCAGACCCGTCGCAATAGTGAACTGCTTGGTTGAGTCGCCAGGAACGAAATCCACTGTCTTTGTGTCATCTGTTGGCTTGAACTTGAGGGGCGGCTCAGCGTCTGTCGTTGGCTTCTTTAAAGGTGACATATCAGCCGGATCAACATTGACCTGGTGATACTTCAGCTCTTCCGCAGCACAGGCGACTTCCGCGTAAGCCGCATCCCCTTCTTCACACTCCCTTGCAATCCTCCTATCGCCATCAACCATGATGGGTCCTTTAGGACCAGGCATCTTGAGTTTAAGGTAAACATAGCAGGGGCGAGCCATGAACCGGGCGTAAGCCGGCCGCCCAAACAATGCATGATAGGGGCTCTTTAACTTGACCACCTCAAACATAAGCGACTCGCTCCTGTAATTAGACGATGTTCCAAATGCAACCGTGAGCCTAACTCGGCCTATGGGATACGCCGATTTACCTGGGACAATCCCGTGGAATACCGTGGTTGAGGGCATCAAATCTTTCTCCAACAGGTTCATCCTTTGGAAGGTGTCGATGTATAATATGTTGATGTTGCTGCCTCCATCCATCAGTACCTTCGACAAAGTATATCCTCCAACTTGGGGAGCCACGACCAACGCTAAGTCACCGGGATTGTCAACTCTTGGCGGGTGATCCTCCCTACTCCATGATATAGTCTGCTCGGACCAGTGGAGGTATCTAGGGAGAGCCGGCTTAGACACACTGTACGCTCGGTGACTCGCCTTTTTATCACGCCTGCATGCATTGGTGGTGAAAACGTGGTACTGCCCATTGCTTAACTGCTTGGGATTGTTGCGGAAGCCGCCATTGTCGTCCTGCCCCTGCGAAGCCCCCTGTGGGGGTGCTTGTTGAAAAACTCCAGGCGGGTTATACCGTCGTTGGTGATGCACCGGATACTGGCCACTGCTCGGCTGCGAGCCACCCTGAGCCCCGGGTTTAGGGAAACCGCCGAAGGGGTTCTGGCGTTGATTGGGTGTGCCAAACTGTTCCTGCCATTGGTCCGGGTCACTTCCTTGCCCTTTTTTGATCGCCTCCGCCCGAAACTCCCGCATCACGTAACAGTCCTCCCAGGAATGAGTCGTCGGTCCGTCTGCCATGGCGTGGTGCGGGCAGGGGCCCTTGAGTAACTCATTATAGTTGCGCGGCTTTTTGCCACTCTAACCCCTATTCTTTTTCTGACGCTGGTTGCCATTATTGGTGTTGGTGTTGGCGACTAAGTCCGAAGACTCTTCCTGCTTCCTTCTCTTGCTATTCGCTCCCTGATTATGGCGGGCGCGTCCTTGGAACCAGGTATGATTTTTGGATGACTCGCCCTTCCTTGGCGAATTAGCTTTACCACCATCCTCACCGGGATCTTTGGTGTCGTCCGCCTCAGCGTACCTAGTGAGGGTGTCCATTAGCTCCCCCATGTCTTGGAGCTTTCGCTTGAGTCGCCCCAACTTCTGCACCAAGGGCTCGTAGTGGCAATTCTGCTCAAGGATCAGCACAGCCTGACCACCGTAATACCGTCCGACGAGTGAATGATTTCCGCGACCCGCCGCGACCAGTGGTGGGCCGACTCATCCGGGCGTTGAACGCGGTGCTGTAAATCGACTATTGTCATCGGGCGTTTGCTGGTTCCTCGGAAGTTTTTGACGAAACACTCTTTCAATTCAGCCCAAGTCTGGATGGAGTTGGGGGGCAAGTTCTTTAACCAAGTACGCGCCGTCCCTTCGAGCATCATTGTCAAGTACCTAGCGCAGACTGCTTCGCTTACATCGAGCATGTCCATGGCGATTTCGTAACTCTCGACCCACGACGTCGGCTCAAGGTCCGGAGTGTAGTTAGGCACCTTTCTTGGCCCTTTAAAATACTTGGGCATTCGCTCGTTGCGAAGGGCGGGGGCCAAACACGGCACCCCCACTTGTCTCCCGCTTCCAACAAGAGGCGTTGGGGCGACTTGAGTGTCCGGGTGATCCCGACCTGGCGGGTCTCGATGATCAGGCGAGTTGACCTGGGGAAAGGGTCGCGGTCCGCTGGTTATAGCGGGGTGGTCCTCTGGCCGACTCCTGGTGCGGGTTGCGTGGGGAGTGGAGTGAAGCCGATCTAGGCTGTGCGAGAACTAGGCGTTTTGAGCCACCGCCGTCTTCAACATCTCAATGGTGTTCCTTGCCTCTATCTCGGCTCGAGTGTTGCCGTGAATCGGAAGGGATTCTAAATGGCGATTTGCGGCAAGGACATTTCCCACCGGGTTCGAAAAGTGACCTTGAGGTGTTTGGAATCGGGGAACGCGATCCGCAGTTGGCTGAAACGACGGGTTCGGTGGCTGGCCCGGCCCTCCACCCGGGGCGACTCCTGCCCCGGGAGTTCGTGGAGTGTCGAACAGGAGGGTCGGGTTGAGATCAGGGGGCAAACGACCCTGATGCCTCCGCTCATGGACGGCGTCAGATGTGCGCTGATGCCTTTCGAGCCGCCAGCTTTCGGTATTCAAGCGAGCTGTCTCAGCGGTAATTTGAGCCTGCAGGGTCTCGATCCTGGCGGCCTCCACCTCAGCTTCCCGCTGAGCCTTTGCCACCCCCTCTCTTAGCTTCGTCACTTCCCTGTTTACCGCCTCCTGGTTTTCCGGTGTGATGGGGGTCGCCATGAGCCTTGTTATTTCCGCTGCTAACTCCACCAAGATCGCGGCCGGGCTTCTAGACGTCTTGCTAGTTCCATCTCCGCCTGCCAGGTTTGGTGAGGGTTGAGTCGCCCCTGCCATGTAAACGGCAATCTGACGGCGAGTCCGGTCAAGAACCTCGGGGTCCATGGCGAGTGACAAGCCCCCAAGGCAGCCCCCGTGTAGAGACTAGATTAAATCTGAATCGCCCATGGACGATTCGTCATCAGTGTTGACCGGCGTGATTTCCTGGGTCGCTGAGTGTTCTGGTTCCTCAGATCCCTGCGTGAATCCAACAAAGACCGGATGGGTTAGGTTTGGCGTCACGACAGGGCGGACGTACTTGGCCGGCTCGACGATGTCGGAGGAGGTGTCCGGCTCAGGCACGGGCGATCCAATCATGCCGATGAAGACGCTGATCTTGCCGAAGGGGACACTGTAACCGGATTCGATCGAATCGGCCTCGGGCCCCCATTCCAAGTTGCTGATGTAGTACTTCCCACGGCGGCTCCGAGTCATGAGCCCCGCTGCATAGCTCGCAGACCCTGGTAGGGCTCCCTTTGAGAACTCAACTCCACCGTGCGCAGGCCCCAAGGTGGGCGCCAACTGCCGTGGTTTTGTCACGGCAGATGTCCTCGTGAAAGGACTTAGTGTTGGAGCCATCGCACCTTGGTGGCGACTCTAAGGGGTTGAACGGGAGTGAGACAAAGATTTACCCAGGTTCGGCCCCTCTTGAGGAGGTAAAAGCCTACGTCCTGCTTTATGTTGTATTGATGGTGTTTCAATTACAAGGAGGGCGTAACTCGCCTGACCTAGCACTCGATGATTTCTAACCTGCCCTCTTCTTCCCTGGGACTCGCCTTTATATACAGGTCGAGTCCTAAGGTTTTACAAGGGACCTTTCCTTTACACAAATCGTGACTCTTCCGATCTCTAAGTCGCCATCTTTCCAAGACTTGGAGACCTTCTCTACTATGGACTCCTCCCGAAGGTCTTGAATTGCCATACGACTTCCGGCCTTACTGGGCCAATGCCAAAACCACTTGGAGATGAGTCGCCAGCTCCGCTGACCCGGCCCAACTAGGGCAGGTTACCCAATGGATAATATCCCCAACAGTCAACACTCTCACGACCCGGATTCTCGCGAGTTGGTGGAGCCATCCTGGAAACGGACAACAACGTTAGACCAGAGATGAAAATTCAAAGATTAAGCGGATTCAATGGATAGAGATATCTGAACAAGAATTCTTAGCAAATGCACTCGGACTATAATTAATAAGAATGCTTCCTCAAAATAACTGCTGACAACATCTGATTCAAAGCCACTTGTAAATATCAAGTATGATCTAGGATTGCTCGGAACAAATGTATATACCCAATATACATCTGATGAAAGAATTCCTAAGTTTCTAATGGAATTCCCACCTAAGAACTTCCAAAAATTTCTGGTCATGCAATCTGGTCCACGGATGCAAGGACAAATCGTCAATCAACTCCTATACTAACCAGACGAGTGTATCACATCCATCAACACATAACCATAATCTCGGAACCTCATCTATCTCAGACCCTCGTAATAACAACGATACTAGGTATGGCGATACATCCGGACCTATCTACACGAGTACTAGGGAAGCCAGACTCCTCTCGCCACTACTAGTATTGAAGCAATTTCGAACATCCCTCGTCCTGAGATAATAAGAAATCTGAATCATAAAGATGTGCTCAAGAATCCCGTGGAGCTCAACTCCCCGGAATAAAATCAACACAGCGGGAGGCACCGATGACCCACAAGTATAGGGGATCAATCGTAGTCCTTTATATACGTAAGAGTGTCGAACCCAACGAGGAATAGAAGGATCTGACAAGTGGTTTTCAGCAAGGAAAAATCTGCAAGCACTGAAATTGTCAGTAACAAGTGATTGTGTGGTGAGATGATTCGTAGCGAGCAACAAGTAACAAAAGTAGCAACGATGCAGAAAAGTGGCCCAATCCCTTTTGTAGCAAGGGACAAGCTTGGACAAAGTCTTATAGGAGGAAAAACGCTCCCGAGGACACACGGGAATTTCTGTCATGCTAGTTTTCATCATGTTCATATGATTCGCGTTCGTTACTTTGATAGTTTGATATGTGGGTGGACTGGCGCTTGGGTAGTGCCCTTACTTGGACAAGCATCCCACTTATGATTAACCCCTCTCACAAGCATCCGCAACTATGAAAGAAGAATTAAGACAAAGTCTAACCATAGCATTAAACTAGTGGATCCAAATCAGCCCCTTACGAAGCAACGCATAAACTAGGGTTTAAGCTTCTGTCACTCTAGCAACCCATCATCTACTAACTACTTCCCAATGCCTTCCTCTAGGCCCAATTAATGGTGAAGTGTTATGTAGTCGACGTTCAAATAACACCACTAGAGGAAAAACAACATACAACATATCAAATTACCAAATGAATACCAAATTCACATGACTACTATTAGCATGACTTATCCCATGTCCTCAGCAACAAAAGTAACTACTCACAAAGCATAATCATATTCATGACCAGAGAGGTAATGAGTAGCATCAAGAATCTGAACATAAACTCTTCCACCAAATAATCCAACTAGCATCAACTACAAAGAGTAATCAACACTACTGGCAACCTTACAAGTACCAATCGGAGTCGCAAGACGGAGATTGGTTACAAGTGATGAACTAGGGTTTGGAGATGAGATGGTGCTGATGAAGATGTTGATGGAGATGAGTCCCCTCCGATGAGAGGAGTGTTGGTGAGGACGATGGCGACGATTTCCCCCTCCGGGAGGGAAGTTTCCCTGGCAGGATCGTCCTGCCGGAGCTCTAGATTGGTTCTACTCAAGTTCCGCCTCGTGGCGGCGGCGAAACCACGAAAAAGCTCCTCCTTGATTTTTTTTACTGGACGAAACCCTCCATATAGCAAAAGAGGGGAGCAAGTGGCCAGTGGGCTGCTCACAAGCCCCCAAGGGACGGCCTGGGGGGTGGCCGCGCCGTGCAGGCTTGTGGGCACCCCCTGGTGCCCCTGTGGCACTTCTTCGACCCTAGTATTTTTGATAAATCGGGAAAAAATCCCTCGTTGATTTTCACGGTGTTTGGAGTTGCGCAGAATAGGTATCTCAACTTTTCTCCACTTTCAGGCCAGAATTCCAGTTGCCGGTATTCTCCCTCTTCATGTAAACCTTGAAAAATAAGAGAGAAAAGTCATAAGAATTGTACCGTGAAGTGAAATAACAGCCAAAGAAGCGATAAATATCAACATGAAAACATGATGCAAAATGGACGTATCAAATTCCCCAAGCTTAGACCTTTCTTGTCCTCAAGCAAAAGCCGAGCTCAATAAATATGTCCACATGTTTAGGGAGAGAGGTGTTGTCAAAACAAGATACGAACATGCATGCATCATGATCAAGATCAGAACAACAATACCAGCATATAATATCTCATGCTAAAGTGATAAATTCTTCACAAAGTAAAGCATGGATCAAGAACCTTACCGAGAAGTAACAACCGATAGCCTTTAGTCATTGAAGCAATTGCAATTTATCACAACATCACAAAGAGTCAAATAAGAGCTTGTAAAGCAAATCCAAATACTCAATCATTCTTTCGTTCTCTACAATTGCTACAACTCACGTGGTACTCATGAGATCAAAGTTTCAGTTGGACACAGAGAAAGATAGGGGCTTATTGTTTTGCCTCCCAACCGCTTACCTCAAGGGTAATGTCAACAATAATAATTAATGAATGCCTACCTCCAAGTTGACATATGAATATAGATCTTTCCCAAGCATGTAGATCTTTCCCAAGCATGTGACGGTAGCCAAGATAAAGGCGAAATAAGGAATTGGTGAAGATCACCATGACTCTTTCAACGGCAGAAAGTAAAGGTACAAGATAGGCCCTTCGCAGAGGGAAGTAGAGGTTGCCATGCGCTTTTGAGGTTTGGATGTGTGTCCTCTTAGTGCAGAGGAACGTCACTTTATATTGCCCCCTGTGATAAAGAAATTTATTACGTAGTCTGACGCTTTTATGTCTTCCTCATCACAGGTTCGTACAAAGCTTATTTTCCACACACTAATAGATCATACATATTAGAGAGCAATTTTTATTGCTTGCACCGATGACAACTTACTTGAGGGATCTTATTCAACCCATAGGTAGGTATGGTGGACTCACATGGCAAAACTGGGTTGATGGTTTATGGATGCACGAGCAGTATCTCTATTGGTGCGGGAGGTTTGGCTAATATGAGGTGGAAGCAATCGTCACATGCTAAGGGATCTCTAATCATATAACATTGTTTGGAGCCAAGCAAACACAATTCATTATGTTGTCTTCCTTGTCCAACATCTACTTCTAGGCATGCAATAGTTTAGTGAGTGTTCACAATCATAGATGGTGTCAGAGATAATATATTTATATGTGAACCTCTCCATCTTTATCACTTCCTATTAATTGCAACCATGACAAGGTCTACGTTTGCCTACCCTCAACAAGTTTCAATCCTCATTCTTTTTATATGTGAAGCCATCACTTCCCATAAGATCATTACGTGATCTTTCATGCTTTTGTTCTATTGTCACTCTTTTGATCATGGCAAGAGGCAAAGCCCTTCAACTAAGACACTCTTTATTATATGGCTCACAAGAAAGAATACATCAGGGGTGACACAAAGCAAAACTCAAGACTAAAACACTAATACTTTTAATCTACTAGTGAAAGAGAAAACTGAAAAAGAAAACTAAAACAAAGGTAAAGGCAAAAGATGTCATGATGATATGATACCGGGGCAACTACCCCAAGCTTGGCACAAGCCAAGGGGATTGCCCATACCAATGCTCAGTTGTCTTCCTTTGGTGGTGATGGTGGTGGAGTTGTTGAAACATGGGTTTGATCCCGTGTCTTCCAAGGCATAGGTGCTCCATCATGGAAAGATGAAACAGTCTGTGGGATCCTCAAATCTGCAGCCAACCGTATTGATTTAAATCTATACTCATACTCACAGTTTTGGTTCTGCAGGTCATAGATCTGGGCCTGGAGTTGATCAATCCTGTCATAGAGCCTGGAGAGGTGCTTCCCAATGTCATTGGCATCAATCATGTGCTTGTTGAAGAACTCTGTGATCATCATGTGGTTGGCGTTGAGTCCATGCTCCACCATCCCTTGGCACTTGAAGACTTGTTGCTCCATTGCTTCGAGCCTCGTCTCCACGCTTCCGGTCTTCTTAGGCCCCTCAACATCACGGATGTGCCACATCCCCTCATGCATCTCGATAGATTGAGGGTGTTGCAGCACTCCCGTGAGGTAGAGATTGATGACCTTCTCGAAGATCTTGTCCTTAGGAGCTTTTGGGGAAGTCATGGTGATCTAGATCTGCAACAGAAACAGGCTCGAAACGAAAAACACAGGAAATCTGCGTGATGCAAGGGTCAGACCAAACGGAAGTATATATAATGACTTTTTCAAACCAGAAGGAGTCCCCTGCATGAAAATTGAGTCCGGGAGGTGCACGAGGTGGCCACAAGCCCTCACGGCGCGGCCAGGGGGTGGGCCCGCGTCGTGCAGGCTTGTCGCCTCCTCACGCACTTTCCGGACTACTTCCAATTTTTTTATTTTTTCAAATGTTCGAAAACGGAGAAAAATTCCTATTGGGAAAGTTTTGGACTCTGTTTTCTTACCGAATCACATACCTCTTCGTTTTCGGAGTCTGAAACAGGCTGATAAATGTCCCTTAGGTATTCTTCCGGAGTTATGGTATTGATGATATTGCTTTCAACATTTATGGGAGTACCTGAGATATAATGCTTGATTCTCTGCCCATTTACCACTCTCGGACAATTACCTTCCGTGTTGTTGATCTTGATAGCGCCGGAACGATATACTTCCTCAACAACATAGGGACCTTCGCATTTAGAGAGAAGCGTGCCTGCAAAGAATCTTAAACGAGAGTTATATAGCAAGACATAATCACCTACATTAAACTCACGCTTTTGTATCCTCTTATCATGCCACCTCTTAACCTTCTCTTTGAAAAGCTTGGCATACTCATATGCCTGAGTTCTCCACTCATCAAGCGAGCTAATGTCAAATAACCTCTTCTCACCGGCAAGTTTGAAATCAAAGTTGAGCTCTTTGATTGCCCAATAAGCTTTATGCTCTATCTCAAGAGATAAATGACATGCTTTACCGTACACCATTTTGTACGGAGACATGCCCATGGGATTCTTATAGGCAGTTCTATAAGGCCACAGTGCATCATCGAGCTTCTTAGACCAATTCTTTCTAGACCCGTTGACAGTCTTTTGCAGAATCAGTTTAATCTCTCTATTGCTTAGCTCTACTTGACCACTGGACTGAGGGTGATAGGGAGACGCAATTCTATGGTTCACATCGTACTTAGCAAGCGTTTTACGGAAAGCACCATGAATGAGGTGTGAACCACCGTCTGTCATTAGATATCTAGGGACTCCAAATCTAGGGAAGATAGCTTCTTTCAGCATCTTGATAGAGGTGTTGTGATGAGCACTACTAGTGGGGATAGCTTCTACCCACTTAGTGACGTAATCAACAGCAACTAAGATGTGAGTATACCCATTGGATTTTGGAAAAGGTCCCATATAATCAAAGCCCTAGACATCAAATGGTTCAATGACAAGTGAATAGTTCATAGGCATTTACTGACGTTTGCTAATATTACCTATTCTCTCACATTCGTCACCAGACAAGACAAACTTATGGGCATCCTTGAAGAGAGTGGGCCAATAGAAACCTGATTGCAATACCTTGTGTGCAGTTCTATCTCCCGCATGGTGTCCTATGTAGGCCTCGGAGTGACACTTCTGTAGGATCTGTCCCTGTTCATGTTCAGGTACACAACGTCTAATAACACCATCTACTCCTTCCTTATAAAGGTGAGGATCATCCCAAAAGTAATGTCTCAAGTCAAAGAAGAATTTCTTCTTTTGCTGGTACGTTAAACTAGGTGTTATGTACTTGGCAACAATATAGTTCGCATAATCAGCATACCACGGTGCACTACGTGAAGCATTGATGACATTCAATTTCTCAACGGGAAAGCTATCATCAATAGGTTGTGGGTCATCAAGAACGCTCTCCAACCTAGACAAGTTATCTGCTACTTGGTTATCAGCACCCTTCCTATCAACAACGTGCAAATCAAATTCTTATAGCAGGAGAACCCATCTGATAAGTCTAGGTTTAGAATCCTTCTTCTCCATGAGGTACTTAATAGCAGCATGATCAGTGTGAATAATGACTTTGGAATCAACTATGTAAGACCTAAACTTTTCACATGCAAACACGACTGCTAAAAACTCCTTCTCCGTAGTAGCATAGTTTCTCTAGGCACTGTCTAGAGTTTTACTAGCATAGTGAATAACATTCATCTTCTTATCAACTCTTTGCCCTAGAACAGCACCAACAGCATAATCGCTAGCATCACACATGATCTCAAAAGGTAAGTTCCAATCAGGTGGTTGAATAATAGGTTCAGTTATCAAAGCCCTCTTAAGTATTTCGAAGGCTTCCTCACAATCATCGTCAAAGACAAAAGGAATATCCTTTTGTAAGAGATTGGTAAAAGGCCTGGAAATCTTAGAGAAGTCTTTGATGAACCTTCTATAGAGACCAGCATGACCAAGGAAACTTCTTATACCTTTGATATCTGTGGGGTATGGCATTTTCTCAATTGCATCAACCTTAGCCTTATCGACTTCAATACCTCTTTTAGAAATTTTATGTCCTAGGACAATGCTTTCATTAACCACGAAGTGTCACTTCTCCCAATACAAGACAAGATTGGTGTCTTTACATCTCTGTAAGACTCGATCAAGGTTGCTGAGGCAATCATGAAAGGAAGACCCATAAACGGAGAAGTCATCCATGAAAACCTCGACAATCTTTTCACAAAAGTCAGAGAATATAGCCATCATACATCTTTGAAAGGTGGCAGGTGCATTACACAATCCAAAAGGCATACGTCTATAAGCAAAGGTACCGAAAGGGAAGGTGAAAGTGGTTTTCTCCTGATCAGATTGTGAAACTGGTATTTGGGAGAAACCAGAATAACCGTCTAGAAAGCAGAAGTGTGTGTGTTTGGACAGCATTTCTAGCATTTGGTCGATAAAAGGCAGAGGGTAATGATCTTTCCTAGTGGCCTTATTCAACTTCCTAAAATCAATCACCATCCTATAGCCAGTAATAATCCTCTGTGGGATCAATTCATCCTTATTATTAGGGACAACGGTAATGCCTCCCTTCTTAGGGACACAATGCACCGGACTCACCCAATCGCTATGAGCAACATGATAGATAATACCCGCTTCCAGGAGCTTTAGTATTTCTTTTCTTACTACTTCTTTCATCTTAGGATTTAATCTCCTTTGATGATCAGCAACTGGTTTGAATTCAGGATCAGTTTTGATCTTATGCTGGCATAGAGTGGGACTAATGCCCTTAAGATCATCAAGAGTATATCCTATAGCAGCACGGTGTTTCCTCAGAGTTTTTAGTAACTTCTTTTCTTCATGCTCTGAGAGGCTAACACTAATAATAACAGGATATATCTCTTTTTCATCAAGATAGGCATACTTAAGAGTATCAGGCAACTGTTTAAGCATGAACACAGGATCACCCTTTGGTGGGGGTGGATCCCCAAGCAGTTCAACACGCAAGTTATTCTTAAGGATAGGATATTGTTCTAAGAAAACTCTATCTATTTCATCCCTTTCATCCATATGCATATCATTTTCATGTTCAAGCAAGTATTGCTCTAAGGGATCAGTAGGAGGCACGGCAATAGAGGCTAAGGCAATAGTTTCATCCCTACTAGGCAACTCCTTTTCATGAGGTTGTCTACCAAACTTGGAGAAGTTGAACTCATGTGACACACCTTCAAAGCCAATAGTGACAGTTTGCTTCTCACAATCAATATGAGCATTGACGGTATTGAGAAAAGGTCTGCCAAATATGATGGGACAGAAGCTATCTTGTGCGGTAGCAAGAAAGAGGAAATCAGCAGGATACTTTGTTTTACCACACAAGACTTCAACATCCCTAACAATTCCCACAGGGCAGATAGTATCTCTATTGGCAAGCTGAATAGTGACATCAATAGGCTCTATCTCAACAGGTGCAATCTCATCTTTGATTTCATCATATAAGGATTGAGGTATTGCACTAACACTAGCACCCACGTCACATAAGCCATGATAACAATGATCTCCTATCTTAACAGAAACCACATGCATGCCAACAACATGCCTATGTTTGTCTCTAGCGTGAGGTTTAGCAATTCTAGCAGCATCTTCACAGAAGTGAATATTATGTCCCTCAACATCGCCGGACAGAAGATCTTTGATAATAGCAATGCTAGGTTCAACTCTCATTTGCTCAGGGGGTGTAGGTGTTCTAATGTAGCCTCTACGTATAACAGTTGAAGCTTTAGAATGATCCTTTATCCTAATAGGGAAAGGTGGTTTCTCAATGTAAGCACTGGGAACCACAGGATAATTATAGGCAATGACTTTCTCTTCAACTGGAGTGGGTTTAACTACATTGACTTCTAAAGGAGGAGGATATTTAAACCACTTCTCTTTGGGGAGATCAATATGGGCAGCAAAAGATTCACACAATGAAGCTACTATCTCAGAGTCAAGTCCATACTTAGCGTTAAAGTTACAAAAAGTATTTGTCTCAACAAAGGATTTAACGCAATCAAAAGTGAAATTCATACCTCACTCCTTACCTTCTTCAAGCTCCCAATCTTCAGAGTTGCGTTTGATTCTCTCCAATAAATTTCATTTGAAGTCAATATCTCTCTTCATAAAAGAACCGGTACAAGAAGTGTCAAGCATGGTGCGATCATCATGAGAAAGCCGAGCATAGAAGTTCTGAATGATAATTTCTCTCGAGAGCTCATGATTGGGGCATGAATATAACATTGATTTACGCCTCCCCCAAGCTTGAGCGATGCTTTCTCTGTCACGAGGCCAAAAATTATAAATATAATTCCGATCACGATGTACTAAATGCATAGGATAAATCTTTTGATGAAATTCCAATTTCAACCGATTGTAGTCCCATGATCCAGTATCATCACATAGCCTATACCATGTCAACGCCTTATCCTTCAAAGATAAAGGAAAGACCTTCTTCTTGACCTCATCCTCGGGCACACCTGCAAGCTTAAATAAACCACAAACCTCATCTACATAGATCAAATGCAAGTCTGGATGTGATGTTCCATCTCGTGTAAAAGGATTAGCCAACAGTTTCTCAAGCATACCCGAAGGAATTTCAAAGAAAGTATTTTCAGTAGGTGCAGCAGGTTGAGGAACAACTCTTTGCGCTTCTGTTCGAGGTGAAGATACCCTGAACAAGCCCCTCAAAGGATTAGTATCCATAGTGAAAAATGACAAAAACTTTCAGCACACTATATGAATGTTTCCTTACCGAGTTCCACTTACCAAAGGCGCAAGCCTCCCCGGCAACAACGCTAGAAAAGAGTCTTGATGACCCACAAGTATAGGGGATCAATCGTAGTCCTTTTGATAAGTAAGAGTGTCGACCCAACGAGGAGCAGAAGGATCTTACTAGTGGTTTTCAGCAAGGAAAAATCTGCAAGCACTAAAATTGTCGGTAACAAGTGATTGTGTGGTGAGATGATTCGTAGTGAGCAACAAGTAACAAAAGTAGCAACGGTGCAGAAAAGTGGCCCAATCCCTTTTGTAGCAAGGGACAAGCCTGGACAAAGTCTTATAGGAGGAAAAAGGCTCCCGAGGACACACGGGAATTTCTGTCATGCTAGTTTTCATCATGTTCATATGATTCGCGTTCGTTACTTTGATAGTTTGATATGTGGGTGGACCGGTGCTTGGGTACTGCCCTTACTTGGACAAGCATCCCACTTATGATTAACCCCTCTCGCAAGCATCCGCAACTATGAAATAAGAATTAAGACAAAGTCTAACATAGCATTAAACTAGTGGATCCAAATCAGCCCCTTACGAAGCAACGCATAAACTAGGGTTTAAGCTTCTGTCACTCTAGCAACCCATCATCTACTTACTACTTCCCAATGCCTTCCTCTAGGCCCAAATAATGGTGAAGTGTTATGTAGTCGACGTTCACATAACACCATTAGAGGAAAAACAACATACAACGTATCAAATTACCGAACGAATACCAAATTCACATGACTACTATTAGCACGACTTATCCCATGTCCTCAGCAACAAAAGTAACTACTCACAAAGCATAATCATATTCATGACCAGAGAGGTAATGAGTAGCATCAAGGATCTGAACATAAACTCTTCCACCAAATAATCCAACTAGCATCAACTACAAAGAGTAATCAACACTACTAGCAACCTTACAAGTACCAATCGGAGTCGCGAGACGGAGATTGGTTACAAGTGATGAACTAGGGTTTGGAGATGAGATGGTGCTAATGAAGATGTTGATTCAGATGAGTCCTCTCCGATGAGAGGAGTGTTGGTGATGACGATGGCGACAATTTCCCCTCCGGGAGGGAAGTTTCCCCGGCAGGATCGTCGTGTCGGAGCTCTAGATTGGTTCTGCTCAAGTTCTGCCTAGTGGCGGCGGCGAAACCACGAAAAGCTCCTCCTTGATTTTTTCTGGACGAAACCTTCCATATAGCAAATGAGGGGAGCAAGTGGGCCAGTGGGCTGCCCACAAGCCCCCATGGCGCGGCCTGGGGGGTGGCCGTGCCGTGCAGGCTTGTGGGCACCCCCTGGTGCCCCTCTGGCACTTCTTCGGCCCACTATTTTTGATAAATCGGGAAAAATCCCCGTTGATTTTCACGACGTTTGGAGTTGCGCAGAATAGGCATCTCAACTTTTCTCCACTTTCAGGCCCGAATTCCAATTGTCGGTATTCTCCCTCTTCATGTAAACCTTGCCAAATAAGAGAGAAAAGGCATAAGAATTGTACCCTGAAGTGAAATAACAGCCAAAGAAGCAATAAATATCAACATGAAAACATGATGCAAAATGGACGTATCAGGCACCAAGACAGAACTCCGTCACGTCGGTATCATATAGATTCCAAAATATCCGCGTGATCCTAAAAAAAATTGAGTGAGAAGAGGAGTAAAATCAAAATTCCTAAGTCCTCAACCTTACCAGAGCATAGAAGAGGAGAAAAAGAAAACTACTCTCCGATATAACTAAGACTTAAAATAGTTTTTGCTAGACTCGACTCGGCCAAGTTTGATCATTCAAAGGCTCCTATGGTCGTAAGGCTCTGATTACCAACTTGTAACGACTAAGATGCGGCTCTTTCCTTATTAGGGGGTGAGGCCTCAAAAGGGGAAAGGGGCGCATCTAAGTGTTTTGCAAGCAGGATAAACATCGCTATACATAATGGATGGAAGAGTAATAAGATTTGTCTTACACTCGCCACAAGCTAAATTACAGAGTCACACATTCATACATTATTCAAATGGAAAGCAGGGTCCGACCAGGGTCCGACTACGGACAAGATAAACGAAAATAGCAATGCTACCCCGCCTTGCTAGGCCCACGATCACGACCAAGTGCCTCTAGTCCTCGGGATACGTCACGTACAGCCTGCCACTGTCCTCGTCAAACTCCCACTTCAGCTGGGTATCCTCGGAAGCATCTATATCAGGGGTACCTGTATCTGTGGGTGGTTGTAATAATCTGTGAGCCACAGGGGCTCAGCAATCTCATGACCTTGGTATCAAATCTAACTAAGTTAATAGGTGAGGTTGGGGTAAGTGTTTGAGTTTGCACCATCCTAAGCATATATGGTGGCTAACTTACGAAGAACAGGAATAAGTTTTGGTGGTCTACGTAAGAAGGTCGAGGTCTAAGAATGATCACTAAGTGATCCTGAACACCTACTTACGTCATTCATAACCCCACCATGTTATCGGTCAGAGAGGGAACTCTGGAAGAAACAGTCACGGTTATGCACACATTTGGCAAGTTTTAGGTAAGTTACTTTAAGTTCTCTAGAACCGGATGTTAACAAAATATCCATGTTAGCCACATAACCGCGGGCACGGCTTTCCGAAAGATTTAACCCTGCAAGGGTGCTCCAACTAATCCATCACAAATTACCACAGGCCGCACAGTAATCCTCGACCGCAAAACTCGCGATCTCGACGGATTCCTTAGAGGAAAACCTCAAATCTGATAAGACCGAAAGTCTCACAGAATCCCAGTGCGCAAGATATATCGCTAAGGTAGCACAAGTCCAGCAAGACCTCCCGATGTCTCAACGAACCCGATAGGAGCCACGTATCTCGTTCCCAGCACACGATAGATGAGCTATGGTTACGACGCCAAAACACCGAGTTGCCCGGGGAGCGTTAATAAGCTGCTCTGGGTTGGACCAACCCTCATGAGGAGCACTGGCCCGGTTTGTTGATTAATTCCTTGGGGTAGCTATTCCCTATGCTTTTTACTAAGTTGTTAGCAAATTAACACCAAAGTTGGGTCTTGCCAGACAAGCCTTAACACTAAAAGATTTACCAAGGGGGTCCCCGTAACAACCCTGAAAGTGTTAGGAGCGCTCAATTATGGAATAAAACACCGGTAGCGGAAACTAAGGCGGCAACAGCGGAACAAATCACCCGGCAAAAGGCTAGGACTTCCGCTATTTACCAAGTATATTGGTGCATTAATTAAATAGCATTTAATTAAGGGTGATATAAAATACCCATGTAATCACCTGGACCAGCTTGCACCTGCAACTAGCAACGCTAATAATAATGGTTGAGCAAGCCTAACTTAGCCAAACAATATTTGCTAGGAGGGGAGGTGTTTGAGGTTCCATGGCAATGTTTGATGGCCTATATATCAGGTGGTAGGCAACGGAGATATAACGATAGAAACGAATCACTAAGCATAACAAAGCTAGAAACAGTGTCAAGGTCACGATCATCTTGCATGTGATTTCTTCAGAGTGGAACCATTCCTGATCTTCCTGGATGAACTCATCGGACTCCTCGAACTCGTTTCTGGACCCAGTAGCTACCCAAAAGAAACAAACAACAAATAAACACCAGAAAATGATAATGCAACAACCAATATGATGCATGTATGCACGACCTCTAAATATGCACAGAAACAATCCTACTTCGATAACCAAGTGCCACCTCATCACAAAGTGACACTATTGCGGAACTGCTAAAATCTGTAATCCAGTGCCACCATTGGATTCCTGGGGTTTTTCTATGTGCGGAGGGGGTGGCAGACCTCGAGTGCATCAGAGCTTCTGCCATGGCAAAGCAAGGCAGGCTCTACTGCGAGACGACGACTACGAACGGCTTCGCACAACGAGGAGAGGGCAGAAGGCACGGGCTTATAAAGGGGACGCGCGGAGGCGCGGTCGAGGAGACGTTGGCAGGGAGGAAGAAGGTGACAACCACCTGTTGCGCTCCTGCTTCTTCTCGCCAGCGCCCTAAGCAGGGGACGACATGGACGGAGCGGATGGCGCGGCCCTGGCGCCTCCACTCTGTGGGAATAGAACCGGCCGGCTGCGCGGGAGCTGCGGGCATAGGTGGGAGCGATGAGTTGCTACTCTATCCCGACGGCGAGATGCTGCAAGGCCCGGCCATGGCGACAGCGGCAGGGGCTCCTCCCTGACGGCGCGAGAGGGAGAGGTGGCGAAAAATGGAGCGAGGGCGATGGCTAGGTCACCGGGGTGCTTTTATCAGCCTGAGGGGCGTTGGGTGGCCACTGGATACGACCAGGGAAGGATCAATGGCTCTCCCCTGGTTAGTATAGATGGTGACGAACGCAGGGAGGAAGATGCCCCTTTGGACATAGGCTTGGGCCGAAACTAAGGCTCGATAGGCTGATGTTGGCTAGCCTAGGTGAGGGGGAAATCCTAGGAGACTAGCCCCTCTCTCTATTTAAAAACAAAAGTTTCCTTTTGTTTTAAACAGCTGCTAAAGACAAATAAAAACACCACTAATTTGAAAGAGGGAAAGGAAGGGAAAATACTCTTGGACTCATAAAGTGCCGTCTATATTTAAAAAATGGTTTTAGGAACTTTAGAGTAGATAAAAATATCACCTATAAATATCATAAGCATGCGTTTGCAAAACCCAACAAAAGGGAAAAAACAATACACCACAGGACATTAAGTGACACCACCACAAACCCTTATAGGATATTAGGTGAAGATCCAACATTTTTTAAAGAGGAAAACAGGAATTTTTATCACAACTAATAAATTGGGGAGAGAAGGGGTTTGCAAATTTTGTGAAACAAGGTTTTGAGGAGAAGGATTTGGTGGATCCACTCACACAACTAACCACAACTACTAACACTAACACATTCAACAAACAAGATGCAACGCAAGATAACCAGATGATATGTTATGATGCCATGATGCACAAGATGAAGGTAAAACTTAGATTTTATTTCAAACTCCACAACCAAAAGGAAGGTGTCATACATGGTAAGGTTACATAAATGGGAAGGGGTGAACTCGGGCAGTTACATACCAGTTACCGATTTCGTGAACATTGACCGCAGGCACGACTTTCGGCAAGATTTAACCCTGCAGGGGTGCTCCAACTAGTCCATCACAAACTACCACACTCTGCGTCGGAAACCTCGATCGTAGAAAACTCATGATCTCCTCGGATTCCTGGTGGAAAACCTCAACCTCGAGATAGACAAAGTATCTTCGTAATCCCTCGCACAAGACGTTCAAGAAAGGTAAAACAAATCCAGCAAGGCCACCAGGTGAACCAGATCCATATCTAGAGCTGCACGCTCTCTATCTACGAGCATCAACCGTCTATGCCAAGTGGACGATAGCCAGAAAATACCTCGAGTTGCCCCGAGGTGGCACCGCCGACTGCTAGGTAGGTGGACCAACACTCATGTGGAGCACTGGCCCGGGGGTTGATTAATTATCGGTGGGGGCCGGCACGTCCCTATGCAATTTTATTAGTTATTAGGCAAAGGTAGTGCCAATGTTGGGCCATGCCACAAGAGTTATATCCCAAAACGAAAATCAAGCGGGTCCTCATAACAACCCCAAGCATGTTAGGAGTGCTTAATATGTAACTTAATATCGGTAGCCTAAACTAAGGCGGCAAAGATGGAACAAAACACCAGGCTAGAGGGCCAAGCCTTCCACCTTTTACCACGTATATAGGTGAATTGAATTAAATAGCAATAATATGGTGATATAACAAGGAAGCCCATGTTGTCACATGGAAGAAAATGCACCTCCAACTAGCAACACTATAAGAAGGCTGAGCAAGAAGTAACATAGCCAAAGAGTGGTTTGTTGGGATGTGGAGGGGTTAGAGGTTTTTCATGGCAATGTTGGAAGGCTTATTAAACATGTGGTGGGCAGAGAGACATAGCGAACAAATGAGACAACTATGATGGCAATGACAGTAATGGTATCTAGGGAAATGGTCATCTTGCATGTGTTCCCGCTTGGAAGAAGAACGAATTCGTGAAGCAGACGAACCAACGTAGTCGAACGGATCCTCACCCTCCGAAGAGGTTCGAAACTCTATCGAGAAGAAACAATGTGGAAGAAAAATCAACACACGATAACACCACACATATTCATGAAAATATGCACAATCAATTATGATGCACATCTATTTCAATTCTGCAAGGCATGGCAAAGCACAACAATTTATTACTACACATTAAATGAAGCTCAATATGAAACTCGTTGCATATTGATGAAACTCCATATTTTAATTACTTAGTTCACTCCCGTTTAGGTACTCAACAATCATAAATGTTGTTAAACATGGCAAGAGGTGAAGCATAAATAAACTACATATCTAGTCATATTAAATGAGGTCGGAAACAACATATAGCATTTCCGAAATGACCCCATATGTTAATTTAGAAATTGGTCAAGATCTGAACTAAACATGATTTATATTTATTAAACAACAAAATAAAGTGGACCATGTGATTATACACATCATTCTAGTTGATATAAATATATATATTTATATATATATATATATATCATTTAAAACGTAGCTACGGTTTAAAAGATATGATCATCACAAGATAATATGACATGGATGCAAAATGCATGCAAATGACAACCACAAGCATGTTAATCATGGATGCAACAAATTATTGTGACCTACATGAAATTCTAGGCAAGTTTAAATGAGCCCGAAACAACGAATAACAATTCCGAGAAGTCCCCATACGCAAATTAAGATTCGGTATTGTTGTGCCTATACACAATTTTAGAGTTGTTAAACAGCAAAATAAATGCTACCTTGTTATTTTACACATTTTTCTAGCCAAGTTACATATATGAAACACTTTAATTGGAGCTACGGTTATTTAGTTATGAGAGAATCTTTTTAACATGGCAGTGAATGCAAATTAAATGAAAACAACAAGTTAGTCATTTCAAACATGGTTGGGAGTGGCATATTGTGAAACTACACAAAATTCTAAGCATGTTTCATGTATGAAGTGTTTATAACTGATGCATAGTTAAATATTTAGGAGCATATCAAAACGGTGAAAAAATTTGCAATATTTGCATGTCTTGGAAATTGGATAAATTTGCTAGAGGAAAAAACCGCATGCGGGCCAACATCTGCTACTGGGCTAAAATAGAGTTGAGCGGAATATATCTAAACATCACCGTGGCATCATTTGGCAGCGGAGAGCAACTTGGGCCTCATCACATGGGCCAAATGTCCAGGCGGAGGAAAGGAGGCACGCCGGGCACTGGAGATGGGCTGGTTTGAGGGCACACTGGGCCGAGCGTTGGCGTTCCTGAAGCGGAGCGGGACAACTTCTTGGCGGAGCTGGGCCGCGAGGAGCACGTGGCCCATGTGGGCGAGGCTGGGCCTCATTGGGGCACGGGGGCTGGCTCGGCGCTGGGTCGTGGCCTACTTGGGTGAGGATCTTGAGCAAGGAACAGGAGCGGCCTCCAGCGAGAGGTGACGCAGGGGAGGTGGCGACCGGCTGGGATGAGGCTGGGCGGTGGGGATGGCTGGATCCAATCCGGGTCCAACAGATGTTGGCAAGGGCGACAGCAGATGGCGGCACGAAGGCCGGAGGTGGGGCTCGGGCCATGCGGGTACGGTCCTATGGGAGAGATCAAGCCACACGGATGAGCGAGGGGAGAGAGGGATGAAACAGGGAGGAAGGGGAGGGTTTCGTGAGGGGCTCTGGCCTAGGGGAGGTGTTCACCGGCGGAACCACTCTGGCGAGCCGCGCGGGGATGCTCGGGGACGAGCGCAAGACGAGCTCTGAGCGCTGATGAGGTGGAGCTCGGGCTCCTCCCGTGGCTGCCGGATATCGGGCATCGCGGCGGTGGATTCGTGTTGGAAATATGCCCTAGAGGCCATAATATATTGGTTATTATTATATTTCCTTGTTCATAATAATCATTTATTATCCATGCTAGAATTGTATTGATTGGAAACTCAAATACATGTGTTGATACATAGACAAGACATTGTCCCTAGTGAGCCTCTAGTTGACAAGCTCGTTGATCAAACATGGTCAAGGTTTCCTGGCCATAGACAAGTGTTGTCACTTGATAACGGGATCACATCATTAGGAGAATGATGTGATGGACATGACCAAAATATGAACGTAGCATATGATTGTGTCAGTTTATTGCTACTATTTTCTTCATGTCAATGTATCTATTCCTATGACCATGAGATCATGCAACTCGCGAACACCAGAGGAATACCTTGTGTGTATCAAACGTCGCAACGTAACTAGGTGACTATAAAGGTGTTCTACAGGTATCTCCGAAGGTGTATGTTGGGTTGGCATGGATCAAGACTGGGATTTTTCACTCCATGTGACGGAGAGGTATCTCGGGGCCCATGGTAAAACAACATCTTGTATTAAGGAACGAGTAAGGAGACTTGCCAGTAACGAGATTGAACTAGGTATGGAGATATCGACGATCGAATCTCGGGCAAGTAACATACCGAAGGACAAAGGGAACAACATACGGGATTAACTGAATCCTTGACATAGAGGTTCAACTGATAGAGATCTTTGTAGAATATGTAGGAGCCAATATGTACATCCAGGTCCCTCTATTGGTTATTGACCGGAGAATGTCTCGGGTCATGTCTACATAGTTCTCCAACCCGCAGGGTCTGCACACTTAAGGTTCGATGACATTTAGGTATAGTTGAGTTATAGGTGTTGGTAACCGAAAGTTGTTCGGAGTCCCGGATGAGATCCCAGACGTCATGAGGAGCTCTGAAATGGTCCGGAGGTAAAGATTGATATATAGGAAGTCCTATTTTGGTCATCGGGAAAGTTCCGGGTACTTCGGTAGTGTACCAGAGTGCCAGGATGGTACCCGGGACCATCAGGAGGGTTTTCACGCTCCAAGGGGCCTCATGGGCTGTGGGAGGAGACAAACCAGTGCCTAGTGGGCTGGCCTAATCCCCCACTAAGGCCCACGACGTTTGAGAAGGAAAAAACCCAAAGGTGGAAGAGGACGAAAAGGTTTCCAAGTGGAGAGGAGGAATCCTACTCCTAGTAGGATTGGAGTAGGACTCCTCCACCTCCAATTTCGGCCAAACCTTGAGGGTTTGAGGCTGCCTCCTCCCCTCCCACCCTCCTATATATACTAGAGGAATTAGAGGCAGCCCTAACCCTAATTTCCACGTGCTCCCTCTACTTCATCTAGATTGGTTTCTCCTCTAGTTTAGTTCGGCGGTGCTTAGGTGAAGTCGTGCTGGATTAGTTCACCACCACCACCACCACGCCGCCGTGCTGGAAAACTCATCTACCTCTCCTCCCCTCTTGCTGGATCAAGAAGGCAGGGATCGTCATTGAGTTGTACGTGTGTTGAACGCGGAGGTGCCGTCCGTTCGGCACTTGATTGGGATGGATCGTGATGGGATCGTGGGACGGATCATGATGAGATCGCGGGACGGGTTGTGATCTGAAGCGCAAAGATGTTCCACTACATCAATCGCGCTATATACGCTTCCTCTTAGCAATCTACAAAGGTATGTAGATTCACTCTCTGCTCTCGTAGATGATCATCACCATGGAATAGTATTGTGTGTGTAGGAAATTGTTTGCTTCCCATGCTACGTTCCCCAACGGTGGCATCATGAGCTAGGTTCATGCATAGATGTTATCTCGAGTAGAACACAAAAGAATTTGTGGGTGTTGATGTTCAATTTGCTGCCCTCCTTAGTCTTTTCTTGATTCGACGGTATTGTTGGATTGAAACGGTCCGGACCAACTTTACTCGTACGCTTACGAGAGACCGGTTTCATCGACTGACAAGCAACTTGTTGCATAAAGATGGCTGGCAGGTGTCTGTTTCTTCAACTTTAATTCAATCGGATTTGACCGAGACGGTCCTTGGAGAAGGTTAAATATCAGATTGCATATCTCCGTTGTGGCTTTGCGTAAGTAAGATACGATCATACTAAATACCCATAGCAACCACGTAAAATTTGCAACAACAAATAAGAGGATGCCTAACTTGTTTTTGTAGGGTATGCTTGTGATATGATATGGCCAATGACATGATACGATATATTGGATGTATGAGATGATCATGTTGTAATAGTTAAATATCGACTTGCACGTCGATGCTACGGCAACCGGCATGAGCCATGAGGCAGTAGCTTTAGTAGTAACAACATAGTTAGTGTGATAACCTCAATGGCATCACAATGATGGAGATAACGATGATGGAGATCATGGTCTGGCGCCGGTGATGATGGAGATCAAGAAGCACAAGTTCATGGCCATATCATGTCACTTATGATTTGCATGTGATGTTAATCCTTTTATGCACCTTGTTTTGCTTAGAACGACGATAGCATTATAAGGTGATCCCTCGCTAAAATTTCAAGATAAAATTGTGTTCTCCCCGACTGTGCACCGTTGCGACAGTTCGTCGTTTCGAGACACCACGTGATGATCGGGTGTGATGGACTCAATGTTCACATACAGCCGGTGCAAAAAAGTTGCACACGCGGAACACTCGGGTTAAACTTGACGAGCCTAGCATGTACAGACATGGCCTCGGAACACAAGAGACCGAAAGGTCGAGCATGAATCATATATTTTATATGATCAACATGGAGATGTTCACCATTCAAGCTAAAGTCAACTCACGTGATGATCGCACTTGAGTTAGTGAATTTGGATCATGCGACACTCAAATGACTAGAGGGATATCAATTTGAGTGGGAGTTCTTAAGTAATATGATTAATTGAACTCATTATCATGAACATAGTCAAAAGGTCTTTGCAAATTATGTTGTAGCTTGCGTTGTACCTCTACTATCTTTAATATGTTCCTAGAGAAAATTTAGTTGAAAGATGATAGTAGCAATTATGCGGACTAGGTCCATAAACTGAGGATTGTCGTCATTGCTGCATAGAAGGCTTATGTCCCTAATGCACCATTCAGTGTGCTAAACCCTGAGCGTCGTCTGTAGATATTGTCAACATCTCACATACACATTTTTTATCACTACATGATAGTTAAGTGCATAATGCTTAAACGGCTTAGAATTGAGGTGTTGAAGACATTTCAAATGTCGCAGGACGTACGATATGTTCCAAGGGATGAAATTGGGATTTCAGGCTCGTGCCCTTGTTGAGAGGTATGAGACCTCCGACAAGATTCTTTGTTTACAAAGTATGGGAGAAAAGCTCAATCGTTGAGCATGTGCTCAGCTTGTTTGAGTGCTACAATCGCTTGAATCGAGTGGGAATTAATCTTCGAGATGAGATAGTGATGGTTCTCCAAAGTCACTGCCACCAAGCTACTAGAGCTTCGTGATGAACTATAACATATGAGGGATAGATATGATGATCCTTGAGTTGTTCGTGATGTTTTACACACCAAAAGTAGAAATCAAAAGGAAGCATCAATTGTTGATGGTTAGTTAAACCACTAGTTTCAAGAATGGCAAGGGCAAGAAGGGATACTTCATGAAACGGCAAACCAGTTGCTGCTCTAGTGAAGAGACCCAGGGTTAAAACCAAACCCGAGACTAAGTGCTTCGGTAATGAGGGGAACAATCACTGAAGAGGAAATACCCTAGATACTTGGTAGATGAGAAGGTTGGCAAAGTCGACAAAAGTATATTGGATATACATGATATTGATGTGTACTTTAATAGTACTCCTAGTAGCACCAAGGTATTAGATACCGGTTCGGTTGCTAAGTGTTAGTAACTCAAAATAAAAGCTATGGAATAAACGGAGACTAGCTAAAGGCGAGGTGACGATATGTGTTGGAAGTGTTTCCATGGTTGATGTGATCAAACATCGCACGCTCCCTCTACCATCGGGATTAGTGTTAAACCTAAATAATTGTTATTTGGTGTTTGCGTTGAGCATAGACATGATTAGATTGTGTTTATCCCAATATTGGTATTCATTAAAGAGAATAATGGTTACTATGTTTATTTGAATAATACCTTCAATGGTCTTGCACCTAAAATGAATGGTTTATTGAATCTCGATCGCAGTGATACACATGTTCATAATATTGATGCCAAAAGATATAAAGTAGTAATGATAGTACCACTTACTTTTAGCACTACCAGATGAGTCATACTGGTATAAAATGCAAGAAGAAGATCCATGCTGATGGATCTTTGGACTCACTCGTTTTTGAAAAAGTTTCAGACATGTGAACCATGTCTATTGGTATAAATGCATGAAGAAACTCCATGCAGATGAATCGTTTGGACTCACTTGGTTTTGAATCAGTTGAGACATGCAAATCATACCACATGGGCAAGATGACTGAAGGTCTCGTTTTCCAGTGAGATGGAACAAGAAAGTAACTTATTGGAAGTAATACATTATGATGTATGGAGTCCAATGAATACTGAGTGTAACACCCTGGTTTTCGCACCCTGATTTTTTTCATTTGCGGGATTTGACCCCCGTATTTTTCTCGGGTTATCAGATTTCTTTCACCCTGGGAATGTGAAGATGGTCATCTAGCCTTGCCTTCCCTAAATTCTCCCCAGTTTAGTCGTTCCACCCAAGACCTTTTCTTAGGGTTTTGCCGTCAAAACCCTACCTTCCGAATTGCCGAAAGGGAAACCCTCATCTCTCCTGTTTCAAAGGAACCCCAATTTCTTTTGCCATGTTGCCTCCCAAACCTTTTCCCAATGATCATTCTTCATCTTTGAACCCTGGATATGCAAAAATATTGCCAAGTCATTTGCAATATTTTTGATTTAGAATTAATTCCTTTTTCTGCCAGTTAAAGGAATTAAATTCAGGAAAATAGCTATCCTTCTCCAAAGCTCATGAAAACTTGTAGAGATATTCCTTGTGATCATACTGAGCTCCCATAAAATATTGGCCATCATAGAATAAGGGAAAATTGCATTTTCCTATTTAATGCCAATATAGCATTATGGGCACTTCTAAAGGTACTACCATTTTGGTAGCCAGGAAAATCCCCAAATGATTTCTGGAGCTTCTCCTATCCATATCTTCATCATTTCCATCAAAATCCCAAGTTCCCTAGTTCAAATTTGGAGCACAACATCAAATTGCAAATTCTGTCCAGATGGGAAATTTGCAAAGGAAGTGCTCTATTCCTTGATCTCCTTGAGATGAAACATTTCATGATGGTTTACATTGTTAAATCACTAGTGAATACCAAAAATCAGCTCAATCCTTCTCACCATCTTTTCCCAGCAATTTTCCTAAGTTTCTGCCTATTTGGAAGCTCTGTGAAGGAAGTACCATTTAGGAATTTCCAATTGAGATGAAACTTCTCGAGTATCTTCATTTGATCAAATCATCATCTTTCCCCAAGTTTGAGCCAAATTCATTTAGCCATTTGAGCCCAGCTTCAAATTCTAATTTCTGGACCATTTTGTGGTTTGTGAAGTAAGTGTATGCAAATAGGGTCCAGAAGACTTAAAATTTTGCAAGCTTATAGTTCTTCCTATCCTAATTCATTTTGACAAAGATCCAACTCCAATTATCCACTCATTTCCCCATAAACAACCACAAACACCTTCATATCAGGATCTGTTTTGGCAAGTTCCTTCTTCCCCAGAGCCTCCGAGCTCATTCCAACTTCCATTCTTATCTCCTGGAGCGGTGAGGGTGCTGTTGGACATGATTGGAAACGCAGGAGGTGTCAAATCGGGTTGTGCACGTGGTGATCACCGGCAGAGCGCGCCATATGCAAGCTCTATGCATTTGGGCCCCTGCCCCGTCCACTCCCTCTGCCTCTCGCATCCCCTCAATGTCCAGTAGCTAGCCCGTGATCGTGTGGTCCTTCCCCCCCCCCTCTGTTCCTTGCCATGGACACCTCTGCCGACCACTAGAGCAATGCGGATCCTTTGAGAGCTTCGGACGCCGGCGACAGATGCCCAAAAGCTTCCCCTGAGGCTATTTAAGGAGCAAGCCGAGCCCCCCTCCTCGTTAGCAAGCCGAGAGCTCCCCAAGCCCCTCCCACTCGAGCTAGAGGAGCTCTCTGCCCGCCATGGACGCCATTGCCACATTCGGCTCCGGCTCATCTTAGAGCACCTCGGCCCTTTCCTCCCTGCCTAGCCCCTGCCTGAGACCCCTCTGGATCTTGCGCGATCGCCGACCCCACTAGGGAAGGCCCTGCCGGCGCCGCCCGCTGCAACTCCTCGCCCGCCGCGCACCGGCCCGTGGCGGTGGCACTGTGGTCCATCACCGGTGACCCCACGGCCACCCTCGAGTGCGGCGAGGTGCGGTGGTTCTCCTGCACCCGTCGGTCGGCCTCCCGGAGTAGCGTAGCGACGGCGAGGACCGGCGCCAGATCTTCCCCATGGCCCTGTTGGGAGGTTGAAGAAGAAGCAGGAGAGAGATAGAGGAGCTGGGGCTTGGCCCACGCGTAAGAGAGAGAGAGGAGTGGATAAAGTGGGGCCCGTGCGTCGCCTGAGGAGAGAGAGAGGGGACCCGGCAGGTGGGCCCCGACCCCGCCTGTCGGTGAGAGAAGACTTGGTCCAGCTATTAAGTGGAAGCGTATTCTGGTAAATATGCTTTCATTTAAGCAGAAGCACATTTCTTGCAATATGTTTTCTATTTTTCAGCCCAGGGACCTGTTGGAGAGGATATTTTTGCAGATTAGTCCTTGATCTTCTTTTGTCCGTATCTTTTTAACTGTGACTCCGATCGAGGTGAAACCAACGCTCACGTCTTCGTCTCATCGAGCCCGTCATGTTGGCAGCATTTTCACAAGGTGGTTAACCTGTGAAAATGACCCTTCTGTACTTGTTTCCAATCAACCCCTTCAAGAGAGAGCGGTATCCGGCGATCCTTTCTACGGACTCTCTGCACCTCTTCCGGGAGTATTCTTTGACCCTAGGCAAGCCGACCACCTGACATATGTCCTAAAGCTTTCTCTCTATTGTTAGTGCATGTTCAATTAATATGCTTACGATTGTACGTATAGTAACGTGCGGTACGTGACTCTGGCAAACCCTTGCTCGCATTTTCTTCAATGACGGCACCACGCCCGAGTCTGAGCTGCTTTCGGCCATCCGGGGTGGATGCCGACTTTATAACTCTCTCATCGACAGCTAGCTCGTGTTCTGAGCTGCTTTTTGACCGTCGCGGACACCTGTTGAATTTCTTTCCGTGGAAGTGACCCTATGCTCTGAGCTATTCTTCGGCCGTCTTAGGGAACTGCTACATTCTTTTTATCAACACCGCCTCATGCTGTGTGATGTTTTCTAGTCGTCTTGAGTCGGGGTTGAGTTATTCTGGTAACGTCCCAGATCTGTGTTGTAAAGACCGTTCTGGTGGCTACCTATTTATTTGCTGGTTTTATGCAAGGGTTCCGAGGGTCTAATTTATAGTTAGCGCTTGTCAAGTAATAACCTGTCATTTACATATTGTCTTATTAATGACTCGTAATATAGAGATAGGTGGAGGTGTTTCTATCGTTGTTATTTCATGCAGAATCATCATTATGTTAAGTCATTGCTGACAGCAACCATGCTTGATAAATATGTTGTTTAAACCAAACCTAATGGGTTGATCTCGAGTCACCTGTCCGGGCTTATCCGTGCAACCACATTTGCCGATATGGGACGGCCGTGACTTGGCCTGATCGCGTGAGCTTTCACCGGTACTCCCAAAGAGGGAGGATTATGCACGTGTGCTACCCTGATCAGGTGGGCGGTGATAATCCTGTGAGCCTAGTTAAGTTGAGTTGGGCCCATCCCTAGGTGGGATAGTTCAGTTTGGCCACGACGGTGGCAGGTGTCATGAGGACACAAGGCCACCCAGGGCAAGACTCCGGGGAGAGTGGTTGTCGGGGGTACGATGAAAGAGTCACGGGTCAGGCAAGTTTCGTTGGAGTAATGCTAGTCCACCCGAATGGGATCACGAGGTCAGTGCTCCATAGTGTGGGTAAAGTGTGCAACCTCCGCAGGGTGTCAAATCTATTCGAATAGTCGAGTCCACGGTATTGGACAGCCCGACCAGACCTCAGTAGGTGATCAACCATAAGAGCAATGATAATGATGGAAGAACTCGTCTTGTGCAGACATCGGAAGATGTCCGGTATATGACATGTTAGCCATGAGATGGCTATGAGATGAGTGGTCGATGACCACATGAGTTGGATTAGATCAGATGCAGACTGGATCATGAGAATAGTCGGAGTACAAATCATTTACCTAATATGCTTTACCTTATTGCATTTACTTTAGAATTTATCTTGCTAGATAACCCTGTTATACCTTGATAATTAACCTTGCTAGATAGGTATGCTATGTCATGATGATTAATATTGCTCTAATAACAAATGCATGCTTGAATGCCATAGATTGCTTTGCTTAGTGTATATGTTAGTTTTGGTTTGCTTGCGAGTACATTCAAAAGTACTCAGCTGCTTTTAACGTGGCCAGGTTCACATAAGGATCCGTCGTACACGAGTCAGATCCCTATGGATTGGAGCTGCATCAAGACCATGCTGCCTTGGATAGAGCTTTTCCGCTGCTATCACCCTTGTGGCTCATCTTGTAATACTCTTATATTCATTAATAGAAATGCCTATGTTCATGATACATGTTGTAAACGTGCATGCCATAGTGATTTCCTGGGCTGGTATGCGCGACGACCGTCTGGCTACAATGGTTATCAGGCGGAGCGCCACACTGAGGCACGCAGTGGATATCGTTATGTTCTTACTTCACAGATGATTTGAGTAGATACTAGTATATTTACTTAATGAAACACAAGTTTGAATTATTGAAAGGCTCAAGTAATTTCAGAGTGAAGTTGATGATCGTCCTGACAAGAGGATGAAGTGTCTATGATATGATCGTAGAGATGAATATCTGAGTTGCGAGTTTGGTACACATTTAAGACAATGTGAAAATTGTTTCACAACTCATGCCACCTGGAACACCATAGTGTGATGGTGTGTGCGAACTTCACAGCCGCGCCCTATGGGATATGGTGCATACTATGATGTATTTTATCGAATTACCACTATAGTTTTTGGGTTAGGCATTAGAGACAACCGCATCCACTTTAAACAGGGCACCACGTAATTCCTTGAGATGACACCCTATAAACTATGGTTTGGAGAAACCTAAGCTGTCGTTTCTTAAAAGTTTGGGGCTGTGATGCTTATGTGAAAAAGTTTCAGCCTGATAAGCTCGAACCAAAAGCGGATAAATGCATCTTCATGGGATACCCAAAACAGTTGGGTATATTTCCTATCTCAGATCCGGAAGCAAAGTGTTTGTTTCTATAAATGGGTCCTTTCTCGAGGAAAAGTTTCTCTCGAAAGAATTGAGTGGGGGGATGGTGGAAACTTGATGAGGTTATTGAACTGTCACTTCAGCCAGTGTGTAGCTGGGCACAAGAAGTTGTTCATGTGGCGCCTACACCAATTGAAGTGGAAGATCATGATAGTGATCATGAAGCTTCGGATCAAGTTACTACAAACCTCGTAGGTCGACAAGGTCACGTACTTCTCTAGAGTGGTACGGTAACCCTGTCTTGGAGGTCATGTTGTTGGACAACAATGAACCTACGAGCTATGGAGAAGCGATGGTGGGGCCGGATTCAGACAAATGGCTGGACTCCATGAAATCCGAGAGAGGATCCATGTATGAAAACAAAGTGTGGAATTTGGAAGAACTACTTGATGGTGGTAAGACTGTTAAGTACAGATGGATCTTTAAAAGGAAGACAAACAATGATGGTGAATGTCATCATTAAGAAAGCTCGACTTGTCGCAAAGATGTTTTCAACAAATTCAAAAGAGTTAACTATGATGAGACTTTCTCACTCGTAGCGATGCTAAAAGTCTGTTGGATTTATGTTAGCAGTTGCTGCATTATTTATGAAATCTTGCAGATAGGATGTCAAAACATTGTTTCCTGGACGGTTTCCTTGAGGAAAGGTTGTACGTGATACAACCAGAAGGTTTTATAAATCCTAAGGATGCTAACAAGTATGCAAGCTCCAGCGATCCTTCTATGGTCTGGAGCAAGCATCTCGGAGTTGGAATATACGCTTCGATGTGATGATCAAAGCTTTCGGATTTATACAAAGTTTATGAGAAACTTGTATTTCCAAGTAAGTGAGTGGGAGCACTATAGATTTTCTGATGAGTATATGAGGTTGACATATTGTTCACCGGAAATAATGTAGAATTTCTGGAAAGCATAAAGGGTTGTTTTAAAGGAGTTTTTCAAAGGAAAACCTGGATTAAGCTACTTGAACATTGAGCATCAAGATCTATAGAGATAGATTAAGACGCTTAATAAAACCTTCAAAGAAATGCATGTCTTGACAAGGTTTTGAAGGAATTCAAAATAGATCGGCAAAGAAGGAGTTCTTGGCTGTGTTGTAAGGTGTGAATTGGTGTAAGACTCAAAATTTTAGACCACGGCAGAAGAAAGAGAAGGGACGAATGTCATCCCCTATCCATTAGTCGTCGGCTCTAAAGTATGACATGTTGTGTACCGCACCTGATGTGTGCCCTGCCATGAATCTCTCAAGGGTTATTAGAGTGATCCAGGAATGGATCACTGGACAGCGGTCAAAGTTATCCTTAGTAACTAGTGGACAAAGGAACTTTTCTCGATTATGGAGGTGATTAAAGAGTTCGTCGTAAAGGGTTACATCGATGCAAGCTTTGACACTAATCCAGATAACTCTGAGTAGTAAACCGGATTCGTATAGTACAGCAGTCGTTTGGAATAGTTCCAAATGGCACGTTGGTAGCAGCACCTACAGGACGACATAGAGATTTGTAAATCACACACAGATCTGAAAGGTACAGACCCGTTGACTGAAAACCTCTCTCACAAGCAACACATGACCGAACCCCATATCTATATGGGTGTTAGATTCATTACAATCACATAGTGATGTCAACTAGATTATTAACTCTAGTGCAAGTGGCAGACTGTTGGAAATATGCCCTAGAGGCAATAATATATTGGTTATTAGTATATTTCCTTGTTCATAATAATCGTTTATTTTCCATGCTAGAATTGTATTGATTGGAAACTCAAATGCATGTGTGGATACATAGATAACACACTGTCCCTAGTGAGCCTCTAGTTCACTGGCTCATTGATTAAAGATGGTCAAGGTTTCCTCGCCATAGACAAGTGTTGTCACTTGATAACGGGATCACATCATTAGGAGAATGATGTGACGGACAAGACCCAAACTATGAACGTAGCATACAATCGTGTCAGTTTGTTGCTACTGTTTTCTCCATGTCAATGTATCTGTTCCTATGACCATGAGATCATGCAACTCCCGGACACCGAAGAAATACCTTGTGTGTATCAAACATCGCAACATAAATGGATGACTATAAAGGTGCTCTACAGGTATCTCCAAAGGTGTCTGTTGGGTTGGCATGGATCAAGACTGGGATTTGTCACTCCATGTGATGGGGAGGTATCTCGGGGCCCACTCGGTAATACAACATCACAACAAGCCTTACAAGCAATGTTACTAAAGAGTTAGTCACGGGATCTTGTATTACTAAACTAGTAAAGAGACTTCCCGGTAACGAGATTGAACTGGGTATGGAGATACCGATGATCGAATCTCGGGCAAGTAACATACCGAAGGACAAAGGGAACAACATACGAGATTAATTGAATCCTTGACATAGAGGTTCAATCGATAGATATCTTTGTAGAATATATAGGAGCCAATATGGACATCCAATTCCTGCTATTGGTTATTGACCATAGAATGTCTCAGATCATGTCTACACAGTTCTCGAATCCGCAAGGTCTGCACACTTAAGGTTCGGTGATGTTTCGGTATAGTTGAGTTATAGGTGTTGGTAACCGAAAGTTTTTCCAAGTCCTGGATGAGATCCCGGACATATCTAGGAGCTCCAAAATGGTCCGGGGGTAAAGATTGATATATAGGAAGTCCTAGTTTGGTCACCGGAAAAGTTTCGGGTACTTCAATAGTGTAGCGGGAGTACCAGGAGGGTGCCGTGGACCATCGGGAGGGGTGTCACACCCCGAGGGGCCTCATGGGTTGTGGGAGGATACAAGCCAGCCCCTAGTGGCTGGCGTAAGACCCCACCAAGGCCCATGAGGTTTGATAAGGAAAAAACCCAAAGGTGGAAGAGGAGGAAAGGATTTCCAAGTGGAGAGGAGGAATCCTACTCCTAGTAGGATTGGAGTAGGACTCCTCCACCTCCAATTTCGGCCAAACCTTGACGGTTTGAGGCTGCCTCCTACCCTCCCTCCCTCCTATATACACTAGAGGAATTATAGGCATCCCTAACCCTAATTTCCACGTTCTCCCTCAACTTCATCTAGATCGCTTTCTCCTCTAGTCTAGTTCGGCGGTGCTTAGGCGAAGCCCTGCTGGATTAGTTCACCACCACCACCACCACACCGCCGTGCTGGAGAACTCATCTACCTCTCCGCCGCTCTTGCTGGATCAAGAAGGTGAGGATCGTCATCGAGCTGTACGTGTGCTAAACACAGAGGTGTCGTCCGTTCGGCACTAGATCGGGATGGATCATGGTGGGATCGCGGGACGGATCATGACGAGATCGGAAGACGGGCTACGATTTGAATCACGAAGTTGTTCCACTACATCAACCGCGTTATATACGCTTCCGCTTAGCGATCTACAAGGTTATGTAGATTCACTCTCCCCTCTCGTAGATGATCATCACCATGGAATAGTATTGCGTGTGCGTAGGAATTTTTTTGTTTCCCCTGCTACGTTCCCCAACAATTCGGGCCTATGATAGGCCTCAGATGGGCTCGGTGCGGCTGGAGGCTGTGGGTGGCAGATCCGAGCTGAACCAGTGTGTGGCTCGAGGTGGAATTAGGGGTTAGGTCGAAATAGGTAGGGAGGCACCTATTTATAGAAAGGGGATCTAGGGTATGCAGTTTTTTGCTCCGATTTCGACCGCGTGATCACGATCGGAGGACTCCGATCATGGGGAGGGTTAGGTGTCCTAGTGGGATGTGTAGGAGGGGTTGGGATGAGAAGAGAGGGAGGGATGCGGCCCAACACGGAGTTTATAAAACCGAAAAATGTTCGACAAATAAATTGATGATGGTGCCACTATGATCGATCGTTCGGGTATCAAACGGACTCCGATTGTGATGAAATTTGGCAAACACACTACCTATGATAAAACAGGACCGCACGCCAACTTTCGACCCAATCCGAGAATATTTTATATACACTTTAAAAAAATAACGATGTCGCGTGTGCGTGCGTGTGTTGTTGGTCTCAAAATAGTCAACGACAAGAACGGGAAGAACTGGCAACTAATAAAGGATGCAAGTTTTGAAAAATGGCGATAACATAGTGTCGATGCTATGCGGATGATGCGTATGATGCACTAATGAGTGTGACAAACAAAAAAATCACACGATGACAAGAGAATAAAAGGGGAATCTTCTGGAGTGCCGGTTTTGGGCAATTACAAATGGCTTCTCCCCGGACTTATCGCTGTTTTGTATGGGGGTATGATCGACATTGTCGTTGGGTCTGTCCACCATGTAGAAATCATAGGTGGAGGTGGCAGTCCATCGTCCGGTATCTACAGGGCTCGGGGTCATCGACCTCATAATCCATGTCCTCAACCTCCTCGCATCTGTAATCCAACTTGTCGGTTAAGTCTTCGAATGTGGCTACCAACTGGGTGGTGGGTGGGTGATACGTCCATTTTGCATCATGCTTTCATGTTGATATTTATCGCTTTATGGGTTGTTATTACACTTCACGGTACAATACTTATGCCTTTTCTCTCTTATTTTTCAAGGTTTACATGAAGAGGGAGAATGGCGGTAGCTGGAATTCTGGCCTAAAAAAGGAGCAAGTTTGAGATAGCTATTCTGCGCAACTCCAAAGGCTGTGAAAATCCACGGGGATTTATTTTGGATTTTATAAAAAATACTAGGCCCAAGAAGTACCAGAGGGGATCCAGCAGGATGCCACAAGCCTGCTAGGCGCGGCCTATCCCCCTGGTCGTGCCTAGGGGGCTTGTGGGCTCCCTGTTGGCCCTCTGGCCCCCCCTCTTTTGCTATAAGGAGGGTTTCGTTCCAGAAAAAATCAAGAGGAGGCTTTCGGGAGGAATCGCCGCCGCCACGAGGCGGAACTTGAGCAGAACCAATCTAGAGCTCCGGTAGGGTCGTCCTGCCCGGGAAACTTCCCTCCCGAAGGGGGAAATCATCGCCATCGTCATCAGCAACACTCCTCTCATTGGAGGGGACTCATCACCATCAACATCTTCATTAGCACCATCTCATCTCCAAACCCTAGTTCATCTCTTGTAACCAATCTCCGTCTCGCGATTCCGATTGGTACTTGTAAGGTTGCTAGTAGTGTTAATTACTCTTTGTAGTTGATGCTAGTTGGATTACTCGGTGGAAGATTATATGTTCAGATCCTTGATGCTATTCAGTACCTCTCTGGTCATGAATATGATTATGCTTTGTGAGTAGTTACTTTTGTTCCTGAGGACATGGGATAAGTCATGCTATAAGTAATCATGTGAATTTGGTATTCGTTCGATATTTTGATGTGTTGTATGTTGTTTCTCCTCTAGTGGTGTTATGTGAACGTCGACTACATAACACTTCACCATTATTTGGGCCTAGAGGAAGTCATTGGGAAGTAGTAAGTAGATGATGGGTCGCTAGAGTGACAGAAGCTTAAACCCTTGTTTATGTGTTGCTTCGTAAGGGGCTGATTTGGATCCACTAGTTTAATGCTATGGTTAGACTTTGTCTTAATTCTTCTTTCGTAGTTGCAGATGCTTGCGAGAGGGGTTAATCGTAAGTGGGATGCTTGTCCATGTAAGGGAAGTACCCAAGCGTCGGTCCACCCACCTATCAAACTATCAAAGTAGCGAACGCGAACCATATGAACATGATGAAAACTAGCTTGACAGAAATTCCCATGTGTCCTCGGGAGCGCTTTACCTCCTATAAGAGTTTGTCCAGGCTTGTCCCTTGCTACAAAAGGGATTGGGCCACTTTGCTGCACCCTTGTTACTTTTGTTACTTGCTACTTTCTATGAATCATCTTACCACACAACTTTCTGTTACCGATAATTTCAGTGCTTGCAGAGATTACCTTGCTGAAAACCACTTCTCAGATCCTTCTGCTCCTCGTTGGGTTCGACACGCTTACTTATTGAAAGGACTACGATAGATCCCCTATACTTGTGGGTCATCAAGACTCTTTTCTGGTGCCGTTTCCGGGGAGTGAAGCGCCTTTGGTAAGTGGAATTTGGTAAGGAAACATTTATATAGTGTGCTGAAATTTATTGCCACTTGTTACTATGGAAACTAATCCTTTGAGGAGCTTGTTCGGGGTATCTTCACCTCGAACGGAAGCACAAGGAGTTTCTCCTCAACCTGCTGCACCTACTGAAAATATTTGCTATGAATTTCCTTCGGGTATGCTTGAGAAACTGCTGGCTAATCTTTTTACACGAGATGGAACATCACATCCAGACTTGCATCTAATCTATGTAGATGAAGTTTGTGGTTTATTTAAGCTTGCAGGTTTGCCCGAGGATGAGGTCAAGAAGAAGGTATTTCCCTTATCTTTGAGGGATAAAGCATTGACATGGTATAGGTTATGTGATGATACTGGATCATGGAACTACAACCGGTTGAAATTGGAATTTCATCAAAAGTTTTATCCTATGCATGTAGTACATCGTGATCGGAATTATATTTATAATTTTTGGCCTCGTGACAGAGAAAGCATCGCTCAAGCTTGGGGGAGGCTTAAATCAATGTTATATTCATGCCCCAACCATGAGCTCTCGAGAGAAATTATCATTCAGAACTTCTATGCTCGGCTTTCTCATGATGATCGCACCATGCTCGACACTTGTTGTACCGGCTCTTTTATGAAGAGAGATATTGACTTCAAATGGAATTTATTGGAAAGAATTAAATGCAACTCTGAAGATTGGGAGTTTCATGAGGGTAAGGAGTGAGGTATGGATCTCAAGTTTGATTGCGTTAAATCCTTTGTTGAAACAAATACTTTTTGTGATTTTAGCGCTAAATATGGACTTGACTCTAAGATAGTAGCCTCATTGTGTGAATCATTTGCTGCTCATATTGATCTCCCTAAAGAGAAGTGGTTTAAATATCATCCTCCCTTAGAAGTCAATGTAGTTAAACCCAATCCAGTTGAAGAGAAAGTCATTGCCTATAATGATCCTATTGTTCCAAGTTCTTACATTGAGAAACCACCTTTCCCTGTTAGGATAAAGGATCATTATAAAGTTTCAACTGTGATACGTAGGGTTTACATTAGAACACCTACACCCCGTGAGAAAATTTGAGTTGAACCTAGCATTGCTATTATCAAAGATCTCATGTCCCACAATGTTGATGGCCATGATATTCACTTTTGTGAAGATGCTGCTAGAATTGCTAAACCACATGCTAGAGACAAACATAGGCCTGTTGTTGGCGCGCCTGTTGTTTCTGTTAAGATAGGAGATCATTGTTATCATGGCTTATGTGACGTGGGTGCTAGTGTTAGTGCAATACCTCAATACTTATATGGTGTAATTAAAGACGAGATTGCACCTGTTGATATGGAACCTATTGATGTCACTATTCAGCTTGCCAATAGAGATACTATGGAATTGTTAGAGATGTTGAAGTCGTGTGTGGTAAAGCAAACTATCACTATTGGCTTTAAAGGTGTGTCACATGAGTTCAATTTCTCCAAGTTTGGTAGACAACCTCATGAAAAAGAGTTGCCTAGTAAGGATGAAATTATTGCCCTAGCTTCTATGGTTGTGCCTCCTACTGATCCTTTAGAGCAATACTTGCTTGAGCATGAAAATGATATGCATATGGATGAAAGGGATGAGATAGATAGAGTTATCTTTGAACAATATCTGATCCTTAAGAATAATTTGCATGTTGAACTGCTTGGAGATCCACCCCCACCAAAGGGTGATCCTGTGTTCGAGCTTAAATAGTTGCCTGATACTCTTAAGTATGCTTATGTCGATGAAAAAGAGATATATCCTGTTATTATTAGTGCTAGCCTCTCAGAGCATGAAGAAAAGAGGTTACTAAAAACTCTGAGGAAGCACCGTGCTGCTATTGGATAAACTCTTGATGATCTTAAGGGCATTAGTCCCACTCTATGCCAGCACAAGATTAAAACCGATCCTGATTCCAAACCAGTTGCCGATCATCAACGGAGATTAAATCCTAAGATGAAAGAGGTAGTAAGAAAAGAAATACTAAAGCTCCTGGAAGCAGGTATTATCTATCATGTTGCTCATAGTGATTGGGTGAGTCCGGTGCATTGCGTCCCTAAGAAGGGAGGTATTACCGTTGTCCCTAATGATAAGGATGAATTGATCCCACAAAGGATTATTACTAGCTATAGGATGGTGATCGATTTTAGGAAATTGAATAAAGCCACTAGGAAAGATCATTACCCTTTGCCTTTTATTGACCAAATGCTAGAAAGACTGTCTAAACACACACACTTCTACTTTCTAGATGGTTATTCTGGTTTCTCCCAAATACGTGCTGCACAGTCTGATCAGGAGAAAACCACTTTCACCTGCCCTTTCGGTACCTTTGCTTATAGACGTATGCCTTTTTTCTTATGTAACGAACCTGCCACCTTTTAAATATGTATGATGGCTATATTCTCTGACTTTTTTGAAAAGATTGTTGAGGTTTTCATGGATGACTTCTCCGTTTACGGGTCTTCTTTCGATGATTGCCTCAGCAACCTTGATCGAGTCTTGCAGAGATGTAAGGATACCAATCTTGTCTTGAATTGGGAGATGTGCCACTTTATGGTTAATGAAGGCATCGTCTTAGGACATAAAATTTCTGAAAGAGGTATTGAAGTCGATAAGGCTAAGGTTGATGCAATCGAGAAAATGCCATGCCCCACAGATATCGAAGGTATAAGAAGTTTCCTTGGTCATGCTGGTTTCTATAGAAGGTTCATTCAAGACTTCTCTAAGATTTCTAGGCCTCTTACCAATCTCTTGCAAAAGGATATTCCTTTTGTTTTTGACGATGATTGTGAGGAATCCTTCGAAATACTTAAGAAGGCCTTGATAACTGCGCCTAGAACTTACCTTTTCAAATCATGTGTGATGCTAGTGATTATGTCGTTGGCGCTGTCCTAGGACAAAGAGTTGATAAGAAGTTGAATATTATTCACTATGCTAGTAAAACTCAAGACAGTGCCCAAAGAAACTATGCGACTACTGAAAAGGAATTTTTAGCACTCGTGTTTGTATGTGAAAAGTTCAGATCTTACATAGTTGATTCCAAAGTCACTATTCACACTGATCACGCTGCTATTAAGTACCTCATGGAAAAGAAAGACGCTAAACCTAGACTTATCAGATGGGTTCTCTTGCTACAAGAATTTGATTTGCATGTTGTCGACAGGAAGGGTGCTGATAACCCCGTAGCAGATAACTTGTCTAGGTTGGAGAATGTTCTTGATGACCCACAACCTATTGATGATAGCTTTCTTGATGAGAAATTGAATGTCAGCAATACTTCACGTAGTGCACCGTGATATGCTGATTATGCAAATTATATCGTTGTCAAATATATACCACCTAGTTTCACATACCAGCAAAAGAAGAAATTCTTCTTTGATTTGAGACATTACTTTTGGGATGAACCTCACCTTTATAAGGAAGGAGTAGATGGTGTTATTAGACGTTGTGTACCTGAACATGAACAGGGACAGATCCTACATAAGTGTCACTCTGAGGCCTACGGAGGACACCATGCGGGAGATAGAACTGCACACAAGGTATTGCAATCAGGTTTCTATTGGCCCACTCTCTTCAAGGATGCCCGTAAGTTTGTCTTGTCTGGTGACGAATGTCAAAGAATAGGTAATATCGGTAAATGTCAGGAAATGCCTATGAATTATTCACTTGTCATTGAACCATTTGATGTTTGGGGCTTTGATTATATGGGACCTTTTCCAAAATCCAATGGGTATACTCATATCCTAGTTGCTCTTGATTACGTTACTAAGTGGGTAGAAGCTATCCCAACTAGTAGTGCTGATCACAACACCTCTATCAGGATGCTTAAAGAAGTTATTTTCCCTAGATTTGGAGTCCCTAGATATCTAATGACCGATGCTGGTTCACATTTCATTCATGGTGCTTTCTGTAAAACGCTTGCTAGGTATGATTCAACCATAGAATTCCATCTCCCTATCACCCTTAGTCCAGTGGTCAAGTAGAGCTAAGCAATAGAGAGATCAAACTAATTCTACAAAAGACTGTCAATAGGTCTAGAAAGAATTGGTCTAAGAAGCTTGATGATGCACTGTGGGCTTATAGAACTGCCTATCAGAATCCCATGGGCATGTCCCCGTACAAAATGGTTGACGGCAAAGCATGTCATTTACCTCTTGAGCTAGAGCGTAAGGCTTATTGGGCAATCAAAGAGCTCAACTTTGATTTCAAACTTGCTGGTGAGAAGAGTTTTTTGATATTAGATCGCTTGATGAATGGAGAACTCAGGCATATGAGAATGCCAAGTTGTTCAAAGAAAAGGTTAAGAGGTGGCATGATAAAAGGATACACAAACGTGAGTTCAATGTAGGTGATTATGTCTTGCTATATAATTCTCGTTTAAGATTTTTTGCACGCAAGCTTCTCTCTAAATGGGAAGGTCCCTACATTGTTGAGGAAGTATATCGTTCCGGTGCCATCAAGTTCAACAACACGGAAGGTGATTTTCGGAGAGTGGTAAATGGGCAAAGAATCAAGCATTATATCTCACGTACTCCCATAAATGTTGAAAGCAATATTATCAATACCATAACTCCGGAGGAGTACATAAGGGATATTTATCAGCCTATTTTAGACTCCGAAAACGAAGAGGTATGTGATTCGGTAAGTAAACGGACTCCAAAACTTTTCCAGTAGGAATTTTTCTCCATTTTGGAATTTTTGAAAAAATAGAAAAATTTAAAGCAGTCCGGAAAGCGCACGAGGAGACGGCAAGCCTGCCAGGCGTGGGCCACCCCCCTGGTCATGCCTGGTGGGCTTGTGACCACCTCGTGTGCCCCCCGGACTCCGTTTTCTTGCGGAGTACTCCTTCTGGTCAGAAAAAAATCATTATATATTCTCCCGAAAGGTCTGACCCTCGTATCACGCAATTTTCCTCTGTTTTCGTTTCGAGCATGTTTCTGCTGCAGATCTAGATCGCTATGACGTCCCCAAAAGCTTCGAAGGACAAGATCTTTGAGAAGGTCATCAACCCATACCTCGTTCGAGTGCTGCAGCACCCTCAATCTATCGAGATGAGTGAGGGGATGATGCACATCCGTGATGTTGAGGGGCCCAAGAAGACCGAAAGCATGGAGGTGAGGCTCGAAGCAATGGAGCAACAAGTCTTCAAGTGCCAAGGGATGGTGGAGAGTGGACTCAACGCCAACTACATGATGATCACGGAGTTCACCAACAAGCACAAGATCGATGCCAATGACATCGAGAAGCACCTCTCCAGGCTCTATGACAGAATTGATCACCTCCAAGCCCAGATCTATGAGCTGCAGAACCAAAACTGTGAGTATGAGTATAGATTTAAATCAATACGGTTGGCTGTAGATTTGAGGATTTTGGAGACTCGGTCATCTTTCCATGATGGAGCACCTATGCCTTGGAAGACGGAGGATCAAACCCATGTTGCAACAACTCCACCACCATCACCTCCAAAGGAAGACAACTAAGCACGGGTATGGGCAATCCCCTTGGCTTGTGCCAAGCTTGGGGGAGTTGCCCCGGTATCGTATCACCATCACATCTTTTGCCTTTACCTTTGCTTAGTTTGATCCTTTTCGGTTTTATCTTTCTCTAGTAGAATAAAGTTCTTAGTGTTTTAGGCTTGAGTTTTGCTTTGTGTCACCCCCGATGTATTCGAGCTCGTGAACCATATAATAAAGAGAGTTTTAGTTAAGGTCCTTGCCTCATGCCATGATCAAGAGAATGATAAAAGAACGAAAGCATGAAAGATCATGTAATGATCTTATGGGAAGTGATGGCTTCACATATAAAAAGAATGTTGATTGAAACTTGTTGAGGGTAGACAAACGTAGACCTTGGTCATTGTTGCAATTAATAGGAAGTGATAAAGAATGAGAGGTTCACATATAAATATATCATCTTTGACACCATCTATGATTGTGAACACTCATTAAACTATTACATGCTTAGAAGTAGATGTTGGACAAGGAAGACAACATGATGAATTATGTTTGCTTGGTTCCGAACAATGTTATATGACTGGAGATCCCTTAGCATGTGAAGATTGCTTCCACCTCTTATCCGCCAAAACTTCCGCACTAAGTAGAGATACTACTTGTGCATCCATAAACCTTCAACCCAGTTTTGCCTTGAGAGTCCACCATACCCACCTATGGATTGAAGAAGATCCCTCAAGTAAGTTTTCATCGATGCGAGCAATAAAAATTGCTCCCTAGTTATGTATGATCTATTAGTGTGTGGAAAATAAGCTTTGTACGAACCTGTGATGAGGAAGACATAAAAGCGACGGACTGCATAATAAAGTTCCTTATCATAGGAGGCAATATAAAGTGACGTTCCTTCACACTAAGAGGTCACGCATCCAAACCTCAAAAGCGCATGACAACCTCTGCTTCCCTCTGCGAAGGGCCTATCTTGTACCTTTACTTTTTGCCCTTGAAAGAGTCATGGTGATCTACACCAATTCCTTATCTCGCCTTTATCTTGGCTAACGTCATATGCTAGGGAAAGATCTATATTCATATGTCAACTTGGAAGTAAGTATTCATGAATTATTATTGTTGACATTACCCTTGAGGTAAATGGTTGGGAGGCGAAACTATGAGCCCCTATCTTTCTCTGTGTTCAGCTGAAACTTTGATCTCATGAGTACCACATGAGTTGTAGCAATTGTAGAAGATAAAAGGATGATTGAGTATTTGGATTTGCTTTACAAGCTCTTATTTGACTCTTTCCGATGTTATGATAAATTGCAATTGCTGCAATGACTAAAGGCTATTGGTTGTTAATTCTAAGTAAGGTTCTTGATTCATACTTTACTTTCTGAAGGAATTGTCACTTTAGTTTGAGAGATTATATGATCTTATTGTTGTTCTGATTATGATCATGATGCCTGCATGTCCATATCTTGTTTTGTCGACACCTCTCTCTCTAAACATGTGGGCATATTTATTTATCTCGGCTTTTGCTTGAGGACAAGCGAGGTCTAAGCTTGGGGGAGTTGATACGTCCATTTTGCATCATGCTTTCATGTTGATATTTATTGCTTTATGGGTTGTTATTACACTTCACGGTACAATACTTATGCCTTTTCTCTCTTATTTTGTAAGGTTTACATGAAGAGGGAGAATGCCGGCAGCTGGAATTCTGGCCTGAAAAAGGAGCAAGTTTGAGATACCTATTCTACGCAACTCCAAAAGTCGTGAAAATCAACGGGGATTTATTTTGGATTTTATAAAAAATAGTAGGCCGAAGAAGTACCAGAGGGGAGCCAACAGGAGGCCACAAGCCTGCTAGGCGCAGCCTACCCCCCTAGCTACGCCTAGGGGGCTTTTGGGCTCCCTGTTGGCCCTCTGGCCCCCCTATTTTTCTATAAGGGGGGTTTCGTTCCAGAAAAAAATCAAGAGGAGGCTTTCGGGAGGAATCGCCGCCGCCACGAGGCGGAACTTGAGAAGAACCAATCTAGAGCTCCGGCAGGGTCGTCCAGCCGGGGAAACTTCCCTCCCAGAGGGGGAAATCATCGACATCGTCATCACCAACACTCCTCTCATCGGAGGGGACTCATCACCATCAACATCTTCATCAGCACCATCTCATCTCCAAACCCTAGTTCATCTCTTGTAACCAATCTCCGTCTCGCGACTCTGATTGGTACTTGTAAGGTTGCTAGTAGTGTTAATTACTCTTTGTAGTTGATGCTACTTGGATTACACGGTGATAGATTATATGTTCAGACCCTTGATGCTATTCAATACCTCTCTGGTCATGAATTTGATTATGCTTTGTGAGTAGTTACTTTTGTTCCTGAGGACATGGGATAAGTCATGCTATAAGTAGTCACGTGAATTTGGTATTCGTTCGATACTTTGATGCATTGTATGTTGTTTCTCCTCTAGTGGTGTTATGTGAACGTCGACTACATAACACTTCACCATTATTTGGGCCTAGAGGAAGGCATTGGGAAGTAGTAAGTAGATGATGGGTTGCTAGAGTGACAGAAGCTTAAACCCTAGTTTATGTGTTGCTTCGTAAGGGGCTGATTTGGATCCACTAGTTTAATGCTATGGTTAGACTTTGTCTTAATTCTTCTTTCGTAGTTGTGGAGGCTTGCGAGAGGGGTTAATCATAAGTGGGATGCTTGTCCAAGTAAGGGCAGTACCCAAGCGTCTGTCCACCCACATATGAAACTATCAAAGTAGCGAATGCAAATCATATGAACATGATGAAAACTAGCTTGACAGAAATTCCCATGTGTCCTCGGGAGCGCTTTACCTCCTATAAGATTTTGTCGAGGCTTGTCCCTTGCTACAAAAGGGATTGGGACACTTTGCTGCACCATTGTTACTTTTGTTACTTGCTACTTTCTACGAATCATCTTACCACACAACTTTCTGTTACCGATAATTTCAGTGCTTGCAAAGATTACCTTGCTGAAAACCACTTGTCAGATCCTTCTGCTCCTCGTTGGGTTCGACACTCGTACTTATCGAAAGGAATACTATAGATCCCCTATACGTGTGGGTCATCAGTGGGCAGTATAAGTCTTCATAATCCATATCTGGACCTGTCCGAGTATAGGTCGGGTTAAGGCCGTCCGCGATTTTCAACGACTGGATCTGGTCGAGCGTCTCGTTTAACATCGAGAGGTTGCCCTGTTCGATTTCTTGATGGTTTTTGAGTTGACCTTTGTAGCTTCCGTGAGGAATGCGTGTTCGACAATGGTCGTTTGCTATTGTTCGGGCGCTAAGGTCGGATTCGGGCTCAAATCCAACTCTCCGACAAAGAGGGGACCAAGGTCATGGCCGGGCAAGAGACCTGAAGTCAAGGCTTCGAGATTTTGGAACTCATCGAACCAAACTGTGATCTCAATGGGGGAAAATATCGCCCAAGAGTCGGCGGAGAACTCGAGATTCCAGAACCTTATCTCCTGATCAGGGACTAATCCTCCAATGTGGCCGAGGCGGCCGGTCGGGTCGGTGCGCAGCGTGAAGCTGCAGAACGTGAGAACCTGTCCGGGGACGAAGATGTCCTCGTTGCTGATTGAGTCGCTTATGATTAAGCGGGCCATCCACCCTTCTTGCGATCCTACAATGGAATTCTCAATGAAAGCTCTAATGTCGGTGTCAAAACCGGCAGATCTCGGGTAGGGGGTCCCGAGCTGTGGATCTTGGATCGATGGGTTGCAGGGGACGAAGGAGGCAAATTTACCTAGGTTCGGGCGCTCTTGAGGATATAAAACCCTATGTCCCGCTTGATTATATTGATGGTGTATGAGGATTACAGGGTTGATCTAACTCGAGATCGTATGAGCTAAAACCCTGGATGAATCAACTTGCCTAAACGGATGAAACCCTCTGGTTTATATAGATACGAGGGGTCCCTAGGGTTACATACAACCGACCTCCAACCGGGGATAGATGCGCCGATCTAGCCTACTCAACTTGGATGACACCAGTCTTCGGAGCTTTCCTCCTTGTCCACAAGGTCGTCATGCAGTCCGGTCTTCAATAATGTGGCCTATTAGGTTGGCCTATAAGAAACGGGCCGACCGTCCAAGGACCCTTAATCCCGTATTCCCTCACCTATCTTTCTCTGTGTTTGATGGATGCCATTTGTTATAAAAATATGCTTTGAGTACTAGCAATCATAGAAGACTATACGATGATTGAGTATGTGGAGCTCTTACTTAGACTTTGTTGAGAATAAGTTGAATTGCTATTGTTTGGTGACTAAGACATGGGTTGTTAAGTTTCAAGAGAGTTCATTGTTTGAACCATAACATGTCAATTGGTTGCTACTTTATCATGATGAGTTCTATGAGAGAAGTGATGTTATGATGCTAGGAAAAGTGACTTAAATTATCATTGATCAAACTTATGCACTATGCTAGCATTCACACTTCATAAATTATTTCTTTTTATCATTTACCTACTCGAGGACGAGTAGAAATTAAGCTTGGGGATGCTGATACATCTCCAACATATCGATAATTTATGAAATATTCATGCCATGTTTGCCTGTGTTTACAATACTTTTATATGGTTTTGCCGCACATTATATGATTTATTTAGAAATAACCCGGACTGACGTTGTTTTCAGCAGAACTACCATGGAGTTCTTTTTTCTGCAGAAATAAAAGTTCTCGGAATTGGACGAATCCTTTTGACTTGTTTTAAGAAAAGAGAAATATTGGAGAAAAGAACCACTAGAGGGGGGCCCTGGCGCCAACTAGACACGAGGGCACGCCAGCCCCCCTAGAGTGGGCTGATATCTAGTGGCAACGACGTGGCCCATCTTGGTGTGATTCCAATGCCCAAAAATCCTATAAATATAGAAACCTCCATAAATAACCCTAGATCAGAAGTCCCTCCGCCACAACTCTCCGTATTAACGAAAAATCAATCTGGAGAGAAAACGGTAGTGAAAACAGGAGAGAAACAGAGAGAGGGATTAAATCCTGGAGAGGCTCTTGCCCCTTTGGGAGCCATGGAGAACAAGGACCAGAGGGGAGAACCTGTCCCCATCTTGGGAGAGGCCATGGAGGAGGAGTCCTAAGGGGGGAGACTCTCTTCCCCTCTCTTTCGGTGGCGCCGGAGTGCTCCCAGGGGAGCCATTGCCGCGGTGATCGTCTTCATCAACATCACCGTCTTCATCACCTTCATCATGTCTTTTCAGTGGTCCACTCTCCCGCATCCCGCTGTGATCCCCTACTTGAACATGTTGTTTCGTAGCACGTAGTATTAATCAATGTTTGATTGCTATACTATGACGTTTGAGTAGATCTATGTTGTCCTTTGGGTTGATTGATGACCTTGACTGGTTTGAGTGTATGTTTTATTTTGGTGTTGTCCTAAGGTGCTTTTCGTGAGGCGCACACGTGAAAGATCCACACTGGAGGGTGTTGCAATATGTTCATGATTCTCTTATAGTAGGTGGCGAGAGTGACAGAAACTTACACCCGAGTAAGAGAGTTGTGCACGTATGGGAGTAAAGAGGACTTGATACTTAAGGCTATGGTTGGGTTTTACCTTAATGATTTCTAATAGTTGTGGATGCTTGATACAGGTCCAATCATAAGTTCATATGATCCAAGTATGGAAAGTATGTTAGCTCATGCCTCTCCGTCATATAAAATTGCAAGAATGATTATCGATCTTGTTATCAATTGCCTAGGATGATTCCGCACACCATACCATAATTATTCCACACTCGTTATTTGTAATATATTCTAATATATTCTAACTCTATATAATGCAGCAACTATTTTCATATTTTAGTTCTCCAATATCATGCAAAGCTATCCTCTTTATACCCACAACATAATTTTATTTCTCGTTACTAGATAGAAGCAATCACTTGGTGTACGTAGAGTCGTATCGATGGCAGATAGGACTTGAGAGAATATTGATCTTAACTTTAGTTCCTTGTGGGTTCGACACTCCATACCTACCACTTCCATCTTTGGAAAGTGCTATGATAATTCCTTGCACTTGGGGACTATCACATGCCTACCATCATTTCACACAGCTACTCTCACGCCTCCCATGAATGCACACACGTGCATGCATGCCTCCCAGTCTGCCTGCACGGTGGACTGCTCTCATGTGTCCCGTCAACTCACGCATGCTCGCACGACACATGGGACACATGGCGACACGTATATTGTTTTCTATTTTGATTATTAGGGATGCCGCTTTATTGCTTAACCGAAGCATGTCACGTACCCATTCTTGGTCTAATGCCCACGGTTCGAATACATAAGTCGTTTGCGATATTGACTCCCAATTATTAATAATCTCCCGTTTGTATGTAAGAAGATAAAAATTACATCAAGACTTGTCTCAAATTTGGTTAAAAAAGTGCAATACCACTTTGTGTTGGTGTCCATATGACAACACGATAAGTTTCATGAAGTTCAACTGCATTTTGGATTTCCTAAATTTTAAAAATTAAGATTCTCAATGTTTAAAATTTCTTGCACGGGGACTAAACATGCACCCAGTGACACACATGTGTTTTTTCAATCCATTTAGGTGCACTGTCACGTGTGCATGTAGCTCAAATTTGATTTTTGCACATTATACCCCTAGAAAATCAATCAATGTACTAAAACGTCCTAGTGATCTTTGTTGTTGTTTTTTTTCAAAATTAAAACGTGCCTTCTTTGGTCACATATGTTCATCACGGAAATTTTTTAACATGCCTCGTAGTTGCGGTGGATGTGCGGTGTGTGTCTGCGCACGTGCGTCTGGGGTGGGGGCGGGAGTACACTATGAGTCATGGGCCACCGTGTGGGATTGGTCCTTTTGTGAGGCAGGTGCCACATCAAAGTTAACCCTTTCATACATACATGCTTGGGCCACATGCCGTCAGTGGTTGTCCTACATGACACTCACAGCGTGTGATGCTTTGTGTGGGCCCGCGAGGTCATCGTCAATCACTCTGACCTACAGCCGGCAAAGAGGTTAACTTGACCAGCAAGGTTTATTATTTTTTGTTTGTTTTAGGGTAGGAGTATATAGTACGCGTCGAAGTGGTGGGATGTGACCTTCATATATACAACATACACATCCATGAACACACCTCACTCGGTGTGGCGACTTCTTTCGGTTTCCGAGGCATGTGCCACATCAAAGTTGTGCATTGATTATATTCTGAAAGTGCGTTATATCGACTAGAGGGGGTGAATAGGAGATTTTTAGAACTTCTTCACTGAGGAAATTCCTTTTGAGGAAATTCCTCACTGATGACTAACTTGCAGCGGAAACAGGAATGGATCAGGGGTGCAAAGTATCACTACAGCAGTTTTCAAGGTGAAGAATATGAAAAGTAGTTTGCACAGTATGCAGGCACACAGAAAGCAGGTGAGGATTAACTCGTGTGAAGAATTTGGGATTGAGGAATGTCAGAGAAAGTATTCAGGAAATTCTTCAAACAGTGATAATGAAAATCTTCAACATACAATATGAGGAATTGAAAGATTTGAAGAAATAGAACCCGTTTCACAGTGAAGACAATGGTTGATGACCCAGTTCCAACTGCTGTGATAGTTGTACATCTGGTTTGGAGCGTCTTGGTATTGAAACCAAAATACACACAGTCTCGGGACACACAGTCTCTACCGTATTCTCCTTGAGCTAAGAACACACAGTCCTCGCCCAACACTCGTGGTAAGTCTTCAGGGCAGACTTCCAAACCCTCACAAACTTGGTCACCTGGTGATCCACAATTGACTGTTGGATTGCTCTAGACCATGATGCCTAACCGTCTGGAGGATGCACAGTCCTCAAAGGTAAAAGGCTTTGGTTCCACATAGGAACAAATTCTTCAGCGATGCTCAATCACTTGTTTTTTGGTTTGTGGTTTGGTGCTTGGGGTATTTCCTCACTGATAATTTACTCTCGACGACTCTGGGGAATTTGGGTTGCTCTTATGACAAGTGTCAGTTCCTAACGGAGCAGCCAACCAGCTAATGGTTGTGGTGGGCGGCTATTTATAGCCTGGGAGCATCCCAACATGATTTGACATTAATGCCCTTCAATAATATGACTGTTGGTGTGGATAAGATCGGTGATGTGGCGCGAATTGCGGGAACGGTCGGGACCCTCAACTATGAGAGTCCTCATGTCTCTCATATTCTTCACTTGAGGCTTTTGGTAGGATTAGGCTTGGGTTGAGCATCATGAGGAAATTCAATCTGGAGTGTTACCTCGACCCCCTTTAACAGTACGGTGTTACTATTACTCGAGAGTGAAGAAAATAAAACAGAAAGAATAAATCTTCATGCTTCAAAGTCTTCAGATTGACTTTCTTCAGGACACACCGAATTCCTCATCTTCAATATCTTCATGAGGAATATCAATTTCATCGCAATTTCTTCGTGTTTCAATTCTTCAGCTTCAGACCGATTTCTTCAGCCAAAGATATACATTTTTAGGGGTCGATATTCATCGAATATTTCAAACTCCTCAGCGACTTATAGATCTTGTGTACACTTATGAACACATTAGATACTTAACTTATAGGTCTTCAAACCACCAAAATCACTAACGGGCACTAGATGCACTTACAATCTCCCCCTTTTTGGTGGTTGATGACAATTAGCTTAGGTCTTCAACGGGGATAAAAATATGAAGTGTAAATACTCATTTGAGGAATTTGAAATCAAGATACAGAGAAACTCCCCCTGAAGATGTGCATATCTTGAGGATTTTGCTTTTCATAGCAAATGCACATTGATGATTTATATCATGGAGATCTCCCCCTGAGTCTTGTAAATCATGCATACATATGACATATAATACGAAGAATTTGAGAATGCATGATGAGAGATGGTATCTAACGAATTCCAGCATGCGTGCATTAATATTTTGAGGAAAAAGCATGCAAAGAAAAACTTTCAAAAGCGTGAGAGTACCATCGGGCTTAAGTTACAACTCATTACATAAAACACTTCAGAAGAACCAAGAGTTTGTAACTTAATAAAGTTCATAAGCCCCAAAATATATCCCGCGTGAAGACTAACTCTCAGATTTCTCCCCCTTTGTCATCAAGTGGCAAAAAAAGGACAAAACTGAGGACTAACGCCCCGTGAAGACTTTCACTTCTTGGCAGTTGAGGAAGACGCGTCAGGATTCTTGGGAGAAGGCTTCCTCCTTGGACCAGTGGCAGTGTCTTCTTGGTATTCATCAGGTTCTACAGTGCGAAATAAAGAAAAGGAACTATCCTCAAGGTCTGGAACTGGAATTGGCTTGAATTTCTTCTTTGGTGGCCATGACGAGTCAAAGTCCTGTGCAAACTCCAATTCTTCAAGTTCTGCTGGAGTCTTCGAATGAGCCAGTGTGGCCCAGGTGCGATCAAAAACCTCATGAAGATAGTGATGATTAATCTTCACTGCATTCTGAGTCTCATTGAGGGTTTTCACAATGGCGTCAAATTGGCGTTTGACCCATTTGTGATTCCGATCGACCTTCTGATGAAGACTGGGGAGTAGCTCTCTGTTATTCATCACCCTTGGGGCAACTGGACTAGGCGGCTGTGTTTCAATATCATCCCATGAAGAATATGCATCTGGTTCACAAAACTGGCCATCAAGGGGCCGACTACCTTCATCGATCACTAATTTGCCTTTTCCTTCACCTGGCTCGAAAGTCTTCTTGTTGACTCTGATTGGAGGCATATATCCAATGTGATTATTGAAATCAGCATGGTAGTTGATGTCTGACCTGTGTCTGATGAATCTCATGATCCATGGAGCATAAATCTTCAGATCAAAAGGTGACATAACATTGTCAGCCAGAGTCCTCAAGAAGAAATCATGAAGGTTTATGGGGATGCCATGGATGATGTTGAAGAGGATATTCTTCATGATGCCTACAACATCTTATTCATCATCATGACCCTTGATTGGCGCAAGAACACTGCACAGAATCATGTAGACTGTCCTGGGTTCATACTTCAGATCTTGGACGAGGAAGGTCATTCTCGGTGGTTCATCCTTGGCCAAAGGCCTCATGAGGACTTCCATCATCTTGTTTGGCAGCTCCCGTTCATCATACATCTTCACGGCATTTTCTGGAGGAATTGACACAGGAAGTACTCGCAGAAGCTCATTTACAGGGGCCTTGAAGTGTGTGTGATGCGTCATCCAATCCAGCACCCAAGTGTTGATATCTGTTGGATCTCCAGAGATGTGCAAAGTTGCATAGAATTAAAGAACGATGTTGTTGTTCCAATCGCAGATATCAGTGCAAAGTGACAGCAGACCTGCTTCATGAAGAACGTTGAGGACTGGAGCGAAGCAAGGAATTTCTTCAAGCTCAACATGAGGAATATGCATGTGCTGAAATATCTTGTTTCTTCCACAGAACACAGATGCATAATAGTTGAGCTGTGTCCTTGTCCAAAACTTCATGTTCCTGATGCGGGGCTTTTCATAAGGATTTTCTCCGATGAAATACATGCGTTCTTCATAGAAGGCTTCCTTCTGAAACTTTGGTCTCTTGGAGAAGGGTTGATGCTGCATAGGCTGAAGATTTTGCTGCTTTCCTTGAGGAGAGATGATCATGGCAGTCTCCGGATTGACAACCACAATTGCAGTTTCTGTATTTGGCGCAGGGGCATTTTCTTCAGCATGTTCCTCAGGATGAGTAATTTCATCAGCCTGTGCCTCAGGTTGAGGATTTTGCTTCGGGAGAGGATTTTCTTCAGCCTGAGCCTCAGGTTGAGGGTTTTGCTCAGGATGAGGAATCTCTTCATGCTGAGCCTCAGGTTGAGGGTTTTGCTCAGGATTTGGATTTTCCTCGGGCTGAGGATCTTCAACTTGGTTTTCCTCAGCTTGTGGAATTTGCTTGGAGGAGGAGCCAAATTCTTCAGTTGTTGTAGTTGATCCTTGAGCAGGTTCTTCAGGAGGAATGAATGTCTCAGGAATATCATCAATTTGAATTTCCTCATCAGTGTCTTCCTTAGACTCAGGAGTCTTGATTTCCTCATCAGTCAGATGCTCCTTATCTTCGCTCTCGAATGGAATCATGGCATAGGATGGAGCAACCTTGACAGGCACAGCATCCAAAGGAGCATTTTCATCAAGAGAATTGAGGCGCTTGGCCTCAGTTGATTCTGGTGTTGAAGAAGCTTTTCTTTTCTTAGCTTCCTTTTCTGCAGCCCTGGTTTTCTTCACGTCTGATGCATATGGAGTCATTTTCTTCTCCTTTGAGGATTTGGTTGAAGGCATTTTCTCTTCAGGAGGCGGAGCCGTGTCCGTCCTGGCAGTTTCCTCAGCTGGAGCAGATTCATCAGCTCGCTTAGATGCATCAGCTGGAATTTCCTTGGCTATTTCCTCAATATCCGGTGCATCAGCACGACTTTCTTGAGGCATTTCATCAGCAGGGGTTGCTTGTTCTTCCTCTACCTCAGGCTGCTGAGGTTTTGCTGGAAGGGCAGCCTTTTTGTTGTAATCATCAACTGCGCTGGTTGCAAACTTGATGAAATTTTTCTTGGGACTTTGATGATCGGATAGCTTGGTATACTTGTTTGTCAAAGTCTTCAGTTCTGCCTGGGTTGACACAAGAGCATCAGGCGTAAGGCTGAGGAGATTTTGTCTGGGGAATTTCTCCTTCTTCAGCTTTGCAGCCTTTGCTTGTTTGTCTTGCGTCTCCTTCCACTTGGCCTCGTTGATGAATGTGGCCACCATGTGGCTGATGCCTGGGGGAAGCTTCAATTCATCAATGGGTGTGTTAGGGTCATCATACCACCCATTGATGTAGTCCAACAGGACTTTTGGATCCATGGTCAGAGGAATGGAGCAGCCTGAAGCTTGAGCGACCCGCTGCTGCTTGTTTCGGATGATTGCTTGCAGTGTCTCATCATCATATTCATCACTTCCTTCTGATGCAGAAGGGACTTTGATGACATTGCTTGGATTGGGTCTGGTTCCTCTTCCAGCAGTCATCTTAGTCCTTAATGGAGTTGTTGAGGACTTTTTCTCTGAGCTTGTTGCAGAAGGAACAGAGGAGCTGGAGACAGTAGGCAGTTGCTTCACAATCTGCTTGTGTTCAGGCTTTGAGGCATGTTTGGTTGTTGATGGTATTGGTGCAGACGCAGGTGCAGCCTTCTGAAGCAATTTCTTCTGAGGCTTTGAAGCCTTTGATTTCTGTGGCACGGGCTTGACTTGAGGAATGGCCGTGCCAGAAGTTTCACCACCTGAGGAGGTGGCTGCGGCAGCAGCAACAGCAACAGATTCTTCATTGAATTTCCTCACAGTGGCTTCTGAAGCTTTGACGGGTGGTTGGTCTTTTCCTCGGGATAATCATCAATCATCTTGAGGCTTGACAGATGGGCATCCTGATGATCCTCAAGAGGAGACCTTTTGCCAGGTGGCTTAAGAGCGAATTTGTTCGCGTACTTTCGAGTGACGAATCGGTATTCCTTCCACTCCTTAGCCCACCCGCGTTCTATCTTTTGGAGCCTTATTTTCCTCTTGGGCATTGTTTCTTGCTCATCTGGTGTGCAATATTCCAAGTATATATCCTAAGGGATATCAATGGCAATGTTTTGTTCTAGCTTCTTTCCACCCTTTTGCTTCCTGTCATCTTCCATTTTCTTCAGCTGAGGCTTTTGCTGAGGAAATTGAACTATTGAGGATTCTGATGACACTGGCAGATTTTCTTCAAGAAATGCTACAAATGAGTTAAGTTGATGAGAACCTATAGATTCATCGGCTGACATTTTTGTACCTATGAACAGAGTATAGTTGCGAGGAATTTGGAGAGGTCATATGCGTTCTCAGATTTGAAGAAATTGAAAAAAATAAAGTTTAGGAATTTGACAAGTGGATTGAGGAATTTGGCTAAGCACTCTCATCTTGGGTTCCAAAGTTCTACAGATTCGAAAATTTGCACAATTGAGGAATCGCGTGAAGAATGTTAGTTGCTTTGTGAAATTCATCAAGTGTTTGAGGAATAAGAAGTGTTTGAGGAATAGAGACTGATAGACACTGAGGAAAAAACAGATTTCACAAATCTAAGGTAAAATAGTAGATTGAAAGGGACTGTAAAAATAGGATTTTATTTACCCTATATATCATGCACGAAGAACAGAAGAAGTAGTAGTAGATGCTCTTCGGTGCGAGTCCACTACGCCCTAACATGGTTACACAGGACGGCTATGGCGGCGGCGGACGAAAACGTTCCGGTTCCGGCGTGATTTCGGCGGCGGAGAGGTCGAGGCAGTGAAGTTGTTCCTCGCTGGTGACGAAGCTTCTAGGAGTGGCGCTAGGTATTTGTTGTAGCGGAGAGGAGGTCGATAGAGAACGAAGAGTTTTGACCCGAGGGGGTAAGGACATATTTATAGCTCACGTGAAAACTGTCCGGCCGATTCTTTTGGACCGAACTACCCCTGTCCTTTCGTCTCTGCAGGACACGTGTAGCAACCGTTTAAAGCGGTAGAGATCGTGCTTATCTGATCGTGGGAAGTGGGGTTCAGTTAGTGTGTAACAAGATAAAAATCATTTTTGAGGATTTGAGGATTTTTGTTACAAAATCATGAGTTGACAAGGATGCAGTGAGGATTTTGAACAAAGTTTCAAGTAGAACGCATATGAAGAATTGAATAGAGTGGGTGAGAATAGCATAAAGGGGAAGTAGGGTCCGATCACATTCACTTAGATGAAATATCAAGTTGAATAAATAGCTATAAGTGAATGTTGTTGAGGACACTGAAATCATAGTCTATATATATAGGCAAATGAAAATCATCAAGTGTTTTTGAAGATTTTGATTAACTTGAGGATTTTGTGACAAAGCGTCATGTTGATGAATTTTAGCTTTGAAGAAAAACACGTTTGAAGAAAATCAACTTTGAAGAACAACAACTTTGAAGATAATCAACTTTGAGGAAAAACAACTTTGAAGAAATTCATCTTGAGGAATTTCAAAGTTGGGTGGTGGCGTGACCCACCGTATAAGAATGATGATTTCACGCACTGCGTACAATTGTCGTAAGGCCGTGAGAACCAAATTCTTCATTAATTTCCACACACTAAGAGTGATATTTGAAGAAAATCGATTCTTCGTGTGTTGCACATCTAAGTCATCAATTTTGCATAAGTGTTAGGATGCGTGCATGTTTTTACAAAACATTTGAAGATTCTAAGATATTTAGCTCACACCGCAACTTGCAAAACCTTTTCTCATCCAAGGGCTTGGTGAAGATATCTGCTAGTTGATCGTCAATCTTCACATGGTTGATGAGGATATTTCCCTTGAGGACATGGTCCCGAAGAAAATGATGACGGATCTGGATGTGCTTAGTCTTCGAGTGTTGTACTGGGTTGTATGCAATCTTGATTGCACTATCATTGTCGCAGTAGAGAGGCACATTCTTCATGCCGTAGTCCTTGAGGGTTTGCTTCATCCATAGCAGTTGAGCACAACATGAACCAACAGCAATGTACTCAGCTTCGGCGCTGGAGAGAGAAACACAGTTCTGCTTCTTTGAGGACCAGCAGACTAGTGATCTTCCGAGGAAATGACAAGTGCCACAAGTTGACTTGCGATACACACGATCACCAGCATAGTCAGAACCGGAATATCCCATAACATGAATATTTGAGCCCTTGGGGCACCATGCTACGGCAACAAAAGTCCTTCCCTGGCAATGGTGTCAGAGATCCTTCTGTTATCTCTTGAGCTTGTGTTGGTTTTTCCCTTGAAGAGGAAAGGATGATGCAGCACAGGAGCAGTAAGTATTTCCCTCAGTTTGAGAACCAAGGTATCAATCCAGTAGGAGAATCTCGTCAAGTCCAAAGTACCTGCGCAAACATAAAAGAGCTTGCACCCAACGCTTTAAAGGGGTAGTCAATCCCTTCAAGATTGATTGAAAAGTGAGATCTGAAGGTGGAAAGTGCAACGCAGAAAAAGAGTAAGGCTAAAAATATGGTGTGGAGTAGACCCGGGGGCCATAGTGTTCACTAGAGGCTTCTCTCAAAATAGCAAGTATTACGGTGGGTGAACAAATTACTGTCGAGCAATTAATAGAACTGCGCAAAGCCATAACGATATCTAAGGCAATGATCATACATATAGGCATCACGTCTGAGACAAGTAGACCGATACTTTCTGCATCTACTACTATTACTCCACACATCGACCGCTATCCAGCATGGATCTAGTGTATTGAGTTCATGACGAACAGAGTAACGCCTTAAGCAAGATGACATGATGTAGAGGAATAATATCAAACCAATGATGAAAACCCCATCTTTTTTACCCTTGATGGCAACAACATGTTGCGTGCCTCGCTACCCCTTATGTCACTAGGTGAGGTCACCGCACGGTATGAACCCAAAACCAAGCACTTCTCCCATTGCAAGAATCATAGATCTAGTTGGCCAAACAAAACCCACAACTCGAAGAGAATTACAAGGACATGAAATCGTGCATAACAGAGATCAGAAGAAACTCAAATAAGATTCATAGATAATCTGATCATAAATCCACAATTCATCGGATCTCGACAAACACACAGCAAAAGAAGATTACATCGGATAGATCTCCATGAAGATCATGGAGAACTTTGTATTGAACATCCAAGAGAGAGAAGAAGCCATCTAGCTACTAGCTATGGACCCGTAGGTCTATGGTGAACTACTCACGCATCATCGGAGAGGTCATGGTGTTGATGAAAAAGCCCTCCGTATCTGAATCCCCCCTCTGGCAGGGCACCAGAATGTGCCCCAGATGGGATCTTGCGGAGACAGAAGCTTGCGGCGGTGGAAAAGTACTTTCGATGATCTCCTGATTTTTTCTGGGATTTTAGGGAATATATAGGCGCAAAACCTAGGGCAGAGGTGCCCCAGGGAGCCCACAAGCCAGGGAGGCACGGCCCCCTGGCTGCGGTTAGGGGGCTTGTGGGGTCCCTGCAGGCCCCATGCCCTGATTCTCCGGCTTCTCGATCTTTTTATGTTTTGGAAAAAATATTTTTGGCAGTTTCATTCCGTTTGGACTCCGTTCAAAATCCTCCTTTCAAAGGGGTCAAAAACACGGAAAAAACAGGAACTGGCACTTGGCACTGAGTTAATAAGTTAGTCCCAAAAATATATAAAATGCATGCAAAACATCCAAAGTTTGACAAGATAATAGCATGAAACCATCAAAAATTATAGATACGTTGGAGACGTATCAAGCATCCCCAAGCATAACTCCTGCTCGTCCTCGAGTAGGGAAGTGATAAAGACTGGATTTTTCATGTGGAATGCTACCTAGCATAGTTTTCCTTTGCAACTTATTTCACGTGACATGAATGTTCATATCTGTAAGATTCGCAACAATAGTTTGCTATTGACATGAAAACAATAATACGTCAAGCAAACTAGCAAGGTAATCATGAACTTTCAAAATAACAAGGCCAAGGAAAGTTATCCCTACAAAATCATATAGTCTGGCTATGCTCCATCATCCTCACACAACTAATGTAAATCATGCACAACCCCGGTATTGGCCAAGCAATTGTTTTCGCACTCTTACTTTCTCAAACTTTTTTGAACTATCACGCAATACATGAGCGTGAGCCATGGATATAGCACTATAGGTGGAAATAGAATGTGGTGGTGGTTGTGAGACAAAAAGGAGGAGATGGACAAATTGACTCGGCATATCAAAGGGCTATGGAGATGCCCATTAATAGATAAAAATGTGAATGAGTAGGGATTGCCATACAAGGGATGCACTAGAGCTAACAGTATGTGAAAGCTCAAAAGGAGAACTAGTGGGTGTGCATCCAACGTGCTTGCTCACGAAGACCTAGGGCAGTTTGAGGAAGCCCGTCATTGGAATATACAAGCCAAGTTACATAATAAAAATTCCCACTAGCATATGGTAGTGACAATGCAATAAGCTCTCAATCATGAAGAACATGGTGCTATTATGAAGCACAAGTGTGGAAAAAGATAGTAGCATTGTCCCTTCTCTCCTTTTCTCTCTTTTTTTTGTTTGGGCTCTTGGCCTCTCTTTTTTTATTTGGGCTCTTTGGCCTCTCTTTTTTCCTCACATGGGACAATGCTCTAATAATGATGATCATCACACTTTTATTTACTCACAACTCAAAGCTTAGAACAATGATGACTCTATAGGAAATGCCTCCGGCAGTGTACCGGGATGTGCAACGATCTAGCTTAGCGTATGACGCTGAAACATCTCACTAGCTATCTTACGATCATGCAATGGCAATATGAGAGTGACGGCACAAGTCATGAGACGGAACGGTGGGAGTTGCATGGCAATATATCTCGAAATGGCTATGAAAATGCCATAATAGGTAGGTATCGTGGCTGTTTTGAGGAAGGCATATGGTGGGTTTGTGTGTTGGAAATATGCCCTAGAGGCAATAATAAATTATTTATTATTATACTTCTTTGTTCATGATAATCTTTTATTATCCATGCTATAATTGTATTGATTGGAAACACAATACTTGTGTGGATACATAGACAAAACATTGTCCCTAGTAAGCCTCTAGTTGACTAGCTCATTGATCAAATATGATCAAGGTTTCCTGGCCATAGGCAAGTTTTGTTACTTGATAACGGGATCACATCATTAGGACAATCATGTGATGGACTAGACCCAAACTAATAAACGCAGCATGTTGATCGTGTCATTTTGTTGCTACTATTTTCTGCGTGTCAAGTATTTATTCCTATGACCATGAGATCATATAACTCACTGGCACCGGAGGAATGCCTTGTGTGTATCAAACGTCACAACAAAACTGGGTGACTATAAAGATGCTCTACAGGTATCTCTGAAGGTGCCCGTTGAGTTAGGATGGATCAAGACTGGGATTTGTCACTCCGTGTGACGGAGAGGTATCTCGAGGCCCACTCGGTAATACAACATCACACACAAGCCTTGAAAGCAATGTGACTTAGTGTAAGTCAGGGATCTTGTATTACGGAACGAGTAAAGAGAGTTGTCGGTAAACGAGATTGAAATAGGTATGCGGATACCGACGATCGAATCTCGGGCAAGTAACATACCGAAGGACAAAGGGAATGACATACGGGATTATATGAATCCTTGACACTGAGGTTCAACTGATAAGATCTTCGGAGAATATGTAGGATCCAATATGGGCATCTAGGTCCCACTATTGGATATTGACCGAGGAGTCTCTCGGGTCATGTCTACATAATTCTCGAACCCGCAAGGTCTACACACTTAAGGTTTGGCGATATTTTATGCGTATTTGAGTTATATGGTTGGTAACCGAAAGTGTTCGGAGTCCTGGATGAGATCCAGGACGTCACGAAGAGCTCCGGAATGGTCCGGAGGTAAAGATTGATATATAGGAAGTCCTGTTTTGGTCACCGGAAAAGTTTCGGGCTCATCGGTAGTGTACCGGGAGTGCCGGGAGGGTTGTCGGGGACCATCGGGAGGGGTTTCATGCCCCAAGGGGTGTCATGGGCTATGGGAAGAGATAAACCAGCCCCTTGGGGGCTTGAATAAGTTCCCACTAAGGCCCATAAGGTTTGAGAAGGAAAAAACACAAGGTGGAAAGAGTTTCCAAGTGGGAAGGTGGAATCCTACTCCAAGTAGGATTGGAGTAGGACTCCTCCACCTCCAATTTCGGCCAAACCTTGAGGGTTTGAGGCTGCCTCTTCCCTCCCCCTCCCTCCTATATATACTAAGGTATTAGGGCTGATTTGAGACAACTTTTGCCACGGCAGCCCGACCACATACCTCCACGGTTTTTCCTCTAGATCGTATTTCTGAGGAGCTCGGGCGGAGCCCTACTGAGATAGATCATCACCAACCTCCAGAGCACCGTCACGCTGTCGGAGAACTCATCTACCTCTCCGTCTCTCTTGCTGGATCAAGAAGTCCGAGATCATCGTCGAGCTGTACGTGTGCTGAACGCCGAGGTGACGTCTGTTCGGCACTAAATCGGAACGGATCGTGAGATGAATCGCAAGACGGTTCGTGCAACGGATCGCGAGATGGTTCGTGGGACGTATCGCGGGACTGTTCGTGGGACGGATTGCGGGACGGTTCGTGCGACGGTTCGCGGGGCGGATCGAGGGACGTGAGAACGTTCCACTACTTCAACCGCGTTTCTTAACACTTCTGTTGTGCGATCTACAAGGGTACGTAGATCGGAAATCTCCTCTCGTAGATGAACATCACCATGATAGGTATTGCGTGTGCATAGGAAAATTTTTGTTTCCCATGCAACGTTCCCCAACAGTGGCATCATGAGCTAGGTTCATGCGTAGATGTTATCTCGAGTAGAACACGAAAGTTTTTGTGGGCGGTGATGTGCGATTTGCTGCCCTCCTTAGTCTTTTCTTGATTCCGCGGTATTGTTGGATCGAAGCGGCTCGGACTGACATTACTCGTACGCTTACAAGAGACTGGTTTCATCGCTACGAGTAACCCCCTTTACTCAAAGATGACTGGCAAGTGTCGGTTTCTCCAACTTTAGTTGAATCGGATTTGACCGAGGAGGTCCTTGGAGAGAGGTTAAATAGCAATTCATACATCTCCGTTGTGGTGTTTGCGTAAGTAAGATGCGATCCTACTAGATACCCATGGCAACCACGTAAACACATGCAACAACAATTAGAGGACGTCTAACTTGTTTTTGCAGGGTATGCTTGTGATGTGATATGGCCAACGACGTGATGTGATATATTGGATGTATGAGATGATCATGTCGTAATAGTTAATATCGACTTGCACGTCGATGGTACGGCAACCGGCAGGAGCCATAGGGTTGTCTTTAAACTAACGTTTGTGCTTGCAGATGCGTTTACTATATTGCTAGGACGTAGCTTTAGTAGTAATAGCATGAGTAACACGACAACCCCAATGGCGACACGTTGGAGATCATGATGATGGAGATCATGGTGTGACGTCGGTGACAAGAAGGTCGTGCCGGTGCTTTGGTGATGGAGATCAAGAAGCACATGATGATGTCCATATCATGTCACTTATGAATTGCATGTGATGTTAATCATTTATGCACCTTATCTTGCTTAGAACGACGGTAGCATTATGAGGTGATCTCTCACTAAAATTTCAAGACGAAATTGTGTTCTCCCCGACTGTGCACCGTTGCGACAGTTCGTCGTTCGAGCCACCACGTGATGATCGGGTGTGATAGACTCAATGTTCACATACAACAGGTGCAAAACAGTTGCACACGCGGAACACTCGCGTTAAACTTGACGAGCCTAGCATGTGCAGGCATGGCCTCGGAACACAAGAGACCGAAAGATCGAGCATGAATCGTATAGTTGATATGATTAGCATAGAGATGCTTACCACTGAAACTATTCTCGACTCACGTGATGACCGGACTTGAGATAGTGGATTTGGATCGTGTACCACTCAAATGACTAGAGAGATGTACTTTTTGAGTGAGAGTTCTTAAGAAATATGATTAATTGAACTAATTCTCATGAACATAGTCTAATGGTCTTTGCGAATTACGATGTAGATTGCACTATAGCTCTACTGTTTTATATGTTCCTAGAGAAAATTTAGTTGAAAGTTGATAGTAGCAAACTTTGCGGACTGAGTCTGTAAAACTGAGGATTGTCCTCGTTGCTGCGTAGAAGGCTTATGTCCTTAATGCACCACTTGGTGTGCTGCACCTCGAGCGTCGTCTGCGGATGTTGTGAACATCCGACATACACGTTTCTGATGACTACGCGATAGTTCAGTGCAAAATACTCAATGGCTTAGAAGCAAGGCGCCGAAGACGTTTTGAGATGTCACGGAACATAAGAGATGTTCTAAAGAGATGAAATTGTGATTTCATGCTTGTGCCCTTGTTGAGAGGTATGAGACCTCCGACAAGATTCTTTGTCCACGAAGTGAAGGAGAAAAACTCAATCGTTGAGCGTGTGCTCAAATTGTCTGAGTATGACAATCGCTTGAATCAAGTGGGAGTTAATCTTCCAGAAGAGATAGTGATGGTTCTCCAAAGTCACTGCCACCAAGCTGTGAGAGCTTTGTGATGAACTATAACATATCAAGGATAGGTACAATGATCCTTGAGAGATTCGCAATGTTTGACACTGCGGAAGTAGAAATCAAGAAGGAGCATCAATAGTTGATGGTTAGTAAAACCACTAAGTTTCAAGAAAGGCGAGGGCTAGAAGGGATACTTCGTGAAACGGCAAAACAGTTGCTGCACTAATGAAGAGACCCAAGATTAAACCCAAACCCGAGACTAAGTGCTTCTGTTATGAGGGGAAACGGTCACTGAGGCGGAGCTACCCTAGATGCTTGGTAAATAAGAAGGCTGGCAAAGTCGAAAGAAGTATATTTGATATACATGATGTTGATGTGTACTTTACTATTACTCCTAGTAGCGCGAGGGTATTGGATACCGGTTCGATTGCTAAGTGATTAGTAACACGAAATGAAAGCTAAGGAATAAACGGAGACTAGCTAAAGGCGAGGTGACGATATGTATTGGAAGTGTTTCCAAGGTTGATATGATCAAACGTCGCACGCTCCCTCTACCATCAGGATTGGTGTTAAACCTAAATAATTGTTATTTGGTGCTTGCGTTAAGCATGAACGTGATTGGATCGTGTTTATTGCAATATGATTATTCATTTAAAAGGAATAATGGTTACTCTATTTGCTTGAATAATCACCTTCAATGGTTTATTGAATCTCGATCGTAGTGATACACATGTTCATGATATTGGTGCCAAAAGATACAAGGTAATGATGATAATACCACTTACTTGTGGTACTGCCGCTTGAGTCGTGTTGGTATAAATTGCATGAAGAGGCTCTATACTGATGGATCTTTCTACTCACTTGATTTTGAATCACTCGTGACATGCAAATCATACCACATGAGCAAGGCCTTGTTTTCATTGAGATGAGACAAGATAGTAACTTGTTGGGAGTAATACATTTTTGATGTGTGCAGTCCAATGAGTGTTGAGGCACGCAGTGGATATCGTTATGTTCTTACTTCACTGACGATTTGAGTAGATATAGGAGTATTTACTTGATGAATCACAAGTCTGAAATGTTGAATAGTTCAAAGCTACTTTAGAGTGAAGATCGTCATGACAAGAGGATAAACAGTCTACGATATGATCATAGAGATGAATATCTGAGTTACAAGTTTGGGTACACAGTTAAGACAATGTGGAAATTGTTTTGCAGTTCATGCCACCTGGAACACCATAGAGTGATGATGTGTCTGAACGTCATAGCCACACCCTATTTGATATGGTGCATACTATGATGTCTCTTATCGAATTACCACTATCGTTTATGGGTTATGCATTAGAGACAACCGCATTCACTTTAAATAGGGAACCACATATTTCCGTTGAGATGACACAATATAGACTGAGGTTTAGAGAAATCTAAGCAGTCGTTTCTTGAAAGTTTGGGGCTGCGATGCTTATGTGAAAAAGGTTTCAGTATGATAAGCTCAAACCCAAAGCGGATGAAAGCATCTTCATAGGATATCCAAAACAGTTGGATACATCTCCTATCTCAGATCCAGTAGCAAAGTGTTTGTTTCAAGAAACGGATCCTTTCTCGAGGAAAGGTTTCTCTCGAAAGAATTGAGTGGTAGAGTGGTGGAACTTGATGAGGTTATTGAACCGTCACTTCAACCAGTGTGTAGCAGGGCGCAGGAAGTTGTTCCTGTGGCGCCTACACCAATTGAAGTGGAAGCTGATGATAGTGATCATTGGAGCTTCGGATCAAGCTACTACAAACCTCGTAGGTCGACAAAGGTCGCATACTACTACTGAGTGGTAACCCTGTCTTGGAGGTCATGTTGTTGAGCAACAATAAACCTGCGAGTTATGGAGAAAGCAATGGTGGGCCCGGATTCCGACAAATGGCTGGAGGCCATGAAATCCGAGAGAGAATCCATGTATGAAACAAAGTGTAGACTTTGGAAGAACTGCTTGATGGTAGTAAGACTATGAAGTAAATATGGATCTTTAAAAGGAAGACAGACGATGATGGTGATAAGTCACTATTAAGAAAAGCTCGACTTGTCGCAAAGATGTTTTCGACAAGATCAAAGAGTTGACTATGATGTGACTTTCTCACTCGTAGCGATGCTAAAGTCTGTTAGAATTATGTTAGTAGTTGCTGCATTATTTGTGAAATATTGCACATAGGAAGTCAAAACATTGTTTCCTCGACGGTTTCCTTGAGGAAAGATTGTATGTGATACAATCAGAATGTTTTGTCGATCCTAAGGATACTAACAAGTATGCAAGCTCCAGCGATCCTTCAATGGACTGGTGCAAGCATCTCGGAGTTGGAATATACACTTTGATGAGATGATCAAAGATTTTGGGTTTGTACAAGGTTTATGAGAAACTTGTATTTCCAAAGAAGTGAGCGGGAGCACTACAGAATTTCTGATAAGTATATGTGGTTGACATATTGTGGATCAGAAGTAATGTAGAATTTCTGTAAAGCATAAAAGGTTGTTTGACAGGAGTTTTTTCAAAGGAATACCTCGATTGCGCTACTTGAACGTTGAGAATCAAGATCTATGGAGATAGATCGAAACGCTTAATAGAACTTTCAACAAGATGCATGCCTTGACAAGTTTTTGAAGGAGTTCAAAATAGATCAGCAAAGAAGGAGTTCTTGGTTGTGTTGTAAGGTGTGAATTTGAGTAAGACTCAAAACCCGACCCCGGCAGAGTAAAGAGAATAGACGAAGGTCGTCTTCTATGCCTTGGTCGTAGAATCTGAAGTATGGACTGCCATACAAGGGATGCACTAGAGCTATAAGTATGTGAAAGCTCAAAAAGAGAACTAGTGGGTGTGCATCCAACTTGCTTGCTCATGAAGACCTAGGGCAGTTTGAAGAAGCCCATCATTGGAATATACAAGCCAAGTTATATAATAAAAATTCCCACTAGCATATGGTAGTGACAATGCAAGAAGCTCTCAATCATGAAGAACATGGTGCTATTACGAAGCACAAGTGTGGAAAAAGATAGTAGCATTGTCCCTTCTCTCCTTTTCTCTCTTTTTTTGTTTGGGCTCTTGGCCTCTTTTTATATTTGGGCTCTTTGGCCTCTTTTTTTCCCTCACATGGGACAATGCTCTAATAATGATGATCATCACACTTTTATTTACTCACAACTCAAAGCTTAGAACGATGATGACTCTATAGGAAATGCCTCCGACAGTGTACCGAGATGTGCAACGATCTAGCTTAGCGTATGACGTTAAAACATCTCGCTAGCTATCTTACGATCATGCAATGGCAATATGAGAGTGACGACACAAATCATGAGATGGAACGGTGGGAGTTGCATGGCAATATATCTCGGAATGGCTATGAAAATGCCATAGTAGGTAGGTATGGTGGCTGTTTTGAGGAAGGCATATGGTGGGTTTGTGTGTTGGAAATATGCCCTAGAGGAAATAATAAATTAGTTATTACTATATTTATTTGTTCATGACAATCTTTTATTATCCATGCTATAATTGTATTGATTGGAAACACTTGTGTGGATACATAGACAAAACACTGTCCCTAGTAAGCCTCTAGTTGACTAGCTCCTTGATCAAAGATGATCAAGGTTTCCTGGCCATAGGCAAGTGTTGTTACTTGATATCAGGATCACATCATTAGGAGAATCATGTGATGGACTAGACCCAAACTAATAAACGTAGCATGTTGATCGTGTGATTTTGTTGCTACTGTTTTCTGCGTGTCAAGTATTTATTCCCATGACCATGAGATCATATAACTCACTGGCACCGGAGGAATGCCTTGTGTGTATCAAACGTCACAACAAAACTGGGTGACTATAAAGATGCTCTACAGGTATCTCCGAAGGTGCCCGTTGAGTTAGGATGGATCAAGACTGGGATTTGTCACTCCGTGTGACGGAGAGGTATCTCGGGGCCCACTCGGTAATACAACATCACACACAAGCCTTGCAAGCAATGTGACTTAGTGTAAGTCAGAGGATCTTGTATTACGGAACGAGTAAAGGTACTTGCCGGTAAACGAGATTGAAATAGGTATGCGGATACCGACGATCGAATCTCGGGCAAGTAACATACCGAAGGACAAAGGGAATGACATACGGGATTATATGAATCCTTGACACTGAGGTTCAACCGATAAGATCTTCGGAGAATATGTAGGATCCAATATGGGCATCCAGGTCTGGCTATTGGATATTGACCGAGGAGTCTCTCGGGTCATGTCTACATAATTCTCGAACCCGCACGGTCTACACACTTAAGGTTCGACGATGTTTTATGCGTATTTGAGTTATATGGTTGGTAACCGAAAGTTTTTCGGAGTCCTAGATGAGATCCAGGATGTCACGAGGAGCTCCGGAATGGTCCGGAGGTAAAGATTGATATATAGGAAGTCCTGTTTTGGTCACCGGAAAAGTTTCGGGCTCATCGGTAGTGTACCGGAAGTGCCGGGAGGGGTGTTGGGGACCATCGGGAAGGGTGTCATGCCCCAAGGGGTCTCATTGGCTATGGGAAGAGATAAACCAGCCCCTAGTGGGATGGAATAAGTTCCCACTAAGGCCCATAAGGTTTGAGAAGGAAAAAACACAAGGTGGAAAGAGTTTCCAACTGGGAAGGTGGAATCCTACTGCAAGTAGGATTGGAGTCGGACTCCTCCACCTCCAATTTCGTCCAAACCTTGAGGGTTTGAGGCTGCCTATTCCCTCCCCCTCCCTCCTATATATACTGTGGTATTAGGGCTGATTTGAGACAACTTTTTCCATGGCAGCCCGACCACATACCTCCACGGTTTTTCCTCTAGATCGTATTTCGGCGGAGCTCGGGCAGAGCCCTGCTGAGATAGATCATCACCAACCTCCGGAGCACCGTCACGCTGCCGGAGAACTCATCTACCTCTCCGTCTCTCTTGCTGGATCAAGAAGGCCGAGATCATCGTCGAGGTGTACATGTGCTGAACATGGAGGTGTCGTTTGTTCGGGACTAGATCGGAACGGATCGTGAGATGGATCGCAACGCGGTTCGTGCAACGGATCGCGAGATGGTTCGTGGGACGGATCGCGGGACGGATCGTGGGACGGTTCGTGGGACTTCTCGCGGGGCGGATCGAGGGACGTGAGGACGTACCACTACATCAACCGCGTTTCTTAACGCTTCTGTTGTGCGATCTACAAGGGTACGTAGATCGGAAATCTCCTCTCGTAGATGAACATCACCATGATAGGTATTGTGTGTGCGTAGGAAAGTTTTTGTTTCCCATGCGACGTTCCCCAACATTGTGTACCGGCGAAAGTTGCGCGGCACTAGAGAGGCTAGCAAAGGTGGAAGGTGAAAGTGTATCTATACCATGGACTCGCATTAGTCATGAAGAACTCACATACTTGTTGCGAAGGTTTTTATTAGTAATCGAAACAAAGTGCTAAACGCATACTCCTAGGGGAAGGGTTGGTAGGTGTTAACCATTGTGCGATCCCGATCTCAACACAAAGGATGACAATCAATAGATCAATTATGCTCCGACTTCCTAACATAGCGGTTCACCATACGTGCATGCTACGGGAATCACTAACTTAAACACAAGTATTTCTAGATTCACAACACCCTACTAACATAACTCTTAATATTATCAAATCCACGTCTCAAAACTAATTGAGAGGAATCAAGACTTCTTTTTGTACTCAATGCACATGAAGATGGAGGTTTTTGTATCCTCTTTGGGTACCTATCACCTTTGGGATTACTTTCATAGCATAAGCCAACTACCAAGTCACGCATTGCCGTGCTCTAAAAGATATAAGTGAAGCACATAGAGCAAAATTATCTAGCTCAAAAGATATAAGTGAAGCACTATGAGCATTCTAGAAAAATCACAATGAGTGCATGTCTCTCTCTCTCAAAAAGGTGTGCAACAAGGATGATTGTGACACAACAAAAAGAAAAGACTCCTACGATACAAGACGCTCCAAGCAAAACACATATCATGTGGTGAATAAAAATATAGCTCCAAGTAATGTTACCGATGGATTGAAGACGAAAGAGGGGATGCCTTCCCGGTGCATCCCCAAGCTTAGGCTTTTTGGTGTCCTTGAATTTGGCTTGGGATGCCTTGGGCATCCCCAAGCTTGAGCTCTTTCCACTCCTTATCTCTTTGTCCATGAGAACATCATCCAAAACTTGAAAACTTCACAACACAAAACTTAAACAGAAACTCGTGATAACATTAGCACAAGAAAACAAACTACCACCCCTTTTGGTACTCTAGAAAACTTGAATTCTATCTATATTGGTGTTGGGCTACTGTATTCTCACTTTTACATGGCTAGTACCCCCGATACTAACCATAGTTTCATCAAAACAAGCAACCAACTCAGTAAAAACAGAATCTGTCAAAAATAAACCAGTCTGTAGCAATCTGTGTACTTCGTATACTTCTCGTACCTCAAAAATTCTGAAAAATTACGAATCCTGGGAAAACGGCATATCAAGCAGCAGCAAAAAGAATCAATTCAAAAGCTCTTTATGAATAAAAATGAAAAATCATCTCGTGAGCAAAACGTTTTTGTCTTTTTCCAGCAGGATCAAACGACCATTACCAGGACTAGTCATAAAGGTTTTGCTTGGCTCAAACACAAAAAGAAACACAAAAAACACAAGCACAACAGAATTATGATGGTGTGGACGCAAAAAAAACATAAATAAAAAAGATAAATTCATTGGGTTGCCTCCCAACAAACGCTATTGTTTAACGCCCTTAGCTAGGCATAAAAGCGATAGAATCACGTATCGTCGTCTTTGGTGCTCAAACCATAAGTGGCCCTCATCATGGATTCATAAGGAAATCTTATTTTCTTTCTAGGAAAGTGTTCCATGCCCTTCTTTAAAGGAAATTGAAATCTAATGTTCCTTTCGTTCATATTGATGATAGCACCGATAGTCCTTAGGAAAGGTCTACCAAGAATAATAGGGCATGTAGGATTGCAATCAATGTCAAGCACAATGAAATCCACGGGTACATAGTTCCTATTTGCAATAATAAGAACATCATTGATCCTTCCCATGGGTTTCTTGACAGTAGAATCCACAAGATGCAAATTAAGAGAACACTCTTCAATCTCATTAAAACCCAGAACATCACATAAAGACTTTGGAATCGCGGAAACAATAGCACCCAAATCACACAAAGCATTGCATTCATAGTTTTTGATTTTGATTTTGATGGTAGGTTCCCACTCATCATGAAGCTTTCTAGGGATAGAGACTTCCAATTCAAGTTTCTCTTCAAGAGATTTTATCATAGCTTCGACGATATGATCGGTAAAGGCCTTGTTTTGGCTATAAGCGTGTGGAGAGTTTAACATGGATTGCATCAAGGAAATGCATTTAATCAAGGAGCAACTATCATAATTGAATTCCTTGAAATCCATAGTAGTAATTTCATTACTACTCAAAGCTTTAATATCTTCTACTCCACTTTCAATGCTTTTAGCATCAAGATAGATGGACTCCAAATCATAGGGGCGCTTTTCAACCAAAGTGGATTCATATCCATCCCCATCATCATTAGGTTTGTCACAAGAAAACAAAGATTCAATGGGAGTCACACCAAGCACTTTAAGATCTTTGTGATTCTTATCACGAGAACACGCCTTTTTAAGCTATTCATGTCTAGCACGAATTTGGGCGGTTCTTTCTTTGCTCTCAACCATGGAAACACGCATAGCTTTCAAAGTTTCATCCATATTGATCTTGGGAGGAGCACATCTAACTTTCAAAGCATCAACATCACTAGACTTTCTATCAACGCTCTTAGCCAAATCGTCAATTTTGAGTAGTTTTTCCTCTATGGACGCATTGAAAATCTTTTGGGAGTTGATAAACTCTTTGATATTACTCTCTAGATGAGAGGGTAATCTATTGTAATTTCCATGAGTATTGTTGTAGGAGTTGCCAAAGTTATTAGAGGAGTTACTAGGAAAAGGCCTAGGAACATAGTTTCCTCTAAAAGCAATGTTGTTGCCAAAATTATTCCTACCAACAAAATTAACGTCCAAGCTAGCGTTGCTACTCTCAATCAAAGAAGACAAGGGCATATAATTAGGATCTAAAGGATCACTTCTACTAGCAACCAAATTCGTTAACTCATCCATCTTAGCACTCAACGAGTTAATTTCTTCTATAGTGTGTACCTTCTTACTAGTAGGTGACCTTCAGTGGGCCACTGAGAGTAGTTTGTCATGATAGTGTCTAGGAGTTTTGTGGCTTCTCCTAACGTGATTTCCATGAATGTTCCACCTGAGGCAGAGTCCAAGATATTTCTAGAAGCAAAATTCAAGCCAGCGTAGAAGATTTGAATAATCATCCAAAGACTCAAGCCATGAGCGGGACAATTTCTAATCATCAATTTCATTCTCTCCCAAGATTGTGCAACATGTTCATGATCAAGTTGCTTGAAATTCATGATATCATTATGGAGAGAGATAATCTTAGTCGGCGGAAAATACTTGGATATATAAGCATCTTTGCACTTATCCCAAGAATCGATACTATTTTTGGGAAAGACGAAAACCAAGTTTTTGCTCGATCTTGCAACAAGAAAGGAATAAGCTTCAATTTAATCACATCGTTATACACATATTTCTTCCTTTGCATATCGCAAAGCTCAATAAAGGTATTGAGATGGGATGCGTCATCTTCACTAGGAAGGCCGGAGAATTGCTCTTTTAGAACAAGATTCAGCAAAGCGGCAATGATTTCGTATGACTCCGCACTAGTGGCGGTAGCAATCGGAGTACTAATAAAATCATTATTATTAGTATTCGAGAAGTCACAAAGTTTGGTGTTTTCATTCATGGTGACTTCGGCAAGAGAGGAAGCACACAAGCAAACAAGGAGCAAGCGAGAAAAAGGGCGAACGAAAAGGCAAACGGAAGAGGCAAACGAAAAAGGCAAATTTGTGAAGTGGGAGAGAGGAAAACGAGAGGCAACTGGCAAACAAAGTAAATGCAAGAGATGAGTTTGTGACACTTACTTGGATAAGTTCTTGACTTGATCCTCTCCGGCAACGGCGCCAGAAATTCTTCTGCTACAGCAACAAAAGTCCTTCCCTGGCAATGGTGCCAGAGATCCTTCTATCGTCTCTTGAGCTTGCGTTGGTTTTTCCCTTGAAGAGGAAAGGGTGATGCAGCACAGGAGCAGTAAGTATTTCCCTCAGTTTGAGAACCAAGGTATCAATCCAGTAGGAGAATCTCGTCAAGTCCAGAGTACCTGCGCAAACACAAAAGAGCTTGCACCCAACGCTTTAAAGGGGTTGTCAATCCCTTCAAGATTGATTGCAAAGTGAGATCTGAAGGTGGAAAGTGCAACGCAGAAAAAAAGAGTAAGGCTGAAAATATGGTGTGGCGTAGACCCGGGGGCCATAGTGTTCACTAGAGGCTTCTCTCAAAATAGCAAGTATTACGGTGGGTGAACAAATTACTGTCAAGCAATTGATAGAACCGCGCAAAGTCATGAGGATATCTAAGGCAATGATCATACATATAGGCATCACGTCCGAGACAAGTAGACCGATACTTTCTGCATCTACTACTATTACTCCACACATCAACCGCTATCCAGCATGCATCTAGTGTATTGAGTTCATGACGAACAGAGTAATGCCTTAAGCAAGATGACATGATGTAGATGGATAATCTCAAACCAATGATGAAAACCCCATCTTTTTACCCTTGATGGCAACAACATGATGCGTGCCTTGCTACCCTTTCTGTCATTGGGTGAGGTCACCGCACGGTATGAACCCAAAACCAAGCACTTCTCCCATTGCAATAATCATAGATCTAGTTGGCCAAACAAAACCCACAACTCGAAGAGAATTACAAGGATATGAAATCATGCATAAGAGAGATCAGAAGAAACTCAAATAAGATTCATAGATAATCTTGTCATAAATCCACAATTCATCGGATCTCGACAAACACACTGCAAAAGAAGTTTACATCGGATAGATCTCCATGAAGATCATGGAGAACTTTGTATTGAAGATCCAAGAGAGAGAAGAAGCCATCTAGTTACTAGCTATGGACCCGTAGGTCTATGGTGAACTACTCACGCATCATCGGAGAGGTCATGGTGTTGATGAAGAAGCCCTCCGTATCCGAATCCCCCCTCCAGCAGGGCACCAGAACAAGCCCCGGATGGGATCTTGTGGAGACACAACCTTGCGGCGGCGGAAAAGTACTTTCGTTGATCTCCTGATTTTTTATGGATTTTTAGGGAATATATAGGCGCAAAACCCAGGGCAAAGGAGCCTCAGGGAGCCCACAAGCCAGGGGGCCGCAGCCCCCCCTAGCCGCGCCATGAGGGCTTGTGGGGTCCCTGGTGGCCCCTGCCGTGATTCTCCGGCTCTCCGATCTTTTTCTGTTCCGGAAAAAATCTTTTTGGCAGTTTCATTCCGTTTGGACTCCGTTCAAAATCCTCCTCTAGAAGGGGTCAAAAACATGGAAAAAAATAGGAACTCGCACTTGGCACTTGGCACTGAGTTAATAAATTAGTCCCAAAAAATATATAAAAGGCGTGCAAAACATCCAAAGTTTGACAAGATAATAGCATGAAACCATCAAAAATTATAGATACGTTGGAGACGTATCAAGCATCCCCAAGCTTAACTCCTGCTCGTCCTCGAGTAGGGAAGTGATAAAGACTGAATTTTTGATGTGGAATGCTTACTAGCATAGTTGTCCTTTGCAACTTCTTTCACGTGACATGAATGTTCAGATCCGTAAGATTCAAAACAATAGTTTGCTATTGACATGAAAACAATAATACTTCAAGCAAACTAGCAAGGTAATCATGAACTTTCAAAATAACAAGGCCAAGGAAAGTTATCCCTACAAAATCATATAGTCTGGCTATGCTCCATCATCCTCACACAACTAATGTAAATCATGCACAACCCCAGTATTGGCCAAGTAATTGTTTTCGCACTCTTACTTTCTCAAACTTTTTATAACTATCACGCAATACATGAGCGTGAGCCATGCGTATAGCACTATAGGTGGAAATAGAGTGTGGTGGTGGTTGTGAGACAAAAAAGGAGGAGATGGTCACATTGCCTCGGTGTATCAAAGGGCTATGGAGATGCCCATTAATAGATATCAATGTGAATGAGTAGGGATTTCCATACAAGGGATGCACTAGAGCTATAAGTATGTGAAAGCTCAAAAGGAGAACTAGTGGGTGTGCATCCAACGTGCTTGCTCACGAAGACCTAGGGCAGTTTGAGGAAGCCCGTCATTGGAATATACAAGCCAAGTTACATAATAAAAATTCCCACTAGCATATGGTAGTGACAATGCAATAAGCTCTCAATCATGAAGAACATGGTGCTATTATGAAGCACAAGTGTGGAAAAAGATAGTAGCATTGTCCCTTCTCTCCTTTTCTCTCTTTTTTTTGTTTGGGCTCTTGGCCTCTCTTTTTTTATTTGGGCTCTTTGGCCTCTCTTTTTTCCTCACATGGGACAATGCTCTAATAATGATGATCATCACACTTTTATTTACTCACAACTCAAAGCTTAGAACAATGATGACTCTATAGGAAATGCCTCCGGCAGTGTACCGGGATGTGCAACGATCTAGCTTAGCGTATGACGCTGAAACATCTCACTAGCTATCTTACGATCATGCAATGGCAATATGAGAGTGACGGCACAAGTCATGAGATGGAACGGTGGGAGTTGCATGGCAATATATCTTGGAATGGCTATGAAAATGCCATAGTAGGTAGGTATGGTGGCTGTTTTGAGGAAGGCATATGGTGGGTTTGTGTACCGGCAAAAGTTGCGCGGCACTAGAGAAGCTAGCAAAGGTGGAAGGTGAAAGTTCATCTATACCATGGACTCACATTAGTCATGAAGAACTCACATTAGTCATGAAGAACTCACATACTTGTTGCGAAGGTTTTTATTAGTAATCAAAACAAAGTGCTAAACGCATACTCCTAGGGGAAGGGTTGGTAGGTGTTAACCATCACGCGATCCCGACCTCAACACAAAGGATGACACTCAATAGATCAATTATGCTCCGACTTCCTAACATAGCGGTTCACCATACGTGCATGCTACGGGAATCACTAACTTCAACACAAGTATTTCTAGATTCACAACACCCTACTAACGTAACTCTTAATATTACCAAATCCACGTCTCAAAACTAATTGAGAGGAATCAAGACTTCTCTTTCTACTCAATGCACATGAATATGAAGGTTTTTGTATCCTCTCTGGGTACCTATCACCTTTGGGACTACTTTCATAGCATAAGCCAACTACCAAGTCACGCACCGCCGTGCTCTAAAAGATATAAGTGAAGCACACAGAGCAAAATTATCTAGCTCAAAAGATATAAGTGAAGCACTATGAGCATTCTAGCAAAATCACGATGAGTGCATGTCTCTCTCTCTCTCTCAAAATCCTCCTCTGAAAGGGGTCAAAAACATGGAAAAAACAGGAACTAGCACTTGGCACTGAGTTAATAAGTTAGTCCCAAAAAATATATAAAAGCCAAGCAAAACATCCAAAGTTTGACAAGATAATAGCATGGAACCATCAAAAATTATAGATACATTGGAGACGTATCATACCATAATCCTAGTGTTGGTGTGTGAGCTAAGTATAGAAGAATATGCTTCACATCCTTATGGTGTGATTCCTTCGGTTTCGCTTGAAAACGTGCACACATGCAAACACTAAGCATTATATCTGGCCTAGATGCACACAAATACAGTAAAGAGCCAATCATGGAGCGATATACCTGCTGATCGAATTCTTTACCATTTTCGTCAATGTGGAGGTGGCCGTTGGTAGGCATTGGAGTCTTGGCACATTTGCATTCATGCATGTCGAATTTCCTCAGAACATCCTTGAGGTATTTCTCCTGTGATATGAAGATCCTATTGCGTTGTTGATGAATTTGAAGACCTAAGAAGAATTTGAGCTCCCCCATCATAGACATCTGATATTCTTCACTCATCATGTAAGCAAATTCATCACTGTATCGTTTGTCAGTACAGCCAAATATGATGTCATCGACATATATCGGGCACCCAAATAGTTCATTATCATAGGATTTTGTGAAAAGAGTTGGATCGAGTGAACCACATTTGAAGCCTTTCTTCATGAGGAATTCCTTCAATGTATCGTACCACGCCCGAGGGGCTTGCTTGAGACCATAGAGCGCCTTCTTGAGTCTGAAGACTTTGTCTGGATTCTTTGGATCCTCAAAACCCGGGGGCTGAGCAACATATACTTCTTCCTCAAGCTTACCATTGAGGAATGCACTTTTCACATCTATTTGATATAAGGTAATGTTATGATGATTAGCATAAGCAAGTAGTATTCGAATAGCTTCAAGTCTAGCAACAGGTGCAAAAGTTTCATCGAAATCAATTCCTTCAACCTGTGTGTTTGGGCTACAAGTCGTGCCTTATTCCTCACCACCTGACCATCCTCATCTTGCTTGTTTCGGAAAATCCACTTGGTGGCAATGATATTGTGCTTGCGAGGATCTGGTCGTTTGACGAGTTCCCATACGTCATTCAGCTTGAATTGAAGAAGTTCGTCTTGCATGGCTTGAATCCACTCTGGTTCCATGAAAGCCTCAGCAACTATTGAACGTTCTGTGATAGACACAAAAGAAGAATGCCCACAAAATTTAACTAAGTGTGAACCTTTTGAGCGAGTGAGAGGACCTAGCGCGTTGATGTCATTGAGGATTTTGTCAAGTTCTACTTCATTTGCAATCCTCGGATAAGCTGGTTGAGGATTTCGTCTGGGCTGAGGAATTGGTTGTGGAGCGATTTCCTTACGAGCATCTTCTTGATTTTCATCAGTGCTAGGAATGATTTCTTCATCAATTTCCTCAGTTGGAACAATGTCTTCAGTAGCTTTGAGCTTTATTGCTTCCTCAGGAGACAGCTTATCTGGATCGGGAGGCAATTGCTCTCTTTGCGAGCCATTAGTTTCATCGAACCGCACATCTACAGTCTCAACAACCTTGTTGTGATAGGTGTTGAAGACTTTCTAGGTGTGCGAGTCCTTTCAGTAACCAAGCATAAAACCCTCATGTGCCTTAGGTGCAAACTTTGAGCTATGGTGAGGATCTCTAATCCAGCATTTTGCACCGAAGACTTTGAAATAACTTACATTGGGTTTCTTGTCAGTGAGGAGTTCATATGAGGGTTTCTTGAGGAATTTGTGAAGATATACCCTGTTGATGATATGGCAAGCAGTGTTGATTGCTTCAGGCCAGAAACGACGAGGAGTCTGATATTATTCAAGCATGGTTTGTGCCATCTCAACCACAGTCCTGTTCTTTCTTTCGACGACGCCATTCTATTGAGGAGTATAAGGAGCAGACAATTCGTGAGTAATACCAAGTTCATCAAGATAATTATCAAGACCAATGTTTTTTTAATTATGTTCCATTATCACTCCTGATGTGTTTGATCTTGACGCTGAAGTTCGTCGAGGCCCTTGAGAAAAATCGTTTGAAGACTTCCTGCACTTCAGTTTTATACAGAATGATATGCACCCAAGTGTATCTGGAATAATCATCAACTATGACAAAGCCATATAAAGATGCAACATTTGTTAGAGTGGCATAATGAGTAGGTCCAAATAGATCCATGTGAAGCAATTCAAATGGACGAGTAGTGGTCATGTTAGTCGTCGAGGGGTGCTTGGATCTGGTCATTTTCCCAGATTCACAAGCACCGCACAGGTGGTCCTTGAGGAATTTGACTGATTCGATGCCCATGACATGCTTCTTTTTCGCAAGCGTGTGCAAATTCCTCATGCCTGCATGACCAAGTCTTCGATGTCATAGCCACCCTTCTGAGGTTTTTGCTAGTAAGCAAGTGGCTAGTTGATGACCTGTAGAGAAATAAAAAATGTACAAATCCCCTCTTCTAACACCTTCGAAGACTTTGGATCTATCAGATTCCATGATGACAACACATCTATATTTTCCAAAGATAACAACCATATTGAGATCACAAAGCATTGAGACTGAGATGAGGTTAAACCCAAGGGATTCAACAAGCATCACTTTATCCATGTGCATGTCCTTGGAAATAGCCACTTTGCCAAGTCCCAGTACCTTGCTTTTACCTTTGTTAGCATAAGTGATTTGCTTCAGGGGTGATGGAGTTAGTGGCATATTCATCAGCAAGCTTTTGTCACCAATCATGTGATGTGTGCAGCCATTATCAAGAACCCACTCAGTACTCTTGGGTTTGTCATCCTGCAGATGAATTAGTACAACTTACCATCTCATATGCTTCAGACATGAAGAATATGATATCAATTTCATCGGATAGGAATTTCATCATAAACATTAATTTTGAGGATGTGTGAAATATTTTCATTTCATCAATATTAGCTTGAGTTCTATCAAGCATTTTCCTTAGGTCTCCAGCAAATTCTTCAGATGATGATTTTCATCTGGAGACCTAACCTGCAGAAGTGATTAGTTCAATTTCTTCACCACCCACATCTGAAGGGGTGGTAAAGCATTCATCATCCTACGAGCACCATATGAGAAAGAAGGCATTGAAGCTAATGCACTTTTCTTAACAGTAGGGGGGTTAAAGTACTGAAATGAATATGAAGAGAATTTCTTTGAGGATTTATGAATATAATGATTTGAAGAACAACGCTCATATTCATATTCCTTGTAATTTCCCTGCATGTTAGAAGCATTAGCACGGGTACGAACATAGTTTTGACCAGTTGAGGATTTTGATCCTCTTGAAGACTTTGGTCCTCGTGAGGAATTTGATCTGGGGTTCAAATTCTTAATAGGTGGTGTCATGAGGACATTCACCTCAAGATTTTCAAGGCAACTTTTGGCGACCCAGATTTTCCTCGGGGGTGGTCCATTCCTGCAGTTAGTTCCAACATATCGAGCAAATACTTCACCAGATTGATTTTTGAACAGTTTATAGTTGGAGACAAATGACTCATGTGAGGAAAAGGATAATTCACATGCAAAGCATGTTAGATTAGATGGATCAAGAGGAGTCCATCTTGCAGCAACCCATGAGGTTTTGGGATACTGCTCAGGTTTCCAGTATGATCCTTCAGCATTCAATTTCCTCTCAAAGGCAATTCCTTCTTTCCTCGGGTTCCTGTTCAAGATCTTCTTTTTGAGCACATCGCAAAGGGTTTTGTGCCCTTTGAGACTTTTGTACATGTCTGTCACATACAATTCCTTTAGCCCTGCATTTTCATCAGTGACATTTGTGGTTTCCTCAAGTGAGGAATTTTATACTATAGGAGCAGTTGAAGAATTTGTAGCAATAGAAGCATTTGATGATTCTGGTGAAGAATTACCAGTTTCACGTTCGATGCATTCAAGACATGGAGGAATGAATTCAGCCTGAGCAGCAATGATCTGTTGAGCGAGTAAACAATCATTTTCCATACGAAGATCATCATGAGAAATCCTCAGCTTCTCAAGATCAAGTTTCCTTCGAAGAAATTCATAGGAAAGTTTCTCATGATCAGCGAGGAGTGTGACATGACGATCTTGAATATTATCAAATCTGGACTGAAGGCTTTTCATATCTTTAGTGAGGATTTGGGTAAGATTCATTTCATCATTCAATAGATCATCGCTTCTGTCTATTAGTTTCTGAAGCTTTTCTAGGGCAGTTTGTTGTTTAGTAGCAATGATAGCAAGTTTACTGTAACTGGATTTTTTGTAATCATCAGGTTCACAGTCACTTGAATCAGAGGAGGAAGCATCATTCGGTACCTTTGAACCTTTTGCCATGAAGCAATAGGTTGGAGCGAAGTCATCAGCATAGTCATCAGTGTGGATGGTGTTATCATTTTCTTCAAGGTTGAAGATTGACATGCTGACGAATGTGGTTGCAAGTGCAAGACTAGCCTGTCTAGATGCTGAGTCTTCATCGGAACCCTCCTCTTCATCACATCCTCGGATTCTGCCTCAGAATCCATTTCTTTGCCAATAAGTGCTCGAGCTTTTCTGAAACTAGTCTTCTTGTGCGATGAGGACTTTGAGGATGAGAATTTTGAAGATTTCTTCTTTTTCTTCGAGTCATCAGAACTTTCATCCTTGTATTTCTTCTTCTTTGATTACTTCACCCAACGAGGACAATCAGCAATGTAGTGACCTGATTTCTTGCATTTGTGGCAGGTTCTTTTCTCGTAGTCCTTAGATGAAGATTCTGATTTCCTCATATCACTTCTTGAAGATTTACCAAACTGACCACGTCTTGTAAACTTCTGGAATTTTCTCACAAGCATTGCAAGCTCATGTCCAAATTCTTCAGGATCACCAATGTTGCCATCCGAGTCTTCTTCTTCAGATGAGGAAATTGCTTTGGCCTTCAGTGCACGAGGTCTAGAATAGCTTGGTCCATATAGATGTCTCTTTTCATCTTGTTGGAATTCATGAGTATTGAGTCTTTCAAGTATATCAGCAGGATCAAGCATCTTGTAGTCTGGTCTTTCTTGAATCATCAGAACTAAAGTATCAAATGAAGAATCCAAAGATCTTAGCACTTTCTTCACAACTTCATGATCAGTAATGTCTCGATCTCCCAGTGCTTGCAGTTCATTTGATATGTCAGTGAGGGGATCAAAGGTATCTTGGCAGCTTTCATTGTCAAGCCTCTTGAAGCGATTGAAGCTATTGCGAAGAACATCAACACGAGAATCACGCTGGGTTGATACTCCTTCATTTACTTTGGACAGCCTTTCCCAGATAAGTTTTGCTGAGCCCAAAGCACTCACTCTGCCATACTGACCTTTGCTCAGATGGCCACAAATGATATTCTTCGCTTGAGAATCGAGTTGCTTGAATTTCTTCACATCAACGGCAGAGACAGTAGCAGTGATGATAGGGACACCATGTTCCACAATATACGAGAGATCATTGTCAATAGCTTGTAGATGCATCTGCATCTTGGTCTTCCAGAAGGGAAAGTCCTTTCCTTCGAAAGTAGGTCATCCTGCAGTAACCTTGATCATGCCTGCAGTCGACATAACTAAAATTCCACGTGGTTAAACAAAAATCACACAGAACAAGGGAGTACCTTGCTATGATACGAATTGAAAGTGCGTTATATCGACTAGAGGGGGGGTGAATAGGAGATTTTTAGAATTTCATCACTGAGGAATTTCCTTTTGAGGAAATTCCTCACTGATGACTAACTTGCAGCGGAAACAGGAAAGGATCAGGGGTGCAAAGTATCACTACAACAGTTTTCAAGGCGAAGAATATGAAAAGCAGTTTGCACAGTATGCACGCACAGAGAAAGCGGGTGAGGATTAACTCCCGTGAAGAATTTGGGATTGAGGAATTTCACAGAAAGTCTTCAGCAAATTCTTCAAACAGTGACAATGAAAATCTTCAACATACAATATGAGGAATTGAAATAGTTGAAGAAATATAACCCGTTTCACAGTGAAGACAATGGTTGATGACCCAGTTCCAACTGCTGTGGCAGTTGTACATCTGGTTTGGAGTGGCTTGGTATTGAAACCAAAAGACACACATTCCTGGGACACACAGTCCCTACCGTATTCTCCTTGAGCTAATAACACACAGTCCTCGCCCAACACTCGTGGTAAGTCTTCAGGGCAGACTTCCAAACCCTCACAAACTTGGTCACCCGGCGATCCACAATTGACTGCTGGATTGCTCTAGACCATGACGCCTAACCGTCTCGAGGATGCACAGTCCTCAAAGGTAAAAGGCTTCGGTTCCACACAGGAACAAATTCTTCAGTGATGCTCAATCACTTGTTTTTTGGTTTGTGGTTTGGTGTTTGGGGTATTTCCTCACTGATGATTTACTCTCGAAGACTCTAAGGAATTTGGGTTGCTCTTATGACAAGTGTCAGTTTCTAACGGAGCAGCCAACCAGCTAATGGTTGTGGGGGCGGCTATTTATAGCCTAGGAGCATCCCAACATGATTTGACATTAATGCCCTTAAATAATATGACCGTTGGTGTGGACAAGATCAGTGATGTGGCGCGAATTGTGGAAATGGTCGGGACCCTCAACTGCGAGAGTCCTCATGTCTCTCATATTCTTCACTTGAGGCTTTTGGTAGGATTAGGCTTGGGTTGAGCATCATGAGGAAATTCATTCCGAAGTGTTACCTCGACCCCCTTTAACAGTACGGTGTTCATATTACTCAAGAGTGAAGAAAATAAAACAGAAAGAATAAATCTTCATGCTTCAAAGTCTTCAGATTGATTTTCTTCAGGACACACCGAATTCCTCATCTTCAATATCTTCATGAGGAATATCAATTTCATCGCAATTTCTTCGCGATTCAATTCTTCAGCTTCAGACCAATTTCTTCAGCCGAAGATATACATTTTTAGGGATCGATATTCATCGAATATTTCAAACTCCTCAACGACTTATAGATCATGTGTACACTTATGAACACATTAGATACTTAACCTATAAGTCTTCAAACCACCAAAATCACTAAGGGGCACTAGATGCACTTACATATTCAAACATCACGCAACACCTCTCTCGGCCACATGCATGTAGGCAGTGGTTCAGACACTCATGTGTGATGCTTCTATCTATGTGCCCGTGAGATCATCGTCCATGCATGCATCACTTTGATCTACACCGAGAGAGGTTAATTAATTTGACCATCAAGGAGGATTCTTTTTGGTTTGTATTACGGTACGAGCATATAGTGCGCGTCAAAGAGGGCGAAGGGACCAACATATACTACAGTTCATGAACCTCGCTCTCTCTAGGGACTTTATGGTTTTCGAGGCATATGTCACATCAAACTTGTGCATTTTGGGTATTCAGACATCAGAAACACACATACACCACCATACATATGTTTGGACCACATGCAAAGCAATGAAGGTTGTCCTCCGGCACCCACTCATGCGGTTATCAGCGATATCGATGCTTTCCATCTATGGGCCCGCTTGGTCCATCACTACTTAATTTCAATGATAACGCGAGAGGTTAATTTGACTTAGGAGGGGATTATTTTCTAGTTTGTATTACGGTGCGTATATAGGGCATGCTTTTGGTTGAGATGATATAGTTTGAACACATGCACATGTGCGCATCAATCCCTCCCACCGGGTTGAAATAGGCAGCAGGGGAGGGACAACACCACGACACGTCATGAACCGATCTGGCTCTATATGGGGACTGTATGATTTTTGACGCACGTGTCACATCAATGTTTGCGCATGGTATTCAAACATGCACGCATCACCTCTCTCTATTCGTCAGCAAGTGTGCAAAATAAGTTATTCTTCACTCAGGTAATCTTACGATCATTTTATAAATAAATTATATTTAAAATACCAATAGTTACATTTATATTGATTCATCATGTAAAATTCGATGTACAAATTTAAAAATATGGGTCATAAGACAAGAAAAATGTCATTTCATGTATATTTTACACTATGTTTTTATGTTTGTAATTTTATGTGACATAAAATATTTTTTTATGATAACTATATATATTCTTACAGTCTTTTTTTATGTATGAAATAAAAAAAATATGAAACATAAAATTACGATGCATTAATGTGAAAATAAAGAAGGTGAAGAATATATATATATATACCTAATAATAAAGCGGCTATTGCTTCCGTCGGAAAACCCACCACGACATTTTTATAAAAAAGCCCCTGTAATTTTTGTTATTCAACCCGTGCTCCATCATTTATCTGCAACGCAAAAGGAAAAAACGATTCGCTGCAAAAATTATACCCCTACGCATCACCTCCTCCCGCCGACCCTGGGCCACCCTAGCCTGTGCCCAGGCCGCCGCCACACCACTCGCCGTCGCGGCCGACCTCAACCGCCACCGTTGTCGATCTCAATCCACCCGCCTCCGCGGCTGTACCTCTCCCCGCTCACTGCCCATTGCGGCGCTCGAGCGCATCGCGTCGACCCTGGTCCATCCTGGCCTGTGCTCAGGCCGCTGCCACACCACTCGCCGTCGCGGCCGACCTCAACCACCACTGCTGTCGATCTCAACCCACCCGCCTCCGCGGTCGTACCTCTGCCCGCTTGCTGCCCCCATTTCGACGCTCGAGCACGGCTTCTGGATCAAATCAACGCGACAGCTACAGCGAATTGGGATGATGCGTGTGCTCGATGCAGAATGGCGGCGGCGCGTGGATAAGGCGCGGCGGAGCGGAGTACTTGCAGGTGGAGGCGGGCCTCCATGGCTCACACGGGGAACTTCGGGGTTATGGCGCGGCAACGGCGACTCCTTATGACTAGATAGAGGCGCCTAACCCTTGCTCCCCTCATCGTATCCCCTCCTCCGACAGGAACTCATCATCTGGTGAGATCCCCTCCCCATGCCTCCAACCGTGTGCCGAGCACCGGCAAGAAATTTTGTTTTGTGGGAATTTGTTTGCTGATAAATGAATGTATTGAATGTAATATTGCATTGTTGTAGAGAGAGAGAATGGAACACCACCTTCAGTTTGTCATCTGATCCCACATTCTCTACCCCATGAGTGAAATAAGATAACATTCCATTAATCAATTCACGTAGCCTCTTTGTTTTTGCTTTGCTTGTCCCGCTCAATTTCTCATCATGGTGGAATTAATAATGGACGGGTTGATTTCTCAACAGAATAGGATAGGACTGACTACATTAATTAGTTAGCTTATTATTTCAATAAATCAAAATGATTATAAAAGGATTAAAAGCGTGTGGTAATTTTTCTTCCGTTGCAACGCATGGGCCTTTTGTTAGTATATATATATATATATATATATATATATATATATATATATATATATATATATATATAAAGAAAGTGCAAGAGTAGCACTATTCTGATCCAAGAATTAGAATAATATTCTCAAGCTATCAGCCCTATAAGGCCCCACGAGGTGTTTTCGAAGAGCAACGCTACACGTACAGGAGTTTTACACGAGTTTTACGGGCTGAGCTAAGGTGAAATGTATTGATAGGTGATCAAGATGAAGCGGGCCCCATTCCAAGAATCAGGGGAGGAGATTAGAGCATCTCTAGTAGAACCCTCAAACCCTCAAACCCTTAAAAATAACCGCTTTTTTACAGTTTTCATCGGAAAAACGGCGTAGACTAGAACCCTTAAACCCGTAAAAACATTTAAAGGTCGAACCCTCAAACCCCTTCCAAGCCTGTAGAAGTGAGGGTTGGGGGGGAAACTGCCCCCAACCCGCACTCATTTTCCCTCCTCGCGCGGGAGGCAGTTGGTTCCCCCGCGCGAGAGGAAATCCCGCGGCCGCATCTCGCCCCGCCGCCGGCCCGCGCTTCGGCCGCCGCCCCGCCGCCCCTCCACGCTCCGGTCGCCGCCCCGCCGCCCCTCCGCCCCCCGGCCGTCGACCCACCGCCCCTCCGCGCCCCGCGCCCCCGCCTCGTCGACCCGCCGCGCCGCCGCATCTCGCCACCGGCCGCTCCGCCGCTCCGGCTGCCGCCTCGCGCTCCGGCAGCCGCCCCTCCACGCCACCGCGCCCCGGCCACCGCCCCCTGGCCGCCGCCCCTCGCTCCGGCCGACGCACCGCCGTCCCCACGCTCCGGCCGCCGTCCTGCCGGCCCTCCGCGCCCCGGCCGCTGCCCCACCGCGCCTCGGCCGCCGCTCCTCCGCTCACCGGTGAGTTTTTTTTTACTTTTTTAGTTTTAAATTTTTGCTTCATTGGCACTAATTGTAGCCACTTCGTATGTAGATGGACTCGTTGTCGGATTCGTCGTCATCCGACGATTCGGACATTAACGAGTTGTTGCAAGACGACGACGTCGAGATGATGAGCCTCCTCGTCGACGTGCAAGCGTTTGAAGACCGCGTGAAGCTTTTGGATCAGAGGAGAGGGTCGAAGATGGGGCGACTCACCATCTACCGGAACCGCGCTCTCGGACACGAGCATTTGATGCGAGACTACTTCGCGGAGGTACCTACATACCCTCCTCGTCTCTTTCGCACAAGGTACCGGATGAGACGTGTGTTGGTATCCATGTGCAACCGGAAAGAAACCCTTCTCGCATACAAGCTTTTCTTGAAGCACATCGTGAGATTGAGGATGGAACCACTCATGGTCGGCTCCGGGATGATCTAGTAGAGCACCACTGGCATTTGGATGGGTGACGCATTGGCCCATGATGTATCTTTGTTTTACTTTTCTATGTCCTATTTGATTCGAACAATTGTTGTTATTTGCTCAAACATTTTTGTAATGATTTGAATGATTATTGTTTTATTCGGTGTTGTAATAATAACTAGAATGATTATTGTTTTATGTCAAATGTGATTGAATTTGTGATATGTCATATGATGAAATGTGTGATATATGAATGACAGTTTTAAGGTTTGGGGTTGGGGCAAAGACTAGAACCCTCAAACCCAACCCTTATAACGGAATATAAGGGTTGGGTTTGAGGATTCTAGTCTTTGCCCCTGTTTTTCAACCCTTAAAAGAGTCAAAAATGTGCAATTCTCAATCCTTAAAACTGGTTTTTGTTTTAAGGGTTTGAGGGTTCTACTAGAGATGCTCTTTAGTGAGGAGAAAGACCAATCCGTAAAACTGTAAGATGTTCCCGTAGCATTTTTGGTTTCCGAATCCGTTAGAAAAAGGCCGGGGCCTAAAACTATCCCGATCCTCTCGGTGTCCACACCTCGTGCTCGACCCCACCTCCCACGACCGATTCGCACAACCCGCCTCGGATCGATCTGCCGCCCCTAACCGGCGGCACCGCCCTCACGACCACCGCACCTCGTCCGAACTGGCGCCGCCGGGCCCGCACCGCCCACATCCCATCCCAACCAGTGTTGTTGCCACCATGCCGCCTGCACCCCGTCCCAACAGCCGATGCCGCCCACGCGCCGCCCGCATCTCCCTTAACCGGTGTCGCCGCTCCTGCGCCGCCCGCTCTCCGCCGTAACCGGCACCATCAGATCCCCACCCCAACCGAGAGCGTCGCCGCTGGTCCTGCCAACTCCGCCTCCTCCCGGTGGTGCTCCTCCATCGCCGACGTGCTTGGATTCGGTGACGCCACCGACCACCGGAGCCAACACCGCTCGCACCCCGATCACCTCTACCACCAGCACACCGTCGGCACCCCATGCGCGCGAGTCTAGCCACCTCCCCTATCGCTGCGGCCTTCCCTCTGGCCTCGCGCACGCCTGCTGCCAACCCGACCAAGGTCGAGGGAGAGAAGTTTAGCCTGGCCAACAAATTCAGTTTGATGTTTCCATTTTTTGAACAACTTGAGTTAGATGTATAAGGGCTTCAGTTTGATGCGTGTGTGCTCATGTGTGTTCGGCTGTGTGTGCTTGCTCGTGTGATTCCCAAAAAATGTCTGGCCGGTGACTACTGCCTGCCAATCCTGTATGTTGCCTATGGTGCAGTGCACATGTTTGTATTTATGCCTCATTGGAGTATCTAACTTGTCTTGCAGAGTAGTACTCTCTCTCTCTGTCTCAAAATAAGTGACTCAAAAGTGACCTAACTTTGTAGTGCAAAGTTGGGTCAAAGTTGGGTTTGGGTCATTTTTGAGCCACTTATTTTAGAACTGAGGGAGTATGCGTTACAGATGAAGATGGTTTCTTTGTGTAGACTACAAATGTACAAAATATGAAAGTTGGGTTGCAATTCCACTACGTGTGATGTTTTTTCATAGAAAGATACTATGGAAGTTCATAGAGTAATTTTGAGGGAGTTCAAACTGAACTGAAGAACACGTAGCTGATAATCTTGTTCTGGAGGACAGCTTGAGTGTTGGGGAAGCCGCCGGCAACCGCGTCCTCAGCCGCCTCCACAGCATCAGGGAGCACATCGGTGACTCCCTCTTCGCGCACTCAAATGAGCTTGTTGCAGTCTTCACCAGGTCCAAACCTTGTTTCCCTTGCAGTGTCACTAACTTTTATTTATTTATGATAAGCTTATGCCAGTATGTAAATCTCCTGCCGGTGGCCAGCAGAGAACTGTTATGTACTCCAATTGACTAGATTTGTCCTAGTGTGCAACTTCATTCCTGCTCAAGAAATCTGGTCAAGTAATCAAATGTTTAAACAAGTTTTTGTCGAAACCTAGTACTGAACACTGATGGCACACCTCATGCTATTAGGGCTCTGTTGGTGGCTGCCAGATCTGACTGCACGTGCACTTTTAGCTTCGCTGGTGCAGCTGTCCTAGTGCTAATCAGTACTTCTGAATATGATGTACTAATCGGTCTACCGATACCTGGATCTCATAGGATCTATGTGGCACAACATCTCACTGAACTGAATACCACATAATGTTGTCAAGTTTAGTAAATGAACCGTCAAAACCAGCGCTGTAATATTTTGAATGGAATTCCAAATACTTCTCTGAATTGCAAATATATTTGGTGGATCTTACTCTATGCTATAATTCTGAATGATATATGGTGTATCTTATGTGGCATATGACCATGCTTTTGTGTAGATTGGTCAACCTTGGAAATGGAATGCTGCAGTCCCACCAGATCATTGCTGAGTACAACGAGCTACCCTACCGCAACATTTAAGAAGGGAACCACATCCTAGCTGTGGAGGAACCACCGAGTGACACGGTGAATGCTCCAGCTCCACTCCGCGGGCGCAGTCCAGTGTCTCTACAGAGAAGTGGAAAGCAATCAGACTGAGTAAGCAAAAAAATGTGTAGTGTTGCTATAACAGCCCGAAACTGATGTTCTAGAAGATTCTTCTTTTATTTTATTGTTGTCGTGTGATTTATCTGGTTGTCGCACTCATCGTTGCATCACGCGCATCATCCATATTGCATTTATACTTGGTTGCATCATTTTTCAAAAACTTGCATCTCTTGTTAGTTGCCGGTTCTCTCTGTTTTTATTGTTGACCGTTTCGAGACCAATCACACATGTCCGCGGCATCATTAATATTTTGTTTTTAAAAATGTGTATAAAACTTTCTTGAATTGGATTGAAAGTTGCCATACGGTTTTAATATAGTCTAGATAGGCCGTCTGTCAAATTTCGTTGCAATCAAAGTCCGTTTGATACGTGAACCGTTAAACATATGGCGGTACTAGCTGGTAATCCATGGGACGTTTTCGGATTTTAAAACTTTGTCACGGGCCTCTCTTCCCTCTCTTCTCAGCCCAACCCCTCTAAACATTCCACCTAGCCAACCTCCACTTCCGCAGTCGTCACTTCCGCAGTCGTCCGATCGCAATCGCGAGGTCTAAATCGGGCTAAGAACCCTCAAACCCTAGCCTCCCTGCATATTTAAACCACCTCCACATGCCATTTTTGGATACCACCCTCTCCCACATGCCATTTTTGGATACCACCCTCTCCCACACCATACTAGCCGCCACAATCCCATCCAAATCCGGCTCCGTGAGCCCCTGCCCACCACTTGGCGAGCCTTGCCGAGCCCCGCTGTCGCATGCGGCAATTCCACCGCCGCCATGTGGCCTCCCCGTTGCCCCAGCGCCTCCCACGAGCCGCATGGGCCCGCGAGGCCCAGATTCGGTACTTCTCGGGCACGAGTCGTGTCGTCATCGCTCGCTCCCGATCTGGATCGGGAGAGCGAGCTCCTCTGCCCCGCCAGTGGCCCCATCTCCACCCGGCCCCGTCGCCCGTGCCACTCCGGCGAGCCGCCAGACTGTCATCGCTGGCGACAACCACCTCGCCAGAGGTCGGAGCTTCCCCCCACCCCCCGCTACTCTCTCTTCCTCTGTCACACCCTGTTTTTACCTCACTTCAAGTGTAGCCTTTTTAAAATCTGAGTTTATTAAAACTTTTTAAGCAAGTGCCATGAGTGCCCTGATTGTCATTGTTTGTGTGTATGTTTGAATGAGTGGATCCAAAAATAGCTTATTATAACATGACACTTTCATAAAAACCTTTTTCTCATTTTTGACTATTTCAAAACCTTGCTTTGAGTTTGCACTACAAGTCCCTAATGTCAAGGGAGTGCCTTCACCCAAGGATGGTAATCTAGTTTTAGAACTATTTTAACGCTCCAATATCACAAAATAATTATTTTATAAAGTATTTTCCTATTTTATTTGCATGTCCTTTTCTGAGGCCAGAAATGATATTTCTGTATGAAAAACTACTTTTCTGTCTTAGAAAAATCTGAGAAAATTTGAAGATACTTAGAGGACATATATTTTCCATACATAAGATTTTCAACCCCTATTATGTTCAAAATATTTGAACAAATCCTTGAAAACCTATTTTGTCTGTTTTGACTTTTTGGAATTTCCAATAAATTCCCAGAAAATTCTAGCATGCTTCTCATACTATATTTGGTGGCGATGCCCAGTTTCACCTCAATGCCCAGTTTAAGCATAACCTATTCTGTCTGTTGGTCTAGGCTGATGGCTGGGCTCCCGTTTAGCCCCAAGATTTCCGCTAGTAGATGTATCGGTGTGATTGGCCTTATAGGCCCTACCTATGTGAACTTGACCTTGACGGTCATTTGTTGTAATAATCGATATGTTGGATGTAAGACTCTTTATATTCAATATATGTGTGTTCGGTGAGCATTGATCTCTCGGATCACTCAGCACATTCATTCGGCGAGCTCGACTAGTAGGTCGGGGTCCTCATAGAGCTGGTATTAGAGCGATCCTAACTGTAGGAAGCCTTAGGTAGCATGGACGATAACCGAGACGAGTAGTACGCTCAACCCTTACACTTGAGATTTTCGACACCCTACTACCATTTCATACCACCCCCAGAAATTCTAACCCTCCTAAAAACCTTGTAGATGGTCACCGTACCTGAGATGCTTCTGGAGACGGGCTTTCCCCTACTCTTGGGAGACAGCCTGGAGAAGTGTCAAGTACGCCGCACGCCCATTTTTCTCTACCACGAGCACTGGGTCAACACCGACACAAAGGAATATCACGTGGTCGTGATAGTGAAGGCAAACGACTCCCCAACTAGTTGGTTCTTTGAAGGACCATAGGTGGAGAATCTGATGTTGGCAGTGGAGACAGCCGCACGAGGGGTGCTCGTGCATCTCCGCGACATCCTTCCCGAGATGGCAAACGAGCCGGCTACTCGTCACCTGCCTTTTATTAAGGACGTGATTGATGGGAGATGGACGCTTAACCCATCCTCGGAGGACGGGACGCCACTCAGGTTTCAGACCTACTTCAGCCTCTCCGCCGACACCTTGACTCACCTTATGATCAAGGAGTCCATGACGCTTCACCAAGAACTGCACCAAGTCAAGGACCTACTTCGCCTAGAAAAGATGAAGACCCGCAAGGTCAAAAAGGAAGGAGCATGCCTTCTGAGGAGGGACACCTCCGCTCCAGGCCACCCCTATTCAGAGTCGCTGTCTGACCGCGGAAGAATACACTGAGCTCCTCACCGCTTCGCCAACGAAGAGACGACGTGATGGACCATTCCCATCTCCCATACCTCTGAAGGAAGAAGGTACCGACCAGGATGAAGATGAAGACCCTGCAGAACCTGCATATAAGACCGAGCAGTCCGCCGCTTAGACGAATGTCTTAGGCAGATCAGGAGTCTCCCGAGCGTAGCTGAGTCCATGTATCGGTTCATGAGAACCATGAGTGTTGTGTGTTCCTGTTTGATGCAAGCCGCATTTCTGCCTTAGGCAGCTTGTAAGTGACTACATCACTTGTTTTAATTTAATGCATTAGTTTTCTCAAAACCTTTTTGTTAGACTCACACACTAGCACAGCACCAAACTCCCTTATCTAGGAGCGTCATCCCTTATGATTCCCTGACCACTTCGGTATATTGACCTGTCTGCTCCCCAAACAGGATGGTGATTTCAACCCGCACCAGCACCATAGGCAACCCCAACACTGCCACTTCTATCCAGCAGCAGAGAACTGGTGGGTCCGCTCAAGCTGGAGATCACCTTTAGCAGCAGCAAGGCGACATTCCCCCGCCACCGCCTCCTGCGGAGAGCCTGGCAGTGGCTCAGTTCCTCCAAGCTCTCCGAGAGGAACGTCAAGCCAACAACGTCGCCACCCAACAGCTGGCTCAAGTCTTAGTGAACAATCCACCGCAGAACTGAAATGGCAACAGTCGCTCCACTATGTCTGAGTTTATGAGGACTACACCTCCCATATTCACGGAGACAACTGAACCATTGTATTCCGATGACTGGATCCGCACCATCGAAGACCTCCTCATGGTGGTCAAATGCACCGATGGCCACGAGAAAGTCCTTTATGCTTCTCACTGTCTCGGAGGCACATCCAGAGCCTGGTGGGACGGGTTCCAGATCATGCGAGAAGGGCAAGCTATCACTTGGCTTGTGTTCAAGGAACGGTTTCGCACCACTCACATTCCTCCTGGAATGATGACTATTAAGAAGCGGGAATTCTGAGCCTTGAGGCAAGGCACTGGAACCATCAAGGAGTATGTGCAAGAGTTTAACCTTTTATCAAGATATGCACCAGAAGACGTCAACACTGAAGCTGTGAAGGTGGAACGCTTCTTGGAAGGGCTGCAACAGTCGCTTCGGTATCATCTGGTTGTCTGTGAATGTCGGACCTTCTGCGATCTGGTAAACAAGGCCCTCATGCTGGAGGATAAGCATCGTGCTGTGGATGACACACGTAAGCGCAAGTTGATGGGCAATGGAGGACCCAGTAACCAGAAATCACGCCTGTGGCAGTCAGCCCCGGCAAGACCCAACTACCAACAACAGTAGTATAAGGCACCAACGTTCCGCTAGAACTACCAGCCCCAGCAGCAAGTCAACCCCAAGCGAGCAAGCAATCCGCCCAACAACGGTGGAGTCAAGCCCAACATCCCAGGGCAGGTTACCTGCTTTGGATGTGGACAGACTAGGCACTACTCCAGGCGGTGCCCCAATAAGAAACCCGACGCACCGCACCCCAATGCACCTAATCAAGGACAAGGTCAAGGAGCGCCAGGAAGGAACCAAGCTCCCCGCAACCAGCAATACCACAGAAGGGGACGCACTAATCACATCTCCGCAGAAGAAGCACAGGAAGACCCAGACTGCATTCTGGGTACGTTCCTCATCAACTCCGCCCTAGCAATAATATTGTTTGATTGTGGTGCTTCGCTTTCTTTTGTCACTCAAAAGTTTGCGAAAAAATGTGGTTTGAAGCCTACCCTCCTTAATGGGCAAATGGCCGTACATACACCCGGAGTAGTTCTAAGGACCAACCTAGGATGTAGAGGAGTTGGGATCAATATTAATGGGATAAGCTTCACAGCAGATCTCATCGTCATTAAGTCACAAGGCTTGGACGTGATCCTTGGAATGGATTGGTGATACGTTCCAAACGTATCTATAATTTCTTCTTGTTCCATGATCTTTTGGGTGGCATTGTTATATGTTTTGCTACACTTTTATAACTTTTTACACATATTTGGACTAACCTACTAACTCAGTGCACCCAATGCCAGTTTCTGTCTGCTCATGTCTTTTTTGCACGGACTTCTACCCAAATTTCCAGAGTCCCAAAAATCCCGAGAAAAAAAATATAAAAATCAGCGTGAAGGAAGCTTCCGGAGCACCGAAAATGGGCCAGAGGGGAGCCAGGGGCTGCCCAAGTGGCCTCCCTGCGCGGCCTGGCCCCTGGTCGCGCCCACAGGTCGCATGGGTGGGACCCACCTCCTCTGACGCCCTCCTTTGGCCTATATTTACCCCTCCGATCAGAAACCCTTCCATCATATCCAATTTCTACGCAAATTTCTCCATCGTTCCGCCGCCGCAGCGCTTCCGAGATCAGGAGCGTCAGGAGACCTCTTCCCAGCACCCTGCTAGAGGGAGGATTGACCTCAGGGAGCTTCTCCACCGCCATGAAAGCTTCCCGTACGTGCTGTGAGTAGTCCTCCTTGGACCATGAGTCCTTGACCAGTAGTTATGTGATGTATTCTCTCCAATCTTGTGCTTCAATGATTAGCCCTTGTGAGCTGCCCTACATGATCAAGGCACCTATGTAATTTTCCTGCTATTGCTATGCTTGGTTTGTTGGGATCCGATGGATTATGAGATTATGTTCAGATTGTGTGATTTATATATTTGATTATCCTTTTATATTATGTTCTTTAGTGATTCATGCATGTTCTCCGTTGCTCATTGTTGCTTTGACCGAGTAGTAGATTGTAACTCCAAGAGGGAGCGTTATGCATGATTGTGGGTTCATGCCCCCTGATGTCTATCTTGAGTGACAGAAACATGAGACTAGGGGATGTGTTGTTGCCACCAGGGAGAAAACAATGGTGCTTGTGACCGTGGTTGAAAGGATTGTTTACCTTACGCAAAGTTCGTTAATGCAGTTATCCGTTGCTTTGAGTTTAAACTTTGGGTGGGGCTCGCAACTTAATACCAGCGAGATGTTCTGGATATATATCTCAAGGTGGATAATTAGTAAGTAGATGCTGATGAATAAATGGTCTACTTGTCTTGACGTACTGCCCATTACTATTGAGCCTCTAACTTTCAAGTAGCATAATTAGCATTGTGGTGCGTTTATAATTTTGTCAATTGTCTAGCTGTAATTTGTTTACCCATGCATAATTGTTTATCGTCTTTTGGGAGAGAGTCATCAGTAGTGAATATCATGTGACTCGGGGCCATATTACCACCATTGCTTACACCTCCAACATTTACTGCTTTATTTACTTTTTCGTTGCAATCACTATCACTATTCCTTGTGTTTTGATCCTTTGCAAACAACAAGGCCGGAGAGATTGACAACCTCTCTGTACTCGTTGGGAGCAAAGTTATTTGTTGTGTGTGCATGTCCACGTCTTCTGCTAGCGCTAGAGCAACGGACACCTACTTGTTGATCCTCGGAGTCCTCCTGGTTCGATAAACCTTATAGTCCCCGTGTAAGGGAAATCTGTTGCTGACTACATCTCCACCTTCCACTTGGGGTAACCAACGAGGGGCGAGAAGTATATCCATCAACTCATCATCAAGCAAATTCCCGGCGCCGTTGCCGGGGACTCCAGTCTTCAAGATAGGGGAGTTGCACACTATCCTTTACCTTTGCTTTTTAGTCTTGTTAGTTTGCTTTCTAGTTTTTGCTTTAGAGTCTTATACCAAAAACCACAAAAAAATTAGTTGCTTTGTTCTTGCTTGTTGCCGCTGCTATGGGTTCCACCAAAAACACCAAGTTGTGTGACTTCACTAGTCACAACGACTTTACATGCACTCCTATTGCTGCTCCCGCCACTCGGGCTACCTCCTGTGAGATTAAACCTGCTTTACTGAACCTTGTTATGAAAGAACAGTTCTCCGGTGCTGGAGATGATGCTACTTTGCACTTGAATAATTTTGGTGAGCTTTGTGATATACAAAAATATAAAGAAGTAGATGGTGACACTGTTAAACTTAAGTTTTTTCCTTTCTCCTTGCCAGGAGGAGCTAAAGTGTGGCTTCAATCTTTGCCTAGGAATATCATAGATTCTTGGGATAAGTGCAAAGTTGCTTTTGTTGGGAAGTATTACCCGCCTGCTAAGATTATCCAGTTAAGAAGTAACATTATATATTTTAGGCAACTGGATAATGAACACGTTGCCCAAGCTTGGGAACGTAAGAAATCTCTTGTGAAGAATTGCCGTACACATGGTTTGACTACTTGGATGGTTATCCAAACTTTCTATACAGGATTGAACTTTACCTCGCGGAATCTGTTAGACTCGGCCGCGGGAGGAACCTTTATGTCAACTACACTTGGTGCTGCCACGAAACTATTGGATGAGATGATGAAAAATTATTCTCAATTGAACACCGAGAGAGCTCCAACATGTACGAAGGTAAACTCTGTTGAGGAGATCTCCTCCCTTAATGATAAGGTTGACATGATCATGACTTTACTCACTAAGCAAGCTCCTATTGATCCTCATGATGTTCCTTGAAATTCTTTGGTTGCTCAATAAAGAGAGCAAGTTGATGTTAATTTTATCTCTAGAAACAACTTTAATAATAATAATGCTTATAGGAGTGATTTTGGTAGCAATCCTAGACCTTTCCCATCCAACAACTATGGAAACAACAACACCTATAGTTACACTCCTAATGATAGAAGACCGCCTAGTTATGAAAAACTTTTAGAGATAGAGAAGGCTACAAATAATTATATGCACACCCAATATGAACAAAACAAGGCCTTCACTAGACAATTAGATGAGCACTCTTCTATTTTGCAAAACATTGGAAGACAACTTGAGAGCCTGAATAGCGATATTTCCAATCTCCAAACTAGACTCACCACCACGGAGACCCAAGTTTCCAATATGTCTCACACAGAGGCCACTTTGATAAATCAAATGGAAACCAAACCTGAAGTGGTTGTATCTCAAGAAGAGGAAGATAGGATTAAGAGCCTTCCTACACACACTACCATTGCTACTATACAAGTTGTTGAGGATCTCAAAACTTTTAGCACCCATCACACCCCTAGTCCCAATGGACCTATTAATGGTGATACTAATACCTCAACTATAGGACAAGAAGATCCTTTGAATTTAGAGACTACCAAAAGAATGAGCTTAGATGGCATTATCACCACTTTAATTAATGGTAGTAATCATGATTTTGATAATTGTAGTCTTTCCGAAGTGATCATCTTTTTGCAAAGAATGGCTAGACTCCCACACTAGTACACTCAATATTGCCTTCACTGAGCATATTATCAATGCTCTTATCAAAGCTAGGGAGGAGAAGCTCAAGCTAGATACTTATATTCCTATAAAACTAGAAGATGGTTGGGATCCTATGATCAAGATTAAATTGAATAATATCTCTTGCTTTGCTTTATGTGATGTTGGAGCTAGTGCCTCCGTTATGCGCAAAATAATGTATGATATGCTTGATTTGAAACCTTTTGATAAGTGTCTTTTTTGTGTTCGTCTTGTTCATTCTTCCATAAAGAAACCTTTAGGGAGAATTGATGATGTTCTTATTATTGTCAATGATAATTATGTGCCAGTTGATTTTCTTATTATGGACATTGAGTGTGATCCCTCATGTCCAATTATTTTGGGACGTCCTTTTCTCCGCACCGTTGGTGTTATCATTGACATGAAAGAAGGGACCATTAGATTCCAATTTCCCCTTAAAAGGGAATGGAACACTTCCCTCGAAAGAAGATCAAGTTACCTTATGAGTCCATCATTTGGGCAAGCTATTCTTATGGATTTGATAATACTTGCTCTTTTTGCATCATGCCTAGCTCAAAGGCATAAAAGAAAGCGCTTGTTGGGAGGCAACCCAATTTGTTTTTTAATTTTAGTTTTAGCGGTCTTGATGCTTGTTACTATTGTAGCAACATCATTGTATCTTTATTTTCAAGCTTTGTGCCAAGTTTTAGCCTCTGATTGCAAGAAAGTTCAAAAGTTGTGACATGTTGTCCAGAAACAGATTCTGTCTGCTTGACAGACAATTTCGCCAAAAATCTCCAGATCATCTGTTTGATCTGATTTTTTGTGACAACATGCTCTATATAATTGTGTTTCTGGCGTCTGTTCTGAGTTTCTTACTTTGATTTGCAGAAGTACCCCGAAGCAATTATGTACTACCTTCTGTTCTGTTTTTCACAGATTCTGCCATGTTTTGCGCTTTCATCGTTTTGCAAATCTTAAGCTTGCTTTTCCTTCGCAAAAATCTTTTGGCAATCATGAGAAACAGTAGATTTTCATGAAAATCTTTATTTCCAGTAGGTAATAAATTATTTTATTATGGTTACTAACCACTCTAATTAGCTTATGATGAGTTTCGTATGAAGGGAGTTTTCAAGTATGCGATGAAAGATGATGAATGAAGATCCAAGAGTGTCAAGCGCTCAAGCTTGGGGATGCCCCATGCATCCCCAATAAATATTCAAGGAGACTCAAGCGTTTAAGCTTGGGGATGCCCCCGTGCATCCCCTTCTCCATCAACAATCATCAGTTCGTCCATCTCCATGCTATATTTTTATCACTTCATACGTTATGTGATATGCTTGGAGTGTCCCTCTCTTTACTTTTTAGTTTTTTTAGTTTTGCTTGCTGTTCATAACAATTCGGAACCTAGCCTTCCTTGTTTGGGAGATAAATACCCTCCACTCCACCCTAGAACACAACATAGGTTTTCATGCTTATCTTTTATGTGTGTTCTTTATCTTTTCATAGCTGCTGTCAGGCTTAGCTCTTAGTTTTCATGCTTTATCTTTTTAAGAGCCATTATTTAGGTTGCTTTTGGAACTCTCTTGAGTTATCATGCTTATCTTGTTTAGAGAGTTGGCTTGTTGCACTGAGTTGTGTGTCTTGCATGAGTAGGTAATTGAGGTTGCTATTTAAGTATAGTAGTAACTTGCAATAGTTTTGAGGTATTGATTTGAGTAATGTTTGGACTATTGGTGACAAGAGCTTGAGCCTATTAGTGATAGGCGTATTTTGGGAAATTCGTTTATTTTTAAAAAACTAAAAAATATTTGAGAACTCTAGCTACTAGATTGATCGCTAACCTCTGGAGGGGTTGGAATATATAGAGTACCCTCACGTTACCATGGGTCGAGGATGCGCAAGGATAACCAAACCCTCAAACACTCCTCCTTGGGGTACTTGTCTCTTTGTGAATTTCCTGACTAGATAGAGAGTTACCAATAATAAGTGTATGATTTCTTCGGACTAATGCGAGTATTCGATTGTTGGCACTTCCACTATCCATATTTTGCTAGCCTATTCAGTAACGTGCATTGCCCTTTCTCATCTTGAGAGTTGGTGCAAACTTCGCCGGTGCATCCAAACCCTTGGCATGATACGCTCTGTCATCATAAGCCTCATTTTATCTTTCCTCAAAATAGTCACCATACCTACCTATTAAGGCATTTCCATAGCCTTTCCGAGATACACTGCCATGCAACATCCACCATCTCATGACTTGACCTTCATGTCATACATGCTTTTGCTTGATCGAGGAGTCGCATGCTAGTTGGGGCTTGCCCTTATTATTGCTACATGACGCGCTAGTTTCATTGCATATCCTGCTACACTGGCAAAGGCATACATTTGCATACATCATGATAGTTTTCATTTGTCTTTATGTGAGTACTTCATATAAAGTGTGATGATCTTCTTTTGATTCATGTAAAACATAGAGTGTTGCCCTTAAGTGCGGAAAAGATCCCAAAGAGGAAAAATTAAAAGATCTCAAAGAGGACAAATGAAAAGATCCCAAAGAGGACAAATAAGAGATAAATAGAAAGAGTCAAAGAGGCCACAAAAAAAATAAAATAAAATAAGAGAGAAGGGGGCAACACTACTATTCCTTTTGAAAGATCCACACTCGTACTCCAGTGTTATATTTGTACTACATAGAGATTATCATTCATGCATAACTATGTGGGGACCCTTACATTATAGAACTTGGCTTGTATATGCCAATGATGAGCCTCCTCAAATGAGCTCTAGGTCTTCATGAGCAAGCAAGTTGGATGCACCCCCACTAGTGTTGGGTAACGTAGCATAAATTCAAAATTTTCCTACGCATATTCAGATCTTCCTATGGAGAGACCAGCAACGAGAGAGTGGTAAGAGCATCTTCATACCTTTGAAGATCGCTAAGCGGAAGCGTTGCTAGAACGCGGTTGATGGAGTCGTACTCGCAGCGATTCCGATCTAGCGCCGAACTACGACACCTCCGCGTTCAACACACATGCAGCCCGATGACGTCTCCCGCACCTTGATCCAGCAAGGAGGAGGGAGAGGTTGGGGAAGAACTCCAGCAGCACGACGGCATGGTGTCGATGGAGAGACGAGGTCTCCCGGCAGGGCTTCGCCAAGCACCGACAAAGAGGAGGAGGGAGAAGGGCAGGGCTGCGCCGAGAGAGAGGCAAAAGTCTGATCTCCAATGGCCAAAAGTGCCCACTATATATAGGGGAAGGGAGGGGCTGCGCCCCCTTGAGGGTTTCCCTCTCCTGGGGGGGGGGGGGGGGCGACAGCCCTAGATGGGGGCTGGTGCGGCGGACAAGGGGGGAGGAGGGGTGTGGCGCACCCCTGGTGGGCCTTAGGCCCACCTGGCTTAGGGTTTGCCCCCCTTTTCTCTCCCCCACGCATTGGGCTGAGTGGGGAGGCGCACCAGCCCACCTAGGGGATGGTTCCCTTCCCCACTTGGCCCACCTTACCTCCCGGGGTCGTTGCCCCCCTTCGATGGACCCCCCGGGCCACCTCCGGTGGTCCCGGTACGTTACCGGTGATGCCCGAAACACTTCCGGTATCCGAAACCATCCGTCCTATATATCAATCTGTACCTCCGGACCATTCCGGAGCTCCTCGTGACGTCCGGGATCTCATCCTGGACTCCGAACAACTTTCGGTAACCTCGTATAACAATTCCCTATAACCCTAGCGTCATCGAACCTTAAGTGTGTAGACCCTACGGGTTCGGGAGACACGCAGACATGACCGAGACGCCTCTCTGGCCAATAACCATCAGCGGGGATTGGAGACCCATCGTGGCTCCCACTTTCTCCACGATGATCTCATCGGATGAACCACGATGTCAAGGATTCAATCAATCCCGTATACGGTTCCCTTTGTCTGTCGGTATAGAACTTGCCCGAGATTCGATCGTCGGTATACCTATACCTTGTTCAATCTCGTTACCGGTAAGTCTATTTACTCGTTCCGTAGCACGTCATCGTGTGACTAACTCCTTAGTCACATTGATCTCATGATGATGTTCTACCGAGTGGGCCCAGAGATACCTCTCCGTCACACGGAGTGACAAATCCCGATCTCGATTCGTACCAACCCAACAGACACTTTCGGAGGTACCTGTAGTGCACCTTTATAGTCACCCAGTTACGTTGTGACGTTTGATACACCCAAAGCACTCCTACGGTATCTGGGAGTTGCACAATCTCACGGTCAAAGGAAAAGATACTTGACATTAGAAAAGCTTTAGCATACGAACAATACGATCTAGTGCTATGCTTAGGATTGGGTCTTGTCCATCACATCATTCTACCAACGATGTGATCCCGTTATCAATGACATCTAATGCCCATGATCAGGAAACCTTGATCATCTATTGACTAACGAGCTAGCCAACTAGAGGCTTGCTAGGGACACATTGGGATCTATTTATTCACACATGTATTACTGTTTCCTGTTAATACAATTATAGCATGAACAATAGACGATTATCATGAACAAGGAAATATGATAACAACCATTTTATTATTGCCTCTAGGGCATATTTCCAACAGTCTCCCACTTGCACTAGAGTCAATAATCTAGTTACATTGTGATGTATCGAACACCCATAGCATTATGGTGTTGATCATGTTTTGCTCGTGGAAGAGGTTTAGTCAACGGGTCTGCAATATTCAGATCCGTGTGTACTTTACAAATATCTATCACTCCACTCTGGACATGGTCCTGGATGGAGTTGTAGCGGCGTTTGATGTGCTTCATCTTCCGGTGAAACCTGGGCTCCTTGGCTATGGCAATGACCCCAGTGTTATCACAGAAGAGTGTCATTGGACCAGACGCGCTTGGAACCACTCCAAGGTCAGTGATGAGCTCCTTCATCCAAATTCCTTCATGAGCTGCTTCTGAAGCAGCTATGTCTCCGCTTCACATGTAGATGCTGCCACGACTTCTTGCTTGCTCTGCACCAGCTCACTGCCCCACCATTCAACACATATACGTATCCGGTCTGTGACTTAGAGTCATCCGAATCTGTGTCGAAGCTAGCGTCGACGTAACCCTTTACGACGAGCTTTTCGTCACCTCCATAAACGAGAAACATTTCCTTAGTCCTTTTCAGGTACTTAAGGATATTCTTGACCGCTGTCCAGTGTTCCATACCGGGATCACTTTGGTACCTCCCTACCAAGATTATGGCAAGGTTTATATCAGGTCTGGTACACAGCATGGCATACATTAGAGAGCCCACGGCTGATGCGTAGGGGACATAACTCATCTTCTCTCTATCTGCTGCCGTGGTCGGCGACTGAGTCTTACTCAATCTCACACCTTGCAAAACTGGCAAGAACCCTTTCTTTGAGTTTTCCATATTGAACTTCTTGAATATCTTGTCAAGGTATGTACTTTGCAAAAGACCTATGAGGCGTCTTGATCTATCTCTATAGGTCTTGATGCCTAATATGTATACAGCTTCTCCAAGGTCCTTCATCGAATAACTTTTGTTCAAATAGGCCTTTATGCTCTCCAACATCTCTATATTATTCCCCATCAATAATATGTCATCCACATACAGTATGAGGAAAGCTACCGAGCTCCCACTCACTTTCTTGTACAGACAGGCTTCTCCGTAAACCTGTATGAACCAAAACGCTTTAATCACCTCATTAAAGCGAATGTTCCAACTCCGAGATGCTTGCACCAGCCCATAGATGGAGCGCTGGAGCTTGCACACTTTGTTAGCACCCTTAGGGTCGACAAAACCTTCTGGTTGCATCATATACAACTCTTCCTTAAGGTTCCCGTTAAGGAACGCTGTTTTGATGTCCATTTGCCAAATTTCATAATCATAAAAGGCGGCAATTGCTAACATGATTCGGACTGATTTCAGCTTCGCTACGGGAGAGAAAGTCTCTTCGTAGTCAACTCCTTGAATTTGTCGAAAACCCTTTGTGACAAGTCGAGCTTTGTAAACGGTTACATTACTGTTTGCATAAGTCTTCTTCTTGAAGATCCATTTATTTTCTATGCCTCGTCGGTCATCGGGAAAGTCCACCAAAGTCCATACTTTGTTCTCATACATGGATCCTATCTCGGATTTCATAGCCTCAAGCCATTTGTTCGAATCCGGGCCCGCCATCGCTTCTTCATAGTTCGAAGGTTCACCGTTGTCTAACATAATGATTTCCATCACAGGGTTGCCGTACCACTCTGGTGCGGAGCGTGCCCTTGTGGACCTTCCCGGTTCAGTAGTAACTTGATCCGAAGCTTCATGATCATCATCATTAACTTCCTCTTCAGTCGGTGTAGGCGCCACAGGAACAACTTCCCGTGCTGCGCTACTATCCTGTTCGAGAGGAGGTGTAATTACCTCATCAAGTTCTACCTTCCTCCCACTTACTTCTTTCGAGAGAAACTCTTTCTCTAGAAAGGATCCGTTCTTGGCAACAAAGGTTTCACCTTCGGATCTAAGATAGAAGGTATACCCAATAGTTTCCTTAGGGTATCCTATGAATACACATTTCTTCGCTTTGGGTTCGAGCTTTTCTGGTTGAAGTTTCTTCACATAAGCATCGCAGCCCCAAACTTTAAGAAACAATAACTTAGGTTTCTTGCCAAACCATAGTTCATACGGTGTCGTCTCAACGGATTTAGACGGTGCCCTATTTAAAGTGAATGCTGCAGTTTCTAATGCGTATCCCCAAAATGATAGCGGTAAGTCGGTAAGAGACATCATAGATCGTACCATATCTAATAAAGTGCGATTACGACGTTCAGACACTCCGTTGCATTGCGGTGTGCCAGGCGGCGTCAGTTGTGAAACGATTCCACACTTCCTTAGGTGTGTGCCAAACTCGTGACTCAAATATTCTCCTCCACGATCAGATCGTAGACACTTGATTTTTCTGTCACGTTGATTCTCGACCTCACTCTGAAATTCCTTGAACTTTTCAAATGTCTCAGATTTGTGCTTCATCAAGTAGATATACCCATACCTACTCAAATCATCGGTCAGAGTGAGAACATAACAATAGCCACCACGAGCTTCAACGTTCATTGGACCACACACATCAGTATGTATTATTTCCAATAAGTCGGTTATTCTCTCCATTATACCTGAGAATGGAGTCTTAGTCATCTTGCCCATGAGGCACGGTTCACATGTGTCAAATGATTCAAAATCAAGAGACTTTAATAGTCCATCAGTATGGAGCTTCTTCATGCGCTTAACGCTGATATGACCAAGGCGGCAGTGCCACAAGTATGTGGGACTATCATTATAAACTTTACATCTTTTGGTACTCACGCTATGAATATGTGTAACATCACGATCGAGATTCATCAAGAATAAACCATTCACCAGCGGAGCATGACCATAAAACATATCACTCATATAAATAGAACAACCATTATTCTCTGACTTAAATGAGTAGCCGTCGCGCATTAGGCAAGACCCTGATACAATGTTCATGCTTAAAGCTGGTACTAAATAACAATTATTAAGGTTTAAAACTAATCCCGACGGTAGATATAGAGGTAGCATGCCGATGGCGATCACATCGACCTTTGAACCATTCCCGACGCGCATCGTCACCTCGTCCTTGGCCAGTCTCCGCTTATTCCGCAGTTCCTGCTTTGAGTTGCAAATGTGAGCAACAACACCGGTATCAAATACCCAGGAGCTACTACGAGCGCTGGTAAGGTACACATCAATAACATGTATATCACATATACCTTTAACGTTGCCGGCCTTCTTGTCCGCTAAGTATTTGGGGCAGTTCCGCTTCCAGTGACCTTTTCCCTTGCAATAGAAGCACTCAGTCTCAGGCTTGGGTCCATTCTTTTTCTTCTTCCCGGCATCTGGCTTACCGGGCACGGCAACAACTTTGTCGTCTTTCTTGAAGTTCTTCTTACCCTTGCCCTTCTTGAAACTAGTGGTCTTGTTGACCATCAACACTTGATGCTCTTTCTTGATTTCTACTTCTGCAGACTTGAGCATCAAGTACAACTCGGGAATGGTCTTCTCCATGCCTTGCATGTTGTAGTTAAGCACAAAGCCTTTGTAGCTTGGTGGGAGAGACTGGAGAATTATGTCAATTATAACATCATCTGGAAGTTCCACTCCAAGTGAAGTCAGACGACCGTGTAACCCAGACATTTTGAGTATGTGCTCACTGATAGAACTGTTCTCCTCCATCTTACAGCTAAAGAACTTGTCGGAGACTTCATATCTCTCGACATGGGCATGAGCTTGAAAAACTAGCTTCAGTTCCTGGAACATCTCATATGCTCCGTGTTGCTCAAAACGCCTTTGGAGCCCCGTTTCTAAACTGTATAACATGCCACACCTAACCAGAGAGTAGTCATCACTCCGCGTTTGCCAGACGTTCAGAATGTCCTGGGCTGCTGCGGGAGCGGGAGGGTCACCTAGCGGCGCATCAAGGACATAAGCCTTTTTAGCTGCTTCAAGGATGAGCTTCAAGTTGCGAACCCAGTCCGCATAGTTGCTACGATCATCTTTCAGCTTGTTTTTCTCTAGGAATGCGTTGAAATTGAGGTTGACGTTGGCCATCTACAATATTTATAAAGACAAACCTTTTAGACTAAGTTCATGACAATTAAGTTCATTTAATCAAATTAAGTATGAACTCCCACTTAAATCGACATCCCTCTAGTCATCTAAGTGATACATGATCCATGTTAACTAACCCGTGTCCGATCATCACGTGAGACGGACTAGTCACCATGGTGAGCAATTTCATGCTGATCGTATTCAACCATACGACTCATGTTCGACCTTTCGGTCTCTTGCATTCGAGGTCATGTCTGTACATGCTAAGCTCGTCGAGTCAACCTAGGTGTTTCGCGTGTGTAAATCTGGCTTACACCCGTTGTATGCAAACGTTAGAATCTATCACACCCGATCATCACGTGGTGCTTCGAGACAACGAACCTTCGCAACGGTGCACACTTAGGGGAATACGTTCTCGAAATTTTAAGAGGGATCATCTTATTATGCTACCGTCGTTCTAAGCAATAAGATGTAAAACATGATAAACATCACAATGCAATCATATAGTGACATGATATGGCCATTATCATCTTCGCCCTTTCGATCTCCATCTTCAGGCATCGCATGATCATCATCGTCACTGGCGTGACACCATGATATCCATCATCGTGTCTTCGTGAAGTCGTCACGCCAACTACTACTATCACTACTACTATAGCTAACCGTTAGCAATGAAGTAAAAGTAATAAGCACATGGCGTTGCATCTCATACAATAAATTAAGACAACTCCTATGGCTCCTGCCGGTTGTCATACTCATCGACATGCAAGTCGTGAATCCTATTACAATAACATGATCATCTCATACATCATACATGCAACATCACAACTTTGGCCATATCACATCACATGTCAAACCCTACAAAAACAAGTTAGACGTCCTCTAATTCTTGTTGCAAGTTTTATGTGGCTGATTTGGGTTTCTAGCAAGAACGCCTTCTTACCTACATGACAGCCACAACGATGATATGCCAAAGCTATTTACCCTTCATAAGGACCCTTTTCATCAAATCCAATCCGACTAGAGTAGGAGAGATAGACACCCGCTAGCCACCTTTATGCACGGTGTGCATGTCTCTCGGTGGAACCAGTCTCACGTAAGCGTACGTGTAAAGTCGATCCGGGCCGCTTCATCCCACAATACCGCCGGAAAAGAATAAGGCTAGTAGCGGCAAGCAAATTGACAAATCATCGCCCACAACTTTTGTGTTCTACTCGTGCATAGAATCTACGCATAGAAAACCTGGCTCGGATGGCACTTTTGGGTAACGTAGCATAAATTCAAAAAATTTCTACGCATATTCAGATCTTCCTATGGAGAGACCAGCAACGAGAGAGGGGTAAGAGCATCTTCATACCTTTGAAGATCTCTAAGCGGAAGCGTTGCTAGAACGCGGTTGATGGAGTCGTACTCGCAGCGATTCCGATCTAGTGCCGAACTACGGCACCTCCGCGTTCAATACACGTGCAGCCCGGTGACGTCTCCCGCACCTTGATCCAGCAAGGAGGAGGGAGAGGTTGGGGAAGAACTCCAGCAGCACGACGGCGTGGTGTCGATGGAGAGGCAAGGTCTCCCGGCAGGGCTTCGCCAAGCACCGGCACACAGGAGGAGGAAGAAGGGCAAGGCTGCGCCGAGAGAGAGGCAAAAGTCTGATCTCCAATGGCCAAAAGTGCCCACTATATATAGGGGAAGGGAGGGGCTGCGCCCCCTTGAGGGTTTCCCTCTCCTGGGGGGGGGGGGGCAGCCCTAGATGGGGGCTGGTGCGGCGGTCAAGGGGGGGAGGAGGGGTGTGGCGCACCCCTGGTGGGCCTTAGGCCCAACTGGCTTAGGGTTTGCCCCCCCTTTTCTCTCCCCCACGCATTGGCCTGAGTGGGGAGGCGCACCAGCCCACCTAGGGGCTGGTTCCCTTCCCCACTTGGCCCACCTTACCTCCCGGGGTCGTTTCCCTCCTTCGGTGGACCCCCGGGGCCACCTCCGGTGGTCCCGGTGATCCCGGTACGTTACCCGTGATGCCCGAAACACTTCCGGTATCCGAAACCATCCGTCCTTTATATCAATATTTACCTCCGGACCATTCCGGAGCTCCTCGTGACGTCCGGGATCTCATCCGGGACTCCGAACAACTTTCGCTAACCTCGTATAACAATTCCCTATAACCCTAGCGTCATCGAACCTTAAGTGTGTAGACCCTACGGGTTCGGGAGATAGGCAGACATGACCAAGACGCCTCTCCGGACAATAACCATCAGCAGGGTCTGGATACCCATGGTGGCTCCCACTTGCTCCACGATGATCTCATCGGATGAACCACGATGTCAAGGATTCAATCAAACCCGTATACGATTCCCTTTGTCTGTCGGTATAGAACTTGCCCGAGATTCGATCGTCGGTATACCTATACCTTGTTCAATCTCGTTACCGGTGAGTCTCTTTACTCATTCCGTAGCACGTCATCGTGTGACTAACTCCTTAGTCACATTGAGCTCATGATGATATTCTACCGAGTGGGCCCAGAGATACCTCTCCGTCACACAGAGTGACAAATCCCGATCTCGATTCGTACCAACCCAACAGACACTTTCGGAGGTAACCGTAGTGCACCTTTATAGTCACCCAGTTACATTGTGACGTTTGATACACCCAAAGCACTCCTACGGTATCCGGGAGTTGCATAATCTCACGGTCAAAGGAAAAGATACTTGACATTAGAAAAGCTTTAGCATACGAACAATACGATCTAGTGCTATGCTTAGGATTGGGTCTTGTCCATCACATCATTCTCCCAATGATGTGATCCCTCTATCAATGACATCTAATTCCCATGATCAGGAAACCATGATCAGCTATTGACTAACGAGCTAGCCAACTAGAGGCTTGCTAGGGACACATTGTGATCTATTTATTCACACATGTATTACTGTTTCGTGTTAATACAATTATAGCATGAACAATAGACGATTATCATGAACAAGGAAATATGATAATAACCATTTTATTATTGCCTCTAGGGCATATTTCCAACAACTAGTTCCATTGGAGAGCTTACCTTAGCTCATATGTGCATCTGTTGCATGGCAATCCCTACTCCTCACATCATATCCATCATTTGGCTTTCTCTTGCCTATGGTTGTCCTCATTGATGTGAGCCTTTCACACCTTTTTGTCTTCCTTCCCCATCATTATTCTCTTTGCCACCCTAAGTGCCAACATATCTTGCTTGCGCTCATCCATTGCATGAGTGCTCAAAGTAGAAAGGGAGAGGATCATTTTGACTTGTGCCTGACTAGTGGTCTGGGGATGAGTCAAAATAAGATTCCAAAGGAGACCAAGTGTGAAGTTTAGTAGATTGAGTTCTCAATTAAAAATATATTTTTATGATCACAACCCATCTCCCACTTCTTGCACACAAACACTATTTGGAGACATTCGAGTCACGGACAGCGAGAGATTTTGCACCTTTATGTTCTTACTTTGCTAATTTCAATACTAAATATAGACTCTTACTTGTTATTGTCTTGACTTGAATTGCATATCTTACTTGCTTTACTTTGAAGTTCTTATATGTGTGTTAGCATGTCACCACAGAAATTATTTGTGTTATCATTTACATACTCGAGGACAAGTAGGAATTAAGCTTGGGGATGTTCATACGTCCCAAACGTATCTACAATTTTTTGCTTGTTCGATGATCTTTTGGGTTACATTGTTATATGTTTTGCAACACTTATATTTTTACACACATTTGGATTAATCTACTAACTCAGTGCACCCGGTGCGAGTTTCTGTCTGCTCATGTATTTTTTGCAGGGACTTTTACCCAAATTTCCAGAGTCCCAAAAATCCTGAGAAAAATATATAAAAATCAGCGTGACGGAAGCTTCCGGAGCACCAAAGATGGGCCAGAGGGGAGCCAGGGGCTGCCCCGGCGGCCTCCCTGCGCGGCCTGGCGCCTAGCCGCGCCCACGGGTCTCCTGGTTGGGCCCCAGCTCCTATGACCCCCTCCTTTGGCCTATATTTACCCCTCCGATCAGAAACCCTTCCATCATATCCAGAATCGCGAATTTCTCCATCGTTATGCCGCTGCAGCGCTTCCGAGATCGGGAGCGTCAGGAGACCTATTCCCGGCACCCTGTCGGAGGGAGGATTGACCTCCAGGAGCTTCTCCACCGCCATGGACGCTTCCCATACGTGTCGTGAGTAGTCCTCCTTGGACCATGAGTCAATGAATAGTAGCTATGTGATGTCTTCTCTCCAATCTTGTGCTTCAATGATTTGCCCTTGTGAGCTGCCCTACATGATCAAGGCACCTATGTAATTTTCCTGCTATTGCTATGCTTGGTTTGTTGGGATCCGATGGATTATGAAATTATGTTCAGATTATGATGAATTATATATTTGATTATCCTTTTATATTATGTTCTTTTGTGATTCATGCATGTTCTCCGTTGCTCTTTATTGCTTTGGCCGAGTAGTATATTGTAACTCCAAGAGGGAGCGTTATGCATGATTGTGGGTTCGGGCCCCTCGATGTCTAGCTTGAGTGACAAAAACATGAGACTAGGGGATGTGTTGTTGCCACCAGGGAGGAAACAACGGTGCTTGTGACCGCGGTTGCAAGGATTGTTTACCTTACGCAAAGTTCGTTAATGCAGTTGTCCATTGCTTTGAGTTTACACTTTGGGTGGGGCTCGCAACTTAATACCAGCGAGATGTTCTGGATAGATATCTCAAGGTGGATGGTTAATAAGTATATGCTGATGAGTAAACAGTCTACTTGTCTTGGCGTACTGCCCGTTACTATTGAGCCTCTAACTTTCAAGTAGCATAATTAGCATTGTGGTGCATTTATAATTCTGTCAATTGCCTAGCTGTAATTTGTTTACCCATGCGTAGTTGTTTATCATCTTTTGGGAGAGAGACATCACATCATGACTCAGGTCCATATTACCACCATTGCTTACACCTCCACCATGTACTGCTTTTTTTACTTTTCCGTTGCAATCACTATCACTATTCCCGCTTGTGTTTTGATCCTTTGCAAACTACAAGCCGAAGAGATTGACAACCTCTCTGTACTCATTGGGAGCAAAGTTATTTGTTGTGTTCTAGGTCCACGTCTTCTGCTAGCGCCAGAGCAGCGGACACCTACTTGTTGATCCTCGGAGTCCTCCTGGTTTGATAAACCTTACAATCCGTGTGTAAGGGAAATCTGTTGCTGACTACATCTCCACATTCCACTTGGGGTAACCAACGAGGGGCAAGAAGTATATCCATCGACTCGTCATCAATTGGTTGGGCAAGCACCAAAGCATATTGGATTGCACCAAAAGGACTATTACCTTGACGAGCGACCAAGGGGTCAAAGTCAAGTATGTCCGTGAGCCTACATCCACTCAAGTTCCTTAGGTTAATTGCCTATCGTAAGAAGAGTTGGACCGAGTGCCAATAATGTGTGAGTACTGATACGTCTCCAACGTATCTATAATTTTTGATGGTTTCATGCTATTATCTTGTCGAACTTTGGATGTTTTGTATGCCTTTTATATATTTTTTGGGACTAACTTATTAATTCAGTGCCAGTTCCTGTTTTTTCCGTGTTTTTGACCCTTTTCAGAGGAGGATTTCAAACGGAGTCCAAACGGAATAAAACTTCCGAAAAGATTTTTTCCGGAACAGAAGATACGCAGAAAGCTTGGGAACCAAGGCACGGAGTCTCGGGGGAGGCCACAAGCCCCCATGGTGCGACCAGGGGGGCCCCGAAACTCCCAGGCTTGTGGGTTCCCTAGGCCTCCCCTACCCTAGCTCGTTCGCCTATAAATTCCCTAAAATCCCAAAAGAAATCAGGAGATCAACGAAAATACTTTTCCGCCGCCGCAAGCTTCTGTCTCCGCAAGATCCCAACTGGGGCACGTTCTGGTGCCCTGCCAGAGGGGAGATTCGGATACAGAGGGCTTCTTCATCAACACCATGACCTCTCCGATGATGCGTGAGTAGTTCACCATAGACCTACGGGTCCATAGCTAGTAGCTAGATGGCTTGTTCTCTCTCTTGGATCTTCAATACAAAGTTCTCCATGATCTTCATGGAGATCTATCCGATGTAATCTTCTTTTGCGGTGTGTTTGTCGAGATCCGATGAATTGTGGATTTATGATCAGATTATCTATGAATCTTATTTGAGTTTGTTCTGATCTCTCTTATGCATGATTTCATATCCTTGTAATTCTCTTCGAGTTGTGGGTTTTGTTTGGCCAACTTGATCTATGATTCTTGCAATGGGAGAAGTGCTTGGTCTTGGGTTCATACCGTGCGGTGACCTCACCCAGTGACAGAAGGGGTAGCGAGGCACGCATCATGTTGTTGCCTTCAAGGGTAAAAAGATGGGGTTTTCATCATTGGTTTGAGTTTATCCCTCTACATCATGTCATCTTGCTTAAGGCGTTACTCTGTTCGTCATGAACTCAATACACTAGATGCATGCTGCATAGCGGTCGATGTGTGGATTAATAGTAGTAGATGCAGAAAGTATCGGTCTACTTGTCTCGGACGTGATGCCTATATGTATGATCATTGCCTTAGATATTGTCATGACTTTGCGCGGTTCTATCAATTGCTCGATAGTAATTTGGTCACCCACCGTAATATTTACTATTTTGAGAGAAGCCTCTAGTGAACACTATGGCCCCTGGGTCTACTTCACACCATATTTTCAGCCTTACTCTTTTACTTTGTTGCACTTTCCTCCTTCAGATCTAACTTTGCAATCAATCTTGAAGGGATTGACAACCCCTTTATAGCGTTGGGTGCAAGCTCTTTTGTGTTTGCGCACGTACTCTGGACTTACGAGATTCTCCTACTGGATTGATACCTTGGTTCTCAAACTGAGGGAAATACTTACTTCTCCTCTTCAAGGGAAAAACCAATGCAAGCCAAGTCTCCGTCAACGTGCCAATTTCTGGCGCTGTTGTTTGAGAAGTAGCAGAAGGATTTCTGGCGCCGTTGCCGGGGAGGATGAAGTCAAGAACTCATCCAAGTAAGTGTCGCAAACTCATCTCTTGCATTTACTTTTTTGCCTCTCGTTTTACTCTCCCCCACTTCTGAAAAACAAAAATTTACAAAAATATTTGCCTTTCCTTTACTTGTGTGCTATGTGCCTTCAATATGCTTGCATCTTCGCTTGCTGAAAATCTAGTGATATGGATCCTCACCCACTTGCTAATCTCTTTAAGAGATCCACTTATGTGGAACCAATTGCTAGTGAGTTGAGTGCACTTGACTTTCTCTATGGAGTTTTGCTTGAGATGCGTGAATCTGAAAATCGTGATGAAGGATTCATGAGGGCTCCTTGAATGAAAAGCATGATTGCAATGATTTCATTATAAATTCTATTAATGACAATCATGCTAAAAATATGCAAAACCCTAAGCTTGGGGATGCTAGTTTTTCTATGACCACTACTTGTTGCAAGGATCGTGATTGGGGTGATAATTTTTCTTATGATCTTGAAAATTTGTTTAACCCTCATGATGATTATGATATTTGCAATAATATTGAAAGTGGGCTTGGAGAAGTCATGACTTTAGTTGATGATAATCCCACTATTTTTGAAGAGCGTCAACTTTGGATGCATGTGGATCATGAAAATAATATCCTTTGTGATAGCTATATTGTTGAATTTGATTATGATCCCAAATGTAATTACTATGAGAGAGGAAAATATTGTGGTAGAAACATTCATCTTACCAAATTACCTCTCGTTATGTTGAGATTGCTATTGTCTCTTTCTTCTTCCTTGCATTTGGTAACTATTGGTTGTCTTGCCAATTTGTTTTCCTATAAAATGCCTATGCATAGGAAGTATGTTAGACTTAGATGTGATTTTCACATGCTTTATGATGCTCTCGTTGTGCTTCAATTCTTGTCTTTTGTGTGAGCATCATTGAATTATCAATGCCTAGAAGTATACGAAGTATATAGATTGCTAGAGACTGGTTTGTTTTTGACAGATTCTGTTTTTGTTGAGTTGGTTGCTTGTTTTGATGAAACTATGGATAGTATCGGGGGGGGGGGGGGGTACTAGCCATGGAAAAGTGAGAATACAGTAATCTAAAACCAATATAAATAGAAATCAATATTGCTACAGTACCTAAAGAGGTGGTAGTTTGTTTTCTTGTGCTAATGATATCACGAGTTTCTGTTTAAGTTTTGTGTTGTGAAGTTTTCAAGTTTTGGGTGATGTTCTCATGGAGAAAGGGATAAAGAGTGGAAAGAGCTTAAGCTTGGGGATGCCCAAGGCATCCCAAGCCAAATTCAAGGACATCAAAAAGCCTAAGCTTGGGGATGCCCCGGGAAGGCATCCCCTCTTTCGTCTTCGATCCATCGGTAACATTACTTGGAGCTATATTTTTATTCACCACATGATATGTGTTTTGATTGGAGCGTCTTGTATCGTAGGAGTCTTTTCTTTTTGTTGTGTCACAATCATCCTTGCTGCACACCTTTTGAGAGAGACATGCACTCATCGTGAATTTGCTAGAATGCTCATTGTGCTTCACTTATATCTTTTGAGCTAGATAATTTTGCTCTATGTGCTTCACTTAGATCTTTTAGAGCACGATGGTGCATGACTTGGTAGTTGCTTTGTGCTATGAAAGTAGTCCCAAAGGTGATAGCTACCCAAAGAGGATACAAAAACTTCCATCTTCATGTGCATTGAGTTGAAAGAGAAGTTTGATTCCTCCCAATTAGTTTTGAGATGTGGATTCGGTAATATTAAGAGTTATGTTAGTAGGGTGTTGTGAATATAGAAATACTTGTGTTGAAGTTAGTGATTCCCGTAACATGCACGTATGGTGAACCGTTATGTTAGGAAGTCGGAGCATAATTGATCTATTCATTGTCATCCTTTGTGTTGCGGTCGGGATCGTGCGATGGTTAACACCTACCAACCCTTCCCCTAGGAGTATGCGTTTAGCACTTTGTTTCGATTACTAATAAAAACTTTCGCAATAAGTATGTGAGTTCTTCATGACTAATGTGAGTCCATGGTATAGATGCACTTTGACCTTCCACCATTGCTAGCCTCTCTAGTGCCGCGCAACTTTCGCCGGTGCACAAACCCACCATATGCCTTCCTCAAAACAGCCACCATACCTACCTACTATGGCATTTTCATAGCCATTCTGAGATATATTGCCATGCAACTCCCACCGTTCCGTCTCATGACTTGTGCCGTCACTCTCATATTGCCTTTGCATGATCATATCCTGGGACACTTCCGGAGGCATTTCCTATAGAGTCATCATCGTTCTAAGCTTTAAGCTATGAGTAAATAAAAGTGTGATGATCATCATTATTAGAGCATTGTCCCATGTGATGAAAAAATAGGCCAAAGAGCCCAAATAAAAAAAAGGGAGAAGAGAAAAAAAGAGAGGCCAAAGAGCCCAAATAAAAAAAGAGAAAAAGAGAGAAGGGACAATGCTACTATCTTCTTCCACACTTGTGCTTCATAATATCACGATGTTCTTCATGATTGAGAGTCTCTTGATTTGTCACCACCATATGCTAGTGGGAATCTTCATTATATAACTTGGCTTGTATATTCCAATGATGGGCTTCCTCAAAATTGACGTAGGTCCTCATGAGCAAGCAAGTTGGATGCACAGCCACTAGTTCTCCTTTTGATCTTTCACATACTTATAGCTCTAGTGCATCCCTTGAATGGCAATCCCTACTCATTCACATTGATATCTATTAATGGGCATCTCCATAGACCTTTGATATGCCGAGTCAATGTGACCATCTCCTCCTTTTTTTGTCTCACAACTACCACCACACTCTATTCCACCTATAGTGCTATATCCATGGCTCACGCTCATGTATTGCGTGATAGTTGAAAAAGGTTTGAGAAAGTAAGAGTGCGAAAACAATTACTTGGCCATTACCGGGGTTGTGCATGATTTACATTAGTTGTGTGAGGATGATGGAGCATAACCAGACTATATGATTTTGTAGGGATAACTTTCTTTGGCCTTGTTATCTCGAAAGTTCATGATTTCCTGGCTAGTTTGCTTGAAGTATTATTGTTTTCATGTCAATAGCAAACTATTGTTTTTTATCTTACGGATCTGAACATTCATGTCACATGAAAGAAGTTACAAAGGACAACTATGCTAGGTAGCATTCCACATCAAAAATTCAGTCTTTATCACTTCCCTACTCGAGGACGAGCAGGAGTTAAGCTTGGGGATGCTTGATACGTCTCCAACGTATCTATAATTTTTGATGGTTTCATGCTATTATCTTGTCAAACTTTGGATGTTTTGCACGCCTTTTATATATTTTTTGGGACTAACTTATTAACTCAGTGCCAAGTGTCAGTTCCTGTTTTTTCTGTGTTTTTGACCCTTTTCAGAGGAGGATTTTAAACGGAGTCCAAACAGAATAAAACTTCTGAAAAGATTTTTTCCAGAATAGAAGATACACAGAAAGCTTGGGAACCAAGGCACGGAGTTCCGGGGGAGGCCACAAGCCCCCATGGCGTGGCCACGGGGGTCGCGCCTTCCAAGCTTGTGGGCTCCCTCGGCCTCCCCTGCCCTAGCTCCTTCGCCTATAAATTCCCTAAAATCCCAAAAAAATCAGGAGATCAACGAAAATACTTTTCCGCTGCCGCAAGCTTTTGTCTCCGCAAGTTCCCATCTGGGGCACGTTCTGGTGCCTTGCCGGAGGGGAGATTCGGATACAGAGGGCTTCTTCATCAACACCATGACCTCTCCGATGATGCGTGAGTAGTTCACCATAGACCTACGATTCCATAGCTAGTAGCTAGATGGCTTCTTCTCTCTTTTGGATCTTCAATACAAAGTTCTCCATGATCTTCATGGAGATCTATCTGATGTAATCTTCTTTTGTGGTGTGTTTGTCGAGATCCGATGAATTGTGGATTTATGATCAGATTATCTATGAATCTTATTTGAGTTTCTTCTGATCTCTCTTATGCATGATTTCATATCCTTGTAATTCTCTTCGAGTTGTGGGTTTTGTTTGGCCAACTTGATCTATGATTTTTGCAATGGGAGAAGTGCTTGGTTTTGGGTTCATACCGTGCGGTGACCTCACCCAGTGACAGAAGGGGTAGCGAGGCACGCATCATGTTCTTGCCATCAAGGGTAAAAAGATGGGGTTTTCATCATTGGTTTGAGTTTATTGCTCTACATCATGTCATCTTGCTTAAGGCGTTACTCTGTTCGTCATGAACTGAATACACTAGATGCATGCTGGATAGCGGTCGATGTGCAGATTAATAGTAGTAGATGCAGAAAGTTTCGGTCTACTTGTCTCGGAAGTGATGCCTATATGTATGATCATTGCCTTAGATATTGTCATGACTTTGCACGGTTCTATCAATTGCTCGACAGTAATTTGTTCACCCACCGTAATATTTGCTATTTTGAGAGAAGCCTCTAATGAACACTATGGCCCCCGGGTCTACTTCACACCATATTTTCAGCCTTACTCTTTTACTTCGTTGCACTTTCCGCCTTCAGATCTCACTTTGCAATCAATCTTGAAGGGATTGACAACCCCTTTATAGCGTTGGGTGCAAGCTCTTTTGTGTTTGCGCAGGTACTCTGGACTTGACGAGATTATCCTACTAGATTGATACCTTGGTTCTAAAACTGAGGGAAATACTTACTGCTCCTGTGCTGCATCACCCTTTCCTCTTCAAGGGAAAAACCAACGCAAGCCAAGTGTCACGCCCAAGATGCGACCCTATCCTAAATTTGGCACGAAGGCCTCGTCAGGGATAGAAGCGCATCTCGTCGTGTCGCAAGAATGGATATCGTTACAAGTACATGTACTGAAAGGAAGAGATACATATACAGAGTTGGCTTACACTCGCCACAAGCTACATCAGAGTCACATCAGTACATTACATAATCAGCAAGAGTAAGAGCAGGGTCCGACTACGGACGAAAACAAACGAGAAAAAGAAGAACGACGTCCATCCTTGCTATCACAGGCTGCCGGCCTGGAACCCATCCTAGATCGATGAAGAAGAACAAGAAGAAGCAACTCCAAATGAACAATCAACGCGCTCGCGTCATGTAACCTTTACCTGAACCTGCAACTGGTGTTGTAGTAATCTGTGAGGCACAGGGGACTCAGCAATCTCATTTCCAAAGGTATCAAGACTAGCAAAGTTTAATGGGTGGGGTAAGGTTAAGTGGTGAGGTTGCAGCAGCGGCTAAGCATATATATATGGTGGCTAACTTACGAGTACAAGAAATAAGAGGGGGAAGATCTACGCATAACGGACGTGAACTACTGATGATCAAATGAATGATCCTGAACACCTACCTACGTCAGACATAACCCCACCGTGTCCTCGATCGGAGAAGGAACTCACGAAAGAGACAGTCACGGTTACGCACACAGTTGGCAAGTTTTTAATTAAATTAACTTCAAGTTAGCTAGAACCAGTGTTAAACAAAGTTTCCACGTTGCCACATAACCGCGGGCACGCCTCTCCGAAAGATTTAACCCTGCATGGGTGCTCCAACTAGTCCATCACAAATTACCACAAGCCGCATAGAAATCCTCAATCACGAAGCTCGCGATCTCGTCGGATTCCCTAGTGGAAAACCTCAACTCTGAGATTACCCAAAGCATCACCGGAATCCCGATGCACAAGATATCTCGTCAAAGGTAAAACTAATCTAGCAAGGCCACCCGGTGTGTCGACGAACCCGATAGGAGCCGCGTATCTCGTTCTCAGGACACACCGTCTATGCAAAGTGGACGGGAACCAAACCTCGAGTTGCCCCGTGGTGGCACCACCGACTGCTAGGTGGGTAGACCAACACTCATGAGGAGCACTGGCCCGGAGGTTGATTAAATTAGTCCGCGGGTGCCGGCGGGTCCCTATGCATTATTATTAGGTTATTAGGCAAATGTAGTACCAAAGTTGGGCCTTGCCAGACCAGCTTTAATCTAAAACGAATTATCAAGGGGGTCCCCATAACAACCCCGATCGTGTTAGGAGCGCTCATTTATGAATCATAACACCGGTAGCCGAAAACTAAGGGGGCAAAGGTGGAACAAAACACCAGGCTAGAAAGGCCGAGCCTTCCACCTTTTACCAAGTATATAGGTGCATTAAATTAAATAGCATTTAATATGGTGATATAACAAGGAACCCATGATTTCGCATGGAAGCATCTGCACCTGCAACTAGCAACGCTATCAACAGGGTTAAGCAAGCAGTAACATAGCCAATCAGTGGTTTGCTAGGTTGAACAGGTTGACGGTTTCATGGCATTGGTGAGAGGCTGATATTTAACATTTGGTAGGCAACGAGACATAAACGATAGCAATGGTAAAACTAGCATGGCAATGATAGTAATGGTATCTGGGGAAATGATCCTCTTGCCTGAGATCCCGCTCGGAAGAAGAATGCCTCCGTGAAGCAGACGAACCGACGTAGTCGAACGGGTCCTCACAATCCGGCACGCTGCGGAACTCCATCGAGACTAAGCAAACCGGAAACACAAATCAACACACGAAATTCACCACACGATGCACAACACATATGATGTATGAGCTACTGAATACATGCAAGTCACGGCATGACAATTCACACAATCAAACACTACACATTAAGTGAAGTTCAATATGCAACGAGTTGCATATTGACGAAAATCCACGTTTATTATTTAGTTCTATCCCGATTAGATACACGACAATATTAAATGTGGTTAAACATGGCAAGAGGTGAAGCACAATTAAATTACCTATCTAGGCATTTTAAATGTGGTCAGAAATGTCATATAGCACCTCCGAAACGACCTCACAGGTTAATTTACAATTATGTCCAGATCTGAACTAATGCATTTAATTAGTTGTTAAACAGCAAAACAAATAGGTTCACGTGATTCTACGCGTCAGGGCAAGCAATCTACACATAAAGAACATCTCCAACGGAGCTACGGATCAAAAGATACAAGCACCGCAAGATATGATGGCATGAATGCAATATGTGTGCAACGGCGGCTACAAGCACTTCAAAACATTCAAACAGCAAGAGAAAATGAAACTACACGAAATTCTAAGCAAGTTTCATGTAGCACACGATCAAATCGGAGCTACGGTTCAAAAAATACGAGCAAAACAAGAATTGACTACAATCTGCCAAAATCAGCCACATAGCATTTCCTACGCCTCACAACTTCGGCTACACAACTCCGATATGCTTAAGCAAAGCATGGCACGGAAGAGGGCCAGAAGCTCTACGACGAACAGCTAACAACAACTAGCATTGAAAGTGCAGTTTTCGATCTGAAGCAATATTGACAACAGCAAAATCCTAATCTACAGGTCTCCAAATGGCTTGAAAATTACCAGCATGCTAGAGAAACACAAGGGGTACAACTAACTCCATTGGACGAACCTCAAAAGAGCTACAGATCACAAGATGCAAGCAAGACAAGACAACAACAAAATATAACAGATTCCAGACTTAGAAATATTTCAGCACGTCTAAAACAGCACTATTTCTAGCAACTTGAGAGCAAGCAAAACACACCTAAACATGCATTTCTATTGCAACCAAAAATACCAGGGGCTAAACAAAACATCCAAGATCAACTCTCTAGTTGACAACTAATTCAAACGAGGCACGGAATAAATCCTACGAATTAATCAAAAGGGCAACATAGAAAAATATGTCGCGAACTAATTTACTCGGAAGCTAAAACTAATTGCACAGAAAAACCCATGGGATTTTTCTACCCCGGAAACATATAAAATATGTGGGGTTCTAACACAAAATAGAGCCACACATTAATGCGAGATAATCACCTATATACGGGAAAAATGAATTACCGATAAATCCCTACACGCAAAAATACAAATGACTGCTCTAAAATACATGGAAAAATAGTTCCTAAAACGTAGGCATTTCTAAAACGGCATTCGGGCAATACGGTCTAGCGCGAAAATAAATACGACGTCTATCCTATATAGACAGCACGGTAAACAATGCATTTGGCACGCTAAACTAAATCGAACAAATATGCAAGGTGCACAAACGTAATCTACGCGTAAAAGTATGCGAAAACCATCTATTACACGCTTCGTTCCGACTTACGGATTAAAAGATACGGACGTTTTAAATATCTATTAATTCCTCAAATTATCTAAACGCAGAAATATCCTAAATTCCAATGGGCCGAATCTGGTGGGCGCAACACAGCAATTACACGCCTGGGGCGAGGGATAGGGTTTGCGGGGCTCACCTTGCGGGCTAAATCTGGCCCAAGAGCTAGACCGGCCTGGGGCAGTGAGGCAGCTGGGCCACACCGGGCGCAGCTGGGCCGGCGCGGGGGAAGAAGCTGGGCTCGGGGAGAGGGGGCCCACGGGCGAAGGCAGCCCAGGCGCTGGAACACACAACGACCGCCATGCCCTCGTCCTCCTGCTCGGGACCGTGGCCATGGCGGCTCGAGGCGGGGCTCTAGGCGGGACGACAGGACAGCCGGGGTCCGGATCGGGCCGGCGGTGGGCGACGGCGCACGCGGCGGCCGTGCGGCGGATGCAGGGCAGCGGAGCGACGGGATCTGACGCGGGCAGCGGCGAGCTGCGGGGAATGGCGCGAGGGCGACGACTCCGGCCGGCAGAGGTGCTCCGGCAAGCTGCTGCCGGCGTCGGGGAACAGGACGAGGTGCGGGGCTGCTGTCTCGGCACGGAGAGGCTCTGCCCGGGCACGGGCTCGGGAGGAGCTCGAGGCTGCCATGGGAGGAACGGCAGTGAGCTCAGGGTCGGGCCCAGATGGGCTTTGACGGGCTTGGTTCGAGCCCGGGCAGGCCGGCGGCTGGAGGTGGGAGGAGAGAGCAGGTGGGGCGGCTAGGGTTTCGTGACGGCGCGGATCCCGAGGTGGAGAGGGGTTGGTTGCCTAAAATTAAGGAGGAGGTCTATTTATAACAAATGGGGGGGCTAGGTTTAGCGGTTTTCCGCCCCGGATTCAACGGCGTGGACGGATTCGGCTAATTCCGAACGCGTGTCGGGCGAGTGGCTGTGTAGAGTATGAATCTGGAAACGAGAGGGAAAGTGGGCGGCGCGGCAACGAATTTTAAAACACCGACACACGTCCGACGGTAGACCGAGTACGGTGCCGCTACGGTCGACCGTTCGGGTACCAGACGGTCTCCGATCGCGACAAAATTTGAGAGGCGGCCTACCTATATATAAATAAAACCGCACGACAAATTCCAGCTCAATCGGAGAAAGTTTTATACATGCTTTAAAAACAGGGTTACGACGGTGCCGCGGGCGCGTGCATGTGCGGTCGGACGCAGAACGAACAACGACGCGAACCGGCAACTAACAACGGATGCACGTTTTAAAAATGGGCGGCAACGGGATGCCGATGCAATGCTGATGATGCACATGATCCGATGATGATGCGACAAAAGAAAATAGACACGCGACAAAAACGGAAAGGAATGGGAATCTTCTGGAACATCGACATCGGGCTGTCACAACTCTCCTACACTACAAGAGGATCTCGCCCCGAGATCCAAGAATGAAAGGGGGAGAGGATAGAAAGAACAAGAGGTAAAAACTTAGTCGCTTCTTTGACAAACGAGTGAAACCAACGATCCTTGAAAGTTGCAAAGAGATGAAGAATTAGATGAGAAAGAAGCCAGAATTCACGGAAAATTTCGGCAGCACTTCGGTAGGAAAATGGGACAACAAAATTCGATAAGAAGAGAGAATTAGACAATATTCATAACAAACAACTAAATAGAGCAAGGGAACACCATGATCTTGATAGAACAACAAGATTGACCCAAATGAGCAACATCACAGTGCCTCCGTTACAATAGAATATGAACTACCTCAAGCGGAAGAAGAGAATGACAACTACTAACTCCAATGAACTTGACAAGCATACTTGCAAGAAGAATTGGATGGAGTTGTTGGAAAAAAACAACAACGAAAATAACAAGATAGTAGTGGGCTTATGAAAATCATCTCAACATATATGAGATGACAACCAACCCCTAAAAGAAACAAGGATTGATTGGGAGAAACAAGATATGAACAAATTCTTACACCGAGAGGATACATTGAGAACTTGGATAAATGATAAAACCATGATAGCAACAATCCATAGGAAAAGCTTTAGGTGAAATCCAAACCAAGATAGCTCAATGAAGGAATCATGGGTTGAAAATAACTCAACACCATAGAATCGGCGCGTTTAATAATCTCATTCTTGAAAGGAAAACTCTTCGAGGCTCCTACACTAACAAGAATGCTATAATACCACCTCAAAGGATAAGGAAGAACAATTGCACTGAAATGCAAGGGAAAGAATGCTTGAGGTTCTCCAACAAGAATCTTGAAGAATACTTTGAGAATGAATTGAAATCTTGATGAATCACCATGAAGGACCTCCGTATACAAATAAATGATGCAAAGATAAGAAGAATGAAAGAATAAGATTATGACCTTGCCAAAATTTAGATGAAGCCTCACAAAGAGATACTTAAAAGAACTTGGAACTCTGGAAAAGAAAGATAGCACACGAGAAAAGAATTGAAACCATGAGCCACTCCGGAAGAATAATTCGGATTACTATGAACAAGAATAAGAATTATGTTATGCTTATCCTTCATCAAGTTTAATTGATGACAAGCAACGGATTTAGCATATCATTTATTCTACTAGAAATGAATCTTCAAGAGGCACAGAGAGATAAGCACCACTTGAGGCAAAATTAAGGGAGCACCGGTAAGAATTCACAATTGAATGGGAACACCACGAATTAATGGAGAAACATGAGAATGAAGAGCTCATAAGCCACCTGAGAGAAACTTGAACAAGGCACGAGACGAACGAAGGGACAACAATTGAGAAGAATTGAGGATGAAAGCTGAAAGCTGAGAACGAAGAATCTTCTAAAATGATGGCCTTCGGAGGGACGAGAAATAGAAACAACTCAGAGAAGCACCGGATAGCACGAAAGGGATTACTCATGATTGGGAATAATTCAAGATGATGCCAGAAGGCTAAAACGAAGGATCATGAAGATAATGGACCAAGATTGAAAAAAACACTCCTTCGACTGCAAGATGAGAATGATGACGAGAAAAACACCAAGAATTACTGAGACACTCTGGAATAGCGAAGAACGAAAGGTTGAGCCAAATAAGAGAATTAATTCAAATTGATCTTGAAGAAGGAATATGACTAATAAAAATCATACTTACGTCATAGTTGAAAAGATTTAAGGATCTCCGGACAAGATTAAAGAGCCAGGTAAGATGCTGGGAACAACGTGTGGGTTATGGGCCCACTCAAAGAAAATAATCGTTGAAACAATTGCTAGAACGAGATATATTGCACCGGAATAAGAAAACTAGATGAGGTTAGCACCCCGAAATAACTGAAGGATTGAAAACCAGAACACCTGAAATATCTTTAACACTCCGGATAGGAAAAAGAGGAATGAATAGCAAGATAGGCTCATAACAATTTTCAACATAGGAAAGAATTACAAGGATAAAAAGGATATGATGACACGGACAACTAAATTAAATTCACCAGAAAGATAACAAGATTGAATAAAGATGAGCACGAAGCTCCTGAGAATCTTCACGATGAATCACCGGTTACGAAAGAACGAAGAGATAGCGGGAGCATCACTGAAATGAAATGCAGTTGGATGAAATCCCATCACTGAAGAAAAAGGGTGGGAGGGCGGGGAAAAACGAAGACTACTTGGGACAGATGAGATGAACTCCGGAATAAAATGAGAGAATGATCTTGTGGAAATTGGAGAGGATTGAATTCACTTAAGAGAAGCACACCGGTTGGAAAAGAATTAACATGACAACACCGGTAGACAAGAATTGACAAGACAACTGATTAAGCAAAATGATTTGCATTCTCACATAAAAATATGAGAACACAGATTAGGAAAGATCTGAAATCGTCACTTGACATCGAAGCAACACGAATTACCACATTCCAACAAAACAAAGGGTAAGGCTTATGAAACAAGCCAGAACAAACTCATGAGGAAGATTTCGTCCGATATTTTCGTGGACAGGATCGCACGGGCTCAATTTTACAGTAGCCATCAAGTGCAAGGCAGTGCACCCGACATACGAAGCGTCCCCGAGTCGTAGCAAGCTACAAGGACTCTTTAAGACACAACGTGTACCGCTGTAAGTCGACCTTGAACAAACGAATCCACTAGATGTCGAACCCCAACCTAACATCATGCATTTGTTGGAAGATTGTCCTATAAGCAACTACTTGAATTCCCACGTATGAATTCCCGAAATATCTGGTCATGTAATCTGGTACACGGATATAAGGAGTAATAATCACACAACTCCTATACTAACCCGTCACCTGTATCACATCCGTCAACACACAACCAGAATCTCGGACCTTCATCTAGAACAGATCCTCGTGATCACAACGATACAAAGTATGGCAGTACTCCCGAACAATCTGCACCAGTACTGGGGACATCGGGGTTATCTCGCCACTACTAGTATTGAAGCAATTACGAACATCCTTCATCCTCAGATACTAAGAAATCTGAATGATAACGATGTGCTCAAGAATCCCCTCGAGCTCAACTCCCCCGAAGAAAATCAAGTCAGACAGGAGGCACCAAGACAGAACTCTGTCACATCGGCATCATATAGATTCCAAAATATCCGCATGATCCTAAAAAAATTTTGTGTGAGAAGAGGAGTAGAATAAATTATTACGTCAAGATTCCTCACCAGAGCATAGAAGAGGAGAAAAAAGAATCCTACTCTCCGATATATAACTAGACTCAAAGTATTTTTTTACTAGACTCGACTCGGCCAAGTTCGATCAATCAAGGGGGCTCCTAGGTCGGTCCTTGCTCTGATACCAACTTGTCACGCCCAAGATGCGACCCTATCTTCAATTTGGCATGAAGGCCTCGTCAGGGATAGAAGCGCATCTCGTCGTGTCGCAAGAATGGATATCGTTACAAGTACATGTACTGAAAGGAACGAATACATATACAGAGTTGGCTTACACTCCCCACAAGCTACATCAGAGTCACATCAGTACATTACATAATCATCTAGAGTAAGAGCAGGGTCCGACCACGGACGAAAACAAACGAGAAAAAGAAGAACGACGCCCATCCTTGCTATCCCAGGCTGCCAGCCTGGAACCCATCCTAGATCGATGAAGAAGAAGAAGAAGCAACTCCAAATGAACAATCAACGCGCTCGCGTCATGTAACCTTTACCTGAACCTGCAACTGGTGTTGTAGTAATCTGTGAGCCACAGGGGACTCAGCAATCTCAGTTCCAAAGGTTTCAGGACTAGCAAAGCTTAATGGGTGGGGTAAGGTTAAGTGGTGAGGTTGCAACAGCGGCTAAGCATATATATATGGTGGCTAACTTACGAGTACAAGAAATAAGAGGGGGAAGATCTACGCATAACGGACGTGAACTACTGATGATCAAATGAATGATCCTGAACACCTACCTATGTCAGACATAACCCCACCGTGTCCTCGATCGGAGAAGGAACTCACGAAAGAGACAGTCACGGTTATGCACACAGTTGGGAAGTTTTTAATTAAATTAACTTCAAGTTATCTAGAACCAGTGTTAAACAAAGTTTCCACGTTGCCAGATAACCGCGGGCACGGCTTTCCGAAAGATTTAACCCTGCATGGGTGCTCCAACTAGTCCATCACAAATTACCACAAGCCGCATAGAAATCCTCAATCACGAAGCTCGCGATCTCGTCGGATTCCCTAGTGGAAAACCTCAACTCTGAGATTACCCAAAGCATCACCGGAATCCCGATGCACAAGATATCTCGTCAAAGGTAAAACTAATCCAGCAAGGCCACCCGGTGTGTCGACGAACCCGATAGGAGCCGCGTATCTCGTTCTCAGGACACACCGTCTATGCAAAGTGGACGGGAACCAAACCTCGAGTTGCCCCGTGGTGGCACCGCCGACTGCTAGGTGGGTGGACCAACACTCATGAGGAGCATTGGCCCGGGGGTTGATTAAATTAGTCCGCGGGTGCCGGCGGGTCCCTATGCATTATTATTAGGTTATTAGGCAAATGTAGTACCAAAGTTGGGCCTTGCCAGACCAGCTTTAATCTAAAACGAATTATCAAGGGGTCCCCATAACAACCCCGATCGTGTTAGGAGCGCTCATTTATGGCACATAACACTGGTAGCTAAAAACTAAGGGGGCAAAGGTGGAACAAAACACCAGGCTAGAAAGGCCGAGCCTTCCACCTTTTACCAAGTATATAGGTGCATTAAATTAAATAGCATTTAATATGGTGATATAACAAGGAACCCATGATTTCGCATGGAAGCATCTGCACCTGCAACTAGCAACGCTATCAACAGGGTTAAGCAAGCAGTAACATAGCCAATCAGTGGTTTGCTAGGTTGAACAGGTTGAAGGTTTCATGGCATTGGTGAGAGGCTGATATTTAACATTTGGTAGGCAACGAGACATAAACAATAGCAATGGTAAAACTAGCATGGCAATGATAGTAATGGTATCTGGGGAAATGATCATCTTGTCTGAGATCCCGCTTGGAAGAAGAATGCCTCCGTGAAGCAGACGAACCGACGTAGTCGAACGGGTCCTCACAATCCGGCACGCTGCGGAACTCCATCGAGACTAAGCAAACCGGAAACACAAATCAACACACGAAATTCACCACACGATGCAAAACACATATGATGTATGAGCTACTGAATACATGCAAGTCACGGCATGACAATTCACACAATCAAACACTACACATTAAGTGAAGTTCAATATGCAACGAGTTGCATATTGACGAAAATCCACGTTTATTATTTAGTTCTATCCCGATTAGATACACGACAATATTAAATGTGGTTAAACATGGCAAGAGGTGAAGCGCAATTAAACTACCTATCTAGGCATTTTAAATGAGGTCAGAAATGTCATATAGCACCTCCGGAACGACCTCACAGGTTAATTTACAATTATGTCCAGATCTGAACTAATGCATTTAATTAGTTGTTAAACAGCAAAACAAATAGGTTCACGTGATTCTACGCGTCAAGGCAAGCAATCTACACATAAAGAACATCTCCAACGGAGCTACGGATCAAAAGATACAAGCACCGCAAGATATGATGGCATGAATGCAATATGTCTGCAACGGCGGCTACGAGCACTTCAAAACATTCAAACAGCAAGAGAAAATGAAACTACACTAAATTCTAAGAAAGTTTCATGTAGGACACGATCAAATCGGAGCTACGGTTCAAAAACTACGAGCAAAACAAGAATTGACTACAATCTGCCAAAATCAGCCACATAGCATTTCCTACGCCTCACAACTTCGGCTACACAACTCCGATATGCTTAAGCAAGGCATGGCACGGAAGAGGGCAAGAAGATCTACGACGAACAGCTAACAACAACTAGCATGGCAGCAAGGAACGCGAGGGAAAGAAGTCACAAAACGGCTTCCCACACACTATTTGAGACTTAGTGAAAATTACACCTCATGAAAGTGCAGTTTTCGATCTGAAGCAATATTGACAGCAGCAAAACCCTAAGCTACAGGTCTCCAAATGGCTTGAAAATTACCAGCATGCTAGAGAAACATAAGGGGTACAACTAATTCCATTGGACTAACCTCAAAAGAGCTACAGATCACAAGATGCAAGCAAGACAAGACAACAACAAAATATAACAGATTCCAGACTTAGAAATATTTCAGCACGTCTAAAACAGCACTATTTCTAGCAACTTGAGAGCAAGCAAAACACACCTAAACATGCATTTCTATTGCAACTAAAAATACCAGGGGCTAAACAAAACATCCAAGATCAACTCTCTTGTTGACAACTAATTCAAACGAGGCACGGAATAAATCCTACGAATTAATCAAAAGGGCAACATAGCAAAATATCTCGCGAACTAACTTACTCGAAAGCTAAAACTAATTGCACAGAAAAATCCATGGGATTTTTCTACCCCGGAAACATATAAAATATGTGGGGTTGCAACACAAAATAGAGCCACACATTAATGCGAGATAATCACCTATATACGGGAAAAATGAATTACCGGTAAATCCCTACACGCAAAAATACAAATGACTGCTCTAAAATACACGGAAAAATAGTTCCTAAAACGTAGGAATTTCTAAAACGGCATTCGGGCAATACGGTCTAGCGCGAAAATAAATACGACGTCTATCCTATATAGACAGCACGGTAAACAATGCATTTGGCACGCTAAACTAAATCGAACAAGTACACAAGGTGCACAAACGTAATCCACGCGTAAAACTACGCGAAAACCATCTATTACATGCTTCGTTCCGATTTACGGATTTAAAGATACGGACGTTTTAAATATCTATTAATTCGTGAAATTATCTAAACGCAGAAATATCCTAAATTCCAATGGGCCGAATCTGGTGGCCGCAACACAGCAATTACACGCCTGGAGCGAGGGATAGGGCTTGCGGGGTCACCTTGCGGGCTAAATCTGGCCCAGGAGCTGGACCGGCCTGGGCAGTGAGGCGGCTGGGCCACACCGGGCACAGCTGGGCCGGCGCGGGGGAAGAAGCTGGGCTCGGGGCGAGGGGGCCCACGGGCAAAGGCAGCCCAGGCGCTGGAACACACAGCGACCGCCATGCCCTCGTCCTCCTGCTCGGGACCGTGGCCATGGCGGCTCGAGGCGGGGCTCCAGGCGGGGTGACGGGACAGCCGGGGTCCGGATCAGGCCGTCGGTGGGCGGCGGCGCACGCGGCGGCCGTGGGCAGCTGCAGGGCGGCGGAGCGACGGGATCTGACGCGGGCGGCGACGAGCTGCGGGGAACGGCGCGAGGGCGACGACTTCGGCCGGCAGAGGTGCTCCGGCGAGCTTCTGCCGGCGTCGGGGAACAGGACGAGGTGCGGGGCTGCTGTCTCGGCAGGGAGAGGCTCTGCCCGGGCACGGGCTCGGGAGGAGCTCGAGGCTGCCATGGGAGGAACGGCAGGGAGCTCAGGGTCGGGCCCAGATGGGCTTTGACGGGCTTGGTTCGGGCCCGGGCGGGCCGGCGGCTGGAGGTGGGAGGAGAGAGCAGGTGGGGCGGCTAGGGTTTCGTGACGGCGCGGATCCCGAGGTGGAGAGGGGTTGGTTGCCTAAAATTAAGGAGGAGGTCTATTTATAACAAATGGGGGGGCTAGGTTTAGCGGTTTTTCGCCCCGGATTCAACGGCGCGGACCGATTCGGCTAATTCCGAACACGTGTCGGGCGAGTGGCTGTGTAGAGTATGAATCTGGAGATGAGAGGGAAAGCGGGCGGCGTGGCAACGAATTTTAAAACACCGACAGACGTCCGACGGTAGACCGAATACGGTGCCGCTACGGTCGACCGTTCGGGTGCCAGACGGTCTCCGATCGCGACGAAATTTGACAGGCGACCTACCTATATATAAATAAAACCGCACGACAAATTCCAGCTCAATCGGAGAAAGTTTTATACACGCTTTAAAAACAGGGTTACGACGGTGCTGCGGGCGCGTGCGTGTGCGGTCGGACGCAGAACGAACAACGACGCGAACCGGCAACTAACAACGGATGCACGTTCTAAAAACGGGCGGCAACGGGATGCCGATGCAATGCTGATGATGTGCATGATGCAATGATGACGCAACAAAAGAAAATAGACACGCGACGAAAACGGAAAGGAAAGGGAATCTTCTAGAACATCGACATCGGGCTGTCACACCAAGTCTCCGTCAACGTGCCAATTTCTGGCGCTATTGTTTGAGAAGTAGCAAGTACCCGGACGTCTTTCCTGATGAGCTATCAGGGATGCCTCCTGACCGAGACATTGAGTTCATCATTAAGCTCATGCCCGGATCAAGTCCTATCTATAAGAAGCCTTATAGGATGGGACCCGAAGAACTAGTAGAGTTGAAGAAGCAGTTGGATAAAGCAACTCAGGAAGGGATTCATCCGTCTGAGTGCATCACCTTGGGGATAGCTTGTTCTGTTCGTGTCTAAGAAAGATGGGACGATCAGACTCCGCGTCAATTACCGCTCGCTCAATGAAGTCATGATCAAGAACAAGTACCCACTCCCCAAGATAGAAGACCTATTTGACCAGTTGAATGGTGGCAATGTATTTTCCAAGATCGACCTCAAATCTGGATATTACCAACTGAAGATCCGACCCGAAGACATATCTAAGACGACATCTGTGACCCGGTACGGTCTATACGAGTGCACAATCATGTCATTTGGGTTGACCAATGCCCCAGCCGACTTCATGTACCTCATGAACAAAGTTTTCATGGAATACCTGGATAAGTTTTTCGTCGTCTTCATTGATGACATATTAATCTTCTCCAAGTCCGAAGAAGAGCATGAGCAACACTTGAAGCTAGTGTTGGAAAAGCTTCAAGAGCACCAACTTTATGCCAAGTTTAGCAAATGGAAATTCTGGCTGCATGAAGTTGGATTATTGAGTCATACAATGACAGCAAACGGATTGGCGGTCGATCCTTCCAAGATTACCACGGTAACCATGTGGGAGTCGCCAATTGATGTGAAGGAAGTCAAACGCTTCCTCGGAGTCGCGAGATATTACCGCAAGTTCGTGGAAGGATTCTCCCGCATCGCTCGACCAATGACTTAGCTCTTGAAGAAGGGCAACAAGTTCGAATGGATGCCGGAGTGCGAAGAAAGCTTCCAGGAACTAAAGAAGAGGCTGACTACCGCCCCGGTATTGGCTACTCCAGATATCAACAAGGAGTTTGTGATATACTTTGATGCCTCAAGAACCGGGCTCGGTGGTGTCCTAATGCAAGACGGCAGGGTCGTGGCTTACCTCTCATGGCAACTGCGCCCACATAAGGAGAACTACGCCACGCATGACCTCGAGTTGGTAGCCGTAGTGCATGCCCCGAAGACATGGCGACGTTACCTTCTGGGGAAGGGATGTGAAATATACACCGACCACAAGAGTGTGAAGTATATCTTTACTCAAAGGGAATTGAATATGAGGCAACGAAGATGGTTGGAGCTGATCAAGGACTACAACCTCAGCATTCAATACCACCCCGGTAAGGCCAATGTGGTGGCCGATGCCTTAAGCCGGAAGGCCAGCACCTTAATTGTTATGCTCGAGGAAAGGCTACCCGCCTTATATGATGAGATGGAGAGCTTTGGGTTGGAGCTAGTTGAACCAGGATTCCTAGCTAACCTCGAAGTCAAACCCACTCTGGCAGACGACATCAAAGAGGCCCAGAAGTGGCACAAGAGCATTGAAGGCATCCAGAAGAAGATACAGGAAGGCAAGGCCTCAAAATTCTCAGTGGATGAGCAAGGAGTTGTATGGTTTGGGAAACGTGTATGCGTACCCAACAAGGCTGAACTCAAGGATTTAATCCTGCAAGAAGCTCATAACACACCCTACCCAATTCACCCTAGTGGCACCAAGATGTATCAAGACCTCCGGGAAAGGTTCTGGTGGCATGGCATGAAGAGGGAAATAACTTCCTATATCACCAAGGGCGACGTGTGCCACCGAGTCAAGGCTGAGCACCAACGACCTGCTGGATTGCTACAACTCCTCCAAGTGCCCGAATGGAAGTGGGACAAAGTCGGCATGGACTTCATCACCAGCGTGCCCAAGTCAAGCAAAGGGCACAACTCCATATGGGTCATTGTCGACCACCTAACCAAGGTGGCCTATTTTATTCTAGTCAACACCACTTACGATGGTAGCAAATTGGCCAGCTTGTATATCCATCGTATTGTGAGTCTCCATGGAATGACCAAGGAAATTGTGTCTGACCAAGGCACGCAGATTCTGGAAGAAGTTCCAAGAAGCTCTCGGAACCAAGCTCTCTTTCAGCACTGTTTTCCACCCGTAGATGTGCGGACAAACACAACAAGTGAATCAGATACTTGAGGATATGCTCCGCGCTTGTGTCTTCGCACATGGGACCAAATGGGAAGACTGTGTGCCATTCGCTGAGTTCTCCTATAACAAATGCTACCAGTGCACTCTCCAGATGGCCCCATTTGAAGTGCTATATGGACGGAAATGCCGTACCCCGCTTAACTGGTCTGAAACTGGTGAAGGATTGGTTTTCAGGCCAGAAGTTCTCCGTGAAGCAGAAGACAAGGTGCAACTTGTTCGGGAAAATCTGAAAGCAGCCAAGTCGCGACAAAAGAGCTATGCGGATTCTCGCCGCACAGAAGTGGAGTTCAGTCCCGGAGACCAGGTGTACCTCCGCATCACAACTCTCAAGTGAACCAAGCATTTCCATGTCAAGGGAAACTTGCTACAAGGTTCATTGGACCTTTTAAGATCACGGCAAGGCATGGAGAAGTTGCTTACCAGTCGGAGCTACCTCTGGAAATTTTGGGTGTGCACAACGTCTTCCACGTGTCACAACTTCAGAAGTGTCTGCAAGCGCTGAACCGTCCAAATCTTTATAAGGTCATTGACCATCAACCCATCGACCTCCAACCAGATCTCACTTATCGTGAGAGGCCGATCCGCATCCTGGACGAAGCAGAGCTTTGTACCAGAAGCCGCACCATCAAGTACTTCAAGGTTCAGTGGAGCAACCACACCGAAGAAGAAGCAACATGGGAGCATGAAGACTATCTCCGATCCGAATTTCCGCACCTTTTTAGCAGCTACCTTAGGAATCTCGGGGACGAGATTCTTGTAAGGGGGATAGGTGTGTCACACCCTGTTTTTACCTCACTTCAACTGTAGCCTTCTCAAAATTTGAGTTTATTAAAAAAATTTAAGCAAGTGCCATGAGTGCCATGATTGCCATTGTTTGTGTGTATGTTTGAATGAGTGGATCAAAAAACAGCTTATTATAACATGACATTTTTATAAAAATGTTTTTCTCATTTTTGACTATTTGAAAACCTTGCTGTGGGTTTGCACTACAAGTCCCTAATGTCAAGGGAGTGCCTTCACCCAAGGATGGTAATCTGGTTTTAGAACTATTTTAACTCTCCAATATCACAAAATAATTATTTTATAAAGTATTTTCCTATTTTATTTGCATGTCCTTTTTTGAGGCTAGAAATGATATTTCTATATGACAATTTACTTTTCTGCCTTAGAAAAATCAGAGAAAATTTGGAGATACTCACATGACATATATTTTCCATAGATAAGATTTTCAACCCCTATTTATGTTCAAAATATTTGAGAAAATTCTTGGAAACCTATTATGTCTGTTTTGACTTTTTGAAATTCCAATAAATTCCTAGAAAATTCTAGCATGCTTCTCATACTATATTTGGTGGCCATGCCAAGTTTCACCTCATTCGAAGGTGGTTTGGTTCACAAAATAATCATAAAACCCTCTATGTCTAGAATCAAGTTGAAGCAACTCTACAAAGCAAAGTTTGTCCAAATGGCTTGAAACTTTGCACGAGTGCTCAACACCCCAAATGAGGAATCCCTCCCAGAAATGGGATTTGTAGGGGTTAATTCACCCACATTCCCTTTGGAATGGACATAACTGCACATTTGGGGGTGATTTCAAGTTTGTATTGCCAAACTTGTCCAATGAAGCTCAAATTTGGTGGAGCCTCATATTTTTGCATCAAACCTAATCATGTTAACTTGCATGACAAGTGGTAAAGTGTAGCTACCCCAAACACCTATCGAACACCTTCTTCCAGCTTAGTAAAATAGCACTTACCTCATTCTACACCCATACACTTTCCTCCAAACTCATAGCCCAAGCAGCCAACACCACTCCTCAACTTCAGATGAGTGGCCCCTCTCTGGTTCCAAGCAGAAGAGCCAAAATCTCCATTTTAGTTTCTGGATCAAGTTTGGCATCATCCCTTTGATCACTCCCTTTGACCAATAGTGAGTCTCTTGGCTCTCAAACGGCTAGGGATCATCTAACCCAACCCCAGGACAGACCAGACACGGCCAAAGCACCCCCCGACAACCCTCCTACATCAGGGCAGCCTCAGGGCCCCTGCTCCCCTGCTCTGTTGACTGGAGCGACGTGTGCCCGCGCGTGCCATATTCGGCCAGAAGAACGCGACCACGCATGCACGCACGCTCCTCGCTCTCTCTCCCTCTCAGTAAGTCACATGGGTCCTAAACCACGTCCGCAATACTGTGGTTTCAACCCCGAGCTCTCTTTGCCTCTCCTGCAAGCCACGGTGAAACCACCGACGCTTCCCGCTCGGTGCACCATCGAGGGCCTATAAATAGGCCATCCCCTCGCTCCAGCACCCTCACCCCACTCCTCCAGAGCCTAAATCGAGAACCTAGCCACCCCATTTGAGCACAAAGACCTTCGGTGCTCGAGATCGACCGAGGCCCGCCGCTTCGGAGCTCCGTCGATCTCGGGTTACACGCGAGCTCTCGCGCTCCTCTCACATCCTACGTGACCGTAGTGAGCTCAGGGAGCTTCCCCACCTCTTCCTCGAGCTAATCCCTGCCCACAGCACCCACTTAATCCACCTCCTGAATCGGCTCCGCCGCTGCCACCTCGTCACCGGCGACCCAGGGCCTCCCTGTCGTCCCTTCGACCATCAAAAGGTAGGTGGCGACATGCTGGTTCCATTCCTGCCGTCGCCGGGGCATGAGTGTGTCAGTGTCGTTGCCGGAGTGCCTCCCCTCCCCTCTGTCCAGAGGAGGAAGACGACCCCGACAGGTGTGCCCCACCTGTCGGTGGCTCATCACTCCCCCTCTCTCCTCTCTCAACCACTAACCTCAGGGGCCCGCGCGTCAGGTTTGAACCTAACGGCGTGCGCATGATGACGAGATGATGTATATTATTCTCGCCCCTCGTTGGATACCATAAGTGGAAGGTGGAGATGTAGTCAACAGCAAATTTCCCTTACACGGAGATTGTAAAGTTTATCGAACCAAGAGGACTCCTAGGATCAACAAGTAGGTGTCTTCCACCCTAGCGCTAGAAGAAGACGTGGACCTACAAAAACAACAAATAACTTTGCTCCCAATGAGTATAGAGAGGTTGTCAATCTCTCCGGCCTTGTAGTTTGCAAAGGATAAAAACACAAGCAGTAAGGTAATAGTGATTGCAACGGAAAAGTAAATGAAAGCGGTAAATGATGGCGGTGTAAACAATGATGGTGATATGGACCGGAGTCACATGACGTTCACTCGTGATTTCTCTCTCCCAAAAGACGATAAACAACTATGCTAGGGTAAAAAAATCACATTTGGGCAATGATAACCCACAAGTATAGGGGATCAATTGTAGCCTTTCTCGATAAGTAAGAGTGTCGAACCCAACGAGGAGTTAAAGGTAGGACAAATATTCCCTCAAGTTCTATCGACCACCGATACAACTCTACACACACTTTACGTTCGCTTTACCTAGAACAAGTATGAAACTAGAAGTACTCTGTAGGAGTGATAGGATAGGCTTGCAAGAAAGTAAAGAACACGTAAATAAAACTAGGGGCTGTTTAGATAAAGAAACAACTACGAGTGTCTAACGAGTGTGGAAAGGTGGTGGTAGGAGTTGCGGAATTGTCCCTAAGCAATTGACTACGTTACTAGATCGATAACAAGTATCATGTGGGCGAGGCCTCTGCTAGCATGTCATCCCTTACTTGGAATTCTATGCACTTATGATTGGAACTATTAGCAAGCATCCGCAACTACTAACGTTCATTAAGGTAAAACCCAACCATAGCAATAAGTTATATTGGCCCCCCTTCAATCCCATATGCATCAATTTCTATGCTAGGTTTGAAGCTTCTGTCACTCTAGCCTGCCAATACATAGTCCTATCAACATACAACTAACCCTATGGTGTGATCCACGCGCGCGATCATATGATGGGCACCAAAGGAAAGCAACATAACCACAAGCAAATGAAACCAATCAAAGCAATTCATCAATCACCGATAGGACAACGATAATCTACTCAGACATCATAGGACAGCAACACATCATTGGACAATAATATGTGGCATAAAGCACCATGTTCAAGTAGAGGGTACATCGGATTGCGGGAGAGTGAACCGCTGAATATAGATGGGGGACGATGATGGAGATGTTGGTGAAGATGACGGAGGTGTTGGTGTAGATCGCCGTCACACGATGATGTCCCGGCGGCGTTCCGACGCCGCCGGGAGAGAGGGGGAGAGAGCCCCCCTCCTTATTCTTCATGGCGGCGGAGGGGCGAGAGCCCCTCCTAGATTGGATCTCTCTCTGTGTCCTTTTGTTTTTGCGCTCCCAGATTCCGCGTTTCACCGTTTCTGAAATTTCCGGAGATCCGTAGCTCCGATTGGGCTAAAAATTTAACACAATTTTCTTCCGTATATTATCTTTCTTGCGGCGAAAGAAGGGAACCAACCTCCTTAAGGAGTGGCCACAAGACTGTCAGCCGTGGGCCCACCCCCTGGCGCGGCTGGTGGGCTTGTGGGCACTCCGTGCACCGTCTCCCGTTGATTCTTCTTCCCAAAAATCATAAATATTCCAAAACAATCCCCATAAATTTTTATTGTGTTTGGACTTCATTTGGTATGGATATTCTGCGAAACAAAAAACATGCAACAAACAGGAAATGGCATTGGGCACTGGATTAATATGTTAGTCCCAAAAATAGTATAAAAAGTTACCAAAAGTATATGAAAGTTGTAGAATATTGGCATGAAACAATCAAAAATTATAGATACGACGGAGACGTATCAGCATCTCCAAGCTGAATTCCTGCTCGTCCTCGAGTAGGTAAATGATTAAAAATATAATTTTTGATGTGGAATTCTACCTAGCATAATCTTGATCATATAATCTAATCATGGCATGAATACTAAAACACGAGTGATTCGAACCAATAGTCTATCATTTGATAAAAAGATAATAATATTTCAAGCATACTAAGAAAGCAATCATGTCTTCTCAAAATATCTTGGCCAAAGAAAGTTATCCCTACAAAATCATATAGTCTGGCTATGCTCCATCTTGCCCACACAACGTATTTAAATCATGCACAACCCCGATTTTAGCCAAGCAATTGTTTCATACTTTAGTGTTCTCAAACCTTTTCAACTTTCACGCAATACATGAGCGTGAGCCATGTACATAACACTATAGGTGGAATAGAATATGGTGGTTGTGGAGAAGACAAAAAGGAGGAGATATTCTCACATCAACTAGGTGTATCAACGGGCTATGGAGATGCCCATCAATAGATATCAATGTGAGTGTGTAGGGATTGCCATGCAACGGATGCACTAGAGCTTATAAGTGTATGAAATCTCACAAAAGAAACTAGTGGGTGTGCACCCAACTTGCTTGCTCACGAAGACCTAGGGCAATTTTGAGCAAGCCCATCATTGGAATATACAAGCCAAGTTATATAATGAAAATTTCCCACTAGTATATGGAAGTGACAACATAGGAGACTCTCGGTCATGAAGATCATAGTGCTATTTGAAGCACAAGTGTGGAAAGAGGATAGTAGCAATTGTCCCTTCTCTCTTTTCTCTCATTTTTTTGTGGGCTCTTTGGCCTCTTTTTTTTTACTTTTTTTATTTTGGTGGGCATCTTTGGCCTTTTTTTGTAAATGGGCTTCACTGGCCTCTTTTATTTCCTCACATGGGACAATGTTCTATTAATGATGATTATCACACTTATAACTCAATACTTAGAGCAATGATGACTCTATATGAAATGCCTTCGGTAGTGTACCGTGACAATGATCTAGCATAGCAATGACATCAAAAAATGGACAAGCCATGAAAACATCATGCTAGCTATCTTACGATCATGCAATGGCAATATGGAAGTGGTGGCACATGTCATGAGATGGAACGGTGGTAGTTGCATGGCAATATATCTCGGAATGGCTATGAAAATGCCATAATAGGTAGGTATGGTGGCTGTTTTGAGGAAGGCTATATGGTGGGTGTAATGCATCGGCGAAAGTTGCGCGGTACTAGAGAGTCTAGCAATGGTGGAAGGGTGAGAGTGCGTATAATCCATGGACTCAACATTAGTTATAAAGAACTCACATACTTATTGAAAAAGTCTATTAGTCATCGAAACAAGGTACTACACGCATGCTCCTAGGGGAAAGGTTGGTAGGAGTTAACCATCGTGCGATCCCGACCTCCACACAAAGGATGACAATCAATAAATAAATCATGCTCCGACTTCATCACATAACGGTTCACCATACGTGCATGCTACGGGAATCAAAAACCTTAACACAAGTATTTCTAAAAATACACAATTACTCACTAGCATGACTCTAATATCACATATTCATGTCGCAAAACTGTTGCAAGGAATCAAACATATCATATTCAGTGATCTGCAAGTTTTATGTAGGATTTTATGACTAACCATGTGAATGACCAACTCCTGTTAACTCTCTAAATAGGTATAAGTGAAGCATGAGAGTTTAATTCTTTCTACAAAAGATATGCTCCGCTCTAACAAATATAAGTGAAGCAAAAGAGTATTCTACAAATGGCGGTTTTCTATGTGTAGGGAAACAGGCAATCCAAACTTCAAAAGATATAAGTGAAGCACAAGAAGCATTCTATAAAGCCAACCAAGGACTATCTCATACCAGCATGGTGCATAAAATAAAATGGAAAAATAAACCCAAAAAATGCTCCAAGCATTTGCACATATCATGTGACGAACTAAAATATAGCTCCGAGTAAAATTACCGATAGATTGTAGACGAAAGAGGGGATGCCTTCCGGGGCATCCCCAAGCTTAGACGCTTGAGTCTTCCTTGAATATTACCTTGGGGTGCCTCGGGCATCCCCAAACGTAGGCTCTTGCCTCTCCTTATTCCTTCATCCATCGTGCTCTCACCCAAAACTTGAAAACTTCAATCACACAAAACTAAACAAAACTTCGTGAGATCCGTTAGTATAATAAATTAAATCACCACTTCAAGTACTGTTGTGAACTCATTCTAAATTCATATTAGCATTATATCTACTGTAATACAACTTCACCATGGTTCATACCCCCCGATACTACCCATAGATTCATCAAAATAAGAGAACAATGCATAGAAAACAGAATCTGTCAAAACAGAACAATCTGTAGCAATCTGTATATTCCGTATACTTATGATATCTCAAAAAATCTGCAAAATTACTAACGTCTGGAAAATTTGCATGTCAATCGACAGCAAAAAGAATCAACTCAAAATCTCTTCCGGAATAAAAATGAAAATTAATTTCGTGAGTAGAAAGTTTTTGTATTTTCTCAGCGTCATCAAACAACTATCACCCAAACTAATCGTAAAGGCTTTACTTGGCACATTATTTTTAAAAACACAAAGGAATTGTACAAGGGGATAATTATTTTTGTGAGGAACTTAAATTTCTACATTTTTTCCATGAGGATGAACACAAGTGTTCAAGGTCGACCCTCACTTCCGCAATGCATCACCTTTCAATCGCTTCTCTTTTTGAAAAAGATTTAAGTTCCCCTCTATATTTTTTTGTTTTTAAACTAAATAAAAGCACTCAACAGAAATAAATGACTCTCTAAAACTTCCGGGTTGTCTCCCAGGCATCGCTTTCTTTAAAGCCATTAAGCTAGGCATAAAGTGCTCAAGTAATGGATCCACCCGGATCCCAAGGTATATCAAAGCCAATTTTAATTAGCAATGATTTGAAATTTAGTAGTGAACACAAGGTAACAAATATCATGCAATGACGAAGTCTAACTCTCTTCGTATGCATTGGCATGTCATAAAAGAACAATTCATGCACATCAAGTAAAGGCCAATACATAGCTTAAGCAGTTTCTTGCAATTTTATCGTATTGGAAACATAGAGAGGTGGAGATGTAGTTCCTCTCTCATAATAATTGCAAGTAGGAGCAGCAAGCACATGCATATTATATTCATCAAAATCATCATGTGTAACATAAGGAACTATAGCTAGCTCATCTTCATAAGCATCATTCATATTGGCATCATGGCCACAAGCATAGCAAGCATCAAGTTCATCAAAAAGGGATATTTCAAACGAATCCAAGGGATCATAGCATTCATCCTTCGGTAAGAACGAAGAGAAATTAAATAATATATGAGTATAAGAGTTACTCTCATTATAAGGTGGACACGGGTAGCTAGTCCGCTCTTCCTCCTTTTGTTCTTCGCTCTCCTCTTCATCTTTTTCATCTAATGAGCTCACAATTTCACCATTTTCTTCTTCCATAGTTGCCTGCAAAATAGTAGTCTCTTCTTGGGCAGCATAGGATTTCTCCTTAAATCGTTCAATATGGGCATTATATTCATAATTAGTATAACAATAACGAAGCATAGCCAAATTTTCAATCGGTAAGGAGCATCATCATTATCATCACACCTTTTAAACAGAGCCTCAATTTCATAAGCACCCATAAAAGCAACAAACTCTTCTATTTGATCCACATCATAGTAATCATATATACCATTATCATAAGAAACCAAGGTTCTATGATCATTAAATTCACAAGAAAAGGGAAGGTGTGGAGCCTTCATCCTAGAGCAGCAACTAACACCATATCTCTTGCATAGTTCCCAAGCATACCATTTCAACAAATGGATTTGATCCCATAAAAGTTTCCCTTTTTGAGTCAAGCGATAATCCCTAAAGTATTCACGTTGATCCAACGTGTATCCCATTATATAATTGAATGGGGCTTTCTCAGGATTATTAAAGAAGTGCATAATATTTTCCACGTAACGAGCCTCGAGGGTTTTAGGAGGTTTCCCATCTCCATGAGTAGCAAGTACACCTATTTTTTTGGTATTTCGTGTTCCATATCCATAACTAAAGATAGAGAACAACTTAGAACAGCAAATAAATCTACTTAGTCACATGACGTTCACTCGTGATGTCTCTCTCCCAAAAGACAATAAACAACTATGCTAGGGTAAACAAATCACAGTTGGGCAATGATAACCCACAAGTATAGGGGATCAATTGTAGCCTTTCTCGATAAGTAAGAGTATCGAACCCAACGAGGAGCTAAAGGTAGGACAAATATTCCCTCAAGTTCTATCGACCACCGATACAACTCTACACACACTTTATGTTCGCTTTCCCTAGAACAAGTATGAAACTAGAAGTACTCTGTAGGAGTGATAGGATAGGCTTGCAAGAAAGTAAAGAACACGTAAATAAAACTAGGGGCTGGTTAGATAATAAACAACTACGAGTGTCTAACGAGTGTGGAAAAGTGGTGGTAGGAGTTGCGGAATTGTCCCTAAGCAATTGACTACGTTACTAGATCGATAGCAAGTATCATGTGGGAGAGGCCTCTGCTAGCATGTCATCCCTTACTTGGAATTCTATGCACTTATGATTGGAACTATTAGCAAGCGTCCGCAACTACTAACATTCATTAAGGTAAAAGCCAACCATAGCAATAAGATATATTGGCCCCCCTTCAATCCCATATGCATCAATTTCTATGCTAGGTTTGAAGCTTCTGTCACTCTAGCCTGCCAATACATAGTCCTATCAACATACAACTAACCCTATGTTGTGATCCACGCGCGCGATCATATGATGGGCACCAAAGGACAGCAACATAACCACAAGAAAATTAAACCAATCATAGCAATTCATCAATCACCGATAGGACAACGATAATCTACTCAGACATCGTAGGATAGAAACACATCATTGGATAATAATATGTAGCATAAAGCACCATGTTCAAGTAGAGGGTACAGCGGATTGCGGGAGAGTGAACTGCTGAATATAGATGGGGGAAGATGATGGAGATGTTGGTGAAGATGACGGAGGTGTTTGTGTAGATCGCCGTCACACGATGATGTCACGGGCGGCGTTCCGGCGCCGCCGGGAGAGAGCGGGAGAGAGACCCCCTCCTTCTTCTTCTTCCTTGACCTCTTCCCTAGATGGGAGAAGGGTTTCCCCTCTGGTCCATGGTCTCCATGGCGGCGGAGGGGCGAGAGCCCCTCCGAGATTGGATCTCTCTCTCTGTGTCCTTCTATTTCTGCGCTCCTAGATTCTACATTTCACCGTTTCCTAAATTCCTGGAGATCCGTAACTCCAATTGGGCTGAAATTTTAACACAATTTTCTTCCGGATATTATCTTTCTTACGGCGAAAGAAGGGAACCAACCGCTTTAAGGAGTGGCCACAAGCCTGCCAGCCGTGGAACCACCCCCTGGCCGCGGCTGGTGGGCTTGTGGGCACTCCGTGCACCGTCTCGTGTTGATTCTTCTTCCCAAAAATCATAAATATTACAAAAAAAATCCCCATAAATTTTTATTGCGTTTGGACTACGTTTGGTATATGGATATTCTGCGAAACAAAAAACATGCAACAAACAGGAACTGACACTGGGCACTGGATCAATATGTTAGTCTCAAAAATAGTATAAAAAGTTGCCAAAAGTATATTTGAAAGTTGTAGAATATTGGCATGAAACAATCAAAAATTATAGATATGACAGAGACGTATTAGGCAATTGACAGAATTATGATAGCACCGGAATGCTAATTATGCTCCTTGATAGTTAGTGGTTCAATAGTAATGGGCAGTACACCAAGACAAGTAGACCGTTTATTCATCATCATCTACTTACTAATCATCCATCTTGAGATATCTATCCAGAACATCTCTCCGGTATTAAGTTACGAGCCCCACCCAAAGTGTAAACTCAAAGCAACGGACCACTGCATTAACGAACTATGCGTAAGGTAAACAATCCTTGCAACCATGGTCACAAGCACCATTGTTTTCTCCCTGGTGGCAACAAGCACATCTCCCAGTCTCATGTTTCTATCACTCAAGCTAGACATCGAGGGGCCCGGACCCACAATCATGCATAACACCCCTTCTTGGAGTTACGATCTACTACTTGGCCAAAGCAATAAAAAGCAACGGAGAACATGCAAGAATCACTAAGGAACATAATATAAAAGGATAATCAAATATATAAGTCATTATAATCTGAACATAATCTCATAATCCATCGGATCCCAAGAAACCGAGCATAGCAAATGCAAGAGAATTACATAGATGCCTTGATCATGTAGGGCAGCTCCCAAGGACTAACCATTGAAGCACAAGAATGGAGAGAAGACATCACATAGCTACTGGTCATGGACTCACGGTCCAAGGGAAACTACTCACGGCACATCCGGGAAGCATCCATGGCGGTGGAGAAGCTCGCGGAGGTCAATCCTCCCTCCGGCAGTGTGCCGGGAAGAGGTCACCTGACGCTCCCGATCTTGGAAGCACTGCGGCGGCGAAACGATGGAGAAATTCACAATTCCAGAAAGTCTGCGAGGGTTTCCTCAGGGAACACTAAATATACGCCAAAGGAGGGCACCGAAGGAGGTGGGACCCACCTAGGCGACCTCCTGGTGCGGCCTAGGGCCTGGCCGGGCGAGTAGGCCGACTGTGAGGCCCCTACCCCCCCTCTGGCCCTCCTTCGGTGATTCTGAAGCTTCTGTTTTGTAGATTTTTTAATATATTTTTCTGGTTTTTTTCGGGCTTCAGAAAATTGGGTAAAATCCCTTGCAAAATAGACATCAGCAGACAGAAACTGGCACTCGGTGCACTGAGTTAGTAGGTTAGTCTAAATATGTGCAAAATGATATAAAAGTGTAGCAAAACATATAACAATGTCACCCAAAAGATCATGGCACAAGCAGAAATTATAGATACGTTTGGGATGTATCAACATCCCCAAGCTTAATTTTTGCTCATCCTCGAGTAGATAAATGGTAACACAATAATTTCTATGGTGACATGCTAACACACATATAAGAACTTCAAAGTAAAGCAAGTGAGATATGCAATTCAAGTCAAGACAATAACAAACAAGAGTCTATATCTAGTATTGAATTTAGCAAAGTAAGAACATAAAGGTGCAAGAGCTCTCGAATGTCTCCAAATGGTGTTTGTGTGCAAGAAGTGTGAGATGTGTTCAGAGATAAAATATTTTTTTAATTGAGAACTCAATCTACTAAACCTCACACTTAGTCTCCTTCAGAATCTTATTTTGACTCATCCCCAGACCACTTGTCAGGCACAAGTCAAAATGATCCTCTCCCTTTTGATTTTGAGCACTCATGCAATGAATGAGAGTAAGCAAGATATGTTGGCATTTAGGATGGCAAATAGAATAATGATGGGGAAGGAAGACAAAAAGGTGTGAAAGGCTCACATCAATGAGGACAACCATAGGTGAGAGAAAGCCAAATGATAGATATGATGTGAGGAGTAGGGATTGCCATGTAACGGATGCACATATGAGCTAAGGTAAGATCTCCAATGGAACTAGTGGGGGTGCATCCAACTTGTTTGCTCATGAATACCTAGAGCTCATTTGAGGAGGCTCATCATTGGAATATGCAAACCAAGTTCTATAGTGTAAGGATCCCCACATAGTTATGCCTGAATGATAATCTCTATGTAGTACCAATATAGTAATGGAGTACGAGTGTGGATCTTTCAAAAGGAATAGTAGTGTTGCCCCTTCTCTCTTTTTACTTATTTTTCTTTCTATTTTTCTATTTTTTTGTGTGGCCTCTTTGGCAATTTATTTTATCTCTCATTTGTCCTCTTTGGGATCTTTTGTTTTGTCCACTCTGGGATCTTTTCCTCACTTAAGGGCAACACTCTATGTTTTACATGAATAGAAAGAAAAATCATCACTGTTTATAATAAGTACTCAACATAAAGACAAGTGAAAACTATCATGATGTATGCAAATGTATGCCTCTGCTAGTGTAGCAGGATATGCAATGATACTAGCGCGTCATGTATCAGTAATGAGGGCAAGGCCCAACTAGAATGCGGCTCTATGATCAAGCAAAAGCATGTATGACATGAAGATCAAGTCATGAGATGATGGATATTACATGGCAATGTATCTCGGAAAGGCTATGGAAATGCCTTAATAGGTAGGTATGGTGGCTGTTTTGAGGAAAGATATAATGAGGCTTATGTATGACAGAGCGTATCATGTCATGGGTTTGGATGCACGGGCGAAGTTTGCACCAATTCTCAATGTGAGAAAGGGCAATGCACGGTACCAAAGAGGATAGCAAAACATGGATAGTGGAAGTGCCAACAATCGAATACTCACATTAGTCTGAAGAACTCATACACTTATTATCGGTAACTCCCTATCTAGTTAGGAAATTCATAAGGAGACAAGTACCCCGAGGAGGAATGTTTGGGGGTTTGGTTATCCTTGCGCATCCTCGACTCATGGTAACGTGAGGGTACTCTATATATTCCAACCCCTTCATAGGTTAGCGATCAATTTAGTAGCTAGAGTTCTCAACTAATTTTTGTTTTTGAAAAACACAGGGATTCCCAAAATACGACACTTATCACTAATAGGCTCAAGCTCTTGGCACCAATAGTCCAAACATTACTCAAATCAATACCTCAAAACTATTGCAAGTTACTACTATACTTAAATAGCAACCTTAGTTACCTACTCATGCAAGACACACAATTCACTGCAACAAGCCAACTCTCTAAACAAGATAAGCATGATAACTCAAGAGAGTTCCAAAATCAACCTAAATAAAAGCTATTAAAAAGATAAGCATGAAAGCTAAGAGCTAAGCATGACAGTAGCTACGAAAAGATGAAGAACACACAAAAAAAGATAAGCATGAAGAGCTATGTTGTGTTCTAGAGTGGAATGGAGCGTGTGTGTCTCCCAAACAAGGTAGGCTAGGTTCCGACTTGTTATGACCAGAAAACTAAACTAAAACAAAACTAAAAAGCAAATAGCGGGACGCTCCAAGCATAACACATATCATATGAAGTGATAAAAACATAGCATGGAGATGGACGACCTGATGATTGTTGATAGAGAAGGAGATGCACGGGGGCATCCCCAAGCTTAGACGCTTGAGTCTCCTTGAATATTTCTTGGGATGCATGGGGGAATCCCCAAGCTTGAGTGTTTGACACTCCTTTATCTTCTTTCATCATCTCTCCCGTCGCAATACTTGAAAACTCCCTTCATACAAAACTCATCATAAGCTGATTAGAGTAGTTAGTTCCCTTAATAAAATAATTCAATACCTACTGGAAATAAAGATTTTCATGAAAAGCTACTACTTCTCATGAATGCCAAAGGGTTTTTGCAAATAAAAAGTAAGCTTAGGATTCGCAAAACAAAGAAAACACTAAACCTGGCCGAATCCGTGAAAAACAGAACAACACGTAGTAAATAATTTATTCGTGGCACTTATGCAACTCAAATAAAAAAACTCAGAACAGATGCATGAAAAACAATTATATAGAGCATGCTGTCAAAAACATTCATATCAAAAAGATGATCTGGTGATTTTTGGCAAATTTTTCCGTCAAGCAAACAAAATCTGATTCTGGACAACATGTCACAATTCTTGATATTTCTTGCAATCGGAGGCTATAACTTGGCACAAAGCTTAAAAATAAAGATACAATGATGTTGCTACAGTAGTAACACACATCAAGACCACTGAAACAGAAGGTAAAAACTCAAAGTAAAGATAACAAGGGTTGTCTCCCTAGAGCTCTTTCTTTATAGCCATAAAGATAGGCTTAAGATTTTAATGATGCTCTCGTAGGAATATGAGTTGTAGAACAAAAGAGAGCATCAAGAAGCAAATACCAAACACATTTAAGTCTAACATGCTTCCTATGCATAGGAATATTGCAATAGAATAATTCATTGAAGCACAAAGCAATAAGAATAGGAAGGCAAAACAAGTGCACCTTCAAAACCTTCAACATAAAGAGAGGGAACTTGATATTATTGGAATATCTATAAGCATATGTTCCCTTCTCATAATAATTTTCAGTGGTATCATGAATAAACTCAACAATATAAGTATCACATAAAGCATTGTTACCATGATCCACATGGACTTCATGAAGAGGATAAAACTTGGAGTAAAAGAGAGACTGAATCTCTTCCCAATCCCGTAGGTGAGAATCATCTAGTAGCCTATACCATTCCAATGCTTTTCCTTTCAGTGACAAGACAAATATTTTCCTCATGACTCCATCTCTTGTCAAACCTGAAATCTTGAACAACTCACAAAGTTCTGTAAGTTTCAACAAATGAATACTAGGATTGACTTTTCCATCTCCTCCATAACAATCATTCCTAATTATTTCAATTATCCCAAGTGGTATTTTGAATGGGATACATTCAGTAGGTGGAGGAGACTTCTCTACCAAGGGTGTGGTAAAGCGACCTTCCCCAAGAAGCAAACTAAGAGTGCAGTTTTCCATAAGCCTAACTAGTGAAGTCACACAACTTAGTGTTCTCAGAGGAACCCATAGTAGCAGCAACAAGAAAGAACAAAGCAACTAACTTTTTCGTGGCTTTTGGTATGAGACTCTAAAGAAAAAACTAGAAAGAAAACTAATAAGACTAAAAAGCAAAGGTAAAAGATAGTGTGCAACTCCCCTATCTTGAAGAGTGGAGTCCCCGACAACGGCGCCAGAAATTCACTTGATGACGAGATGATGTATATACTTCTCGCCCCTCGTTGGATACCCCAAGTGGAAGGTGGAGATGTAGTCAGTAGCAAATTTCCCTTACACGGAGATTGTAAGGTTTATCGAACCAGGAGGACTCCTAGGCTCAACAAGTAGGTGTCTTCCACCCTGGTACTAACAGAAGAGATGGACCTGCACGCACAACAAATAACTTTGCTCCCAACGAGTACAGAGAGGTTGTCAATCTCTCCGGCCTTGTAGTTTGCAAAGGATCAAAACACAAGCGGGAAGGTAATAGTGATTGCAATGGAAAAGTAAATGAAAGCGGTAAATGATGGAGGTGCAAACAATGATGGTGATATGGACCGGAGTCACATGACGTTCACTAGTGATGTCTCTCTCCCAAAACACGATAAACAACTATACTAGGGTAAACAAATCACAGTTGGGAAATTGGCAAAATTATTATCGCACCGCAATGCTAATTATGCTCCTTGATAGTTAGAGGTTCAATAGTAGTGGGCAGTACGCCAAGACAAGTAGAGCATTTGTTTATCAACATGTACTTACTAATCATCCACCTTGAGATATCTATCAAGAACATCTCTCCGGTATTAAGTTCCGAGCCCCACCCAAAGTGTAAACTCAAAGCAACGGACCACTACATTAATGAACTATGCGTAAGGTAAAGAATCCTTGCAACCGTGGTCACAAGCACCATTGTTTTCTCCCTGGTGGCAACAAGCACATCCCCTAGTGTCATGTTTCTGTCACTCAAGGTAGACATCGAGGGGCCCGAACCCACAATCATGCATAACGCTCCCTTTTGGAGTTACGATCTGCTACTTGGCCAAAGCAATGAAAATCAACGGAGAACATCCAAGAATCACTAAGGAACATAATATAAAAGGATAATCAAATATATAACTCATAACAATCTGAAAATAATCTCATAATCCATGGGATCCCAACAAACCGAGCATAGAAAAAGCAAGAGAATTACATAGATGCCTTGATCATGTAGGGCATCTCTCAAGGACTAACCATTGAAGCACAAGATTGGAGGAAGACATCACATAGCTACTGGTCATGGACTCATGGTCCAAGGGAAACTACACACGACACATCCGGGAAGCGTCCATGGCGGTGGAGAAGCTGCCGGAGGTCAATCCTCCCTCCGGCAGGGTGCCGGGAAGAGGTCTCCTAACGCTCCCGATCTTGGAAGCGCACCGGCAGCAGAACAATGGAGAAATTCACGATTCCAGAAAGTCTGCAAGGGTTTCCTCACGGAACACTAAATATAGGCCAAAGGAGAGCACCAGAGGAGGTGGGACCCACCCAGGCGACCTCCTGGCGCGGCCTAGTGCCTGGCCGCGCCAGCAGGCCGCCTGGGAGGCCCCTGGCCCCCCTCTGGCCCTCCTTCGGTGATCCCGAAGCTTCTGTTTCGCTGATTTTTTTAATATTTTTCTGGATTTTTTCGGGCTTCAGAAAATTGGGTAAAAGCCCTTGCAAAATAGACATCGACACACAAAAACTGGCACTGGGTGCACTGAGTTAGTAGGTTAGTCTAAATATGTGCAAAATGATATAAAAGTGTAGCAAAACATATAACAATGTCACCCAAAAAATCATGGAACAAGGAGAAATTATAGATACGTTTGGGACGTATTAGCACGCTTGGGCTGGCTGGCCAGTTGGCCACTTGGGCCGGCCCAGCCACATGCCGAGCCACGCTGGGATTGAGCCCTTTTTCATTTTTGATTTTATTCTGTTTTAAAATATTTTTGTAGGATTTGTTATTGAAATAAATTTAATTATTGTTCCACCACAATTCTTCTAAAAATGAGTTGAATTTAATAGAGCTATTGAACACATTTTTATGACAACTTTTGTGTATAGTTATAATTAAAAGGCTTCTTTTGGATACTTTAGCTCATGTTAATTTGATTTTAAAACTAATATTTTCACCAAAACCAGAAACAAATATTTTAAAAACTATAAAATAGATTTATCTGAATAATATAACATTTTAAAAGTGAGTTTGTGTTCTGTTTTTGAGTGAGCTACTTAGTTTACTATTATTATTACGACGATAGATTCCACGTTTGACGAAGGAGTTGGACTCAAAGACCCGGAAGACCCCGGATACTTAGCTGATCAAGGCAAGCATCCCTTTGACCGTGTGTAAGAAAATATTATATTCCATGCTAGTAGAGCAATTATTCCCATTGCATATGATCATGAGTATTCGATAAATCATCGTTATCATGTTATCGATGGCTCCTACGGAGCACTTGCATTTGAGCATGATGCTACCACCTATGAGGCTCACGCTAATATTATGTTGAGAAGTAGACAGTAGTGCTACGCATAATAGAAGCATGACCATGATGATGGTAAATATCAAAGGTTTTATCAAAACCCCGTCGAGTGCCACTAATGCCCGAGGGTGATGATGAGTTAGGTGGCCACTTGTGAAGTAGTGGTGCACCCGTTATTTTTGGTGTGAGTGGTTTCGGAAACAGGATTAGATTTATGATGTGTCGACCGCCCCAACCTTACATGTGCGACCACGTTACCCCTTTATGGGACGGGGCCTTGTTGATTACTTTGGTCGGTGCTAGCAAAGAGCCACATTACTAGTGGCGGGAGTGATATGTGGTCACTCTCGCGACGCGATCGTACCAGTTAGGTTGACTATGCCGTTTTTACGTGTTCCGAGCACACCGTTGGTCCCCGCATGGATGGTAATGTCTAGAGTTGGTGCTCGTAAGACGTACATCATGTGGGTTGGGTACCAATCGAGTGGAACTCTTTGTCTAGTATCGTCAGGGGAAAGGCATTGATCGGGTACTTACCCCGGGTATGTTATATACCACGAGTTGTGGATGACACGGAAGTTTCCCGAATCTCGAGGGTACACCGTACAAGCTCTGCAGAGTGTAAAACTATTCAAATAGTCGTGTCCACTGTCAAGGACAGTTGGGTGGTGCTCCTTAAACTATGTCCAGTTGTTTCCACATAAACCAAGTGTGTGTGTGTTTAATGGTGTTATCTGAAATAGTTGATACAACCAAGTTTGGTGACTTGGCATATTGGGTGAACCCGAAGTGTTCAGCCCACAACAGATATGTTGATATCTGTAACCTGTTCTTCTAAATACCATCTAGCTTATGTTGCACATCCATCTATGATCATTTTACAATCAAGTTGCTTTCCCACCAATACTGCATATTACTTGTTACCATACCAACTGCATTATCGCTATCATGGGCTGTTTGCGAGTACATTCAAAGTACTCACTCTCTTGCCAGTGGTTATGTTATTGACCAGACATGGAAGGACCAGAGTTTGGAGAAGAATTCGTCATCGGAGATGGACTTGCGAACTAGGACGCTTCCCAGTCAGAATGCCTGTTGGTGTAGGCTGATGGCATGGGCTCCCGTTTAGCCCCAAGATTTCCGCTAGTAGATGTATCAGTGTGATTGGCCTTATAGGCCCTACCTATGTGAACTTGACCTTGACGGTCATTTGTTGTAATAATCGGTATGTTGGATGTAAGACTCCTTATATTCAGTATATGTGTGTTCGTTCAACATTGATCTGTGGGATCACTGAGCACGTTCATTCGGCGATCTCGACTCATAAGTCGGGGTCCCCACATCCTCCTCCCTCAGTTCTCTCTCACCCCGGCCTCGTGTCTCATACCCTGCAGGATGCCATGGATGGCCACCCTAGGCACTGCAGCACCACCCATAGCTGGCACCCTCGTCGTGCGCCTCCCACATCCAAATATGGTGACCCCTAGACCGGATCCGCTTGAACTGCACCTCGTCGGAGCCTTGTCATCGCCCCAAGCCCCGCCGGAGCCGTCCTATGCTCGAGCGTGAGCAGAGGGACGATGAGTCGTCGCCTCGCCTCGCCCATGGTGCTAGTGCCCCGACCGGTCCGGCCGCGCAAGGCCCAGTTCGCCTCCCCTCCATTGATCCCTTGTGCTTCCGACTGGGCCAGGCCGAGCAAGGTGAGCCCCGGCGACCCCTAAACATTGCCCTGCGTGCTTTTTAGTTACACGACACCCATGTATGTGATAACCCACAAGTGTAGGGGATCGCAACAGTTTTCACGGGTAAGTTAACCCAATTTATTGATTCCACAAAAGGGGAGCCAAAGTATATTTATAAGCTTTAACAGTTGAGTTGTCAATTAAATCGCACTTGAAAGATACTTGCTTGGCAACGAAATATTAGTAGCAACGGTGATATGGAGGTGATGGTGGCAACAGAAATAATAGTGGCAAAGCAACAAAACTTAAATAGCGAAAGTAAAGCTACTTGTGACCAGCAGGACTAAAAGACTGTAGGTTAAGGAGATGGATGGTTGGTCATGGATGAGAGATATCATGTATTTTACTTGGGGCAAGGCACATACTAAAGTAATGATCATCTAGACATATATCAAACATTAGGCATATATCCCGAGGTAGTCGTGCGTGCTTGCAATAATAACTTGCACAACATCTTTGTCCTACCATCCCGCTATCAACGGGGCCAAAAGGAACTTATGGAGATTAAGGTGCTCCTGTCAAAGAGCTCCGGAACAAAGCATTAACAATCAATGGATACATGGAATCCTCAAACTATAGTCTATCCCCTTTGGTGTCCCAAGGTGTCATCATTGGGATCGCCAGTTCCGGACTATAATAGGTGCATACTAATCATAGATAGGATCTAGAACACAAATGTATTCATGAAAACATAATATATTTAGATATGAAATCATGGCACTCGGTCCCAAAGTGACATGCATTAAGAGTAACAAGTAGTAGAAAAGATGATAAACACCACAGTAGATGATAGGCAACATGCCCCCAACAGTCCGACGAACTATTACATGATCTAAATCATCCAATTTCTCCCATCCCCTTCACCTACAGCAGGGAATTACTCACACATGATGGAGAAGCCATGGAAGGATGATGGAGTGGTGATGGTGATGACGATGGCGACGATTTCCCCTCTCCGAGGCCAAAACAACCTCCAGATTAGCTCTCCCGAAGAAGAACCGAGGGTGGCGGCGGCTCCGCATCGAGAACTTGCAAAACGACTTCTGTTCTGGAATTTCCTCGTCACAGGTAAAAATAGGAGCCAAAGTAGGGCACTAGAGGGGATGGGCACCACCCAGACAGCCTTTGACGCGGCCAGGGGGCAGGCCGCGCCACCAGGTCTCCTGGGGGCCCTGTGGCCCATCTTCTGGCCCAAGGTTCCTCCCGATGCGTGTATTTTATCTATTTTAATGGGAATTTTCTAGGACGTCTAAATATCCAATTTCCTGCAAGAAAACCATACACGCAGCTCTGCTGAAAACAGCATCAGTCTGGGTTAGTTTCATTCAAATCATGCAAGAATGAGGCCAAAAGAATAGCAAAATTGTTTGGAAATGTCGATACGTTTGAGACGTATCAACTCCCCCAAGCTTAGCATATTGCTTGTCCTCAAGCAATTCAGTTTAACGAACTGAACGCGACAAAGAAAACTTTGACAAACTCTTTTGCTTCTTCAGATGTATATAAGCATGCACTACGAACAAGTCCAACAAGTATTGCAGTAATGCTACAAAGATAATACATGAAGAAATCCTTCGATCATGTGAAGAGTTTCAAACAACTAAGAAAGAATAATATGTAACTGAAAATCATAACGAGATCACAATCCACATGACTTGGATATACTAGAGAGGTATCTCGCTAGCCCCCAAGAGTGAAGCAAAACATAAAGGCAAACGCTCCTTCAGAGTATTAAAGGAGACTAGAAATAAATATTTCAGAATAAGCAATATCACAATCATGCAGAAGACAATGTGGTGCTTTGGGACAATGCACATTACACTCAGAATAACAATTATGCTCTCTATAGTTGGTGCTTTTTATAAGAAGAGGACGACTCAACAGAAAAGTAAAATATATAGGCCCTTCATAGAGGGAAGCATTCATTTGCAGAGGTGCCCGAGCTTGAGCTTTAAAACAGAGATAAATTGAAATTTTGAGTTGTATGCTTTCACTGTCAACATAACAACTAAGAGATCTCAATATCTTCCATGCTAAATACATTATAGGCGGTTCCCAAACAGAAAAGTAAAGTTTTAACTCCCACTCCAGCAATCGACCACACTCCACGACGGGCCGAATCCACGGGTGCCATACATACAAACAACAATCCTGGGGGATTTTTGTTTCATTAAATTTGATTTGACTCTGAGCATGGAAATGGGTATCCCGGTTACCAGCCACTTTCTCGTGAATCAACACATATCTTGCGAATAACCTACTTAGCATGGAAGATACTGATAGCCCCTAGTCGCTACATGAGCGATTCGGGCATACAAAACAAAATATTTATTTGAAAATTTAGAACACGGAATATGCAAATTTACTTAGGATGGCATATAAATACCGCATATAGGTAGGTATGGTGGACTCATATGGCACAACTCGTTTTAAGGATTTTGGATGCACAAGCAGTCAGTCTACTTAGTACAGGCGAAGGCTAGCAAAAGACGGGGAAGCGACCAACTAGAGAGCAATAATGGTCATAATCATGCAGAGCGACAAAGCAATATTGAATCGGGCATGAAAGCGATATAACTATTCTGAAATAAAAAGATCATCAAGGCTTGATAGAATTCTAGTCATAAACATGTGTAAGCATGTGCCAAGTCAATCCAAAAACTCTCCGAAGGGAAATACCACTCTAATATGCCAAACCATGAACAATGCAATGCATGCTAAACATTTCAATAACACATTATGCACTCCAGCTATTTGAGAATAGTCACAAAGAAAGCATGAACTACTGGGAGAGCATTGTAATCATAGCACTATGTCACTACAAGATGGTCTCTAGATCATAAGTAGAGGCATATGTACAAAAGTAGAAACAAATAGAGTTCATACCGACTTTCCTTGTTACATTCCTTCCGTCGATATTCGTCATTATTGCATCATCACTTGCACGATCCAAAGTAGAAAGATATAATCAGGTGCAATTGCAACCATGGATGTGAGCTGAACTCTGCAAACAAAGCAAACTAAAGAGAGAAAAGAAATCTTTTTGGGTTATCCAAAGGTTAAATGAAACCAAAAGAAAAGAGAAATCTTTTTGTTGTTTTTGCAAAGAAAGAACAAAGAAGAACATGCAAAAACTCTGAAAAGACTTACAAAGGATACTACTGATGATACGACAAAAGGGGCAAAGGATACATACTCCCCCAAGCTTAGGCTTTTTGGCCCAAGTTGAACTTGGCTATTGTGGGCTCAAGGAGCTTCCTCCGGCTTCGGAGTGGTACTGGTGGCTCCAAGAATCATACGAGGCCTCGGGCGCGTACACTGATGCCCGACTGGCCTCCCAAGGAGAAGGCTATTCTTCCTCGGGAACAACCTCCTCCATGGGATTGTGGAATAGCTGCTGGATCACGAACTCGTCCAGCTCAATCGAGGTGAAATACCACCCGATCTTGCTAGTGCAATCAAACTAAAGTGGTGCAGGAAGACGGATCTCGCGAGTAGTAAGCTCGCCAAACCTCATAATATAAACAAGGTTACTAAACTCGGAAGTCCTAGTAACAAACTCATGCCTCTTCATAGCGGTAGGATCAAAGCTTATGAATGAAAAAGGCATATCATCCGTGCGCACTGTGCGTCTGAGGTGCTCGAGGATAAGCGTGGCATAAATGCCACCAAAGTGAGGCCCTTTGCCGCTTTTAGCAACGAGGCAACGAGCAATAAAGCACCAATATTATATGTGTTATCTCCTAAGAGGGCGGCTGCCAAGATAGCAAGATCCGAAGCCGAAATGTTGCTCGTGTTGTCACGAGCTAGCACCCCTTGAGCAATATAGTATGCGAAATACCTGATGTGAGGAAACAAGATGCTGGAGATCTTTCCCTAGTGAATTTCTCGCGGGTCCTTACTGCAAAGGGAAGCGAATAGGGATTTCATCTCGTATGGCTGAACGTTCATTTTGTCATCTTCTCGATATTCCGCACACCTATAATATCACAAAATTCTGCCAAAGACATCCTCATATAATCTGAATTCAATCATGAAATTTTTATCATTATATCTAAACCAGTTGACAAAATAACAAGTGAGTTTTGGATATTGTTGCACACATCGTGTTACGAGATGTGTCAAACCTGCAGTTGCACAGAGGCTATCAAACTCATCCTTAATACCTGCCGCCATAAGGAAATCTGAACACGGGTATGCCATGGCACATGCCATGTCCGTCTCGTGGAACAACTCCGGTGGCACAATATCATCATCGTAACTTGTCCTCACAGTAGAGGATGAAGCTACAACTCTAGTTAGTCTATCAGTAGGCTCGGGTCACTTCTTCCCAAGCCATCCTTTTGCTTTTCCAAACAATCCCATTTCTGAAATTTTGGTTCAACACAAAAATGGAGGTTTAAGCAAAAATGAGTTGGAGCAAACTATTCTACTCACTCCCCTTATGCATAAGCTTGCATCAAAACTTCAGAAATAAATTTCCAAGCATGCATGCAAGCTCATATGAACAGCACCAAGAGCTCCTAAATACTCACAAATAAGACCACCAATCAAAATTTTAATTGGTGGAGTGGAGGGGTCACATACCAGGGAGCAAATGCTCAAATTCGCAATGCAAATGATTGGCTGTAGAGAGAGATCGAAATTTGCCACCAAGAACAGCAAGAACTCGAGCTCCACGAGAAAAATTGGGATTTTTGGAGTGAGAGAGAGAAGCGAGGAAGAAGTGCCTGGAAAGGAGCCCAGGTGGGTCCAGGCGACTTCTGGGCGCGGCCAGGGGGCACGCCGCGCCAGCTGGCCGCCTGGACAAAGGGTAGCCCCCCTGGCTGGCTCCAGGTGCCCCTCCATCTCTTTTTTGATGGAAAATTTTATTTTTATTTTTCTGGAATTTTGGTGACAACTTCACTTTTGAAAAAAAACGAAATACTAAAAGTTGCAAAACTTCCCGAAAGCTCGAAACAATGGTTAAACATATGAAGCTTCAAAAACATAAAACTTTGGTACAACAAGGAGGATGAAGGATAAAGGAAATGAAAACATAACAATCTTCTGTTTTTACTCATATAAAACATATTTGTTAGCAAGGTTGATCAAGTCTCACTACCAAACATGTGTTATATTGAGCAAAAAGTTCCACTTCTTATAAAGCAATCATGGTACCTTTATTTCAATGGATATTGTCCCCACCATAATGGTTTTGTATTTGTAGTGCACATGTAGAGGACAATCCCACTCTCCAACCTTCACAGTCTCAATATTCTCAATAGAATTAAGGCCATGCCTTTTATCAATATTCTTCGGAAAATATACCGTGTGCTCCTTCTCATTAACATTGAAGGTCACTTTTCCTTTATTGCAATCAATAATAGCACCTGCGATGTTAAGAAAAGGTCTACCAAGAATAATAGACCTTCTCCCATCCTCGGGTATGTCAAGAACAACAAAGTTAGTATGGATCAAGCAATTAGCAACTTCAACGGGAACATCCTCAAAAATACCTACAGGAACGGTTGTTAACTTATCAGCCATTTTAAGAGAGGTATCTGTAGGGATTAGTTTATCTAGAGAAAGGCATAACACTCACTCCTGCACTAGGGTCACATAAATAAGTCCTGACATAATTATTTCTTATGGAGCAAGGAATGGTGGGTATACCTGGATCACCCAGCTTCTCAGGAATCTTGCCACTGAAAGAGTAATTAGCAACCATAGTAGATATTGCCTCATTAGGAATTTCTCTTTTATTATTGACAATATCTTTCATATACCTCGAGTACGGAGGCAACTTAATAGCATCGGTCAAAGGAATTTGAAAAAAAGAGGTTTCAGCCATTCACAAAATTTATTGTAATGCTCTTCTTATTTAGTTTTGAAAGACTTACCTGGAAAGGGTATTGATTTCTGTACCCATGGTTCTCTTTCCTTCCCATGTTTTGTTGCAAAAAAATCTTCTCTAGTATACATCTTGCGCTTGTCGGGTGCTTCTTCTTCTCGTATCTCAAGATGATCAATCTTCTCATTATATTTATCAGGTTCAGTACCATCTTCAGTTTCAGCATCGGAAATAGATATACTATTAGGATCAACAATAGGTTCTTAATCAATTATGGGATCATTGGAGATGTTAGCCTCCTTGTGTTTCTTGTTCTTCGGGGAGCTGACAAGGTCTTCTTCCTACAATTCAGAATCTTGCTCGATCCTCTTTGGATGCCCCTCCGGATAAAGGGGGTCCTGGGTATGTGTACCTCCTCGGGTCTTTATACCATATGCCTGTGTATCAACTTGTTTGGCATTGTTAGCAAGAAAATCTTTTTGGACATTAGAAATTTGTTCAAGCTGAGTTTGAACCATATGAAAATGCTTAACAAGTCCTTTAACATCGTTAACAGTTCTACTTAAAACATCAAGCAAACTTTTGATAGCAAGGGAATTATCATGCAATTGGCTATGAATCCACTCATTAAATTATCAAGCTCATCTAAACATTGATCAGGGGGCTTACCATGAGGGACGTCACTTGCATTGAATTCTAGAAGAGAGTGTAGCCCTACCATAGGTGGGTGAGTGGTAGGCTCACATAATTTCTCAATAGGAGGTAGATTCTTCACATCTTCAGTTTTAATACCTCTCTCTTTCATAGACTTCTTGGTTTCTTGCCTAACTTTTGGGCTCAAGAAAAGCATATCTCTCTTCTTGGGTGATGGAGGTGCTTCAGGAACGGACCAATCATCATGATTCTTAGCTATATTGCCCATTAATTCTTCGGCATCGTCCGGTGTTCTTTCCCTGAAAACACAACCAACACAACTATCCAGATAAGTTTTAGATTCATTGGTTAGACCAGCATAAAATATATCAAGCAATTCATTCTTAGGGATTCCATGTACCGTTCTAGCCTTAAGCAAAGTGCAATACCTCCCCCAAGCTTTAGGGAGGTGCTCATCCTGCAACTGTTTAAAGTTATAAATTCTTTGTAAAGCAGCATGTTGCTTATGAGGAGGAAAATATTTAGCAACAAAAGATTGAGCTAAATCTTCAGGACTCTTAATGGAACCACATGGTAGTGCATCAAACCATGTTTTAGCATCTTCCTTCAAAGAGAAAGAAAGTAGCTTAGTAACATAAAAATTTCTCTTCTTGTCCTCTGTAGTGAATAAGCCACCTAACTCAGTGAGTTTGGTAAGGTGTGCAATAGCATCGTCATCTTCTCTTCCATAAAAAGGGTCAGCTTCAACTGTGGATATAAGTGAAAGATCAACAGAGAAATCAAAATCAGCATCCTCAATGCAAATAGGAGATGAAGCAACCTTAGGATCAGGAGTAAACTTGTTCTTCATAGAATGCATTTCAAGCAGCTTCTTAACAGAAGCATGGTCAGAGTCAGCACACTCTGTAAGTTCCCTGCATAAATCATCATCAAGTTCAATATAATCATCATCAAGAATTCTTTCCTTGATACCACTCAAGTCTGGGTAACCAAAAGATCTACCAATGGGGTAGCGTGTAACAGGAAGTTCGATTCCAGACTGTTTAGCAACCTTAGCAATCTGAGACTCAATAAATTAACCAAGTAAACCAGGTTCATCAATATTAGTGGAAGCATCATCAAAAGTATCACGCATAGTAACAGACTCGGTAGAAGCAGCATGTGATGGTCGTGAAGCAAACTTACTCATAACGGAAGGTGAATCAAGGGTAGCACTGGTACTAAGAATAGTACCTTTTCTCGTAGTGGATGGTAAAATTGGAACCTTGGGGTCTCCTTTCTTACCCATAGTGAATAAATTGCAGCAAATAAAATAACTCCAAGTAGACTTGTAAATAAAGCTATGCTCCCCGGCAATGGCGCCAGAAAATGGTCTTGATAACCCACAAGTGTAGGGGATCGCAACAGTTTTCACGGGTAAGTTAACCCAATTTATTGATTCGACACAAGGGGAGCCAAAGAATATTTATAAGCTTTAATAGTTGAGTTGTCAATTCAACCGCATCTGAAAGATACTTGCTTGGCAACGAAATATTAGTACCAACGGTGATATGGAGGTGATGGTGGAAATGGAAATAATAGTGGCAAAGTAACGAAAGTAAAACAGCGGAAGTAAAGCTACTTGTGACCAGCAGGATTAAAACATTGTAGGCTAAGGAGATGGATGGTTGGTCATGGATGAGAGATATCATGTATTTAAATTGGGGCAAGCCACATAGAAAAGTAATGATCATCTAGGCATATGTCAAACATTAGGCATGTATCCCGAGGTAGTCATGCGTGCTTGCAATAAGAACTTGCGCAACATATTTTGTCCTACCATCCTGCTATCAACGGGGCCAAAAGGAACTTATGGAGATGAAGGTTCTCCTATCAAAGAGCACCGGAACAAAGCATTAACAATCAATGGATACATGGAATCCTCAAACTATAGTCTATCCCTTTGGTGTCCCAAGCTGTCACCATTGGGGTCGCTGGTTCCGGACTATAATTGGTGCATACTACTCATAGATAGGATCTAGAACACAAATATATTCATGAAAACATAAGGTATTCAGATCTGAAATCATGGCACCCGGGCCCAAAGTGACAATCATTAAGAGTAACAAGTAGTAGCAAAGATGATAAACACCATAGTAGATGATAGGCAACATGCCCCCAACAATCCGACGAACTTTTACATGATCTAACTCATCCAATATATCCCATCCCCTTCACCTACAGTAGGGAATTGCCCAGACATGATGGGAGAAGCCATGTAAGGATGATGGAGGGGTGATGATGATGACGAGGGCGACGATTTCCCCTCTCCGGAGGCCAAAACAGCCTCCAGATTAGCTCTCCCGAAGAAGAACCGAGGGTGGCGACGGCTCCACGTCGAGAACTTGCAAAACGACTTCTGTTCTGGAATTTCCTCATCACGGGTAAAAATAGGAGCCAAAGTAGGGCACCAGAGGGGGTGGCCCCCACCCAGGCGGCCTCCTGGCACAGCCAGGCGGCAAGCCGCGCCAGCAGGTCGCCTGGGGGCCCTATGGCTCCCCTTTGGCCCATCTACTGGCCCAAGGTTCCTCCCGGTGCGTGGATTTTCTATATTTTTATGGGAATTTTCCGGGACGTCTAAATATCCAATTTCCTGCACATAAAAAAACCATACAGGCAGCTCTGCTTAAAACAGCGTCAGTCCGGGTTAGTTTCATTCAAATCATGCAAGAATGAGGCCAAAACAATAGCAAAAGTGTTTGAGAAAGTCGATACGTTTGAGACGTATCAACTCCCCCAAGCTTAGCATATTGCTTGTCCTCAAGAAATTCAGTTTAGCAAACTGAACGCGACAAAGAAAACTTTGACAAACTCTTTTGCTTCTTCAGATGTATATAAGCATGCACTACGAACAAGTCCAACAAGTATTGCAGTAATGCTACAAAGACAATACATGAAGCAATCCTTCGATCATGTGAAGAGTTTCAAACAACTAAGAAAGAATAATATGTAACTGAAAATCATAACGATATCACAATGCACATGACTTGGATATACTAGAGTGGTATCTCGCTAGCCCCCAAGAGTGAAGCAAAACATAAATGCAAACGCTCCTTCGGAGTATTAAAGGAGACTAGAAATAAATATTTCAGAATAAGCAATATCACAATCATGCATAAGACAATGTGGTGCTTTGGGACAATGCACATTACACTCAGAATGACAATCATGCTCTCTATAGTTGGTGCCTTTTATAAGAAGAGGACGACTGAATAGAAAAGTAAAACAGATAGGCCCTTCGCAGAGGGAAGCATTGATTTGCAGAGGTGCCAGAGCTTGAGCTTTAAAACAGAGATAAATCAAAATTTTGAGTGGTATGCTTTCAATGCCAACTTAACAACTAAGAGATCTCAATATCTTCCATGCTAAATACATTATAGGCGGTTCCCAAACAGAAAAGTAAAGATTTAACTGCCCCTCCACCAATCGATCACACTCCACGGCGGGCCGAATCCATGGGTACCGTCCATACAAACAACAATCCTGGGGGAGTTTTGTTTCATTAAATTAGATTTGACTCTGAGCATGAACTGGGCATCCTGGTTACCAGCCACTTTCTCGTGAATGATAGTGAATCAATACATATCTTGAGAATAACCTACTTAGCATGGAAGATACTGATAGCCCCTAGTCGCTACATGAGCGATTCGGGCATACAAAACAAAATATTTATTTGAAAATTTAGAACACGACACATGCAAATTTACTTAGGGTGACATATAAATACCGCATATAGGTAGGTATGGTGGACTCATATGGCGCAACTGGTTTTAAGGATTTTGGATGCACAAGTAGCCAGTCCGCATAGTACAGACGAAGGCTAGCGAAAGACGGGGATGTCCCGTCTACTCAGTGCTACGCTTGATATGAGTATGCAGCTGGCCCGTTTACCCAGTTTCGGCCCAAATGTTTTTTTCAAAGCCTTTAACTTATTCAATTATCCAGGAATTGCATAATTTCAGAAAAATGCTATCATTTCAAACTTACTCATATCAGTATGCAGCTGCCCCGTTTACTCAGTTTCGGCCCATCCGTTTTTTTCAAAGCCATGAATTTATTCAAATATCCAGGAATTGCATAATTTCCAAAAAATGCTATCATTTTAAATGCTCATAATTAAATAACCGTGCATCGGATTTAAAAAAATTATACTTGAAAAATGCTTAGAATTTTATGTAGATTCACCATATGAAAATCTCACATGTGTTTAAAAAATTTGACTTGATGTTTTCATTTAAATTGCATTAATGCCATACTAAAATAGTTTAAGTCATAGATATTAAACCGTAACGCCGATTAAATTTTTTTAGATATATAACTTGACTAGAAAAATGTGTAGAATGACTGGCAACTTTTCCTTTGTTGTTTAACAACTCTAAACTTCTGTTATAGTGAGAACAGTACCGAAATCGTAATTTGCATATGGGAACTTTCCGGAATTGTTGTTCGTTATTCTGGCCTCATTTAAACTTCCTTAGAATTCAATGTAGTTTCATAATATCTTGTTGCATCCATTTTTAACATGTTTGTGGTTGTCATTTGTATGTGTTTGGCATTGATGGCATATTATCTTGTGATGGTCATATCTTTTAAACTTTAGCTCTATTTTAGATTATCTATATATGTAAACCGACTAGAATGACGTGTAGAATCACATGGTCCACTTTATTTTGTTGTTTAATAAACGTAAACTATGATTAGTTCACATCTGGACCAATTTCACAATTAACATATGGGGAAACTTTGGAAATCCTATAAGTTGTTTCCGACCTCATTTAAAATGCATACATAGGTAGTTTAATTATGCTTCACCTCTTGCCATGTTTAACAACATTCAACTTGTCATGTAAATAAACAAGATTGAACTAAATGATTTCAATATGGAGTTTCATCAATATGCAAAGCATATTGAGCTTCATTTAATGTGTAGGAGTTAATTGTTGTGCTTGCCACACCATGCATAATTAATTGAACATGCATCATATTTGTTTGTGCATCATGTCATGCATATGTTGTGGTATTTATCTTCTATTGATTGTTGTTTCCTGATTGTTTCTTCTTGATAGAGATCTGAAACCTCTTCGAAATGTGAGAATTTGTTCGACTACGTTGGTTCTTCTACTTCATGGATTTATTCTTGTTCCAAGCGGGATCACAGGCAATATGATCATTTTCGTAGATACCACTTCTATCATTGCTATGCCAGTTGTCTTGTTTATATCGCTATGTCTCGCTGCCTACCACCTGTTATGTCAAGCCTTCTAACATTGCCATGAAAAGCCTCTAACCCCCTCCACATCCCAGCAACCTTTGTTTGGCTATGTTACCGCTTTCTCAGCCTTCTTATAGTATTGCTAGTTATAGGTGGAGTTGCTTCCATGTGAAAACATGGATATTCTTTTGAATATCACCATATTATTTCTATTTAATTTAATGCACATATATACTTGGTAAAGGGTGGAAGGCTTGGCCTTCTAGATCAGTGTTTCGTTCCACCTTTCTCACCATAGTTACTTGTGTACCAGTGTTATGTTCCATTTTGAGCCCTCCTAACATGATTGGGGTTGTTATGGGGACCCCCTTGATATTCGTTTCGGGATAATCCTCTTCCGCCAAGGCCCAACATTGGTACTATTTGCTTAATAGCAACTAAGAAAATTTGCGTAGGGCACTGATCACCCCGTAGATAATTAATCAACCCCCCCGGGCCGTTGCTCCTCACGAGTTTTTGTCCAAACTGAATGATGTTCGGTGCCCCCTGGTCACCCGGTGTCTCAGCCAACCCGGCATCTAGATCATTTAGTCGTGCCATGAGAACGAGATACGCGACTGCTATTGGGTCCGTCGGCATGTCGGGCGGCCTTGCTGGATTTATTTAACTTTCTCGAACGTCTTGTGCCTGGGATTCCGAGGATACTTTGGGCTATGTCTAGGTCAAGGTTTTCTATCAGAATTTCTGAGGAGACCACGGGTCTTCCGTGGTTGAGGTTATTCCACATAGTTTGTGGTAGTTTGTGATGGACTAGTTGGAGCACCCATGCAGGGTTAAATATTTTGGAAAGTCGTTCCCGCGGTTACGTGGAAACTTGGAAACTTTGTTTAACAGCCGGTCATAGCAAACTTGAAGTAAACTTAATTGAAATTTGCTAACTGTGTGTGTAACCATGATTGTCACTTCTCGTGAGTTCTGCATCCGAAAGAGGACACGTGGGGTTATGTTTGACGTAAGTAGGTGTTCAAGATCACTTCATGATCATGATTAGTTCATGTCCATTATGCGTAGATCATCCCCCTCTTATTCTTGTACTCATAAGTTAGCCACTCCAATAAATGCTTAGTGTTTGCTGCACCCTCATGCTACGACAACAAAAGTACTTCCCCGGCAACGGCGCCAGAAATTCTTCTTGCTACTTCTCAAACAACACCACCAGAAATTGACACGTTGACGGAGACTTGCTTGCGTTGGTTTATCCCTTGAAGAGGAAAGGGTGATGCAGCAGTGGAGCAGTAAGTAATTCCCTCAGTTTGAGAACCAAGGTATCGATCCAGTAGTAGAGTCTTGTCAAGTCCAGAGTACCTGCGCAAACACAAACGAGCTTGCACCCAACGCTATAAAGGGCTTGTCAATCCCTGAAGGCGGAAAGTGCAACGAAGTAAAAAGTGTAAGGCTGGAAATATGGTGTGGAGTAGACCCGGGGGCCATAGTGTTCACTAGAGGCTTCTCTCAAAATAGCAAATATCACGGTGGGTGAACAAATTACTGTCGAGCAATTGATAGAACCGCGCAAAATCATGACAATATCTAAGGCAATGATCATACATATAGGCATCACGTCCGAGACAAGTAGACCGATACTTTCTGCATCTACTACTATTACGCCACACATCGACCGCTATCCAGCATGCATCTAGTGTATTGAGTTCATGACGAACAGGGTAACGCCTTAAGCAAGATGACATGATGTAGAGGGATAAACTCAAACCAATGATGAAAACCCCATCTTTTTACCCTTGATGGCAACAACATGATGCGTGCCTCGCTACCCCTTCTGTCACTGGGTGAGGTCACCGCACGGTATGAACCCAAAACCAAGCACTTCTCCCATTGCAAGAATCATAGATCTAGTTGGCCAAACAAAACCCACAACTCGAAGAGAATTACAAGGATATGAAATCATGCATAAGAGAGATGAGAAACTCAAATAATATTCATAGATAATCTTGTCATAAATCCACAATTCATGGAATCTCGACAAACACACTGCAAAAGAAGATTACATCGGATAGATCTCCATGAAGATCATGGAGAACTTTGTATTGAAGATCCAAGAGAGAGAAGAAGCCATCTAGTTACTAGCTATGGACCCGTAGGTCTATGGTGAACTACTCACGCATCATCGGAGAGGTCATGGTGTTGATGAAGAAGCCCTCCGTATCCGAATCCCCCTCCAGCAGGGCACCAGAACGTGCCCCAAATGGGATCTTGTGGAACACAAGCTTGCGGCGGCGGAAAAGTACTTTCGTTGATCTCCTGATTTTTTATGGATTTTTAGGGAATATATAGGCGCAAAACCCAGGGCAAAGGAGCCTCAGGGAGCCCACAAGCCAGGGGGCCGCAGCCCCCCCTAGCCGCGCCATGAGGGCTTGTGGGGTCCCTGGTGGCCCCTGCCCTGATTCTCCGGCTCTCCGATCTTTTTCTGTTCCGGAAAAAATCTTTTTGGCAGTTTCATTCCGTTTGGACTCCGTTCAAAATCCTCCTCTCAAAGGGGTCAAAAACATGGAAAAAACATGAACTGGCACTTGGCACTGAGTTAATAAGTTAGTCCCAAAAAACATATAAAAGGCATGCAAAACATCCAAAGTTTGCCAAGATGATAGCATGAAACCATCAAAAATTATAGATACATTAGAGACGTATCAAGCATCCCCAAGCTTAACTCCTGCTCGTCCTCGAGTAGGGAAGTGATAAAGACTGAATTTTTGATGTGGAATGCTACCTAGCATAGTTGTCCTTCGCAACTTCTTTCACGTGACATGAATGTTCAGATCCGTAAGATTCGAAACAACAGTTTGCTATTGACATGAAAACAATAATACTTCAAGCAAACTAGCAAATTAATCATGAACTTTCAAAATAACAAGGCCAAGGAAAGTTATCCCTACAAAATCATATAGCCTGGCTATGCTCCATCATCCTCACACAACTAATGTAAATCATGCACAACCCCGGTATTGGCCAAGTAATTGTTTTCGCACTCTTACTTTCTCAAAGTTTTTATAACTATCATGCAATACATGAGCGTGAGCCATGGATATAGCACTATAAGTGGAATAGAGTGTGGTGGTGGTTGTGAGACAAAAAAGGAGGAGATGGTCACATTGACTCGGCATATCAAAGGGCTATGGAGATGCCCATTAATAGATATCAATGTGAATGAGTAGGGATTTCCATACAAGAGATGCATTAGAGCTATAAGTATGTGAAAGCTCAAAAGGAGAACTAGTGGGTGTGCATCCAACTTGCTTGCTCACGAAGACCTAGGGCAATTTGAGGAAGCCCATCATTGGAATATACAAGCCAAGTTATATAATGAAGATTCCCACTAGTATATGGTAGTGACAAAGCAAGAAGCTCTCAATCATGAAGATGATGGTGCTATTATGAAGCACAAGTGTGGAAAAGGATAGTAGCATTGTCCCTCTCTTTTTCTCTCTTCTTTTATTTGGGCTCTTGGGCCTCTCTTTTTTCCCTTTTTTCTCTTTTTTTATTTTTTTTATTTTCGGGCTCTTTGGCCTTTTTTGTTTCCTCACATGGGACAATGCTCTAATGATGATCATCACACTTTTATTTACTCATATCTCAAAATCTTAGAACAATGATGACTCTATAGGAAATGCCTCCGGCGGTGTACCGGAATGTGCAACGATCTAGCGTGGCGTATTATGTTGAAACATCTCGCTAGCTATCTTACGATCATGCAATGGCAATATGAGAGTGACGGCACAAGTCATGAGACGAAACGGTGGGAATTGCATGGAAATATATCTCAGAATGTCTATGAAAATGCCATAGTAGGTAGGTATGGTGGCTGTTTTGAGGAAGACATATGGTGGGTTTGTGCGCCGGCGAGAATTGCGCGGCACTAAAGAGGCTAGCAATGGTGGAAGGTGAAAGTGCATCTATGCCATGGACTCACATTAGTCATGAAGAACTCACATACTTGTTGTGAATTTTTTTATTAGTAATCGAAACAAAGTGCTAAATGCATAATCCTAGGGGAAGGGTTGGTAGGTGTTAACCATCACGCGATCCCGACCTCAACACAAAGGATGACAATCAATAGATCAATTATGCGCCGACTTCCTAACATAGAGGTTCACCATACGTGCATGCTACGGAAATCACTAACTTCAACACAAGTGTTTCTAGATTCACAACACCCTACTAACATAGCTCTTAATATTACCACATCCTCTTTGGGTACCTATCACCTTTGGGACTACTTTCATAGCATAAGCCAACTACCAAGTCACGCACCGCCGTGCTCTAAAAGATATAAGTGAAGCAAATATAACAGAAGTATCTAGCTCAAAAGATATAACTGAAGCACTATGAGCACTCTAGCAAAATCACGATGAGTGCATGTCTCTCACTCTCAAAAAGGTGTGCAGCAAGGATGATTGTGACACAACAAAAATAAAAGACTCCTACGATACAAGACGCTCCAAGCAAAACACATATCATGTGGTGAATAAAAATATAGCTCCAAGTAATGTTACCGATGGATTGAAGACAAAAGAGGGGATGCCTTCCCGGGGCATCCCCAAGCTTGGGCTTTTTGGTGTCCTTGAATTTGGCTTGGGATGCCTTGGGCATCCCCAAGCTTCAGCTCTTTCCACTCCTTATCTCATCATCCATGAGAACATCACCCAAAACTTGAAAACTTCACAACACAAAACTTAAACAGAAACTCGTGATAACATTAGCAGAGGAAAACAAACTACCACTTCTTTTGGTACTGTAGCAAACTTGAATTCTATCTATATTGGTGTTGGGCTACTGTATTCTCACTTTTCCATGGCTAGTACCCCCCGATACTAACCATTGTTTCATCAAAACAAGCAACCAACTCAAGAAAAACAGAATCTGTGAAAAACAGACCAGTGTGTAGCAATCTGTATACTTTGTATACTTCTAGTACCTCAAAAATTCTGAAAAACTACGACTGCGTGGGAAAAAGGCATATCAACTAGCAGTAAAACGAGTCAACTCAAAAGCTCTTTCTGAATAAAAATGAAAAATCATCTCGTGAGCGAAAAGTTTCTGTCTTTTTCCAGCAGGATCAAACAACCATTACCAAGACTAGTCATAAAGGTTTTTCTTGGCTCAAACAGAAAAAGAAACACAAAAAATACACAATCACAACAGAATTATGATGGTGTGTACGCAACAAAACAGAAAGAAAAAGATAAATTCACTGGGTTGCCTCCCAACAAGCGCTATTGTTTAACGCCCTTAGCTAGGCATTGATAATTCAATGATTCTCACACAAAAGACAAGAATTGAAGGACAACGAGAGCATCATAAAGCATGTGAAAATCACATCTAAGCCTAACATACTTCCTATGCATAGGCATAAAAGCGATAGAATCAAGTATCGTCGTCTTTGGTGCTCAAACCATAAGTGGCGCTCATCATGGATTCATAAGTCAATCTTATTTTCTTTCTAGGAAAGTGTTCCATGCCCTTCTTTAAAGGAAATTGAAATCTAATATTCCCTTCCTTCATATAGATGATAGCACCGATAGTCCTTAGGAAAGGTCTACCAAGAATAATAGGGCATGTAGGATTGCAATCAATGTCAAGCACAATGAAATCCACGGGTACATAGTTCCTATTTGCAATAATAAGAACATCATTGATCCTTCCCATGGGTTTCTTGCCAGTATAATCAGCAAGATGCAAATTAAGAGAACACTCATCAATCTCATTAAAACCCAGACCATCACATAAAGACTTTGGAATCGCGGAAACACTAGCACCCAAATCACACAAAGCATTGCATTCATAGTTTTTGATTTTGATTTTGATGGTAGGTTCCCACTCATCATGAAGCTTTCTAGGGATAGAGACTTCCAATTCAAGTTTCTCTTCAAGAGATTTTATCATAGCTTCGACGATATGATCGGTAAAGGCCTTGTTTTGGCTATAAGCGTGTGGAGAGTTTAACATGGATTGCATCAAGGAAATGCATTCAATCAAGGAGCAACTATCATAATTGAATTCCTTGAAATCCATAGTAGTAATTTCATTACTACTCAAAGTTTTAATATCTTCTACTCCACTTTCAATGCTTTTAGCATCAAGATAGATGGACTCCGAATCATTGGGGAACTTTTCAACCAAAGTGGATTCATATCCAGCCCCATAATCATTATGTTTGACACAAGAAAACAAAGATTCCATGGGAGTCACACCAAGCACTTTAAGATCTTCGTGATTCTTATCACGAGAACACGCCTTTTTAAGCCATTCATGTCTAGCACGAATTTGGGCGGTTCTTTCTTGGCTCTCAATCATGGAAACACGCATAGCTTTCAAAGGTTCATCCATATTGATCTTGGGAGGAGCACATCTAACTTTCAAAGCATCAACATCACTAGACATTCTATCAACGCTCATAGCCAAATCGTCAATTTTGAGTAGTTTTTCCTCTATGGACGCATTGAAAATCTTTTGAGAGTTGATGAACTCTTTGATATTACTCTCTAGATCAGAAGGTAATCTATTGTAATTTCCATGAGTATTGTTGTAGGAGTTGCCAAAGTTATTAGAGGAGTTACTAGGAAAAGGCCTAGGAACATAGTTTCCTCTAAAAGCATTGTTGTTGCCAAGATTATTCCAACCAACAAAATTAATGTCCAAGCTAGCGTTGCTACTCTCAATCAAAGAAGACAAGGGCATATCATTAGGTTCTAAAGGAGCACTTCTAGTATCAACCAAATTCATTAACTCATCCATCTTAGCACTCAACGAGTTAATTTCTTCTATAGCGTGTACCTTCTTACTAGTAGGTGACCTTTCAGTATGCCACTGAAAGTAATTTGTCATGATGTTGTCTAGGAGCTTTGTGGCTTCCCCTAACGTGCTTTCCATGAACGTTCCACCTGAGGCGGAGTCCAAGATATTTCTAGAAGTGAAATTCAAGCCAGCGTAAAAGATTTGAATAATCATCCAAAGACTCAAGCCATGAGCGGGACAATTTCTAATCATTAATTTCGTTCTCTCCCAAGATTGTGCAACATGTTCATGATCAACTTGCTTGAAATTCATGATATCATTATGGAGAGAGGTGATCTTAGCCGGCGGAAAATACTTGGATATATAAGCATCTTTGCACTTATCCCAAGAATCGATACTATTTTTGGGCAAAGAAGAAAACCAAGTTTTTGCGCGATCTCGCAACGAGAAAGAAAAAAGCTTCAATTTAATCACGTCATTATCCACATCTTCTTTTGCATATCACAAAGCTCAATGAAGGTATTGAGATGGGATGCGGCATTTTCACTAGGAAGGCCGGAGAATTGCTCTTTCATAACAAGATTCAGCAAAGCGGCATTTATTTCGTATGACTCCGCACTAGTGGCGGGATCAATCGGAGTACTAATAAAATCATTATTATTAGTATTCAAGAAGTCACAAAGTTTGGTGCTTTCATTCATGGTGACTTCGGCAAGCAAGCAAGCACACAAGAGAACAAAGAGCCAGCAAGAAAAAGGGCGAACAAAAAGGCAAACGGAAAAGGCAAACAAAGAGAAAAATTGTGAAGTGGGGGATAGGAAAACGAGAGGCAAACAAAGTAAATGCAAGAAATGAGTTTGCGACACCTACTTGGATGAGTTCTTGACTTGATCTTCCTCCCCGGCAACGGCGCCAGAAATTCTTCTGCTACGGCAACAAAAGTACTTCCCCGACAACGGCGCCAGAAATTCTTCTTGCTACTTCTCAAACAAAAGCGCCAAAAATTGACACGTTGACGGAGACTTGCTTGCGTTGGTTTTTCCCTTGAAGAGGAAAAGGCGATGCAGCACAGGAGCAGTAAGTATTTCCCTCAGTTTGAGAACCAAGGTATCGATCCAATAGGAGAGTCTCGTCAAGTCTAGAGTACCTGCGCAAACACAAATGAGCTTGCACCCAACGCTATAAAGGGGTTGTCAATCCCTTCAATATTGTTTGCAAAGTGAGATCTGAAGGCGGAAAGTGCAATGAAGTAAAAAGTGTAAGGCTGAAAATATGGTGTGGAGTAGACCCGGGGGCCATAGTGTTCACTAGAGGCTTCTCTCAAAATAGCAAATATCACGGTGGGTGAACAAATTACTGTCGAGCAATTGATAGAACCGCGCAAAGTGATGACGATATCTAAGGCAATGATCTACATATAGGCATCACGTCCGAGAAAAGTAGACTGATACTTTCTGCATCTACTACTATTACTCCACACATCAACCGCTATCCAGCATGCATCTAGTGTATTGAGTTCATGACGAACAGAGTAACGCCTTAAGCAAGATGGCATGATGTAGATGGATAAACTCAAACCAATGATGAAAACCCCATATTTTTACCCTTGATGGCAACAACACGATGTGTGCCTCGCTACCCCTTCTATCACTGGGTGAGGTCACCGCACGATATGAACCCAAAACCAAGCACTTCTCCCATTGCAAGAATCATAGATCTAGTTGGCCAAACAAAACCCACAACTCGAAGAGATTTACAAGGATATTAAATCATGCATAAGAGAGATCAGAAGAAACTAAAATAAGATTCATAGATAATCTGATCATAAATCCACAATTCATTGGATCTCGATGAACACACCGCAAAAGAAGATTACATCGGATAGATCTCCATGAAGATCATGGAGAACTTTGTATTGAAGATCCAGGAGAGGGAAGAAGCCATCTAGTTACTAGCTATGTACCCGTAGGTCTATGGTGAACTACTCACGCATCATCGGAGAGGTCATGGTGTTGATGAAGAAGCCCTCCGTATCCGAATCCCCCTCCGGCAGGGCACTAGAACGTGCCCCAGATGGGATCTTGCGGAGACAGAAGCTTGCGGCGGCGGAAAAGTACTTTTGATGATCTCCTGATATTTATGGATTTTTAGGGAATATATAGGCGCAAAACCTAGGGCAAAGGAGCCTTAGGGAGCCCACAAGCCAGGGTGCCGCGGGCCCCCCCTGGCCGTGTCATGAGGGCTTGTGGGGTCCCTGGTGACCCCCTTCCCTGATTTTCCGGCTCTCCGATCTTTTTCTGTTCAGGAAAAATTCTTTTTGGAAGTTTCATTCCATTTGGACTCCGTTCAAAATCCTCCTCTGAAAGGGGTCAAAAACATGGAAAAAATAGGAACTGGCACTTGGCACTGAGTTAATAAGTTAGTCCCAAAAAAATATATAAAAGGTATGCAAAACATCCAAAGTTTGACAAGATAATAGCATGAAACCATCAAAAATTATTGATACGTTGGAGACGTATCACCTCACCACTTAAACATACCTCACCCATTAAGCTTTGCTAGTCTTGGTACCTTTAGAAATGAGATTGCTGAGTCCGCATGGCTCACACATCACTACAACAATAGTTGTAGGTATAGGTAAAGCGATACTTTGATGTGAGCATGGTGATTGTTTTATTTGGAGTTTCTTCTTCTTCTTCATTTATTTAGGATGGGTTCCAGGCCGGCAGCCTGGGATAACAAGGAAGGATGTCGTTCTTTTATTATATTATTTCGTCTGTAGTCATACCCTTCACTTCTACATGGTGATAGAATATATTGTTCTATCGTGTTGTTCAAGTTGTAGCTTGTGGTGAGTGCAAGCCAATTCCATATACTCATCTCTTATGTATATGTACTTGTAATGATATCTATTCTTGCGAAATGATGAGATGTGCTTCTATCCCTACTGAGGCCCTCATGCCAAAATAAGGATCGGATCGTATCTTGGGCGTTACAAGTTGGTATCGGAGAATTACCGACCTAGGAGCCCCCTTGATTGATTGAACTTGGCCGAGTCGAGTCTAGAGAGAAACTACTTTGAGTCTAGTTATATATCGGAGAGTAGGATTATTTTTACTCCTCTTCTAAGCTATAGTGAGGAATCTTGAGGTAGGAATTTTAATTATACTCCTCTTCTCACTCAAAAAATTTTAGGATCACACGGGTACTTTGGAAACTATATGATGTCGTTGTGATAGAGATTTTGTTCATGGCGTCTAATGTCAATTTGGGGTAGAAGAGTCCCGGGGAGTTGAGCTCTAGGGGTTTCTTGACACACTTTGTATCATTTAGTTTCCTTAGTATCTCAGGACGAAGGATGTTCGAAATTGCTTCAATACTCTTTGTGGTGAGAGGAGTTTGGCGTCACCCAGTACTGGGGAGAGCATCCAGATTTACTGCCATAATTGTTATCATTCTGATTATGAGGGTCTGAAGTAGATGAGTTTCTGAGATCTCTGGTTATGTGTTGACGGATGTGATACACTCGACAGGTAGTGCTATTGCTAGGAGTTGAGTGATGGATTTTACTCCTTGTATTTGTGGACCCGATTGCATAACCGAATTTTTTTGGAAGTTCTTAGGTGGGAATTCAAGTAGTTACCTAGGATTATCTTCCAATAGATGCAGGCTGTGAGGTTGGGGTTCGACATCTGGTAGACTCATTTGTTCACGGTCTTTCTTACAAAGGACAGTCTCGATATGTTTCATCAGATGTGCTCCGTCAAGCCTTGTAGTTTGCTATGCCTAGGGAGCATATTCGATAGTCATTTCAATGTGACAATCCAATGTACGATTGATCCCGTGCGAGCCTTACCATGAAAATATTGAATGAAATCTCTATCATGAATTTGTTGTGTCTTGTTCATAAGCCTCACCCTTGGTTTTCATTTGGAGAATGGTAATTCGAGTTGCTTCAATGACAAGTGGTGATTTCATATCTTTCCTAAGAGATGTTCTCATATTTATATGAGAGTGCTAATCCTTTTGCTCAATCAACTTTTCATGTTAATTCTTTTTCATCTTGTATGCTTCTCTGCAAGTTAGTTCAATCCTTTTCAATATTTGCAAGCTTCATCCTCATATTGCTTTCCACAGTTCGTCTCATCTGTCCCAAGTTGTCTTTTTTCCCCACCCTCCCGCCCTTTTCTTCAATGATTAGATTATCATCCAAGTGCCTTTGTTTTCAATTATGCTTCCTCTACATTTTCTTCCATATTGTTTCTGGAGAATCATTGTGAAGATGCTCGGGTGTAAGTTCATCATTTTTCATTCTTGTTTTCTCTCTGGTGGATTCAGTTCAATCTTTCGGTGTTCATCTTATCCTTTTCATCCTTTCATGATTCCTATCCTGGAAATTCTTCTCCAAGCCTCTCTTATTTATTCATCCCTCTCTATTCTATCCGGAGTGCTGAAACAATCTCATAAGAATCTTTTTCTCATTCAAATCCTTATAAATTATTTCAAAGCTCTGATCTCATCAAGTTCTTCATTTGTACCAGTGCAATCTCCCTCTTCATAACCAACGGTTTCAATGGTGTTTCCTTTGAGTGGGACCATAACCCCACAGGTTTCCCTACATCTTACCTAGCTCTTCTAATCATTTCTAAAGATCTCTAATTCTTTTCAAATGTGACGTAAGAATGAATTCTATCAGTCATATTCCTTCTCAAGATTGTTTTCAAATTATGTTCATTGTTGGCTCAGCTGTTCCTTACTAATCATTCCGAAGTGTCTTAGTAATTCATGGTGGTGTTCTTGTCATTATTCTTAGCTTAGAAGACCAAAGAAGTGTTTCTCTTAAATCTTGGTCCGTTCTTTTGAAGATTCATGTTTCAGCTTGTTGCTATCCTTTCAAATTGTTTCCAATCATGAGAAATGCCTTCCATATCTATCTGGTGCATTTCAGAGTTGTTTTTATTTCTCGATCCTCCAAAGGACATCATTTCACAGGATTTCTCCATTCTCAGCTTTCAGCTTTCATTCTAAAATTCTTCTCAATTGTGTCCCTTCATTCGCATCTCAAATATTTCAGCGCTTCATTCTATCTTTCTGCTAGACGGATCATGATCTCTTGGCTCTCATGCATATCCATTCATCTCTAGCATCCTCATTCGTTTCAACTCTTACCAGTGTTTCGTTGAAGACTTCTTGAAGTTTGTGCTATTCTCTCTTCAGTCTTTTCACGAAGAATAAGTAGTGTGCAAAATCCGTTGCTTGTCATCAATTACACTTGATGAGGGATAAGCATAACATAATAATTATTCTTATTTCTTCAAAGTGTTTGCATCATTCTTCCGGAGTTGTTCATGATATCAAATTCTCGATTCTAAGTTGTTCATGTTTTATTTTATTTTCCGGAGTTTCAAGTTTTTCTCAAGTATATCTTTGTGAAGTTCCATCTAAATCTTGCAAGATCAGCATCTTATTCTTTTCAACCTTCATTTGTTTTCATCATTCTTTTGTATTAGAAAGCTCTTCTTGGTGATTCGTAAAGGATGTAATTCATTCTCAAAGTATTCTTCAAGATTCTTATTGGAGAACCTCGAGTATTCTTTCTCTTGCATTTCAAAGTGCAATTCTTCCTCCGATTTCCTTTGAGGTGGTGTTATACCATTCTTGATTCATAAGGAGTCTCGAAGGGAATTTGTTTCAAGGATGAGATAATTCAACCCATCTTTTCTTCCATTGAGTTATCTTGGTTTAGATTTTACCGAAAGCTTTTCCAAGGATTGTTGCTATTATGGTGATCATCGTTGATCCAAGTTCTCAATTTATCCTATTGGTGAAAGAAGTTTTCCAAATCATGTTGATCTCAAGCAATCCTTGTTTTTGTTAGTGGAAGATTGTCACCTCATAATTTTGAGATGTTTACCATAAACCCACAACAAGCCTGTTCTTTCGTTGTTGATTTTTCAAAAACTCTGTTCAATTCTTCTTGTAAGGCTGCTTATCAAATCCAATTGTGGTAGAGGTAGTGATTTTCTTATCCGTTCTTTTCTTTCTAGTGATCTAGTTTCTATTCTTTTGTTTCAGAGGCATGTGATGTTGTTATCTTCGTTTCATAATCTCACTTGTCAAGATCATATTATTCCCTTGCTTGTCCATTTAACCGAAGTGTGGTGAAATCTTTTCAAGTTATTTCCATCTTATCAAGTTTTGCCTTATTTTCCTACCGAAGTGCTGCCCAAATTTCTTTTGAATTCTTCCTTGTTTCTCATATCATTGTTCATCATTTACATCCTTCAAGGTTCATTGGTTTCATTCGTTTGTCAAAGAAGCAAATAAATTTCACCTCGTCCTCTTCTCTTTCTCTTCCCCTTTCATTCTAAGAAATCGGGTCGAGATCGCTTGTTAGTGGAGGAGATTTGTAACAGCCCGGAGCCGATGCTCCAGAAAATTCCCCTTTTATTCCATTGATGTCGCTTGATTTATTTGGCTCTTGCATTCATAATTGCATCATGCGCATCATCCGCAATGCATATGCACTGTGTCGCATCATTTTTCAAAAAACTTGCATCCGCTTTTTGTTGTCCGTTCTCTCCGTTTTTGTCGTTAACCATTTCGATACCAACCACACACACAATATTTTGTTTTTAAAAGTGTGTGTAAAACTTTCTCACATTGCTTTGAAAGTTGGCGTGCGGTACTAATATAGTGTAGGTAGGCCGCCTGCCAAATTTCGTCCCAATCGGAGTTCGTTTTGTACCCAAACCATTAAACATATGGCAGCACTACTCGATAATTCATGCGATGTTTTTAGATTTTAAAACTTTGTCATGGCCCTCTATCTTCCCTCTCTTCTCAACCCAACCCCGTGTACATAGCCCACCTAGCCCACCTAGCCAACTTCCGCTTCTGGAACCGTCCGATCGCGATCGCGCGGTCTAAATCGGGGCAACAACCCTTAAACCCTAGCCTCCCTTCCTATTTAAACCACCTCCACCTTCCATTTTTGTACACCACCCTGTCCCAACTCGGGATCTGCACCATCCCAGCCACCAGCCGGCACAATCCCCTCCAAATCCGACTCCACTAGCTCCTGAGTGCCACATGGCGAAGCCTGCCGAGCCCCGCCGCTGCGAGCCGCCGCATGCGGCCATTCCAGCGCCGCCATGTGGCCTCCCCGTCGCCCGAGCATCTTCCACCAGCCATGCGGGCCCGCGAGGCCCAGATCCGGCCCTCCCCGGGCTTGGGTCACACCGCCGTCATACGCTCTCGATTTGGATCAGGGGAGCGACCTCCTCTGCTCTGCCCGTAGCCCCATCTTCAACAAGCCCCATTGCCCGTGCCACTCTGGCAAGCCACCGGACTTTCGACGCCAACGACCAGCACCTTGCCCCAAGCCGAAGTTCCCCTACCCCGATCCTCTCTCTCTCTCTCTTCCTCCTTCCTCGATTCTCTCTCTCAACCTGTCCACATGTCTCATTCCCTGCACGACGCCATGGATGGCCGCCCCAAGCACCGCAGCGCCGCCCGTCGCTGGGAGCCTCGTTGCGCACCTCCCACGTCCAGATCTGGAGGCCCACACACCGGATCCGCATGCCCTGCACCTCGCCGGAGCCTAGCCGTCACCCCAAGCCCCCTCCCTCATCGCCGTCCTCTGCTCGGGCATGAGCACAGGAACGACGAGCCACCGCCTTCCCTACATGAGCCTCGCCTCGCCAGCGGCCCGACCACGCATGGCCTAGTTCGCCTCCCCTCCGTGAGTCTCCTCTGCTTCCTACTATGCCAGGCCGAGCAAAGTGAGCCCCGACGACCCATAACCATCGCCTTGTGCGTAATTTAGTTACGCGGCAACCTTATATGCAGCTGGCCCATTTACTTAGTTTCGGTCCATACGTTTTGTTCAGACCCAAGAATTTATTCAATTATCTAGGAATTGCATAATTTCAAAAAAATGCCATCATTTCAAATGCTCATAATTAAATAATATTGCATTGGATTTAAAAACTTTATACATGAAAAATAATTAGAATTTTGTGTAGATTCACAATATCCAATTCTCACATGTATTTAAAATGCTTAACTTTCAATTTTCATTTAAATTGCATTAATGCCATATTAAAATTGTTTAATTCATAGATATTAAACCGAAATTCTGATTAAAATGTTTTAGATACGTAACTTGACTATAAAAATGTGTAGAATAATGTGGCAACATTTATTTTGCTATTTAACAACTCTAACATTGTGCTATAGGCAGAACAGTATCGAAATCATAATTTGCATATGGGGACTTTCCAGAATTGTTGTTCGTTGTTCCGGCCTCATTTAAACTTTCTTAGAATTCAATGTAATTTAATAATATATTGTTGCATCCATTTTTAACATGTATGTGGTTGTCATTTGTATGCATTTTACATTCATGGCATATTATCTTGTGATGGTCATATCTTTTAAATTGTAGCTCCATTTTAGATAATCTATATATGTAAATCGACTAGAGTCATGTGTAGCATCACATGATCCACTTTATTTTGTTCTTTAAGAAGTATAAATATGATTAGTTAAGATCTGGACCAATTTATAAATTAACATATGGGGTCACTTCAGAAATCATATAAGTTGTTTCCGACCTCATTTCAAATGCCTAGATAGATAGTTTAATTATGCTTCACCTCTTGCCATGTTTAACAACATTCAACTTGACATATAAATAAACAAGAGAAAACTAAATGATTTCAATATGGAGTTTCAAAAATACTCAACTTTTTGCATATTGAGCTTCATTTAACGTTTAGGAGTTGGTTGTTGTGCTAGCCACACCATGCATAATTAATTGAACATGCATCACATTTTTTTGCGCATCCTGTCATGCATATGTTGTGGTGTTTATCGTATGTTGATTGTTGTTTCTCTATTGTTTCTTCTCGATAGAGATCTCAAATCGCTTCGGAGTGTGAGGATTTGTTCAACTACGTTGATTCGTCTATTTCACGGATTTGGTCTTCTTCCGAGCGCGATCACTAGCAAGATGATCATTTCCCTCGATACCACTACTATCATTTCTATGCTAGTTGTCTCATTTCTATCGCTATGTCTAGCCGCCTACCACCTCTTATGTCAAGCCTCCCAACATTGCCATGAAAAGCCTCTAACCCCCTCCACATCCCAGCAAACTTTTGTTTGGCTATGTTACCGCTTACTCAGCCTTCTTATAGCATTGCTAGTTGCAGGTGTAGTTGCTTCCATGTGACATCATGGATATTCTTTTGAATATCACCATATTATTGCTATTTAATTTAATGCACTTATATACTTGGTAAAGGGTGGAAGGCTAAGCCTTCTAGCTCGATGTTTTGTTCCACCTTTGCCACCCTATTTACTTGTGTACCGGTGTTATGTCCATATTGAGTGCTCCTAACATGCTTGGGGTTGTTATGGGAACCCCTTTGATATTCGTTTTGGGATAAGACTCTTCCGGCAAGGCGCAACATTGGTACTATTTTCTTAATAGCAAGTTATTAAATTTGCATAGGGCATTGATCACCCCGTGGATAATTAATCACCCCCTCCCCCCGGGGCCAGTGCTCCTCATGAGTGTTGGTCCAAATCAAGCGAAGTCTGGTGCCCCTGGTCACCCGGGATGTCAGCCAACCCGACGTGCAGCTCATCCGGTCGTGCCCTGAAAACGAGATACGCGGCTCCTATCGGGTGTGTCGGCACGCTGGGAGGCCTTGCTGGATTTGTTTTACCTTTTTCGAACATCTTGTGCGCGGGATTCCGAGGATACTTTGGGCTATCTCGAGTTTGAGATTTTCCGTCGGAATTTCTAAGAAGACCATGGGTCTTCCGTGGTTGAGGTTATTCCACGCAGCTTATGGCAGTTTGCGATGAACTAGTTGGAGCACCCCTCCAGCGTTAAATCTTTCAGAAAGCCGTGCCCACAGTTATGTGGCAACTTGGAAACTTTGTTTTAACACCCGGTCATAGAGAACTTGAAGTAAACTTAATTAAAATATGCCAACTGTGTGTGCAACCGTGACTATCTCTTCTTGTGAAAGCTGCATCCGAAAGAGGACACAGTGGGTTTATGTTTCATGTAAGTAGGTGTTCAGGATCACTTCGTGATCATGATTAGTTCACGTCTGTTATGCATAGATCACCCTCCTCTTGTTCTTGTACTCGTAAGTTAGCCACTGAGATAAATGCTTACTGCTTGTTGCAGCCTCACCACTTAACCATACCTCACCCATTAAGCTTTGCTAGTCTTGATACCTTTGGAAATGAGATTGTTGAATGTGTGTGGCTCACAGATCACAACAACAACAGTTTCAGGTATAGGTAAAGAGATACTTTGATGTGAGCATGATGATTGTTCTATTTAGAGTTTCTTCTTCTTCTTCTTAGATCTAGGATGGGTTCTAGGTTGGCAGCCTCAGATAGCAAGGATGAACGTTGTTCTTTTATCGTTTGATTTCGTCCATAGTTGAACCATGATCTTCTACATGGTGATCGAATATATTGTTGTATTGTGTTGTTCATGCTGTAGCTTGTGGCGAGTGTAAGCCAATTCCATATACACACCTCTTCTGTACATATACTTGTAACGATATCCATTCGTGCGAAATGACGAGATGCGCTTCTATCCCTCTCGAGGCCCTCGTGCAAAAATAAGGATAGGGTCGCATCTTGGGCGTTACAGTTGGCATGAACGTGATGTGAAGTCTAATGCAAAACAAAAATGCTCGACGAATCTTTGTTTTATCGGATGTGATTTCATGCTTTGTACATTTTTTGACATGCCTACAAAAGACTATCAGTTTACTATGATATATAAGATCTCGAGAATTTTGTTTGGAGAAGGATCGAATTTAGGTACACAATATACCCACAAACTCTGTTCTTTTGCATCCATTTTGTATGAAATAAACAATGAACACATGAAGTTCAAGTATTGAAGGCAAGGTAGTGATAGTTACAAGAGACCTAATAGTCAAAATAAAGCTCGTGAAGTATTTTTAAAATTCGATGTTGTTTTGGCATTCCTAAAACGAGAAAGTCAAATTGATATAACAGAATGGTCCAAAAGAAAATAACGAAAGGAGTTAAGTATACATAAAAAGTTAGATGTTACAAAAAATGAGAATTTTCTCGTTTAAAAATATTTTGAAAATCAAGAAGTTCGGATTTAAAAAAAAGGAGTCCAATGTTTTTTCTATCAAAATATATTTTCATGGTTCTAAAAAAGAAGAAGAAGGTCAATTTTAGAAAATAGAGAAGTTTAAGGAAGTTATATCGTAAACCATATTTCCATGTTTATAAAAAGAGAATAGAAGTTCAAATTTAAATTACACAACGGTTCAACTAAAATAAAGGGCCAACTAGAAAAACTTCTAAACCCCCGAGAATTAGAAAAACATCTCAACACACAAAGTTGTACCTTTTGATGGATTCTAATGGTTATTTCAAATATTGTTTTAGAAGTTCACATTAAAAACAACGAGCGGTTCAACTACTACATAGAGTGTGTTTCATATAAGAAAAAAAGAATAAAAAGGCAAACTCTAAAAAGGGTTTTGCTAGAAGTTCTGGTGGTCGGTCTAGGAAGTTCAAAAATTCTTGTAAAGGAGGTTTACATTGTATTTACTTTTGAAATTAAACATGAAAATGGTGAATGAAAAGGCAAGGTCCAAATTTTTTGTTGTTATAAGTTCAAGTCCTCGGCCGGAGAAAGTTAAAAAATATTGTGAGAGAAGTATGTACAACAGGAATATCATTTGTGTAACACCGACGAATAGGTAAGAAATTACAAATGAAAATACGTGACAGAAGGTCAACGTGAAAACAGTGGGAAGTTCAACTACTACACTGCATGAATTTCACATGAAAATGTTTCAAACCATCGCGAGTGTGGAAAAATGATCAACACAGAAAAGTTGCATGTTTACAGTAGCTTTCCATCGGTATATCATTTGATCACTTCCGATGAGGGGAGGAGATTTAATAGAAAAAACAACAAGTGAAAAATAGAGTGAAGTTCATGGAGACAAGCCGAGAAGTTCATGTTTTTCACACGGTGCATTTTCGAACACTTTGTTTCGCGTTAAAGGCAAAACGCATGATCTCGCAATTTTCAAGATTGCTTGGAAACGGCTATGAATGAGAAAAAACTATATACATGAAACATTTTCGCATTTTCCGCATCTTTTCAACAATATATCATTTTGCCCCATTCCAATAAAGTTTGTAAATCTACAGCCAAAAAACATTTTTATCCACTTTTAGATTTGATTTAAAACCGTGAAGAGAATTGGAAAAAACAATCTACATATAAAAGTTTCGCATTTATTTAAGCTTTCCAATGCCACATCATTTGCTCCATTCTAACAAACCATTGATGAACTAATGTGAAAATACAAACTCTGTACAACTTCTGTTGTTTTCTAAATTACCTTTAAACCATTTAAAGTTGTTAGAAACTTTTCATATGAATATATGCAAATTTTCATAAGCTTTAAAACGCCATATAATTTGCTTCAGTTATAGTAGCCGTTGTCAAATTAACCCCAAAATACGAACGCGACTGTTCGCTTTCAGAAATTCCATCATTTTGAAATTCCTCTTTAACCATACGGAATTTGGATAGCCGATTTGCAGCGGCTATCCAACGCCATCTCATTTTCCTCATTCCGATAAATGGTTTAGAAATAACCTGGAAAATATGATTCATGTTTTTTATATGAAGAAAAATGGTTTTCAAAACTGCTCTTAAACCATATAGATTTTGCCAAAAACTGAACCTAGGTTGTTACCAAGGTGTCCATAGCTTTCAAATGGTATATCACACGCCCCATTTGGACAATATTAGCGGATGTTTGACATAACACTCGGGAAAGGTCAATTACTACAATGCATGAATGTCAAATGAAAATATTTTAATCCGTCGCAAGTATGAAAAAATGATCAACATGAAAAAGTTGTGTGTTTACAACAGCTTTCCATCTCTATATCATTTTCTGAATTCCAGTGAGTGGATGCAGAGTTACTAGCAAAAACAACATGTGAAAAACAGAGTGAAGTTCATGGAGACAAGTTGAGAAGTTCATGTTCTTCACAATGTGCATTTTCGAAGAATGTGTTTCGCACTAAAGGTAGAACACATGATCTCGTTGTTTCCAAGATTGCTTGAAAACGGCTAGGAATCAGGGAAAACTATCGACAGGAAAAAGTTTCGCATTTTCTGTATCTTTTCAACGGTATATTATTTGCCCCATTCCGACAAATTTTGTGAAAACTACGGCCAAAAAACCTTTTTAGCCATTTTTAGAATTGACTTAAAACCATAACGAATTGGAAAAAATAATCTACATATAGAAGTTCCATATTTCTCCAAGCTTTACAATGCCATAGAATTTGCTCCATTCCGACAAACAATTTAGAAATTAACATGAAAATATGAGCTCGGTACAACTTCTACCATTTTCTAAATAACTTTTAAACCGTTAATAGTTAGAAGAAATTTTTTATATGAAAAGATGTGCATTTTCATAAGCTTTCCAACTCCATATGACTTGCGTCGATCGGACTAGCTATTTTCAAGTTAACCCTGAAATACGAACCCGACTGTTTGGTTTCAGAAATTTTGCCATTTTTTAAATTCCTCTTTAACCGTAGGGAATTTGGAAAAACTTTAAACATATGAAATGAGCGTATTTGCAATAGCTATCCAAGGCCATATCATTTGCCTCATTCCGACAAACGCTTTAGAAATATTATGAAAAATACCATTCACATTTTGTTGTATGAACAAAAACGATTTTCAAAACTGCTCTTAAATCGTTAACATTTTGACAAAAAATTAACTTAGGCTACTACGAGAGTGTCCATAGCTTTAAAATGGTATATCCCAAGCCCCATTTGGTCAATTCCAATGGAAGTTCAACTTATCATCCGGGGAAGTTCAACTTCTACTGCTGGGAGGAGTCAGCCCGGGATTAGAATATTATTCTCATCCCAGGATCACAATAGTGTTGATAAATATGTATGGGTATATATATATGTGTGTGTGTTTGGAGCACGTGCATGTAGTGGTTGTCTTCGAACGGTACTCTCTCTCACGTGGTTATCGACGGCAAGCCTATATATTCATGGGCTCGCATGGACATCCATGATCACTTTTTGATCGACAAATGTACGAGATATGATACCATGGTGGATTCTTCTTCTTTGGTCCGTGTTATCGTATTATCAGTGTGAGATTCCAGTCCTAAGTTTAAGCGCATACGTACATACGCATGCATGAATCTCCATCATTGGCTTGAAGTGTGGTGTGACATACATATATACAACGTGCCGTCTAACCCTCGCTCCGTGTGGTTTCTGGTTCGAAAGCATGGTGCCACATAAAAGTTGTGCATTTGGGTATTCAAACATGAACACTCCATACATATGTTTATGTCACATGCACGTAGTGGTTGTCTTTGAGCACTACTTGTGTGATTATTGGCGAGCTAGCCCATCTCTTGGGTCGCGTGGACGTCCATCACTTTGACCAACAACAAGAGAGAGGTTGTACGACCAAGGTGGATTCTTTGATCTTGGTATGTTTTACGATACATCTTGGTGAGATGCCCTCTCCCGCCGACTCAAAGTGTGTGTGTGTGTGTTGTTTTCTCTGTGTGTGCGTGTGTGCATGTGTGCGTGTGTGTGCATGTGTGCGTGTGTGCATGTTTGCGTGTGTGTGCATTTGTGTGTGCGTGTGTGTGCATGTGTTTGTGTTCATGTGTGTGGGTGGGTGCATGTGAGCGTGCGTGCGTGTGTGTGGGTGTGTGTGTGTGTGTGTGAGGGGGGGGCTACTTCGCACTTTGCTAGGTGAACCTCCATGAGGTCCGGATGTTCGGTTAATTTGCGAGGCACATGTGTCATATCAAAGTTGTGAATTGGGTATTCAAATATCACACCACCCTTTTCATACATATAGTTGGGCTACCTACACGTAGTTCGTATGTGGTCTCACCCCATCTTGCGCCAGAAGCACACATTTATGGGCCCGCATATGGTCCACCTTTCACTAAAAGCGAAACGGGGTTGGGTTTTAACCATGATGGACTCCCATAGGTTAGACCTAGCTATTTGGGGCATGTGTTCATAGCTAGGATTCACCTCCTCCCAACACGAAGGGGGGCAAGCAATACCGTGCTCTTTGTGAGTCACGTGCCACATCAAAGTTGTGCATTTGGTATTTGAACATCAAAACACCCTTTTCATATATATTTTTGGTCCACATGCAAGTTTGTTTGTGTTCTGACCCTTTCCCGCGTTATTTTCGCCAAAGTTATAAACATTAGACAAGTCGAGTGACGCAATAGACATTGTTCATTCACACTACCCGTGGGCCACGCCCGTGCCCCTATCACTCACATCAGTAAAATACATTGGGCTCCACGAGGCTTCCCTCGCAATCTCAAAAATATCTACCCGCCTGCAGGGTTTTTCTGTTTCATAACACACGGTTATTATGTTTCGATTGTGTGTGATGTTTGCTGTTCCCGCTCCCGCCTGCATCCCTCAAAAATATCTACCCGGCTCGAGGGTTTTTCTGTTTGATAACACACGGTTGTTTTCCGGGACCGTGTGTGATGCATCATCCAAATTTTTTAATAGCCCCAACATTTTACTCCCACGTAGTAAAATTTTAGTAGCCGCATCATTTCCTCAAACACCACATACCCCTAAAAAACTTAGCGCATGCGCGCGCACACACGCACACCCCACAACCCCTCCCTCGCTCAAAACCCTAGCAAGGTCACCGCCGCCGCCACCACCGCAAGGCCTTCATTGTCAACATCTGCCGGTTTGCTCGTGCAGCTAACCCACTGATCTCCATACCCTAGCCGCTCTGAGTTTCTTAGATGACGTGTGTCGAACGCCCCCTTTCCCATAGATGCCCATCCCCATCCCCATCCTACACTCCATAGCGTCGCAACCTAAGCGCGGCTACACTTCTCGTGGAGCTCGAGGAGCGACTGGCCCAAAAGAGGTGTATCGCAGCCTCTTCACCCGACGTCACCGAGGTGGCCGCCGAGGAAGCCGGTGACCATTCGTCGTTGCAGGGTATTAATCAGCGGGCTAGATTAAGCTGGTATGTCGTGGACGCCGGCTACAACATCGAGGTCATTGACAGCGACGGCCTCATGCGGGCTATGTCATAAGTAAATTGGGCCACCCCCAATCCCTCGAGTTCAATCGCCATCGATCTCATCGACGGCCCCGCCATTGATCTCCTCTCGCTCGATGTCAACAATTTGCCATCCACATCGCCATCGAGCCCCTTTTGTCATTTCTGAACGGCATGTTCTATGACGCTGGCTTCGGATCCATAGCTACTAAGTCAGACCTCATCGACGGCGACCACGAGGAGGGCACCCTCTCTGGATCTTCCAAGAGGAAAGATCCCATCAGCGACATCGGGGAGGGCACCCTACAACTGTTCTCTTCCATGGGGAGGAGCACATCTGCGACAACATGGAGCGCACCCAGGGTTTGTGCTCTTCCCACAGGAACAAGTCCATCTGTGACAAGTGAGGAAACCCATGATTTGTTTTGTCGTGCCTCATCACACCGGGAACCCATGATGTGTTTTGTCAAGTCCCTTTTGTAGTCTCGTGAGAATATCGCCACGTTTAATTGCTATATTTGGTTGTTTGCAGTATGCCTTGTTTATTTCAGTTGTTCACATTGTGATGCTCTATATGTGCAACTATTTACTCGGCAGTACATTTTCATCACTACCAGTTTTAAACATACTTGTAGGAATGAATATATTTGCTTGTTGTTAAGCGTGTTATAGCTAACATATGCCTCTTTTAAAGTTTTTTGGTTGTTCGCTTGTTTGTAGTTAGCATATGTCTAGTTTGAAATGCTACCTTTGGTTGTTTGTAGTATGCCTTTTTATTCTAATTATTCACAACGTGATGTTCTATATGTGCAAGTATAAACTGCGCAGTTCAATTTCATCAATACCAGTTTCAACAATACCACTATGAATTACTAAATTTGGTTGTTGTCACTACAGGAATTAGACACTTTGTTGCCTGCCATGACGGAGGGCAAAGAGGTGATCCACCGACGACAAAGGTCTTTGTCGTCAGCCTACTATCGGCAGCATATCACCTTCTTTACCGTCAGTCTGCCTTAAGCAGACGACAAAGGTCTTCGCCGTCAGCCTCTGGCACCGAGAAGACGGCAAACATGCTTAGACGGCAGCCGACAGGAAATGCCTCCGTTAGGGCTAACGGAGGCATTGTCATCTGCCTTCCTCCCTCTCTTTGTCGTCTGCCTCCCTCCCTCTCTTTGTTCTCTGCCTCCCTCCCCCTCTTAGTCGTCTGCCTCCCTCCCTCTCTTTGTCGTCCGCCCCCCTCCCTCTCTTTGTCGTGTCCCTCCCTCCCCCTCTTTGCCGTCTGCTTCTATGGGCCAGCACAGAGTTGGGCCAGCGCAGGAATTAGACTCTTTGTTGTCTGCCTCCCGAGGCAGCGGACGGCAAAGAGCCCATATGGCTAGCTGCTGCCTAGGTTGCACAGCTGGGCGGCAGATGGGAGACGACAAAGAGCCCATATTGTCACATTTTTTGTTTATTGTTTCTATTTCACAACACATATATATATATATAATTCATATCACATATATGATATATAGGTCACAACACATATATGATATACATATAAAGTTCATCAATGCCATTTGTTCATCAATGTACATCCCATATATCAAAAGAACCAACATATACAAAGTTTCATCCATATATACATATACATATAGTTCCACATATATTTTTCATCCATATATACATATACATATAGTTCCACATTGTTCATCAACTCAAATGAAAACTAGAACTAAAGCACTCCAATACCAGCTTCCATGCATGTAGTACATCCAATCTGCAAAATGGGAATAAGAAAGTCAAAAGAAGAAGAACAACAACATATATATGAAAAATAAGCTAAATTGAAGAAGAAATAGAAGAAGCAAGAAGAGAAGAAGGAGAACAAAAACAAGAAGGAGGAGGAGGAGGAGGAGGAGAAGGAGAAGGAGAAGGAGGAGGAGAAGAAGAGAAGAAGAGAAGAAGAAGGAGAAGAAGGAGGGGAAGAAGGAGGAGAGAAGAAGAAGGAGAAGAAGGAGGGCTCCTTCTCCTTCTTCTCCTCCTTCTCCTTCTTTTCTTCTTCTCCTCCTCATTATTCTCCTTCTCCTTCTCTTTTTTTTCTCTTCTTCCTTTTCATTTCTCCTCTTCTCCTATTCTTGGAGCTAAATTAGCTAACTATGTCTTTTTGAGCTAAATGGGCTAATTATGTCATTATAGAGGAAACCAAGCTAAGTATATAATATTAATGAGCTAACCACGGTTCTTATGCCATTTTGACCTTATAATGTCTTTTAGGAGCTTAATTAGTCATTTTAATGAGCTAACCAAGGTTCTTATGATGCTTTTACCTAACTAAGCTAATTATGTCATTTTGAAGGATAATTAGCTAAGTATGTCTTTGTTGGGGAAAATAAGCTAAACTGAAGAAGAAAGAGAAGAAGCAAGAAGAGAACAAGGAGAAGAAAAAGAAAAATGATAAGGAAGAAGAAAAGAAGAAGAAAAGAAGAGGAGAAAAAGAAGGAGAAGAAGAAGGAGAAGAAGAAGGACAATAAGGAGGAGGGAAGAATAAGGAGAAGGAGGAGGAGAAGAAGGAGGGCTCCTTCTCCTCCTTCTCCTTCTTCTCTTCTCCTCCTCCTCCTTCTTCTCCTTCTCTTCTTTTTCTCTTCTTCTTCTTCTTCCTTCTTTTCATTTCTCCTCTTCTCCTCTTCTTGTAGCTAAATTAGCGAAGTATGTATTTTTGGAGCTAAATGGGCTAATTTTATCATTTTAGAGGAAAACAAACTAACTATATAATATTAATGAGCTAACTAAGGTTCTTATGCCATTTTGAGCTTATTATGTCTTTTAGGAGCTTAATTAGTCATTTTAATGAGCTAACGAAGGTTCTTATGATGTTTCTACCTAACTAAGCTAATTACGTCATTTTGGAGGATAGTTAGCTAAGTATGTGTTTGTTCGGGAAAATAAGCTAAACTGAAGAAGAAATAGAAGAAGCAAGAAGAGAAGAAGGAGAATAAATAGAAGAAGGAGAAGGAGGAGGAGAAGAAGAAGAAAAGAAGAAGAAAAGAAGAGGAGAAGAAGAAGGAGAAGAAGGAGGGCTCCTTCTCCTTCTCCCCTCCTTCTCCTTCTTCTCTTATTCTTCTCCTCCCCCTTCTTCTCCTTCTCCTTCTCTTATTTTTCTCTTCTTCTTCTTATTCTTCGTTCTTTTCATTTCTCCTCTTCTCCTCGTATTGGAGCTAAATTAGCTAAGTATGTATTTTTAGAGCTAAATGGGCTAATTATGTCATTTTAGAGGAAAACAAGCTATGTATATAATATTAATGAGCTAACCAAGGTTCTTATGCTATTTTGAGCTTATTATGTCTTTTAGGAGCTTAAATAGTCATTTTAATGAGCTAACCAAGGTTCTTATGATGTTTTTACCTAACTAAGCTAATTATGTCATTTTGGAGGATAATTACCTAAGTATGTCTTTGTTGGGGAAAGTAAGCTAAGTTGAAGAAGAAAGAGAAAAAGAAAGAAGAGAAGGAGAAGAAAAAGAACAAGGAGACGGAGGAGGAGAAGAAGAAGAAAATAAGAGGAAAATAAGAAGGAGAAGAAGAAGGAGAATAAGGAGGATAGAAGAACAAGGAGAAGAAGAAGGATAAGAATGAGGGCTCCTTCTCCTTCTTCTCCTCCTTCTCCTTGTCTTCTTCTTCTCTTCTTCTTGTCCTCCTCCTTCTTCTTCTTCTCTTTATCCTTCTCTTCTTTTTCTCTTATTCTTGTTCCTTCTTTTTATTTCTCCTCTTGTCCTCTTCTTGGAGCTAAATTAGCTAAGTATGTATTTTTGGAGCTAAATGGGCTAATTATGTCATTTTAGAGGAAACCAGGCTAAGTATATAATATTAATGAGCTAACCAAGGTTCTTATGCCATTTTGAGCTTATTATGTCTTTTTGGAGCTTAATTGGTCATTTTAATGAGATAACCAAGGTTCTTATGATGTTTTTACCTAACTAAGCTAATTATGTCATTTTGGAGGATAATTAGCTAAGTATGTCTGTGTTGGGGAAAATAAGCTAAATTGAAGAAGAAAGAGAAGAAGCAAGAAGATAAGAAGGAGAAGAAAAAGAAGAAGGATAAGGAGGAGGAGAAGAATAAGAAAAGAAGAACAAAATAAGAGGAGAAGAAGGAGAATAAGGAGGAGAGAAGAAGAAGGAGAAGAAGAAGGAGAAGAAGGAGGGCTCCTTCTTCTTCTCCTCCTTCTCCTTCTTCTCTTCTTCTCCTCCTCCTTTTCTCCTTCTCCTTCTCTTCTCCTTCTCTTCTTTTTCTCTTCTTCTTCTTCTTCTTCCTTCTTTTCATTTCTCCTCTTCTCCTCCTCTTGGACCTAAATTAGCTAAGTATGTATTTTTGGAGCTAAATGGGCTAATTATGTCATTTTAGAGGAAAACAAGCTAAGTATATAATATTAATGAGCTAACCAAGGTTCTTATGCCATTTTGAGGTTATTATGTCTTTTAGGAGATTAATTAGTCATTTGAATGAGCTAACCACGGTTCTTATGATGTTTTTACCTAACTAAGCTAATTATGTCATTTTGGAGGATAATTAGCTACATGTGTCTTTGTTGGGGAAAATAAGCTAAATTGAAGAAGAAATAGAAGAAGAAAGAAGAGAAGAAGGATAAGGAGGAGGAGAAGAAGAAGAAAATAAGAAGAAAAGAAGACGAGAAGAAGAAGGAGAATAAGGAGGAGAGAAGAAGAAGGAGAAGAAGGAGGGCTCCTTCTCCTTCTTCTCCTCCTCCTTCCTCTCTTCTTCTTCTATTCTTCTTCTCCTCCTCCTTCTCCTTCTATTCTTTTTATATTCTTCTTTTTATTCCTTCTTTTCATTTCCCCTCTTCTCCTCTTCGTGGAGCTAAATTAGCTAAGTATGTATTTTTGGAGCTAAATGGGCTAATTATGTCATTTTAGAGGAAAACCAGCTAAGTATATAATATTAATGAGCTAACCAAGGTTCTTATGCCCTTTTGAGCTTATTATGTCTTTTAGGAGCTTAATTACTCATTTTAATGATCTAACCAAGGTTCTTATGATGTTTTTACCTAACTAGGCTAATTATGTCATTTTGGAGGGTAATTACCTAAGTATGTCTTTGTTGGGTAAAATAAGCTAAATTGAAGAAGAAAGAAGAGAAGAAGGAGAAGAAGGAGATAAGAAGAAAAATAAGAAGAGAAGAAGAAGGAGAAGAAGAAGGAGAAGAAGGAGGAGAGAAGAAGAAGAAGGAGAAGAAGGAGGGATCCTTATCCTTCTTCTCCTCCTTCTCCTTGTTCTTATTCTCTTCTTCTTCTTATTCCTTCTTTTTGTTTTTACTATTTCAATTGAGCTTATTATGTCATTTTGGAGCTAAATTAGCTAAGATATGAAACTAGTGGTTTCACTAACCATTTTGGAGCTAAATTAGCTAAGTTATGAAACTAGTGGTTTCACTAACCATTTTTCCTAGTAGAAATCAAGTAGGAGCTTATTATGTCATTTTGGAGAAAACAAACCACAGTGGTCATCAAGGAGGAGAAACACCAGGGTTGCTTGCGTCGGCTTCATTTGGAGATGGTTGCCATGGAGAAGGGTCGTGCGGTGCCGCTCGGGAGTTATTCTGCAGAAAAGATATTTTGCAATGTCTCGGTTAGCATGATGACACTCAATTGTTAGTACTAGTTTATAATGACCATTGAAATGAAACTCACCGTGCCAATCGCAGAGAAGATGGGCATCGGCGGAGGGGCTTGACCGGTCTTCTTGTACATAGACTGCACATTCGGTTTTGAAGAGTCAGTCGTATTAGTTAGTAATGAAACAGACATTACACACATTATTTGGCTAATGTGAAAAGAAACTTACCACAATAAGCTCGTACGTGGCCAGGTGAGCCGCCTCATTCCGGGCCCTCTCCTCCTCAATCAACCGAGCCATGGCCCGGTCCCTCTCCTCAAGAGCAGCCTGAAGAGCAGCCTAGCTTGCCGCTCTCTCTTTCTCAAGAGCAGGCTCGTTTGCCGCGCTCTCTTTTTAAGAGCAACCTGCAACACCATTCCTCATTACCACAGTAATGATCGATGGCCACACACACAATGAAATGGATGAAAGTTTTCTGAGACCGTACAACTAACCTCGATGGCAAGATCGACTGGCCGTGGATGAGGCGTTATCTTAGGACAGGAGCTCGACTTGCGCGCCTTGATCTCTGGGAGAGTGAGTGGACAACGTATTATCCCATGTCCAATGGCTATCGAGCCATGGGGCCTCCCGCCACCAGATATCATCACCAGCTCTAGATCCAAAGGTTCCTGGCTCGAGTTAAAGTCCTCCCCTTTCCAAGCCTTCCCAGTGTCCCTGTATTTCACGAGCTTGTGGTGGGATGAGATGTTGGTGAAGTTATTTGGATCATCCAGGTCAGACTCAGAGAATTCCTTCGCCTTCTTGTACGAGGCGGTATGGGCCATGCCAGAAAGGTTGTACAACTCTGGCATCTCTGTCTTATTGTGATGCGCCTAAAAGAGAGGAACAAAGTATTAGTAAGGGGTTGAAGCTAGCATGAAGAATGAATTGCATGAATCATGAAGAAAACCACATACCCAGTTTCGTCCGAACTGAAGTAAGTTGGCGCTGCCTTGATGGTGTGGCACACCAACCATTTGGCTACGCCGATCCTTTGCATTGTCGTGGACGGCTCGCCAGTTGCCTGTGCACCACTCATCCACCAACGCCTCCCAACAATCCATCTTATCCGCACACCATCTCGGGGGCACCTATATGTTACTAGAAAGAATTTTGAGCGCTACGCCTATGAATCAAATCAATAAAACTACGTACAAGGCCTTAAGAATAGGTAATTACCTTCATGTACTGCTCCTTCTTTAGACACTTTCCGCAGCACTCCTTCTTCTGCTTCTTAATACCACGCGTGGCGTAGTAGTCTCGAATGGCCTGCGGCCGAGCCTCGTGGCGTAAGTTATGTAATAATCGCCTACACTCGGCCTCGATAACCTTGGCCGCCTCCTCCTCATATCCGTCCTCACACCTATAGAAGGTCCGCAATCAAACGAGACAACACCAATTAGTACAATAATTAGCTATATTGTTAATTTTAGATTGTGTAAAAGGATAATTTACCCAAAAGTTGTTGATCACCATCTCGGCCCTCGTGTGGCACAAGACACCATCTATAATCTCCTCTGGCGGGGCCTGCGCAGCCTAGTAGTGCTCACAGGTAAATCCTAGTGTAGGAACCTCGCCCTCACCAGGCAACGTGACAAACCCCGGGAAATTTGTCCGGCAAAGCACACCAAGGACGCTGTTCGGCTTGCGGACTCCACCAGGGTGTTTCCATCCCCTGCAGTATGATAAGGTCAACGCATTAGATATTTAAAGAAACTTGAAGGCAGAAGCTAAAAAAAGAGTAAATGTACTTACCCATCCCCTTCAGGCTTAATTACCGGCCTCTGCTCACGGGTAGCCGGTGCGATCGGGAGACGTGTACTACCACGCTTGTACAAGGTGGCCCCGTACACCTACACCTCGCCCTCACTATCCATAGACTCATCCCCGCCATCAATAGAACAGCCACCCGGACCCTCGGTCCAATCCGGCACCTCGGTCCGATCCGGCGAGGCACCCCATCCGGACCTCTCCACGTCGGCCGAAGCGTGTGTGGCAGGAGTCTCCTGGGACGTAGCCTCAGGAACCGGAGTCTCGTGGGCCGAAGGCACCTCCACACGAGACTGATCCTCGACCGGAGTCTCATGGGCCAAATGCCCGTCCACCCGAGGCTCCTCGACCGAAGTCCCCGTAGCCTCCTCCGCAAACGGGTCCACCATAATAGTCTTGTGCTCGGGTGAATGAGCTGGTGGTGGCGGCGAGGATGGCGCAACAGTCCGCCTACCTCTTCCGCGGCCAGCACCTCTCCCTGTACCCTTCCCCTTCTTCCCTACCCGACCAACACCTCTCCCAGTGGGCAATGCCGCCGACGAACAAGCACCCGCGGGTGGTGTCGTCAGACTGTCTGCTAAGGCTCTACAAAGAGATAGGGGTGGAATGGAAGTACCACCCCTCGTGCGGGCCGACGAAGAAGAACCCGTCGAGCGATCTGGACCCGCGCCCACCATATTTCAACACCTGCTGACCTGCCGTGATAAAGATTAAAATAAATTAGTACAACATAATTTTTTTTGAATAACTGACATGAATAATAATATGTACATCTTCTTATACTTCTTCTTCTTTTTCTTCTTCTTCTTCATCTTCTTCTTCTTCTCTTCTAATTCTTCTTCTTCTTCTTCTTCTTCTTCTTCTTATTATTATTATTATTATTATTCCGTCTTTTCCTTTTTCCTCTTCTTCTTCTTCTTCTTTCTTCTAGTTTTTTTCTTCTCTTATTTTCTTCTAAGTTTTTTATTTTCTATCTATTTTTTTCTTTTCTATCTACTTTTTTCTACCTAATAAACCAACTATCTAATTCAACAAAAAAATATATAAAAAACTAACTATTTAGTTCAAAAGAAAAATAAAAAATAAAATAACTATCAAATTTAACAGAAAAACAGTAAATAAACTAACTATCTAAATTAACTATGTAATTTAAAAGAGAATAATATAAAAAACAGGGGTGGGAGCACTCACCGGAGTTGGGGATGGCCGGGGCGACCGAAGGAGGGGGGAAGCTGTGGGGAGGGGAGCCGGGAGGAGGGGCAGCGCCAAGAGGAGGAGGGGGCGCAGGGAGGAGGCACTACCGGGGAGGAGGAAGGGGCCGACGCGGTGGAGGAGGGGCGGCGCGGTGGGGAAGGAGGGGTCATGGGGAGGAGGAGGGAGCGGCGGTGGAGGAGAGGGCGATGGTGGAGGAGGGGGCAGTGGTGGAGAAGGTGCAAGCTCCGGCGGTGGTGGTGGAGGAGGAGGTACCGGGGAGGAGGAGGGTGCGGTGGTAGCGCAGGGGGAGGAGGGCGTGGCGGTGCAGCGAGGAGGAGGACGCGGCGGCGCAGGGAGGAGGGCGGCACGGCGGCGCAAGGAGGAGGAGGGCACGGCGGTGGTGGTGGTTTCGGGTTTGAGAGAGAGGGGTGGGTGGGGTGCGACAACCGTTAGTTAGGGGAGAGAGGCGCGTGTGTGTGGGGGGCAACGACCGTTAGGGCACAACCTCTTTGCCGGCTGCCCCCTGACGACACAGAGGAGAGAAGCAGACGACAAAGAGGGAGGCCATTAGGCGGAGAGAGGGGCTGCGGGGTGGGCCGCCCATGCTCTTTGTCGTCGGCCTAAATGATCTTCGTCGTCAGCTGGCGCACGACAAAGAGTTGGCTGATGGCAAATAGTATCTTTGCCATCAGCCAGCTCTTTGTTGTCTTGTTTTGGTTAGCTCATGGCAAAGAGAGTCTTCGCCATCAGCCAGCAAACGGCAAAGAAGCAGCAGATGGCAAAATCTCTGATTCCAGTAGTATGTTAAGCATGTTGTAGTTAACATGCCTTTCTATTTTTATTAAACAATAACCAATGTACTTAGACCAACACAATGCGAGTTTGAATGACTAATTTTGCTTGTTGGTAAATGTTAGACCTGTTGCAGTTCACACACCTTTCCACATCTTGTTTTGCTTAAATAGCGTGCTTAAATTTGCACACTAAAGCTATTATTTGGATATTATTTTGTCTACCATGGATATATTTGGTTGATGTTTAGCCTGTTGTGCTTAACATGCATCTCAATGTACTTACACAGTGTTAGAACATATTTCTCCATATGTGGTTTTGGTAATTGACGACAATCCCTATGGACTAATGGTTGCCTTAATTTATATTTGAAGGATTTGTCCATAGGCACTTCATGAAGTATGTTGGTTTCAAGGATTTTATAAGATGACCAAGGTGGTATTCAAGGTTTTATCCAAATATTGGTCATAATGAACCAAGGTTGATCAAGACTAAGTCAAAGAGTGAATTAAGTTGATCAACACACAAAGCATACAAGATGTACCAAGTGGGATCAAGCGATCCCATGGTATGGTAAGCATTGTCCATTCTGCTTTGTGTACTAACATGTGGACTTTGTGAGAATTCCATGTGGGGTTAGGTGTGTTTCCATGGGCTTGCATCAAGAGGAAGATCTCATACAACCCATGGAGGATGACGTCAAGTGGAGATCGTCATCACGATTGCGGTGTGCAAGTTGAAGTGGAGCATCATGAAGATATCATGCTTGAAGCTTGCCGTCCATTGTGCTGGCAATGGACTTGTGAAGATGTGTTGAAGAGTGGCTCGCCCATAGTGGAGTATGGGGGAGAAATTTACAAGTATTCATTGAGCCAACACAATCAAGAAAGGTGGTCCATCTTGAGGAGGTCAAGATCGTCATATTCTAGCTCAAGTGGACTATGTGCAAGGTATAAGTTTGCCCCTGATAGGTTTTCCTATTTTTAGGATAGATTGTCGTACTGTCAAGGGGGGATCTCAAGTGAGTAGCTTGATCATATCATCCGTTGAGAGCTCAAACCATTGGCATACTTGCATCATCATTCTTGGTTCTTGTTTGGTGGTTCTCTTTGTGAGTATTAGAGCTTATGGTCATCATCATGACAAGCTCGAGCTTATCGAAAACGGAGTCCATATGCATCTTCTATGATGTTTTCGATGTTGGAACTTGTTGCCGGTTCTTCATTCATAGAGGTTTCACATCTCTATATCATTGGCATTTTCACAACTGCATGTTCTTCATATTTCCTTTCGATGTTGGATACCTCTTATCGTCATGAATCCAACAAGCTTGAGTTTGCTCAATTCGGAGCTCGTATGCAGAAGTTATGGCACTTCAGGACAGGTTTTCTCTCTCAAGTGGAAGTACCACTAGGGAAGGGCGGTAGTACCGCTCTGGCGGTACTGCCGCCCTCCCCTGTCGGCCTCTCTTCCGCTTATATTTTTCTTCTAGTTTTTCAGGGTCTTTTTCATTTTGAGCAGTAGTACCGCTGGGCGAATGGTAGTACCGCTCCGGTGGCACTACTGCCCCGAGAACTTTGTCGTTTGCGTGTTTTTTCTTGAAATTTCCATTCCAGCAGAAGTACCGCTCGCCTGAGCGGTACTAATTCTTGTGCACGCGCTGAGTGCATAATGATTGGATTTAGAGGGACCTATTTAAGGGGGTCTTCTTCCCCAATGGTTCCTAACTCTTGAGCCTGTGTTCTTCCCCCATTGTTGACCATCTTTGGGCTTGCTAACTCTTAATCCCTCCAATGATTCTTGCTAGTTCTTGAGGGAAAAGAGAGAGGAGATCTAGATCCACATCTCCACCAATCACTTCCTCCTCTATGTGAGGGGAACCCCTTGGATCTTGATCTTGGATTTCTTTGTGAGCTCCTTGTTCTTCCTCTCATATTCCTCCATAGCTTTTGTTGTTATTGAGGGATTTGAGTGTGAGGGACTTGACCACTTCATGAGTTCTTGCCATTGCATTAGTTGCATCGGTTTGAGTTCTCCATAGTGATACATGGAAGTGAAGTTTGAGAAGCTTGTGACCCTTGGGTACTTGGTACCCTAGAAATTCCTCTTCGTGAATGCTTTGGCGTCCTAGAAGCTTGGTGGTGCCTCAGAGCTCAATCATTATGGTGTAAAGCTCTTGGCAAGCGTCGGGTTCTCCAATTAAGTTGTGGAGATTGCCCCGAGCATTTGAGGTCATCATGGAGCCACAGTCCATTGTGGTGAAGCTTCGTGGTGTCGTTGGGAGCCTCCAATTAAGTTGTGGAGATTGCCCCAACCTTGTTTGTATGGGTTCGATGACTGCCCTCAAGGGCCCCTTAGTGGAATCACGACATCTTGCATTATGCAAGGCCGTGAGGAGATTACAATGCCCTTAGTGGCATCTTGGGGAACATTGTGCCTCCACACCGCTCCAAACGGAGATTAGCATCAGCAAGGGTGTGAACTTCGGGATACATCGTCGTCTCTGCGTGCCTCAGTTATCTCTTACCCGAGCCCTTTACTTTGTGACAACCATATTGTTTGTTGTCATATATTTTTCTATCACTTAGTTGTTTATCTTACTTAGCATAAGTTGTTGATGCACATAGGTGAACCTAGTTGGTTTAAATTTTGTGCTTGACAAATTAAATGTTAGTTTTATTCCGCATTTGTTCAAGCCTAAACCGTAATTATTTTAAATTGCCTATTCACTCCCCCCCTCTAGGAGACATCCATGTCCTTTCACGCATGACAATTTTGGGAACGACTTTTGTTGTCCATCGAGGTTAGTTTCATCCCATTGCTTATAGATACTTACTGTTCAGGATATCGATAGCTGGTACCGTATAGGTCGGGGGTTGATAAGGGATTAATCGGTGAATCGAACTTTCAACTAAAAATATGTGTAACCCATTTATCGATAGGTTAACTAGGGCCATAACTAATCTATCTGAGGCTACATAACAACATGCATTGTACTCATTGTCTAAATATGCAATCCTAGGCTACACATCAAGAAGGAAGAGTGTTACCTTAATATTCTAATGATTTCTAGATATACGTACAAGAGCAACAACAACAACAACACAACAGTAGTTAACTGCAGTTAACCAGACGATAATTTGTAAAAATGCAATAAACTCCCCCCGGGGCATAACATAAGATGTTAATTCATCCAATATGTGAGTATATTGTATGTTATAAGATATTATATAATGGGCCTAAGGGAGTGTTGTACTATATCATTGTGCAATTGATGTTTAGCTTCTAATATTAACTTGGTGATTTTAGGTACATATATCATTGGTAAAGATCCGCGCTTCGACCCTTTTTATGTATGGGGCAATGAGATATTGATGAACCAGCATCAAGTGAGGAAACTGATAAAGATTGTTAGTAAAATGGGTCAAAAGATAGAAATTAAAATATGTGTTTATACTTTATCCTTTTCAATATTTGCAAGTTTCATCGTCATATTGCTTTCCACAGTTTGTCTCATCTGTCCCAAGTTGTCTTTGTTTTTCCCCACCCTCCTTCCATTTTCTCATTCAGATCCTTTTAAATTATTTCAACATACCTCATCCATTAAGCTTTGGTAGTATTGATACCTTTGGAAATGAGATTGCTGAGTCATGTGGTTCACAAATCACTACATCAACAGTTGTAGGTATAGGTAAAGCGATACTTTGACGTGAGCATGGTGATTGTTTTATTTGGAGTTTCTTCTTCTTCTTCATCGATCTAGGATGGGTTCCAGGCCGGCAACCTGGGTTACCAAGGAAGGACGTCGTTCTTTTATTATATTATTTCGTCCGTAGTCGGACCCTGCACTTCTACATGGTGATAAAATATATTGTTCTACCATGTTGTTCATGTTATAGCTTGTGGCGAGTGTAAGCCAATTCCATATACTCATCTCTTATGTACATGTACTTGTAATGATATATATTCTTGCGAAAAAACGAGATGCGCTTCTATCCCTACTAAGGCCCTCGTGCCAAAATAAGGATAGGATCGTATCTTGGGCGTTACAAGTTGGTATCACAGAAGTACCGACCTTGGAGGCCCCTTGATTGATCGAACTTGGCCGAGTCGAGTCTACTGAAAAACTACTTTGAGTCTAGTTATATATCGGAGAGTAGGATTAATTTTACTCCTCTTCTAAGCTCTAGTGGGGAATCTTGAGGTATGAATTTTAATTATACTCCTCTTCTCACTTAAAAAAATTTAGGATCACACGGGTACTTTGGAAACTATATGATGTCGTTGTGACCGAGATTTTGTTCCTGGTGTCTCCTGACAATTTGGGGTAGAAGTGTCCCAGGGAGTTGAGCTCTAGGGGTTTCTTGCCACACTCGCTATCATCAGTTTCCTTAGTATCTCACAATGGAGGATGTTTGAAATTGCATGAATACTCTTTGTGGCGAGAGGAGTTTGGCATCACCCAGTACTGGGGAGAGCGTCCAGATTTACTGCCATAATTGTTATCGTTCTCATTACGAGGGTCTAAGGTAGATGAGTTTCCGAGATCTCTGGTTATGTGTTGGCGGATGTGATACACTCGATAGGTAGTGCTGTTGCTAGGAGTTGAGTGATCGATTTTACTCCTTGTATCTGTGGACCCGATTGCATAACCGGAAAATTTAGGGAGTTCTTAGGTGGGAATTCAAGTAGTTACCTAGGATTATCTTCCAACAGATGCATGTTGTGAGGTTGGGGTTCAACATCTAGTGGATTCATTTGTTCACGGTCTTTCTTACAAAGTACAGTCTCAATATGTTTCATCAGATATGCTTCGTCAAGCCTTGTAGTTCGATGCGCCCAGGGAGCATATTCGAGAGTCATTTCAATATGACAATCCAATGTACGATCGAGCCTGTGCGAGCCTTACCATGAAAATATTGAACGAAATCTCTATCATGAATTTGTTGTGGCTTGTTCGTAAGCCTCACCCTTTGTTTTCATTTGGAGTATGGTAATTCGAGTTGCTTCAATGACAAGTGGTGATTTCATATATTTCCTAAGCGGTGTTCTCATATTTATATGAGAGTGCTAATCCTTTTGCTCAATCAAATTTTCATGTCAATTCTTTTTCATCTTGTGTGCTTCTCTGCAAGTTACTTCAATCCTTTTCAATATTTGCAAGTTTCATCCTCATATTGCTTTCCATAGTTCGTCTCATCTGTCCCAAGTTGTCTTTGTTTTTCCCCACCCTCCCGCCCTTTTCTTCAATGATTATATTATCATACAAGTGCCTTTCTTTTCAATTATGCTTCATCTACATTTTCTTCCATATTGTTTATGGAGAATCATTGTGAAGATGCTAGGGTGTAAGTTCATCATTCTTCATTCTTGTTTTCTCTCTGGTGGATTCAGTTCAAGCTTTCGGTGTTCATCTTATCATTTTCATCCTTTAATGATTCCTATGCTGGAAATTCTTATCCAAGCCTCTCTTATTTATTCATCCCTCTCTTTTCTATCTGGAGTGCTGAAAAAATCTCATAAGAATCTTTTTCTCGTTCAAATACTTTTAAATTATTTCAAGGCTCTCATCTCATCAAGTTCTTCATTTGTACCAGTGCGATCTCTCTCTTCATAAGCAAGTGTTTTAATGGTGTTTCCTTTGAGTGGGACCATAACCCCACAGGTTTCCCTGCATCTTACCTAGTTCTTCTAATCTTTTCTAAAGATCTCTAATTCTTTTCAGATGTGACGTAAGAATGAATTATATCAATCGTATTCCTTCTCAAGATTGTTTTCAAATTATGTTCGTTGTTGGCTCAGCTATTCCTTACTAATCATTCCGGAGTGTCTTAGTAATTCATGGTGGTGTTCTTGTCATCATTCTTAGCTTAGAAGACCAAAGAAGTGTTTGTTTTAAATATTGGTCCTTTCTTTTCAAGATTCATGTTCCAGCTTGTTTCTATCCTTTCAAATTGTTTCCAATCGTGCGAAATTCCTTCCATATCTATCTGGATCATTTCAGAGTGGTTTTTATTTCTCGATCCTCCAAACGCCATCATTTCACAAGATTTCTTCATTCTCAGCTTTCAGCTTTCGTTCTCAAGTTCTTCTCAATTGTGTCCTTTCATTCGTATCTCAAATATTTCGGCGCTTCATTCAATCTTTCTGCTAGACTGATCATGATCTCTTTGCTGTCATGCATCTCCATTCATTTCTAGCATCCTCATTTGTTTCAACTCTTACTGGTGTTTCGTTGAAGACTTCTTCAAGTTTGTGCTATTCTCTCTTCAATCTTTTTAGGAAGAATAAGTAGTATGCAAAATCTGTTGCTTGTCGTCAATTACACTTGATTAAGGATAAGCATAACATAATACTTATTCTTATTTCTTCAAAGTGTTTGCATCATTCTTCCGGATTTGTTCATGATATCAAATTCTCGATTCTAAGTTGTTGAAATTTTATTTTATTTTCCGGAGTTTCAACTTTTTCTCAAGTATATATTTCTGAAGTTCCATCTAAATCTTGCAAGATCCTAATCTTATTCTTTTCAACCTTCATTTGTTTTCATCATTCTTTTGTATTCGAAAGCTCTTCTGGGCGATTCATAAAGGATGTAATTCATTCTCAAAGTATTCTTCAAGAGTCTTATTGGAGATCCTCAAGTATTCTTTCTCTTGCATTTCAAGTGCAATTCTTCCTCCGATTTCCTTTGAGGTGGTGTTATAACATTCTTGATTCATAAGGAGTCCCGAAGAAAATTTGTTTCAAGGATGAGATAATTCAACCCATCTTTTCTTCCATTGAGTTATCTTGGTTTAGATTTTACCTAAAGCTTTTCCAAGGATTGTTGCTATTATGGTGATCATCGTTGATCCAAGTTCTCAATTTATCCTATTGGTGAAAGAAGTTTTCCATATCATGTAGATCCCAAGCAATCCTTGTTTTTGTTAGTGGCAGATTGTCACCTCATAATTTTGAGATGTTTACCATAAGCCCACAACAAGCTTGTTCTTTCGTTGTTGATTTTTCAAAAACTCCGTTCAATTCTTCTTGTAAGGCTGCTTATCAAATCCAATTGTGGTAGAAGTAGTGATTTTCTTATCCGTTCTTTTCTTTCTAGTGATCTAGTTTCCATTCTTTTGTTTTTGAGGCATGTGATGTTGCTCTCTTCGTTCCATAATCTCTTGTCAAGATCATATTATTCCCGTTCTTGTCAAGATCATATTATTCCCTTGCTTGCCCATTTAACCGAAGTGTGATGAAATCTTTTCAAGTTATTTCCATCTTATCAAGTTTTGCCTTATTTTCATACCGAAGTGCTGCCCAAATTTCTTTTGAATTCTTGCTTGTTTCTCATATCATTGTTCATCATTTACATCCTTCAAGGTTCATTGGTTTCATTCGTTTGTCAAAGAAGCAACTATGTTTCTCATATCCTTCAAGGTTCATTGGTTTGCAAGTTGGCGTGCGGTTTTAATATATTGTAGGTAGGCCGCCTGCCAAATTTTGTCCCAATCGGAGTCTGTTTGATACCCATACCATTAAACATATGGCGGGACTACTCGATAATTCATGGGACATTTTCAGATTTTAAAACTTTGTCATGGCCCTCTCTCTTCCATTTCTTCTCAACCCAACCCTGTGTACATAGCCCACCTAGCCCACCTAGCCAACTTCCGCTTCTGGAGTCGTCCGATCGCGATCGCGCGGTCTAAATCAGGGCAAGAACCCTCAAACCCTAGCCTCCTTTCCTATTTAAACCACCTCCACCTACCATTTTTGTACACCACCCTGTCCCACCTCGGGATCTGCACCATCCCAGCCACCAGCCGGCACCATCCCCTCCAAATCCGACTCCACTAGCTCCTGAGTGCCACTTGGCGAGCCCTGCCGAGCCCCGCCGCCGCAAGAAGCCGCATGCAACCATTCCAACGCCGCCATGTGGCCTCCCTCTCGCCCAAGCATCTTCCACCAGCCATGTGGGCCCGCCAGGCCCAGATCAAGCCCTCCCCGAGCCTGGGTCGCGCCGCCGCCGTACACTCTCGATCTGGATCAGGGGAGCGAGCTCATGTGCTCTGCCGTAGCCGCATCTTCAACACGCCCCATTGCCCATGCCACTATGGCGAGCCACCGGATCATCGACGCCAACGACCACCACCTTGCCCCAAGCCAAAGTTCCCCCTACCCCGCTCCTCTCTCTCTCTTCCTCCTCCCTCCATTCTCTCTCTCACCCTGGACACGTGTCTCATTCCCCGCAGGATGCCATGGATGGCCGCCCCAGGCATCGCAGCGCCGCCCGTCGCCGGGAGCCTCGTTGTGCACCTCCCATGTCCAGATCTAGTGGCCACCGGACCAGATCTGCATGCCTTGCACCTCGCCGGAGCCCAGCCGTCACCCGAAGCCCCCCTCCCTCGCCGCCATCCTCTACTCGGGCGTGAGCACAGGAACGGCGAGCCACCGCCTTCCCTACGTGGGCCTCGCCTCGCCAGTGGCCCGAGTGCCCCGACCGGCCCGACCGCGCATGGCTCAGTTCGCCTCTCCTCCGCGAGTCTCCTCTCCTTCCTACTATGCCAAGCCGAGCAAGGTGAGCCCCGGCGACCCCTAACCATCGCCATGTGCGCAATTCAGGTACGGAGCAACCTTATATGCAGCTGGCCCATTTACTGAGTCTCGGTCCATACATTTTGTTCACACCCAAGAATTTTTTCAATTATCTAGGAATTTCATATTTTCAAAAAAATGCCATCATTTCAAATGCTCATAATTAAATAATAGTGCATCGTATTTAAAAACTTTATACATGAAAAATTCTTAGAATTTTGTGTAGATTCACAATATCCAATTCTCGCATGTATTTAAAATGCTTAACTTTCAATTTTCATTTAAATTACATTAATGCCATATTAAAATGGTTTAATTATTAGATATTAAACCGAAATTACGATTAAAATGTTTTAGATGCATAACTTGACTAGAAAAATGTGTAGAATAATGTGGCAACATTTATTTTGCTATTTAACAACTCTAAAATTGTGTTATAGGCAGAATAGTATCGAAATCATAATTTGCGTATGGGAACTTTCTAGAATTATTCCTCGTTGTTTCGGCCTCATTTAAACTTTCATAGAATTCAATGTAGTTTAATAATATCTTGTTGCGTCCATTTTTAACATGTATGTGGTTGTCATTTGTATGCATTTTATATTCATGGCATATTATCTTGTGATGGTCGTATCTTTTAAACTGTAGCTCCGTTTTAGATGATCTATATATGTAAATCGACTAGAGTCACATGTAGAATCACACAGTCCACTTTATTTTGTTCTTTAATAAGTATAAAATATGATTACTTAAGATCTGGACCAATTTATAAATTCACATATGGGGTCACTTCAGAAATCCTATAAGTTGTTTCCGACCTCATTTAAAATGCCTAGATAGATAGTTTAATTATGTTTCACCTCTTGCCATGTTTAACAACATTCTACTTGCCATGAAAATAAACAAGAGAAAACCTAAATGATTTCAGTATGGAGTTTCAACAATACGCAACTCATAGCATATTGAGCTTCATTTAACGTTTAGGAGTTGATTGTTGTGCTAGCCACACCATGCATAATTAATTGAACATGCATCATATTTTTTTGCGCATCCTGTCATGCATATGTTGTGGTGTTTATCGTATGTTGATTGTTGTTTCTCTATTTTTTCTTCTCGATAGAGATCTCAAACCGCTTTGGAGTGTGAGGATTTGTTCAACTACGTTGATCCATCTACTTCACGGATTCGGTCTTCTTCCAAGCGGGATCACTCGCAAGATAATCATTTCCCTTGATACCACTACTATCATTGCTATGCTATTTATCGAATTTCTACCGCTGTGTCTATCGGCCTACCACCTCTTATGTCAAACCTCCCAACATTGCCATGAAAAGCCTCTAACCCCCTCCACATCCCAGCTAACCTTTGTTTGGCTATGTTACCGCTTACTCAGCCTTCTTGTAGCATTGCTAGTTGCTAGTGCAGTTGCTTCCATGTGAAAACATGGATATTATTTTGAATATCACCATATTATTGCAATTTAATTTAATGCACCTGTATACTTGGTAAAGGGTGGAAGGCTAGGCCTTCTAGCTCGGTGTTTTGTTCCACCTTTGCCACCCTATTTACTTGCGTACCGGTGTTATGTTCCATACTGAGTGCTCCTAACATGCTTGGGGTTGTTATGAGGACCCCTTTGATATTCGTTTTGGGATAAAACTCTTCCGGCAAGGCGCAACATTGGTACTATTTGCTTAATACCAACTTATTAAATTTGCATAGGGCATTGATCACCCCGTGGATAATTAATCACCCCCCGAGGGGGGGGGGGCAGTGTTCCTCATGAGTGTTGGTCCAAATCGAGCGATGTCTTGTGCCCCCTAGTCACCCGGGATCTCAGCCAACCCGACGTGTAGCTCATCCGGTCGTGCCCTGAGAACGAGATACGCGGCTCTTATTGGGTGTGTCGGAACACTGGGCGGCCTTGGTCGATTTGTTTACCCTTTTTGGACATCTTGTGCGCAGGATTCCGAGGATACTTTGGGCTATCCCGAGCTTGAGGTTTTCCATCGGAATTTCTAAGGAGACCGTGGGTCTTCTGTGGTTGAGGTTATTCCATGCAGCTTGTGGCAGTTTGCGATGAACTAGTTGGAGCACCCCTGGAGAGTTAAATCTTTCGGAAAGCCGTGCCCATAGTTAAGTGGGAACTTGGAAACTTTGTTTTAACACCCGGCCATAGAGAACTTGAAGTAAACTTAATTAAAATATGCCAACTGTGTGTAACCGTGACTATCTCTTCTTGTGAGTTCTGCATCCGAAAGACGACACAGTGGGTCTATGTTTCATGTAAGTAGGTGTTCAGGATCACTTCGTGATCATGATTAGTTCACATCCGTTATGCGTAGATCACGCTCCTCTTATTCGTGTACTCGTAAGTTAGCCACTGAGATAAATGCATAGTGCTTGTTGCAGCCTCACCACTTAACCATACCTCACCCATTAAGCTTTGCTAGTCTTGATACCTTTGGAAATGAGATTGTTGAGTCTGTGTAGCTCACAGATCACAACAACAACGGTTGCAGGTACATGTAAAGAGATACTTTGGTGTGAGCATGATGATTGTTCTATTCAGAATTTCTTCTACTTCTTCTTCAATCTAGGATGGGTTTTAGGCCAACAGCCTCGGATAGCAATGATGGACGTTGTTCTTTTATCGTTTGATTTCGTCCTTAGTCGGACCATGATATTCTACATGGTGATCGAATATATTGTTGTATTGTGTTGTTCATAATGTAGCTTGTGGCGAGTGTAAGCCAATTCCATATACACATCTCTTCTGTACATGTACTTCTAACGATATCCATTCGAGTGAAATGACGAGATGCGTTTCTATCCCTCTCGAGGCCCTCGTGCCAAAATAAGGACAGTGTCGCATCTTGGGTGTTACAGTTGGCATGAACCAGATGTTAAGTCTATTGCAAAAAAATACTCGACGAATCTTTGATTTATCGGATGTGATTTCATGCTTTGTACATTTTTTTGATATGCCTACAAAAGACTATCAGTTTACTATGATATATAAGAGCTCGAGAATTTTGTTTGGAGATGGATCGAATTTAGGTACACAATATACCCACAAACTCTTTTCTTTTGCATCCATTTTGTATGAAATAAACAATGAACACATGAAGTTCAAGTATTGAAGGCAAGGTAGTGATAGTTAGAACACACCTAATAGTCAAAATAAAGCTCACGAAGTATTTTTAAAATTCGATGTTGTTTTGGCATTCCTAAAATGATAAAGTCAAATTGATATAACAGACTGGTCCAAAAGAAAATAATGAAAGGAGTTGAAGTATACATAAAAAAGTTGGATGTTTACAAAAAAAGCGAATTTTCTCGTTTAAAAATAGTTTAAAATCAAGAAGTTCGGATTTTCAAAACTAAGGAGTCCAATGTTTTTTCTATCAAAACATAATTTAACGGTTCTAAAAAAGAAGAAGAAGGTCAATTTTAGAAAATAGAGAAGTTTAAGGAAACTTATAACGTAAACCACATTTCCGTGTTTACAAAAAGAGAGTAGAAGTTCAAATTTAAATTACACAACGGTTCAACTAAAATAAAGGGCCAACTAGAAAAACTTCTTAACCCCCAAGAATTAGAAAAACATCTCAACACACAAAGTTGTACCTTTTGATGGATTCTAATGGTTATTTCAAATATTGTTTTAGAAGTTCACATTGAAAACAACGAGCGGTTCAACGACTACATAGAATGTGTTTCATATAAGAAAATAATAATAAAAAGACAAACTCTAAAAAGAGTTTTGCTAGAAGTTCTAGTGGTGGTCTAGGAAGTTCAACAATTCTTGTAAAGGAGGTTCACATTGTATTTACTTGTGCAACATAAACATGAAAATGGTGAATAAAAAGGCAAGGTCCAATTTTTTTTGTTATAAGTTCAAGTCCTCGATCGGAGAAAGTTAAAAAATATATTGTGAGAGAAGTATGTACAAAAGGAATATCATTTGTGTAACACCGACGAATAGGTAAGAAATTACAAATGAAAATACGTGATAGAAGGTCAACGTGAAAACAGTGGGAAGTTCAACTACTACACACCATGAATTTCACATGCAAAATTTTCAAACCATCGCGAGTATGGAAAAATGATCAACACGGAAAAGTTGTGTGTTTACCGTAGCTTTCCATCGGTATATCATTTGCTCACTTCCGACGAGAGGAGGAGATTTACTAGCAAAAACAACAAGTGAAAAATGGAGTGAAGTTCATGGAGAGAAGCCGAGAAGTTTATGTTCTTCACACGGTGCATTTTCGAACACTTTGTTTCGCGTTAAAGGCCAAACGCATGATCTCGCAATTTTCAAGTTTGCTTGAAAACGGCTATGAATCATAGAAAACTATCTACATGAAGCAGTTTCACACTTTCTGTATCTTTTCAACGATATATTATTTGCCCCATTCCGATAAATTTTGTAAATAATACAACGAAAAAACATTTTTATCCAATTTTCGAATTGACTTAAAACCGTGAAGAATTAGAAAAAAAATCTACATATAAAAGTTTCGCATTTATTTAAGCATTCCAATGCCACATCATTTGCTCCATTCTGACAAACCATTGACGAATTAATGTGAAAATATAAACTCTGTACAACTTCTGTTGTTTTCTAAATTACCTTTAAACCATTTAAAGTTGGAAGAAACTTTTCATATGAATAGATGCACATTTTCATAAGATTTCAAATGCCATATCATTTGCTTCATTCAGACTAGCCGTTGTCAAATTAACCCCAAAATATGAACGCAACTGTTTGGTTTCAGAAGTTCCATCGTTTTTGAAATTCCTCTTTAACCGTAGGGAATTTGGAAAAACATTCAATATATGAAATGGGCCGATTTGCAGCAGCTATCCAAGGACATCTCATTTGCCTCATTCCGATAAATGGTTTAGAAACAACCTAGAAAATATTATTCATGTTTTTATATGAAGAAAAACGGTTTTCAAAACTCCTCTTAAACCGTATAGATTTTGCCAAAAATTGAACCTAAGTTCTTACCAAGGTGTTCATAGCATTCAAATAGTATATCACAAGCCCCATTTGGACAATATTAGCGGAAGTTTGACCTAACACTTTGGGAAGGTCAACTACTACAGTGCATGAATGTCAAATGAAAATAATTAATACCGTCGCTAGTATGAAAAAATGATCAACATGAAAAAGTTGTGTGTTTACAATAGCTTTCCATCTCTATACCATTTTCTCAATTCTAGTGAGTGGATGCAGAGTTACTAGCAAAAACAACACGTGAAAAACAGAGTGAAGTTCATGGAGACAAGTTGAGAAGTTCATGTTATTCACGTTGTGCATTTTCGAAGAATCTATTTTGCACTAAAGGCAGAACACATGATCTCGTTGTTTTCAAGATTGCTTGAAAATGGCTAGGAATCAGGGAAAAATATCTACAAGAAAAAGTTTTGCATTTTCCGTATCTTTTCAATGTTATATTATCTGCTCCATTCCGATAAAGTTTGCACAAACTACGGCCAAAAAAACTTTTTAGATATTTTTAGAATTGACTTAAAACCATAACGAATTGGAAAAAACAATCTACATATAGAAGTTCCATATTTCTCGAAGCTTTACAATGCCATAGCATTTGCTTCATTCCGACAAACAATTTAGAAATTAACATGAAAATATGAACTCAGTACAACTTCTACCATTTTCTAAATAACTTTTAAACCATTAATAGTTAGAAGAAATTTTTTATATGAAAAGATGTGCATTTTCATAAGCTTTCCAACTCTGTATGAATTGCGTCGATCGGACTAGCTGTTTTCAAATTAACCCTGAAATACGAACCCAACTGTTTGGTTTTAGAAATTATGCCATTTTTTGAATTCCTCTTTAACCGTAGAGAATTTGGAAAAACTTTCAACATATGAAATGAGCGGATTTGCAACAGCTATCCAACGCCATTTTAATTGCCTCATTCCGACAAGCGGTTTAAAAATATTATAAAAAATACCATTCATGTTTTGTTGTATGAACAAAAACGGTGTTCAAAACTGCTCTGAAACCGTTAACATTTTGACAAAAAAATAACTTAGGCTGTTACGAGAGTGTCCATAGCTTTCAAATAGTATATCTCAAGCCCCATTTGGTCACTTCCAGCGGAAGCTCGCGCTGTCATCCAGGGAAGTTCAACTGCTATTGTTGGGAGGAGTCAGCCCGGGATCAGAATACTATTCTCATGCTAGGATCACAATAGTGTTGATGAATATGTATGGGTATATATATATGTGTGTGTGTTTGGAACACGTGCATGTAGTGGTTGTCTTCGAAAGGTACTCTTTCTCACGTAGTTATTGGCGGCAAGCCTATATATTCATGGGCCCACATGGACATCCATGATCACTTTTTGACCGACAAATGTACGATATAGGTTATCATGGTGGATTCTTCTTCTTTGGTCAATGTTATCATATTATCATAGTGAGATTCCAGACCTAAGTTTAAGCACATACGTACATACGCATGCATGAATCTCCATCATTGGATTGAAGTTTGGTGTGACATACATATATACAATGTGTCGTCTAAGCCTCGCTCCGTGTGGTTTCTCGTTCGAAAGCACGGTGCCACATCAAAGCTGTGCATTTGGGTATTCAAACAAAAACACTCCATACATATGTTTATGTCACATGCATGTAGTGGTTGTCTTTGTGCACTACTTTTGTGATTATTGGCGAGCTAGCCCATCTCTTGGGTTGCGTGGACATCCATCACTTTGACCAACAACAAGAGAGAGGTTGTACGACCATGGTGGATTCTTCGATCCTGGTGTGTTTTACGATACATCTTGGTGAGATGCCCTCTCCCGCCGACTCAAAGTGTGTGTGTGTGTGTGTGTGTGTTGTGTTGTTGTCTCTGTGTGTGTGCGCGTGTGCATGTGTGTGTGCGTGTGTGCGTGTGTGTGCATTTGTGTGTGTGTGTGTGGGTGGGTGGGTTGGTGGGTGGGTGCGTGTGAGCATGTGTGTGTGTGGGTGGGTGTATGTGTGTGTGTGTGCGCGCGTGTGTGTGTGTTTGTTTGAGGGGGGCTACTTCGCACTTTGCTAGGCGAACCTCCGTGGGGTCGGGATGTTCGGTTAATATGCGAGGCACATGTGTCATACCAAAGTTGCGAATTGGGTATTTAAATATCACACCACCCTTTTCATACATATAGTTGGGCTACCTACACGTAGTTCGTATGTGATCTCACCCCATCTTGCACCACAAGAACACATTTATAGGCCCGCATATGGTCCATCTTTCATTGAAAGCAAAACGGGGGTGGGTTTTAACCATGATGGACTTCCATAGGTTTAGTGTTACGGTAGGGTGATATGTTAGACCTAGCAATTTGGGGCATGCGTTCATAGCTAGGATTCACCTCGTGCCACCGTGCGCTTTGTGAGTCACGTGCCACATCAAAGTTGTGCATTTGGTATTTGAACATCAAAACACCCTTTTCATACATATTTTTGGTCCACATGCAAGTTTGTTTGTGTTCTGACCCTTTCGCAGCGTTATTTTTGCCAAAGTTATAGACATTAGACAAGTCGAGTGACGCAATAGACATTGTTCATTCACACTACCCATGGGCCACGCCCGTGCCCCTATCACTCACATCATCAAAATACATTGGGCTCCACGAGGCTTCCGTCGCAATCTCAAAAATATCTACCTGCCTGCAGGTTTTTTCTGTTTGATAACACACGGATATTAAGTTTCGATCGTGTGTGAGGTTTGTTGTTCCCGCTCCCCGCCTGCATCCCTCAACAATATCTACCTGGCTCGAGGGTTTTTCTGTTTGATAACACATGGTTGTTTTTAGGGACCGTGCGTGATGCATCATCCAAATTTTAATAGCCCCGACATTTTACTCCCGCATAGTAAAAATTTCAGTAGCCGCATCATTTCCTCAAACACCACACCCCCTAAAAACCTTAGCGCACGCACACGCGCACACACATGCACACACCCCACAACCCCTCCCTCGCTCGAAATGCTAGCAAGGTCACCGCCGCCTCCACCACCACAAGGCCTCCATTGTCGACGTCTACCGGTTTGCCCATGCAGCTAACCCACCGATCTCCAGACCCTAGCCACGCTGAATTTCTTAAATGGCGTGTGTCGAACGCCCCCTTTCCCTTGGATCCCCATTCACATCCCCATCCTCCACTACAGAGCGTCGCAACCTAAGCCTGGCCCAAAAGAGGTGCATCGCAGCCTCTTCACCCGACGTCACCGAGGTGGCCGCCGAGGAAGCTGACGACCATTACTCGTTGCAGGGTCTTAATCAGCAGGCTAGAGTAAGCTGGTATGTCGTGGACGCCGGCTACAACATCGAGGTCATTGACAGCGACAGCCTCATGCGGGCTATGTCATAAGTAAATTGGCCCACCCCCAACCCCTCGAGTTCAATCGCCATCGATCTCATCGACGGCCCCACCATTGATCTCCTCACGCTTGATGTCAACAATTTGCCATCCACATCGCCATCGAGCCCCTTTTGTCATTTCTGAACGACATATTATATGACGCTGGCTTGGGATCCACACCTACCAAATCATACCTCATCGACGGCGACCACGAGGAGGGCACCCTCTCTGCATCTTCCAAGGGGAAAGATCCCATCAGCGACATCAAGGAGGGCACCCTACAGATGTTCTCTTCCAAGGGGAGGAGCACATCTGCCACAACATGGAGCGCATCCAGGGTTTGTGCTCTTCCCAAGGGAAGAGTCCATCTGTGACAAGTGAGGAAACCCATAATTTGTTTTGTCGTGCCTCATCACAGGGGGAACCCACGATGTGTTTTGTCGAGTCCCTTTTGTAGTCTAGTGAGAATATGTCCAGTTTTAATTGCTATATTTGGTTGTTTGCAGTATGCCTTGTTTATTTCAGTTGTTCACGTTGTGATGCTCTATATGTGCAAATATTTACTCGGCAGTACATTTTCATCACTACCAGTTTTAAACATACTGGTGGGAATGAATATATTTGCTTGTTGTTAAGTGTGTTATAGATAACATATGTCTCTTTAAAAAAAATTGGTTGTTCGGTTGTTTGTAGTTAGCATATGTCTAGTGTGAAATGCTATCTTTCGTTGTTTGTAGTATGCCTTTTTATTCCAATTATTCACAACGTGATGTTCTATATGTGCAAGTATGAACTGCGCAGTTCAATTTCATCAATACCAGTTTCAACAATACCACTATGAATGACTACATTTGGTTATTTTTAAGCATGTTGTAGTTAACATGCCTTTTTGTTTTTATTTACCAATAACCAGTGTACTTTGACCGGTACAATACCAGCTTGAATAACTAAATTTGCTTGTTGGTAAATGTTAGACTTGTTGCAGTTCACACACCTTTCCACTTCTTGTTTTGCTTAAATAGCATGCTTAAACTTGCACACTAAATCTATCATTTGGATATTATTTTCTCTACCATGGATATATTTGGTTGATGTTTAGCCTGTTGTTCTTAACATGCCTCTCAATGTACTTACACAGTGTTAGAGCATATTTCTCCATATGTGGTTTTGGTAATTGATGACAATCCCTATGGACTAATGGTTGCCTTAATTTATATTTGAAGGATTTGTCTATAGGCATTTCGTGAAGTATGTTGGTTTCAAGGAGTTTATAAGATGACCAAGGTGGTATTCAAGGTTTTGTCCAAATATTGGTCATAATGACACAAGGTTGATCAAGACTAAGTCAAAGAGTGAATCAAGTTGATCAACACACAAAGCATACAAGATGTACCAAATAGGATCAAGCGATCCCATGGTATGGTAAGCATTTTCCATTATGCTTTATGTACTAATCCATGGTCTTTGTGAGAATTCCATGTGGGGTTAGGTGTGTTTCCATGGGCTTGCATCAAGAGGAAGATCTCATACAACCCATGGAGGATGACGTCAAGTGGTGATTGTCATCATGATTGCGGTGTGCAAGTTCAAGTGGAGCATCACGAACATGTCATGCATGAAGCTTGTCGTCCATTGTGCTAGGAATGGACTTGTGAAGATGTGCTGAAGAGTGGCTCGCCCATAGTGGAGTATGGGGGAGAAATTTACAAGTATTCATCGAGCCAACACAATCAAGAAAGGTGGTCCATCTTGAGGAAGTCAAGATCGTCATATTCTAGCTCAAGTGGACTATGTGCAAGGTATAAGTTTACCCCTGATAGGTTGTGACAGCCTGAGACCGACGCTCCAGAAGATTCCCCTCTTTTCCGTTGTCGTTGTGTTATTATTTTGTTTCCCGCATTCATCATCGGATCATGCACATCATCCGCATTGCATCGGCATCCCATTGCCGCCAGCTTTCAAAACTTGCATCCGTTATTAGTTGTCGGTTTTCTCCATTTTTCATCGTTGTCTGTTTTGAGCCCGACCACACTCGCACGCGCCCGCGACATCGTAAAAAACTTGTTTTTAAAAGTGTGTATAAAACTTCCTCTGATTGGGTTGAAACTTGGCATGCGGTCTTATTTTAATATAGGTAGAGCGCTTGCCAATTTTCGTCGCAATCGGAGTTCGTCTGGTACCCGAACAGTCGACCGTAGCGGCACCGCCTTCAGTTATTTGTCGGACGTGTTTCGGTGTTTTAAATCGCGTTGCCACGCGGCGCTATTTCCCTCTCATCTCTGCCTAAGCCACTCTACACGGCCTAACCTAACCCTAGGGCATTATCGGAGCTTCCGATCACGATCGGAGGGTCCGAAAACGCCTTGATTAGCTAACAAAGCCCATGTGTCTATAAAAGACAGCAAACCCCTCCCCTGCCTCATTTCTTGTCCTAACCCTAGCCCTAGCCACGCAGCCAGCTTCTCTCACCTCTGCAACGCCGCCGGGCCTGCCAAGCCCGCAACCGGCCCGCCAAGCCCATCTGGCCGCAGCAGCCCGCATTGCCCGCGTCGCTCCTCCCGCAGAGCCGCGCCGCCCGGCCTCTCCTCGTTGGAAGCCGACCCCTCCGACGGACCTCACTCCGCCACCGGCCGAGCCCAGCTGAAAGCCAGCCACGGGTGGCTCGTTACCTCGTCGAACCTACCGCCTCGTAGGCTCCCTGCGCGTCGCTGTCGCGCCATGATCGTCGCCCGAACCCGCCGCCGCCTGATCTCCTGGCACAGATGACGCCTCGAGCCAGCTCCGCGGGGAACAGATCTGTCGCGGCCGGATCTGCGTTGCCCTTGCCACGTCCGTGTCGGATCTGTCGAGAGCCGGCCGGAGCTCGCCGTTGACCTGCCTCATCGCTCCTTCCTTCCGCTTAGGAACGAGCAGGGAGGCCCTGCAGCTCCTGCGACGCCAGCGCCAGGTGGGCCGCACGAGCGCTCCGCCCCATGGGCCGCATGGGACACCACGCGCCTCGGCCAAGGCCTCCTCCAGGCCAAGTGTGCCCCGATCCGATCTGGTGGGCGCGCCCGAGTTGACCGCGTCGTCGTGGGCCTTGTGCATGAAGGCCCAGCAGGCAGCGCCACACGCCTGCCTCTGGCCCAAGGTGAGCCCCTGCCAGCGCCCTCTATATCGCATCCTGAGCGCTTATTAATTATCCCGCGCGTGCCTGATGTCCCACAAGCGTATGGGATCGCAACCGTTTTCGAGGGTAGAGTATTCAACCCAAATTTGTTGGTTCGCACGACGGGTAGCGAAAGAATATTCTCAAGTACTAGCAGCTGAATGCGTCAGATTCAACCACACCTAAAAGATTAGTGTCTGGAAGCAAAGTATCAGTAGCAAGGTAGTATGATAGCAACAGTGCCAGAATGATCTGTTGACGGCAGACTATTCCTAATAGTTGTATCAATGGCGCCAGCACGTTGTCGGGGGATTATTCTTGAGAAGAATGCTTCCCCGGCTATGGCTCCAGAAAAGTCTTGCAACCAGTAACAATGAAGTAGCAAGGAACAACAGTAGCAGCAGCAAAGTAACAAGTAACAACAGTAGTGACAGCAGCAGCAAAGTGGCCCAATCCCTGTTGTAGCAAGGGACAAGCCTAGACAAAGTAACCTAGCGAGAACCAGAAGTAAAAGACTCGTAGGCAGTGGATCGGTGATGGATGAGTGTGACGGATGTGATTCATCATGTAACAGCTATAGCATGGAGAGATATGTGGCTAGCTCCCGTTCGTCAATCTAATGTAGGCATGTATTCCGTATGTAGTCATACGTGCTTAGGGAAAAGAACTTGCATGACATCTATTGTCCATCCCTCTCGTGGCAGCGGGGTCCTAATGGAAACTATGGGATATTAAGGTTCTCCTTTTAATAAAGAACCGGACCAACGCATTAACACGCGGTGAATACATGAACTCCTCATACTATGGTCATCTCCGGGAGTGGTTCCAGCTATTTTCACTCCAGGGTTGCCGGGTCATAACACATAGTAGGTGACTACAACTTGCAAGATAGGATCTAAAACACACATATATTGGCGACAACATAATAGGTTCAGATCTGAAATCATGGCACTTGGGCCCTAGTGACAAGCATTAAGCATAGCCAAGTAGTAGCAACATCCATCTAGAACATAGTGGATACTAGGGATCAATCCCCGTCAAGAAATAACTCGATTACATGATAGATCTCATCGAACTCATCACCGTCCAGCAAGCCTACGATGAGATTACTCACAAACGATGAAGAGCATCATGGAATTGTCGATGGAGAAAGGTTTATGATGACGATGGCGACGATTTCCCCTCTCCGGAGCCCAAAACGGACTCCAGATCTGCCCTCCAGATGAAGAACAGGATGTGGCGCGCCTCCGTATCATAAACGCGATGAAACCTTCTCTCTGATCTTTTTTCCGGGCGAGACAGAATATATAGAGCTGAGTTTGGGGGCGGTAGTGCCACGTGGGCCCCACAAGCCTGCACGGCGCGACCATAGGGGGTGGTCGCGGCCTGTGGGCTTGTGGACCACTGGCACGCCCCCTCCGGTGGATCTTTGCGCAGGTATTTTTCTTTTATTCCAGAAAAAATTCCGTAAATTTTCAGGACATTCCGAGAACTTCTATTTCTGCAAAAAAACAACACCATGGCAATTCTGCTAAAAACAGCATTAGTCCGGGTTAGTTCCATTCAAATCATGCAAATTAGAGTCCAAAACAAGGGCAAAAGAGTTTGGAAAAGTAGATACGACGGAGACGTATCAACTCCCCCAAGCTTAAAGCCTTGCTTGTCCTCAAGCAACTCAATTGACAAACTGAGAGAGACAAAAGAAAAAACTTTGACGAACTCTGTTTGATCTTGTTGTTGCAACTATGTCTAACTCATAACCAGAATTTCAGCAAGATCACAATCACACCACATAAGCAAATGACATCTAGGTCTCACGGTAAACTCATATCAATGGCATAATCAACTAGCGAGAAAATAATAATATGTCTCAAATGTCAACACTTCAATCAAAACAACATGAAGCAGTACGAATGGATAGTATCTCGCTAGCTCGTTCTGAGACAACAAAACATAAATGCAGAGCACCTTCAAAGACCAAGGGCTGACTAAACATTGTAATTCAAGGCAATGAAGATCCAGTCACAATCATACTCAACATAGTTAAAAGCAAAGCATAAAAATGAAAGAGGTGCTCTCTAATTGGTGATTTTGTAAGAGGAGGATGACTTAACAGGAACATAAATAGATAGGCCCTTCGCAGAGGGAAGCATTGATTTGCAGAGGTGCCACAGCTCAAGCTTTGAAAACAGAGATAATAATTTTGGGTGGCATGCTTTAATTGTCAACGCAATGACTAAGAGCTCTCAACATCTTCCACTCTACACATGCTATAGGCGGTTCCCAAATAGAAAAGTAAAGTTTTGACTCCCCCACCACCAATCAATCACACTCCACGGCTAGCCGAATCCTCGGATACCGTCCATACCAACATCAATGCTGGGGGAGTTTTGTTTGCAATTATCTTTTCGATTTGAGTATGGAACTGGGAATTCCAATTACCGGCCCCTTTCTCGTGAATGATAGTGAATAAACACATATCGAGGATAACACCCCTAGCATGGAAGATACCAATAGCCCCCTGTCACCACATGAGCGGTTCGGGCATGCAAAACATATTATTTCTTGAAGATTTAGAGAGTGGCACATGCAAATTTACTTGGAACGGCAGGTAGATACCGCACATAGGAAGGTATGGTGGACTCATATGGAACAACTTTGGGTTTACAAAGGTGGGTGCACAAGCAGTATTCCCGCTTAGTACAAGTGAAGGCTAGCAAAAGACTGGGAAGCGACAAACTAGAGAGCGACAACAGTCATCAAAATGCATTGAGATTAACTAGCATTGAGTGCAAGCATTAGTAGGACATAAATCACCACGAACATGAATATCATAGAGGCTATGTTGATTCTGTTTCAACTACATGCGTGAACATGCGCCAAGTCAAGCCACTTGAAACATTCAAAGGAGGATATCATCCTATCATACTACATCATAGTCATCTCAACATTCATGTGGGCAACCAAGACAAACCATTATAAGCTCCTAGCTAAATAAGCATGACATAAGAAACTATGATCTCTAAGTTGTCATTGCAAACATGTTTCCCTCACAACAAAGCTGAATCAGGCATGATGAGCTAGTCATATTTACAAAAACAAAATAGATCGAGTTCATACCAGCTTTTCCAGGCTCAGTCACTTCATCATATATCGTCATTATTGCCTTTCACTTGCATGAACGAACGATGTGAACAATAATAAGAGTGCTCGTGCATTGGACCAAAGCTGGAATCTGCAGGCAAACACAAAGGAGAAGACAAAGTAATATGGCTCTTTGAAAGCTAAACAGGTATGCATGCAAGAGCCACTAAACATTGTAACCAATATCTTCTACCTTGACCCAAAGAAAAATAAAACTATCTACACGGGAAAGCTCCCAACAAGCAAAAGAAGAAAAGCAAATCTTTTTGGGTTTTCTCAAACTAGACACACACACGAAAAGAAAACGAGAAAAAGAAAATAAACTAGCATGGATGATACAGTGGCAAAGTGTGAACACCGGCTAACAAAGTGAAAGCATAAGCAAGAATGTAAAGTCGGTGAGAACACATACTCCCCCAAGCTTAGGATTTTGGCCTAACTTGGTCTACTCCCAAGGATGGTCCTGGTGAAACCCAAAATCATAATCGGGGTTATACGGGAGCGCTGCAGCCACTGCCTGAATAACTGCCTCACGAAGACGAGCAGCCTTCGCCTCCCTCGCATACTCCTCTGCCTCTCCTACAGAAATAGTACCGATGAAAGCTTCCAAGTCCCGTGGACGAGGTTCATGAATGTCCCCAATGTAAGGTAATTTGCAAACATTGCAAAAATCCTGGAGTGACATGCGCTGGGGGATATCATAAAGTTTGAACTCAACCATAGGAGGATTCTTCCTCGGATAGAAGTTAAAGCTTTGTACGAAGATATTAGTGAGGCGGAGGTATTGCAGACACTTATCTTCAATGAAGGCAGTAAGGCCTGCGTTCTCCACCAAGTGATAAAAGTCCTCATAAATTCCAGTGGCGCGTAAGAACACGTCGCTTGGCCACTCACACGCTCAAACTTCTGCGACTCGAGGGACCGGATACTTGGGCTTCTTCTCACTCCCATCTTCCTTGGGGTCATGGCTTGACGAGCCTCTTAAGAACCTCCTCATCTTTTCCCTTTTCTATCTTTGAAAATTTCTGAAATTTTTAGTGACTCTAAGAAAAAGTGAACAAGGCTCAACAAAACTCATAGCAACTACTCCCACAAGTGCCTAGAGGCCATATTACGCATCAAAACTACTTGGGACCAGCTAAAATCAGCATGCAAAGCTCAAGAACATGGTCACCAAGGCAGCAAAAATACGCGGAGTATAAGGCACTAGAGCAAAAACTAATTGGACCAATGGAGGAGTCACTTACCAAGGAGTAATTTCCCCAAAACAGTTCGGAGAACGATGATTTGAGCAAAGAGATCGAAAATCCCAGCAAGAGGAGTAAGAACACGGGTTTGAGCTGCGAAAGGATTTTTTCTGGAGGTAGGAGAAGCGGATGAGAGCAAGAATGAGTGGAGTGGGTGCCTGTGGGCCCCACAAGGCTGGGTGGCGCGGCCAGGGGGTGCCCGCGCCCCTAGGTCTTGTGGCCCACTGGTGTGGCCCCCAGACATACTCTTTGTCCTAGTATTTTTCAAAAATTCCAGAAAAAATCATACTTGATTTTCAGGACGTCCGGAGAACTTTTATTTCCGAGTTACTTTTCTATGGGATGCTAAAACAAAAAACAGGGAAACCTATACTAAACCTATCATTTTTCTTCTAAGCAACCTATAGTGAAAGCTTGGAACAGAGGTTTGTGACTCCTCGATTCATCCATCTCATGGTCATCGAAAGAAAATCCGTCAATGAGGTTGATCAAGTCTCCTCGACAAACCTTTTCGAATTGCAAAAGAGAACGAAGAATTTTTGAATAGTCACTAGGTCACCTCAATGGGGATGTGTATCTCCCCAACAAGCAAATCATACTTCATCTTGACACAAGGAATAGGGCATTCAAAGCTCCCAATAAGAATCGATGAAGTTTTTTCGATAGCATTGATGCAATGTACTCGATATTGCTTCTTCGGAAAGTGCACTGTATGCTCATTACCGTTGACATGGAAAGTGACATTGCCTTTGTTGTAATCTATAACAGCCCCTGCGGTGTTTAAAAGGGTCTTCCGAGGATGATCGCCATGGCATTGTCCTCGGGAATATCCAAGATAACAAAGTCTGTTAAGATGGTGACGTTAGCAACCACAACAGGCACATCCTCACAAATGGCGATAGGGAAAGCAGTTGATTTGTCGGCCATTTGCAGAGAGATTTCAGTGGGTGTCAACTTATCCAGTTCAAGTCTACGATAAAGAGAGAGAGGCATAACACTAGCACCAACTCCAATGTCGCATAAAGCAGTTCTCATGTAGTTACCTTTAATGGAGCAAGGTATATTGGGCACACCGGGATCACCTAGTTTCTTAGGAGTTCCACCCTTGAAAGTGTAATTAGCAAGCATGGTGGAAATCACAACATCAGGTATCCTCCTCTTATTAGTCACAATATCTTTCATGTACTTAGCATACTGAGACATTTTGAGCATATCTGTCAAACGCATCTGCAGAAAGACAGGTCTGATCATTTCAACGAAGTGCTCAAAATCCTCATCATCCTTTTTCTTGGATGGTTTGGGAGGAAAGGGCATGGGTTTCTGAACCCATGGTTCCCTTTCTTTACCATGCTCCCTAGCAGTGAAGTCATTCTTATCGTATCTTCTATTCTTAGGCTGTGGGTTAGCAAGATCAACACTAGGTTCAATCTCCACATCCTTTTCATTGCTAGGCTGAGCATCTTCATGAACATCATAATTGATATTATCATTAGGTTCATGTTCATCACCAGATTGTGTTTCAGCATCCTTTGGACTCTCAGGGGTAGCAGCAACAGGGTTCCTAGCGTGCAGGTTCCTATCATCTTTCTTCTTCTTTCTAGGATGACTAGGTGCATCAGTGCTAACTCCTTGACAATCTTGGTCAATTCTCTTCGGATGACCCTCAGGATACAAAGGTTCCTGGGTCTTTCTACCGCCTCTAGTAACGACTCTGACGGCATTGTCATTCAACTTGTTGAGCAAGTCATTCTAAGATTTAAGTACTTGTTCTACCTGAGTAGTAACCATAGAGGTATGTTTACTCAGAAGCATAAGATCATTAACATTTTTGTCCACACAAGCACTTAAATGACTAAGCATACAAGCATTCTTTTCCAATTGTCTGCTAACATAATCATTGAAACTCTGTTGTTTGGCAACAAAGTTATCAAATTCATCCATGCATAAGCTAGTAGGTTTATCAAAAGGAATATCACTCTCATCAAACATACGCAGAGAATTTACCTCTACTACCTGTACCGGGTTATCGAGACCATGATCTCTTTGATAGGTGGTTGATTTTTGACATCTTTAGATTTAATGCCTTTCTCTCGCATAGATTTCTTGGCTTCTTTCATGTCTTCAGGATTGAGGAATAGAATACCTATTTTCTTCGGAGTTGGCTTAGGAGGTGGTTCGGGAATAGTCCAAGCATTCTCATTGCACAAGATGTTATTCAGTAGAATCTCAGCTTGTTCTATAGTTCGTTCCCTAAAAATACAACCGGCACAACTATCTAGGTGGTCTTTGGAAGCATTAGTAAGTCCATTATAGAAGATATCAAGTATCTCATTCTTCTCAAGAGGGTGATCAGGCAAAGCATTCAGTAGCTGGATGAGCCTCCCCCAAGCTTGTGGGAGACTCTCTTCCTTAGCTTGAGCAAAGTTGTATATTTCCTGTAAGGCAGCTTGCTTCTTATGGGGAGGGAAATATTTTTCAGAGAACTAGTAGACCATATCGTGGGGACTATGCACACAACTAGGAGCAAGAGAAGTGAACCAGGTCTTAGCATCATCCTTTAGCGAGAAAGGAAACAACTTGAGCATATAATAGTGGCGGATCTTTTCCTCACTAGTGAATAGGGTGGCTATATCATGCAGTTTGGTAAGATGGGCTACAACCGTTTCAGACTCGTAACCGTGAAAAGGATCAGATTCGACCAGAGTGATAAACTCAGGGTCGACAAAGAATTCATAATCCTTATCGGTCACAAAGATAGGCGAAGTGGCAAACTTCGGGTCGTATTTCATCCTAGCGTTCAGAGATTTTTATTTCCACTTGCGCAGAAGTTTCTCAACATCATAGCTATCCTTACACGCAAGAAAAACCTCAGCTATTTCTCCCTCCATAACATAGCGCGTATCAGGCATAACAGGCAATTCAGGCATAGTAGTAGGTTCTACTTCAATAGTATCAGCAGTTTCAGAAGTATCATCACGTCTAGCAGCAACTCTAGCAATTTGTGCATCAAGGAATGCACCTAGTGGCAAAGTAGTATCAAGCATAGCATCATCAGGCATAGTATCTAGCATAGCATATAAGCATCATGGGCAGCAGAAGTAGCATCGTCAAGCATAGGCGACATATCAAGATTTCTAGCAGGAGGCGAAGTCGCAAACTTACTCAGAACTGAAGGTGAATCAAGTGCAGAGCTAGATGGCAGTTCCTTACCTCTCCCCATAGTGGAAGGTAGGATTTTAGTTCTTAGATCGTTCGGATTCCTCATAGTGACCAGCAGACGTCAATCCCAAGTGACTCAGAGAATGTAGCTGTACTTCCCCGGCAACGGCGCCAGAAAAAGCCTTGATGTCCCACAAGCGTATGGGATCGCAACAGTTTTCGAGGGTAGAGTATTCAACCCAAATTTGTTGGTTCGCACGACGTGAAGCTAAAGAATATTCTCAAGTATTAGAAGCTGAATGCGTCAGATTCAACCACACCTAAAAAATTAGTGTCTGCAAGCAAAGTATCTGTAGCAAGGTAGTATGATAACAACGGTGCCAGAAACGATATGTTGACGGCAGACTATTCCGAACAGTTGTATCAATGGCGCCAGCACGTTGACGGGGGATTATTCTTGAGAAGAATGATTCCCCGGCTACGACTCCAGAAAAGTCTTGCAACAAGTAACAACAAAGTAGCAAGTAACAGTAGTAGTGAGAGCAGCAGCAAAGTGGCCCAATCCCTTTTGTAGCAAGGGACAAGCCTAGACAAAGTAACATAGCGAGAACCAGTAGTAAAGACTCGTAGCCAGTGGATCAGTGATGGATGAGTGTGACGGATGTGATCCATCATGTAACAGCTATAACACGGAGAGATATGTGGCTAGCTCCTGTTCGTCAATCTAATGTAGGCATGTATTCCGTATGTAGTCATATGTGCTTAGGGAAAAGAACTTGCATGACATCAATTCTCCATCCCTCCCGTGGAAGCGGGGTCCTAATGGAAACTATGGGATATTAAGGTTCTCCTTTTAATAAAGAACCGGACCAATGCATTAACACGCGGTGAATACATGAACTCCTCATACTATGGTCATCTCCGGGAGTGGTTCCGGCTATTGTCACTCCGGGGTTGTCGGTTATAATACATAGTAGGTGACTACAACTTGCAAGATAGGATCTAAAACACACATATATTGGCGACAACATAATAGGTTCAGATCTGAAATTGTGGCACTCGGGCCCTAGTGACAAGCATTAAGCATAGCCAAGTAGTAGCAACATCAATCTAGAACATAGTGGATACTAGGGATCAATCCTCGTCAAGAACTAACTCGATTACATGATAGAACTCATCCAACTCATCACCGTCCAGCAAGCCTATGATGAGATTACTCACGAACGATGAAGAGCATCATGGAATTGTCGATGGAGAAAGGTTGATGATGACGATGGCGACGATTTCCCCTCTCCGGAGCCCAAAACGGACTCCAGATCTGCCCTCGAGATGAAGAACAGGATGTGGCAGCGCCTCCGTATTGTAAAACGCGATGAAACCTTCTCTCTGATTTTTTTTCGGCCGAGACGGAAGATATAGAGCTGAGTTTGGGGGCGGTGGTGCCACGTGGGCCCCACAGCCTGCACGGCGCGATCCTAGGGGGTGGCCGCGGCCTGTGGGCTTGTGGCCCACTGGCACACCCCCTCCGGTGGATCTTTGCGCAGGTATTTTTCTTTTATTCGAGAAAAAATCTCCGTAAATTTTCAGGACATTCCGAGAACTTCTATTTCTGCACAATAACAACACCATGGCAATTCTACTGAAAACAGCGTTAGTCCGGGTTAGTTCCATTCAAATCATGCAAATTAGAGTCCAAAACAAGGGCAAAAGAGTTCGGAAAAGTAGATACGACGGAGACGTATCATTGTCGTGTAGGCCCAATAGCACCAGATTCGGCCTGATAGTTATTTGTTTTTAGGATTTCGGATTTATTAAATTTCAGGGATATTAGATATTTCAAATGCCCGTAGATAATTAATCGTGTGTCGGATCGCAACAATTTAAATATGTAACTTGATTAGTTTTTCCCATGGATTGATATTATGCAACTTGCATGCATGTTTGGAGTGGTTTGACCCGCTAATTACCTAGTTTTGTGTGTTGTCCTAAGAGGGAATTAATCCGTAGCTATTTTTGCGCGTGTCTGGTTTGTTCAAATGTCATAGAAAAATGGTCATGTTGTTCGGGACCCTTTGTCATGTATTTTAGAGTAGTTGTTTGCATTTTTGCATGTAGGTTCCGTCGCTAGTTTGCTATGTCGTGTTTAGGACATATTCTCACATATATGTGTGGCACTAGTTTATTTTTCAAACCCCACATATTATGAATGTTTTCGGGGTAGAAAAATCCATAGAATTTAACTGTGAATTTAGTTTTAGCTTTTGAGCAAGTTAGTGCGTGTGATATCTTGCCATGTTGCCTTTTTGTTTATTTTTGTGTGAATTAGTCCGTGCATGATATGAATGAGTTTTCAACTAGAGATATGCCCTTGGATATGTAGGCTAGCCCCTGGTATTTTTGGTTACCTTAGAAATCCATGTTTAGGTGTTATTTGCTTGTTGTCAACATCCTAGAAATAGTGCTAATTTGGAGATGCTGAAATATTCCTAAGTCTGAAATCTATTATATTTTGTTGTTGTCTTGCCACGAGTTTTGCTAGTGATCTATAGCTCTTTTGAGGTTGGTGCAATGGAGTTAGTTGTAGTCCTTAAGTTTCTCTAGCATGCTGTGAATGTTCATGTCATTCGGTGCCCTATAGCATATAGTTTTTCTACTGTCAATATGCCTTCAGATGGAAAACTGCACTGTCAAAACTGATATTTTCACTAAGTGTGAAATTGTGTATGAGATACCATTTTGTGAGTTCTTTTCCTAGTGATCCATGCTTCCAGGCTAGATGTTATTAGTAGGGTGTTTAGGTGCATCTTTCCCTCTACTGTCTCGTGTCTTGTTTGAGCATTTTCGATTTATGTAGCTTATTTTGGGGTGTAGAAAATGCCAAGCTGCTGTTTTGTGCAGATTATGACTATTTCTTGTGTAGCTTGTATTTGTTTAACCGTTGCTCTGTTTTGATCGTGTCCTATATGAGACTTGCTTAGAATTTCGTGTAGTTTCATAGTATGTTGTTGCCTTCTTGGTTTGGAATGCTTGTGACTGTCATTGCATACTGAAAGTGCACTATATCAACTAGAGGGGGGTGAATAGGAGATTTTTAGAATTTCATCACTAAGGAAATTACTCACTCATGACTAACTTGCAGCAGAAAGAACAAAGGATCAGGAGTCCAAAGTATCACTACAACAGTTTTCAAGATGAAGAATATGAAAAACAGTTTTCGCAGTATGCAAGCATAGAGAAAACAGATGAGGATTAACTTGCGTGAAGAATTTGGGGTTGAGGAATTTCAAAGACTGTCTTCAGCAAATTCTTCAAACAGATATAGTGAAAATCATCAACATACAATATGAGGAATCGAAAGAGTTTAAGAAATAGAACTCGTTTCACCGTGAAGACAGTGGTTGATGGCCCAGTTTCAACTGTTGTGACAATTGTACATCTGGTTTGGAGCGGCTTGGTATTGAAACCAAAAGACACACAGTCCCGGGACACACAGTCCCTACCGTATTCTCCTTGGGCTAAGAACACACAGTCCTCGCCCAACACTCGTGTTAAGTCTTCAGGGCAGACTTCCAAACCCTCACAAACTTGGTCACCTGGCGATGCACAATTGACTGCTGGATTGCTCTAGACCATGACGCCTAACCGCCTGGAGGATGCACAGTCCTCAAAGGTAAAAGGCTTCAGTCCCACACAGGAACAACTTCTTCATTGATGCTCAATCACTTGGTTTTCGGTTTGTGGTTTGGTGTTTGGGGTATTTCATAACTAATGATTTACTCTCGACGACTCTGAGGAATTTGGGTTGCTCTTATGACAAGTGTCGGTTTCCAACGGAGCAGCCAGCCGGCTAATGGCTGTGGGGGCGGCTATTTGTAGCATGGGAGTATCCCGACATGATTTGACATTAATTCCCTTAAATAATATGACAGTTGGTGTGGATAAGATCTGTGATGTGGTGATACGTCTCAAACGTATCTATAATTTTTGATGGTTTCACGATGTTATCTTGTCTTCTTTGGTTGTTTTATGTACCTTTTATATCTTTTTTGGGACTAACTTATTAATTCAGTGCCAGTTCCTGTTTTTTCCGTGTTTTTGACTCTTTTCAGATCTGATTTTGGAACGGAGTGCAAACAGAAGAAAAACCCTGAAATGATTTTTTCCCAAACGAAAGAAGATCAGGGGGCCTTTGGGCCAAGCCAGGTGGGCTCCAGGGAGCCCACAAGCCCCCACTCCGCCACCAGGGGAGGCGACTGTGGGCAGGCTTGTGGCCTCCCTGGCCGCCCCCTGACCTAGATCTTTGGCCTATAAATTCCCAAATATTCCGCAAAAAATCAGGGGGGCCTCGAAAATACTTTTCTGCTGCCGCAAGCTTCTGTTTCCACGAGATCTCATCTCGAGACCCTTCCCGGTGCCCTGCCGGAGGGGACTTTGGAGTTGGAGGGCTTCTTCATCATCATCATCGCCCCTCCAATGACTCGTGAGTAGTTCACTTCAGACCTACGGGTCCGTAGTTAGTAGCTAGATGGCTTCTTCTCTCTCTTGGATCTTAAATACAAAGTTCTCCATGATCTTCTTTGGCGGTGTGTTTATCGAGATCCGATGAATTGTGGATTTGTGATCAGCTTATCTATGATATATATTTGAGTCTTTGCTGGTTTCTTATATGCATGATTTGATATCCTTGTAAGTCTCTCCGAGTCTTGGGTTTTGTTTGGCCAACAAGATCTATGATTCTTGCAATGGGAGAAGTGCTTGGTTTTGGGTTCTGCCATGTGGTGACCTTTCCCAGTGACAGTAGGGGCAGCAAGGCACACATCAAGTAGTTTCCATCAAGGGTAAAAAGATGGGGGTTTTATCATTGGTTTGAGATTACCCCTCTACATCATGTCATCTTGCTTAAGGAGTTACTCTGTTCTTATGGACTTAATACACTAGATGCATGCTGGATAGCGGTCGACGTGTGGAGTACTAGTAGTAGATGCAGACAGTATCGGTCTACTTGTTTTGGACGTGATGCCTATAGAAATAATCATTGCATAGATATCGTCACGACTTTGCACTGTTCTATCAATTGCTCGACAGTAATTTGTTCACCCACTGTCTACTTGCTTTCATGAGAGAAGCCACTAGTAAACACTACGGCCCCCGGGTCTATTCACATCCATCGTTTACATCTCCACTTTTACTTTGCTTTGTTACTTTGTTGCTTTCAGTTCTCACTTGCAAACAATCTATAAGGGATTGACAACCCCTTCATAGCGTTGGAGCAAGTTTTTGTGTTTGTGCAGGATCTTGAGATACTCCTCCACTGGATTAATATCTTGGTTCTCAAACTGAGGGAAATACTTACCACCGCTACGCTACATCACCCTTTCCGCTTCGAGGGAACACCAACACAAGGCTCCAAGGCCATGGGGGAAATCCTTTGCATACTTGCCTAGGAAGTCCCTTAAGGCGTAGCCGCAGCAGAAAGATGAAGCCAAGTATTCTCCCGTCGACGTGCCTATTTCTGGCGCCGTTGGAAGGTCTTTTGTTGCAGTAGCATGTGGCGTGACTTGCGGTAACGGTCGAGACCCTCAACTGTGAGAGTCCTCATGTCTCTCGTATTCCTCACTTGAGGCTTTTGGTAGGATTAGGCTTGGGTTGAGCATCATGAGGAAATTCATTCCGACGTGTTACTTTGACCCCCTTTAACAGTACGGTGTTGCTACGACTCAAAAGTGAAGAAAATAAAACAGACACAAATAAATCTTCATGCTTCAAAATCTTCAGATTGTTTTTCTTCAGGACTCACCAAATTCCTCATCTTCAATTTCTTCATGAGGAATATCAATTTCATCGCAATTTCTTCGCAATTCAATTCTTCAGCTTCAGACCAATTTCTTCAGCCGAAGATATACATTTTTAGGGGTCGATATTCATCGAATATTTCAAACTCCTCGGCGACTTATAGATCCTGTGTACACTCATGAACACATTAGATACTTAACCTATAAGTCTTCAAACCACCAAAATCACTAAGGGGCACTAGATGCACTTACAATCTCCCCCTTTTTGGTGGTTGATGACAATTAGGTTAAGTCTTCAACGGGGATAAAAATATGAAGTGTTAATACTCATTTGAGGAACTTGAAATCAAGATTTAGAGAGACTCCCCGTGAAGATGTGCATATCTTGAGAATTTTTCTTTTCACAGCAAATGCACATTCATGATTTATATCATGGAGATCTCCCCCTGAGTCTTGTAAAACATGTATACATACGACATATATTATGAAGAAATTGAGGATGCATGATGACAAATGGTATCTGATGAATTCCAGCATGCATGCATTAATATTTTGAGGAATAAGCATGCGAAGAAAAATGTTCAAAAGCGTCAGAGTACCATCGGGCTTAAGTTACAACTCATTACATAAAACACTTCAGAAGAGCCAAGAGTTTGTAACTTAAATAAAGTTCATAAGCCCCAAAATATATCCCGCCTGAAGACTAACTCTCAGAGATCTCCCCCTTTGTCATCAAGTGACGTAAAGGGACAAAAGTGAGGACTAACGGCCCGTGAAGACTTTCAGTTCTTGGCAGTTGAGGAAGACGCGTGAGGATTCTTGGGAGCAGACTTCCTCCTTGGACCAGTGGCAGTGTCTTGTTGGTCTTCATCTGATTCTGCAGTGCGGAATGAAGAAAACGAACTGTCCTCAAGGTCTGGAACTGGAATTGGCCTGAATTTCTTCTTTGGCGGCCATGACGAGTCGAAGTCCTGCGCAGACTCCAATTCTTCAAGTTCTGCTGGAGTCCTTAAATGAGCCAGTGTGGCCCAGGTGCGATCAAAAACCTCATGAAGATAATGATGATTAAGCTTCACGGCATTTTGAGTCTCATTGAGGGTTTTCACAATGGCGCCGAACTGGCGTTTGACCCACTTGTGATTTCGATCAACCTTTTGGTGAAGACTGAGGAGAAGCTCTCTGGTGTTCATCACCCTTGGAGCAACAGGACTTGGTGGATGGGTTTCGGTGTCATCCCATTAGGAATATGCATCTGGCTCTCGAAACTGGCCATCAAGGGGCCTACTGCCTTCATCAATCACAGACTTGCCTTTTCCTTCAACAGGCTCGAAAATCTTCTTGTTGACCCTTAGGGGAGGCATATATCCTTGGTGATTATTGAAATCAGCATGATAGTTGATGCCTGACCTTCGTCTGATGAATCTCATGATCCATGAAGCGTAAATCTTCAGGTCAAAAGGGGACATAGCATTTTCCGCCAGAGTCCTAGAGAAGAAATCATGAATGTTGATGGGAATGCCATGGATGATATTGAAGAGGATATTCTTCATGATGCCTACAACGTCTTCTTCATCATCATGACCCTTGATTGGTGCAAGAACACTGCAGAGAATTCTGTAAACAGTCCTGGGTTCATACTTCAGCTCATGGACCAGGAAGGTTGTTCTTGGTGGTTGCCCCTTGGCCAAAGGCTTCATGAGGACTTCCATCAGCTTATTCGGCAGCTCCCGTTCATCATACATCTTCACGACCTGCTCTGAAGGAATTGACACAGGAAGTTCTCGTAGCAGCTCATTTGTAGGGGCTTTGAAGTGTGTGTGTTGCGTCATCCAATCCAGCACCCAAGTGTTGATATCTGTTGGATCTCCAGAGATGTCCACAGTTGCATAGAATTGAAGAACAATGTCGCTGTTCCAATCGCAGATATCAGAGCACATAGGGAGCAGTCCTGCTTCATGAAGAACGTTGAGGACTGGGGCAAAGCACGGAATTTCTTCAAGCTTAACATGAGGAATGTGCCTGTGCTGAAAAATCTTGTTTCTTCCACACAACACAGATGCATAGTAGTTGAGCTGAGTCCTGGTCCAAAACTTCAGGTGCCTGATGCGAGGCTTGTCATAAGGATTTACTCCGATGAAATACATGCGTTCCTCAAAGAAGGATTCCTTTTGAATCTTTGGCCGCTTGGAGAACGGCTGACGCTGCATCGGCTGAAGGTTTTGCTTCTTCCCTTGAGGGGAGACAATCATCGCAGTTTCTGGATTGATGACGACTAGAGCATTCTCTGGATTTGGTGCATGGGCATTTTCTTCAGCATGTACCCCAGGATGAGGAATTTCTTCTGCTTGTGCTTCAGGCTGAGGATCTTGCTCTGGTTCAGGAATGTCATCAACTTGAGCCTCGGGTTGAGGATTTTTCTCAAGAGGAGGAATCTCTTCATCCTGAGCCCTGGGTTGAGGGTATTTCTCAGGATTTGGATTTTCTTCAGGCTGAGGATTTTCTCCTTGATTTTCCTCGGCTTGAGGGGTTTGCTTGGTGGAGGAGCCAAATTCATCAGCTGGTTCAGCTGATCCTTGAGCAGGTTCTTCACGAGGAATGAAGGTCTGAGGACTGCCATCAATCTGAATTTCCTCATCAGTGTGTTCCTCAGATGCAGCATTCTTCATTTCCTCATCAGTCAAGTGTTCCTTGTCTTCGCTTTTGAAGGGAGTCATCTCATAAGATGGAGCAACGTTGAGAGGCACAGGATCCATAGGAGCATTTTCATCAAGAGATTTGAGGTGCTTGGCCTCAGTTGATTCGTCTGTGTAGGAAGCTTTTCTCTTCTTAGCTTCCTTTTCAGCAACCCTTGTTTTCTTCACGTCTGATGCAGACGGAGTTATTTTCTTCACCTTTGAAGATTTTGGTGAAGACACTTTCTCTTCAGGAGTCGGAGTCATATCCGTCCTGGCAGTTTCCTCAGCTGAAGCAGTTTCTTCAGCTGGAACAGAGTCATCAGCTGGCTTAGAAGCATCAGCTGGAGCAATTTCTTCAGCTGAAGCAGAGGCATCAGCTGGCTTTTCCTTGGTGATTTACTCACAAGCCGGATCATCAGCACGACTTTCTTGAGGGATTTCCTTAGCAGGGGCAGTTTGTGGTTCCTCAATCTTAGGCTGATGTGTTGTTGCTGGAGGGGCAGCCTTCTTGTTGTAATCATCAACTGCATCGGTAGCAAATTTGATGAAATTGTTCTTGAGACTTTGATGATCAGATAGCTTGGTGTACTTGTCTGTCAAAGTCTTCAATTCTGCCTGAGTGGACACGAGTGCATCAGGCGTCAAGTTGAGGAGATTTTGTCTGAGGAATTTCTCCTTTTTTAGCTTCGCAGCCTTAGCTTGTTTGGCTTGTGTCTCCTTCCACTTGGCCTCATTGATGAAAGTGGCCACCATGTGGCTGATGCCTGGGGGAAGCTTCAAATCATCAGTAGGAGTGTTGGGGTCCTCATACCATATGTTGATGTAATCCAAGAGGACTTTTGGGTCCATGGCCACAGGAATGGCGCTCCCTGAAGCTTGTGCTACCCTCTCCTGCTTGTTTCTGATGATGGCTTGCAGAGTCTCATCATCATATTCATCACTGCCTTCGGATGCAGAATGTACTTTGATGATTTTGCCAGGGCTCGGTCTGTTTCCTCTCCCAGCAGTCACCTTAGTTTTCATTGGAGTTGGTGAAGACTTTGTTTTAGAGCTTGTTGCAGAAGGAACACGGGAGCTGGAGACAGTAGGCAATTGCTTCACAATCTGCTTGTGTTCAGGCTTTGAAGCCTTTGGTGGTGGTGAGGGTTTTGGTGCGGATGCTGGTGCAGCTTTCTGAAGCATTTTATCTTGAGGCTTTGAAGCCTTTGGTTTTGGTGGCACAAACTTCACTTGAGGAATGGCCATGCCAGAAGTTTCAGCTGCAGAGGAGGTAGCGGCAGTCCCAGCAGTAGCAGATTCTTCATTGAATGTCCTCACGGTGGCTTCTGCTTGCTTCTGAAGCTTTGACAAATGTTTTGTCTTTTCCTCAAGATAGTCATCAATTGTCTTGAGGCTTGAGGGGTGTGCATCCTGATAATCCTCAAGAGGAGGCCGTTTGCGAGGAGTCTTAAGAGCGAATTTCTTTGCGTACTTGGGAGTGACGAATCTGTATTCTTTCCACACCTTATCCCACCGGCATTCTATCTTCTGAAGCCTTATCTTCCTCTTGGGCATTGTCTCTTGCTCATCAGGTGTGCACTATTCCAGGTATATGTCCTCAGGAATATCGATGGATGTGTTCTGTTCAAGCTTCTAGCCACCCTTTTGCTTCCTTTCATCTTCCATTTTCTTCAGCCGAGGCTTTTGCTGAGGAAAATGAACTCTTGAGGATTCCGATGAAACTTGCAGATTTTCTTCAAGAAACGCTGCAAATGAGTTAAGTTGATGAGAACCTAGAGATTGATCAGCTGACATTTTTGTACCTGTGAACAGAGTATAGTTGCGAGGAATTTGGAGAGGTCAGATGCGTTCTTAGATTTGATGAAATGAAATTTTTTAAAGTTGAGGAATTTGACCAGTGGGTTGAGCAATTTGTCTAAGCATTCTGATCTTGGGTTCCAGAGTTGTACAAATTCGAAAATTTGCACAATTGAGGAATCGCGTGAAGACATTTAGATGCTTAGTGAAGTTCATTAACAGTTGAGGAATAAGCAGTGTTTGAAGAATAGAGACTGGTAGACACTTGAGGAAAAATAGATTTCACAAATCTACGGAAAAATGGTAGATCGAAAGAGCTGTAAAAATAGGGTTTTCATTTACCCTATATAGCTCGCACGAAGAACAGAGAAGGAAGCAGCAGTAGATGCTCTTCGGTGCGAGTCCAATGCGCCCTAACTCGGCAACAGAGGACAACTACGGCGGCGGCGGACAAAAATGATCCGGTTCCGGCGTGATTTAGGCGACGGAGAGGTCGAGGCAGTCATGCTTTTCCTCGCCGGCGACGAGACTTCTAGCGGTGGTGCTAGGGCTTTGTTGTAGCGGAGAGGAGGTCGAGAGAGAGAACGACGAGTTTTGATCGGAGGGGGTAAGGACATATTTATAGCCCAGGTGAAAACTGTCTGGCCGATTCTTTCGGACCGAACTACCCCTGTCCTTTCGTCTCCGCAAGACACGTGTAGCATCCGTTTAAAGCGGTGGAGATCGTGCTTATCTGATCGTGGGAAGTGGGGTTCACTTACTGTGTAACAATATAAAAATCATTTTTGAAGATTTGAGGATTTTGTTACAAAATCATTAGCTAACAAGGACGCAGTGACGATTTTGAACAAAGTTTCAAGTAGAACGCATATGAAGAATTGAATAGACTGGGTGAGAGTAGCATAGAGGCAAAGTAGGGTCCGATCACATTCACTTAGATGAAATATCAAATTGAAGAAATAGCTATAAGTGAATGTTGTTGAGGACTTTGAAATCACAGTCTAAATATATATATATATATATATATATATATATATATATATATATATATATATATATAGGCAAATGAAAATCATCAAGTGTTTTTGAAGATTTTGATTAACATGAGGATTTTGTGACAAAGCGTCATGATGATGAATTTCAGTTTTGAGGAAAAACAAGTTTGAAGAACAACTGCTTTGAAGAAAATCAACTTTGAAGAAATTCAGCTTTGAAGAAATTCAACTTGAGGAATTTCAAGTTGGGTGGTGGCGTGACCCAGCATATAAGAATGTTGATTTCAGACGCTGCGTACAATTGTCGTAAGGCCCTGAGAATCAATTTCTTCGTTGATTTTCTCACACTAAGAGTGATATTCTTCATTGGTAGAAGAAAATCGATCCATCGTGTGTTGCACATCTAAGTCATCAATTTTGCATAAGTGTTAGGATGTGTGCATGTTTTTACAAAGCATTTGAAGATTCTAAGATATTTAGCTCACACCGCAACTTGCAAAACCTTTTCTCATCCAAGGGCTTAGTGAAGATATCTGCTAGTTGATCGTCATTCTTCACATGGTCGATGAGGATATTGCCCTTGAGGACATGGTCCCGAAGAAAATGATGACGAATCTGGATGTGCTTAGTCTTCGAGTGCTCTACTGGGTTGTATGCAATCTTCATTGCACTCTCACTGTCGCTGTAGAGAGGCACATTCTTCATGTTCATGCCGTAGTCCTTGAGGGTTTGCTTCATCTATAGCAACTAAGCACAACATGAACCAGCAGCAATATACTCAGCTTCGGCAGTGGAGAGTGAAACGCAGTTCTGCTTCTTTGAGGACCAGCAGACTAGTGATCTTCCGAGGAAATGACATGTGCCAGAGGTTGACTTGCGATCCACACGGTCACCAACATAGTCAGAATCAGAATATCCCACAAGATGAAGATTTGAGCCCTTGGGGTACCATAATCCTAGTGTTGTTGTGTGAGCTAAGTATCGAAGAATATGCTTCACAGCCTTATGGTGTGATTCCTTTGGTTTTGCTTGAAAACGTGCACACGTGCAAACACTAAGCATTATATCTGTCCTAGATGCACACAAATACAGTAAAGAGCCAATCATGGAGCGATATACCTGCTGATCGAATTCTTTACCATATCCGTCAGTGCAGAGGTGGCCGTTCGTAGGCTTTGGAGTCTTGGCACCTTTCCATTCATGCATATCGAATTTCCTCAGAACATCCTTGAGGTATTTCTCCTGTGATATGAAGATTCCATTACATTGTTGACGAATTTGAAGACCTAAGAAGAATTTCAGCTCCCCCATCATAGACATCTGGTATTCTTCACTCATCATGTAAGCAAATTCATCACTGTAACATTTGTCAGTACATCTAAATATGATGTCATCGACATATATCTGGCACACAAATAGTTCATTATCGTAGGATTTAGTGAAAAGAGTTGGATCGAGTGAACCAGGTTTGAAGCCTTTCTTCATGAGGAATTCCTTCAATGTAGCATACCACGCCCGAGGGGCTTGCTTGAGACCATAGAGCGCCTTTTTAAGTTTGAAGACTTTGTCTAGATTCTTTGGATCATCAAAACCTGGGGGCCGAGCAACATATACTTCTTCCTCAAGCTTACCATCGAGGAATGCACTTTTCACATCCATTTGATATAAGATAATGTTATGATGATTAGCATAAGAAAGTAGTATTCGAATAGCTTCAAGTCTAGCAACAGGTGCAAAAATTTCATCGAAATCAATTCCTTCAACCTGTGTGTAGCCTTGGGCTACAAGTCGTGCCTTATTTCTCACCACTTGACCATCCTCATCTTGCTTGTTTTGGAAAATCCACTTGGTGCCAATGATATTGTGCTTATGAGGATCTGGTCGTTTGACGAGCTCCCATACGTCATTCAGCTTGAATTGAAGAAGTTCGTCTTGCATGGGTTGGATCCACTCCGGTTCCATGAAAGCCTCAACAACTCTTGAATGTTCTGTGATAGACACAAAGGAAGAATGCCCACAAAAGTTAACTAAGTGTGAAGCTTTTGAGCGAGTGAGAGGACCTGGCGCGTTGATGTCATTGAGGATTTTGTCAAGTTCTACTTCATTTGCAATCCTCGGATGAGCTGGTTGAGGATTTCGTCTGGTCTAAGGAATTGGTTCTGGAGCAATTTCCTCAGGAGCATCTTCTTGATTTTCATTAGTGTTGGGAATGATTTCTTCATCAATTTCCTCGGTGCGAACAACGTCTTCAGTAGCTTTGAGCTTTATTGCTTCCACATGAGACAGCTTATCTGGATCAGGAGGCAATTGCTCTCTTTGCGAGCCATTAGTTTCATCAAACTGCACATCTACATTCTCAACAACTTTGTTGTGATAGGTGTTGAAGACTCCGTAGGTGTGCGAGTCCTTTCCATAACCGAGCATAAAACCCTCATGTGCCTTAGGTGCAAACTTTGAGCTACGGTGAGGATCTTAATCCAGCATTTTGCACCGAAGACTTTGAAATAACTTACATTGGGTTTCTTGTGTGTGAGGAGTTCATATGAGGTTTTCTTGAGGAATTTGTGAAGATATACCCTGTTGATGATATGGCATGCAGTGTTAATTGCTTCATGCCAAAAGAGACGAGTTGTCTGATATTCTTCAAGCATGGTTCTTGCCATGTCAACCAGAGTCCTGTTCTTCCTTTCGACGACGCCATTCTGTTGAGGAGTATAAGGAGCAGACAATTCGTGAGTAATACCAAGTTCATCAAGATAATTATCAAGACCAGTGTTTTTGAACTCTGTTGCATTATCACTCGTGATGTGTTTGTTCTTTATGCCGAAATTCATCGAGGCCCTTGAGGAAAATCGTTTGAAGACTTCCTGCACTTCAGTTTTATATAAAATGATATGCACCCATGTGTATCTGGAATAATCATCAACTATGACAAATCCATATAAAGATGATGGATTTGTTAGAGTGTCATAATGAGTAGGTCCAAATAGATCCATGTGAAGCAATTCAAATGGACGAGTAGTAGTCATGATAGTCTTCGAGGGGTGCTTGGATCTGGTCATTTTCCCAGACTCACAAGCACCGCAGAGGTGGTCCTTGAGAAATTTGACTGATTCGATGCCGATGACATGCTTCTTCTTCGAAAGTGTGTGCAAATTTCTCATGCCTGCATGACCAAGTCTTCGATGCCACAACCACCCTTCTGAGGTTTTTGCTAGTAGGCAAGTAACTGGTTGAGGACCTGTAGAGAAATCAAGAATGTACAAATCCCCTCTTCTAACACCTTCGAAGACTTTGGATCTGTCAGATTCCATGATGACAACACATCTATATCTTCCAGAGATAACAATCATATCAAGATCACAAAGCATTGAGACTGACATGAGGTTAAATCCAAGGGATTCAACAAGCATCACTTTGTCCATGTGCCTATCCTTGGAAATAGCCACTTTGCCAAGTCCCAATACCTTGCTTTTACCTTTGTCAGCATATGTGATTTGCTTCAGGGGTGATGGAATTAGTGGCATATTCATCAGCAAGCTTTTGCCACCAGTCATGTGGTGTGTGCAGCCACTATCAAGAACCCACTCAGTACTCTTGGGTTTGTCATCCTATAGATGAATTAGTACAGCTTACCATCTCATATGCTTTAGACATGAAGAATATGATATCAATTTCATCATATAGGAATTTCATTATAAACAGAATTATAAGGACATGTGAAATATTCCTACTTCATCAATATTAGCTTGCGTCCCATCAAGTGTTTTCCTCATGTCTCCAGCAAATTCTTCAGATGATGATTTTCATCTGGAGACCTAACCTGCAGAAGTGATTAGTTCAATTTCTTCACCACACACATCTGAAGGGGTGGTAAAGCATTTATCATCCTGCGAGCAACATATGAGAAATGGGGCATTGAAGCTAATGCACTTGTCTTAATAGTAGGGAGGTTAAAGTATTCAAATGAATATGCAGAGAACTTATTTGAGGATTTATGAACATAATAATTTGAAGAATAACGCTCATATTCATATTCCTTGTAATTTCCCTGCATGTTAGAAGCATTAGCACGTGTACGAGCATAGTTTTGACCAGCTGAGGATTTTGATCCTCTTGAAGACTTTGGTCCTCTTGAGGAATTTGAGCTGGGGTTCAAATTCTTCATAGGTGGTGTCATGAGGACATTCACCTGAAGATTTTCAAGGCAACTTTTGGGAACCCAGATTTTCCTCAGGGGAGGCTCATTCCTGCAGTTAGTTCCAACATATCGAGCAAATACTTCACCAGATTGATTTTTGAACAATTTATAGTTAGAGTAAAATGAATCATCTGAGGAATAGGATAATTCACATGAAAATCCTGTTAGATTGGATGGATCAAAAGGAGGCCATTTAGCAGCAACCCATGAGGTTTTGGGATACTGCTCAGGTTTCCAATATGATCCAGCAGCATTCATATTCTCTCAAAGGCAATTCCTTCTTTCCTCGGGTTCATGTTCAAGATTTGCTTTTTGAGCACATCACAAAGGGTTTGGTGTTCTTTGAGACTTTTGTATATGCCTTTCACATACAATTCCTTCAGCCCTGCATTTTCATTAGTGACATTTGCGGTTTCCTCAAGTGAGGAGTTTGACACTACAGGAGCAGTTGAAGAATTTGTAGCAATAGAAGCATATGATGATTCTGGTGAAGAATTAGCAGTTTCACGTTCGATGCATTTAAGACATGGAGGAATGAATTCATCTTGAGCAGTACTGATCTGTTGAGCTAGTAATGGATCATTTTCCATACGAAGATCATCATGAGAAATCCTCAGCTTCTCAAGATCAAGCTTCCTTTGAAGAAATTCATAGGAAAATTTCTCATGATCAGGGAGGAGTGTAACATGACGATCTTGAAGATTATCAAATATGGACTAAAGACTTCTCATATCTTCAGTGAGGATTTGGGTAAGATTCATTTCATCATTCAACAAATCATCGCTTCTGTCTAGCAGTTTTTGAAGATTTTCCATGGCAGTTTGTTGTTTAGTGGCAATGATAGCAAGTTTACTGTAACTCGGTTTTTTATAATCATCAGGTTCACAGTCACGTGAATCAGAGGAGGAAGCATCATTCGGTACCTTTGAACCTTTTTCCATGAAGCAATAGGTTGGAGCGAAGTCATCAACATAGTCATCAGTGTGGATGGTGCTATCATTTTCTTCAAGGTTGAAGATTGACTTGCTGATGAATGTGGTTGCAAGTGCAAGGCTAGCCTATCCAGATTCTGAGTCTTCATCAGAACCCTCCTCTTCATCACATTCCCCGGATTCTACCTCGGAATCCATTTCCTTGCCAATAAGTGCCCGAGCCTTTCTGAAACTAGTCTTCTTGTGCGATGAGGACTTTGAGGATGAGGTTTTTGAAGATTGCTTCTTTTTCTTCGAGTCATCAGAACTTTCATCCCTGTATTTCTTATTCTTTGATTCCTTTCCCCAACGAGGACAATCAGCAATGTAGTGACCTAATTTCTTGCATTTGTGGCAGGTTCTTTTCTTGTAGTCCTCAAATGAAGATTCTTGTTTCCTCATATCTCTTCTTGAAGATTTACCAAACTGGCCACATCTTGTAAACTTCTGGAATTTCCTCACGAGCATTGCAAGCTCCTGTCCAAATTCTTCAAGATCACCAATGCTACCATCTGAGTCTTCTTCTTCAGATGAGGAAATTGCTTTGGCATTCAGTGCACGTGGTCTAGAATAGCTTGGTCCATATAGATCTCTCTTTTCTTCTTGTTGGAATTCATGAGTAATGAGTCTTTCGAGTATATCAGCTGGATCAAGCATCTTATAGTCTGGTCTTTCTTGAATCATCAGAACTAAAGTATCAAATGAAGAATCCAAAGATCTTAGAAGTTTCTTCACAACTTCATGATCAGTAATGTCTCGAGCTCCGAGTGCTTGCAGTTTATTTGATATGGCAGTCAGGCGATCAAAGGTATCTTGGCAGCTTTCATTGTCAACCCTCTTGAAGCGATTGAAGAGATTGCGAAGAACATCAACACGAGAATCACGCTGGCTTGATACTCCTTCATTAACTTTGGACAGCCTTTTCTAGATAAGTTTTGCTGAGCCCAAAGCACTCACTCTGCCATACTAACCTTTGCTCAGATGGCCACAGATGATATTCTTCGCTTGAGAGTCAATTTCCTTGAATTTCTTCACATCAGCGGGAGAGACAGTAGAGTGACGATAGGGACGCCATGTTCCACAATATACCAGAGATAGTTGTCAATAGCTTGTAGATGCATCTGCATCTTTGTCTTCCAGAAGGGAAAGTCCTTTCCTTCGAAAGTAGGACATCTTGCAGTAACCTTGATCATGCCTGCAGTCGACATAACTAAAACTCGAGGTGGTTAAACCAAAATCACACAGAACAAGGGAGTACCTTGCTCTGATACCAATTGAAAGTGCGTTATATCGACTAGAGGCGGATGAATAGGAGATTTTTAGAATTTCATCACTGAGGAAATTCCTTTTGAGGAAATTCCTCACTTATGACTAACTTGCAGCGGAAACAGCAAAGGATCAGGAGTGCAAAGTATCACTACATCAGTTTTCAAGGTGAAGAATATGAAAAACAGTTTGCGTAGTATGCAGGCATGGAGAAAACAGATGAGGATTAACTCGCGTGAAGAATTTGGGGTTGAGGAATTTCAGAGAAAGTATTCAGCAAATTCTTGAAACAGTGACAGTGAAAATCATCAACATACAATATGAGGAATTTAAAGAGTTGAATAAATAGAACCCGTTTCATAGTGAAGACAGTGGTTGATGACCCAGGTCCAACTGTTGTGACAGTTGTACATCTGGTTTGGAGTGGCTTGGTATTGAAACCAAAAGACACAAAGTCCCGGGACACACAGTCCCGGGACGCACAGTCCCAGGACGCACAGTCCCTACCGTATTCTCCTTGGGCTAAGAACACACAATCCTCGCCCAACACTCGTGGTAAGTCTTCAGGGAAGACTTCCAAACCCTCACAAACTTGGTCACCTGGCGATCCACAATTGTCTGCTGGATTGCTCTAGACCATGACACCTAACCGTCTGGAGGATGCACAGTCCTCAAAGGTTAAAGGCTTCAGTCCCACACAAGAACAACTTCTTCAGTGATGCTCAATGACTTGGTTTTCGGTTTGGGGTTTGGTGTTTGGGGTATTTCCTCACTGATGATTTACTCTATAAGACTCTGGGGAATTTGGTTCTCTTATGAGAAGTGTCAGTTTCCAATGGAGCAGCCAGCCGGCTAATGGTTGTGGGGGCGGCTATTTAGAGCCTAGGAGAATCCCGACATGATTTGACATTAATGCCCTTAAATAATATGACAGTTGGTGTGGATAAGATCAGTGATGTGGCGTGACTTGCGGTAACGGTCAGTACCCTCAACTGTGAGAGTCCTCATGTCTCACATATTCCTCACTTGAGGCTTCTGGTAGGATTAGGCTTGGGCTGAGCATCATGAGGAAATTCATTCTGACGTGTTACTTTGATCCTCTTTAACAGTACGGTGTTCCTATGACTCAAAAGTGAAGAAAATAAAACAGACAAAAATAAATCTTCATGCTTCAAAATCTTCAGATTGTTTTTCTTTAGGACACACCGAATTCCTCATCTTCAATTTCTTCATGAGGAATATGAATTTCATCGCAATTTCTTCGCAATTCAGTTCTTCAACTTCAGACCAATTTCTTCAGCCGAAGATATACATTTTTAGGGGTCGATATTCATCGAATATTTCAAACTCCTCAGCGACTTATAGATCATGTGCACACTCATGAACACATGAGATACTTAACCTATAAGTCTTCAAACCACCAAAATCACTAAGGGGCACTAGATGCACTTACACATACATATTGCATTCATGCCATCATATCTTGCGGTGATCATATCTTTTGAAGCGTAGCTTCGTTGGAGATATTCTCTGATACTTCTCCGTTGTATCTATAATTTTTGATTGTTTCATGCCAATATTCTACAACTTCCATATACTTTTAGCAACTTTTTATACTATTCTTGGGAGTAACATATTGATCCAGTACCCAGTGCCAGTTCCTGTTTGTTGCATGTTTTTTGTTTTGCAGATTATCCATACCAAACGAAGTCCAGGAGCAATAAAAACCTACGGGGATTTTTTTGGAATATTTATGATTTTTGGGAAGGAGAATCAACGCGGAACGATGCCCGGGCGGTCAAGAGCCCCCTAGGCGCGACCTGGGGTGGGGCCGCGCCTGGCAGGCTTGTGACCAATCCCTAAGGCGGTTGGGGCCCTTCTTTCGCCGCAAGAAAGACAACATCCAGAAGCAAATCGTGTTAAACTTTCAGCCCAATCAGAGTTACGGATCTTCGGAAATTTCTAAAACGGCGAAAGGCAGAATCTAGGAGCGCAGAAACAGAAGGACACAGAGAGAGAGATCCAATCTCGGAGGGGCTCTCGCCCCTCTGCCGCCATGAAGACCATGGACCAGAGGGGAAACCCTTCTCCCATCTAGGGAGTAGGTCAAGGTAGAAGAATAAGAAGGGTGGCTCTCTCCACCTCTCTCCCGGCGGCGCCGGAACGCCGCCCGGGACATCATCGTGTGACGGCGATCTACACCAACACCTCCGTCATCTTCACCAACACCTCCATCACCTTCCCCATCTATATTCAGCGGTCCACTCTCCCGCAACGCGCTGTACCCTCTACTTGGACATGGTGCTTTATGCTTCATATTATTATCCAATGATGTGTTGCCATCCTATGATGTATGAGTAGATTTTCGTTGTCCTATCGGTGATTGATGAATTGCTATGATTGGTTTAATTTGCTTGTGGTTATGTTGTTGTCCTTTGGTGCCCATCATATGAGCGCGCGGGTGGATCACACCATAGGGTTAGTAGTATGTTGATAGGACTATGTATTGGAGGGCAAGGGTGACAGAAGCTTCAGCCTAGCATAGAAATTGATGCATACGGGATTGAAGGGGGACCAATATATCTTATTGCTATGGTTGGGTTTTACCTTAATGAACGTTAGTAGTTGCGGATTCTTGCTAATACTTCCAATCATAAGTGCATAGAATTCCAAGTAAGGGATGACATGCTAGCAGTGGCCTCTCCCACATAAAACTTGCTATCGGTCTAGTAACATAGTCAATTGCTTAGGGACAATTCCGCAACTCGTACCACCACTTTTCCAGACTCGTCAAACTAACGTAATTGTTTCTTTATCTAACCAGCCCCTAGTTTTATTTATGTGTTTTTATTTTCTTGCAAACCTATCCTATCACTCCTACAAAGTACTTCTAGTTTCATACTTGTTCTAGGTAAAGCGAACGTAAAGTGTGCGTACAGTTGTATCGGTGGTCGATAGAACTTGAGGGAATATTTGTCCTACCTTTAGCTCCTCGTTGGGTTTGATACGTCTCCAACATATCTATAATTTTTCATGGTTTCATGCTATTATCTTGTCAAACTTTGGATGTTTTGCATACCTTTTATATATTTTATGGGACTAACCTATTAACTCAGTGCCAAGTGTCAGTTCCTGTTTTTTCCATGTTTCTGACCCCTTTCAGAGGAGATTTTGAAACGGAGTCCAAACGGAATAAAATCACCGAAAAGAATTTTTCCGTAAGGGAAGAAGATCAGGAGACTTGAGAGCGAAGGCAGGGGCCTCGGGGGCCCCACAAGCCCCCACCCCGCGGCCAGGGGGAGGTCGCGGCCCTCAGGCTTGTGGGCCCCCTGGACGCCCTCTGCCCTAGGGGTTGCGCCTATATATTCCCTAAAATTCCCAAAAAAATCAAGAGATCATCGAAAGTACTTTTCCGCCGCCGCAAGCTTCTGTCTCCTCAAGATCCCATTTGGGGCACGTTCTGGTGCCCTTCCGGAGGGGGGGATTTGGATACAAAGGGCTTCTTCATCAACACCATGACCTCTCCGATGATGCGTGAGTAGTTCACCATAGACCTACAGGTCCATAGCTAGTAACTAGATGGCTTCTTCTCTCTCTTGGATCTTCAATACAAAGTTCTCCATGATCTTCATGGAGATCTATCCGATGTAATCTTCTTTTGCGGTGTGTTTGTCGAGATCCGATGAATTGTGGATTTATGATCTGATTATCTATGAATATTATTTGAGTTTCTTCTGATCTCTCTTATTCATGATTTCATATCCTTGTAATTCTCTTCGAGTTGTGGGTTTTTTTTGGCCAACTATATCTATGATTGTTGCAATCGGAGAAGTGCTTGGTTTTGGGTTCATACCGTGCGGTGACCTCACCCAGTGACACAAGGGGTAGCGAGGCACGCATCATGTTGTTGCCATCAAGGGTAAAAAGATGGGGTTTTCATCATTGGTTTAAGATTATCCCTCTACATCATGTCATCTTGCTTAAGGCGTTACTCTGTTCGTCATGAACTCAATACACTAGATGCATGTTGGATAGCGGTCGATGTGTGGAGTAATAGTAGTAGATGTAGAAAGTATCGGTCTACTTGTCTCGGACGTGATGCCTATATGTATGATCATTGCCTTAGATATCGTCATGACTTTGCGAGGTTCTATCAATTGCTCAATAGTAATTTGTTTACCCACCGTGATATTTGCTATTTTGAGAGAAGCCTCTAGTGAACACTATGGCCCCGGGTATACTCCACACCATATTTTCAGCCTTACACTTTTTACTTCGTTGCACTTTCCCCCTTCAGATCTCACTTTGCAAACAATCTTGAAGGGATTGACAACCCCTTTGAAGCGTTGGGTGCAAGCTCATTTATGTTTGCGCAGGTACTTTGGACTTGACGAGACCTTCCTACTTGATCGATACCTAGGTTCTCAAACCGAGGGAAATACTTACTGCTCCTATGCTGCACACCGTTTCCTCTTCAAGGGAAAAACCAACGCAAGCTCAAGAGATGACAGATGGATCTATGGCACCACTGTCGGGGAACGACTTTTGTTGACGTAGCAGAAGGATTTCTGGCGCCGTTGCCGAGGAGGAAGATCAAGTCAAGAACTCATCCAAGTAGGTGTTGCAAACTCATCTCTTGCATTTACTTTGTTTGCCAGTTGCCTCTAGTTTTCCTCTCCCCCACTTCACCAATTTTCCTTTTTCGTTTGCCTTTTTCGTTCGCCTTTTTCTCGCTTGCTCTTTGTTCGCTTGTGTGCTTGCTTGCTTGCCGAAGTCACCATGAATTAAAACACCAAACTTTGTGACTTCTCGAATACTAATAATAATGATTTTTATTAGTACTCCGATTGCTCCCGCCACTAGTGCGGAGTCATACGAAATCAATGCCGCTTTGCTGAATCTTGTTATGAAAGAGCAATTCTCCACCCTTCCTAGTGAAGATGCCGCATCCCATCTCAATACCTTCATTGAGCTTTCCGATATGCAAAAGAAGAAAGATGTGGATAATGACGTGATTAAATTGAAGCTTTTTCCTTTCTCGTTGTGAGATCGCGCAAAAACTTGGTTTTCTTCTTTGCCCAAAAATAGTATCAATTCTTGGGATAAGTGCAAAGATGCTTATATATCCAAGTATTTTCCACCGGCTAAGATCATCTCTCTCCGTAATGATATCATGAATTTCAAGCAACTTGATCATGAACATGTTGCACAATCTTGGGAGAGAATGAAATTAATGATTAGAAATTGTCCCGCTCATGGCTTGAGTCTTTGGATGATTATTCAAATCTTTTACGCTGTCTAGAATTTCGCTTCTAGAAATATCTTGGACTCCGCCTCAGGTATAACGTTCATGGATATCACGTTAGGGGAAGCCACAAAGCTCCTAGACAACATCATGACGAACTACTCTCAGTGGCACACTCAAAGGTCACCTACTAGTAAGAAGGTACACGCTATAGAAGAGAATTAACTCGTTGAGTGCTAAGATGGATGAGTTAATGAATTTGGTTGCTAGTAGAAGTGCTCCTTTGGATCCTAATGATATGCCCTTGTCTTCTTTGATTGATAGTAGCAACGCTAGCTTGGACGTTAATTTTGTTGGTAGGAATAACTTTGGCAACAACAATGCTTTTAGAGGAAACTATGTTCCTAGGCCTTTTCCTAGTAACTCCTCTAATAATTTTGGCAACTCCTACCACAATACTCACGGAAATTACAATAGATTACCCTATGATCTAGAGAGTAATATCAAAGAGTTCATCAACTCTCAAAAGATTTTCAATGCGTCCACAGAGGAAAAGCTACTCAAAATTGACGATTTGGCTAAGAGCGTTGATAGAATGTCTAGTGATGTTGATGCTTTGAAAGTTAGATGTGCTCCTCCCAAAATCAACATGGGTGAAACTTCAAAAGCTATGCATGTTTCCATGATTGAGAGCCAAGAAAGAACCGCCCAAATTCGTGCTAGACTTGAATGGCTTAAAAAGGCGTGTTCTCGTGATGAGAATCACGGAGATCTTAAAGTGCTTGGTGTGACTCCCATTGAATCTTTGTTTTCTTGTGTCAAACCTAATGATTATGGGGCTGGATATGAATCCACTTTAGTTGAAACGTGCCCCAATGATTCGGAGTCCATCTATCTTGATGCTAAAAGCATTGAAAGTGGAGTAGAAGATGTTAAAACTTTGAGTAGTAATGAAATTACTACCGTGGATTTCAAGGAATTCAATTATGATAGTTGCTCCTTGTTTGAATGCATTTCTTTGATGCAATCCATGTTAAACTCTCCACGCGCTTACAGCCAAAACAAGGCCTTTACCGATCATATCGTCGAAGCTATGATAAAATCTCTTGAAGAGTAACTTGAATTGGAAGTCTCTATCCCTAGAAAGCTTCATGATGAGTGGGAACCTACCATCAAAATCAAAATCAAAAACTATGAATGCAATGCTTTGTGTGATTTGGGTGCTAGTGTTTCTGCGATTCCAAAGTCTTTATGTGATGTTGTTGGTTTTAATGAGAATGAAGAGTGTTCTCTTAATTTGCATCTTGCTGATTATACTGTCAAGAAACCCATGGGAAGGATCAATGATGTTCTTATTATTGCAAATAGGAACTATGTACCCGTGGATTTCATTGTGCTTGACATTGATTGCAATCCTACATGCCCTATTATTCTTGGTAGACCTTTCCTAAGGAAGAGCATGGAACACTTTCCTAGAAGGAAGGTAATATTCGATTTCAATTTCCTTGAAGGAAGGTAATATTAGATTTCCTAATGATGTTCTTATTATGAAGGAAGGTAATATTAGATTTCAATTTCCTTGAAGGAAGAGCATGGAACACTTTCCTAGAAAGAAAATAAGATTGCCTTATGAATCTATGATGAGGGCCACTTATGCTTTGAGCACCAAAGACGATGATACCTGATTCTATCGCTTTTATGCCTAGCTAAGGGCGTTAAACAATAGCGCTTGTTGGGAGGCAACCCAATGAATTTATTTATTTTCTTTCTGTTTTGTTGCGTCCACACCATCACAATTCTGTTGTGATTGCGTTTTTTGTGTTTGACCCAAGAAAAATCTTTATGACTAGTCTTGATAATGGTTGTTTGATCCTGCTGGAAAAAGACAGAAACTTTTCGCTCACGGGATGATTTTTCATTTTTATTCAGAAAGAGATTTTGAGTTGATTTTTTTGCTGCTGGTTGATATGCCTTTTGCCCAGGCAGTAGTAATTGTTCAGATTTTGTGAGGTACCATAAGTATATGAAGTATACAGATTGCCACAGACTGGTCTGTTTTTGACATATTCTATTTTTGTTGAGTTGGTTGCTTGTTTTGATGAAACTATGGTTAGTATCGGGGGGTACTAGCCATGGAAAAGTGAGAATACAGTAGCCCAACACCAATATAGATAGAATTAAAGTTTGCTACAGTACCAAAAGAAGTGGTAGTTTGTTTTCTTGTGCTAATGTTATCACGAGTTTCTGTTTAAGTTTTGTGTTGTGAAGTTTTCAAGTTTTGGGTGATGTTCTCATGGACGAAGAGATAAGGAGTGGAAAGAGCTCAAGCTTGGGGATGCCCAAGGAATCCCAAGACAAATTCAAGGACACCAAAAAGCCTAAGCTTGGGGATGCCCTAGGAAGGCATCCCCTCTTTCGTCTTCAATCGATCGGTAACATTACTTGGAGCCATATTTTTATTCACCACCTGATATGTGATTTCATTGGAGCATCTTGTATCTTAGGACTCTTTTATTTTTGTTGTGTCACAATCATCCTTGTTGCACACCTTTTTGAGAGAGAGAGAGACATGCACTCATCGTGATTTTGCTAGAGTGCTCATAGTGCTTCACTTATATCTTTTAAGATAGATACTTTTGCTCTGTGTGCTTCACTTATATCTTTTAGAGCACGGCGGTGCATGATTTGGTAGTTGGCCTATGCTATGAAAGTAGTCCCAAATGTGATAGGTACCCAAAGAGGATGCAAAAACCTCCATCTTCATGTGCATTGAGTAGAAAGAGAAGTTTTGATTCCTCTCAATTAGTTTTGAGACATGGATTTGGTAATATTAAGAGTTATGTTACTAGGGTGTTGTGAATCTAGAAATACTTGTGTGAAGTTAGTGATTCCCGTAGCATGCACGTATGGTGCCCCGCTATGTTAGGAAGTCGGAGCATAATTGATCTATTGATTGTCATCCTTTGTGTTGAGGTCGGGATCGCGCGATGGTTAACACCTACCAACCCTTCCCCTAGGAGTATGCGTTTAGCACTTTGTTTCGATTACTAATAAAAACTTTCGCAACAAGTATGTGAGTTCTTCATGACTAATGTGAGTCCATGGTATAGATGCACTTTCACCTTCCACCATTGCTAGCCTCTTTAGTGCCGCGCAATTCTCGCCGGTGCACAAACCCACCATATGCCTTCCTCAAAACATGCACCATACCTACCTACTATGGCATTTTCATAGCCATTCCAAGATATATTGCCATGCAACTCCCACCGTTCTGTCTCAAGACTTGTGCCGTCACTCTCATATTGCCATTGCATGATCGTAAGATAGCTAGCGAGATGTTTCCAACGTCATATGCCATGCTAGATCGTTGCACATCCCGGTACACTGCCGGAGGCATTTCCTATAGAGTCATCATCATTGTGAGCTTTGAGCTGTGAGTAAATTAAAGTGTGATGATCATCATTATTAGAGCATTGTCCCATGTGAGGAAATAAATAAAAAAGGCCAAAGAGCCCAAAAAAGAGAAAAAAAGAGCCCTAAGAGACCAAATGAAAAAAAGAGAAAAAGAGAGAAGGGACAATGCTACTATCTTTTTCCACACTTGTGCTTCATAATAGCACCATGTTCTTCATGATTGAGAGCTTCTTGCTTTGTCACTACCATATGCTAGTGGGAATTTTCATTATATAACTTGGCTTGTATATTCCAATGATGGGCTTCCTCAAAATTGCCCTAGGTCTTCGTGAGCAAGCAAGTTGGATGCACACCTACTAGTTTTCCTTTTGAGCTTTCACATACTTATAGCTCTAGTGCATCTCTTGTATGGCAATCCCTACTCATTCACATTGATATCTATTAATGGGCATCTCCATAGCTTTTTGATACGCCGAGTCAATGTGACCATCTCCTTCTTTTTGTCTCACAACCACCACCACACTCTATTCCACCTATAGTGCTATATCCATGGCTCACGCTCATGTATTGTGTGATAGTTATAAAATTTTGAGAAAGTAAGAGTGCGAAAACAATTACTTGGCCAATATCGGGGTTGTGCATGATTTACATAAGTTGTGTGAGGATGACGGAGCATAGCCAGACGATATGATTTTGTAGGGATAACTTTCATTGACCTTGTTATTTTGAAAGTTCATGATTACCTTGCTAGTTTGCTTGAAGTATTATTGTTTTCATGTCAATAGCAAACTATTGTTTCGAATCTTATGGATCTGAACATTCATGTCACGTGAAAGAAGTTGCAAAGGACAACTATGCTAGGTAGAATTCCACATCAAAAATTCATTCTTTATCACTTCCCTACTCGAGGACGAGCAGGAGTTAAGCTTGGGGATGCTTGATATGTCTCCAAAGTATCTATAATTTTTTATGGTTTCATGCTATTATCTTGTCAAACTTTGGATGTTTTGCATACCTTTTATATATTTTTTGGGACTAACCTATTAACTCAGTGCCAAGTGTCGGTTCCTGTTTTTTCCATGTTTTTGACCCCTTTCAGAGGAGATTTTGAAACGGAGTCCAAACGGAATAAAATCCCGAAAAGAATTTTTCCGTAACGGAAGAAGATCACGAGACTTGAGAGCCAAGGCAGGGGGGCCAGGAGCCCCACAAGCCCCCACCTCGCAGCCAGGGGGAGGCCGCAGCCCTCAGGCTTGTGGGCCACCTGGACACCCTCTGCCCTAGGTGTTGAGCCTATATATTCCCTAAAAATCCCAAAAAAATCAAGAGATCACCAAAGTACTTTTCCGCCGCCACAAGCTTCTGTCTCCGCAAGATCCCATCTAGGGCATGTTCTGGTGCCCTGCCGGAGGGGGATTCAGATACGGAGGGCTTGTTCATCAACACCATGACCTCTCCGATGATGCGTGAGTAGTTCACCATAGACCTACGGGTCCATAGCTAGTAACTAGATGGGTTCTTCTCTCTCTTGGATCTTCAATACAAAGTTCTCCATGATCTTCATGGAGATCTATTCGATGTAATCTCCTTTTGCGGTGTGTTTGTCGAGATCCGATGAATTGTGGATTTATGATCAGATTATCTATGAATCTTATTTGAGTTTCTTCTGATCTCTCTTCTGCATGATTTCATATCCTTGTAATTCTCTTCGAGTTGTGGGTTTTGTTTGGCCAACTAGATCTATGATTCTTGCAATGGGAGAAGTGCTTGGTTTTGGGTTCATACCATGCGGTGACCTCACCCAGTGACAGAAGGGGTAGCGAGGCATGCATCGTGTTGTTTCCATCAAGGGTAAAAAGATGGGGTTTTCATCATTGGTTTGAGATTATCCCTCTACATCATGCCATCTTGCTTAAGGCGTTACTCTATTCGTCAAGAACTCAATACACTAGATGCATGCTCGATAGCGGTCGATGTGTGGAGTAATAGTAGTAGATGTAGAAAGTATCGGTCTACTTGTCTCGGACGTGATGCCTATATGTATGATCATTGCCTTAGATATCGTCATGACTTTGCGTGGTTCTATCAATTGCTCGACAGTAATTTGTTTACCCACCGTGATATTTGCTATTTTGAGAGAAGCCTCTAGTGAACACTATGGACCCCGGGTCTACTCCACACCATATTTTGAGCCTTACACTTTTTACTTTGTTGCACTTTCCGCCTTCAGATCTCACTTTGCAAACAATCTTGAAGGGATTGGCAACCCATTTGAAGCGTTGGGTGCAAGCTCGTTTGTGTTTGCGCAGGTACTCTAGACTTGACGAGACCCTCCTACTGGATAGATACCTTGGTTCTCAAACTGAGGGAAATACTTACTGCTCCTGTGTTGCATCTCCCTTTCCTCTTCAAGGGAAAAACCAACGCAAGCTCAAGAAGCGACAGAAGGATCTCTGGCACCACTTCCGGGGAACGACTTTTGTTGACGTAGCAGGGTTCGACACTCTTACTTATCGAGAAAGGCTACAATTGATCCCCTATACTTGTGGGTTATCAAGACCTTTTTCTGGCGCCGTTGCTGGGGAGGAATAGCGTGGGGTGAATATTCTCATGTGTGCTTGTTTGCTTTATCACTAAGTAGATTTATTTGCTATTCTAAGTTGTTCTCTATCTTTAGTTATGGATATGGAACACGAAATACCAAAAAAATTAGGTGTACTTGCTACTCATGGAGATGGGGAACGTCCTAAAACCCTCGATGCTCGTTATGTGGAAAATATTATGCACTTCTTTAGTAATCCTGAGAAAACCCCATTAAATTATATAATGGGATACACGTTGGATGAACGTGAATACTTTAGGGATTATAGCTTGACTCAAAAAGGGAAACTATTGTGGGATCAAATTCATATGTTGAAATGGTATGCTTGGGAGCTATGTTTGAGATATGATGTTACGTGTTGATCTAGGATGAAGGCTAACCACCTTCCATTTTCTTGTAAATTTAATGCTAATGAAACCTTGGCTTCTTATGCTAATGGTATATATGATTACTATGATGTGGAAAAAATAGAAGAGTTTGTTGCTTTTATGGGTGCTTATGAAATTGAAGCTCTATTTGAAGGGTGTGATGATAATGATGATGATGCTTACCGATCTGAAAATTTGGTTATGCTTCATTATTGTTATACTCATTATGAATATAATTCCCATATTTATCGATTTATGGAGAAATTCTACGCTGCCCAAGAAGAGACTAATATTTTGCAAGAAACTATGGAAGAAGAAAATGTTGAAACTGTGAGCTCATTAGATGAAAAAGATGAAGAGGAGAGCGAAGAACAAAAGGAGGAAGAGAGAACTAGCTACCCGTGCCCACCTTCTAATGAGAGTAACTCTTCAACTCATACATTGTTTAATTTCCATTCATTCTTACCGAAGGATGAATGCTATGTTGATTGCTATGATCCCTTGGATTCGTTTGAAATATCCCTTTTTGATGAACTTGATGCTTGCTATGCTTGTGACCATGATGCCAATATGAATGATGCTTATGAAGATGAACTTGCTATAGTTCCTTATGTTAAACATGAAATTGTTGCTATCGCACCCACTTATGATAGTCCTATTATCTTTTTGAACTCTCCCAACTACACTATATCGGAGAAGTTTGCTCTTATTAGGGATTACATAGATGGGTTGCCTTCTACTATTACACATGATGATTTTGATGAATATAATATGCATGTGCTTGCTGCTCCTACTTGCAATTATTATTAGAGAGGAACTACATCTCCAACTCTCTATGTTTCCAATACGATAAAATTGCAAGACACTGCTTATGCTATGTATTGGCCTTTACTTGATGTGCATGAATTGATCTTTTATGACATGCCAATGCATAGGAAGAGAGTTAGACTTTTTCATTGCATGATATATGTTACCTTGTGCTCACTATTAAATTACAAATCGTTCTTAATTAAATTTGGCTTTGATATACCTTGGGATCCGGGTGGATCCATTACTTGAGCACTTTATGCCTAGCTTAATGGGTTTAAAGAAAGCGCTGCCTAGGAGACAATCCGGAAGTTTTAGAGAGTCATTTATTTCTGTTGAGTGCTTTTATATAGTTTAAAAACAAAAAAATATAGAGGGGAACTTAAAACTTTTTCAAAAAGAGAAGCGATTGAAAGGTGATGCATTGTGGAAGTGAGGGTCGGCCTTGAACACTTGTGTTCATGCTCATGGAAACAATGTAGAATTTTTCATGGAAGTTTCTCGCAAAAATAATTATCCCCTTGTACAATTCCATTGTAATATAAAATAATGTGCCAAGTAAAGCCTTTATGATTAGTTTGGGTGATAGTTGTTTGATCATGCTGAAAAAGATAGAAACTCTGTGCTCACGAAATTATTTTTAATTCCTATAAAGAGAGAGCTATTGAGTTGATCCTTTTTTCTGCTGATTGATATGAAAAATTCCCTAATTGTCATGATTCTTCAGAATTTTTTGAGTATCATAAGTATGGTATAAGTTCAAATTACTACAGACTGTTCTGTTTTTGACAGATTCTGTTTTCTATGCATTGTTCTCTTATTTTGATGAACCTATGGGTAGTATCGGGGGTATGAAACATGGTGAAGTTGGATTATAGTAGATATAATGCTAATATGAATTTGTAATGAGTTCACAACATTACTTAAAGTTGTGATTTACTTTATTATACTAACGGATCTCACGAAGGTTTTGTTGAGTTTTGTGTGATTGAAGTTTTCAAGTTTTGGGTGAGACCACGATGGATGAAGGAATAAGGAGAGGCAAGAGCCTAAGCTTGGGGATTCCCGAGGCACCCCAAGGTAATATTTAAGTAAGACTCAAGCGTCTAAGCTTGGGTATGCCCCGGAAGGCATCCCCTCTTTCGTCTACAATCTATCGGTAATTTTACTCGGAGCTATATTTTTATTCGTCACATGATATGTGCAAATGCTTGGAGTGTCTTTTGTGTTTATTTTTCCTTTTTATTTTATGCACCATGCTGGTATGAGGTAGTCCTTGGTTGATTTATAGAATGCTCTTTGCACTTCACTTATATCTTTTGAGTATGGCTTTATAAAATGCTTCATGTGCTTCACTTATATCATTTGAAGTTTGGATTGCCTGCTTCCCTACACATAGAAAACCGCCATTTGTAGAATTCTATTTTGCTTAACTTATATTTGTTAGAGCGGGGCATATCTTCTGTATAAAGAATTAAACTCTCATGCTTCACTTATACCTATTTAGAGAGTTAACAGGAGTTGGTCATTCACATGGTTAGTCATAAAATCCTACATAAAACTTGTAGATCACTAAATATGATATGTTTGATTCCTTGCAATAGTTTTGCGACAAGAAGATGTGATATTAGAGTCATGCTAGTGAGTAATTGTGTATTCATAGAAATACTTGTGTTAAGGTTTGTGATTCCCATAGCATGCATGTATGGTCAACCGTTATGTGACGAAGTCGCAGCATGATTTATTTATTGATTGTCATCCTTTGTGTGGAAGTCGGGATCGCGCAATGGTTAACTCCTACCAACCCTTCCCCTAGGAGCATGCGTGTAGTACCTTGTTTCGATGACTAATAGACTTTTGCAATAAGTATGTGAGTTCTTCATGACTAATGTTGAGTCCATGGATTATATGCTCTCACCCTTCCACCATTGCTAGCCTCTCTAGTACCGTGCAACATTCGCCAGTGCATTACACCCACCATATACCCTTCCTCAAAACAACTACTATACTTACCTATTATGGCATTTCCATAGCCATTCCGAGATATATTGCCATGCAACTTCCATCGTTCCGTTTATTATGACACGCGCCATCATTGTCATATTGCTTTGCATGATCGTAAGATAGCTAGCATGATGTTTTCATGGCTTGTCCGTTTTTTGATGTCATTTCTACGCTAGATCATTGCACATCCTGGTACACCGCCGAAGGCATTCATATAGAGTCATATTTTGTTCTAAATATTGAGTTGTAAGTAAATAAAAGTGCGATGATCATTATTATTAGAGCATTGTCCCATGTGAGGAAGTAATAAAAGAGGCCAATGAAGCCCAAATAAAAAAAAGAGGCCAAACAAGCCCACCAAAAAAAAGAAAAAAATATATTAAAAAATGAGAGAAAAGAGAGAATGGACAATGTTACTATCCTTTACCACACTTGTGCTTCAAAGTAGCACCATGATCTTCATGATAGAGAGTCTCCTATGTTGTCACTTTCATATACTAGTGGGAAATTTTCATTATAGAACTTGGCTTGTATATTCCAATGATGGGCTTCCTCAAATTGCCCTAGGTATTCGTGAGCAAGAGAGTTGGATGCACACCCACTAGTTTCTTTTTGAACTTCATACACTTATAGCTCTTGTGCATCTGTTGCATGGCAATCCCTACTCACTTACAATGATATCGTGCATGGATTATATGCTCTCACCCTTCCACCATTGCTAGCCTCTCTAGTACCGTGCAACTTTCGCCAGTGCATTACACCCACCATATACCCTTCCTCAAAACAACCACTATACCTACCTATTATGGCATTTCCATAGCCATTCCGAGATATATTTCCATGCAACTTCCATCGTTCTGTTTATTATGACACGTGCCATCATTGTCATATTGCTTTGCATGATCGTAAGATAGCTAGCATGATGTTTTCATGGCTTGTCCGTTTTTTGATGTCATTGCTACGCTAGATCATTGCACATCCTGGTACACCGCCGAAGGCATTCATATAGAGTCATATTTTGTTCTAAATATCGTGTTGTAAGTAAATAAAAGTGTGATGATCATTATTATTAGAGCATTGTCCCATGTGAGGAAGTAATAAAAGAGGCCAATGAAGCCCAAATAAAAAAAGAGGCCAAAGAAGCCCACCCAAAAAAAGAAAAAAATATATTAAAAAAATGAGAGAAAAGAGAGAAGGGACAATGCTACTATCCTTTACCAACTTGTGCTTCAAAGTAGCACCATGATCTTCATGATAGAGAGTCTCCTATGTTGTCACTTTCATATACTAGTGGGAAATTTTCATTATAGAACTTGGCTTGTATATTCCAATGATTGGCTTCCTCAAATTGCCCTAGGTCTTCGTGAGCAAGAGAGTTGGATGCACACCCACTAGTTTTTTTTTGAACTTTCATACACTTTTAGCTCTTGTGCATCTTTTGCATGGCAATCCCTACTCACTCACAATGATATCTACTGACGGGCATCTCCATAGCCCATTGATACGCCTAGTTGATGTGAGACTATCTCCTCATTTTTGTCTTCTCCACAACCACCATATTCTATTCCACCTATAGTGCTATGTCCATGGCTCATGCTCATGTATTGCGTGAAAGTTGAAAAAGTTTGAGAACACTAAAGTACGAAACAATTGCTTGGCTAAAACTCGGGTTGTGCATGATTTAAATACGTTGTGTGGGGAAGATGGAGCATAGCCAGACTATATGATTTTGTAGGGATAACTTTATTTGGCCATGATATTTTGAGAAGACATGATTGTTTTGTTAGTATGCTTGAAATATTATTGTCTTTATGTCAAATGATAGACTATTGCTTCGAATCACTCGTGTTTTAGTAATCATGCCATGATTAGATTATATGATCAAGATTATGCCATGATTAGCATTCCACATCAAAAATTATCTTTTTTATCATTTACCAACTCGAGGACGAGCAGGAATTAAGCTTGGGGATGCTGATACGTCTCCGTCGTATCTATAATTTTTGATTGTTTCATGCCAATATTATACAACTTTCATATACTTTTGGCAACTTTGTATACTATTTTTGGGACTAACATATTGATCCAGTGCCCAGTGCAAGTTCCTGTTTGTTGCATGTTTTTTGTTTTGCATATTATCCATACCAAACAAAGTCCAAACGCAATAAAAAACCTACGGGGATTTTTTTTGGAATATTTATGATTTTTGGGAAGAAGAATCAACGCGAAACGATGCCCGAGGGGGTCACAAGTCCCCTAGGAGCGGCCTGGGGGTGGGGCCGCGCCTGGCACGCTTGTGACCAATCCCTAAGGCGGTTGGGGACCTTATTTCTCCGCAGGAAAGATAATATCCGGAAGAAAATCATGTTAAAATTTCAGCCCAATTGGAGTTACGGATCTCTGGGAATTTTAGAAATGGTGAAAGGCAGAATCTCGGAGCGCAGAAACAGAAGGACGCAGAGAGAGAGATCCAATCTCGGAGGGGCTCTCGCCCCTCCGCCGCCATGGAGACCATGGACTAGAGGGGAAACCCTTCTCCCATCTAGGGAGTAGGTCAAGGTAGAAGAAGAAGAAGGGGGATCTCTCCCCCTCTCTCCCGGCGGCGCCGTAACACCGCCCGGGACATCATCATGTGACGGTAATCTATACCAATACCTCCGTCATCTTCACCAACACCTCCATCACCTTCCCCCATCTATATTCAGCGGTCCACTCTCCCGCAACCCGCTGTACCCTCTACTTGAACATGGTGCTTTATGCTTCATATTATTATCCAATGATTTGTTGCCATCCTATGATGTCTGAGTAGTTTTTCTTTGTCCTATCGGTGATTGATGAATTGCTATGATTGGTTTAATTTGCTTGTGGTTATGTTGCTGTCCTTTGGTGCCCATCGTATGAGCGCACGCATGGATCACACCATAGGGTTAGTAGTATGTTTATAGGACTATGTATTGGAGGGCAAGGGTGACAGAAGCTTCAGCCTAGCATGGAAATTGATGCATACGGGATTGAAGGGGAACCAATATATCTTATTGCTATGGTTGGGTTTTACCTTAATGAACGTTAGTAGTTGCGGATGCTTGCTAATAGTTCCAATCATAAGTAAATAGAATTCCAAGTAAGGGATGACATGCTAGCAGTGGCCTCTCCCACATAAAACTTGCTATCAGTCTAGTAACATAGTCAATTGCTTAGGGACAATTCTGCAACTCCTACCACCACTTCTCCACACTCATCAAACTAACGTAATTGTTTCTTTATCTAACCAGCCCCTAGTTTTGTTTACGTGTTCTTTCTTTTCGTGCAAACCTATCTTATCACTCCTACAAAGTACTTCTAGTTTCATACTTGTTCTAGGTAAAGTGAACATAAAGTGTGCGTAGAGTTGTATCGGTGGTCGATAGAACTTGAGGGAATATTTGTCCTACCTTTAGCTCCTCATTGGGTTCGACACTCTTACTTATCGAGAAAGGCTACAATTGATCTCCTATACTTGTGGGTTATCATTTTCTATGTGTAAATTGAGTGGAACGATACGTAGAATCACGTGAACCTATTTATTTTGTTGTTTAACAAATATTAAAACATGATAGTTCAGATCTGGACAAAATTATAAATTAACGCGTGAGGTCATCTCGGAGATGCTATAAGTCGTTTCCGACCTCATTTAAAATGCCTAGATAGGTACTTTAATTACGCTTCGCCTCTTGCCATGTTTAACCACATTTTATATTGTCGTGTACATAATCGGGATAGAACTAAATAATTAAAGATGGAGTTTCACTGATATGCAACTCGTTGCATACTGAACTTCACTTAATGTGTAGTGTTTGAGTGTGTGAATTTCCATGTCATACCGTGCATAAATATAACCACTCATGCATCATTTGTGGTGTGCATCGCGTGGTGAATATCGTGTGTTGATTCTTGTTTCCGGGTTGCTTCGTCTCGATAGAGTTCCGCAAGCGTGTCGGAAAGTGAGGACCCGTTCGACTACGTCGGTTCCCGTGCTTCGCGGAGTCGTTCTTCTTCCAAGTGGGATCTCAGGCAAGATGACCATTTCCCTAGATACCATTACTATCATTACTATACTAGTTGTCTCGTTTCTTTCGTTATGTCTTGTTGCCTACCACCTGTTAAGTGTGAGCCTCTCAACATTGCCATGAAAACCTTCAACATGTTCACAACCTAGCAAATCACTGATTGGCTATGTTACCGCTTGCTTAACCATGTGTTAGCGTTGCTAGTTGCAGGTGTAGTTGCTTCCATGTGATAACATGGGTTCCTCGTTTTTATCACCCTATTAATGTTATTTAATTTAATGCACCTATATACTTGGTGAAAGGTGGAAGGCTCGGCCTTTCTAGCCTGGTGTTTTGTTCCACCTTTGCCCCCTTAGTTTCGACTACCGGTGTTATATTCCATAATTGAGCGCTCCTAACACGATCGGGGTTGTTATGGGGCCCCCCTTTATAATTCGTTTTAGATTAAAGCTGGTATGGAAAGGCCCAACTTTGGTTTTACATTTGCCTAATAACTAATAAAAATGTATAGGGACCCGCCGGCACCCGCGGAGTAATTAATCAACCCCCGGGCCATTGCTTCGCACGAGTGTTGGTCCACCCACCTAGCAGTCGACGGTGCCACCTTGGGGCAACTCGAGTGTTTGGCTACCGTCCACTATGCAGAGACGGTTGTGTCCTGAGAACGAGATATGCGGCTCCTATCAGGTTCGTCGACACACCGGGTGGCCTTGCTGGATTAGCTTTCCTTTTACAAAATATCTTGTGCATCGGGATTCCGGTGAAACTTTGGGTAATCTCAGAGTTGAGGTTTCCACTAAGGAGTCCCACGAGATCACGAGTTTCGTGATCGAGGATTACTATGCGGCTTGTGGTAATTTGTGATGGACTAGTTGGAGCACCCCTGCAGGGTTAAATCTTTCGGAAAGTCGTGCCCGCGGTTATGTGGCAACGTGGAAACTTTGTTTAACATTGGTTCTAGATAACTTGAAGTAAGCTTAAATTAAAACTTGCCAACTGAGTGCGTAACCGTGACTGTCCCTTTCGTGAGCTCCTTCTCTGATCGAGGACATAGTGGGGTTTTGTCTAATGTAAGTAGGTGCTCAGGGTCATTCATTTGATCATTAAGAGTTCACGTCTGCTATGTGTAGATCTTCCCCCCTCTTATTCTTGTACTCGTAAGTTAGCCACCTCATATAATACTTAGTCGCTTGCTGCAGTCTCACCACTTAACCACACCTCACCCATTAAGCTTTGCTAGTCTTGATACCTTTAGAAATGAGATTGCTGAGTCCCCTGTGGCTCACAGATTACTACAACACCAGTTGCAGGTATAGGTAAAGGTTACTTGACGCGAGCGTGTTGATTGTTCATTTGGAGTTTCTTCTTCTTCTTCATCGATCTAGGATGGGTTCCAGGCCGGCAGCCTCGGATAGCAAGGATGGACTTCGTTCTTTTATCATTTGTTTTTGTCCGTAGTCGGACTCTGCTCTTCTTCATGTTGTTTATGTATTGTACTGATGTGACTCTGATGTAGCTTGTGGCGAGTGTAAGCCAATTCCATATATCTCATCTTTTCAGTACATGTACTTGTAATGATATCCATTCTTGCAAAACGACGAGATGCGCTTCTATCCCTGTCGAGGCGCTCACGCCAAAATAAGGATATGATCGCATCTTGGGCCTTACAAGTTGGTATCAGAGCAGTACCGACCTAGGAGCCCCCTTGAATGATCGAGCTTGGTTGAGTCGAGTCTAGTAAAAAACTGCTTAGAGTCTAGTTATATATCGGAAAGTAGGATTCTTTTTTCTCCTCTTCTATGCTCTGGTGAGGAATCTTGACGTAATAATTTTAATTCTACTCCTCTTCTCACTCAAAAAAATTTAGGATCACGCGGATATTTTTTGAATCTATATGATGTCGATGTGACTGAGTTCTGTTTTGGTGCCTCATGTCTGACTTGATTTCTTCCGGGGAGTTGAGCTCCACAAAATTCTAGAGCACGTCGTTATCATTCAGATTTCTTAGTATCTCAGAACGGAGGATGTTCGAAATTGCTCCAATACTAGTAGTGGCGACAGGAGTCCGGCTTCCCCAGTACTGGTGCAGATAGATACGGATGTATTGACACACTTAGTATCGTTGTCATTACGAGGGTCTTGGATAGATGAGTTTCCAAGATCTCTAGTTATATGTTGACGGATGTGATACACTAGACGGGTTATTATAGGAGTTGAGTGATATATTACTCCTTGTATCCGTGGACCAGATTGCATGACCAGAAATTTCCGGAGTTCTTAGGTGGGAATTCAAGTAGTTACTTATAGGACAATTTTCCAACAAATGCATGATGTGAGGTTGGGGTTCGACATCTAGTGGATTCGTTTGTTCACGGTCGTCTTACAGCGGTTCTCATTGTGTCTTAAAGAGTCCTTGTAGCTTGCTACGACTCGGGGACGCTTCGTATGTTGTGTGCACTGCCTTGTACATGATGGCTACTATAAGGATCGAGCCCGTGCAATCCTATCCACGAAAATATCGGACGGAATCTCTCTCATGAATTTGTTCTAGCTTGTTTCATAAGCCCCATCCCTTTGTTTTGTTGGAGTATGGTAATTCAACTTGATTCGATGTCAAGTGGTGATCTCATATCTTTCATAGGTGGTGTTCTCATATTTTTATGAGAGTGCTAATTATTTTGCTCAATCAATTTTCTTATCAATTCTTTCAACCGATGTTGTCTTGTTAATTCTTTTCAACCGGTGTGCTTCTCTTCAAGTGAATTCAATCTTCTCCAAGATTGCAAGATCAATCTCTCTTTTCTTTCCGGAGTTGTCCCATCTGTCCCAAGTTGTCTTTGTTTTTCCCACCCTCCCACCCTTTTCCTCAGTGATTCAATTTTCATCCAAGTGTCTTTCTCTTCAGTGATGCTTCCGCTATCTTTTCTTATGTGTCCTATCCGGGGATTCATTGAGAAGATTCTTAGGAGTTTTCTGTTCATCACTCTTCATTCTTGTTTTCTTTCCGGTGGATTCAATTCAAGACCTCGGTGTTCATCATATCCTTTTCATTTGTTTGGAAATTCTCTTCAATCTTCTCTTATCATTCGTCAATCTCTTTCTACCCGGAGTGTTGAAGATATCTCAGAAGTTTCCTCTTCTCAATCGTTTCAATTATTTTGAGGTTTTCAACCTCATCAAGTTTTCATTTGTACCGGTGCAATATCTCTCCTTCTAAGCAATCTTTTTGATGGTGGTTTCTTTTGAGTGGGCCCATAACACACATGTTCTTTCCCAGGATCTTATCTGGCTCTTGTAATCTTTCCGGACTACTCTTATTCTTTTCAACTATGACGTAAGTATGAATTTCATCAGTCATATTCCTTCTTCAAGATCGCTTCAAATTTATTTTCTTCATTGGCTCAACTTTTCCTTTTTCTTATTCCGGAGTGTCTCATTAATTCTTGATGGTGCTCTTGCCATGTTTTCAGTTTGGAAGACCGAAGGAGTGTTTCTCTCAAGTCTTGCTCCATTCTTGTGAAGATTCTCATCTCAGCTTCGTGTTATCCTATTAGTTGTTTACAATCATGAGTAATCCCTTTCTTGCTATTCGGTGCATTTATAAGTTGTTTTCATTCTTGATCCTCCGAAGGCCATCATTTCAGAAGATTCTTCATTCTCACCTTTCAGCTTTCATCCTCAATTCTTCTCAATTGTGTCTCTTCGTTCGTCTCTCAATTATTCCGGTGTCTCCTTCAAGACTTCTTCAAGTTTGTGCTCATATCTCTCCTCAATCATTTCTAGAAGAATAAGTGGTACGCTAAATCTGTTGCTTGTCATCAATTAAACTTGATGAAGGATAAGCATAACATAATTCTTATTCTTGTTCATAGTGATTTGAATTCTTCTTTCGGAGTGGCTCATGATATCAATTCTTTTTCTCACGTGCCCTTCAAGATTCTTGTGGCAGTAGTTCTCATTTTTTTCATCCTTTCTTGTGAGAAGCAAGTTTCTATTCTTTCTAATGGAGGCTTTGTGATGTTGCTCTCTTCAATCTATCATCTTGTTCTATCAAGATCATGTTATTTCCTTGTTTTCAATTTAGTTAGTTTGTTGTGAATCTTCTCAAGATTTTTTCCTTTGTATCGAATTTTTATCCCCTTTTCCTACCGAAGTGCTGCCGAAATTTTGTGTGAATTCTTTCCTGCTTCTCTATCATTCTTCCTCTCTTTGCAACCTTCAAGGATCGTTGGTTTCACTCGTTTGTCAAAGAAGCAACTAGTTTTTCCTGTTGCTTTTTCATCCTTTTCCCCTTCCAATCTTGGATCTCGGGTCGAGATCCTCTTGTATTGTAAGAGAGTTGTTACAGCCCGAGACCGACGCTCCAGAAGATTCCCCTCTTTTCCGTTGTCGCTGTGTTATTATTTTGTTTGCCGCCTTCATCATCGCATAATGCGCATCATCTGCATTGCATCGGCATCCCGTTGCCGCCAGTTTTCAAAACTTGCATCCGATATTAGTTGTCGGTTCTCTCCGTTTTTCGTCGTTGTCTGTTTTGAGCCCGACCACACCCGCATGCGCCCGCGGCATCGTAAAAATCTTGCTTTTAAAAGTGTGTATAAAACTTCCTCTGATTGGGTTGAAACTTGGCATGCGGTCTTATTTTAATATAGGTAGAACGTCTGCCAATTTTCGTCGCAATCGGAGTTCGTTTGGTACCCGCACGGTCGACCGTAGCGGCACCGCCTTCGGTTATTCGTCGGACATGTTTCGGTGTTTTAAATCGCGTTTCCACGCCACGCTATTTCCGTCTCATCTTCGCCTAATCCACTCTACACGACCTAACCTAACCCTAGGGCATTTCCGGAGCGTCCGATCGAGATCGGAGGCTCCGAAAACGCCCTGATTAGCTAACCCTAGCCCCTTTGTCTATAAAATACAGCAAACCCCTCCCCACCTCGTTTCCCGTGCTAACCTTAGCCCTAGCCGCACAGCCAGCTCCTCTCACCTCTGCAGCGCCGCCGGGCCTGCCAAGCCCACAACCGGCCTGCCAAGCCCATCTGGGCGCAGCAGCCCGGAGTGCCTGCACCGCTCCTCCCGCAGAGTCGCGCCGCCTGGCCTCTCCTCGTCAGAAGCTGACCCCGTCACCGGACCTCACTCCGTCACCGGCCGAGCCCGGCTGCAAGCCAGCCACCGGTGGCTCGTTACCTCGTCGAACCTGCAGCCTCGTAGGCTGCCTGCGCATCGCCGCCGCGCCATGAACGTAGCCCGAACCTGCCGCCACGTGATCTCCTTGCGCTAGTGTCACCTAGAGCCAGCTCCGCCGGGAACGGATCCGTCGTGGCCGGATCTGCCTCGCCCTTGCCCCGTCCATGCCGGATCTGCCGAGAGCCGGTCGGAGCTCACCATTGACCTGCCCCGCCGATCCTTCCTCCCGCTCGGGAACGAGCAAGGAGGCCCTGTAGCTCCCGCGTCGCCAGCGCTAGGCGGGCCGCACGAGCGCTCTGCCCTGCGGGCTGCATGAGCCACTAGGCGCCTCGGCCAACGCCTCCTCCAGGCCGAGCGTGCCCTGATCCGATCTGGCGGGCGCGCCCGCATTGACCGCGCCATCGTGGGCCGTGGGCGAGAAGGCCCAGCAGGCAGCGCCACACACCGGCCTCTCGCCCAAGGTGAGCCTCTACCAACCGCATCTATATCGCGCCCTGAGCGCTTGTTAATTATCTCGCGCCTGCCGTGTAGGCCCAGTAGCACCAGATTCGGCTTGATAGTTATTTGTTTTTAGAATTTCGGATTTCTTAAATTTCAGGGATATTAGATATTTCAAATGCCCATAGATAATTAACCATGCGTTGGATCGCAATGATTTAAATATGTAACTTTATTAGTTTTTCACGTAGATTCATATTTTGCAACTTGCATGCATGTTTGGAGTGGTTTGACATGTTGTTTACCTAGTTTTGCGTGTTGTCCTAATAGGGAATTACTCCATAGCTATTTTTCGCGTGTCCGGTTTGTTCAAATCTCATAGAAAAATGGTCATGTTGTTCAGGACCTTTTGCCATGTATTTTAGAGTAGTTGTTTGCATTTTTGCATGTAGGTTCCCTCGCTAGTTTGCTATGTCGTGTTTAGGACATATTCTCGCATATATGTGTGGCGCTAGTTTATTTTTCGAACCCCACATATTATATATGTTTTTGGGGTAGAAAATCCATAAACTTTAACTATGCATTTAGTTTTAACTTTTGAGCAAGTTAGTGCGCGTGATATCTTGCCATGTTGCCCTTTTGTTTATTTTTGTGTGAATTAATCCGTGCATGATATGAATGAGTTTTCAACTAGAGATATGCCCTTGGATATGTAGGCTAGCCCCTGGTATTTTGGTTGCCTTAGAAATCCATGTTTAGGTGTTGTTTGCTTGTTGTCAACATGCTAGAAAATGGTGCTGATTTGGAGATGTTGAATTATTTCTAAGTCTGAAATCTGTTATATTGTGTTGTTGTCTTGCCATGTGTTTTGCTAGTGATCTACAGCTCTGTTGAGGTTGGTGCAATGGAGTTAGTTGTAGTCCTTAATATTCTCTAGCATGCTGTGAATTTTCATGCCATTCGATGCCCTATAGCGTATAGTTTCGTTGTTGTCAATATGCCTTCAGATCGAAAACTGCACTGTCAAAACTGATATTTTCACCAAGCCTGAAACTGTGTGTGAGATGCCATTTTATGAGTTCTTTTCCTAGTGATCCATTCTTCCATGCTACATGTTATTAGTAGGGTGTTGAGGTGCATCTTGCCCTCTACTGTCTCATGCCTCGTTTGAGCATTTTAGATTTATGCAGCTTGTTGTTTTGGGGTGTAGAAAATGCCATGCTGCTGTTTTGGGCAGATTATGACTATTTCTTGTGTAGCTTGTATTTGTTGAACCGTTGCTCCGTTTTGATCGTGTCCTATATGAAACTTGCTTAGAATCTTGTGTAGACTCATAATATGTTGCTGCCTTCTTGGTTTGGAATGCTTGTAACTGTCATTGCATACATATTGCATTCATGGCATCATATCTTGCGGTGATCATATCTTTTGAACTATAGCTCCATTGGAGATGTTCTCTATGTGTAAATTGAGTGGAACGACGCGTAGAATCACGTGAACCAATGTATTTTTCTGTTTAACAAATATTAAAACATGATAATTCAGATCTGGACAGAATTATAAATTAATGCATGAGGTCATATCGGAGATGTTATAAGTCGTTTTCGACCTCATTTAAAATGCCTAGATATGTACTTTAATTACGATTCGCCTCTTGCCATGTTTAACCACATTTAATATTTCCGCGTACCTAATCGGGATAGAACTAAATAATTAAAGATGGAGTTTCGCCGATATGCAACTCGTTGCATATTGAACTTCACTTAATGTGTAGTGTTTGATTGTGTGAATTGCCATGTCATACCGTGCATAAATGTAACCGCTCATGCATCATTTGTGTTGTGCATCGCATGGTGAATATCGTGTGTTGATTCTTGTTTCCGGGTTGGTTCGTCTCAATAGAGTTCCTCAAGCGTGTCGGAAAGTGAGGACCCATTCAACTACGTCGGTTCCCCTGCCTCACGGAGTCGTTCTTCTTCCAAGCGGGATCTCAGTCAAGATGACCATCTCCCTAGATACCATTACTATCATTGCCATGCTAGTTGTCTCATTTATTTTGTTATGTCTCGTTGCCTACCACCTGTTAAATGTCAGCCTCTCAACATTGCCATGAAAACCTTCCACCTGTTCACAACCTAGCAAATCACTGATTGGCTATGTTACCGCTTGCTTAACCATGTGTTAGTGTTGCTAGTTACAGGTGCGGTTGCTTCCATCTGATAACATGGGTTCCTTGTTTTTATCACCCTATTAATGCTATTTAATTTAATTCACCTATATACTTGGTAAAAGGTGGAAGGCTCGGCCTTTCTAGCCTGGTGTTTTGTTCCACCTTTGTGTCACGCCCAAGATGCGACCGTATCCTCAATTTGGCACAAGGGCCTCGTCAGGGATAGAAGCGCATCTCGTCGTGTCGCAAGAATGGATATCGTTACAAGTACATGTACTGAAAAGAAGAGATATATATAGAGTTGTCTTACACTCGCCACAAGCTACATCAGAGTCACATCAGTACATTACATATTCATCAAGAGTAAGAGCAGGGTCCGACTACGGACGAAAACGAACGACAAAAGAAGAACGACGTCCATCCTTGCTATCCCAGGCTGCCGGCCTGGAACCCATCCTAGATCGATGAAGAAGAAGAAGAAGAAGCAACTCCAAATGAACAATCAACGCGCTCGCGTCAAGTAACCTTTACCTGTACCTGCAACTGGTGTTGTAGTAATCTGTGAGCCACAGGGGGCTCAGCAATCTCATTTCCAAAGGTATCAAGACTAGCAAAGCTTAATGGGTGAGACATGGTTAAGTGGTGAGGTTGCAGCAGCGGCTAAGCATTATTTGGTGGCTAACTTACGAGTACAAGAAATAAGAGGGGGGAAGATCTATGCATAGCGGACGTGAACTACGGATGATCAAATGAATGATCCTGGACACCTACCTACGTCAGACATAACCCCATCGTGTCCTCGATCGGAGCAGGGGATCACGAAAGAGACAGTCACGGTTACGCACACAGTTGGCAAGTTTTAATTAAGTTATCTTCAAGTTATCTAGAACCAGTGTTAAACAAAGTTTCCACGTTGCCACATAACCGCGGGCACAACTTTCCGAAAGATTTAACCCTGCAGGGGTGCTCCAACTAGTCCATCACAAATTACCACAAGCACATAGAAATCCTCGATCACGACACTCGCGATCTCGTCGAATTCCTTAGTGGAAAACCTCAACTCTGAGATTACCCAAAGCATCACCGGAATCCGGATGCACAAGATATTTCGTCAAAGGTAAAACTAATCCAGCAAGGCTGCCCGGCGTGTCGACGATCCTGATAGGAGCCGCGTATCTCGTTCTCAAGACACGACGGATAAGCACAACGTATGGTGGCCTGATAGAAATCTCCCGAGTTGCCCCGGGTTAGCCCCGCAAACGGCTCTACTTTTGGACCAGCACCAACAGCACTGGCCCCCTGTATTATGTGAAATTACTCCTCGGGTTCATGACGCCCTATGCTTTCAGTATTAACAAGTTATTATGTTGGGAAAATGTAGAACCAATGTTGGGCCTTGCGAGACCAGCTTTAATCTAAAACGAATTATCAAGGGGGTCCCCATAACAACCCCGATCGTGTTAGGAGCGCTCATTTATGGAACATAACACCGGTAGCCGAAACTAAGGGGGCAAAGGTGGAACAAAACACCAGACTAGAAAGGCCGAGCCTTGCACCTTTTACCAAGTATATAGGTGCATTAAATTAAATAGCATTAATATGGTGATATGACAAGGGACCCATGTTGTCACATGGAAGCAACTGCACCTGCAACTAGCAACGCTAACAACATGGATAAGCAAGCGGTAACATAGCCAATCAGTGGTTTGCTAGGTTGAACAGGTTCAAGGTAATCATGGCATTGTTGAGAGGCTGATATTTAACATGTGGTAGGCAACGAGACATAAACGATAGAAGCGATAAAACTAGCATGGCAATGATAGTAATGGTATCTGGGGAAATGGTCATCTTGCCTGAGATCCCGCTTGGAAGAAGAACAACTCCGAGAAGTAGACGAACCAACGTAGTCGAACGGGTCCTCACATTCCGACACGCTTGCGGATCTCTATCAAGACGGAGGAAACCGGAAACAAACATCAACACAGATATTCACCACGGGAAATGCATGACATGATGCACACCCTAATATGATGCATGATCAGTTCAAAGATGCAAGGCATGGCATGACAATTCACCTCACACAAACACTACACATTAAGTGAAGCTCAATATGCAATGAGTTGCATATTGACGAAACTCCACATACGAGTTATTTAGTTCTATCCCGATTAGATACACACCAATATTAAATGTGGTTAAACATGGCAAGAGGGTTAAGCACAAATTAATCTACCTAGCTAGGCATTTTAAATGAGACCGGAAACGACATATAGCATCTCCGATATGACCCCACGTGTTAAATTCTAATTCTGTCCAGATTTGTCCTAATCATATTTTATGTTTGTTAAACAGCGAAACAAAGTGGTTCACGTGCTTATACTCGTCGTTATGGACCATTTATATATATGGCACATCTCCAACGAAGCTACGGACAAATAGTTACGACCTAAACCGTTTCAACACGTCGACACGCAAACCGATGCAAACAACACACTAAATAGTTCTAATTATGCATGAGAGTTGGAAAATATTAATCTACGCGAAATTCTAGTCAAGTTACATATTTAAATCACTCCGATCCGATGCACGGTTTAAAATCTATGGCAGGTTTAAAATCAATTCTTTTGTGATGAGGAAAATAAATCAGAGGCGTTAAAAAAACCTACACGGTCCAAAGAGTGCAGAGTTACTATTATGTGCATTGGGCGAACTATACTCCCTCAAAAAGATGGAAACAACGAAAAAAAATAAAAGGGCTCCTAGGGATTCGATCCCTTGGTCGCCTGGGTTGCATAGAGTGGCGCTGTCCACTAGGCTAAACCATGTATCGTGGCCTAAGTGTGGCTGCGGGCAAGGTGTAGTGTGTATGAATAAATTTAGAATACCACACGCAAAAATTGGGTTACCTCGGACTCTAACCCAGGATCTCATAGGTGCAGAACTACTGAGATAGCCAACTCGGCTAGGCATATGTTCGTGTTATAGAATACATGCGCTTCCAAATATCCTTATATGCCAGAACAGATCTGAAAGCACCACGAAGTTTAGTACGGGAAGGATTGCTCACAGCAAGGGACGGGGAAGCCATGGCGGTCTGGGTAGGTGAGGTCGCGAGCTGGCGCATCTCGAGGTGGCTGGAGCGAGCTCGGGCATAGGAGAGGCATCACGGAGCTCGGGAACGGTCATGGATGTCACCTGCAGAAAAGAAACGAGAAACAGAGGTGTTGAGAGAGGGAGAGCAGCGGGGGAACACATCAGGGGAGAGAGAGGCGACCGGGTCCTGCGCAGCTCCGGTGAAAGGGGGGGCTGCAGGGGACCTGCTGGTCGGTGACGGTGGGGAAGGGAGGATCCGGCTCTCGGGGCACCACATCTGGCCGGCGATGGAGCTCCAAGGCAGCGACAGGCTCCTGTCCATGGCCCTGGTCGTTCCCTGTCAAACGAAAAGAGGGAACCGAGGTGAGAGAGAGAAAGACGAATAGAGGAAGGAGAGGGAGCGTAGGAGGGGAGGTCAGGCTGCAGGCGGGGCGCAGCACGGTGGCGAGCGGGCGGAGGAGCTGCGGCTCGGGCAAGGCGCGTCCTTGACTGTGGAACTTCTCGAGGTGGTGCGGCGGCGGGAAGGAGCGGGGGTCCCCAGATCAAGGGAGGAGGGAGCTGCGGCGAGCTGGTTGGTTGGATTGGATCAGGGACGATCCCGAGGAGGGAGATGGAACAAGGGGTTGCGGCGGCTGGGTGTTTGGATGGGACATTCCTCCTAAAATCTAGGTTTGGCTCTATATATAGCTAGTGGTTTGATATAGGGGCATCTCGACCCTCCGATTTAGATCAGATGGTCGAGATAATTAGGTTAGGGAGTGCAATGGACAAACCGATGACGATTTGCGGTAAAACGGGGTTGATCCGGATCCAACGGTCACGACCGCCGGGCTCGGGTTCCGGGAGGTTTTCAGACTGGATTGCACACAGGGTCGATGCACTGTGGAGAGGGGCTAGGCGGAGATGAGAGGGAAATAGAGCGGCGCGGTAACACGATATTTAAAACCCCGAAAACATCCGACGATAGACCGAATACGGCGCCGCTACGGACGACCCTTCGGGTACCAGACGGACTCCGATTGCGACGAAACTTGACAGACGGCCTTCCTATATTAAAATAACACCGCACGTCAAATCTCACCCCAATCAGAGAAAGTTTTACGCACACTTTTGAAAACAAGGTTTGACGATGTCGCGGGCACGTGCGGGTGCGGTCGGGCTCGGAACGAACAACGACGAGAACCGGCAACTAACAACGGATGCAAGTTTTTGAAAACTGGCGGCAACGAAGATGCCGATGCAATGCTGATGATGTGCATGATGCGATGATGATGCGACAAAAGAAAATAGACACACGACGAAAACGGAATAAAGGGGGGAATCTTCTGGAACGTCGGTCTCGGGCTGTCACACTTTGCCCCCTTAGTTTTGGCTACCGGTGTGTTATATTCCATGACTGAGCTCTCCTAACACGATCGGGGTTGTTATGGGGACCCCCTTGATAATTCATTTTAGATTAAAGCTGGTCTAGCAAGGCCCAACTTTGGTTTTACATTTGCCTAATGACTAATAAAAATGCATAGGGACCCGCCGGCACCCGCAGAGTAATTAATCAACCCCCGGGCCAGTGCTCCGCATGAGTGTTGGTCCACCCACCTAGTAGTCGGCGGTGCCACCTCGGGACAACTCGAGCGTTTGGCTACCTTCCACTATGCATAGATGGTTGTGTCCTGAGAACGAGATACGCGGCTCCTATCGGGTTCGTCGACACACCGGGTGGCCTTGCTGGATTAGCTTTACCTTTTACGAAATATCTTGTGCATCAGGATTCCGATGAAACTTTGGGTAATCTCAGAGTTGAGGTTTTCCACTAAGGAGTCCGACGAGATTGCGAGTTTCGTGATCGAGGATTTCTATGTGGCTTGTGGTAATTTGTGATGGACTAGTTGGAGCACCCCTGAGGGTTAAATATTTCGAAAAGCCGTGCTCGCGGTTATGTGGCAACGTGGAAAGTTTGTTTAACACTGGTTCTAGATAACTTGAAGTAAGCTTAAATTAAAACTTGCCAACTGAGTGCGTAACCGCGACTGTCTCTTCCGTGAGCTCCTTCTCCGATCGAGGACACGGTGGGGTTTTGTCTAACATAAGTAGGTGCTCAGGGTCATTCATTTGATCATTAATAGTTCACGTCCGCTATGTGTAGATCTTCCTCCCTCTTATTCTTGTACTCATAAGTTAGCTACCTCATATAATGCTTAGTCGCTTGTTGTAGCCTCACCACTTAACCACACCTCACCCATTAAGATTTGCTAGTCTTGATACCTTTGGAAATGAGATTGCTGAGTCCCCTGTGGCTCACAGATTACTACAACACCAGTTGCAGGTACAGGTAAAGGTTACTTGACGCGAGCGCGTTGATTGTTCATTTGGAGTTTCTTCTTGTTCATCATCGATCTAGGATGGGTTCCAGGCCGGCAGCCTGGGATAGCAAGGATGGACGTCGTTCTTTTATCGTTTGTTTTTCATCCATAGTAGGACCCTACTCTTCTTCATGATGTTTATGTATTGTACTGATGTGACTCTGATGTAGCTTGTCGCGAGTGTAAGCCAATTCCATATATCTCATCTTTTCAGTACATGTACTTGTAACGATATCCATTCTTGCAAAACGACGAGATGCGCTTCTATCCCTGTCGAGGCACTCGCGCCAAAATAAGGATAGGATCGCATCTTGGGCGTTACATAGGTTTTCCTATTTTTAGGATAGATTGTCGTACTGTCAAGGGGGGATCTCAAGTGAGTAGCTTGATCATATAGTTCGTTGAGAGCTCAAACCATTATCATCCTTGCATCATCATTCTTGGTTCTTTTTTGGTGGTTCTATTTGTGAGTACTAGAGCTTATGGTCATCTTCATGACAAGCTCGAGCTTATCGAAAACGGAGTCCATATGCATCTTCTATGATGTTTTTGATGTTGGAACTTTTTGTCGGTTCTTCATTCATAGAGGTTTCACATCTCTATATCATTGGCATTTTCATAAATGCATGTTCTTAAGATTTCCTTTCGATGTTGGATACCTCTTGTCGTCATGAATCCAACGAGCTTGAGTTTGCTCAATTCGGAGCTCGTATGCGGAAGTTATGGCACTTCAGGACATGTTTTCTCTCTCAAGTGGAAGTACCACTAGGGAAGGGCGGTACTACCGCTCTAGCGGTACTAACGCCCTTCCTTGTCGGCCTCTCTTCCGTTTATATTTTTCTTCTGGCTTTTTTGGGTTTTTTTCCATTTTGAGCAGTAGTACCGCTTGGGGGAGCGGTAGTACCGCTGGGGCGAACGGTAGTACCGCTCCGGTGGCACTACCGCCCCGAGATATTTGTCATTTGCATGTTTTTTCTTGAAATTTATGTTCCAGCCGAAGTACCGCTCGCCTGAGCGGTACTAATTCTTATGCACATGCTGAGTGCATAATGATTGGATTTTGAGGGACCTATTTAAGGGGGTCTTCTTCCCTAATGGTTCCTAACTCTTGAGCATGTGTTCTTCCCCCATTGTTGACCTTATTTGGGCTTGCTAACTCTGAATCCCTCCAATGATTCTTGCTAGTTCTTGAGGGGAAAGAGAGAGGAGATCTAGATCCACATCTCCACCAATCACTTTCTCCTCTATGTGAGGGGAACCCCTTGGATCTTGATCTTGGATTTCTTTGTGAGCTCCTTGTTATTCCTCTCATATTCCTCCATAGCTTTTGTTGTTGTTGAGGGATTTGAGTGTGAGGGACTTGACCACTTCATGTGTTCTTGCCATTGCATTAGTTGCATAAGTTTGAGTTCTCCACGGTGATACGTGGAAGTGAAGTTTGAGAAGCTTGTTACCCTTGGGTACTTGGTACCCTAGAAATTCCTCTTTGTGAATGCTTTGGCGTCCTAGAGGCTTGGTGGTACCTCGGAGCTCAATCATTGTGGTGTAAAGCTCCTGGCAAGCGTCGGGGTCTCCAATTAAGTTGTGGAGATTGCCTCGCGCATTTGAGGTCATCATGGAGCCACAGTCCATTGTGGTGAAGCTTCGTGGTGTCGTTGGGAGGCTCCAATTAAGTTGTGGAGATTGCCCCAACCTTGTTTGTATGGGTTCGATGACCGCCCTTAAGGGTCCCTTAGTGGAATCATGGCATCTTGCATTATGCAAGGGCGTGAGGAGATTACGATGGCCTTAGTGGCATCTTGGGGAACATTGTGCCTCCACACTGCTCCAAACGGAGATTAGCATCAGCAAGGGTGTGAACTTCGGCATACATCGTCGTCTCTGCGTGCCTCGGTTATCTCTTACCCGAGCCTTTTACTTATGCACTTTACTTTGTGATAGCCATATTGTTTCTTGTCATATATCTTGCTATCACTTAGTTGTTTATCTTACTTATCATAAGTTGTTGATGCACATAGTTGAGCCTAGTTGGTTTAGATTTGTGCTTGACAAATTAAATGTTAGTTTTATTCCGCATTCGTTCAAGCCTAAACCGTAGTTATTTTTAAGTGCCTATTCACTCCCCCCCCCCTCTAGGCGACATCCATGTCCTTTCACACAGGACAATTTTGGGAACGACTGTTGTTGTCCATCGAGGTTAGTTTCATCCCATTGCTTATATATAATCACTATTCAGGATATTGGTAGCTGGTACCATATAGGTCGGGGACTGATAAGGGATTAATTGGTGAATCGAACTTTCAACTAAAAATATGTGTAAGCCATTTATTGGTAGTTTAACTAGGGTCATATCTAATCTATCTGAGGCTACATAGCAACATGCATTGTACTGAATGTCTAAATATGCAATCCTAGGCTATACAACAACAAGGAATGGTGTTACCTTAAAGTTCTAATGATTTCTAGATATACGTACAAGAGTAACAACAACAACAACAACAACACAACAGTAGTTAATGCAGGTAATCGGACGATAATTGTAAAAAATGAAATAAAATCCCCCCGGCGCATAATATAAGATGTTAATTCATCCAATATGTGAGTATAATGGATGTTATAAGATATTATATAATGGGCCAAAGGGAGTGTTGTACTACATCATTGTGCAATTGATGTTTAGCTTCTAATATTAACTTGGTGATTTTAGGTACATATGTCATTGGTAAAGATCTGCGCTTCGACCCTTTGTGCGTATGGGGCAATGAGATATTGATGAACCAGCATCAAATCAGGAAGTTGATAAAGATTGTTAGTAAAATGGGTCAAAAGATAGCAATTAAACTATGTGTTTACACTTTATCCAAGATAAGAGTGAATTGTAGGATGGTAAGTAAGAACTCTACATCCTTCTTTTTACTACCCATAATGAGTTGTGTTAGATGACAATGTATGAATGTTTTTCCTTTGCGGTGCTCCCAAAGTAGTTTACACAAGATTACCTCTCAAACTACATGATTTGTGGGCATGTAAAGGTTTAAGTATTTCTACGAGAACACGATGACAATCTAGGTGTGTTCATGAGGACAGTGAAGGATGGACGGTCGGCCATCACAAGGAGTTGGACTAGAGGCGTGTGTGCCTTCTGAAAAGAACTCGATGATGCCTAGAGAGGGGTGAATAGGCTATTTAAAAACTTCTTCGGATTTGGCTTAAACCTAATGTGGAAATAAACTAAGAGGATACTTGTCAAGCACAAATCCTAAATGTACTAGGCACTGCAACGTGTATCAACCACACGATCTACCAAGATGGACACAATACAGTTACTAACAAGCACAAGTAAGTTACACAAACTTAATTGAGCTATATCACACGACAAGTAGGTGAATGACACAAGATACTAGATCACACTATAGCACATGATATATCAAAAGCTGCAAGTGTGAACGTGTGGATATAGAGGGTATGCTTGAATGATTAATCTTGTACAGAAATAGACACCACAATATAATGAGCACAAACAATATGCAATGTATGTATGCTCAAGTAACACAAGTAAACCACAAGTAAGAAGTTAGGGTTAAGGATAACCAAGGTCACTGAGACAAAGTTGTATCCCGATGTTCACTTCCTTGGAGGGAAGCTAGTCACCGTTAGAGAGGTGGATGTTACCACGAAGGCACACCAACGCCACGAAGGCTCACCCTATTCTCTCTTTGAGATAACACCACAAAGGCATTTCTCAACCACTAGTGGTAAGCCTTTGAGGTGGCTTCCAAACCCTCACAAACTTTTCCGGGGGAAATCACATGGATTGATTCCTCTCCGAAGAACTCCTACCGCCTAGGAGTCTCCAACCTCCAAGAGTAACAAGATCACGGGGAATGCTCAAAACTTGCTCAAATCTCAAATAGATTGGGTTGAGAGAAGGAGAGGGAGACGATCTATCTTTTGATTGGAACAACTCTCAAAGGGGCTCACAAATGCTCTTGGGATCTAAGATTTGGTGTGAGAAAATGTATGTGGGGTAGAAATGTGTTCTTATGAGGATATGGCTGTGTTGAGCACCCTCTCACGAAGTGGGAGGGGGTATATATAGTGGGGAGTGTAAAACAGCCGTTGGGGACACTTTAAGTCACACAAGGTTCGGACATCCGGCAGTTCACGGATGTCCGGGCGTCCACAAGGAGTCGGACGTCCGACAGGGGTCGGTCGTCCGAGGGCTGTAGATATGTCTCGAATCACAGTGAGTTTAACAGGGACCGGATGTCCGGAGAAGGCCGGAAGTCCGAGTTATTCGACTCAAACTTCTCTGGTGCAGGATTCCGGATTTCCGAAAGGGGACGGACGTCCGGCCCTCGGACGTCCAGAGCGAGCCGAAAGTCCGAGTTATATGGCACAGGTTCTTCTGGTGCAAAGCTCCGGATTTCCGAAGCTGGTCGGACGACCGGCCGTCGGACGCCCGGAGGGAGCCGGAAGTCCGAATTATATGGCATAGGTTCTTCTGGTGCAAAGCTCGGGATTTCCGAAGCTGGTCGGACGACCGGCCCTCAGACGTCCAGAGGGAGACGGAAGTCCGAGTTATATGTCTCTGATTTCTCTGGTAAAGGATTCCGGATTTCCGAAGCAGGTCGGTCGTCCGGCCCTCGGATGTCCGGAGGAAGACGGATGTCCGAGGCACTGGTCCTGTTTTGTGATAACAGCAGAACAGTGGAGATGTGGTATGAGCCGAACAGTGGATATCTAATTTGAGCAAGTTCATCACAAAACCTGTGATCCCCTCTTAATAGTGCGGGATCCCTAAAGACTCAAGAATTGTAAAAGGGGTACCGATGATCCAGACTTGAGTGTATACTTTTATTCGCTGATCATCACTCCGCACCGCTAACTTCAAAGGAACTTATACCTTTGAGTTAGCCCTTTCACTTGAGCTTGATGTTGTTGTTCCTTCTTGGCTCAATGTTGAAAGCAAGACATGATGAAGTCTTCAAGTAGCTATCCCATACACAATGTGGAAAGCCTAGATTATATATTCGTCTTCATTTGTCCACCATGTGAACATCCACAAGGATCAGGCATGTAGTGCTCGGGAATGCTTATCTTGATCTTGTCCTTGTTAGCACATGAGCTTGTCCTTATCAACACATGATCATTCACAATAGCTTAAAAAGGGATTAGTGATTAATTATCTATATGTGTGTTGTCAGCAACACCAAAATACGATTAAGGGCATGACTGCACTTTCAGTCTCCCCCTTTTTGGTAGTTGATGACAACATACATATAGCTCTCAAAAATAGTAATAGACATGTGTGGCTTAGGAGAGTTTTGTTACGATGCTTATGAAGCTCCCCCTTATTATATGCATAGTAAAATAGGTAAGTGCGGGAGCTCCCCCTTAATGTGTGCATTGAAGATAATAGCATGATATAACACCATAATAGTTCAACAATACATAGCATATCATATGAATCAATAGGATAGCATAAAACTCATTAGCATAAAACTCATCATCATATGACACAACGATAATATCGTGATATCTCATCACCACATGATAGTTCAACAATACATCATCCATAGGTGATGGCATAGCACACCATCCATAAGTATCGTTACATGATGACACATCATTAAGTTCGACATAATACATCATACCATACACTGTGAGAGGAACTAAAATCAAAACTAAGATAAGATAATGTTCTCCCCCTTTGGCATCAAGGACCAAAAAGGAGGGAAAACCGGCAATGCTATCACATACTCAAATATCACCCTCATCAATATCATCATTAATCAGGCATCATCCTCATCATCAGGTAAACCACTGCCACCAGCCTCATCAAGAAAATCAGCCCACTCAGGACCAGATGGGAAGCCAAAGTCAGAAGGAGGAGGAGCAGGAAGGGCCTCATCGTCACTCACATCAAGAGCGCCTGAGTCTCTCAGACGAGCCTTGAGGGCATTCTTGGAGGAGACGAGGCGAGAAACCACATCATGAGTTTGACCACACTGGAAAGAGATGGCCTTCATCATAACAGAATGTGCCTTGCCAATGAATTTGGCAAAGCGACCGAGAGGAGCTGAGCTGGATGAAGGGGTTGCTGACCGGGCAGCAGTGCGGCGAGTGGAGGTGGATGATGGGGTGTTCTTGGGAGCATAGTTATCCTCCATGTGAGCGGGAATGACCCACTTGTGATATGTGTGAGTGACAGCAACAGTGAAATCAGCAACATGGTTAATAAGAGCCTGGATGAAGGGCGCATGAGGGAAGGCTCGCTTGTATTGAAAACTAGCAAGCCGAATCTCATGCCATAGAAAGTGAGGCACATTAATTTTGCTCTTGGGGTGCTCGTACAAATGTGACATGATGTCAATACAGTAGCCACTGCAGGATCCCTTATCACCCATCTTGGGATAGATGGTGCGGATAAGACACTGAAATATGATAAAGTAGGGAGAATGCCAGATGGATACCTAGTTAAGATCCTTCGTGCGTTCGTCTACATCAAGTTCACGGAGTGGTTTGAGGAGATACCCACACGCCTCAATTGGCTTATGTGCATGGTTAGGATCATTCTTATGGATTTTGAAGCCGGAGTTGGGGAAACCAAGTGCGGCAACAAACGTATCATAAGAGGCTGTGAAGTGAACGTCAGAGGTTATCCAGCTAACAGTGTTGTTTGGACCAAACAAACATGTGGCATAAAACTGGTGAATAGCAGCCACGTTAAAATCGCGACGAAAAGCAAAGGGGGCAGCAAGCCCCGATGACTCAATAAGCTCAATGGCACTTGGGTATTTCGCCGGGTGTGTCCGAATATGCTCAAGATCTATGAAGTGATGAACAGAGAGACCCTTAGGAACTATGACCGTAGTAAAGATGTCCGCCTGGACGTTTGTGCGGAAACGTGAGTCCATAGAGTCACGTACGACAGAGAATTGATCAACGTCACGGCGGAAAGTGAGGTAGGAAGACTTAGCAACCGTGGTGAAGTTCTTGACTTCCCGACCTAAAGTAGCAGGAGGTTCAAGTGAGATGCGACGAGCTTCACCTTCGGGCTGTTCAGGAGGAGGCGGTGGCATATAGGAGGGCCTACGAGTCCCAGGCTTGGGCATAGACCTCCGAACGGCGGGCTGTTCAGCACGGTCCTCGGCGGCAAGCTCATCCTCGAAGTCAGAGCCATTAGACGACGAGGGGAGCTGTTGAGACGGAGGACGCCGGGAAGTCAGTTTGAAGGGACGGCGTTGCCCTTCCGAGTCCGACCCCGTGCCGGTAGGGGCACGAGCGGATGAGCCAGCAGCGTCCTTCCAGGCGGTGTGCTTAATCTTTGGCATGATGCACACAAACCTACATGAATGGAAACCCAATGGGGAACGGTCACGAGCAAACCATATGAACGAACACGTGACCTTGGGAGAAAAGGAATCCAAACGCGAGGGGAATGGAGGATATACCTGCAGATCGAGAGAGGAGAGGAAGAAGAGATGGATCCCGCGGAGGAGATGAGGCAGATCCCGGAGGTGGCAGCGCGGGCGAGCTCTCCTGGTGCTGGCGGCGGCGGCGGCTGGGAGGAAAAGGAGGCGCGTGGGGGCTAGGGCAAGGCCCAGCCCGCGCCCTTCTATTTATAGGCCCCCCGATGTGTTGGACGTCCGACAGGCGTCGGACGTCCGGAGTGGATTTAGCCCTCGGACGACCGACACTGGCCGGACGTCCGGAATCAGTTTAGCCGCCGGACGTCCAAGACACGTCGAACGACCGAGAGAGGAGAAGGCAGGGGCAGATACTGGGATTTGGATGATGAGGTGAGAGTATTATCGCATGTGTAGCAACCAAAAAGGGACCTCTCAACTAACATATTTTGGACATGGTATGATATAAGTCTTTTAATACAATTACTGCGATAAGTGTGGGTCCAAAATACCATCAAACGCATGAGTGCATAGAATCATGCACAAGTTATCCTCTTATAAGAGCAAGGCACATGACACAAGGGTCATGGCACAAATTTGTCTCATTCATATGACCATGAAGAGCTAAGAGCACACCAACACTAAGCATTTCATCAATGTGATTGACAGGGACATGCAGGGAATTACAAAGTGGAAAAGGTATTATGTTCATGCCATGATGCAACCTACACAGTGTTGACTCTGATGTTGTACATGCATGAAGTAAATACTTGTTACCGGAAAAGCATTGGTATGGCGTAGAAGTAGCTGAGTCCTGTCTTGACTCTAATTTCTTCGTGACCAACACCATCTTCTTCTGAGAATAAGTCAAGATAGCAATGCTTCTCCAAAGTACCTAAACCACCAATTAAGCACAGTATGGTCCCCAAACTTATTGGGTCTGAAGTAGTTAGTCCAACTACAATATATATATGGTAAGATCACTCAATTATGTGCATATGGATATAAGTTTTACTTTCAAGCACACCCTAACCTTTTAATGGATACGTCTGATTTACCATATACATATATTGGATCAAAGATACGATAGACACGGCATGTGCATCTACACATAGTAGATATGCCTACACAATCCTATCAAAATCCAAGGATATACAATTTGGACAAATGAACACAAATTTTCTATTACAGAACATTCATGTCGTCCAAAATGGATCAGGGTGACAAATCAACATATGGTAGCACCCCAAGTTCAAAACATGAACCGGTCAAAGCATCAAACCATGTAAGGCACGCATTTTGCACAACCTTACATGCATGTCTCATCCAGTAGATGTATAAGTGTAGGTAATATGATTATAACTCCCACAACATTATGAAATAAATAGTGCAAGCTCTACCAGGAGACACATGAATTTCTCGGCACGTTAAGTAGGTCAACTGAAGAGAAAGACGAAATAAAATGACCATGAAAAACACTACCAAGCCAGAGATACCATGTGTGAGAGAACACAATGACATTTAGAGTTATCAGTGGTGGTAGGTGCCAAACGAGCACAAAGATTGTTTTATACTCACACAAATGTGATATGGGAGATCAACATAAGCATAATGTTTAGATGTCATACGTTAACATTCCAATTAGTTAGATCATAGTGTGGAGAATTAATTCGAAAGGCATGCATCAACAATGCCCTTCTTTTAGATACGATCTAGCGGCTAATCCATGAGCATTGGTGTAGTAGGACATTATACTCACGCACATCGAAGGGATTTAGATCCAACAGGGCTTATTATGCGAATTAAGATATGTGGAGCATGACACGCCACACAGTTATAGGATAACCCCATGTGGTAGATTCTGAGTGGCATACATCGGATGTTTTATCTTACCAGGGGATGTGACATGCACAAAGCATATCATACTCCCATAATGTGATAATCCATGTATTTATCATACAAGGCAATCAATCATCCAACTAAGGTGATAAGTGGATGCCAATTTAAACTTCGGATGGCTTTGACATCAAACTAATTGATTGGATAATCTTGCACCGAATACTACATGGAGTCCAATACATATATACACATTTTGGGTTAGTGGTGTGCGTAGAGCAGAACACTCCCCCTTAATGTGATGAGCTATTAACGTCTCAAAAGACCCACACAACGGTGCAACTAGGATGCAAGTAATGATCAGGACTACACACAACTATATGACATACATAACGACCTACACATGATAGATAACATATAACAATCATACTAGTAGGCGCAACATGTCAAAGTACATGCTAGGTACCAAACCTAGACATGAGAAGGAGTGGGGCAGGCAACTTTCAATGTAAACAATTTAAGTATAAGTCACCGCAAAGAGGCACATTGGATATGGGATATGGGCTCGATAATCCAAGTGACTTGGCTTGAGATGATACGAATGATGAAGAGTCCTCAAATATTCATTGTGTATCCAAGTCTCCAATGTCCTCCATAGTCACCTATTGATCAAGTTTGAGCTTGTTGGTCCCCAACTACGTTGGGTCCTAAGAGGTTAGTCACAATAGGCTTGGCAACCCAAATGGTTCTTTTCTTGACACCATTTTGAGTTCCAACAAACTTGGCAAACATATTGCCAACCTTATCCTTCCCAAGGGAATAGCTATCATCAATAGTGATTGGGTTGGATAAGTTACCTCTCGTGCAAGACGAAGCGACGTGACCCTTCTCACGACATAAGTAGCAACATCTACCCTTTGTTTTCTTCCCAGTTGATTTCTCACCTCGGGGAGTGTTGGCTTGGGTCTTATTGGGAAGAGGCCTTCCTTCAACTTGTAGCTGAGTGTGTGATTGAGTTTGTGGCCGCTTCCCTTGTTGCTTGTGACTTTGAGACTTCTTCTTCAGAGGGAAAGATCTAACATGGTGCCCTTTAACTTTGCACTTGAAGCAAATGATTTTGGCCGAATTCTTAACTCGTTCTAGGCTACTCTTGTTCTTGTTTGAGTTTACCCCAACATCATTTTTGTCATTCGGAGATGTTTGCTCACACATGACGTTGTTGAGTGTGGACATCCCTTCATGACACTGTTCCAAGTCTTTCTTTAAAGAAGTGACTTGGGCCTTGAGCTCTTCGATTTCCTCTGCATGGTTAGTGTCAATGCAAGTACTAGAGGAAGTGTAAGCTTCATTGTTAGAGCAACAAGGCAAGGAAAGTAATTCATCACACGAGGTAGCAACATTATGAGTAGATGAATTACAAGGACTAGCACATGGAAATATAGTACTTTGATTAGAAGTGGTGCCATTGTCCACATGAGGCTCACTTGATGGTACCTTGGTGATGATAGCCTCATGAGCTAACTTTTGCACATTATGGGATGTTAGAAGATCGGCATGGGAGCTTGTGAGCATTACATGGTTTTCTTCCAACTTCCCATAATTGCTAGTTAGTAAATCAAGTTGAGCACGTAGCTCAACATTCTCCTTCAATGTTGATACTTTAAAAGATATAGGGTTAGATGCACAAGTATCATCAACAATATGAGAGGAGCAAGTAGCGATTAGAGACTTCTCATGAGTAGATTGAAGCTCCTCATAGATCTTAGAGGTTTTGATGAGCTCTCCCTTGACATTCTTGCATTCAAGGAGAAGGACCTCAAAATCCTTTTTAAGTTTATCATGAGCAACTTCAATCTCTCCTTTTGAAGATCTTAAGTCTCTACATGCTTGATGACTCTTATCAAGTTCATGTTCAAGTTGTTCACTTTTAGCTTGTTCATGATTAAGTGAATCATTACAATTTTCAAAGTAAGCAAGAACATCTTGGAATCTTTGAAGAGCGTTATTTTTAGCTTTATGAAGAATTTTACTGATCACATAGATATTTTCAGTCAAGTCATCATCATCATCCTCATCGCAAATATCATTGTTATTGCACAGGGAAGATGATACCTCATTATTACCTCTTGCCATGAGGCACATGTGAACTGGAGGAGCTGATGATGATTCTTTTGGTGAATCAGATTCTTCATTAGTCAAAAGTATTTCATATTTCTTGGTTTCCCCTAAATGATTAGTCATAGAACAACTAGGGATAAACAAGATATATTTTGATCAAGAGGACACGGGAAAGCAGGCATATCACCACAGACATTTGTCGAGGGATCTTTAGGTGAAATGCATGACCTATCAGCACAATAGTTTACACTATGTGCGGTGCTCGATATGCTTGTGTCCATGGAGGCTATGACATTTTCATCATCATGTATTTCTTCACTCACCATATCGTTACCTTGTGAGATTGAAGATGCTGAGGTGTGCAAGCAATCGGATATGGAAGTAGTGGTGGACTCTTTATGATCGAAAAGAGTGAAGAGATCATGCACCAACTCCTTCATCATAATATTGTCTTCATCAAGCTTGGACCCACCATATATATATATTCAAGTTTAGTCCAAACTTCATGAGCTGACTTGCAAGTCGAGATAGACTTAAACACTTCAGGACTTATGGTTCGATGAATGGCAAGAAAAGCCTCACAATCAAGATACATTTCATTAGTAGATGAAGATGCATCATCCTTTTTGTCGGTGATGGGGTCATAATCCTAGGGTAGGGTCATAGGCCTGCCATACATGTCCTACCCAAGGTCTACCCCACACAAAGGACAGGACCCTAAGTCTGCCCCGACTGGATTAAGGAGTCCCCATCATCCAGTCGGCAACAGGCCCTGAATCATCCAGTCAGAGACTAGCATTCGGAGCCACCAGGCTAACCGACTCGATACACTCGGTACATCGTAACCTCTCTGGAGGGAAACTGTCGTACGTTTCCGGGTGCATTTATTAGCATTTAGAGCATACGTTACCTGTAACGTACGCATTCAATCGCCACTACTCCGCCCCTGAATCAGAACCGTTGTGGAGGGCAGCGCACTCTATATAAGCCGCCCTCCCCCATTGGTAAAGGGGTTAGCAAATCATTGTATTCCATATTCCACTCGACAACAAGCTCCGAGAGCACTGAGACGTAGCGTTGTTACCTCCACCGTAGAGGGGCCCGAACTCATACAACCTCGCCCTAGCTAGGACTCTGCCCATCTCATTCGTACCCTACACATCTACTGTCAGGCTTATACCCACGACAGTTGGCGCCCACCGTGGGGCAGGCGTCTAAGCGACTTCCGGCGAGTTTGCGACTACTTCTTTTCGTCATGTCAACCGGTGGAGATTCGAGCATGGGTCACCAGATCTTCTTCGGCACTCTCTCCTTCACCGTCGACGATTCGGCGTGGCTTCGGGAGGCGCCTCTCGACGTCGAGGCGCTTCCCCGTCGCGGGGCCACGCACTTCCGTGCCGGCGCTCGCGGCGTTCTTCTTCTCCAACAATCGGCTCCGTTGTCGGCTTGCACTTCCGTCATGCGCCGCAACAAGCGGTCCCGCAGTCCGCGTCTCCAACGTTGGGTGCAGCATGCCCGAGCGCGTCAGATCACGTCCTCTCAAGTGGCAGTTCTGGAGTCTGTTGTGGTTGCCCCGCGTTCCCAGTGCTCGGGCTCGGTTCCGACTGAGTTCCCTTCCGAGTACGCGGGTCGCGGGCCTGCAGCAGAAGTACACATGGCCGACACCCATGAAGCTCCCTGTCAAGCCGGCCGGAGCGAGCGCGAGATCGGTGAAGCATCTGGTGCACGCCGTCCACCTCGCCGTTCTGCCAGTCGGCACACTTGGCGGAGCAACGTGGAGTTCTTCCGCACACCTCTCCTCAACTTGGTTGCGGCTGCCAAGATTGCCGATTCCCTCCAGCCGACTGGCTCCTCAGAGGCAGGAAGGGGAATCGAGCAGATCGGAGCTCTGTTACACACGGCGCAGCAACAGAATTCGGCAGTCTCCGAGTCGCACAATCGGATCTACAATAGTTCCGTCCATGCAAACAAGCATCGGTCGGTTCACAGCCCTGGTTCCCATCAGCACCACAGGGGAGGCAACCGTTCCATGATCCGTGAAGATCGCCGCCGCTCACGCACCCCTCCGCGGGGTGGGCCCTATGGGTCCCGGCATCATGATGATCGGCATTCAGTCGGCGACACTTACGACCCAAGACCCGACGCAAGAGGGCGAATCACCCAACGAAGGGTCGACAGGGGTCGAGCCCACCGCGATGGTCACGATATGGACCGTCCAAGTGGAAGCAGGACCATCGTGTCCGGCCCTAAGTGTTTTAGTCGAGCCATCCGCTCGGCTGACATCCCGCCCAACTTCCGATTGGCAGCGGGAATCGGTAAATTTACGGGGGAATCCAAGCCTGAAACATGGCTAGACGACTACCGAGTGGCAGTCCAGATCGGAGGAGGGGACGACCATGTCGCTATGAAGCACCTCCCTCTGATGCTCGACGGCTCGGCGCGAGCTTGGCTGAACTAGTTGGCCCCCTCAAACATTTACAGTTGGGCAGATCTGGCCCGAGTGTTCATCAGGACCTTCGAAGGGACGTGCAAACGCCTTGCAGGCCTTGTCGAGCTTCAGCACTGTGTCCAGAAGCCGAATGAGCCCTTGCGCGACTTCATCCAATGATGGACAACTCTCTACCACACGGTGGAGAACGTCACCGAGCATCAAGCGGTCTGCGCATTCAAGGCAGGCGTACGGTACAGGGAGCTGTACCTAAAGTTCGGTCGAACGGGCGACATCTCCATGAGCAAGATGATGGAGATAGCGGCTCGCTATGCAAATGGCGAGGAAGAAGACCGCATCCGGAGCGGCAAACACAAGACAGTCGGCGATGTTGACGGAGGTAGCACTCGGAAGCAGAAACAGAAAGTTCCGCCCACACCGCAAGCAGAAGTTGCAGCTGTGACCAGCGCCAAGTTCAAGGGCAAAGGGAAGGCGCAGTTTACCCCCAAGAAGAAGCCGTTCAACAATCCCATCCTGGACCAGCCTTGTTCGGTTCACACGAAGATGGACGAAGAAGGCAACCCCATATACGCGAAGCATACCACTCGATAGTGTCGTCTCCTGGTCCAGGGGTTCAACGAGGGGCAACCGAGTGAGAAGGATCCTGAACAAGATGAGGAGGATAAGGAGGATCTGTTCCCCCAAGTCCATGCAACCCTCATGATTTTTGCTGACGTCGAAAGCAAGAGTCGACTGAAGCTGGTGAACAGAGAGGTCAACATGGCCGTTCCGACTGCCCCCAAGTTCCTTAAATGGTCTCAGACTGCGATCACCTTTGACCAGTCGGATCATCCAACGCATGTCCCCACTCCAGGAAGACAGGCTCTGGTCGTCGACCCGGTGGTGGAAGGAGTCCGACTGCGCAAAGTCCTCATGGACGGCGGTAGCGGACTGAACATCATGTACGCCGACACTCTCAAGGGAATGGGCATTCCGATGTCCAGACTCAGCGAGAGCAGTATGCAGTTCCACGGAATCGTCCCTGGACGGAAGGCCAAGTCACTCGGCCAGATCGCGTTGGACGTCATCTTCGGCTCCGACAAGAACTTTCGCAAGGAGAAGCTCACATTTGAGGTGGTGGATTTCCAGAGCGCTCACCACGCAATTCTGGGCCGCCCGGCATACGTGAGCTTCATGGCATGTCCATGCTATGTATACTTGAAGTTGAAGATGCCAGGCCCGAAAGGCGTGATCACCATCATGGGCAACCGTTAGCGAGCCGAAGAGTGTCTGCAGCAGGTATCAAGAATCGCCGACCAGCGGATGGCTGTACTCGAGCTCGACGAGTACAAGAAGACAGTCGATCCTGCCGACCTCATGCGCTCAAAGAAACCAGCTTCTGAGTCCGCGTTCCAGTCAGCGGGGGAGACGAAGAAGGTCAGCATCCACCCGACGGACGACTCTACCGCCCCGACGAACATCTCCACCACCCTCGATCCTAAATAGGAAGGCGAGCTCACCCAATTCCTCCGTGAGAACTGGGACTTCTTCGCATGGAAACCCTCTGACATGCCAGGTGTACCCAGGGAGTTGGCTGAGCACCGACTGCATGTGGATCCCGTCGCTCGGCCCATCCGAGAGCGCCTGCGCCGGCTCGCCGCGCACAAGAGGAAGGCCATCGGAGAAGAGGTGGCCAAGCTGTTGGCTGCCAACTTCATTCGCGAGGTTCACCACTCCGAGTGGCTCGCCAATGTCGTCATGGTGCCCAAGAAGGACAAGTCACTCCGAATGTGCATTGACTTCAAGCATCTCAATAAGGTCTGCCCGAAAGACCATTTTCCGCTCCCCCACATAGATCAAATTGTCGATTCGACTGCGGGATGCGAGCGTTTGTCATTTCTTGATGCCTATTCGGGCTATCATCAGATCCGTCTGTATGGTCCCGATGAGTTCAAAACAGCCTTCATCACCCCGTTCGGGTGCTTCTGCTACATCACTATGCCTTTCGGTCCGAAGAATGCAGGAGCTACCTTTATGCGCATGATCCAAAAATGTCTCCTCGACCAGATCGGTCGCAATGTGGAGGCATATATGGATGATATCGTAGTCAAGTCACGCAAAGGTTCCGACCTGCTGACTGACTTGGCAGAAACATTCGCCAACCTTCGTAGGTACGATATCAAGCTCAACCCAGCCAAATGTTCATTCGGTGTTCCCAGCGGAAAGTTACTCGGTTTCTCCGTTTCCGAACGAGGGATCGACGTCAACCCTGAAAAGATCGGGACCATCGTCCGAATGGAGAGTCCGGTTAGAATACACGATGTTCAACGGCTCACAGGTTGCCTAGCGGCTTTGAGAAGGTTCATCAGTCGACTCGGCGAAAAAGCACTTCCTCTGTACCGACTCATGAGGAAGTCAGATACCTTCGAGTGGACAGACGAAGCTCAAGTCGCATTCGACGACCTCAAAGTCCTACTTTCCACCCAGCCGGTTCTTACTGCTCCGCTCAGTAAAGAGCCCCTTCTTCTATATATCGCGGCTACAAACCAAGTCGTGAGTACTGTTCTTACAGTCGAGCGAGAAGAAGAAGGCAAAGCATACAAAGTTCAGCGGCCAGTGTACTACGTCTCCGAAGTCCTGACCCCTTCCAAGCAGAGGTATCCCCATTATCAAAAACTTATCTATGGGATCTATATGACTGTGAAGAAGGCGGCCCATTATTTCCAGGACCACTCGGTATCTGTCGTTTCTGATGCTCCGTTGTCGGAAATTCTCCACAATCGAGACGCGTCGGGCCGAGTGGCGAAGTGGGCAATGGAGATGTTGTACTGCGACATCAAGTTCGAGGCCAAGAAAGCTATTAAGTCTCAAGCCCTGGCTGACTTTATAGCAGAATGGGTAGAACAACAGCAACCGACCCACATCTACTCGGCTCATTGGACAATGTTCTTCGATGGGTCTAAGATGTTGAATGGCTCTGGCGTTGGTGTTGTGATCATATCACCAAAGGGCGACAAGCTCAAGTACGTGATTCAGATACACTTTGATTCCTCCAACAACGATTACGCATGGCCATCTCACTCGGCGTCCGTCGCTTGATGGTCTACGGTGATTCGGATTTGGTGGTCAATCAAGTGATGAAAGAGTGGGACGTAAGGAACCCCACCATGACAACATACTGCAATGCAGTGAGGAAGCTGGAGAAGAAGTTTGAAGGTCTAGAGCTCCATCATGTTCCGAGACTGAAGAACCAAGCAGCTGACGAGTTGGCAAAACTCGGATCCACTCGGAGACCAGTCCCGAGTGATGTCTGCCTCGAGCACCTTCATCTTCCCTCAGTCAAAGAAGATCCCTTCACAGAAGAACCGGTACAACCCAAGAGCGCAACAGATCCGACTGAAGTCGATGTACCTGATGTGGTTGATCTCGTTATGGAGATTCTGGATGTCGTTCCCGATTGGACTGCGCCGATCATTGCATATATCCTGAGGCAAGAACTTCCAGAAGACGAAGTCCAAGCCAGGAAAATAGTTCGCAGGTCGAAGGCATTCACTGTCATTGATGGTTAATCGTACAAGGAGAGTGTTTCAGGCGTTCTTCAACGTTGCGTTTCCCCAAAGGAAGGGCAGTTGATCCTGGAGGATATTCACTTGGGAACCTGCGGTCATCACGCTTCTTCGAGAGCAATCGTCGCCAAGGCATTCAGAGCCGGTTTCTTTTGGCTGCAGGCAAACGAGATGGCTAAAGATATGATCGACCGATGTGAAGGCTGTCAGCTCTACTCCAACAAGTCCCACAAGCCAACATCTGCATTAAAGACGATCCCACTTGTGTGGCCATTTGCAGTTTGGGGATTAGATACAGTCGGACCATTCAAGACAGGCCAAGGAGGCTACACACATCTGTTGGTGGCAGTCGATAAGTTTACAAAATGGATAGAAGCCAAGCCCATCAAGAAACTCGATGCCTCAAGAGCTGTCAAGTTTGTCAGAGACATCATTTCCAAATTCGGGGTACCTCACAGCATAATCACGGACAACGGGACAAACTTCGACTCGGACAGATTCAAAGGCTTCTGTGCGAGTCAGGGTATCCGAGTGGATTTTGCTTCCGTAGCACATCCTCAATCCAACGGACAAGCTGAGCGGGCGAATGGGCTTATTCTTCAAGGTTTGAAGCCCCGACTCCTGCGAGAGGTGGGACACGCTGCTGGTGCATGGGTCACCGAGTTACCTTCAGTGCTTTGGGGCCTCCGCACCACTCCGAATAGATCAACGGGGCGATCACCGTTCTTCCTCGTTTATGGAGCAGAAGCGGTCCTTCCGAGTGACCTGCTTCACAATGCCCCACGAGTCGAACTCTTCTCCGAAGCTGAAGTAGAACAAGCAAGGCAAGATGGAGTCGATCTTCTAGAGGAGGAGCGCGAGATGGCACTTACTCACTCAAAAATTTACCAGCAAGATCTGCGACGCTTTCATGCGCGTCACGTCACGAGTCACACATTCCAAGCAGGCGATTTAGTGCTCCGAGTGGATCAACAAAGACCACACAAGTTGGCTCCGGCCTGGGAAGGGCCTTCATCTCCAAGGTGCTGAACAACGGAGCATACAGACGAGCCGCGCGCATGGAACGGAGATCTCCTCAAGCGCTTTTATACGTGATCATCGACTGAAGCAGTGTAACGAACAAGTTTTGATGAAATAATATACACCAGATTCAGTTTTTTGCAGATTCAGAGTTCTTCCACGGTCGTAGACTCCGGTCACACACAAAAAAAAATTAGTTGCGATCCTGAATCGCCTAAGTAATAACTTCCTTCGAGTGTGCACTACACGTCGCACTCGGGGACTTAGCTGCGATCCTGAGTCGCCTAAGTACTAACTTCCTCCGAGTGTGCATTACACGTCGCACTCGGGGACTTAGCTGTGATCAAGAATCGCCTAAGTAATAACTTCCTCCGAGTGTGCACTACACGTCGCACTCGGGGACTTAGCTGTGATCAAGAATCACCTAAGTAATAACTTCCTCCGAGTGTGCACTACACACCGCACTCGGGAACTTTGCTGTGATCAAGAATCACCTAAGTATTAATCTTCTCCGAGTATGCACTAAACGTCGCACTCGAAACAGCATTCAAACAAAAGACTAAATGTTTTCATTCCGATTCCAAAAGTCTAGAAAGGATAGCTAACTCGGTGCGGATCAAGCTTACCCACACCGATTTAAAAGTATGACAGCCAACAGAAGTGGCAAGAGTACCATACAATTAAACACTCGGCATACCGAGGATAAAGTTTTATTACGCGTCAGCTGGGCCGGCGCCAGGAATGGAGGGCTCCACGAAAGTGTCCAAGTCGATTCCGTCGGCGATGCGGGTAGCAGTCTCAAGGAACGTCTCCATGAAGTCTTCGAATCGAAGCTTCTTCGTGTTGGCGACCTTCAGTGTCTTCAGCTTATCTTCCCGCACCTCCTTGCAATGGACTCGGACCAAGGACAGCGCAACATCAGCACCGCAACGCGCTGCCGATTTCTTCCACGATTGCACTCGGCTCGGAATCTCTTCCAATCGCGCCATCAGGGTCTCCATCTCCTGCCGCGACTCGTCTTCTGGCCAAAGTTCTTTATCAATTCGGCCAACGACTTCTCTCAGTCGACCGATGAAAGGACTCACTTTGCCTACGCGGATATGTGCCCGGAGCAGATCCCGATTGGCGTCCTCACCGAGTGGCACGTTGTCCTGAATGGACCGCTCCACAGCCGCTGCTTCAGCTTCAGCATCAACGCAAAAGTCTGCAACAAAAGGGCAAGTATACAATAAAAACCGAGTGTAACACACACGGTACAAGCACTCGGCAAAACATAAGACTTACCAGCCAGACGAGTCATCATCTGCCCAGCCCAGTCCTTGACATACTTCTCCTGAGCTATGCATCGCCTATTCTGGACAGCCATCTGATTCATGAGAACAGTCCTCTGTTTCCCCATTTTTTCCAATTCCTCAGTCAACACCTTGTTCGCTGCACGCGCCTCCTCCAAAGACTTCTCTCGCCCCTCCAGAGCATCCTTCATGCCGGCCATGGCGAGCATAGCCGCATCAAGTTCACCAGTGAACTGGTTCCTCTCCGCTCTCAGGGCCTCATAGGCCGTCCCCATTTCACAAGTCTTCTGCCACCAAGAAACAAAGGACAATCAGAAAGTCCAACACTTAACAGTCTAAGTTCTCCAGACCCCTGCCGACGCATGCAGTCGATAGCGGTCTCGGGGACTACACCCAGTGGGTTCACTGAGAGTGACCCCACTGGCATGCACCTCAAGCAGGCCTGCCCTATTCAGATGCATGTTATCACCCACGCCTCCGAGGCAAATACTACCCGACCTGAGTACAACTTACTCTCGGGGACTCTTACCTTAAGTGAACTCCGACTGCAACAACTACTCGCACTCGGTAATCTTATATACAGACACAAACAAACTCAAGGCACAATGTATAAAGACAACTGCCGGTGCAAGAACTCGACAGAAGTCTCGGGGACTACACCCACTGGGTTCACTCAGAGTGAACCCATTGCAAACAACAGCTACTATTCAAGAACACCCAGTGGATTACAGGGGAAAAGTAAATACTTACTAGACCACTTACTCGGATATCATCGCACAGCTCCAAGCTCCGCTGGTACAAGGCCGCAACGGAGTCATAAGCCCTCTTGGCTTCTCCAGCCATCAGCTCCGCCTGCACCATGGCCCCCTTGGCCGCTCCCACTTGCTCCTCCGGAAGACGCCGAATGTTGAACTCAGCATTCGACGAACCTAGGATCGTCGGAGGTTCCTGGGGCATCCCAAGGTCCGCCCCAGTCGGCTCCTCCTCCACCAGCACTGGTTCAGTCGGTGGCGGCGCCTCAGTCGGCAGGACCTCGGCGGCGGGAGCGGCAGCAGGAGGGGCAGCCTCAAGAACTGGCTCCACGGCAGGGTCGGCCCTCTCCTGGTCGTCCGCGTCCAGGCAAATCGCCCCTGACAAGCCGAATGACATGACGTCTCAGAAAAATAAAGAAACAAGCCCTATGATAGAATTGGAGACGCGATGGGATAAAACACCCAACTCTCCTACAACGCACCTGGCTGGGACGAAACGACGTTGTCCGTGTCCATGGGGTCGTCCCCTTGACGGGCCGGAGAGGTGGCAGAGGTAGCGACCCTGTCGAGTGAAATCCATTCGACCTGTAAACAGGAGTTCACTCGGATAACAGAAAGAACCGAAAGCTAGATACACTTACGTGGAGGTGACAGGGATAGCAACCCTCATTCGCGGCAGAGCCTTCCGAGGCTTAGGCCCACTCGGCTTGGGCGCCCTGGAAGACTGGCCCGCGGGCTCAACGGCGGCGTCCCTGGCCCTCTTGGTGCCTCGAATACTCGGGACCACCGGAGCAGTAGGTGGAGCACTCGACGACGCAGGAGGAGCCGAAGGGATGGCGGGCTCGTGTCGGCGCTTGGTCCGATGCTCTGGTCGTGGAGGTGGCGAGTCTTGCTCCTCATCTTCTTCCTCTTCCTCGCTGTCATCCTCCTCTGATTCCCCGCTGTCGGAGACGTATTCGGCGCTCTCCACGCTGCCCTCCTGGCTGCCTTCCTCCTCTTCCTCCTCCGGATTCCCATTCAAGACGGGGGAGAACCAGTTGGTCCACGCCTGCATAAAGTTTAGTCGGAAACATCAGGCATCACACGGAGATATAAGCAAACGATTGCAATTAAGACAGTTCTATGCACTCGACAAGTGCCACTCACCTGATTCGGTGGAGGATGATCCGCGCTATAAGGCTTCACTCGGCGAGCTCCTTTGGGATTCTCACACGGACCCGTGATTTGGAGCACCCATGAGGTCACCCTCTCTTCGGTCACGCCCACCACGTTTGTCCGAGTGGAGTCTTCGGGCCCCGTGTAATGCCACATAGCATGGTCGCGAGCCTGCAGAGGCTGGATCCGCCGACCAAGGAAGACTTCCAGCAGGTCTATACCGGTGACCCCCTCCTGACGACATCCACGAGTGCCTCAACCAAGGGCTGGATGTCGTTCTTCTCGGCCTTTGAGAGCGCGAGCTGCTTAGGCGGGGCGGGCCGGTCTAGACTAAAAGGAGGCAGCCCAGTCGATGCATTCGGACAAGCGATCTCCTGGCAGTAGAACCACGTCGACTGCCAGTTCCTAACCGACTCGCTCAACTGGAGAGCAGGATAGCTACTCCGACTCTTCTTCTGGAATCCTAAACCTCCGCAGAGCAGGAGGAGGTGCGTCTTATCATCCGACTGACTAAGACGTTTGATAGTTTGGGATCCGGCGGAGAAGATGTGTTTGAACAAACCCCAATTGGGGGGCAACCGATGAAACACTCGCACAAAACAATAAAGGCAGAAAGATGGGCGATGGCATTCGGAGGAAAGTGGTGAAGTTGGGCCCCGAAGTGATTCATGATGCCCTTAAAGAAAGGATGCGGGGGCAAAGAAAAACCTCGGTGGACATGGCTGAGAAGCAAGACGCGCTCCCCTCCCGAGGCGCTGGCTCGACCTCGTCGTCCGCCGTCAGTCTCCAGGACTTATGCACGAGCATCCCGTGCTCCACCAGCTCCAGCAGATCTCCCTCCGTCACCGTGGAGGGAGGAAGTCTCCTTGGATCCACCCCGCCGGCAGCGGCCGCTGCCGCCGCTGGGCAGCCATCGCCGCCTTGCTCTTCTTCTTCCTCGCCTCCATCTTGCTGGTCTGACCCTTGGTCATGGAGGCGACGGTGAACCCTCGAGAGGGAGGAAAAGGAAGGAGTGTTGGGGCGCTGGAGGTGGCAAGGAAGACAGAGCAGACGAGAGCGAAAGATTCGGCGAGCGTAACGAAGAAGCCTCGCCGCCCAGATTTAAATAGAGTTCCGACTGGGTCGCTGGCGGGTGGCCCCGAAACCTTATCCGCCCGACCGGCCACGGCGATATCAGTGGAGGAGTTGAAGGCGCGAGAATCGAGGCGTCAGGCGCTACTCGAGCGCGCTGGCGTCATCCCCGCTGAGCGCGCGGAACCCGAAATTTGAGATCCCGGAAAATCCGTTGCTGTCAGTTGACCGGTCGCGTCAAAAGATGCCGCAGAAACACTCGGTTCCCGACAGTCTGTTTCGCAAGAACTTCCACTCGGATCGCTGTTCAGGAAAGATAAAATGGATAGAGGAAAGCAACGCCCAAGCCGAATCTAGTCCAGTCGGATCTGAACCTCAAGCACCACTTCGTCGTTTCAACCCCAATCCATTCGGGGACTAATGATGGGGTCATAGTCCTAGGGTAGGGTCATAGGCCTGCCATACAGGTCCTACCCAAGGACTGCCCCACACAAAGGACAGGACCCTAAGTCTGCCCCGACTGGATTAAGGAGTCCCCATCATCCAGTTGGCAACAGGCCCTGAATCATCCAGTCGGAGACTAGCATTCGGAGCCACCAGGCTAACCGACTGGATACACTCGGTACATCGTAACCTCTCTGGAGGGAAACTGTCGTACGTTTCCGGGTGCATTTATTAGCATTTAGAGCATACGTTACCTGTAACGTACGCATTCAATCGCCACTACTCCGCCCCTGAATCAGAACCGTTGTGGAGGGCAGCGCACTCTATATAAGCCGCCCTCCTCCACTGGTAAAGGGGTTAGCAAATCATTGTATTCCATATTCCACTCGACAACAAGCTCCGAGAGCACTGAGACGTAGGGTTGTTACCTCCACCGCAGAGGGGCCCGAACTCATACAACCTCGCCGTAGCTAGGACTCTGCCCATCTCATTCGTACCCTACACATCTACTATCAGGCTTATACCCACGACAGTCGGCAATCCCTACAAGAACGATTCGTAAAGTATTTGGGCCCATGGCCCGAAAGTGATGAAGCATACGAATTCTCCATAGGGTATAATTTGTGCCATCATAGTCAAAAGTGTCATTGTGCACTAATCCAATAGCCGACATCGATACTCTCTAGGTCGTGAAACCTAATTAAAGAGAGACCTTGCTCTGATACCAATTGAAAAGACCTCGATGACGCCTAGAGGGGGGGTGAATAGGCTATTTAAAAACTTCTTCGGATTTGGCTTAAACCTAATGCGGAAATAAACTAAGAGGATACTTGTCAAGCACAAATCCTAAATGTACTAGGCACTGCAACGTGTATCAACCACACGATCTACCAAGATGGACACAATATAGTTACTAACAAGCACAAGTAAGTTACAAAAACTTACTTGAGCTATATCACACGATAAGTTGGTGAATGACACAAGATACTAGATCACACTATACCACACGATATATCAAAAGGTGCAAGTGTGAACGTGTGGATATAGAGGGTATGCTTGAATGATTAATCTTGTACAGAAATAGACAACACAATATAATGAGCACAAACAATATGCAATGTATGTATGCTCAAGTAACACAAGTAAACCACAAGTAAGGAGTTAGGGTTAAGGATAACCAAGGTCACTGAGATAAAGATGTATCCCGACGTTCACTTCCTTGGAGGGAAGCTAGTCACCGTTAGAGAGGTGGATGTTACCACGAAGGCACACCAACGCCACGAAGGCTCACCCTATTCTCCCTTTGAGATAACACCACGAAGGCGTTTCTCAACCACTAGTGGTAAGCCTTTGAGGTGGCTTCCAAACCCTCACAAACTTTTCCGGGGGTAATCACACGGATTGATTCCTCTCCGAAGAACTCCTACCGCCTAGGAGTCTCCAACCTCCAAGAGTAACAAGATCATGGGGAATACTCAAAACTTGCTCAAATCTCAAATAGCTTGGCTTGAGAGAAGGAGAGGGAGACGATCTATCTTTTGATTGGAACAACTCTCAAAGGGGCTCACAAATGCTCTTGGGATCTAAGATTTGGTGTGAGCAAATGTATGTGGGGTAGAAATGTGTTCTTATGAGGATATGGCTGTGTTGAGCACCCTCTCACGAAGTGGGAGGGGGTATTTATAGTGGGAGTGTAAAACATCCGTTGGGGACACTTTAAGTCACACAGGGTTCGGACATCCGGCAGTTCACGGATGTCCGGGCGTCCACAAGGAGTCGGACGTCTGACAGGGGTCGGTCGTCCGAGGGCTGTAGATATGTCTAGAATCACTGTGAGTTAAACAGGGACCGGACGTCCGGAGAAGGCCGGAAGTCCGAGTTATTCGACTCAAACTTCTCTGGTGCAGGATTCTGGATTTCCGAAAGGGGACGAACGTCTAGCCCTCGGACGTCCGGAGGGAGACAGAAGTCCGAGTTATATGGCACATGTTCTTCTGGTGCAAAGCTCCGGATTTCCGAAGCTGGTCGGACGACCGGCCCTCGGACGTCCGGAGGGAGCCGGAAGTCCGAGTTATATGGCACAGGTTCTTATGGTGCAAAGCTCCGGATTTCCGAAGCTGGTCGGACGACCGGCCCTCGGACGTCCAGAGGGAGCCGGAAGTCCGAGTTATATGGCTCTGATTTCTCTGGTAAAGGATTCCGGATTTCCGAAGCAGGTCGGCCGTCCGGCCCTCGGATGTCCGGAGGAAGCCGGATGTCCGAGGCACTGGTCCTGTTTTCTGATAACAGCGGAACAGTGGAGATGTGGTATTAATCGAATAGTGGATATCTAGTTTGAGCAAGTTCATCACAAAACCTGTGATCCCCTCTTAATAGTGCGGGATCCCTAAAGACTCAAGAATTGTAAAAGGGGTACCGATGATCCATACTTGAGTGTATACTTTTACTCGCTGATCATCACTCCGCACCGCTAACTTCAAAGGAACTGATACCTTTGAGTTAGCCCTTTCACTTGAGCTTGATGTTGTTGTTCCTTCTTGGCTCAATGTTGAAAGCAAGACATGATGAAGTGTTCAAGTAGCTCTCCCATACACAGTGTGGAAAGCCTAGCTATATATTCATCTTCATTTGTCCACCATGTGAACATCCACAAGGATCAAGCATGTAGTGCTCAGGAATGCTTATCTTGATCTTGTCCTTGTTAGCACATGAGCTTGTCCTTATCAACACATGATCATTCACAATAGCTTAAAAAGGGATTAGTGATTAATTATCTATATGTGTGTTGTCAGCAACACCAAAACACGATTAAGGGCATGACTGCACTTTCACCTTCTGCATTGAGGAGTGCACAATATGAGCATTCCGCTTCACCTTGTTCAGCAACAAGAATGTATTTCGCCTCTTTCTTTACCGTCTTTAATAGTACAAGTATACAACGGTGGTTCATAATTCTTTATTTGGTGCTTATGTAATTCTTGAACATATGTACGTGTGAATCAAATAATGCATTGGTTATTTGAACCTAATGGATATGAATAAAGCTATAACCTACTTTAAAATCCAAATTCGGTACAATTTTAAATAGCATCAATTAAATTAGGGTGAAATTATGATTTGCGTTTCATTATGGTGCACACGGTCGGTAAAACACAAATGTGTGTGATATATACCATAATTCGACACGGTTCACACAAAGGAAACGTGTGCGACTATGCACATAGTTGTCGTTTACAAAGCGTGTATGATGGCAGACAATATCACAAACGGTTCAAGCAAACTAAATGTTTGTGATAGTCTCCTTATCGTACACGCCTTATAATCATGAACCGTTTCTGATGTGGTACGCATTATAAATGTTGCACCCCAGAATAGCGTGTGCGATAGTTTAACTGTGCGACACTCTTACGATGGTCCGACGTTTCATAATCCTATTGGACACTCGTACGATGATTATATAATATTCTTAATTATTTATCGCATACGGTTCGGGAGAAGTGAATGTGTGTGATTGTCTACTTATCATACATGTTCTATAATCGTGAATTGTTTGTGATGGCGTGTGTATCGTAAACGTAGCACCACCGGATACCGACTGTGATGGTAATGCCAGCACACACGAGTAGCAAGGATGGAGCGTTTGGGATATTCAATATATCACAAACAGTTGTGTGAAGAATCGGGTTTGGGATACATACGGGCATCGCATACGCTTTGTTCTGGAAAATGTATGCATTCCTAATCCCTATCCCCGACAGATTTTGGGTCGTGTGGGAAGGACCCCTTGTCACCCACACTCACTAGGCGACGGTTTAAAATGCCGACACAGAAAGGGGTTAAGAAACGTTTGTATAGCACGTCGATGTATGAATGTTTATATCTTCTTTGTTGAGACCAAGTTGAGACCAATGGGCGCACCAATGCCGACACGAGGCTAGCGCAGGTGGATGGAACAGACGGCAACGTACGGTATGGACTATGGCAGGCACTTAACTAGCATGTTCCTTTCCACGTGGAATTACTGGAGTACACCTACATGCAAACAATAAAAGCTTCATACATGACGAAGAGAGCATGTTGACCAGCTAACCTGTCATGTTTCTCAGGGTAACAACCTCAAACCGACGCTCCAAATGCCTTCGAGTTATTTCTAGTTTCACCGTGTGTTTTATTTGCTTGTCGCATTCATCATCGCATCATTCGCGTCATCCATATCGCATCGGCACTGTATTGGCATCATTTTTCAAAACTTGCATCCGTTATTAGTTGTCGGTTCTCCCCGTTGTCATCGTTGTCTATTTCGTGACCAACCACACACGCACGCGCCCGTGACATCATTAAATATTGTTTTTAAAAGTGTGTATAAAACTTTCTCAGTTTGGGTTGAAAGTTAGCGTGTGGTCTTAATATAGTGTAGATAGGACGTCTACCAAATTTCATCGCAATCAGAGTCCGTTTGATAAGTGAATCTTTAAATGTATTGCGGCACTATAGCTGGTCAAAAGGTCGGGCGTTTTCAATGTTTAAAAAAACCTTTCATGGGCCACAAACCTCCCTCTCATCCCCACCAAACCCATCTACACAGCCTACTAGACCCACCTAGCCCCTACCTCCATTCGTGGCCTTTAGATCGCGATCGAACGGACGAAGTCCAACCCACCATAGAATTTTCTTATATATAAACCCATCTCGTGGAAAGAGTCCATCACTTTCTACGGTTTCCCTTTTTCAAAATTGCAGCCACCTGGTCAAAAACCACCAACTGCTAGCCCAAACCCTTGAGATCTCGCAACCCTAGCCATCTGCCCAATTTTGACCTTTAGATCTCGATCTAAGGGTCCCAGATCACGCAAAAACCCTCACCGGACAATGTGTGCGGCCAAACCCGGACATGTCCGACCGACCATAGTGCACCGCTGCCCTAGCCCCGCCGCTGCCCCGCGCGGCCCGAGTCAGCCACACCCGCTGCCGCCAACCGCAGTCGCGTCGCCCTCCTTTGTTTGCGCTGTTGTGAGCGCCCGCCGCCGTCAGCAGCCAGCCACCATGGCGTCGGCCTCAAGGACACCAAGCCCGCCGCCGGCCTCACCCAGATCCGGCCGAGATCGAGCTCCCGGCCTCGATCTGGCTAATCCCCGCTTGTCTTGCGCCGCCGGAACTCGTCCCTGCCGGCACCTCGCCTCCGTGCATCCCGCCCCGCCTCGGGTCGCCAGGACGACGAGCGCTCGCCCGCTCGAGCGTTGACCGCGTCGCGTTGCGCATGAGTCGGCCTCGCGTGCAGCGCTCTGTTGGGCCCGATCGAGCGCCCCGACCCAGCCGCATCAACCAGCCGACCCACTTCATTGATGGCCTCTTGGCCCATGGCGATCCCAGCTGCTTATCCCCCGTGTGTGCCTATGTGACGATCTGGGCGTTATTTAGTATCCAGCGCCCATGCCAGTTTCAGGCCCTGTCTCAGTTTCAGCGTGTTATGTCTTTTTAAGTACCCACAAATTTATCTAATTATCCATGAATTTCAGAAAAAAGCCATCATTTTCAACTGCTAATGATTATTTAACCGTGCATCGGATGAAAATAATTTTTATATGCAAAATGTTTAGAATTTTGTGTAATTTAATAATTTCAGATTTCATCCATGTTAAAAATATTTAAATAATGCTTGCACCAAATTAGCATAATTGTCATAATCATAGATTGACAAACTTAATATGAATTGGAATTAAACAAACTTAATATGAAAAACGTTTGTAATTTTGTGTAGCTTGACAATATACAACTTTCATGCATGTGTAAATATTTAGTCTTGTTGTTTGAATTGTTTCGCCTAAATGCCATATTAAAAATATTTATTTAATAACTAAATAATCATAGCTCCGATTTAAATAAACTTTATATGAAACATGTTCTACCCTTCGTGCTCTACATGATTGTGGCATTTGCATTTGCATGCATAATAGGTTGCATCTACATGTTCAAGTATCTATTGAAGTGCTTCGTTAATACGTCTAAACTGTTATTTTGTTCAATATTGCGTGGATGATTGCATCTAGTCCGTAGGTCTTTTGTAAATGGTTCCTTCGTGAGAATTGCTCTACGATATGCCTACTTTGATGTCATGCCTCTGGTTATCATGTAGATTATCATTAACATGTTCATTTGTTGCTTCCAATGTGCTATCATGATAAAAGCTGTAATCTGTTTTCATAAATTCCGTTTTGTGAAGCTTGAATTAAGAAAACCTGCCTCTTTTGATTATGCGGAGTGGAGTGTTTTGTAGTAGGCTATGACTAGTTGTCGTTAGTATATTTCTCATACCATGTATGTCAAGCTTAGTTGTAGTTTTCATTATGTGAACATCCTAAGTTGATGTTGCTGTTTGGTAGGGCCAAATATTTGTAAGTCTGAGAATCTGATATTTCAGCATGAGATGTTATGTTGATGCTAGCTATGAAAGTGTGCATATTCAGGCCTTGATATTCATGAATTAAATGAAGTGCATCATGCCTACTACCTTGCAGTACATTTTCATGCCATTATATGACCTGTAGCGTGTGATTTTCTTGCTGTCAATATGCCTTCATGATAAAACAATGCACTATTAAAACTGATATTTCACTAAGTGTGAAATTGTGTTCAACTTGCCATTTTGTCACCTCTTTTCCTAGTGATCCATGCGTCTTTTCATTTGGCCGTTAGGGGATGATTGGTATGCTTCTTGTCAATTACTGTCTCATGTCTTGTTTGAGCATTTTAGATTTTTTGTAGCTTGTTGATTTGATGTGTGCAAAATGCCATGTTGCTATTTTTGGGCAGATTATGTCTATTTCTTGTATTGGTTGTATTTGTTCAACCGTTGCCCCGTTTTGAACATGTCATGTATGAAACTTGCTTAGAATTTCATGTAGTTTCATAATATCTTGTTGCATCCATGATTTAGCATGCTTGTGGCTTTCATTTGCATACATTTTTGTATTCATGGCATATAATCTTATGATGGTTATATCTTTTAGACCTTAACTCCATTTTAGATTGTCAATATATGTAAATCAACTAGCATGACGTTTAGAATCACATGGTGCAATTTATTTTCCTGTTAAATAAATATATAATATGTTTAGTTCAGATCTGGACCAATTTTGATATTAACAAATGGGGTCGCCTCGGAAATACTATAAGTTGTTTCCGACCTCATTTGAAATGCCTAGATAGTGTAGTTTAATTATGCTTCACCTCTTGTCATGTTTAATAACTTTTAACATTGCCGTGTACCTAAACGGGAGTGAACTATATAATTCAAATATGGAGTTTCATCAATATGCAACTCATTGCATATTAATCTTCACTTAATGTGTAGTGTTTGATTGTTGTGATTGTCATGCCCCGCATACTTAAACCGAACATGTATAATATTTACTTGCGCATCATGCCATGTATATGTTGTGGTGTTTATCGTGTGTTGATTGTTCGCTTCTGGATTGTTTTTCTGGATAGAGTTCCGAAACCGCTTCGGAGTGTGAGTATTTGTTCGACTACGTTGGTTCGTCTACTTCACGGATTCACTCTTCTTCCAAGCGGGATCGCAGGCAAGATGATCACTTCCCTAGATACCACTACTATCATTCCTATGCTAGTTGTCTTGTTTCTATCGCTATGAAACACTGCCTACCACCTGTTATGGCAAGCCTCCGGACATTTGTTTATATATAACAGACAGAAGTACAGAGTATGAAGACTAGGGTACTGACAACTAGATAAGGATAGATGCAATTCCCCGCAACAAAAGCAGCAATACTACTAAGAGTTGGAGTCATTTACGAAAAAAGACCATCCAGTAATTAATGTGCGCCATCATTAGAGTAGACGATTCCAACTCCACCCACTAATTCTCTAATAAAAGTGAATATACGTCACAAGCACTACACGAACATATGGGCATCGCAGAGCAGCACCAACGTAGGGGGAAAAAGTCAGAGCACGAAAGCAGCGTAGTCCGACGGGTAACGAATGGCGGCTGACCTGGTTGACGAGCACGACGCGTTGCCATGAAAAGCCTCTAACCCCGCCACATCCCAGCAAATCATTGTTTGGCTATGTTACCGCTTGCTCGACCCTTCTTATAGCGTTGCTAGTTGCAAGTGCGAGTTGTTTCCATGCGAAAGAATGGGTTCCTTGGTATATTAGCATATTATTGCTATTTAGTTTAATGCACCTATATACTTGGTAAGAGGTGGAAGGCTTGGCCTTTTTGCTCGGTATTTTTTTCCATCTTTGCCGCCCTAGTTACTTGTGTACCGGCTTTATGTTCCATATTCAGAGATCCCAACATGCTCGGGGTTGTTATGGGGCCCCCTTGATTTTCGTTTTGGGATAGAACTCTTCTGGCAAGGCCCAACATTGGTACTGCATTTGCCTAAAACTAATAAAAAGCATAGGGACCCGCCGGCACCCGCGGATAATTAATCAACAACCCGAGCGAGTGCTCCTCATGAGTTTTGGTCCAAAACGGAGTCACTTGAGAGGCCCACCCGAGGTAACTCGGGGGATTTCTATCTGGATACCATATGTACTGCTCATCAGATAGTGCCCTGAGAAAGAGATACACGCGTCTCCTGTTGGGATCTGGTCTGTCAGGCGGCCTTGCTAGATTTGTTTTACCTTTCTCAAACATCTTGTGCACGGGATTCTGAGCATACTTTTGACTATCCCGAGGTTGAGGTTTTCCATCGGAATTGTTGAGGAGACTATGTGTTCTCCTTGGTTGAGGTTATTCCATGCAGCTTGTGGTCGTTTGTGATAGACTAGTTGGACCACCCCTACAGGGTTAAATCTTTCTGAGAGCCGTGCTCGCGGTTATGTGCAACTTGGAAACTTTGTTTAACACCTCGTCCTAGCAAATTTGAAGTAAACTTAATCAACACATGCCAACTGAGTGTGTAACCGTGACTGTCTCTTCTCATTAGCTCTGTATCCAAGGGAGGACACAGTAGGGTTATGAATGCCTCGTAAGTAGGTGTTCAGGATCATTTCTTTATCACTATTAGTTCATGTCCGTTTATGCGTAGATCACCCCCCTATTTTTCTTGTACTCGTAAGTTAGCCACTCAAATAAATGCGTAGTGCTTGCTGCAGCCTCACCACTTAACCATACCTCACCCATTAACCTTTGCTAGTCTTGATACCTTTGGAAATGAGATTGTTGAGTCCATGTGGCTCCGAGATTACTACAACAATAGTTGCAGGTACAGGTAAAGCAATACTTTGGCGTGAGAGTGATGCTTGTTTGATTTGGAGTTCTTCTTCATCATCATCATCGATCTAGGATGGGTTCCAGTTTGGCAGCCACGGATAGCAAGGATGGACGTCCTTTTTATTGTTTGATTTCGTCCATAGTCAGACCCTGCTCTTCTACATGGTGATTGAATGTATTGATGTATTGATATGTTCATGTTGTAGCATGTGAGTGTAAGCCAATTCCATATACTCATCTCTTCTTTGCATGTACTTGTAACGATATCGATTCTTGCAAAACGAAGAGATGCGCTTCTATCCCTCTCGAGTCCGTCGTGCCAAAATAAGGATAAGATCGCATCTTGGGCATGACAAGTTGGTATCAGAGCCAGTATTGACCTAGGATCCCCCTTGATAGATCAAACTTGGCCAAGTCAAGTCTAGTGAAAAACTGCTTTGAGTCTAGTTATATATTAGAGAGTAGGGTTCTTTTTACTCCTCTTCTATGTTCTAGTGAGGAATCTTGACATAAGTATTTTAATTCTACCGTCCTCTCACTCAATTTTTTGGATCACGCGGGTATTTTGGAATCTCTATGATGTTGATGTGATGGAGTTCTGACCTGGTGCCTCCTGTTATCGAGGAGTAGAGCTCCAAGGGGTTTTTGACACATTGCTATCGTTCAACTTCCTTAGTATCTTAGGATGTGGACATCGAAACGCTTAAATACTTTGCTCGGTGGCAAATAGTGTCATGACTTTTCCCCAGTACTTGTGGAGATAACTCGGATGATCTACCAGGTCTAGTATCATTGTTTTTTTGAAGGTCTGAGTTAAATGAGTTTGCGGAACTTCCCAGATATGTGTTCACAGTTGTCGGATAGGTCATGCAGCTGACTACATTGAGTAGGTTCCTAGACCCGAACCCTAATAGCATAACCAAGAAAGATTTCAGAAGTTCTCAAGTGGGAATTCAAGTAGTTACCTAGGATTATCATCCAAAAGATGCATGATGTGAGGTTAGGGTTCAACATCTAGTGGTTTGTTTGTTTACAGTTATTTTTAAAGAGGACAGTCTCGGTATGCTTCATCAAGCCTTGTAGTTCTCTATGCCTAGGGAGCAAATTCGAGCGTCATTTCAATATGACAATCTGATGTACGATCGAGCCCGTGTGAATTTTACCATGAAAATATCCAGCAAAATCTCTATCATATATTTGTTTTCAGCTTGTTTCATAAGCCTCATCCTTTTTTGTTGGGATATGGTAATTTGAGTTCCTTCAATGTCAAGTGGTGATTTCATATCTTTCATAAGAAGTGTTATCATATTTTTATGGGAATGCTAATCCTTTTGTTGAACCGGAGTTGTCATGAAATTCTTTCCATCTTGAGTGCATCTCTTCAAGTTAATTCAATCATTTCCAATATTTGCAAGATCCATCCTCTTATTTCTTTCTAGAGTTTGTCTCATGTGCCCCAAGTTGTCTTTGTTTTTCCCCACCCTCCCACCGTTTTTCTTCAATGATTAAATTCTCGTCCAAGTGTATTTCTTTTCATTGATACTTCCTATATCTTCTGTTCTGTATTGTATCCGGTGATTCATTGTGAAGATGCTCAGTGTTACATTCATCATTCTTGTTTTCTTCTTCGGTGGATTCGATTCAAGCTTTCAGTGTTCATTATATCCTTTTCATTTGTTCAATGTTTTATCGTCTTCGAAATTCTGATCCAAGCCTCTCGTATTTATTATCCCTCTCTTTCTAACCAGAGTGGTGAAGATATCTCAAAAGATTCATGTTTTCATTCAACCCTTTCAATTATTTCAGGGTCTCACCTAATCAAGTTCTTAATTTATACCAGTGCAATCTCTCTGTTCCTAATCAATCTTTTCAACAATGTTTCTCTTTTGAGTGGACCCATAACCCATAGGTTTTTCCGAGGATCTTTCATGGCTCTTCTCGTCATTTTCGGAGATCTCTAAATCTTTTCAAGTGTCACGTAAGTATGCATTTCATCACTCATATTCCTTCTCCAAGATCGGTCTAAATTATTTTCATCGTTGGCTCAACCTTTTCTCATGAAAACCTTATAGGTAGGAGCCTAGTAGAAGCGCTGGAAAATACAACGCACTGCTGCTACTTAGCAGTAGCGCTGGAAATAGTAAGTGCTACTGATAACTACCGTAGTAGTAGCGTTGGCTTTAGTTCCAGCGTTGCTGATAAACGGAGGCCAACGAGGCCATCCGCAGTATCTGTAGTAGTAGCGCTTCCCTGGAGCCAGCGCTACTGCTAATTTCCATAGCAATAGCGCCGGACAGGAAAAAGCGCTACTGCTAAACGGTGCCCAACGAGGCCACCGACATTATGTGTAGCAGTAGCGCTGGACTGTAAAAAGCGCTACTGCTAACTTCCGTAGCAGTAGCGCTTCCTTGGAACCAGCGCTACTGCTACATGTGCGCAGCTTCATTTACACCCACACACACTCTCCCCCTTCCTCCCCCTTTGCCCTCCTTTCTCCTTTCCCTTCTTCTCTCTTTCTTCTACCTATCACCCACACACACACTCTCTCCCCCTTCCTCCCCCATTTTCCCTATCCCCTCCTATCTCCTTTCCTCCACCATTGTTGCCCTTTCATCCACCCACATCCCTTCTCCCCCTCCACCACCCCTTTGCCATATCCCGTCCTTTCTCCTTTCCTCCACCATTGTTGCCCTCATTTCACCCACACACACCCCCTCTCCCCCTTCCGCCCCTTTGCCCTATCCCCTTCTTTTTTCCTTTCCTCTCTCTAAGTTCTCCACCATTTTTACCTCTCCATTATTTAGTCATGCACAATCTCTCTCGGGATATATATAGGTGAGTAAAAAGTTGTGCATTTCAATAATGGGAATATGTGTGTTTGCGATATGAAGGGATATTGTGTGAGTGACATGACCCATGAGTTGCTTATGTTTTGCCGAAATGTCGATTTATTTCCGTTTCGGCGAATTACGAGCAAACTCGATATGTCCTATTTTTAGGCAAGGTCATGCCAAATTTTTATATGCATGCATTTTGTTTATGACCCTTTTGCTTGTTATACCTTGTAGTCATGAAGGTTAGTGGTAGGAAGGTGGAGAGATACTTGCAATCCGCGATTATGGACATGCATGAAAGTAAACGAACTGGGATTAGATGTCCGTGTACGAGATGCAAAGAATGAGTAATTTTGGACCCTTTTGATCATGGCAGTTTGAAGGCCCACTTGTTGATCAATGGTTTCATGGATGGCTATACTCGGTGGATAAGTGAAAATGACGATGAGAACGTCCACATGGCAGGGAATAACGACATGGGTCTAGATGAAGAGATGACCGATCGACAAGAAGACGATGGCGCCGGACACGATGGCTGTGAAGAGTCCGGACACGGCGGCGGGGAAGAGTCTCGGCATGGCGTCGGAGAAGATTCTGGACACTGTGAAGTACCAAAGTTCGGACATGGCGGAGAAGAGTCGATGGACACGCCGCAGACGTCAACGCTACTAAGTTCAGTCGTGTAGGACCCTCATGTTCGAGACCTCCTTCGCAAGAGTATGAATAGCGACACGGTTGATGATAGAGAGGAAGGCCAAGCTGGTGCAACTTGAAGTAGACTCGAAGACTCCATTGTATGACGGTTGCGATCCCGAGGTTACCCATTTGAGTTTCACGCTCGAACTTCTAAAGACGAAGGCCAAAAACAAATGGACAAACAAAAGCCTCGATGATCACTTGAACTATCTACAAAGTAAAGTTCTTCCCGCAGGGAACCTGTGTCCTACTAGTGTTGATGAGGCCAAGAAAATTGTTTGCCCTCTGGATCTGCCGCGCATTAGATACCACGCATGCACCAACGATTGCATCATTTATAGGGGTGAGCAGGCGGAAAAACCAGGTGTCCAGTGTGCAATGCTTCTCGATGCAAGAAGGTAGGAAAGAAAGCTCCTCAGAAAGTTGTATGGTACTTTCCGATCACTCTCCGTTTGCAACGGTATTTCGTAGATCCTAAGGAAGCAAAGCTCATGCGCTGGCACGCGGAGAGGAAGAAGCCTAATGATGGAGATGATTCGAAGCTGACACACCTCGCAGATGGTAGCCAGTGGAGAGCACTCAATGCCGAATATCTTTTTTGGAGAAGATGAAAGGAACATCGTGCTTGGTGCATGTACCGATGGCATGAATATGTTTGGAAACCAGAGCACCAACCACATCACATGGCCCGTGTTTGTATGGATGTACAACCTCCCCCCATGGAAGTGCATGAAGACAAAGTACATACACATGAGCATGTTGATTCAAGGGCCGAAACAATCGGGAAATAATATTAACCTATATATGGGGCTTTTGAAAGAGGAGATAGACACGTTATGGAAATCGTCGGTCAAGACATGGGATGCCAGCACCAGAGATTATTTCTATATGAGAGATGCACTGATGACGATGGTGCATGACTATCTCGGTTACGGGTACACCTCAGGCCAGGTGTGCCACGGATACCGCGGATGCACGAGGTGCATGAATGATACAATGTCTCAGCAGCTTACGTCAACGAAAGATGGCGGATCTGGGAAAATCTTGTACATGGGGCATCGTAGATGGCTCGAAAAGGATGACCCATGAAGAAAACGTGGAGATCTATTCAATGGTTCGGATGAGCATCGAGGACCTCCATGTAAGAGGAGCGACACCGAAATCAATGAGTTGTTGAATGTTTGGCAGCAGTGCCCCGCGCCAGGAAAGATGGAAAAGTCACTAGATCCGCTGCTGAAGGTATGGAAAACGAGGTTTGTTTTCTGGCACTTGGAGTATTGGCCCAATCACAACACACCTCATTGCCTTGATCAAATGCATATAACGAAGAATGTCCTCGAGAGCTTGCTTGGCAGACTGATGAACATGCCGGAGAAGACCATGGATGGGCCGAAGGCAAGGAAAGACTTGTAGGATTTGGAGATCAGGGGGGTCTCCACATGCCACATAAAAAAGAGGATGGAGGAGACGGAGACGGAGATGGCGACGGGGCCAAGGGGAATAAAAGTCAACAAGAAGGAGCAGAATTGTTGCCCCCCTTCTTGCTTCACCTTAAGTCCAAAGGAGATCGATCAATTCGTCAAGTGCCTTACGGGAATCAAATTTAGTTCCGGTTACTGTGGGAAGATTAGCAGATTTCTAGACAGCAAGAAGAAAAGGTTCAGCGGGATGAAGTCTCATGACTATCACATGATGATGACGTAGATACTCCCGGTTACCATTAGAGGGATAATGGACAAGCACGTTCGTGAGACACTTACTCGTCTGTGCAACTTCTTCGACGTTATATCTCGAAAGTTCATCAGTGTGAAGCAGCTACGAAGGCTGTAGGAAGAGATTGTTGTCATACTATGTGAGCTTGAGATGTACTTCCCGCCCGCATTCTTTGGCATCATCGTGCATCTGTGTGTCCAGATCGTGGACGACATCATCGACCTCGGGCCAACATTCCTTCACAGCATGATGCGGTTGGAGAGGATGAATGGGGTGATCAAAGGATTCGTTCGTAACATGTCCCGTACCGAGGGGAGCATCGTCCACGGGTATCTGACCCAAGAGTGCATCTCCTTTTGCGAGAATTATATGGGCAAAGAAGACCCTGTTGTTGGTTTGTTTATCAACAAGCACCATGGGAGGCTCGGAGGAGAAGGTCAAAACAACGACCGGAGGGAATTGCATGTGGACTACTCGGATCGACGGGATGACTTTGACGGGGCTAACTTAGTAGTGCTACAACACCTAGATGTGGTAGATGATTATGTAACATTGCACAAAGAAATCATCGCTAAGAAGTACCGTGATCAGGGGATGCGCAAGACGGACGACGAAGTTACTATAGACCACAACACCACTTTCTTGTGTTGGTTCAAAGAGCAGGTTCGTGCTAACCCCCCCCCGAAGAGGGCAGTGCGGACGGGTTTCTCATACACATCTTAGCACAGGGCCCCGCGCCCAAACTCTTGTCCTATGGGGCATACGATGTCAATGGGTACACATTGTACATGGAGGCCAAAGACATGGACAATGATTACCAGAACTCAGGGGTGACGACTGAATGTGTGATCGACTCCAAACACACAACTGAAAGATTCTACGGAAGGGTCGAAGAGATCTGGGAGCTTAACTATGCTAGAAAGCACAATGCGTCGATGTTCTGTTTCAGGTGGGCTAAGGTTGTCGTAAGATAAAAACAAGTATTTTCACTACCATGTCTATACCCAACGCAAAGAGCGCTACCGTCAACATTAAGGTCATCGCCAAAACTGAGCCATGGATACACGCTAAGAACGTGACACAATGTTTCTTCATAACCGACCCGACCAATCCCAACCGTGTTGTCGTGAGGAGAGGCAAAAGTAACATCGTCGGAATGGATGGAGTCGCCAACGAGGAAGACTATGACCAATACGGCAACCCGATGAGGGAAGATGACGATGACGATGAAGCATTGATATGTCTCCAACGTATCTATAATTTTTGATGGTTCCATGCTATTATCTTGTCAACTTTGGATGTTTTGTATGCATGAATATGCTATTTATATCTTTTTTGGGACTAACCTATTAACTTAGTGCCAAGTGCCAGTTTCTGTTTTTTCGTGTTTTTGACCTTTTTCAGAGGAGAATATTAAACGGAGTCCAAACGGAATAAAACCTGAGAATGATTTTTCCATAACAGAAAATACGCAGGGGACTTGAGAACCAAGGCAAAGGACCCCAGGGGAGGTCACAAGCCCCCTAGCCGGGGCCTGGGGGGCGCGCCTAGCAGGCTTGTGGGCCCCCCGTGGCTCCTTTCCCTACTTCTTCCGCCTATAAATTCTCTAAAAATCCAAAACTGGCGGAGAGAGACACGAAAATACTTTTCCGCCGCCGCAAGCTTGTGTCTCCGCAAGATGCCATATGAGGCACGTTCTGGTGCCTTGCTGGAGGGGGCATTCGGACACGGAGGGCTTCTTCATAAACACCATTGCCTCTCTGATGATGCGTGAGTAGTTCACCACAGACCTTCGGGTCCATAGCTAGTAGCTAGATGGCTTCTTCTCTCTCTTTGATCTTCAATACAAAGTTCTCCATGATCTTCATGGAGATCTATCCGGTGTAATCTTCTTTTGCGGTGTGTTTGTCGAGATCCGATGAATTGTGGATTTATGATCAGATTATCTATGAATATTATTTGAGTCTCCTCTGGTCTCTTATATGCATGATTTCATATCCTTGTAATTCTCTTCTAGTTGTGGGTTTCGTTTGGCCAACTTGATCTATAATTATTGCAATGGGAGAAGTGCTTGGTTTTGGGTTCATACCGTGTGGTGTCCTCACCCAGTGACAGAAGGGGTGGCGAGGCACGCATGGTGTTGTTGCCATCAAGGGTAAAAAGCTGGGGTTTATATCTATTGCATGAATTTATCCCTCTACATCATGTCATCTTTCTTAAGGCGCTAATCCATTTGTTATGAACTTAATACACTAGATGCATGGTGGATGACGATCGATATGTGGAGTAATAGTAGTAGATGCAGACAGTATTGGTCTACTTGTCTCGGACGTGATGCCTATATGTACGATCATTGCCTTAGATATCATCATGACTTTGCACGGTTCTATCAATTGCTCGATAGTAATTCGTTCACCCACCGTAATATTTGCTATCATGAGAGAAGCCTATAGTGAACACTATGGCCCCCGGGTCTACTTCACATCATATTTTCAGCTCTACACTTTTACTTTGTTGCACTTTCCACCTTGAGATCTCACCTTGCAATTAATCATGAAGGGATTGACAACCCCTTTATAGCGTTGGGTGCAAGTTTGACTGTTTTTGCGCAGGTACATTGGTGACTTGTCTTGATACTCCTACTGGATTGATACCTTGGTTCTCAAACTGAGGGAAATACTTACTACTACTGTGTTGCATCACCCTTTCCTCTTCAAGGGAAAAACCAACACAAGCTCAATAGGTAGCAAGCATACGTGAAAAGAAGAATCAAGACTACATTACCTAAGAAAGATCGTAGTCCATGGTGCCGGAAAAGAAAAATCAAGACAACGAAAAAGAAAGGGAAGAAGCTCAACGTGAAACGTCTTTGACGCAGCTGAGAAACAATCATTCATATATATGTATGTATTTTGTGTACGCAACAACACATGGTTCTGGTAATATTCGTGTAGTGTGGGAGGGAGATGTTCTCGTCATCGACTGCATGCGTGCGAGAGGCCGTAGGGAGAAAACAAAAAGGAGAAAGCAATACAAAAGAAAAAGAAAAGGTAAGGAAAATAATAAAATAGAAAGAAAGGTAATAAAAATAAAATAATAAAGGAAAATAACGAAAAGAAATTAATAAAGAAAAGCAATAAAGAAAATAAAGTTATCAGTAGCGCTGGTTTCTTGTCAGCGCTACTGATAACTTAGCACTAGCGCTGTAACCAAACAAGCGCTACTGCTATATAACCTAGGTCATTTAGCAGTAGCGTTGGGTTAGCTCCAACGCTATTGCTAACTTAGAAGTAGCGCTAGAACCAATCTAGCGCTACTACTACCTCTGGTTAACCAACCCAAAATCCCTAACTCCCCCTATCCCTCCACTCCTTCCCTATCCCCCTCGATCTCCCACGCGCGCTCCACTCCCGTGTCAAAGACGCCGCTGCCGGAGCCCTCCCCCGCCGCCGCCAGAGCCCTCCCACCCCGGTAATCCCCCCTCTCCCCGCCGCCGCCGCCGCAGCCCTCCCCCGTCGCCTCCGCCGGAGCCCTCCCCTGCCGCCCTCACCGGAGCACTCCCCACCCCCACCCCCCGAAGCCCTCCCCCACCGGAGCCCTCCGCCGCCACCCCCACCGGAGCCCTCCCCACCTCCCCCGCCGCCCCCACCGGAACCCTCCCCCGGAGCCCTCCTCACAGGAGACATACAATTTGTTTTAGAAACAAAATCTACAATATGTTTGTTTAGGGAAAATTTGTAGCTCAATCTACAATATGTATGTCTAGGGAAAGTTTTGGTTTTAGTATGTCTAGGGAAAGTTTTGGTTTTAGTCTTGATGATGATGATGTTTGTCACTTGTAAACCAATTATGGGTGAATAAAAAGGGCATGGATGCAATAAAATATGAGCAAACATTTTAAGTTCGAGTTCTTACTCATTTTATATGCAATCTTTGTATTTTGTATTTTCAGGGAAAAGTCACCATGAGGTGTATTTTAAATGCGAGTGATATGATTTATATGCAATCTTTGAATATTGAAACCAGAATTTTTTTATATGCAATTTTGAATATTGAAAGTAGAAACCAGAATTTTATATGCAATCTTTGAATATATGCAATCTTACTCATTTTATATGCAATCTTTGAATATTGAAAGTAGAAACCAGATTTTTTTTGTATGGACATTTATGCATCTTCATTAGAAGAATTTAGCCCATCTCTTGTACTTATTCATTGTTGCTATATCCGAGTGGCCTATGTTTTGCCGGAATGTTGATTCATTTCCGTTCTGATAAATTTCAGGCGCTCCATATGCCCACTTTTTAGCAAAGGTCATGCCGAAATATTTCGTAAATTTCGGCATGACTAGTGCTAGAAACTAGGACATATGGAGTGCCTTGGAATTTACGGAAATTGGAATGAATCAACATTCCGACCAAATATAAGTCCCTTTTATTACTCATGCTTCGGTTTATATATAGATGTTCAATTCTTTAGATATAGTGTCACGGTTGTTGTTTACGCATTTACAAACATGTTCCATGGATTATAAGTTAAATTACAACATTAAAATAGGAAATGTATGACGATGAATATTGGGAGTGTGAATATTGCAGCGACTATCGGGGTATCTACGACACGCCGCACTTGCAAAACGATAGGTTCTTCAGCATGAAGCTTGACGAGACCTTCAAAGTTTGTATGGTACGCAACGATGACAAGTGTTTTTTCGTAATTAAGCATGCATGACTTCTGTTTTTTGCTTCAACGTGTAATTTTTATTTTATACAATTCGACTAGTTCCTCCCTTGCCATGCAAGAAGATATGTGTTGGAGAGGCTCGGTTTCGAAGACCACGAGCGTATGGAGACGAGGAGTGCTAACATGAGGACTATACATGGTCACTCATTTGTGATCAAAGTATTTAATTCAGTATTTAAGACATAAATAGGGTGCCCAAAGTGGGAAGATCTTTGCAATGCATATGGATTTCAGGAGGGTATGGAAATAACCTTCGATCTTCATCCTCAAGATAATATGCCAGGCAACATCGACATTTGGGTGGTTGTAGATATGCTTCCTGTTTTACCTCCATGTGAGTTCCTCAACCATATTTGTCAAGTAATTTGCATTCTATATTTATAAATAATTGGTGTTCATCCATATACTAAATTTGTTAAGTTATAATTTACAGCTTATTTCGGTACTTCGAGTGAATTACAGAAATTAATTGACACGACACACTACACGTATGGATCACATCTAACTTGGGAGGAGAAGGATGTTCTTCTCCATTTTCTTGTTTGGTGTCCTGGTTGCTAGGGAGAACTTCCCGTATAATTTGGGAATTGGCCTAAATTGTACATTTTACATGCCACTAGTGCATAGTTGAGGCCGGATGACATTCGCCGAAATATCTTGGTAAGAGTTTCCTAATTAAGTATGCTCTACTATTGCATAAATGATGTTGATTACATTGCTAACTAGGTTATTATTATGTTCTTCAACAACAACTGCAAAATGATAGTGCCTTTGTTGATGCACCCAGAAGGTCATATGAAAATTAAAAGCCCGCTCAGGGCTGAGTTCGATGCTCCATACTCGACTAACTGCAAATTAAGAAGGCTCCGAATTGAAGCATGGAGAGAAATAAAGAAGGATCGCAAACCACAAGTTGGGGACCGTTTGATCTCTGTGGTTCATCATGGAGACATAGGTGTTATTCTGTTTTATAACATTATACCTAGGAGCGAGGACTAGGTCTTATGAGAGACAAGTTTTATGGTTTATATTAACTTGGCATGATCGATTATGATGCATGCATATGATGACTATTATGATGTTTTTCTATTTTACGAGATTTTAACTTGATATATGATTAAGATGATGATGAGTTGTTAGATGATTACGTAAGATGATGATGAGTTATATGACATGATACTTTATGTGTATGCTATGATGAGAATATTGCATGTTTATTATGAGAAGATGAAACTATTGTTTAGAGCATGCACAAATAAGTAGAGGGGCATAAGGGGAATAAGGAGTAGCGACCATCATCGATGGTTGAAAAAATCAGTGAGGGAGTGTCCACCATATATGAGAGAATAAGAATGCCGACTGTTGTCATGGGGGTCGCTTCTCCTTCTTCTCCTTGTGCTCGATATTTGTTATGCACTAGGGGAAGTAGGAGTATCGACCATCATCGACGGTCGAAAAATTGGTGAGGGACTGTCCATCATATACGTAAGATTCCTCAACCATATTTATTAAGTAATTTATATTGTTTATTTAAAAATAGTTGACTACTAATTTCTATTAACAGCTTATTTCCATTCAAGCAAACATGTCCAACGCTTGGTAGACAGCACCTACTACTGTCCTGGGGCTGAACTAAACTGCGAAGAGATAGGTCATTATGTTTCATGGCTTGAGGATCCATGATACTGTCAAGACAGGTTATTTTGCTCGACTTCGAGATATTGCTACTCAAAACATGCGATACTAGTGTGTGTATTGAACTACGGTCACATCTATTTACGAAAGATGGTAAGATATTACTATTTGTCCTGAGTGCATCTTTTGCATACATTATTTTTTAAGCTAAACTGTATAATGGGGTAGGTCCTAGGTATTAAGAACAATTAGTGATGTGTCATGGACAAAAATGATGTATCATGGACGAAAATGATGATGATGAGTTGTTATATGACAATGATGTATTATGATGATACTATATGAAAACCTGTATAATGGCGCTGCTAATACGACGGGAATTAAATATTCAAAGCAGTAACATTAGCAGTAGCACTGGAATATTAGTAGTAGCGTTGGATTATCAGTAGCGCTTTATCTTCTCCAGCGCTACTGCTAATGTGCATACCAGTAGCGCTGGATAAAACAACACTACTGCTAACATATTAGTTGTAGCGCCATTGCAGTAGCGTCGGCACCAGCGCTACTAGTAAGGGACAAACCCGCGCTACTCGTAGCCTTTCTCCTATTAGTGGTAATTCATGGTGATGTTCCTCATCATCATTCACAGTGTAGAAGACCGAAGAGTTATTTCTCTGAAATTTTGGTCCATTCTCTTGAAGATTAATGGTTTCAACTTTGTGCTATCATCTTGATTTGTTTCCATTCAATAGAAATTCCTTGCACATCTATCCAATGCATTCCAGAGTGGTTTTTATTTCTCGATCCTCTGAAGGCCATCATTTTAGAAGATTTCTTCATTCCCAGCTTTCAACTTTTGTTCTCAAATTCTTCTCAATTGTTATCTCTTCATTCGCATCTCAATTATTCCGGTGCTCCGTCCAAGTTCCCTGCTAGGCGGATCATGATATCTTCGTTCTCTTGTATCTCCATTCATTTGAAATACCCCCATTCATTTCAAATTCTTACGGGTGTTTCGTTCAAAATTTCTTCAAGTTTGTGCCCTATCTTTCTCGTCAATCTTTTCAAGAGGAATAAGTGGTATGCCAGATCCGTTGCTTTTCATCAATTTAACTTGATGAAGGATAGTGTCGTGGGTATAAGCCTGACAGTAGATGTGTAGGGTACGAATGAGATGGGCAGAGTCCTAGCTACGGCGAGGTTGTATGAGTTCAGGCTCCTCTGCGGTGGAGGTAACAGCCCTACGTCTCAGTGCTCTCGGAGCTTGTTACCGAGTGTAATATGGAATACAATGATTTGCTAACCCCTTTACCAGTGGGGGAGGGCGGCTTATATAGAGTGCGCTGCCCTCCACAACGGTTTTGATTCAGGGACGGAGTAGTGGCGATTGAATCCGTACGTTACAGGTAACGTATGCTCCAAATGCTAATAAATGCACCCGGAAACGTACGGCAGTTTCCCTCCACAGAGGTTACGATGTACCGAGTGTATCCAGTCGGTTGGCCTGGTGCCCTCCGAATGCTAGTCTCCGACTGGATGATTCTGGGCCTGTTACCGACTGGATGATGGGGACTCCTTAATTCAGTCGGGGCAGACATAGGGTCCTGTCCTTTGTGTGGGGTAGTTCTTGGGTAGGACACCTACGACAGGCCTATGACCCTACCCTAGGACTATGACCCCATCATTAGTCCCCGAATGGATTGGGGTTGAAACGCCGAAGCGGTGCTTGAGGTTCAGATCCGACTGGACTAGGTTCGGCTTGGGTGTTGCTTGCCTCTATCCATTTTATCTTTCCTGACCAGCGATCCGAGTGGAAGTGTTTGTGAAACAGACTGTCGGGAACCGAGTGCTTCTGCGGCATCTTTCGACGTGACCGGTCAACTGACAGCAGCGGATTTTCCGGGATCTCAAATTTCGGATTTCGCGCGCTCAGCGGGGATGACGCGAGCGCGCTTGAGTAGCACCTGACGCCTCGATTCTCGCGCCTTCAACTCCTCCACTGATATCGCCGTGGCCGGTCGTGCGGATAAGATTTCGGGCCCATTCGCCAGTGACCCAGTCGGCGCTCTATTTAACTCTGGGCGACGAGACTCCTCAGTTACGCTCGCCGAATCTTTCGCTCTCGCCTGCTCCGTCTTCCTCGCCACCCCCTGCGCTCATACACTCCTTCCTTCTCCTCCTTCTCGAGGGCTCGCCGTCGCCTCCATGACCAAAGGTCAGACCAGCAAGATGGAGGTGAGGAAGAAGAAGAACAAGGCGGCGGCTGCTCAACGGCGGCAGCGGCCGTTGCCGGCGGGGTGGATCCAGGGAGACTTCCTCCCCTCCACGGTGACGGAGGGAGATCTACTGGAGCTGGTGGAGCACGGAATGCTCGTGCATAAGTCCTGGAGGCTGCCGGCGGACGACGAGGTCGAGCCGGCGCCTCGGGAGGGGGAGCGCGTCCTGCTCCTCAGCCATGTTCATAGAGGTTTTTCTTTGCCCCCGCACACCCCTTCTTTAAAGGCATCATGAATCACTTCGGAGCTCAACTCCATCACTTTCCTCCGAATGCCATTACCCATCTTTCTGCCTTTATCGTTTTGTGCGAGTGCTTTATCGGTTGCCCCCCCATTGGGGTTTGTTCAAACACATCTTCTTCGCCCTCTCCCAAACCATCAAACGTCTTAGTCAGTCGGACGATAAGATGCACCTCCTCCAGCTCTGCGGGGGTTTAGGGTTCCAGAAGAAGAGTCGGAGCAGCTATCCTGCTCTCCAGTTGAGTGAGTCGGTTAGGAACTGGCAGTCGACGTGGTTCTACTGCCAGGACATCGCCTGTCCGAATGCATCGACTGGGCTGCCTCCGTTTAGTCTAGACCGTCCCGCTCCGCCTAAGCAACTCGCGCTCTCGAAGGCCGAGAAGAACGACATCCAGCCTTTGGTTGAGGCACGCGTGGATGTTGTCAGGAGGGGGGTCACCGGTATAGACCTGCTGGAAGTCTTCCTTGGTCGGCGGGTCCAGCCGTTGCAGGCCCGCGACCATGCTATGTGGCACTACACAGGGCCCGAGGATTCCACTCGGACCAACGTGGTGGGCGTACCCGAGGAGAGGGTGACCTCGTGGGTGCTCCAAATCACGGGTCCCTGTGAGAACCCCAAAGGAGCCCGCCGAGTGACGCCTTACAGCACGAACCACCCTCCACCGAATGAGGTGAGTGGCATTAGCCGAGTGCATTGAAGTGTCTTGATTCCAGTCATTTATTTATACCTCCGTGTGATGCCTAATGTTTCCGACTGAACTTCATGCATGCGTGGACCAACTGGTTCTCCCCCGTCTCGAATGGGAATCCGGAGGAGGAAGAGGAGGAAGGCAGCCAGGAGGGGAGCGTGGAGAGCGCCGAATACGTCTCCGACAGCGGGGAGTCGGAGGAGGAGGACAGCGAGGAAGAGGAAGAGGATGAAGAGCAGGACTCGCCACCTCCACGACCAGAGCATCGGATAAAGCGCCGACACGAGCCCGCCGTCCCTTTTGCTCCTCCTGCGTCGTCGAGTGCTCCGCCTGCTGCTCCGGTGGTCCCGAGTGTTCGAGGCACCAAGAGGGCCAGGGACGCCGCCGCTGAGCCCGCAGGTCAGTCTTCCAGGGCGCCCAAGCCGAGTGGGCCCAAGCCTCGGAAGGCTCTGCCGCGAATGAGGGTCGCTATCCCTGTCACCTCCACGTAAGTGAATCTAGCTTTCGGCTCTTTCTGTTATCCGAGTGAACCTCTGTTTACGAGTTGAATGGATTTCACTCGACAGGGTCGCTACCTCTGCAACCTCTCTGGCTCGCCAAGGGGACGACCCCATGGACACGGACAACGTCGTTTCGTCCCAGCCAGGTGTGTTGTAGGAGAGTCGGGTGTTTTGTCTTCACAGACTGTGCCATTCTTTTCTTTTTGTGAGACGTCATGTCATTCGGCTAGTCAGGGGCGATTTGCCTGGACGAGGACGACTAGGGGAGAGCTGACCCCGCCGTGGAACCTGTCCTGGAGCCTGTCCTTGAGGCTGCTCCTCCTGCTGCCACACCTGCTGCCGACGCCCCGCCGACCGAAGCGCCGCCACCGACTGAACCGGTGCTGGTGGGGGAGGAACCGACTGGGGCGGACCTTGGGATGCCCCAGGAACCTCCGACGATTCCCGGTTCGTCGAATGCTGAATTCAGCATCCGGCGTCTTCCGGAGGAGCAGGTGGGAGCGGCCAAGGGGGCCATGGTTCAGGCGGAGCTGATGGCTGGAGAAGCCAAGAGGGCTTATGACTCTGTTGCGGCCTTGTACCAGCGGAGCTTGGAGCTGCGCGATGATATCCGAGTAAGTAGTCTAGTAAGTACTTACTTTTCTTCTGTAACCCACTGGGTGTTGTTTGTTATTTGCAATGGGTTCACTCCGAGTGAACCCAGTGGGTGTAGTCCCCGAGACTTCTGTCGAGTGCTTGCACCGATAGTTGTCTTTATACATTTTGCCTTTAGTTTGGTTGTGTCCGTAGATAGGATTTCCGAGTGCGAGTACTTGTTGCAGTCGGAGTGCACTTGCGGTAAGAGTCCCCGAGAGTAAGTTGCACTCAGGTCGGGTAGTATTGGCCTCTGAGGCGTATGTGAAAGCATGCATCTCAATAGGGCAGGCCTGCTTGAGGTGCATGCCAGTGGGGTCACTCTTAGTGAACCCACTGGGTGTAGTCCCGGAGACCGCTGTCGACTGCTTGCGTCGGCAGGGGTCTGAAGAACTTAGACTGTGAACTGATAAACTTGCTGACTGTCCTTTGTTTCTTGGTTGCAGAAAACTTGCGAAATGGGAACGGCCTATGAGGCCCTGAGGGCGGAGAAGAACCAGTTCGCTGGTGAACTTGATGCTGCTATGCTCCCCATGGCCGGCATGAAGGATGCTCTGGAGGCACGAGAGAAGTCCTTGGAGGAGGCTCTGGAGGCAAACAAGGTGTTGACGGGGGAGGTGGAAAGAATGAAGAAACAGAGGACTGCTCTGCACAATCATATGGCCATCCTGAATAAACGATGCATAGCACAAGAGAAGTATGTCACCGACTGGGTTGCGCAGATGATGACTTGTCTGGCTGGTAAGCCTTATGTTTTGCCGAGTGCTTGTACTGTGTGTATTACACTCGGTTTTTATTGTATATTTGCCCTTTTGTTGCAGACTTTTGCGTTGACGCTGAAGCTGAAGCAGCGGCTGTGGAGCGGTCTATTAAGGACAACGTGCCACTCGGCGAGGACGCCAACCGGGATCTGCTCCGGGCGCATATCCGCGTAGGCAAAGTGAGTCCTTTCATCGGTCGACTGAGAGAAGTCGTTGACCGAATTGACAAGGAACTTTGGCCGGAAGATGAGTCGCGGCAGGAGATGGAATCCTTAATGGCGCGACTGGAGGAGATTCCGAGCCGAGTGCAGTCGTGGAAGAAATCGGCAGCGCGTTGCGGTGCTGATGTTGCGCTGTCCCTGGTCCGAGTCCATTGTAAGGAGGTGCGGGAGGATAAACTGAAGGCGTTGAAGGTCGCCAACACGAAGAAGCTTCGCTTCGAAGACTTCATGGAGACGTTCCTTGAGACTGCTACCCGCATCGCGGATGGAATCGACTTGGATACTTTCGTGGAGCCTTCCAGTCCTGGCGCCGGCCCAGCTGACGCGTGAAAAACTTTATCCTCGGTATGCCGAGTGTTTACCTGTAAGGTACTCTTGCCACTTCTGTTGGCTGCCATACTTTTAAATCGGTGCGGGTAAGCTTGATCCGCACCGAGTCAGCTATCGTTTCTAGACTTTTGGAATCGGAATGAAAACATTTAGTCTTTTGTTTGAATGTTGTTTGGAGTGCAACGCTTAGTGCGTACTCGAAGAAGATTAATACTTAGGTGATTCTTGATCACAGCTAAGTCCCCAAGTTTGACGCGTAGTGCACACTCGGAGGATGTTAGAACTTAGGCAACCCAGGGTTGCAGCTAAGTTCTCGAGTGCGATGTGTAGTGCACACTCGGAGGAAGTGATTACTTAGGTGATTCGTGATCACAGCTAAGTCCCCGAGTGCGACGTGTAGTGCACACTCGGGAGATGTTATTACTTAAGCGATTCAGGATCGCAGCTAAGTCCACGAGTGCGACGTATAGTGCACAGTCGGAGGAAGATATTACTTAGGTGATTCTCGATCACATCTAAGTCTCCGAGTGCGACGTGTAGCGCACACTCGGAGGAACGTACTACTTAGGTGATTCTTGATCACAGCTAAGTCTCCGAGTGCGACGTATAGTGCACACTCGGAGGGATTTATTACTTAGGTGATTCTTGATCACAGCTAAGTCCCCGAGTGCGACGTATAGTGCACGCTCGGAGGGGGTTAGTACTTAGGCGATTCATGATCGCAGCTAAGTCTCCGAGTGCGACGTATAGTGCACACTCGGAGGAATTTATTACTTAGGTGATTCTTGATCACAGCTAAGTCCCCGAGTGCGACGTATAGTGCACACTCGGAGGAGGTTAGTACTTAGGTGATTCTCGATCACAGCTAAGTCCCCGAGTGCGACGTATAGTGCACACTTGGAGGAAGTTATTACTTAGGTGATTCTTGATCAAACCTAAGTCCCCGAGTGCGACGTATAGTGCACGCTCGGAGGGGGTTAGTACTTAGGCGATTCAGGATCGTAGCTAAGTCCCCGAGTGCGACGTATAGTGCACACTCAGAGGAAGTTATTACTTAGGTGATTCTTGATCACAGCTAAGTCCCCGAGTGCGACGTATAGTGCACACTCGGAGGAGGTTAGTACTTAGGTGATTCTTGATCATAGCTAAGTCTCCGAGTGCGACGTGTAGTGCACACTCGGAGAAAGCGAGTACTTAGGCGATTCAGGATCGCAACTAAGTTTTTTTTTGTGACCGGAGTCTGCGACCGTGGGAGAACTCTGAATCTGCAAAAAACTGAATCTGCTGTACATATTATTTCGTCAAAACTTGTTGGTTACACTGCTTCAGTCGACGATCACGTATAAAAACGCTTGAGGAGATCCCCGTTCCATGCGCGCGGCTCGTCTGTCTCCCTCTGAATGTTGTAGAGTCTGTATGCTCTGTTGTTCAACACCTTGGAGATGATGAAAGGTCCTTCTCAGGCTGGAGCCAACTTGTGGGGTCTTTGTTGATCCACTCGGAGCACTAAGTCGCCTGCTTGAAATGTGCGACTCCTGACGTGACGCGCATGAAAGCGTCGCAGATCTTGCTGGTAAATCGTTGAGCGAGTAAGTGCCATCTCGTGTTCCTCCTTTAGAAGATCGACTCCATCTTGCCTTGCTTGTTCTTCTTCAGCTTCGGAGAAGAGTTCGACTTGTGGGGCATTGTGAAGCAGGTCACTCGGAAGGACCGCTTCTGCTCCATAAACGAGGAAGAACGGCGATCGCCCCGTTGATATGTTCGGAGTGGTGCGGAGGCCCCAAAGCATTGAAGGTAACTCGGTGACCCATGCACCAGCAGCGTGTCCTACCTCTCGCAGGAGTCGGGGCTTCAAACCTTGAAGAATAAGCCCATTCGCCTGCTCAGCTTGCCCATTGGATTGAGGATGTGCTATGAAAGCAAAATCCACTCGGATACCCTGACTCGCACAGAAGCCTTTGGATCTGTCCGAGTCGAAGTTTGTCCCGTTGTCCGTGATTATGCTGTGAGGTACCCCGAACCTGGAAATGATGTCTCTGACAAACTTGACAGCTGTTGAGGCATCGAGTTTCTTGATGGGCTTGGCTTCTATCCATTTCATAAACTTGTCGACTGCCACCAACAGATGTGTGTAGCCTCCTTGGCCTGTCTTGAATGGTCCAACTGTATCTAATCCCCAAACTACAAACGGCCACACAAGTGGGATCGTTTTTAATGCAGATGTTGGCTTGTGGGACTTGTTGGAGTAGAACTGACAGCCTTCACATCAGCCGACCATATCTTTAGCCATCTCGTTGGCCTGTAGCCAAAAGAAACCGGCTCTGAATGCCTTGGCGACAATTGCTCTTGAAGAAGCGTGATGACCGCAGGTTCCCGAGTGAATATCCTCTAAGATCAACTGTCCTTCCTCTGGGGAAATGCAACGCTGAAGAACGCCTGAAACACTCTCCTTGTATAATTGACCATCAATGACAGTGAATGCCTTCGACCTGCGAACTATTTTCCTGGCTTGGACCTCGTCTTCTGGGAGTTCTTGCCTCAAGATATATGCGATGACCGGCACGGTCCAATCGGGAACGACAGCCATAACCTCCATGACCAGATCAACCACAACAGGTACATCGACTTCAGTCAGATCTGTTGCGCTCTTGGGTTGTACCGGTTCTTCTGTGAAGGGATCTTCTTTGACTGAGGGAAGATGAAGGTGCTCGAGGCAGACATCACTCGGGACTGGTCTCCGAGTGCACCCGAGTTTCGCCAACTCGTCAGCTGCTTGGTTCTTCAGTCTCGGAACATGATGGAGTTCTAGACCTTCAAACTTCTTCTCCAGCTTCCTCACTGCATTGCAGTATGTTGTCATGATGGGGTTCCTTACGTCCCATTCTTTCATCACTTGGTTGACCACCAAATCCGAATCGCCGTAGACCATCAGGCGACGGACGCCGAGTGAGATGGCCATGTGCAATCCGTAGAGGAGAGCTTCATACTCTGCCTCGTTGTTGGAGGAATCAAAGTGTATCTGAAGCACGTACTTGAGCTTGTCACCCTTTGGTGATATGATCACAACACCAGCGCCGGATCCATTCAACATCTTAGACCCATCGAAGAACATTGTCTAATGAGCCGAGTAGATGTGAGTCGGTTGCTGTTGTTCTACCCATTCTACTATAAAGTCAGCCAGGGCTTGAGACTTAATAGCTTTCTTGGCCTCGAACTTGATGTCATAGTACAGCATCTCCATTGCCCACTTCGCCACTCGGCCTGACGCGTCTTGATTGTGGAGAATTTCCGACAACGGAGCATCAGAAACGACAGATACCGAGTGGTCTTGGAAATAATGGGCCACCTTCTTCGCAGTCATATAGATCCCATAGATAAGTTTCTGATAATGGGGATACCTCTGCTTGGAAGGGGTCAGGACTTCGGAGACGTAGTACACTGGCCGCTGAACTTTGTATGCTTTGCCTTCTTCTTCTCGCTCGACTGTAAGAACAGTACTGACGACTTGATTTGTAGCCGCGATATATAGAAGAAGGGGCTCTTTACTGAGCGGAGCAGTAAGAACCGGCTGGGTGGAAAGTAGGACTTTGAGGTCGTCGAATGCGACTTGGGCTTCGTCTATCCACTCGAAGGTATCTGACTTCTTCATGAGTCGGTACAGAGGAAGTGCTTTTTCACCGAGTCGACTGATGAACCTACTCAAAGCCGCTAGGCAATCTGTGAGCCGTTGAACATCGTGTATTCTAACCGGCCTCTCCATTCGAACGATGGTCCCGTTCTTTTCGGGGTTAACATCGATCCCTCGTTCGGAAATGAAGAAACCGAGTAACTTTCCGCTGGGAACACCGAATGAACATTTGGCTGGGTTGAGCTTGATATCGTACCTACGAAGGTTGGCGAATGTTTCTGCCAAGTCAGTCAGCAGGTCGGAACCTTTGCGTGACTTGACTACGATATCATCCATGTATGCCTCCACATTGCAACCGATCTGGTCGAGGAGACATTTTTGGATCATGCGCATAAAGGTAGCTCCTGCATTCTTCAGATCGGAAGGCATAGTGATATAGCAGAAGCACCCAAACGGGGTGATGAAGGCTGTTTTTAACTCGTCGGGACCATACAGACGGATCTGATGATAGCCCGAATAGGCATCAAGAAATGACAACCGCTCGCATCCCGCAGTCGAATCGACAATTTGATCTATGCGGGGGAGCGGAAAATGGTCTTTCGGGCAGACCTTATTGAGATGCTTGAAGTCAATGCACATTCGGAGTGACTTGTCCTTCTTGGGCACCATGACGACATTGGCGAGCCACTCGGAGTGGTGAACCTCGCGAATGAAGTTAGCAGCCAACAGCTTGGCTACCTCTTCTCCGATTGCCTTCCTCGTGTGATGCTGATGAGAACCAGGGCTGTGAACCGATCGATGCGTGTTTGCATGGACGGAACTATTGTAAATCCGATTGTGTGACTGGGAGACTGCCGAATTCTGCTGCTGCGCTGTGCGCAACAGAGCTCGGATCTGCTCGATTCCCGTTCCTGCCTCTGAATCAGTCGGCTGGAGGGAATCGGCAATCTGGGCAGCCGCAGCCAAGTTGAGGAGAGGTGTGCGGAACAACTCCACGTTGCTCCGCCGAGTGTGCCGACTGGCAGAACGACGAGGTGGACGGCGTGCACCGGATGCTTCGCCGATTTCGCGCTCGCTCCGGCCGGCTTGACGGGGATCTTCATGGGAGTTGGCCATGTGTACTTCTGCTGCAGGCCCACGACCCGCGTACTCGGAAGGGAGCTCAGTCGGAACCGAGCCCGAGCACTGGGAATGCGGGGCAACCACAACAGACTCCAGAACTGCCACTTGAGAGGACGCGATCTGACGCGCTCAGGCATGCTGCACCCAACGTTGGAGACGCGGACTGCGGGATCGCTTGTTGCGGCGCATGACGGAGGTGCAAACCGACAATGGAGCCGATTGTTGGAGAAGAAGAACGTCGCGAGCGCCGGCACGGAAGTGCGTGGCCCCGCGACGGGGAAGCGCCTCGACATCGAGAGGCACCTCCCGAAGCCACGCCGAATCGTCAACGGTGAAGGAGAGAGCGCCGAAGAGGATCTGGTGACCCATGCTCGAATCTCCACCAGACGACATGATGAAAGGAAGTAGTCGCAAACTCGCCAGAAGTCGCTTAGACGCCTGCCCCAAGGTGGGCACCAACTGTCGTGGGTATAAGCCTGACAGTAGATGTGTAGGGTACGAATGAGATGGGCAGAGTCCTAGCTACAGCGAGGTTGTATGAGTTCAGGCCCCTCTGCGGTGGAGGTAACAGCCCTACGTCTCAGTGCTCTCACAGCTTGTTACCGAGTGTAATATGGAATACAATGATTTGCTAACCCCTTTACCAGTGGGGGAGGGCGGCTTATATAGAGTGCGCTGCCCTCCACAACGGTTCTGATTCAGGGGTGGAGTAGTGGCGATTGAATGCGTACGTTACAGGTAACGTATGCTCTAAATGCTAATAAATGCACCCGGAAACGTACGACAGTTTCCCTCCAGAGAGGTTACGATGTACCGAGTGTATCCAGTCGGTTGGCCTGGTGCCCTCCGAATGCTAGTCTCCGACTGGATGATTCTGGGCCTGTTACCGACTGGATGATGGGGACTCCTTAATTCAGTCGGGGCAAACATAGGGTCTTGTCCTTTGTGTGGGGTAGTCCTTGGGTAGGACACCTACGGCAGACCTATGACCCCATCAGATAGGCATAACATAATTCTTATTCTTATTTCATCAAAGTGATTTGAGTTCTTCTTCCGAAGTGGCTCATGATAGCAATTCTCGATTCTAAGTTGTTCATCTTCTTTTTTCTGGAGTTCCAACTTTTTTCTCAAGTATATCTCCGCAAAGCTTCATCTAAATCTTTGCAAGGACATAATATTATTCTTTTCAACCTTCATTTCGTTTTTAACATTCTTTTGTATACTAAGGTTCTTCAGGGTGGTTCTTCAAGTATTTAATTCATTCTCAAGGTGTTCTTCAAGATTCTTGGTGGAGAACCTCAAGTGTTCTTTCTCTTGCATTTCAAAGTGCAATTCTTCCTACATTGTCCTTTGAGGTGGTGTTATAGCATTCTTGACTCATGAGGAGTCCCGAAGAGAATTTGTTTCAAGAATGAGATATTTAAACCCACCAATTCTTTGATCATAAGATATTTTCAACCCATGATTTCTTCATTGATGCTATCTTGTATTGGATTTTAACTAAATATTTTCGTAAGGATTGTTGTCATTATGATGATTATTGTTGATCCAAGTTCTTAATATATCCTCTTGTTGAAATAAGTTTTGCATAGCTTGTTGCTTCCAAGCATGTTTCGCTAGTGGCTGGTTATCGCCTCATAATTTTGAGATGGATTCCATAAGCCCACAACAAGCTTCTTTTCCTTCGTTGTTGATGTTCCAACAACTGCATTCAATTCTTCTTGTAAGGATGCTATTTAGTTCAATTATGATGAAAGTTGTCATTTTCTTCTAAGTCAAATGATCTATTTTCTATTCTTTTATTCCGGAGGCATGTGATGTTGCTCTCTTCGTTCCATCATCTCATTTGTCAAGATCATGTTCTTTCCTGGCTTATTCATTTAACCGGAGTGTTATGTCATCTTTTCTAATTCTTTCCATCTTATCAAGTTTTACCTCTATTTCCTACGAAGTGTTGCCCAAATTTCTTTTGAATTCTCGTTTGTTCCTCATGTCATTCTTCATCTCTTTGCAACTTTCAATATTCGTTGATTTTTCTCGTTTGTAAAATAAGCAACTAAGTTTTACCTCTTCCTATTCCTTTCCACTTCCTCTTCTCATTCTCAGATCTAGGGTCGAGATCTCTTGTTAGTGGAGGAGAGTTGTAATATCCCGAAACCGACGCTCCAGATGCCTTCCAGTTATTTCTATTTTTGTCGTGTGTTTTAATTTCTTGTTGCATTCATCATCGCATCATTCGGATCATACACATTGCATCAACACTCTGTTGGAGTCATTTTTAAAACTTGCATCTCTTATTAGTTGTTGGTTCTCCCGGTTGCCATCTTGTCCGTTTCGTGACCAACCACACACGCACGCGCCGGCGGCATCATTAAAATATTGTTTTTAAAATTGTGTATAAAACTTTCTCAAATTGGGTTAAAAGTTGGTGTGTGGTATTAATATAGTGTAGGTAGGCCGTCTGCGAAATTTCATCGCACTCGGAGTCCGTTTGTTACCCGAACCGTTAAATGTATAGCAGCGGTGTAGCCGGTCAAAAGGTCAGACGTTTTCAGTGTTTTAAAAACTGTCATGGGCCCAAACCTCCCTATCATCCCACCAAGCCCATCTACACAACCCACTAGACCCACCTAACCCCTCCCTCTGTTCTTGGACTCTATAGGTTTTCCCTTGCCAAAATTAGAGTCACCTCCCTCAAAAACCCCACCTGCTGGCCCCTCCGGATCCCGCAACCCTAGTCATCTGCCAAATTCGGACCTTTAGATCTCGATCTAAGGGTCCCAAATCACCCAAAAACCCTCACCGCACAATGTCCGCGGTCAACCCGGACATGTACGTCCGACCACAGTGCCCCGCGTCCCACAGCCGCCAAAGAGCTCCCGCCCGAGCTCTCCACACGCTCCGACGCCGTGTCCTGTGCGCCGCCCTAGCCCTGCAACCGGAGCATCTTGCCGCCGCCGCGCGCGGTCCCATTCAGCCGCGTCCGCCGCCGCCAAGCACAGCAGTGCCGCCCTTCTCTGCTCGCCCCGCTTCGAGTGATTGCTGTCGTTTTCAGCCAGCCATCATCGCGCCGGCCTCAAGGATGCCAAGCTCGTCGCTCGCCTCGCCCGAGATCCCGCCGAGATCGAGCTCTCCGACCTCGATCTGGCCGTTCCCCGCGTGTGTTTGTCAAGACCCAGCGAAGACGAAGGCAACGGTGTTCAAATTCAAAGTATGGCGCCAAGCAACAACAGCCGTCGATCTGAGATCCGACGCCCTCCAGTCGCCCATACCGGTTCGAGCTTGCCCGCTACTCCTGGAGCCATCAATGGTTGATCCGACGGCTGCGAGAGCCTCCCGCGTCGCTGTAGATGTCCGACAACGGCGCTGAGCGCCGGCCACCTTTTCTACCTCTCATTTCTCGTTTTTACTGCTTGTAAGGCTATAAAGCCATGGATTTCCAGCTCGTGGAGCTATGCTTTTCTCTAGGGTTTCCCCCTCTTGCGCCGCCAGTGTTCCTGGCCAGCTTAGGTGCCTCTGGCTGTAATCAGACCCTTGCTATTTTCCTCTGAAATCCCAACGATATTAGCTCTGTTCGTTCTCTGAAATTGTTCTAGCGATCGCCGGGTCTGACAAGTGGTATTCAGAGCCTCGTTCCTTGGCGGCGTCTTCGATCTGGAGGCCAAATAGGGGTTGGAGGTGCCGTAAAATCCCCCTGTTTCTCTTCGGATCGTGGCGGCGGTGATGCTGGTGGCGCTGGTGGCGGCGATGTTCGGTACAGGTCTGGTGCCGGTAAGTGGTTGCCCAAGCTCCATGCTTGCTTGTTAAAATACCACCTCCCACCCAGATCCGGTGTACTTGGCGGCGGGTGTAGGCCGCGGTGCAGGCGGCGGCAGGATTCACAGCTCAAAGGTCTGGTTGCAGCTCAAGCTGTGGTAAAATTCCCTCCTTTGCGTCTGTAAATCTCTACGGCAAGGTTCTTGGTCCCTATAGCAAGAACACCTCATGTAGTTCCTCATGGCAGCTCCTGCTAATTCTTCCTCCACAGACCAGTTAGAATTCACCTCCCTACAGCTAGATGTCCAGTTGCTCCAAAGGAATAGAGATCAGGACCGTATGGAGTTTGATGAATTCAGAGAGTATGTGCAAACAAACTTTGGTTCAGTCCAAAAATCATTAGCTGATCTACAGGGCACCTTATCAGGATTTTTATCTGGTTTCCCAAAGCCCAAAGAAAACCCTCCGAACCCTATGGATATTCCCCAAGCTAGTGCTATGATTAACACACCACAACAACCAGTGCAGAGAGGGCAGGATCAGTTTAAATCCCCTGATACAGTGGGTTCAGCAACCTTAGTGGATAAGCACACAGGAAAGGAGCTAAATTTGGATGGTAGTCTGAAACACCCTTACAGACACCCCCATTTTTCTGGAAAGCAACAACCACCTGATGCTAGATCACAACCTACAGCTAATCTACCCCAGCAAATTCTTTAGTTAGATCCAGAGCAGAGGGATGCCAATGTGGACAGAAGGCTGGGAACACCATAGGATAACAGAAGGCCACTCACCCTAGTTAAGCCTGCTAAATACAATATCCCTGAATTTGATGGTGTTTATACTGATTCTTGGATACAAACAATTGAGATGTACTTTGAGGCTGCCAGAACACCAATTGAGCAGAAGACAGAGATTGCTGTAACTTACCTGAAGGGACCAGCTATTGAATGGTGGAGAGGCACTGGTATGGTGGCAAATACTATTCCCTGGTACAGGTTTTGCAGATTTGTGGGTGACAGATTCTCTGAAACATCTGTTTGTGACAATGTGAGAGCTTTTCACAACCTGTCTCAGTCTGGTACTATTAATGACTATGTTCTCCAGTTTGAACAAGCTATGAACTTAATGAGAAGGGACAACCCAGTACTTCCAAATGACTACTACAAACACAGTTTCATTTCTGGGTTAAATGATAACATACAGCATCATGTTCAATGCCATGAACCACCTGACTTACAAAAAGCCATCTGGCTAGCCAGAAGAATGGAACAGGCTCAACCTCAAAGAAAAGTTGCCCCTGCTCCTGTTTACCCCTCCCAAGCAAGGAAACAGTTACTGTTTGATCCTGGCAAACCTGGCCCAACTAACACTGCTTCCATAATTCAACAAGCTAGAGTTAAAGGTATCTGCTATAGGTGCAAAGAACCTTGGTTCCCAGGACATAAGAAAGTGTGCAAGTTAGCAAATCAGGCTCAGATAAATGCCCTCCAAGAAACTTACCCTGATGATGCTGAACTGGTGTATTACACTGAAATCACTGAAGATGGAGAACCACCTCCTTTTCCAGAAGTTGATGGTACCCCTCTCCAAATATCTATGCATGCCTTGATGGGCCTAAGAACTGCTAAAAAGCTGAGTTTCACAGTGACTGTGATGATGGGCTCAATACCCGCTACTGCCCTAATTGACAGTGGTAGCACTGCCACTTTCATTACACCCAAAATAGCAGCTTTAGCTAAGTGCTCCTTAACCCCCACCAAGAGAAAACAAGTCCTGGTTGCTAATGGTGAAACATTATGGTCTGAATTTATTGCTCTGCAAGCACCATTTTCCCTGCAAGAAACACCATTCTCCACAGACTTCAGAGTTCTCAAACTCCAAGGATATGATATTATCTTAGGAGCTGATTGGATGGCATCTTTCAGCCCTGTAGAACTTGACTTTGATGAGATGCAAGTAAAACTTACAATGAAAGATGGAGAAAAGCTTATTCTAAAAGATGAAAGCTTTCCTACTACCCCTGTTCCTGAACTAGCAAGCAAGGAGAGCCTTTTTGAGGAGCCAGTATGTGGAGCTGTTTTATTCCTGAATAGAATATCAATGAGGTAACAGTTGGACCCTGTGGTGCCTGAACCAGTACAATAGATACTTGATAAATTTTCCCCTGTTTTCAGTGAACTCACAACCCTCCGTCCAAAAAGGTCCATTGATCATGTGATCACTTTCACTCCTCAGGCTAAAATCATCAATCAAAGACCTTATAGGCTTCCTCACCACCAAAAGGATGTTATGGAAGGCATAGTGAACGACATGATCAAGAATCAAGTAATTAGAGACATCACCAGTCCTTATTCATCACCTGCTCTTCTGGTTAAGAAAAAGGATATGACTTGGAGGCTGGTCAATGATTTTAGAAAAGTTAATGAGCAAACTGTCAAAAACAAATACCCAATCCCTCTCATTGAGGATCTGCTGGATGAGTTAAAAGGAGCTATAGTTTTCTCCAAACTTGATCTCAGAAGTGGCTATCACCAGACCAGAATGAAGGAGGAAGATATCCCAAAAACTGCATTTAGTACACATTGTGGACACTATGAATACCTGGTCATGCCCTTTGGATTAACTAATGCACCAGCAGCCTTCCAGCTGTTGATGAACACCATCCTAGCCCCTTACTTAAGGAAGTTTGTGCTAGTATTCTTTGATGATATACTTATCTTCAGCAGAAATATGAAAGAGCACTTGTTACACCTGCAATTAGTTCTCAAAGTCTTACAAGATAACCAATTATTTGCTAAGCTCAGCAAATGTTCCTTTGCTCAACCACAAGTGGAGTACTTGGGGCATGTTATTAGAGGTGATGGTGTTGCTACAGACCCTTCCAAGATTGAAGCCATTGTGAAGTGGCCTACTCCTGAAAATGTTACACAGTTAAGAAGCTTCCTAGGACTCACTCGGTACTACAGAAGATTCATCCAGAACTATGGTTACATCTGTAAACCCTTGTATCAGTCCCTGAAAAAGGATAATTATAAATGGGGCCCTCAGCAAATGGAAGCTTTCAACTTACTTAAGCACAAGATGACCCAGGCTCCTGTGCTTGCTCTACCAGATTTCACACTTCCCTTTGTTTTGGAAACTGATGCATGTGCTTATGGTATTGGTGCTGTACTCATGCAAGAGGGAAAGCCCCGCTCTTATTTCAGTAAAACCATTGGACCAAAAGATGCTGCTATGTCTACTTATGATAAAGAAGCAATGGCCATCATTGAAGCACTCAAACACTGGAAGCATTACTTTGCTGCTTCTGCTTTGATCATCAGAACAGACCAACAGAGCCTCAAATACATCCAAGAACAAAAGCTGACTGAAGGAATACAGCACAAACTACTTGTTAAGCTGCTGGGCTACAATTTCAAGGTGGAATATAAACAAGGCAAAAACAACAGGGTAGCTGATGCATTATCTAGAGTCCAATATAAGCTGCACTCCTTGATTGCTTGTAAAGCACAACCTGTGTGGATCTCTGATGTAACTAACAACTATGTTCAAGACCAGAAATGCAAAGACTTACTAACCAAACTGGCCACCTCTGAGGCTTCACTCCCAAACTTTACTCTTCAGCAGGGAATCATAAGATACAAGAACAGAATAGTAATTGGGAATGATCTTACCCTCAGAAACAAACTAGTAGCTGCCCTGCACAACTCTGAACTAGGTGGACACTCTGGGCACAGGGCAACCTACCAGAGAGTTAAGCTGTTGTTCCATTGGCCTGGCATGAAGCAGTTTATTGTGGATTTCATCAAACAATGCCCCACATGCCAAATCAACAAGCCAGAACATTGTAAGTATCCTGGACTGCTCCAACCACTTCCTCTCCCTGATTTTGCATGGTGTCATATCAGTATGGATTTCATTGAGGGCCTACCCACATCACAGAACAAGGATATGATATTGGTAGTGGTGGATAGATTCACCAAGTACGGGCATTTTATTGCAATGAAGCACCCAATAACTGTCAGCACTGTGGCCACTGCATTCACAGATAACATATTCAAACTCCATGGGCTCCCCTCTGTCATTGTTACAAACAGAGACAGAATCTTCACCAGCCATTTGTGGCAAGAATTATTCAGGAAACTTGGCATTAAACTAGAAATGAGCACTTCCTATCACCCCTAGTCTGATGGCCAAACAGAAAGAGTGAACCAGTGTTTGGAAAACTACCTCAGGTGCATGGCCTTCCTGCAGCCCAAGAAATGGATGCACTGGCTGTCATTAGCAGAATGGTGGTACAACACTAGCTACCACACTTCCCTGAAGATCACTCCATTCCAAGCACTTTACAATAGACTCCCATCTATGCTGGCTCAAGCTGCAGTATATCCACCAGAGCATACACAAGAGTTCAGCTCCATCTTAACTGCAGAACAAGTAGCTGCTCAAATTAAAGCCAACCTGATCAAGGCTCAAGAAAGAATGAAGCATTTTGCAGATAAGAAGAGATCAGAGAGATCACTTGCAGTGGGTGACATGGTCTACCTAAAGCTACAACCCTACAGGCACACCACTCTGAGTGTCCACAGATGCCTGAAACTCCATTCCAAATACTATGGTCCCTTTAGGATCATACAGAAAGTGGGACCAGTGGCATACAAACTACTCCCGCCTGATCACTTCAAGCTCCACCCCACCTTCCATGTGAGTCAACTCAAACTCCACTTGGGGCCAAAGGCAGTTCCTAACCCCAACCTACCCCTTCTCCATGAGAATGGTTCCATCCTCCTAGAACCTGAAAGACTGCTGCAGCGCAAGCTTGTCCCAAGGACACAAGGGGACATACAAGTGGCAGTGGTTCGTCGGCTCATCAAATGGACCAACTTGGAAGAGAGCGAGGCCACTTGGGAAGACGCCGCCTTCATTCAAAAGGTTTTTCCGTAGTTCATCCCTGAGGACAGGTCTGATGTTGTGGGGGGGGGGGGGGAGTTGTCAGGACCCAGCGAAGACGAAGGCAACGGTGTTAAAATTAAAAGTATGGCGCCAAGCAACAGCAGCCGTCGATCTGAGATCCGACGCCATCCAGTCGCCCATACCGGTTCGAGCTTGCCCGCTACTCCTGGAGCCATCGATGGTTGATCCGACGGCTGCGAGAGCCTCCCGCGTCGCTGTAGACGTCCGGCAACGGCGCCGAGGGCCGGCCACCTTTTCTACCTCTCCTTTCTCGTTTTTACTGCTTGTAAGGCTATAAAGGCATGGATTTCCAGCTCGTGGAGCTATGCTTTTCTCTAGGGTTTCCCCCTCTTGTGCCGCCAGTGTTCCTGGCCGTCTTAGGTGCCTCTGGCTGTAATCAGACCCTTGCTATTTTCCTCTGAAATCCCAACGATATTAGCTCTGTTCATTCTCTGAAATTGTTCTAGCGATCGTCGGGTCTGACAGTCTTGCGTCGCCGGAACCGTTCCCCGCCAGCACCTCGCCTCCCTGCATCCCGCCCCACCTCGGGTCGCCAGGACGACAAGCTCTCGCCTGCTGGAGCGTTGACCGTGCCGCGTTGCACATGGGGCGGCCTCGCCCACAACCCTGTGATGGGCAAGATCCAGCGCCCCGGCCCAGCCGCAACGACCAGCCGGCTCACTGCATCGATGGCCTCTTGGCCCATGGTGAACCCAGCTCCTTATCCCCTGTGTCTGCCTATGTGACGCTCTGGGTGTTATTTAGTATCCAGCGCCCATGTGAGTTTCGGCCCTATCTCAGTTTCAGCCCGTTATGTTTTTTCGAAGTACCCCTGAATTTAACTAATTACCCATGAATTCGAGAAAAACCCATCATTTTAAAATGCTAATGATTATTTAACCGTGCATTGGATGGAAATAATTTATATATGCATAATGTGTAGAATTTTGTGTAGATTAATAATTTTCAACTTTCATCCATGTTGAAAATATTTAAATGTTAATTGAATGAAATTATCATAATTGCCATAATCTTGCATAATTGTTGTGTCATTTTTCCATATTAGAATACCCACATGTTATATATGATTTTGGGATAGAAAAATCCATAGAATCCAGTTGTGTAATTAGTTTTGTCATTTGAACAAGTTTGTGTGCATGCTATTTTATTATGACACCCTTTGGTATTTTGTGTGATTTAATCCGTGCATCGGAATTAAGCATACTTAATATGAAAATGTTTGGAATTTTGTGTAGCTTCACAATATCCAACTTTCATGCATGTGTAAATATTAAACTTGTTGCTTGTATTGTTTCACCTAAATGCCATGTTAAAATCTCTACTATTAAAGGGGGATCTGCCGTTTGTCGTGATGGTTCGACCGACAGATCCCCCTCGCTAGCACTGCCACCGCTAGCAGTTTCACCGATTATTTCTATCTCTCCATAAACCAATCGATTAAATATAGAAAAAATCGATTCCCAGAAAAGCCCTCTACCTCCCCACCTCGTTCCTCTCACCTACGAGATCGATGCAGCAAAAATATCTCGGGTCGCTTCGTCCGATCTCCCTTTTCCTCACGTCTCGCATTACTTCCACATGGTAAAAAAAGAAATAGACACGATCCTCCCACATGTCCCTCGCTCCCGATTGGCGATGACCACCACCAGGCCACGATCTCCCCCTCTCCCAAAGGCTATTTTTTTAAATATAGCATTTTTAAAATTATTTTTGAAAAATAATGCACCGAATTCAAAAATTTCAAAAGTATACCTGCCTCGGCCACCCTGTAGCCGACTGGAGGCTGTCGGCGTTGCCTCCTGTCGGCCTCGCCAAAGCCGATAGGGAGCTCTCGGCCACGTGGAAGCCGATTAGTGGCCGGCCACTGCCACTCGGCCTTGGGCAAGCCGATAGGGCATTCGGCCTAGCCGTGGCGACTAGTGGCCACGAGCCAGCCCCAGCCCCTTCCCCCCTCTCTTTGTATATTTCTCTATTTCTTATCTCCCTCCTTCTCCCATTCTACCTTATCTCCTTTCTCTATTTCTTCTCCTTATTTCTCCCCGCACACAAAAAAGATTCCATTTCCATGTTTATGTAAGAAACTTATGTGTATTTTGAACTTCTCACTCGCGATGATACTTTATGTTGTGTAAGGAGGAGGGCATCCAAACTATCCGTCTCACTCGCGATGATATTTTATGTAAGAAACTTATGTGTATTTTGAACGTTAGCTATTTTGCCTACTCCATTTCCCGCCCATATTCCCCCAATCGGCCACGCCATTTTGTTCCCTCCTCCGTTGCCGCAAATATTTCCACGTCTCCATTCCCACCTAATTTTTCGCACCACCTTTCCCGCCAAATTTTGCCCCTTTCGTTTCCCGCCACCTTTCCCGCCAACTATTTACCCTCTTATTTCCCGCCAAATCTTTCCCGCCTCATTTCCCTCCTCGTTTTCCCTCCATCTTCCTGGTCATCTAAGTCTATAAGAGGAGGCATTGGACTGCCTTCCTCCATCATCCAGCCTCACTTGAGAACACTAGCACTGCCTTCCTTCCTCCATCATCCAGTGAATATGAGTTTGCCTTGCTCAGATCAGAGCATCAGGCCTAAGAAAATGCAGAGTGCGAGTTTGCCTCGGGGTGTGGAAGCAGTTCGATGTTGGTGCGGTGATCTCTGCAAGGTGAAGGAGGTGACGGATTTTTCAGATTGGTTGGGCATGAAGTTTTTCATGTGCGCCAATTATGAATCTGATCCGTCCGAATCTATTTCTGCGTACCTCAGGCCTCCGGTATGCTCAAGTTATCCAGAGTAAATATGTTGTTGATATTATTGTTTACTTGATATTTATATATATTTTTTGTAGTCTCCTCCTCCTCTCTGCATGTACTATCGTTGGATTGACACGGAAATGCCGGACTGGGCGGTGACCGAGATTCGTGAAAGAGGTCGCCGTGCATGGGCTAGCTTGGACTTGGAAGAGCGCCGCGCGAAGGGTGAAGCAGAGGAGAAAGCAGAGCAGAAGAAAGAGTGGGAAGATTACTGTGTGGAGTAGAGGGCTTTTATTGATGAGATGATAATGAAGAACGAAGAAGAGAAACTTCGGTTGGAGGAGGTTACAGACAGCGGGAACATGTCCGTGAAGCTAAGAGGGAGAGAAAGAGAGAAAGGGCTCATGCGGCCAAAGCAGCAGAAGAAGCCGGTGATGGAAAAGGAAAATATCCACGCTGGACTGAGTAGATTTATTTTAATTTCAGCAAGTTGTATCTTAATTTCAGCAAGTTGTGCCAGCATGTTGTATCTTAATTTCAGCAAGTTGTATTTTAATTCCGGCAAGGTCTATCTTAGTTTGTCTGTAATCTCAAGTTATTGGTAGTATATGTGTTATCCACGAAGAACCAACTAAGCATTTTTGTTCCCGCCTTGCTTTCCCGCCATTTTGTTCTCGCCTCGCTTTCCCGCCATTTATTTCCCGCTCTTAGGCACCTATAAAAGCCTCTCCACAGCAAGATTGGTAAGGAGTGTGCTCAGAATGTCTCATTATCCTTTTGATCGTAGTTTTCACAGTGGTATGTCGGAGTGTCTTCTACGCTTGGCTAGCAATTTCAAGATAGACAATAGAATAGTTTCATGGGACGAACTCATCAGTAGTGACATGCTACTGAATGAGGTTGATCATGCATTAGCTAGGAAGGGGTGGCCTGCAAGGACATATGAGGAGATTCGGAAGGAACTTCTGCAGTTGAATGAAAGATGGAAGAAGAAAGTCCAGCACATACGCGGTGGAGGTGGAGTAAAACATCCCTTTTTATGGATTGACGATAGCGAGGACAAAGACGATATCTTCATGCCGAGTAGCAAGGACAAGAGGGCAGCATCAACGAGTGCCAAGAGTACCGCTTCGTCGAACGGCCATAGCTCTGCATCATCGAAGGATGACAACGACTTTATGTAGTTCTTGTATGAACTCTCCATCTTAATGTATCTTATTTCATGTATCTTATTTTATGTATCTCCGGAATCTTACTTTGTTTGTAATCTCAAGTTATTGGTAGTATATGTGTTATCCACGATGAACCAACTGAGCATAGAAATAGATAGGATTATGTCTCATAGATAAAATACACATAAATCTCATAGATAAAATACACATAAGTCTCATACATAAAATACACATAAGTTTCTTACATAAAATAGACATAAGTCTGAAGGGATACATAGCAGGGCAAAGAGCTTGCTTCACTCACGACGTCTCGGTTGGCGCTCTGGAGGTGTGTGTGTGGGGGGGGGGGTGTACTCCATCCCCCCTATGGGGGGGCCTAATGTTACGAGGAGGAATCTCGGATCCACCCTGGTCATACTGTGTATCCTGTGTGGGCCACGGTGGAGGAGTCGAAAACATGTCCAACCACATGTTTTGCTGCGATGGTGGCTCATCTGGTTCACTCCCTAACCCGGATCCGGACGCCGACACATCATGATATGCAGGAGGGACCATACCTATTGGATGTGGATGAAACATGAAACCAATAGTAGGATTGTGATGTTGCGGAGTTGGCTGAAACATGAAGCTCGATGACGAAGCGTGGTGCTATGGCTGATGCCACGTTGAACTGCCAGGCTGGTCAGGAGAGGGTGGATGTGGCGTCGGTTCCACTCCTTGTAGACATGGACGTGGCTGATGTCGATGCACGGAGTGACGCGACACCGGCGTAGGCTGCGGCTGGTGATGCACAACATCCGAAGTGCGCGTGCACGTGATAGCTTTATAGATATCTCTTATCCTCTGCTCGAGCCTCTTGAGCCATGGTTGAATCTGAGACCGAGATACCATAAGAGGTGCAGATGACAATTGTCGATCAAAGTTCATCACGTCAGTATGAAGACTGTATGCCAACTGACCCTGAAATTTTCATTAAGAATAATAAGTACCGATGATGAAGCAAGTAACAACAACTTAAATGACGTAAAGAGAATAAATATTACCGCATACTGCCTGGAGCTAGAAGTATCATACGTCGGGTACGTATCAGACGTATGCGGGTCCGGAATCTCATCTGTATTGGAGTGCTGAACAATGTGTAATCGTGTTCCTCTAATGTACCCCTCCAAATATGCATTGTATTCAGCGATATCAAATGCTTCTTGTTGATGCCACCTACTTCAGTGGCAGTTTCCCATTCTAAAACGTACTCTTCAAGCCTTTGTAGCCACTGAGCCCGTGTCCTATTGGTTCCCTTCCTTGTCATCCTGTAATTTATGATGATGTTTAACCATAGGCCATAGAGAGACAAAATGTAATATATAGTTAGTATAACATACCTATGGACTACTACTGACAGCAGGTTCTCTGTGTTGGGCGGAGGATTCAACTGTCGAAGACCGAACTGTCTCATAATGCGCTGCTGCGCCATCTCCTCAACAAAGACATCAAAGATAATCTTTGATTTTGTCATCCAGTAACCCCGATCTCTCGTGCATAGCACAGAAATACCACCGGGATATCTAGAAATTCTGGCTGCTTCCGTGTACGGTTGCCAAATAACTCCGGTGTACGTATCAAACTGCTCATTTAGTGCAGTGTAGGCTCGCCTAGTCTGTTCACTAGCATACCATCACTGCAAAAGACATAAGTTAGTTTCAACAATAGTGTAAACTAAGAAGGTGGATAACATTATACCAGGGGACATACCTTGCGACGCGTCCAACACAGGCCGAAAGTTGGCAAGTCGATGTCATCACCATCAAGCATGTTGCCCACATGATAACTGTGGTCCACATCTATGTTTGGTCGTCCAATAGAGAACCTCTCCCAGGACCACAGTTGTAAAAACAGCGGGAAACCAAGAATGGCTGACTTGGCCGTGGAAAGCTGACAACCGTTGCACATACCTCAGTAGGTAGCAGCTAATACCGCAGATCCCCAACTCCTCGGTGTGATCTGTTCAGCTGACTCAGCAGTCCCGATTTCCAGTGCAATGGGGATGTAACGTGCACTCAAAGTAGTGACATGGTTCTTTGTGAACATCACCTTCCCGAGAAGCCACAATAGGTACGCCTCCAGGCTACGAGTAATCTGTATAGCACTCAAAGGGACTTGTGAATAACCGGGAAATCTCTCGATCTGCAATCATGTAAGGACAAAGGGACTTGTGAATAACCTGGAAATATTGCAACTTGAAACATTTACCTTTGATAGATATGCGAGGTAGGAACTAACCCTGAAATGTTGTAACCAGTCATACTTAGGTCCATGTGTCTCTAACGCCAGTATTGGAGCCCCATCATATATATTGAAGAAACGTGCTGCCAAAGTTTGTTGCCAATCTGGCGGGTCCTCCAACGGTCCTATCGCATTTCCCGCCAACAGAAGTCCGAGCAACATTGAGACATCTTCCAGAGTAGGAGCCATCTCACCCCATCTGAAGTGGAAAGTGTGGGTCTCAGGCCTCCCTTGGTCCACTAAGCAAGTGAGCAAAGAAGAGTCAATGCTGAGGTGCCGCGACGTCTCAGTGGCCTCAACTAGACGTGCGAACGGTAAAAGCCCGGCCCATTTGAGTCTGCATATCCGCCAATCATAAAATTTATGTTACTTACAATGAATATTTAATACAATGATTGAAGTTTAAAATAAAAACATTTTTACCTTTCAACCCACAGCGGATGTATACTCCAGTCCACCTTAGAAGTACGAGTGACTAGTGGTACGAGCTTCTGCTCAGTTAATAGCGAAGCACGATGCTTACTATCAACGTCCGGATTAAGAAGATACATTCCCTCCATTTCTATACAATACAAAACGTAGTGCAACACATAGTACAAAATTAAAACGTAGTGAGAGTACAAACTTAAAACATAGTGCTAGTACAAACTTAAAACATGGTGCTAGTACAAACCTAAAACATAGTGCTAGTACAAACTAAAAACATAGTGCTAGTCCACACTTAAAACATAGTGATAGTACAAATTTTAAACTCTTCCTCCTCCTCTTGCCCTCCCTCTTCCTCCTCTTCTTCCTCGGCTGCCTCGTCCACGCCTAGTGCCCCTTGCAGTGACGAAGGTGGGACAATCAGGATCCCTATGCCCAAATTCATTACATAGAATGCATTGCACAGTGCGCCCGCTGGCCTCAGATTCATCCATGTCATTCCGGATGCGCTGACACTGCCGCCTCCCTCTACTTGTACGCATATGCGCGGGATGTGGAATGTATCGCCTTTGAGCAGGCTCAACAGTGTTGAAGTTACCCATTGATCGGAAACCCATCAACTCACCTGTCCAGGTATTGAGGACAACCTCTTTCAGAAAATACAGAGACACAAAAGAGATTGCGTCAAGACCTATGAGCCTGCAAGCAGCAAGTACATGCGAGCAAGGTAGGTGAAGCAACTTTGGTTTGTTGCATGTGCATTCGCACGTTGGCCACAATTCATTTCCAATTTTCACGTTGTGTGTTCTCATCTCATTTGCACATCCGAATTTGTTGTTAGCTAAGCGAACCTCGAACCTTCGCTGTAGATTTCCAATGGAGACAACACTGTGTGACCGGGCTTTCTTCATCTTTTCATCCATGTACTTCATAACCCTTTCACAGTAACGTGTGTTCGGATTGTTTGTCATATGCTCCGCATCAATTTAGTTTCTTTCCCTGAAATACTTCACTGTGCCATAGAAAATGCCCTCAACGATCGCTGTAAGTGGCAAAGCTCTGTTTCCTCTTAGGACAAAATTATATGTTTCAGCCAGGTTGGTAGTCATGACACCGTACCTGGCTCCATGTGTGTCATGCAAGAGAGACCACCTCTCCAATGGCTCATGCTCTATCCACTGATCGAAGGTTTTAATCGTCCTCGCTAGCCTTCTCCTTGTACCAGGAGGGTCAAATCCTGGCAAGTTACAAAGCCCAACCGGCTCTTCCTCCACGGTAGCAGCTCCAGTTGCTAATTGTGCAGCTACTGCTTCAACATGTGCCCTGACAGCAACATCTCTTGCAGCTCTCCTGTCCCTAACATGTCTCTGTGTGCAAACATTTAGTCTGTTACGTATCAGCTCATATTTCCATTGTTGGTTCTGCTTGCAGAGTTTCTTGAATAGATTCATGAGGTTCTTATTTCTAAACTGCGAGAAGAAATTTGCCCCTAAATGGCGGATGCACCAACGACTCTGAATGTCCTGCCAAGGAGTTTGTTCACCGGGAGCAGGGTTTGACAATTTCTTGATCGCGCTGAGTATACCTGCATGCCTATCATGAAGGATGCACACATTCTGCTTGTCTTGCACAACAACTATTTTCAACCGCCTGAAGAACCATGTCCAACTATCGATGTTCTCGCTCTCCACAAAAGCAAATGCAAGTGGGACGACTTGATTTTGCCCACCTTGACCTATGGCTGTGAGGATCTGACCCTTATACTTGCTAGTGAGAAATGTGCCATCAACACATATCACCGGTCGACAATGTCTGAAAGCTTCAATGCAGGCACCGAAAGAGAAGAACATCCGATGCAACACCCTAACCGTTGGGAACTCTGGCAGGTACAACTCTTGGATGTCAACATACGTGCCAGGATTCCGGTTCTGCAGTGTCTGCACGAGACAAACAACAGAGTCATATGCATCAAAATATGAACCAAATCTGGTCTCCAGTGCCTTCTGCTTAGCGCTCCAAGCCTTGCCATATGATATGTTGTACTTTAACCCGACGAAGACTTTTTTCTGGATAGCCTTCACTTCCATCGCCTTGCACTCCACAATCTCGCTGTAAAGCAAGCGAGCTATCACAGTGGAAGTAAGGTTGGGATGATCTTGAGGGATGCATGGAATAACACAATTATGACTAACTAAGTCACTTATGACCCAGCTTGTGTCGTACTTAGGGAGATATCCATGCACCCTTGCGGGACAACCCTGATTTCTACAAACCATTGTCAACTTATCCGGACAAGAAACTTGAGCTACAAATAACCTTTGAGTGGACATTGCCCAATTAAGGATGGCATCCTTCTGAGCTTGTTTGTTCGGGTAGAGGGCACCTGTCGCAATGTTGTTCTGGTGATACTGCCAGGCAGAATCACGACCGTCGTTCACCAACATTGCAGATGAGAAGTCCTGATTCCATGATGCAGGAATAGGCACTTCATGTGCGTGCTCTTCTCCATCTGATTCGGCGGATTCATCGGAAATATCACCCGCTATATCTTCTTCATGCATCTCGTTTTGCATGTGCCCATCTATCTCGTCGGCATCCGCCTCACCACTGAGATAATCATCTGCATCTTCCCCTTCGGCCTGACTACTCTGGCTTGCTTCGTACAAATCATCCCCAACATGGGACGCATGAATTGACTGTAAATCATGCATCCCTACACTGCTCTCACCATATTCAGAGCTACGTTCCACTTCAGGTTCAGTAACTGGCTTTAGCACGGGGAGAAGTAAGGCCACAGGATGACATCCCCTAGGCTCGCAAGATTGTAACGAGCGCACCCACTGGTCGTCTCGCTCTATATGCTTCAAATACCAGAAAATATTACGAGTGGACCGGGTCCATAATGCATGAACACCGACAGTGTGTGTTTCAGTATTGAACCCTAAACATCGCGCAAGCCATTCTGTCAACTGACTAACAGACCATGTTTTAGGGGAGGACACCTACACCTCTGTGTACTGAAATTCACTAAGATCAGCTCCCATCTTATTTGTTTGAATGGTACCACGACCATAGTGCAAACATAACGTCACTAAATCAGACATCTGTGCTGACCTAACATATTATTCAACAAGGAAAAAAATTAGAAGAACGACAAACCGAAATATATTTTCCAAATCTATCGGAGAACCTAAAAATATATAAACTACTTCATTTACTAAACTAAATTTATACTAATCTACCTGAGCACCTAAAACTAGTTAAACAACTAAATTTATACTAATCTACCGGAGCACCTAAAACTAGTTAAAGAACTAAATTTATACTAATCTACCGGAGCACCTACAACCAGTTAAACAACTAAATTTATACTAATCTACCGGAGCACCTAAAACTATTTAAACAACAAAAATATTTTACCCTTGAAGCGTGTGCAGAAATGATGAACGACGAACGACTCTTGACGAACACCGAGATTAATCCCACACCACCACCTCCAACTCCACCAAACAACCAACTTCACCCGTTAGCGAGCATCCTTGCAGCACCAGATGCTTCCGATGAGCGGCCTCGTAGCATCCGGGAGTCTCTGGTGCTCCTGCCGGCGAGCGTCCTTGCAGGACTAGATGCTTCCGGTGAGTGGCCTCGCAACGGCGTTGAACCCCTTTCAGTGAGCGCCTCGTGCCTTGCAAACAACGGTAACCGCCGCAAAGATGGGTTGCACATAACATCGACGGTGACGATGTAGAGCCTTGTAGTGTGGTGGTGGGAAGTGGATTTGGCCGCGCGGGACGACTGTGAAAAGGGAGATGGGGAAAAGAAAATTTGTTAGGGAAGAAAGAAAGCCTAGCGAACGAACCAAAAGGATAAGGATCAGGAGGCGCCGTGCGACGTGGGTGGTCCATGGGGACGCGTGGCAATCAGTTAAGGCGGCGGGCGAGCGGAGCTTCTACATCCACCTATTTTAAACCAATTCCCTATATATAGTAAAGAAAGATGGTTGCAGCCATTTCGCTCTATATTCGTTTCTTCATAGCAACTTGATTTCTGAAATAAAAAACTTATTTAATTACAGTTTTATCCCTTGGCAACCGCAATCAACTAGGGGTAAAACAAGGGTTGCCACGGGATATTCCGTAAAATTAGGTAGAGAAATTAATTAAGAAGAAAGAGCCTGGTCCCATCAAATTCTATCCGAACGTTTGGGGGGATAACCCGATCACTGTCTAGGAAATAAAGAGAACGAAAAAAGGTAAATTCTGGACAGAAAAACGGTCACTTCCTAGACAAGAGAGAGGGGGGAAAGAGGTAACCTGACCCGACCCTCAATAGAAAAAAGAACGGGAAAAAATGGGGAGCATGGTTGCGTCCACGGGAAATAGGGGTTCAAGGTGGATTCACCCGTGCACTGATCGGACGCGTCCGTGAACATTTTGGGAGCCAAATTTGCCCATTGTGTGGTCGTAGATGCCCTAAGCAAATGTATTATTTGGGCTTTTGATTATTTTATATTTTTGGTTTACTTCTTACAATTGTCGATGCAATTTTTTCGGCCCACTCCATTTTAGTAGTGAGTTGTTTTATGGTAGCCTCAAATGAATATAAACCCTTCATTTGCTCTATTTTGATGGATAGGATTATTTGATACTCCAGTATAGATGTCTTGAAGTACTACCACTAAAAGGTGCGGAGTATCACCACTTCGGAGGTAATTTGGTAATATAGGATTAGATCATTAATTCTATATTAATTAAGGGTTATGATCAACATGCAACCGCCAATTAAGCTGCGGGTGAAGCCAAGAATAACGTGATCCCCTCGGCGGCTAAGTTGTTGATTCCTCTCGAAGGATGCAACAACCGTCATTGTGCATGATCAGAGGAGGCGACGTGCACTTGATCGGATGATATTTTTAGTTTATGAAATTAGATCAAGGGAAAAATCTTAACATTATACCTGAATTAAGGAGACAAAAAGTCTAAAGTACCCTCTAAAGTCAACGATGAGATTTTGTTGGCACTCCCACGTCTATGTAAGGAGTACGAGGGTACAGTAAAAAACCTCGTAGTATTTTGTTTTACCCGTTGCAACGCACGGGCTCTTTTGCTAGTGACTTATTTAATGACTAAATAACCATAGCTCCGACTTAAATAAACTTTATACGAAACATGTTCTACCCATCGTGCTCTACATGATTATGGCATTTGCATGCATAATAGCTTGTATCTACATGCTCAAGTATGTGTTGCAAGTGCTTCATGAATACGTTTAAACTGTTATTTTGTTGAATATTGCATGGATGATTGCATCTAGTCCGTAGGTCTTTTGTATATGGTTCCTTCGTAAGAATTGCTCTAGGATATGCCTACTTTGATGATATGGCTCTCATTGCCATGTAGATTGTCATTAACATGTTCATTTGTTGCTCCCATTGTGCTATCATGATAAAAACTGTAATCTGTTTTCATAAAGTTCCATTTTGTGAAGCTCGAATTAAGCAAACCATGCCTCTTTTCATTATGCGGAGTGGAATGTTTTGTAGTAGGCTATGACTAGTTGTTGTTAGTATATTTCTCATGCCATGTATGTCATGCTTAGCTGTAGTTTTCATCATGTGAATATCCTAAGATTATGTTGTTGTTTGGTAGGCCAAATATTTCTAAGTATGAGAATCTGATATTTCAGCATGCCATGTTGTGCTAATGCTAGCTATGAGAGTGTGCATATTTACACCTTTTCTATTGATGAATGAAATGAAGTGCACCATGCCTACTACCTCACGGTAAATTTTCATGCCACTATATGACCTGTAGCATGTGTTTTTCTTGCTGTCAATATGCCTTCATGATAAAAACTGCACTGTAAAAACTGATATTTCACTAAGTCTCAAACTGTGTTCAACTTGCCATTTTGTGAGCTGTTTTCCTAGTGATCCATGCTTCTTTTAATTTGGCCGTTAGGAGATGATTGTTGTGCATCTTGTCAATTACTGCCTCATGTCTTGTTTGAGCATTTCAGATTTTTTGTAGCTTGTTGAGATTTCAGATTTTTTTGTAGCCTTTTGTTTTGATGTGTGCAAAATGCCATGTTGCTGTTTTTTGGCAGATTATGTCTATTTCTTGTATTGGTTGTATTTGTTGAACCGTTGCCCTGTTTTGAACATGCCATATATGAAACTTGCTTAGAATCTCATGTAGTTTCACAATACCTTGTTGCATCCATGATTTAACACCCTTGTGGCTATCATTTGCATACATTTTTGCATTCATGGCATATAATCTTATGATGGTTATATCTTTTAGACCGTAACTTCGTTTTATAAGATCAATATATGTAAATCAACTAGCATGACGTTTAGAATCACATGGTGCAATTTATTTCTTGTTTAATAAATATGAAATATGTTTCCTCCAGATCTGGACCAATTCCGAAATTAACATATGGGGTCGCCTTGGAAATACTATAAGTTCTTTCTGACCTCATTTAAAATGCCTAGATAGTGTAGTTTAATTATGCTTCACCTCGTGTCATGTTTAATAAAATTTAACGTTGTCGTGTACCTAAATGGAGTGAACTTTATAATTCAAATATACAGTTTCATCAATATTCAACTCATTGCATATTAAGCTTCACTAAATGTGTAGTGTTTGATTGTTGTGATTGTCATGCCCCGCATACTTAAACCAGACATGCATAATATTTGTTTGCGCATCATGCCATGTATAGGTCTTGGTGTTTATCGTGTGTTGATTGTTTGTTTCCGGATTGTTTCTTCTCGATAGAGTTCTGAAACCGCTTCGGAGTGTGAGTATTTGTTCGACTACATTGGTTCGTCTACTTCACGGATTCGCTCTTCTTCCAAGCAGGATCGCGGGCAAGATGATCACTTCCCTAGATACCACTATTATCATTGTTATGATAATTACCTCGTTTCTATCGCTATGTCATGCTGCCCACCACCTGTTATGTCAAGCCTCCCGACATTTCCATGAAAAGCCTCTAACCCTCCACATCCCAACAAACCATTGTTTGGCTATGTTACCACTTGCTCAGCCCTTCTTATAGTGTTGCTAGTTGCAGGTGCGAGTTGTTTCCATCTAAAAGAATGGGTTCCTTGTTATATCACCATATTATTGCTATTTAATTTAATGCACCTATATACTTGGTAAGAATGCACCTATATACTTGGTAAGAGGTGGAAGGCTTGGTCTTTTGGCTCGGTGTTTTTTTCATCTTTGCCACCCTAGTTACTTGTGTACCAATGTTATGTTCCATATTGAGAACTCCTAACATGCTTGGGGTTGTTATGGGGACCCCCTTGATTTTTATTTTGGGATAAAACTATTCTGGCAAGGCCCAACATTGGTACTACATTTGCCTAATAACCAATAAAAATCATAGGGACCCGCGAGCACGCGCGGATAATTAATCAACAACCCGGGCCAGTGCTCCTCCTTAGTCTCGATGATGCATTGGTTTCCCTCCAAGCTTTTAGCGTGATGTAGCACAGCGACGTCAAGTATTTACCTCAATTAAGAAACAAAGGTATCAATCCAGTAGGAAGATCCACAAGACTACTTAAGCAGCACGTGCACACAAATAGCAAATCCTCGCAACCCAACGCGTGGAGGGGTTGTCAATACCTCATGGGTAAAGTAAGGATAGATTGATAGATGCAAAAAAGGGTGATAGCAAATAGAACACATCAAGGTATTTTTGGTTTTTTTGATAATATAGATCGAAAAACAAAAGGGCAAATAAAGTAGAAAAGGAAATAGCAAAGTAGAGATTGCAAATAGATGATGTGAAGTAGACCCGGGGGCCGTAGGTTTCACTAGTGGCTTCTCTCGAGAAATAGCAAACGGTGGGTAGACAAATTACTGTTGGGAAATTGGTAGAAAAGAAAATAATTATGAGGATATTCAAGACAATGATCATGTATATAGGCATCACGTCCAAGATAAGTAGACTGACTTCTGTCTGCATCTACTTCTATTACTCCACACATCGGACGCTATCCAACATGCATCTAGTGTATTAAGTTCATGGAGAAACAAAGTAATGTCGACATGATGTAGACAAGATCTGTTCATGTAGGAATCGACCCCATCATTTTATCCTTGATAGCAATGATACATGCGTGTCATGTCTCTTTCCGTCACTGAGATTGAGCACCGCAAGATTGAACCCATTAGAAAGCACCTCTTCCCATTGCAAGATAAAAGATCAAGTTGGAGAGAAAAACCAAATATCATAGAAGAAACACGAGGCTATAATAATCAAGCATGAATATGTTTTCATAGATCTTGTCATAAACTCATAATTCATTGGATCCCAACAAACACACCGCAAAAGAAAGAGTTGCATCATATGGATCTCCAAGATACCATTGTATTGAGAAACAAAACGAGAGATAAAGTCATCTAGCTCCAGCCTACGGACCCGTAGGTCTGATATGAACTACTCACGCATTATCGAAGGAGCACCGATGAGGATGGTGAACCCCTCCATGATCGTGTTCCTCTCCGGAAGAGGCTCTAGATTGGAATTCAAGGCTCTCAAACTTGCTGCGGCTAAAATGATTTTTCATCGACTCCTCTAGGGTTTTCTGAATATCGGGATATTTATAGATCTCACAGGCGGTGGAGGAGGTGCCCGAGGGCCCCACTAGACACCAGGTCGCGCCACGGGCCTCTGGCGCTCCCTGATGTCTAATGCCCCCCTGGGCCTCGTCTACTGCTCATTCTTGGTTCCGAAGTTTCCTTCTCATCCAAAAAATCTCCGTCAAATTTCATGGCAATTGGACCTCATCTGATATGGATTTTCTGCGAAGGAAAAAATAGCATAAAGCAGCAACTCGCATTAGGCACTATGTCAATAGGTTAGTCCCAAAAAAGATATAAATTGCTATAAAATGATTATAGAACATCCAAGAATGATAATATAATAACATGGAACAATAAAAAATAATAGATACGTTGGAGACATCACCATCCCTAAGCTTAATTCCAGCTCGTCCTCGAGTAGGTAAATGATAAAAACAGAATTTTTGATGTGGAATGCTGCCTCACATGTTCATCATATTATTTTTCTTTTAGCATGGACATATGGACTTATAGATGATGCAAATCAATAGTCTATAATTTTACATGAAAATTTGAACACTCAAGCATATCAACAAGCAACCAAGTCTTTCAAAATATCAACGTTAAAGAACGTTATCCCTAGCCCATCATGCTCTATCATTGATCCATTCATGCAACACACACAAATATTAACTACATCCAATGCTCAAGTATGATAATGGTGTTCCCTAGTTGGTGCTTTATAAGAGAAGATGGAGACTCAAATTCAAAATAAAATTGCATAAAGTAAATAGATAGGCCCTTCGCATAGGGAAGCAGGGATTTGTAGAGGTGCCAGTGCTCAAAGTGAAAAACTTAGAGATAGTTTTCTTAGAGTGGCATGCTTTTCCTATCAATGAGAACGACTAAGAGTTTCCAGTATCCTCCATGCTAAACAAATTATAGGCACTTACCAAACTTGAAATAAAGTTTATTTCTTTTTCCACCATTCTTTCACATTCCACGACTAGCCGTATCCATGGGTGCCGTCCATACCAACACTTCCCAAGGAATTTATTATTTGACAACATTTTTTTTCTTTTTGGGACTAGGCATCCCTATTACCGCCATACTCTCGAGCAATGACAAGTGAATAAACACTCTTGAGAATAACCTATTTAACATGGAAGATACCGGCCACCCCTCGCTGCTTCACGAGCGGTACAGGCACACAAAATAGAGTTTTATTTTGAACATTAGAGTTGGCACTTGCAAATTTACTTGGAACTACGTTGAAATACCGCATATAGGTAGGTATGGTGGAATCATTTGGCACTACTTTGGGTTTAGGATTTGGATGCTCAAGCAGTATTCCCGCTTAGTACATGTGAAGGCTAGAAAATAAATTGAGAAGCGCCAAACCAAGGAACAAAAATCATCATAAGTGAACATTAAACATAACTAACACCGAATAATGCAACACAAGTAGGATGTAATTTCATAGCATAACTATTGACTTCATGTGCATGCATAGGGAATCACAAACCTTAACACCAATATTCTTACTAGAGCATAATTACTTATCAACATAACTCACATATTACTATCTTCATATCGCAAAACTATTGCAAAGAATCAAGCTTGATATCCAATGATCTTCATGAGAGTTTTTATTATATCATTCCCGAACATCATCACTTTGGGACTAATTTTCATTTAAAGAAAATTGCCAATGCAAATAACAAGCTCTTAAACAAATATAAGTGATGATCGAGAGCACAAGTTTCTTTAAAAAACTTCAACTCTCAAAATTACATAAGTGAAGCAAGAGAGAATTTATTCAAAATTTCAGCAACTCTGAAAACAATCTAAGTGAATCATGAGAGAAAAATTCTTCAAAATAACAACACCACCGTGCTCAAAAAGATATAAGTGACGCACTTGAGCAATTCCATGGCTCAAAAAATTTAAGTGAAGCATAAAGAGCGATTCTTACAAATCATAAAATAACTTAGCTCTCTCAAATGGGTGTTTCCAGCAAGGTTTATTATGGCAAACTAAATAGGAAAGAAAGCAAAGACACAAATGATACAATACGCTCCATGCAACACTCATGATATGTGACGAATAAAAATATAGCTCCAAGTAAAATTACCGATGGTTTTTAGAAGAAAGAGGGGATGCCTTCTGGGGCATCCCCAAGCTTAGTTGCTTGGTAGTCCTTAGATATTGCCTTGGGGTGCCATGGGGCATCCCCAAGATTAGGATTTTACCACTCCTTACTCCTCCATCTATCGTGATCTCACTCAAAACTTGAAAACTTCAATCACACAAAACTCAACAAAATTTTCGTGAGATCCATTAGTATAAGAAAACCAAACTTTACTATAGGTACTATTGAAAACCTATTCCAATTTTGTTTTTGCATTATACCTATTGTATTATAACTTTACCATGGCTTATGCCCCCCATATAAACCATAGAATCATTAATATAAGCACATAACACAAAAAACAGAATTTGTTAAAAACAGGACAATGTGTAAAGATTCGAAATTTACTTATACTTCTGTAACTCCAAAAATTCTGAAAAAATAGAAAAACGTACCGAATTTGTATATTAATCTTTTGTAAAACAATTCAGACAGTTTGGACATTTCTTTGTTTTTTAGGATGTTTTCTACTATAAGCAAAAGTTTCTATTTTTCAGTAGTAGTAAAGCAACTAACACCCCACATGATCCTGAAGGCTTTACTTGGCACAAACACTAAATAAAACACAAAAAATACAATCATAACAGTAGCATAATTGTGAAAGCACTCAATAGGAGAAAGCAAAAGTGAAAATAAATTGTATTCATTGGGTTGCCTCCCAACAAGCGTTATCGTTTTACGCCCCTAGCTAGGCATATAACATAGATTTAGGTATGGTCATCCTTGGTTTTTGCTATCTTGCTAAGGGCTTTCTCAAACCCAGGTGGCTCCTTATGTTTCCCAATATTCTTAGGAAAAGAGGCTATCTTAAGATCCAAAATATCCAAACGCTTATTACATAAGGTAATTAAAGTATTCATGCGATTAATGTTTCCACTAATATGTCTGAGGGGCTCATAATATTTTTGCAATTCAACAAAATTTTCATGTAGATCTCCCAATTTATCTAATATTTGAGCTCCTTCTTGTGTAAAATGGCAGAACCCCCAATATTCCCTCTATTATTTCATAAGAAGCATTAGCATCAATCTCAACAAAATTTCCTTTAGCGGCAATATCTAGAAGTGTTGTGTGATGCATGTTCAATCCTATATAAAAATTACAGAGCAAAATCTTTGCACCTCCTTTTAAATTGCAAACACGATAAGATTCCATCAACCTATACCAAGCATCTTTTAAATTTTCTCCTTGTTTCTGTTTGAAGCACAAGACTTCAAAATCTGGTGACAAAGGAGGAGTAGTAATGCAAGACATAATGATCATGCAAAGAAGAGATCCGGCAAGAAAACGGCAAAGGAAATATGGCAAATAAAAAGGAAGAAAATTGTGAAGTGGGGGAGAGGAAAATGAGAGGCGAAGGGAAAATAATGTAATTGCAAGGAGATGAGACTTGTGTGTAGGAACCTGATAGATCTTGACTTGATCTTCCCCCGCAATGGTGCCAGAAATCTTGCTTAGTCTCACTGATGCGTTAGTTTCCCTCCAAGCTTACAGGGTGATGTAGCATAGCGACGACAAGTATTTCCCTCGGTTAAGAAACCAAGGTATCAATCCAGTAGGAAGATCCACAAGACTATGTAAGCCGCACTTGCACACAAATAGCAAATCCTCACAACCCAACGTGTGCACGGGTTGTCAATCCCTCATGGGTAAAGTAAGGATAGATTGATAGATGCAAATAAGAGTGATTGCAAGTAATAATTCAAAAAAAATCCTACGACACACCAAGATCTAACTAGGAGAAACCAGCAACGAGAGAGGTAGAGCATATTCATACCATTGAAGACGCAAAGCGGAAGCGTTACTATGAACGCAGTCGATGGAGTCGTACTCGCGGTGATCCGATCCAAACATCGAACATTCGGTGTCTCCGCGTTCAACACACCTACAGCCTAGGGACGTCTCCTCCTTCTTGATCCAGCAAGGAGGGAGGAGAAGTTGAGGGATAATTCCGGCATCACAACGGCGTGGTGGGAATGGAGTTTGTGGCTCTCCGGCACGGCTTCGCCAAGCACCGCGGAGGAGGAGAGGTGGAGAGGTAGGGCTGTGTCAAGGGAGAGAGAGACGTGTGTTTGCCGCCCTCCCAATACCTCCACTATATATTGGAGGGAGGGAGAGGGGGTGCAGCCACCCCTAGGGATACCCTAGGTGGTGCGGCATCCCTAGATAGAGGAGGGACAGCGCCCTAGGGGGTGGCTTGCCACCTAAGGCAGCCCCCACGCCTAGGGTTTGGCCCCTCATGCACCTTGGGCCTCCTCCTAGCCTCGCACAAGCCCACCAGGGCTGGCTCCCTTCCCCTTTCAGCCCATGTATCCCTCTGGGATAGATGGATCCTCCCGGTGGACCCCTGGTACCCTTTCACTGGTCTCGGTACAATACCAATAAACCCCGAAACTTTTCCGTTGGCCGAAAACGGACTTCCCATATATAAATCTTTACCTCCGGACCATTCCGGAACTTCTCGTGACATCTGGGATCTCAGCCAGGACTCCGAACAACCTTAGGTAACCACATATACAATTCCCATAACAACTCTAGCGTCACTGAACCAAGTGTGTAGACCCTACGGGTTCAGGAACTATGCACACATGACCGAGACATCTCTCCGGCCAATAACCAACTGCAGGATCTCGATACCCATGTTGGCTCCCACATATTCCACGATGATCTCATTGGATGAACCACGATGTCGAGGATTCACTCAATCCCGTATGCACTTCCCTTTGTCTACCGGTATGATACTTGCCCGAGATTCGATCGTCGGTATTCCTGTACCTTGTTCAATCTCGTTACCGGCAAGTCTCTTTATTCGTTCTGTAACCCATCATCCCATGGCTAAATCCTTAGTCACATCGAGCTCATTATGATGATGGATTACCGAGTGGGCCCAGAGATACCTCTCCGCCACACGGAGCGACAAATCCCAGTCTTAATTCGTACCAACCTAACAGACACTTTCGGAGATACCCGTAGTGCACCTTTATAATCACCCAGTTATGTTGTGACGTTTGATACACCCAAAGCACTCCTATGGTATCCGGGAGTTGCACAATCTCATGGTCTAAGGAAATGATACTTGACATTTTTAAAGCTCTAGCACACGAACTACACGATCTTGTTCTATGCTTAGTATTGGGTCTTAACCATCACATCATTCTCCTAATGATGTGATCATGTTATCAATGACATCCAATGTCCATGATCAGGAAACCATGACCATCTATTGATCATCGAGCTAGTCAACTAGAGGCCCACTAGGGACATGTTGTGGTCTATGTATTCACACATGTATTACGGTTTCCGGTTAATACAATTATAGCATGAATAATAGACAATTATCATGAACAAGGAAATATAATAGTAACCACTTTATTATTACCTCTAGGGCATATTTCCAACTGTCTTCCACTTGCACTAGAGTCAATAATCTAGTTACATTGTGATGAATCGAATACCCATAGAGTTTTGGTGCTGATCATGTTTCGCTCGTGGAAGAGGTTTAGTCAACGGATCTGCGACATTCAGATCCGTATGTACTTTACAAATATCTATATCTCCATCCTGGATGTATACACGAATGGAGTTGAAGCGGCGCTTGATGTGCTTGGTCTTCTTGTGAAACCTGGGCTCCTTGGCAATGGGAATAGCTCCAGTGTTGTCACAGAAGAGAGTCATCGGGCCCGACGCACTGGGAAATACTCCTAGGTCAGTGATGAACTCCTTCATCCAGACTCCTTCTGGTGCTGCTTCCGAAGCAGCTATGTACTCCGCTTCACATGTAGATGCTGCCACGATGCTTTGCTTGCAACTGCACCAGTTGACTGTCCCACCATTCAAAATGTACACATATCCGATTTGTGACTTGGAGTCATCCGGATCTGTATCAAAGCTAGCATCGACGTAACCATTTAGGACGAGCTCTTCGGCACCTCCATAAACGAGAAACATATCTTTAGTCCTTTTCAGGTACTTAAGGATATTCTTGACAGCTGTCCAGCGATCCACTCCTGGATCACTTTGGTACCTCCCTACCAAACTTATGGCAAGGTTCACATCAGGTCTGGTACACAACATGGCATACATAATAGAGCCTATGGCTGAAGCATAGGGGACAGTACTAATCTTTTCTCTATCACTCCTTGTAATACAGACAAGGACCGCTTCTTGGCCTTATCCATATTGAACTTCTTCAATATCTTGTCAAGGTATGTGCTTTGTGAAAGACCAATGAGGCGTCTTGATCTATCTTTATAGGTCTTGATGCCTAATATGTAAGCTTCTTCTCCAAGGTCCTTCATTGAAAGAACACTTATTCAAATAGGCCTTTATGCTTTCCAAAAGTTCTATATCATTTCCCATCAACAATATGTCATTCACATATAATATGAGAAATGCTACAGAGCTCCCACTCACTTTCTTGTAAATACAGGCTTCTCCATAAGTCCGTACAAACCCAAACGCTTTGATCACCTCATCAAAGCGAATGTTCCAACTCCGAGATGCTTGCACCAGCCCATAGATGGAGCGCTCGAGCTTGCATACCTTGACAGCATTATTAGGATTGACAAAACCTTTCGGCTGTATCATATACAATTCTTCCTTAAGAAAGCCGTTAAGGAATGTCGTTTTGACATCCATTTGCCAGATCTCATAATCATAAAATGCAACAACTGCTAACATGATTCGAACGGACTTCAGCATCGCTACGAGTGAGAAAGTCTCATCGTAGTCAATTCCTTAAACTTGTCGATAACCCTTAGCGACAAGTCGAGCCTTATAGATGGTCACATTACCATCCGTGTCAGTCTTCTCCTTAAAGATCCATTTATTTTCTATTGCTCGCCGATCATCGGGAAGTCCACCAAAGTACATACTTTGTTCTCATACATGGATCCTATCTCGGATTTCATGGCTTCAAGCCATTTGTTGGAATCCGGGCCCACCATTACTTCTTCATAGTTCGAAGGTTCACTGTTGTCCAACAACATGATTTCCATGACAGGGTTGTCATACCACTCTAGTGTGGAACGTGTCCTCGTGGACCTACAAAGTTCAGTAGCAACTTGATCCGAAGTTTCATGATCATCGTCATTAACTTCCTCCCTAGCCATTGCAGGCACCCCAGAAACATTTTCCTGTGCTACACTGCTCTGATGTTCGAGAGAGGGTACAATTACCTCATCAAGTTCTACTTTCCTCCCACTCACTTCTTTCGAGAGAAACTCTTTCTCCAGAAAGGATCCATTCTTGGAAACAAAGACCTTGCCTTCGGATCTGAGATAGAAGGTATACCCAATAGTTTCCTTAGGGTATCCTATGAAAACGCACTTTTCCGATTTGGGTTCGAGCTTTTCAGGTTGAAGTTTCTTGACATAAGCATCGCATCCCCAAACTTTCAGAAATGACAGCTTAGATTTCTTGCCAAACCATAATTCATACGGTGTCGTCTCAACGGATTTAGACGGTGCCCTATTTAAAGTGAATGCGGCAGTCTCCAATGCATATCCCCAAAATGATAGTGGTAGATTAGTAAGAGACATCATCGATCGCACCATATCTAGTAGAGTGCGATTATGACGTTTAGACACACCGTTACGCTGAGGTGTGCCAGGCGGTGTGAGTTGTGAAACAATTCCACATTCTCTTAAGTGCATGCCAAACTCGTGACTCATATATTCTCCTCCACGATCAAATCGCAAGAACTTTATTTTCTTGCCACGTTGATTCTCTACCTCACTCTAAAATTCCTTGAACTTTTCAAAGGTTTCAGAATTGTTTTTCATTAAGTAGACATACCCATATCTGCTTAAGTCATCAGTGAGTGTGAGAACATAATGATACCCACCGCAAGCCTCAACGCTCATTAGACCGCAAACATCGGTATTATTTCCAACAAGTTGGTTGCTCGCTCCATTGTTCCAGAGAACGAAGTCTTGGTCATCTTGCCCATGACGCACGATTCGCATGTGTCAAATGATTCAAAATCAAGAGACTCCAAAAGTCCACATGTATGGAGTTTTTTCATGCGTTTGACACCGATATGACCAAGGCGGCAGTGCCACAAGTATGTGGGGCTATCATTATCAACCTTACATCTTTTGGTACTCTCACTATGAATATGTGTAACATCATGTTCGATATTCATTAAGTATAAACCATTGACCAGCAGGCCATGACCATAAAACATATCTCTCATATAAATCAAACAACCATTATTCTCATATTTAAATGAGTAGCCATCTCGCATCAAAGGAGATCCCGATACAATGTTCATGCTCAAAGTTGGTACTAAATAACAATTATTAAGGTTTAAGACTAATCCCGAAGGTAGATGCAGAAGCAGCGTGTCGACGACAATCACATCGAACTTGGAACCATTCCCGACGCGCATCGTCACCTCGTCCTTTGCCAGCCTCCGCTTATCCCGCAACTCCTGTTTTGAGTTACAAATGTGAGCAACTACACCGGTATCAAATACCCAAGAGCTACTACGAGCGCAGGTAAGGTACACATCAATCACATGTATATCACACATACCTTTGACGTTGTCGGCCTTCTTATCAGGTAAGTACTTGGGCAGTTCCTCTTCAGTGGTCGTTTCCCTTGCAATGATAGCACCCAGTCTCAGGCTTGGGTCCATTCTTTGGCTTCTTCCCGCCAGCTGGTTTACCAGGCGCGCCAACAGCTTTGCCGTCTTTCTTGAAGTTCTTTTTACCCCTGCCTTTCTTGAAATTGGTGGTCTTATTCGCATCCAACACTTGATGATCTTTCTTGATGTCCACCTCTGCTGATTTCAGCATCGAATACAACTCGGGAATGGTCTCCTCCATCCCTTGCATGTTGTAGTTCATCACAAATCTCTTATAGCTAGGTAGAAGCGACTGGAGAATTCTGTGAATAACTGAGTCATCCAGAAGGTTAACTCCGAGCTGAGACAACCGGTTGTGCAACCCAGACATTCTGAATATGTGCTCGCTGACAGACCCATTCTCCTCCATCTTACAACTGAAGAACTTGTCGGAGACTTCATATCTCTCGACCCGGGCATGACATTGGAATACCAGTTTCAGATCTTGCAACATCTCATATGCTCCATGTTGCTCAAAACACTTTTGAAGCCCCAGTTCTAAACTATAAAGCATGCCGCACTGAACCAGGGAGTAACCATCAATACGCGACTAACAGGCGTTCATAACGTCTTGAGCTGTTGGGAAAACGGGTTCTTCACCTAGCGGTAAATCAAGGACATACATTTTCTTGGAAACTATGAGGATAAGCCTCATGTTATGGACCCATTCCGCATAGTTTCTTCCATCGTCTTTTAGCTTGGTTTTCTCTAGGAACGCATTGAAGTTCAGTTGGACATGTGTGTTGGCCATTGGATCTACAATATAGATTCTAAAGACAATTTTAGACTAAGTTCATGATAATTAAGTTCATCTAATCAAATTAATTAATGAACTCCCACTCAGATAGACATCCCTCTAGTCATCCAAGTGATACCTGATCCACATCGACTAGGCCGTGTCCGATCATCACGTGAGACGGACTAGTCATCAATGGTGAACATCTTCATGTTGATCGTATCTCCATACGACTCATGTTCAACCTTTTGGCCTCTCGTGTTCCTAGGCCATGTATGTACCTGTTAGGCTCGTCAAGTCAACCTAAGTGTTTTGCGTGTGTAAATTTGGCTTACACCCGTTGTATGCGAACATTAGGATCTATCACACCCGATCATCATGTGGTGCTTCGAAACAACGATACTTCGCAACGGTGCACACTTAGGGGGAACACATTTCTTGAAGTTTGAGTAAGGGATCATCTTATTTACTACCGTCGTTCTAAGCAAATAAGATATAGAAACATGATAAACATCACATGCAATCATATAGTGACATGATATGGCCATTATCATCTTGCGCCTTTGATCTCCATCTTCGGGGCACGACATGATCATCATTGTCACCGGCATGACACCATGATCTCCATCATCATGATCTCCATCATTGTGTCTTCATGAAGTACTTCTACTACTATGGCTAACGGGGCACGACATCACATGGCGTTGCATCTCATACAATAAATTAAGACAACTCCTATGGCTCCTGTTGTGTAATGCCCCAGATGTAACATTACATATTTGGAAACCTTGCCATGTTTGGATCCATGATGTCATGTATATGGAGTTATCATTTCATGTCTCCCCCTTTGCATCATGCCATCCATAGCATTCATGCCATTCTTGTGTTGTTGTTGTGTTGATCCATATGTGTGGTGTGATGATCATGTGGTGTGTGAAGTGGTGTGTAAAGCTTGGGTTTCAACTTTTCTTATTCTTCCAAAAACTAGGTTTCAACAAAACCCGTTCTTCTCTATTTTTTCTTGAGCTCAAGATTTACTTGATCTAAACCTGATTTCAAATTGTAGATCATTTAAAGCTTTTTCTTGTGGTTGTGGTGCTATGACTAGGGTGTTTTAAAACTTTGCTTAAGTGGGGTTATATTCACAAAATAGATATTTTGTTTTGTAAATATTTTAGTGCTCCAAAAATCATCTTGCTATTTTATTTATTTGGGTCATAATTCCCTTATGACTAGGGACATTTTATTTTTATTTTTGCAAACCTAGATTTCCCTAGGAGTTTATTTCTTGTTGTGTTTGGTTTAAATGGAAAAACCTAAAGGGTTTTTTCCTTTCTTTCTTTCTCCGGCACCAGCAGAGGGCCTTCTCCCTCCAGCAGGCCCATCTCTCTCTTTTCCTCGTGCGGCAGCCCAACTTCCCCCGTCCCTCTTCTTTCTGACGCCGTCTCCTTCCACTCTCCACTTTCTGTCAGGTTTAGAGAGAGAGAGAGAGATCGAGCGCGCCGTCATCTCACGGACGTCGAGGCCATCCCATCCGCCTATTTAATCCCCACCTCGACGTCTGGACCCTCTAGGGTTCCTCCTAGCCGCCGCCACCTCTCTTCCGATCTCTCTCCCTCTTCCCCCGTGAGGTAAGATCTAGTGTCAGTGAGGTTCAGAGTGCCGTCGCCGTCGATCCGCGTCCCTCCCGTCGTCGACAGCCTCTCCCCGCAGCGTCCGAAGCCTCCGCGAGCATGGGGTACCTCCCGCCGTCCCATTCCCATCGCTAGAGGGGTGGATCCCCCTCTCTCTAGCTCCCTCCACGGCGACTCCATCGGGCCGGAGCAGAACGCCGTCGAGCCACGCCTCTGCTTCCTCTTCTTCCTCTATGTCGTAGCAGGTCGTCCTCGAGCACTCCAGGGTGAGCAGCTCGTCATCTCCTTCCTCTCCCCCTCACGCGTAGAGTACCACGGCCGTAGCGTCGCCGTGTGTGTCACCGTCACTGCCGTGATGCTGTGCATTGGTGCGCCGCCGTAGCGGGCCTCCTCCTGTTGTGGTCGGCATGGGAATGGATCTCAGTGAGGTCCATCTTCCTCCCAGCGAGAGCCCGATGCCCAATTTGAGCTGTAGCCTCGCCGGCAACCTTCCCATGTTCCGTCCTCCGTCGATTGCTAGGAATAGCAGAGGGGGATACCTAAGAGGGTTACGTCCCCCTCTCTGTTAAGAAACGTTCGACTAGCAGAGTGGTAATAGTGTGTTTTGGCGCAGAGGTGCTCGAGGGTTTGAGTCCCAGAGGCGCCCCCTTTTTATTGTTTTGTGTTTTGTGGGAAGTAGCTTGACAAGAGCAGCTTAGCCTGCTTGTGATCCCTTCTCTGTCGAAGTAGTAGTGCTAGCCCAGTGGATGTGCAGTGTAGCTGCATATCAGGAGGTCTTGGGTTCGATCCCAATAACCCCCCCACTTTTATTTTTATTTTCCCATTTGTTGTTTTCAGTTATGTTTGATTTGTGCATTGCTTGGGCAGCAAGCTAGTGCCCCCTTTGGCTAGTTGTGTGTGTGTGTAAACATGCATGTGTGCATGTGTGGGCAAGTTCTTGTTGGTGTGTGTGTAGTTGCAGCATGTGTAGGTGGGTTCTAGTGTGTGCATGTGTGTGTGTGTGACACACACACATGATCTAGGTGTCATGGTTGCCTTAGTACGAGGGGTGTATCTTTAAACACCTAGGTATGTGTAGGTGTGTGTAGTTGATCTAGCATGTGTAGGTGCATAGTGAGTGCTTGCATGTATGTAGGTGTGTGGTTGGTGCTTAGGCACATGAGCATGAGGGCTAACCCCTCATGGTCACTACTAGGATTGTGTGATGTGGATGCAAGTGTAGGTGATGAGATAGTGAACATCACATGTGATAATGCACTATTTGGCCTTATGGATTTCTATGTAGTTTTTCGATTTAGCTTTGTGCCCACATGTTATATGCAAGTACCCAAGTATTATATATGTTTTGGGCGTAGAAACTTCCTAGGAATCCATTGGTGGAAGCAGATTTCACTTTGGAGAAACTTCATAAACTATCATTTTTCTGTCTTGATGCTATGTTTAGAGCTTGGTGCCATGTGGTGTGTTGGGCCTATCAGGATGAATCCTTGATGTGGCAGTAGTGGGTGAACCCCTCTACAACGTGGAGTCTTTGTTTTATACATAGGAGTTTATATGAACTTGTTGTGCCTTGTCAAAGTTGACACTTGACTGAAATTTTCAGCTTAGTGAAAATCTTTGATTTTCACTAAGTCTGAGAAACTGTTGTTATTTTCTTCCGTTGTTGTTTTGGTTGCACAAGCTCATGTGTTGGGAATCAGCCCATGCAACAAACTAAGGTTTGCGAGCTTTTGGGTTTGTCTAGCTCTCTGTTAAATTTCATGCACTTTCACTTCCTGTAGACATCATTTTGGAGGCTGTCAAAATGCTTCAGAGCATAAGCAGCTAGTGAAAATCTGAGATTTTAACTAAGTCCTAGAAATCTGTTATGTTTGTCCAAGTTTGTGTCCATAGATCTTCTTGTGTGTGATGCCTTTGCAGTAGCTTCTTGCTCAGGCTTGTAGAGCTTTTGAATGGCTTTTGCCACATATCTTGTTTGGCTCATTTGGGTGGTTGTAGGTACTTTGAATGTTGTAGGCAAACTGCTATGATGTTGTTTAGGACAGATTGCATGTTTTAGTTGTTTTGAAACTTGTGTGAGTATTGTTGGTGGTGTGGTGAGTTTCTTTGCACCACCCCACCTATATTTGTTTGTTTGATCATGTGGCAACCTAGGAACACCAGAAGAGTGTCATTGGAGTGTGCTCGTGGATGATTTGACCCGTAGGACTCCATATCTTGTTTCATAGTTTCCGTTGATCCGTAGCTTCGTTCTCAACGTTCTTTATATGTTTTTGCATCATTTCCTCGTGATGCACCTGTTCATTCCATCCTCATGCATGTCAAGATAGCTTAGTGTGAAGTTATGTCCAGAAGTTTATCTTCTCATCTCATGCATATGCAAGTGACTAGAATAGTGATGCATGCTTCCTTCTCATCTCTTGCATCATATTGCTTGTTGCATCATGTTGTGTTGGTGTTCATTGGCTGTTATTTTGATCTTGGGTAGCACCAGGATCGGAGAGCGAGTACGTGGATTCTGGAGAGTACGTGCAGGACGATCAAGAGCAGTTCCAAGCTGAAGAAATGACACGCAAGATGACCGTGACCTTGATACCGTATCTAGCTTTGTTATGCTTAGAATCACGTTTCCTTTGATAAATGCTCGCCGCCTACCACTTGATATAATTGCCTCCTAATATTGCCATGAAAACCCAAACAGCTTCCCCTCCTAGTTAATGTTGTTTGGCTAAGTAGGCTTGCTCAGCTTCTAATGATTAGCTTTGCTAGTTGCAGGTGCCAGCTGTCTCATGTCAACTTGAGTATTTTGATATCATTATGTTTAAACTGCTATCAAATTAATGCACCTATATACTTGGTAAATGACGGAAGGCCTAGCCTTTTGCCAGGTGATTTGTTCCGTTATTTTCGCCTTAGTTTCGGCTACCGGTGTTTGATTCCATAACTGATCGCTTCTAACACGTTCGGGGTTGTTATGGGCACCCCCTTGATAAATCGTGTAGTGTTAAGGCTTGTCCGGCACGACCCAACACTGGTTTTAATCTGCTAATCACTTAATAATAATTTGCATAGGATATAGCTACCCCGAGGATTTAATCAACAAGCCGGGCCAGTGCTCCTCATGAGTGTTGGTCCAACCTAGAGCAGCTTATTACGCTCACCGGGGCAACTCGGTGTTTTGGCGTGGTAACCATCGCTCATCCATCGTGTCGTGAGACTGAGATACGCGGCTCTTATCGGGGTCATCGACACGACGAGAGGTCCTGCTAGATTTGTCTTACCTTAGCGATATATCTTGCGTATAGGAATCCCGGTGACACTTTGGGTCTCTTCAAAGTTGGAGCACCCCTGCAGGGTTTAATCTTTCGGAAAGCCCTGTCGGCGGTTATGTGGCAACATGGATAATTTGTTAACATCCGGTTCTAGATAACTTGAACTAACTCTGATAAAACTGCGAACTGTATGCATAACCGTGACTGTCTATTTCGAAGACCTCTCTTCGATCGGGAACATGGTGGGGTTATGTTTGACGTAAGTAGGTGTTCAGGATCACTTAGTAATCACCCAGTCTTCGACCGCTCGTGTAGACCACCATATCGATAACTCTGATATTCGTAAATTAGCCACCATAAATGCTTAGGATGCTGCAACCTAAACACTGAACCTTCCTCACCCAATAACTTGACTAGTTTCGGTACCAAGGTCATCCGATTGTTGAGTCCCCGTGGCTCACAGTTTACTACAACACCCCAACAGGTAAAGGTACACCCGACGCAGGGGATCCAGATGGCACGCAGCTGGCATGGCAGTACGATGAGGAGAACGACCGTCTGTACGTGAACTACCGAGAAGACTGAGGTCGTGGTCGTGATCGTGGGCGAGCATTCGGGATATCATAGTCTTTTCCTTGTTTTATGTAGCCCGTAGCGGGACTATCTTGTCTGAATAATTGTGTGGATGTAACTCTGATATATTACTATGTGAGATGGCAAATGTATGCCCTATTTGTCAATCTTAATTTAAGTTTTTGCTATGATTATCTCGTTTGCGAAACGCTTCGATGCGCCCCTTTCCCTTTTGGGGCATCGTCCCCTAAATAGGAAAGGGTCGCATCTTAGTCATTACAAGTTGGTATCAGAGCAGTACCGACCTAGGATCCCCCTTGATTGATCGAACTTGGCCGAGTCGAGTCTAGTAAAACTAGTTTGAGTCTAGTTATATATCGGAGAGTAGGATTCCTTTTTCTCCACTTCTTTGCTCTAGTGAGGAATCTTGACGTAATAGTTTATTCTACTCATCTTCTCACTCAAAAAAAAAAATTAGGATCACGCGGAAATTCTTGGAATCTATATGATGTCAATGTGATGGAGTTCTTTCTTGGTGCCTCCTGTCTGACTTGATTTCTTTCGGGGAGTTGAGCTCCAGGGGATTTTTGAGCACATCGCTATCATTCAGATTTCTTAGTATCTCAGGACGAAGGATGTTCGAAATTGCTTCAATACTAGTAGTGGCGAGAGGAGTCCGCCTTCCCCAGTACTGGTGCAGAGAGTTCCGGATGTATCGCCATACTTTGTATTGTTGTGATTACGAGTGTGTCAGATAGATGAGTTTCCGAGATTCTGGTTATGTGTTGACGGATGTGATACACTGGACGGGTTAGTATAGGACTGAGTGATATATTACTCGTTGTATCCGTGGACCAGATTGCATGACCAGAAATTTCGGGAGTTCTTAGATGGGAATTCAAGTAGTTGCTTGTAGGACAATCTTCCAACAAATGCATCATGTTAGGTTGGGGTTCGACATCTAGTGGATTCGTTTGTTCACGGTCAACTTACAGCGGTTCTCGTTGTGTCTTAAAGAGTCCTTGTAGCTTGCTACGACTCGGGGACGCTTCGTATGTCGTGTGCACTGCCTTGCACAGGATGTCTACTGTAAGGATCGAGCCCGTGCGATCCTGTCCACGTAAATATCGGACCAAATCTCTCTCATGAGTTTGTTCTGGCTTGTTTCATAAGCATCATCCCGTTGTTTTGTTGGAATATGGTAATTCGAGTTGCTTCGATGTCAAATGGTGATTTCATATCTTTTTTCTAAGACATGTTCTCATATTCTTATGAGAATGCAAATTATTTTCCTCAGTCAAGTTGTCTTATCAAATCTTGTCAACCGGAGTCGTCATATCAATTCTTTTTCAACCGGTGTGCTTCTCTTCAAGTAAATTATATCCTCCCCAATTTGTCAAGATCAATCTCTCTTTTCTGTCAGGAGTTGTCTCATCTGTCCCAAGTGTTCTTTTGTTTTCCCCGCCCTCCCGCCCTTTTTCTTCAGTGATTGGATTTCATCCTGCTGCATGTCATTTCGTTGTTGCTTTTGTTATCTTTTCTTTTCTCTCTTATACGGTGATTCCTTGTGAAGATTCTCAGGAGTTCTAGTTCATCATTTCTTCAATCTTGTTATCTTTTCCAGTGAATTCAATTCAGTTATCCGTGGTTGTCATATCCTTTTCTTCCTTTAAATTATTTCCTGTGTTGGAAATTCTTATCAACCTATCTTGTTATTCATTCCTCTCTTTTATATCCGGGGTGCTGAAGTTATCTCAGAAGTTTCTTGTTTTCAGTTCTTTTAATTATTTCGAGGTTCTCAACCTCATCAAGTTTTCTTTTTACCAGTGTAACATCTCTCTTTCTGAGCAATATTTTCAATGGTGGTTTCTTTGAGTGGGCCCATAACCCACAGGTTCTTTCCCAGGATCTCATCTGGCTCTTGTAATCTTTCCGGAGTTCTCTAATTATTTTCAACTATGACGTAAGTATGAATTTCATCAGTCATATTCCTTCTTCAAGATCGCTTCAAATTTATTTTCGTCATTGGCTCAACTATTCCTTGTTCTTATTCCGGAGTGTCTCGGTAATTCTTGGTGGTGTTCTCCTCCTCATTTTCAGCTTGGAAAACCGAAGGAGTGTTCATCTCATATCTTGGTCCGTTCGCGTGAAGATTCATAATTTTAGCTTTCTCGCATCTTCTTCAATTGTTTACAATCATGAATAATCCCTTTCTTGCTATCCGGTGCATTATTGAGTTGTTTTCATTCTTGACCCTCTGAAGGCCACCATTTCAGAAGATTTCTTCGTTCTCAGCTTTTAGCTTTCATCCTCAAATTCTTCTCAATTGTTGTCTCTTCGTTCGTGTCTCAATTATTCCGGTGCCTTGTTCAAGTTTTTCTCTCAGGTGGCTCATGATCTATTCATTCATTCATGTTCGTCTCATTCGTTTCAATTCTTACCGGTGTCTCCTTCAAGACTTCTTTAAGTTTGTGCTCATGTCTCTCCTCAATCATTTCTAGAAGAATAAGTGGTATGCTAAATCCGTTGCTTGTCATCAATTAAACTTGATGAAGGATAAGCTTAACATAATTCTTATTCTTGTTCATAGTGATCTGAATTCTTCTTTTGGAGTGGCTCATGATATCAATTCTTTTCTCAAGTGCTTATCTTTCTTTTCCGAAGTTCCAAGTTCTATCAAGTATCTCCTTGAGAAACTTCATCAAAATCATTGCAAGGACTTTTATCTTATTCTTTCATCATTTCATTCCGGTGTTCTCCAAGAGGTTCGTCATGGTGGTGCATCAAGGTTTCAATTCTTCTCAAGGTGTTCTTCAAGATTTTGTGATAGTAGTTCTCAATTTCTTCTTCGTTTGTTTCTTCCAAGATCTAGTTTATATTCTCTTGTTCCAGAATTGTGGTGATGTTGCTCATTTGGGTCAATCATGTTGTTCTATCAAGATCATGGTGTTCCCTTGTTCTATTTAGTTGTTTGTTATGAATCTTGTCTAATTCTTCCATCTTATCGAATTTTTGTCCCCTTTTCCTACCGAAGTGCTGCTAAAATTTTCCGTGAATTCTTGCTTGTTTCTCATATCATTCCTCATCTCTTTGCAACCTTCAACGATCGTTGGTTTCACTCGTTTGTCAAAGAAGCAATTAAGTTTTACCTCTTGCTCTTTCTCTTCCCCCATTTTCATTCTTGGATCTCGATCTTGTAGTGTAGGAGAGTTGTGACAGCCCGAGACCGACGTTCCAAAAGATTCCCCTTTTATTCCGTTTTCGTCATGTGATTATTTTTATTTGTCGCATCATCATCACATCATGTGCATCATCCACATTGCATCGGCATCCCGTTGCCGCCAGTTTTCAAAAGTTGCATCCGTTATTAGTTGTCGGTTCTCTTCGTGTTCGTCGTTGCCCGTCCTGAGCCCGACCACACTCGCACGCGCCCGCGGCATCGTCAAATCTTGTTTTTAAAAGTGCGCGTAAAACTTTCTCTAATTGGGGTGAAACTAGACGTGCGGTCTTATTTAGTTATAGGTAGGCCGCCTACCAATTTTCGTCGCAATTGGAGTCCGCCTCGTACCCGAACAGTCGATCGTAGCGGCACCGTATTCGGTCTATCGTCGGACGTTTTATCGGTGTTTCAAAATACGTTGCCGGGTGCCCGTTTTCCCTCTCATCTCCGGCTAACCTACTCTACACAGCCACTTACCCGTCTCCGCGTGCGAAACCGCCCGATTTAGATCGCGCGGTTGAAACCGGGGCGAAAAACTGCTAAACCTAGCCCCCTTTCCCTATTTAAACAGCCCCCCTTCCTAATCTGGACCCTAACCCTCTCTCTCCCTCGATTTCCGCGCCCTCCTAATCCTAGCCGCCACCTGGTCGCCTCCCACCTCCCACCAGCGCCCCAGCCGCCGCCAGGGCCCGCCGAACCCAGATATGGCCTGCCCGGGCCTGATCCAGGCCAGCACCGCCGCCGCCAAACGGCAGCTCAAGGGGAGGAGCCCCCGAGCCTGCTCGTGCCGAGCACCAGTAGTCGTCCCGCTGCCACCGGCCAGCCTGCACGCCGTCGCTCGTCGCGCTGCCTCGCCTGCCTGCACCGCCGGTCGCCGGAGTGCTACCGCGCCGCCCCGCACCTCTTCTCCAGTCGATCTGGAGCCTCGAGATCGTCAGGAACGGCCGGATCTGGGCAGCCCCGCCCGAGATCGGGTCAGCCTCGCTCCATCCCGGCCGGCGCCATCCGTGCTTCGCCTCGCCGCCTCGTGGAGACCCCGTGCTCCCCGCCGCCGCCTCCTGTCCAGCCGGGCGAGGAGCACGACGAGGACGACCCCAGCGAGATCGCCAGCGCCTGGGCCGGCCAGCGCGAGCAGTGCCCCAGGGCCCAGCGACCTCCCGCCTTGCCCCTGGGCCGACCTCCCTCCCTCGGCCCTGCAGCAGTCCAGGCCTGCCAGCCACCCCGTGCCAGTCTCTCGTGGCCCTCGGTCTCCCTGGGCCGAGCCCACTTCAGTGAGTCCTCCCCCCCCCCCCCGAGCCTCTAATTTCCGCTCTTGGCGCAGTTTAGTAAAGTGTCGCCCGCTGAGCACTATTGGGCCAGCCAGTTTTGGCCCAATTACATTTTAGGTTTTCCTGCGATTTATTATTTTCAGGAAATACTAGATAGTTTTGAACGCCCGTATTTAATTAACTGAGCGTCGGATTGAGATGATCTATATATGAAACTTGTGTAGTTTTCCGCGTGGATTCATATTTTCCAACTTGCATGCATGTTTGAGTTAGTTTGGCCCACCGAATGCCTAGAAACGTGTGCTGTCCTATTATGTTTTTATTCCGTAGTTATTTTTCGTGCGTGTCCGGATTGCTCAAACCCCGTAGATAAAATGCTCATGTTTTAGGAACCCTTTTGCCATGTATTTTAGAGTAGTTGTTTGTATTTTTGCACGTAGGATTCCGTCGCTAGTTTATTGTACCGTGTTTAGGACATAATCTCGCATATACGTGTGGCCATATTATTGTTGTGCAACCCTACATGTTATATATGTTTTCGGGGTAGAAAAATCCATAGAATATAACTGTGCAATTAGTTTTAGCTTTTTAGCAAGTTAGTGCTATTGATATTTTGCCGTGATGCCCTTTGGTTTATTTTGTGGGATTTCATACGTGCATGATACGAAGGAGTTGTCAACTAGAGTTATGCTCTTGGATGTTTAGTCTAGCCTCTGGTAATTTTGGTTGCCATAGAAATCCATGTTTAGGTGTGGTTTGCTTGCTCTCAACTTGTTAGGAAATAGTGTTGTTTTGGAGATGCTGAAATATTTCTAAGTCTGAAATCTGTTATATTTTGTTGTTGTCTTGTCATGATTTTATCTGATGTTCTATAACTCTTTTGAGGTTGGTGCAATGGAGTTATTTGTAGACTTTAGGATTCTCTAGCATGTTGTGGATTTTCATGCCATTTGGAGTCATGTAGCTTATGGTTTTTCTGTTGTCAATATGCCTTCAGATCGAAAACTGCACTTTTATAAACTGTGTTTTTCACTAAGTCTGAAACTGTGTGTGAGAAGCCATTTTGTGACTTCTTTTCCTAGTATCCATGCTTCCTTGCTAGGTGTTATAAGTTGCATGTGGTAGTGCATCTTGCCCTCTATCGTCTCATGCCTTGGTTGAGTATATTGGTTTTGTGTAGCTCGTACTTGTGGGGTGTAGAAAATGCTATGTGCCTGATTTTGGCAGATTGTAGTGATTTCTTGTTTAGCTCGTAGTTGTTGAACGTTGCTCCGTTTTGATCGTGTTCTACATGAAACTTGCTTAGAATCTCATGTAGTTTCATATTATCTTGATGGTTGTGTGTTTTGAAATGTTGTGGATGGCATTTGCACACATATTGTATTCATGCCATCATATCTTGCGGTGTTCGTATCTTTTGTTTCGTAGCTCCATTGGAGATGTTCTCTATCTGTAAATTGCTTGTAACGACGCGTAGAATCACGTGAACCTATTTTTTTGCTATTTAACGAATATTGAAAAGTGTTAGTTCAGATCTGGACAGAATTGTAAATTAACATGTGAGGTCGTTTCGGAGGTGCTATATGTCATTTCCGACCTCATTTAAAATGCCTAGATAGGTAGTTTAATTACGCTTCACCTCTTGCCATGTTTAACCACATTTCATATTGACGAGTACCTAATCGGTATAGAACTAAATAACCCGTACGTGGAGTTGTTGTCATACTCATCGACATGCAAGTTGTGAATCCTATTACAAGAACATGATCAATCTCATACATCACATATATATCATCACATCCTTTTGGCCATATCACATCACATAGCATACCTTGCAAAAACATATTAGACATCCTCTAATTGTTGTTACAAGTTTTACATGGATGCTATGGGTTTCTCGCAAGAATGTTTCTTACCTACGTCACAGCCACAACGGTGATATGTCAATTTCTATTTACCCTTCATATGGACCCCCTTCATCGAATCCGATCCGACTAAAGTGGGAGAGATAGACACCGCTAGCCACCTTATGCAACAAGTGCATGTCGGGCGATGGAACCAGTCTCACGTAAGAGTACGTGTAAAGTCGGTCCGGGCCGCTTCATCCCATGATGTCGTCGAATCAAGATAAGACTAGTAGCGGTAAGAAAATTGACCAAATCACCGCCCACAACTACTTGCGTTCTACTCATGCATAGAATCTACGCATGATCTAGCTCGGATGCCACTGTTGGGGATCGTAGTAATAATTCAAAAAAAATCCCTACATCACACCAAGATCTAACTAGGAGAAACCAACAACTAGAGAGATAGAGCATCTTCATACCGTTGAAGATCGCAAAGCGGAAGCGCTACTATGAAAGCAGTCGATGGAGTCGTACTCGCGACGATCTGATCCAAACAACGAATGTTCGGTGTCTCCGCGTTCAATACACCTACAGCCCGGGGACGTCTCCTCCTTCTTGATCCAACAAGGAGGGAGGAGAAGTTGAGAGAGAACTCCAGCAGCACGACGGCGTGGTGGCGATGGAGTTTGTGCTCTCCTGCCGGGATTCCCAAGCACCGCGGAGGAGGAGAGGTGGAGAGGTAGGGCTGCGCCGAGGGATAGAGAGACGTGTGTTTGCAGCCCTCCAATACCTCCACTATATATAGGAGGGAGGAAGAGGGGGGTGCGGACAGCCATAGGGAAACCCTAGGTGGTGCGGCATCCCTAGATGGAGGAGGGGTCGCGCCCTAGGGGGTGGCTTGCCACCCAAGGAAGCCCCCACGCCTAGGGTTTGGCCCCCCATGCACCTTGAGCCTCCTCCTAGCCTCGCACCAGCTCACCAGCGACTGGTTTCCTTCCCTGTTCATCCCATGTAGCCCTCCGGGACAGATGGACCCTCCGGTGGACCCCCTGTACCCTTTCAGTGCTCCCGGTACAATACCGATAAACCCCGAAACTTTTTCGGTGGCCAAAAACAGACTTCCCATATATAAATATTTACCTCCGGACCATTCCGGAACTCCTCGTGATGTCCGGGATCTCATCTGGGACTCCGAACAACCTTCGATAACCACATATACAATTCAAATAACAACTCCAGCATCACCGAACCTTAAGTGTGTAGACCCTACGTGTTCGGGAACCATGCAGACATGACCGAGACATCTCTCTGGCCCATAACTAACAGCGGGATCTGGATACCCATGTTGGCTCCCACATATTCCACGACGATCTCATCGTATGAACAACGATGTCGAGGATTCATTCAATCTCGTATGCAATTCCCTTTGTCTACAGGTATGATACTTGCCCGAGATTCGATCATCGGTATTCCTATACCTTGTTCAATCTCGTTACCGGTAGGTCTCTTTACTCGTTTCGTAACCCATCATCCCGTGGCTAACTCCTTAGTCACATTGAGCTCATTATGATGATGGATTACCGAGTGGGCCCAGAGATACCTCTCTCTCACATGGAGCGACAAATCCCAGTCTTGATTCGTACCAACCCAACAGACACTTTCAGAGATACCTATAGTGCACTTTTATAATCACCCATTTACATTGTGACGTTTGATACACCCAAAGCACTCCAACGGTATCCGGGAGTTGCACAATCTCATGGTCTAAGGAAATGATACTTGACATTATAAAAGCTCTAGCAAACGAACTACACGATCTTGTGCTATGCTTAGGATTGGGTCTTGTCCATCACATCATTCTCCTAATGATGTGACCCTGTTATCAACGACATCCAATGTCCATGATCAGGAAACCATGATCATCTATTGATCAATGAGCTAGTCAACTAGAGGCTCACTAGGGAAATGTTGTGGTCTATGTATTCACACATGTATTACGGTTTCCAGTTAATACAATTATAGCATGAATAGTAGACAATTATCATGAACAAGGAAATATAATAATAACCACTTTATTATTGCCTCTAGGGCATATTTCCAACATTCTATCCGGCCACCGTACGTACTGCTCATCCAGTAGTGCCGTGAGAAAGAGATATGTGTGGCTTCTATTGGGATCTGGCCTGCGGTGCGGCCTTGCCAGATTTTTTTAACCTTTCTCAAACATCTTGTGCGTGGGATTCCGAGGATACTTTGGGCTATCCCGAGGTTGAGGTTTCCTATCATAATTGTCGAGGAGACTAAGGTTTTTTGTGGTTGAGGTTATTCCACGCAGCTTGTGGTAGTTTGTGATGGACTAGTTGGAGCATCCGTGCAGGGTTAAATGTTTCCAAGAGCCGTGCACGCGGTTATGTGGCAACTTGGAAACTTTGTTTAACACCCGGTCATAGCAAACTTGAAGTTAACTTAATTAAAATATGCCAGCTGTGTACGTAACTGTGACTGTCTTTTCTCGTGAGCTCTGTATCCGAGAGAGGACATAGTGGGGTTATGAATGACTCGTAAGTAGGTGTTCAGGATCATTTCTTGATCATTATTAGTTCACATTCGTTTATGTGTAGATCACCCCCTCTTATTCTTGTACTCGTAAGTTAGCCACTCAAAGAAATGTGTAGTGCTTGCTATAGCCTCACCACTTAACCATACCTCACCCATTAAGCTTTGATAGTCTTGATGCCTTTGTAAATGAGATTGTTCAGTCTATGTGGCTCATAGATTACTACAACAACAGTTGCAGGTACAGTTAAAGCGGTACTGTGATGTGAGAGCGATGCTTGTTTGATTTGGAGTTCTCTTCTTCTTCATCATCCATCTAGGATGAGTTCCAAGCCGGCAGCCTGGGATAGTAAGTATAGGCGTCATTTTATCATTTGATTTCGTTTGTAGTCGGACCCTGCTCTTCTACATGATGATTGAATGTATTGTTGTATTGATATGTTCATGTTGTAGCGTGTGGCGAGTGTAAGCCAATTCCATGTACTCATCTCTTCTTTACATGTACTTCTAACGATATCCATTTTTGCGAAACGACGAGATGCGCTTCTATCCACGTCGAGACCCTCATGCCAAAATAAGGATAGGATCACATCTTGGACGTTACACTCACGTACCATTGCAAGATATTGATTTTTGTAACTATTTCTTCTGCCCTTAGTTTCTTTAGTTTGTTGCATCATTAGGAAATCACATGCAACCATATTAAATGAGAACTCGCTGTTTGTCACATGTCCACTCGATAAACTTTGGTTTACCTCCGACTTATTTGAGAGTTCCGTATTGTAGGCATCTACTTTAATGTGTATGTTTCTTGAAAACCCGAGCATTTGATAGTACCTAGTAACATCTTGGTGTGGCGTTTAAGTCAAATTCATGACTTTTTGGACTATGGAAAAATCCCATCAGTCTTTGTAATTAAATAAACATCGACATAACTATAACTATAGTGCATGTAAAATGGAGAAGTTCATGGGATAACACTTGTTATTTTCTTGCTTGATCTCTATGATTAGTGGTAGGCATGTGTTTAACTCCACTAATGACATGATTCATAGGTGCTTATCCGTTCTTTATTTGTTCCTTCTTGTGTTTTAGTCTGAAAACCAACGTTCATTGGGTAGTTCCATATAACCTGGAGGCCTTTTACCTATTTCAGATGTATGATTTCATAAAAGTGGACATGTTGGATCACCCTAAAGATGGAACGAATATCACATTGCTAGATATAATTATCTTCTCATTCTAGGCACACGTAAAGCAACCAGAAGAATAAAACGAGTATTATTGCTCCAAAGTGTTTTATAGGACTGGAGAAATGGAATGAGCTTTTCTGATGCATGTCAAACTTGTTTTCTTTTCTTGGAGTATGATGAATAGGAAAGGGGAAAAGGGAGAGGAGCTCAAGAAAGCAAAGAGGGGGAAATTAGGCAAGCCAGCGGCAAGGTAAGGTATCACTTTCAATTTGTAATTCAGTTAAATAATGGTCTTATGTTTTAAGTGTAGCTTGACTGAAACCAGTAAATCTATTTTACTCCATATTGTTGTAGCTTCCTTACAAATCCATCTCATATTTAGAAACCAAGATTAGTTGAGACTACAAGATTTAAAACATCTTACTATTGATACAAAATATATTGAAATTCAGGTAGAGGTAAGCAGACATTTTAGGAGTCATGCTTGCTTCAACAAATATGTTCTGGACAGCGTCGAACAAATCTTTACATCACCACTAAATCATGCTCTTCGCCATGACCCAGGACCACCTCTACACCACCCACGCCCACCTCGACCACATCGTGATCATTTGAGGGTTAGCAATATTTTCTTAATTATGCCATTTTATACTCTCGATTAGACTGCAAAGTAAGGTGAGATGCACTATTCTTCGCTATTTCAGTGTTCCCATATGCTCTAGTACTGACTTACTATTGTTTCTACGATGTGATAACACCACATCTTTCTGATGAGAATTAGTGACACATTCTTATATTTCCACATTCACATCAACTTGCACTATAGAAAGAACATTAGTAGATCTCTTATTACATGGTATACTCATAACTTTTCAGGGTGGTCTTTCAGTGTATATAGCAACCTGTACCTACATGCATAAGGAATGGTGTTGAGGAGATGCTCACAAATCCATCGTAGAGTAGTCGAATTGAGCTGGAAGTTGTATTAGCTGTTCTTGATTTGGATATGTAGTTCATTTCACCATTGACCCTTTTCTTTTTTCCTTTTATACTTTTTTTAGTGCAGCGTTTATTTTCCAAGAGAAACATATGAAGTACACAATGACCTTGTTGCCACACCATTTTAGATTCACCATACTGTACCCAGCCAGGTAGTGTTCCTTGACTCAATTGAATAATATAGTTACTCAACATGTAGTTATTGAACAAATGTTACTGCTTATTGCCCAACTTTTTCCTTGTGAATACCATTAAGCGCTAAATTATATACTCTCTTAAAAGTAAGATGGAAAAATAATATGCTCACAAATAATAAAACAAGAGCAATCAGGCTCTAAGGTGAACTTTTGTTGCACTCTCCATAAGAAATGTTTCTTATGTTGTAAGTCGTAACTCATATCATGTTGTACCCAAAATTTGCCTTTACCGGGGACACAATATCTGATTTTATTCTTGACCCACGGAATGTGGATACCTTGAGAGCGAAGTTCTTATAACTCAGGAATTGACTTTAATGTTGCTGTGTTAAAAGTTTTCTTTTCTTAAAACATTTTTAGAGTGTCAAGTTCTTTTCATTCACTCTACAAACAGCCAAACCTAGCCAAATTGTTTGTCCCCGATGTACTTACATTATTAGATAGGGTGAAAAAATGCGTAATTGATAGAGACGAGGGTGTCATGATCTTTCGATGATATGGTGGTTATCGATTTGGTGGAGATGAATTTGATGATCTCACTACAAACGTGCATGACGTTGCGCCTTAGCAATCGTTAAACCAACTCCAAGAGGTTATTGACCACGTCGGAGCACAATCAGCGTGACCACGAAGGTATCTTCCTACAAGCAATCGAAGAACAAGCAAAAAATATGATAAAAGCAATCTGAATATTGCGAATATATATGAAGTATTGTTAAGGGTGGGGATCCGAAAGTGGTCTTGTATGGTCAATGGACACAAACGAAGTACACGGAGTTGCAATGGCTAACTTTTAACTAAACAAATCCCAAGCAAAAAGCTACTAGGTTGATCTACTTATATAGGAGCAAGGGGTGGCGGCCAAGGATGTGGGAGGACCTCCCAAGGCAGCCTAAAACTAACCCTAGGTCGTACAAGGCCTATGGGCCCATGTGGAGGTGATGCAATACCTTTGGACTTGTAGTTTGACTCGGATTCTGGTGCAACGTTAGATTGTTTCGTCAATATCTCCATGCTCCAAACGGATTTTAAGGTGATTCCAATTGGGCTGGAATGTACATAAGATCTACTTTACAACAAAACATGAATCACCCAACTCGAAGTCCATATGAAAAGGTTGTTGACGTTTTGAGATAGTTATGTCTATGCAGTCCGAATCTGAGTCCAGAACGTGAGAGACTTGGACTTTATCTTCTCTTGGGCTAAAAGTGACATGAGAGAACTTATTGAACAACACATAATAATTTCCTTTGTTGTGAGAGGACTTCTTGAACAACACCTAATCATTTCTTATTCATTTATCTTCACACGTGGTTTGTGCAAGCGTTCGACAATTCTGCATTTAGGCATGGAATAAAAATAGGTGAAGTATTTTTGTATAACATAAATTAATTATCGCATATTATTATAAGTAATCAGCTCACAAAATGCAAATATGAAATATCTTTGGTCATATCCAAGGTATCCATGTCCTCATCAGTAATGCTATGAAATTGACCACATTTAGCGATTTGATATTGTGATGGAGCATGAAACTCACCGTTATTTTGGTTTTTGGATTACAATTTTGTAAGGTGTGTCGCCTTCTTGGCTGACTACTAATACAAAATGCATGTTTCAAATTACCCATAATTTTTTTATGTAAAAAAATCAGCCAGTTTGTTCTGAATCATTTGTACATAACTGAATTCTATGCTTATTAGTTAGCAGTGATAAAAACTAATTCAGTTCTGCTACAATCTTAATTCATGCATGTGCGCCATTTTCATTGGTTGTATGTAGATATAAGAAGACAATGTTAAATTTATGGCAAAATCAATATTTCTATTAAATCTTGCTTCTTACTGGATCAACAACTATAATTTAGTCACCTTAAATTCTTACACAACAGTGATGTTTTCTAGAAAATACGTGTCATGCTTGATTGTTTTACTTTTATGTGCTAGATAAAGACATGGCGACTTGCATATGATATGTTGGAATAGCAATAACAAGCGCATCAATTTGCTTTAAGTGCTTTCATCCAAGAGTATGTGTATGGTGAATGCTTTTCAAATTTGATCCATGTTCAGTTAGGCGCATATTTTACGACATAATCCCGTCCTAACATATATGTCGTTTTGATTTCAATTTTTCTTGGAGATTTCTGGATAGTTGTGGAATACCCGGATTATGCTAAAGTGATCATTGTAATTAAGCTACAGTGATGACCATGATCAATGCCTAATCACTTTGCTAAACAGTGGTTGATCACTTTAAACTTCATATCTCATTTCAAATTCCACCTTTAAAGGCAATTAAAATTTATTGTGGTAATTAAGATCCCCAAACTACAAAGGAAAGAATGTTGCACCTTTTACAAAAATTTCAAAACAAATAATGTTAAGGAAAACAACATCACCTATTCGCTGGTGTGGACCCCACCATACAAAACACAAGCTTAAAGCATTTAAAAGTGCTCCTAAATTCAAATGGAAAATTAAAACAGATTCCAAAAATGCCCAAACTTGGTGTGGCCATGCAAAATATTGCAAGATATTTATTGGACCTTGTTACACATTTTTTTCTATAGAGAATTAATGCAAAAAGTAAAAAAAAGGGAAAAACATAAATAGAAAGAAAAAAGTAAAAAACCTCCACTCCCCTCGGCCTCGGCTCACCTCGCCGGCTCAACCGGCCAGCTCCCACAAACCCTAACGCCCACCTAACCCACCCCCACTCCCCCCTCACATCGTGATCCTCTCCCCCGTGGCGGTGCCTGCCCCTCCCCATCGCACTGTCGCCCGCATAGAGAGAGTGCGCTCGCTCGCCCGCCCTGCTACTGCGACAACAGACCTTCCCTCGCAACGGTGCCAGGAATCCTGCTGCTACGGGCTATGCCTATAGGTACTTCCTTGGCAAATATGCAAAGGACTTCCCCGCGGCCTTGGAGCCTTGCGTTGGTGTTCCCTTGAAGAGGAAAGGGTGATGTAGCACAGCGCCGGTAAGTATTTCCCTCAGTTTGAGAACCAAGGTATCGATCCAGTGGGAGGATCGCGTCAAGTCACAAGTACCTGCACAAACACAAAGAGCTTGCACCCAACGCTATGAAGGGGTTGTCAATCCCTTATAGATTGTTTGCAAAGTGAGAACTGAAAGCAAAAAGTTAACAAAGCAAAGTAAAAGTGAAAGTGGAGACGATAGTTGTGAATAGACCCGGGGGCCGTAGTGTTCACTAGTGGCTTCTCTCGTGAAAGCAAGTAGACGGTGGGTGAACGAATTACTGTCGAGCAATTGATAGAACCGCGCAAAGTCGTGACGTTATCTATGGCAATGATTATATCTATAGGCATCACGTCCAAAACAAGTAGACTGATACTTTCTGCATCTACTACTATTACTCCACACATCGACCGCTATCTAGCATGCATCTATTGTACTAAGTTCAAAAGAACATAGTAACGCCTTAAGCAAGATGACATGATGTAGATGGACAATCTCAAATCTATGATGAAAGCCCCTCTTGTTACCCTTGAGGGCAACAACACGATGCGTGCCTTGCTGCCCCTTCTGTCACTGGGAAAGATCACCGCACGGTATGAACCCAAAACCAAGCACTTCTCCCATTGCAAGAATCATAGATCTAGTTGGCCAAACAAAACCCAAGACTCGGAGAGACTTACAAGGATATCAAATCATGCATATAAGAAATCAGCAAAGACTCAAATATAATTCATAGATAATCTGATCACAAATCCACAATTCATCGGATCTCGACAAACACACCGCCAAAGAGGATTACATCGGATAGATCTCCATTAAGATCATGGAGAACTTTGTATTGAAGATCCAAGCGAGAGAAGAAGCCATCTAGCTACTAACTACGGACCCGTAGGTCTGAAGTGGACTACTCACGAGTCATTGGAGAGGCGATGATGTTGATGTAGAAGCCCTCCAACTCCAAAGTCCCCTCCGGCACGGCACGGGGAAGGGTCTCCAGATGAGATCTCGCGGAAACGGAAGGTTGCGGCGACGGAAAAGTGTTTTCGTGGATGCCCTGATTTTTTCTGCGATTTTAGGGAATTTATAGGCCAAAGAGCTAGGGCTGGGGAGCGCCAGGGAGGCCACAAGCCTGGTTGTCGCGGGGCCCCCTGGCTGCGGCAACAGGGCTTGTGGGCTCCCTGTGGGCCCCCTGCCTTGGCCCTCAAGTCCCCCGATCTTCTTCTGTTCTAGAAAATTTTATTTCGGGGATTTTATTCCGTTTGGACTCCGTTCCAAAATCAGATCTGAAAAGAGTCAAAAACACAGAAAAAACAGGAACTCGCACTTCCCACTGAATTAATAAGTTAGTCCCAAAAAAGATATAAATGGTATATAAAACATCCAAAGTTGTCAAGATAACAGCATGAAACCATCAAAAATTATAGATACGTTTGAGACGTATCAAGCATCCCCAAGCTTAACTCTTGCTCGTCCTCGAGTAGGGAAGTGATAAAGAATGAATTTTTGATGCTTTCATGCTACCTAGCATAGATGTCCTTTGTAACTCCTCGTACGTGACGTGAATGTTCAGATCCATTAGATTCAAAACAATGGTTTGCTATTGACGTGGAGACAATAATACTTCAAGCAAACTAGCATGGTAATCATGAACTTTCAAAATAACTAGGCCAAAAGAAAGTTATCCCTACAAAATCATATAGTCTGGCTATGCTCTATCATCCTTACACAACGAATTTAAATCATGCACAACCTCGGTATTGGCCATGTAATTGTTTTCACACCTTTACTTTCTCAAACTTTTTCGACTCTCACGCCATACATGAGCGTGAGCCAAGGTTTTAGCACTATAAGTGGAATGGAGTGTGGTGGAGGTTGCAAGGCAAACAAGGAGAAGATGGTCACATTGACTATGCATATCAATGAGCTATGGAGATGCTCATCAATAGATATCAACGTGAATGAGTAGGGATTTCCATATAAATGATGCACTAGAGCTAAGAGTATGTGAAAGCTCTTAAACCAAACTAGTGGGTGTGCATCCAACTTGCTTGCTCACGAAGACCTAAGGCAATTTTGAAGAAGCCTATCATTGGAATATACAAGCCAAGTTATATAATGAAAATTTCCCACTAGCTATATGGTGGTGACAAAATGAGAGACTCTCAATCATGAAGATCATGGTGCTTAATATGCACAAGTGTGGAAAGATAGTAGCATTGTCCCTTCTCTCTTTTTCTCTCATCTTTTTGGTGGGCTCTTTGGCCTTTTTTATTATTATTATTATTTGGTGGGCATCTTTGGCCTCTTTTATTTCCTCACATGGGACAATGCTCCATCAATGATGACCATCACACTTACAACTCAAAACTTAGAGCAATGATGACTCTATATGGAATGCCTTCGCTAGTGTACCGTGACAATGATCTAGCATGGCAAAGACATCAATGGAAACATCATGCTAGCTATCTTATGATCATGCAATGGCAATGTAGAAGTGGTGGCACATGTCATGGTGGTAGTTGTATGGCAATATTTCTCGGAATAGCTTTTGAAAAAGCCATAGTAGGTAGGTATGGTGGTTGTTTTGAGCGAGGCTATATGGTGGGTTTTGTGCACCGGCGAAAGTTGCGCGGCACTAAAGAAGATAGTGATGGTGGAAGGTGAAAGTGCATCTAAACCATGGACTCAACATTAGTCATGAAGAACACATATACTTGTTGCAAAAGTTTTAGTAGTAATCGAAACAAAGCATTCAACGCATACTCCTAGGGGAAGGGTTGGTAGGTATAAACCATCGCGCGATCCCGACCGCCACACAAAGGATGACAATCAATAGACTAATCATGCTCAGACTTCATCACATACGGTTCACCATACGTGCATGCTACGGGAATCACTAACTTCAACACAAGTATTTCTAGATCCACAACACCTTACTAGTATAACTTCAATATTACCACAACCACAACTCAAAACTAATTGAGATGAATCAAACTTCTCCAACTACTCAATGCACATGAAGGTGGAAGTTTTCATATCCCTTTGGATAACTACCCCTTTTGAGACTACTATCATAGCATAGATCAACTACGAATCCACGCACCGCTGTGCTCTCAAAGATAGAAGTGAAGCACATAGAGAAAAATCAACTAGCTCAAAAGATATAAGTGAAGCACATGTGAGCTGAATTGTCTAACCAAAGAATATAAGTGAAGCTCGAAAAAATGACGGTGAGTGCATGTCTCTCTCTATCTAGGTGTGCAGCAAGGAAGATTGTGACACAACAAAAATAAAAGAATCCTACGATACAAGACGCTCCAAGCAAAACACATAACATGTGGTGAATAAAAATATAGCCCCAAGTAATGTTACCGATGGATTGAAGACGAAAGAGGGGATGCCTTCCCGGGGCATCCCCAAGCTTAGGCTTTTACGACATCCTTGAATCAACTTGGGGTGCCTTGGGCATCCCCAAGCTTGAGCTCTTGCCACTCTTTATCTTTTTGTCCATAAGAACTTCACCCAAAACTTGAAAACTTCACAACACGAAACTTAAACAGAAACTCGTGATAACATTAGTATAAGAAAGCAAACCACCACTTCCTTACGTACATTAGCAAACTTAAATTCTACTTATGTTGATGTTGGCTTACTGTATTTTCAATCTTCCATGGCTAATACCCCCCGATACTATCCATAGTTTCATCAAAATAAGCAACCAACTCAACAAAAACAGAATTTGTTAACAGCAGACCAGTCTGTAGCAATCTGTATACTTTGTATACTTATGGTACTTCAAAAATTCTGAAACTTACGACAGTCTGAAGAATTTGCGTAGAAATCAGCAGCAAAAATAATCAACTCAAAAGCTCTTACATAAAAAAACGAAAATTCTGTTCGTGAGCAGAAAGTTTCTGTCTTTTCCAGCATGACCAAACGATCATCCCCAAGACTAATCATAACGGTTTTACTTGGCACAAACGCAAAAGAAACACAAAAAACAAAATCATAACAGAATTATGAAAGTGTGGAAAACACAAAACGGAAAGAAAAAGGATAGATTCGTTGGGTTGCCTCCCAACAAGCGCTATTATTTAACGCCCTTAGCTAGGCAAAAGGTGATGGAATCACGTATAGTCATCTTTGGTGCTCAAACCATAAGTAGTGTGATCATTTATCATCTTAAGATCTTCATCTTTATTTGATGACTCACCACTAGCTTTAGGAACAAAAACAGACTTGACGGTCTTTTTGAGAGTGAGATTTGGAGTATTTTGCACATTGGCAAAAGCGGAACCCAAGTTGGTTATGACATCTTCTAGTTTGCGAATTCTAGAGGAATCATTAACTATAGGTTCCTTCTCCCTTCAATTTTTCAAAACCATTCCCACTTTGGATCCGTACTGAGTAATTTGATTGTGGATCTTTCTATCCAAACCCTCAATAAGTTCAATTGTGGCAATTTTGTTTTCAATAGCGTCAAGCCTTTGCATCACGTGTTCCAAGGTCAAGGAAGTTCCATTAACCATGAGCGGGGGTGAGCCTACCAAATTCATGATAGCTCCATAGGATTCAATAGTATGACACCCCAAAAAATTACCGCCTATGATGGTATCAAGAATACACCTATTCCAAGGAGAGATTCCAACATAAAAACTGCGAAGAAGAACGGTAGTGGATTGCTTACGAGTAGATCTACTTTGAGTATTGCAAATCCTGTACCAAACGTCCTTTAAATTTTCTTCCTCAATCTGCTTGAAATTGAGAACTTCGTTCTCAGGGGTATCGTTTGGAGTGGTGGGTCTAGCCATTGATGGACTATCCCACACACAAACGAGCAGGAAGTAAGCGAGTGAAATGGGCAAAAGAGAACGGCAAAAAGGCAAAAGAAAACGGCAAAGGAGAAAGGCAAAAAGGCAAAAGAAAACATAAAAGAAGAAAGGCAAATGAAAACGGCAAGCGTGAAGTGGGGGAGAGGAAAACGAGAGGCAAATGGCAAAAAAGGTAAATGCAAGAGATGAGTTTGTGACACCTACTTGGATAAATCTTGACTTGATCTCTCCTCCCCGGCAACGGCGCCAGGAATCCTTCTTCTACTCCGACAACAGACCTTCCCTGGCAACGGCGCCAGGAATCCTGCTGCTATGGGCTACGCCTATAGGGACTTCCTTGGAAAATATGCAAAGTATTTCCCCGCGGCCTTGGAGCCTTGCGTTGTTGTTCCCTTGAAGAGGAAAGGGTGATGTAGCACAGCGGCGGTAAGTATTTCCCTCAGTTTGAGAACCAAGGTATCGATCCAGTGGGAGGATCACGTCAAGTCACAAGTACCTGCACAAACACAAAGAGCTTGCACCCAACCCTATGAAAGGGTTGTCAATCCCTTATAGATTGTTTGCAAAGTGAGAACTGAAAGCAAAAAGTAAACAAAGCAAAGTAAAAGTGAAAGTGGAGACGATAGTTGTGAATAGACCCGGGGGACGTAGTGTTCACTAGTGGCTTCTCTCATGAAAGCAAGTAGACGGTGGGTGAACGAATTACTGTCGAGCAATTGATAGAACCGCGCAAAGTCGTGACGTTATCTATGGCAATGATTATATCTATAGGCATCACGTCCAAAACAAGTAGACCGATACTTTCTGCATCTACTACTATTACTCCACACGTCGACCGCTATCCAGCATGCATCTAGTGTATTAAGTTCAAAAGAACAGAGTAACGCCTTAAGCAAGATGACATGATGTAGATGGACAATCTCAAATCTATGATGAAATCCCCTCTTGTTACCCTTGAGGGCAACAACACGATGCGTGCCTTGCTGCCCCTTCTGTCACTGGGAAAGGTCACCGCACGGTATGAACCCAAAACCAAGCACTTCTCCCATTGCAAGAATCATAGATATAGTTGGCCAAACTAAACCCAAGACTCGGAGAGACTTACAAGGATATCAAATCATGCATATAAGAAATCAGCAAAGACTCAAATATAATTCACAGATAATCTGATCACAAATCCACAATTCATCGGATCTCGACAAACACACCACCAAAGAGGATTACATCGGATAGATCTCCATGAAGATCATGGAGAACTTTGTATTGAAGATCCAAGAGAGAGAAGAAGCCATCTAGCTACTAACTATGGACCCGTAGGTCTGAAGTGGACTACTCACGAGTCATTGGAGAGGCGGTGATGTTGATGTAGAAGCCCTCCAACTCCATAGTCCCCTCCGGCAGGGCACCGGGAAGGGTCTCCAGATGAGATCTCACGGAAACGGAAGCTTGCCGCGGCGGAGAAGTGTTTTCGTGGATGCCCTGATTTTTTTGCGATTTTAGGGAATTTATAGGCCAAAGAGCTAGGGCAGGGGAGCACTGGGGAGGCCACAAGCCTGGTTGCCACGGGCCCCCTGGTCAGGGAACAGAGCTTGTGGGCTCCCTATGGGCCCCCTGCCTTGGCCCTCAAGTCCCCCGATCTTCTTCTGTTCTGGAAAAATTTATTTCGGGATTTTATTCCGTTTGGACTCCGTTCCAAAATCAGATCTGAAAAGAGTCAAAAACACAGAAAAAACAGGAACTGGCACTTGGCACTAAATTAATAAGTTAGTCCCAAAAAAGATATAAAAGGTATATAAAACATCCAAAGTTGTCAAGATAACAGCATGAAACCATCAAAAATTATAGATACGTTTGCGATGTATCACGCCCCCCTCGCGATATTTCCTCTCCCTGTTGGTGTGGATGGAGAAGGAGTTCACCCCGCGACCCTTGGACCCGTCTGTTCCTCCCCTCTCCCTCTCCCACGCTCTCCTCTTCCTTCCCGAGCGCGGCCATCACCATGGCTGGCTCGTAGGCGCGGCCACCGTGCTCCATTTGCCACACCACCACACCAAGAAGCATCATCGGCCCTTCCTCCCTCGACTACACCCGCTCATTCAAGCTCATCGTCGTTGCATCGCCCTAGAGCCGTCATCTTCTTCCTTGGATCACGGCCCCGCTCCGGCGACGAATCCGGCTACTTCGGGCCTTCCCCGAGCCCACTAAGCTCACCTACAGGGCCTTTGTAAGTCTCCGCGTCATTCCCCTCCTTTCCCTCGATGGATTCAAGCTCGTGGCACATGTTTTCACCATAGCCTGGTGCTCCTTGCTACTTCTTGAGCTTGCGTTGGTTTACCCTTAGCTAGGCATAACGACCTCAATAATGCTCACATAAAGGTAAAGAATTGAAACATAAAGAGAGCACCATGAATCACATGGCAAGCATATTTAAGTCTAACCCACTTCCTATGCATATGGATTTTGTGATCAAACAAATTAAGGGAACAAGAATCAATTAGCATAGGAAGGCAAAAGAAGTATAACTTCATAATTTCCAACACATAGAGAAGAAATTTGATATTATTGCAATACGTAAAAGCATATATTCCTCTCTCATAGTAATTTTCAGTAGCATCATGAATAAATTCAACAGTATAGCTATCACATAAAGAATTATTTTCATGATCCACATGCATAAAAGTCTTACAATATGCCAAGGTAGTGGGATTAACATTAACTAAAGTCATGACCTCTCCAAGCCCACCTTTATCAAAAAAATCATAAGATTGAACACTCTCCAAATATGTGGGATTCCTTTTACCTAAAGTTGACACTCTTCCAAACCCACTTTCGATATCATATTCATCAAGAGTATTAAATAAATTATCAAGATCATAAGAAGCATTATCACCCCAATCATGATCATTGCAATAAGTAGTGGTCATGGCAAACTCATCAAATATAGCATCCCCGAGCTTGTGGGTTTGCATATCATTAGCACAATTGATATTAATAGAATTTATAACAATATCTTTACAATCATACTTTTCATTCAAGGAAACATCTTGAATCACTTCATCACAATTTTGAGATTCACGAATCCCAAGCAAAACTTCATGGAGATAATCAAGTACACTCAACTCACTAGCAGTTGGTTCATCATAATTGTATCTCTTGAAAAGATTAGCAAGTGGATGAGGATCCATATCAATAGATTTTTAGCAAGTAAAGATGCAAGCAAATAGAAGGCACATGGTAACATAAGTAGACAAAAAGAGATCCGGCGAGAAAAAGGCCAATAAAATGGCAAATTGGTGAAGTGGGGGAGAGGAAAACGAGAGGCAAATAATGTAAATGCAAGAGATGAGTTTGTGATGGGTACTTGGTAGGCTTGATCTTGCTATGTATCCTCCCCGGCAATGGCACCAGAAATCCTTCTTGCTACTTCTTGAGCTTGTGTTGGTTTTCCCTTTAAGAGGAAACGGTGATTTAGGAAAGCAGATAAGTATTTCCCTCAGTTTGTTGAGAACCAAGGTATGAATCCAGTAGGAGGAACAAGCAAGGTCCCAATCGTAGCACCTACACAAACAATCAAACACTTGCACCCAACGCTAAAAAGGGGTTGTCAATCCCTTCAGAGTTATTTGCAAGGACGAGATCTGATAGAGATAAATATAAAAGATTGCGGAAACAAAAATAAATAAATTGCACTAAGATATTTTTGGTATTTTTGGTTTATAGATCTGAAAGTATCATATGGAAAATAGACCCGGGGGCCATAGGTTTCACTAGAGGCTTCTCTGATAAAGGAAAATAATACGGTGGGTGAACAAATTACTGTCGAGCAATTGATAGAAAAGCGAACAATTATGAAGATATACAAGACAATGATTATGCATATAGGCATCACGTCCGTGTCAAGTAGACCGAAACGATTCTGCATCTACTACTATTACTCCACACATCAACCGACTCCTGTCTGCATATAGAGTATTAAGTTCATGAAGAACAGGGTAACACATTAAGTAAGATGACATGATGTAGAGGGATAAACTCAAGCAATATGATGAAAACCCCATCTTTTTATCTTCGATGGCAACAATACAATACGTGCCTCGCTACCCCTACTATGTCAATGGGTGAGGACACCACAAGATTGAACCCAAAACTAAGCACTTCTCCCATTGCAAGAATTACCAATCTAGTTGGCCAAACCAAACCAATAACTCAAAGAGACTTGCTAAGATATGAAATCATGCATATAAGAATTCAGAAGAGATTCAAATAATATTCATAGATAATATGAACATAAACTCACAATTCATCGGATCTCGACAAACACACCACAAAAGAGTATTACATCGGATAGATTTCCATGAAGATCATGAAGAACATGGTATTGAAGATAAAAGAGAGAGAATAAGCCATCTAGCTACTAGCTATGGACCGGTAGGTCTGTGGTGAACTACTCACGCATCATCGTAGGGGCAATGGAGTTGATGTAGATGCCCTCCGTGATCAATTCCCTCTCCGGCAGATTACCAAAAAAGGCTCCCAAATTGGATCTCACGGGAATAGAGGCCCTTGGCATCGGAAAAGTATTTTTGTGGCTCTTTTTAGCAATGGGGGAATATTTGGGAATTTATAGGCCGAAGAATAGGGTTAGGAGACCTGTAGGGGACCCACAAGCCAGGGGCACGGCCCCCTAGGGCGCGCCCTGCAGGCTTGTTGTAACGACTAAGATGCGTCCTTTCCTATTTAGGGAACGAGGCCCCAAAATGGAAAGAAACGCATCTAAGCGTTTCGCAAGCAAGATAAACATAGCACATACATACATAAAAAATGAAAAATAGGGAATCGTTTGCCATCTCACATAGATAATATCAGAGTTACATCCACACATTTATTCAGACAAGGTAGTTCCGCTACGGACTACATAATACGAGAAAAAGGCTATGCAATCCCGCATGCTTGCCCACGATCACGACCATGCCTCAATCTTCGGGATAGTTCACGTACAGGCGGTCGTTCTCCTCATCGTACTGCCACGCCAGTTGCGTGCCATCGGGATCACCTGCGTCGGGCGTACCTGTACCTGTTGGGCTGTTGAAGTAATTTGTGAGCCACAGGGGCTCAGCAATCTATGACCTCGGTACCGAAACTAGTCAAGTTATTAGGTGAGGAAGGTTCAGTGTTTAGGTTGCAGCATCCTAAGCATTTATGGTGGCTAACTTACGAGATTATAGTATAGATGAGGTGGTCTACGCGAGCGTTCGAAGACCAGATGATCACTAAGTGATCCTGAACACCTACTTACGTCAAACATAACCCCACCGTGTTCCCGATCGAAGAGAGGTCTTTGAAGGGGACAGTCACGGTTACGCACACGGTTGGCAGTTTTATTAGATTAAGTTCAAGTTATCTATAACCGGATGTTAACAAATATTCCAAGTTGCCACATAACCGCGGGCATGGCTTTCCAAAAGATTAAACCCTGTAGGGGTGCCCCAACTAGTCCATCACAAACGGTCACGCGCCGCAAAGTAATCCTCTATCACGAATCTCGTGATCTCGTCAGATTCCTTAGAGGAAAACCTCAACTCTGGGGAGAACCAAAGCTTCACCGGGATTCCTATACGCAAGATATATCGCTAAGGTAAGACAAGACTAGAAGGACCTCCCATCGTGTCGACGACCCCGATAAGAGTCGCGTATCTCAGTCTCGGGACACGACGGATGAGCGATGGTTACCACGCCAAAACACTGAGTTGCCCCGGGGAGCGTAATAAGCTGCTCTGGGTTGGACCAACACTCATGAGGAGCACTGGCCCAGGTTGTTGATTAGTTCCTCGGGGTAGCTATTCCCTATGCAAATTATTATTAAGTGATTAGCCAATTAGAACCAATGTTGGATCATGTCGGACAAGTCTTAACACTACACGATTTATCAAGGGGGGCCCCATAACAACCCCGAACGTGTTAGGAGCGATAAGTTATGGAATCAAACACCGGTAGACGGAAACTAAGGCGGCAATAACGGAACAAAACACTCGACAAATGCTAGGCCTTCCGTCATCTACCAAGGATATAGGTGCATTAATTAAATAACAGATTTAAACATAATTATATCAAACTCATGTTATCACATGAGACAAATGCACCTGCAACTAGCAACGCTAACATTAGAAGCTAAGCAAGTCTACTTAGCCATTCAATATTTGCTAGGAGGGGAAGTGTTAGTGTTTTCATGGCAATATCAGGAGGCAATTATTTCAGTGGTAGGCAGCGAGCATATGACGAAGGATACGTGAATCTAGGCATAACAAAGCTAGAGACGGTATCAAGGTCATGGTCATCTTGCATGTGATGTCTTCAGATGTCTTCAGCTTGGAACTACTCTTGTTCGTCCTGCACGTACTCTCCCGAATCCACATGCTCGCTCTCTGATACCGGTGCTACCCAACATAAACAACATCCAATGAACAACAACACAACATAATGCCACAAACACATGACGCATGAGATGAGAATGTAGCATGCATCTCTATTCTACTCACTTGCATATGCATGAGAAGAAAAGACAACTTCTGGACAGAACTTCTCTCTAAGCTATCTTGACATGCATGAAGATGACATGAACAGGTGCATCACGCTAAAATGATGCAAAAAACATATAAAGAACGTCGAGAACGGAGCTACGGATCAACCGGAAACTACGAAACAACATATGGAGTTCTACTGGTCAAATCTACCACAAGCACACTCCAATGGCATACTTCTGGTATTCCCAGGTTACCACATGATCAAACCACCAAATATAGATGGGGTGGTTCAAAGAAACTCACCACACCATCAACTATGCAATCACAAGCATCAAAACAACAAAACTATACAATCTGTCCTAAACAGCAACATAGCAGTTTGAGAGCAACATGCAAAGCACCTACAGCCACCCAAATGTGCCAAACAAGATATGTGGCAGAAGCTATTCAAAATATCTACAAGCATGAGCAAAAAGATAATTAAAATGAGTTACACACAGAAAGATCTACAGGTGCTAACTTGGCCAAAATAACAGATTTCAGGGGCTTGGTGAAAATCTTAGACTCTCACCAGCTGTTTATGCTCTAAAGCATTTTGACAGCCCCCAAAACAATATCTATAGGAAGTGAAATGGAATGAAAATTAACAGAGAGCTAGAAAAACACAAAAGCTAAAACTCTCTAGTTGATTGCAAGAGCTGATTACCAAAACATGAACTTGTGCAACCACAACTACAAGGGAAGAAAATAACAACAGTTTCTCAAACTTAGTGAAAATCACAGATTTTCACTAAACTGACAATTTCAGCCACATGCCTACTTTGACAAGGCACAACTTGCACATATAAACTCCTAAGCATAAAACAAAACCACCATGTTGTAGAGGGGTTCGCCCACTACTGCCACATCAAGGAAACATCCTCTTAGGCTCATCACACCTCATGGTACCAAGCTCTAAACATAGAACAAAACAGAAAAATGACATCTCCAGAAAGTGTCCAAAAGGGAAATCTGTTTTCGCCAATGGATTCCTGGGATGATTCTACCCCAAAAACATATATAATACCTAGGTACTTGCATAGAACAAATAGGCACAAACTTGAAAGGAAAAACTACATGGAATCACATAGATGTAAATAGTGCATATCACATGTGTAGCTCACTAGATAATCACCTACACATGCACTTGCACACACTCACCACTCCAATGGTGCACATGAGGGGTAGACCTCATGTTCATGTGCCTTAGCACACCACCACACACACACATACATCAAGCATACATAAACTAGCACCTACACATGCTATTCTAAAACACACACACTTACTTACACTCACATCAACTACCACTAGCACACTCATATATGCTTGCACCCAAGAGCTCAATAATGCAATACCATGCCTTGGGCATGTGGGTGTCTCACACACACAAGCACCACATGGTTACATACACACTCACATACACATGGGTGCTTGCTCACTCACAAGCACACCTCTCATGCACATGCACTAGTGCACATATGCACAAGCACACACACACACACACATGGTGACATACATCTACACAATTACTTGGGTGCTTGCACCACACAAGCACACACTCTCATACATAACCTACACAAACATGCTAGCAAATAACAAAGATGCGAACCCACACATGATTGCATCTACACATCAACACATGGAGATACACCTACACATGCAAACTAACTAAGCAAGGGAAAAACCTACTGATTTGGGTCCTTAGGCAAAAAATATAGAGATGCCCAAGCAAGCTACAGCAACTATACTAACAATCAGAAAAAAATAGCAAAAGAAAACAACAAGAAAAATAAAAGGGGGCTTGCGGGAATCGAAACCCAAACCTGCTGGTTAAACACACAGAACCACCACCACTGCGCTACTGCTCATTCACTCGACATAACAGAGGAAGCATACAGGGTAAGCCTTCTACTTATGCTACTGTACCACAAAATAAAACACAAAAAGGGGCGTTGCGGGTTTCAAACCCATGACCACCAGGCGCCAATACCACCTACTTACCACTACGCTAAGAATTGAAACTTAACACAGTAGAGGAGGATACTCTTTTGGGTAACCCTTCGCTGCTCCTACAACAGATCGGCGGCGGCCGGAACAGGGGAGGACCACCGATGAAGCTACGCCCCAAATTGATCTGCGGCTGCTTGCAGGGAGGAAGAGGGATCCACCAGGGACCCATTCTCATGCCTACCGCAGCAGGAGGAAGCCTGCCACGGTGGCGCAACTAAGCTCAGCTAAGTGGCGGCTACGGCGACACAGCGGCGACGCTACGGCCTTGGGATGCTACGCGCGAGGGGGAAAAGGAAGAGGAGGACGAGCAGCTCACCCTGGAGTGCTCGGGGACGATCGGCTTCGACGGAGAGGAAGAAGAGGAAGCAGCCCTCGCGCGACCCGCAACTTGCTCCGGCAACGACGATGCGGAGGAGACACCAGGAAGGAGGATCGGCCTCGCTAGCATCGGGAATGGAACGGGGGATGATCCCCCATCCTCGTGGACGACTCGGGCTCAACGGAGACGCGCCAGCGACAAGGGGAGGGACGACGGAACGCCAGCGGCAATCACTGAACCTCTGAACCTCTCCTACAGATCTTACCTGACGGGGAGAGGGAGATAGATCGAAGGGAGGTGGCGGCGCTAGGAGGGAGGACGCAGAACCCTAGGTACTAGGACACGCACGCTGAGGTTATATAGGGCCTCGACATCCATGAAATTACGGCGACGACGTCTCTGCCTCTCTCTCTCTCTCTCTGACGAAACTGACGGAAGGAGGGAGGAGGGAGACGCCGTCTACAGGAGCAGGCTGCTGCATGCGGGATTAGTTGGGCCAACCAGGGGGAGGAAGCCCACTCGGATGCCTAGGTAAGAAAAAGAAAACCCACTGGGTTTTTCTATTTAAAACAAAACAAAGATAAAATAAATACACAGGCAACACTGTTGACCCTAAAATAAAACAAAAATGCCCTTGGTCATAAGGTAATTATGACCTATTTAAATAAATTGAAAAGGGAATTTTTGGAGCATTTAAATATTTACAAAACAGAATTAAATAACATGTTTTGTGAATATTTACCCCACTCAATCATAGATTCAAATCACAAAACACCTAGCACCACATCCACCACAATTCACTCTAAAATATAAACATTTTTGAATCAGGGATAGGGCAAGTAAAACTTGAGCTTTGAGAAATAGAGGAGGGGGGTTTTGAAACCTATTTGAATACTTGCATAGTTGCACCCCACTTTCAAACACCACTCCACATCACATCACATCACATAACCATCATATCACATACCACATCCAAGGACCCACAAGAACAACAAACACAAAGAAGGCAAAAGATATGGATGCATGCATGCATGCAAAGGGAAACAAGACATGCACATGAAATACCACATGAAATATACTCTCATATCAATGACAAGATGGGCCCACATACAAGAAGGTTCCAAATATGTCAAGTTACACTCTGGGGCATTACAAACTCTCCCACACTACAAAAAGATCTCGCCCCGAGATCTAGGACTGAAAGAACTCTGGGAATTCAGAATGGAGGTGATCCTCGCGTTCCCAAGTGGCCTCTTTATCGGAATGATGTGGCCACTGCACCTTGAGAAATTTGGTAGACTTGTTGCGGGTCTTGCGCTCAGTCACCTTGAGAACCGCAACTGGATGCTCATGATAGGATAGGTCGGGTTGAAGGTCGATGTCTTGAAGGTGAACTGTCCGCTCGGGAGTCTTGAAGCATCTCCGGAGCTAAGAGACATGGAACACATCATGCACATCTGCAAAGTTTGAAGGGAGCTCGAGCTGATACGCAAGGTCGCCTCTCTTGCCAACAACTCTGAAAGGACCAACGAAACGAGGCACAAGCTTGCCTTTGATGCCAAAACGTTGTGTGCCCTTCATAGGAGACACCTTGAGATAGACGAAGTCATGGAGCTCATAAGACATGTCACGATGCTTGCTATCATAATGGCTCTTTTGACGGGACTGCGCTGCTCTGAGATTATGCCGAATGACCCGACACATATCTTCAGCTTCTTCTATCAAGTCATTCCCAAGAATCTGACGCTCGCCGATCTCGGACCAGTTAAGCGGCGTACGGCACTTCCTGCCATAGAGAATCTCAAACGGAGCTTTGCCTGAACTAGCTTGATAACTGTTGTTATACGAGAACTCAGCGAAAGGCAGGCAGTCTTCCCACTTCATGCCAAAAGAGATAACATGGGCTCTCAGCATATCCTCAAGGACCTTATTGACTCTCTCCACTTACCCGCTAGTCTGAGGATGAAAAGATGTGTTGAATCGTATCTTCGTTCCCATCGCAGACTGGAAGGAGTCCCAGAACTTGGAAGTGAAGATACTTCCGCGATCCGAAGAAATCAACATAGGCATGCCTTGCAAAGATACTATCCTGGAAGTGTACAACTCTGCAAGCTGAGCTGCCGAGATGGATTCCTTGACTGGAAGAAAGTGAGCCACTTTACTCAACTTGTCGATGATGACGAAGATGGCATCGTTACCCTTCTTGGACTTCGGAAACCCGATGACAAAATCCATCTCAATATGGTCGAACTTCCACTCGGGAATGGGCAAAGGATGCAAAAGACCTGTTGGACATTGATGCTCTGCTTTCACCCTTTGACATACATCACATTCATTTACGAACTCAGCAATCTCACGCTTCATGCGAGTCCACCAGAAGGTCTGTTTCAAGTCCTGATACATCTTGGAGCTTCCTGGATGTATTGAGAGCAGAGAGTTATGAGCTTCTTCCATGATTACCTTTCGGAACGACAAGACGTTCCTCAAATAACAATGTATCTCTGGCATCAACACTGAAGCACTTATATTTGGGAACTCCCTTTGCGAAGCCAATCTTAACTTTCTTCACCATTGCATCAAGAAGTTGTGCTGCTCGGACCTGATCTTCCAAGGTAGGAGAGATCTGAAGATTTGCAAGAAATCCCTGAGGTACTAACTAAAGGTTGAGCTTTCTGAAAGATTCACAAAGGTTAGGCTGGAGAGGCTTCAGAATAAGACTGTTGCAGTAAGCCTTCCTACTCAAAGCATATGCCACGACATTAGCTTTGCTTGGAGTATACTCAACGCTCGAATTAAAATCTTGGAGCATTTCCACCCAACGAGTCTGCCGGAGATTCAGGTTAGGCTGGGTGAAGATGTACTTGAGACTCTTGTGATCGGTGAACACTTCAACCTTTCGTTCCAACAAGAGGTGTCTCCAAGTCATCAGAGCATGTACCACTGCTGCCAGCTCAAGATCATGCACATGATAATTCTTCTCACTTGGCTTCAACTGCCTCGAGGTATAAGCTACCACTTTCTTCTCTTGCATCAAAACTGCACCAAGACCTTGAAGAGAGGCGTCGCAGAACACTTGGTAAGGTTTGGAGTCATCAGGAGGAACCAAGACTAGAGTAGAGGTGAGCTTCTCTTTGAGTGTGTCGAAGGCCAACTGACACTCTGGAGACCAGACATACTTCACACCCTTCTGAAGAAGACTTGAGAGAGGCTTAGCAATCTTGGAGAAGTTCTCAACGAACCTTCTACAATAACTTGCAAGCCCGAGAAAGCTTCGAAGTTGCTTCACATTTTGCCGAGGCTCCCACTCAACAACGACCTGCACCTTTGACGGGTCAACTTTTATGCCCTCGACAGAGATGATGTGCCCAAGATAGACGACTTCTTTCAACCAGAACTCACATTTGGAAAACTTGGTATAGAACTTATGCTCTCTCAACTTATCAAGCACCAGCCTGAGATGTTCTTCATGCTCTTCCTTACTTTCCAAAAAGACCAGAATATCATCTAGATACAGCAAGACGAACTCATTGTTGAACGAGAGAATATGTAGTTCATCATTCGACAAAATGTCGGTGGAGCATTTGCCAGACGAAAAGACATGACCGTATACTCATACGAGCCAAAACTTGTCCTGAAAGCAGTCTTTGGAATATCCTCTTCGCGAATGCGAATTTGATGATAGCCCATCCTGAGATCGAGCTTGGAGAAGATCTTAGCCCCTTTCAACTGCTCGAACAACTCTCTAATGTTAGGCAATGGATACTTGTTTCTGATTGTCTTCTTGTTCAATGGACGGTAATCGACACACAATCAGTCTGTGCCATCCTTCTTCTTGACAAACAAAACTCCACAGCCCCAAGGAGACGAGCTTGGTCTGATCAGACCCAAACGCTCCTGCTCATCGAGTTGCCTCTTAAGTTCCTTCAGCTCTTCTGGACCCTATTTGTACAGCCGTTTGCACACGGGCTCAGTACCTGGTTCAAGCACAATAACAAATTCAACTTCCCAGTGCGGAGGCATTCCTGGCACTTCTTCTGGAAACACATCTTCATATTCGCAGACCACTCGGACTTGTGAAATTGGATTAATCTCACCCTTCTCATTCAAAGAGAACAGATAGATAGTGTCATCGCGCGCCGTGAAGATAATCACGTCCTCCGAAGAGTGAGTTAGCTTCACTTCTTTAGCTTCACATTTAATCAATGCCTTGTTCATGGCCAACCAGTCCATACCAAGGATCAAATCAATGTTGGAATTCCCCAAGACAATAGGAGATGCCAGAAAAGAATAACTACCCATCTTGACAGAAACATCCGGAACCAACATGTGAGAACTCATACGCATTCTCGGAGAAACCACGCGGAAGGGACTATCCAAGTGAATAGCGGGAATGTCATGCTTAGCAATGAAAGGCTTGGATATGAAGCAGTGCGATGCACCAGAATCAAATAAAACCTTAGTAGGAATATCATTAACGAGGAGGTTACCCATAATCACATCTGACGAGTTCTCTGCTTCAGCTGCATTCACCATGTTGACTCTAGCAGACCTGGGGTTGAACTTCACTATAGCATTGCTTGGAGGTTTGCCTGGAGGAGGAGGCGGAAGACGGAGCTGAGAAGTGCACTTGTTGGCATAGTGACCCTTCTGCCCACACTTGTGACAAGTAACATCTGCCGGCTGACGGTACTGTGTCTGAGGAGGTCCTTGCTTCTACTGCTGAAACCTCTGCTGAAAAGCTGGGTTGGGTGGGTGGGAAGAACCACGGCCACCTGAATGCTTGAACTGCTGCGTGTGCCGAGTAGGAGGAGGAGAGACCCAATACTTCTGTTGCTTATGAACCACCTGAGTTGAGGAAGACAAGCTGGAATCTCTGAAGTGCTTCTTTGAATTCTCCACCCTGAGAAAAGCTGCCTCAGCCCTGAGAGCCAAGTTGTAGAACTTATCGAACTCCTCAGGATCGTGCAAAGCGAGAGCTAGCTGCAAATCTTCTTTCAAACCACCTCTAAACTGATAAATCTTGCTCTTCTGATAAGGAATGTCCTGCAAGGCGTATCCGGCTAGGTCGTGGAACTCGACGTTGTACTTGTACACGGAGTTACCACCTTGCTTCAAGCGCCTGAACTTCTCACGCATTTCCTCCACAAAGCTGGACGGGATGTATTGGGATCTGAAGTCTCTGCACAACTCATCCCAAGAGATCACTCTGGCACCCCTGGAATCCTTCAACTGCTGCCACTAGATCGAAACTTGGCCCTTCAGCTGGAATGTTGCAAACTTGACGAAATCCTCTGGACGAACATTGTTGCATTCAAAGTGCTTGTTCATGTCGCGGATCCAATCCTCAGCATCAAACGGCTGGTCACACGACGTGAAGGTCTTCGGCTGATTTGACAGGAACTGACTCAGATTAGCAAACTGATTGCCCCCATGATGGAACTTGCCTTGCTGTTGATTAGTCCTTTCTTGCAACAACTGTATCAGCATCTGAGTGTTTGCATTTGTAGCAGCCATCCCCTCTTGCCAAGCCTCTGCAGGAGGAGGCGACGGGGGGGGGGGGGGGGGTTCCGGAGGAGGTGGTGGTGGCGTTATCTCAACACCCTCACGACCTGGATTCTGACGAGTTGGTGGAGCCATCCTGAAGACGGACAACACATTAGCCCACAGAATAAATTGAAGGTAAAGCTGAATCAAAAAGGCAGGAATAACTGAGCAGGAATATTAGCAATTGCACTCGAACAAAATAGTAAGAATGCTTCTGAAAGGATCGATATGGTTGGCTAGAGGGGGGGGTGAATAGACAACGACCACTTTTTAATTAATCTTAGCAAGTTAAGGTAAACACTATACGGGTTCACAAATAATATGACAATGAGGTGAACCCTATAGAAGCTAACAACGAGAGCTATTAAGACTACTAAGATATAGTCACACGCAAAAGAAAATACAAAGTAAAGGATAGAGATAACCACAAGTGGAACCGATGGAGACGAGGATGTGTTACCGAAGTTCCTTCCCTTTGACAGGAAGTACGTCTTCGTTGGAGCGGTGTGGAGGCACAATGCTCCCCAAAAAGCCACTAAGGCCACCGTATTCTCCTCACGCCCTCGCACGATGCAAGGTACCGTGATTCCACTATAGGTGCCCTTGAAGGCGGCGACCGAACCTTTACAAACAAGGTTGGGGCAACTCCACACAAAGCTTGGAGGCTCCCAACAAGACCATGAAGCTTCACCACAATGGAATATGGCTTCGAGGTGACCTCAACCATCTAGGATGCTCAAACACCCAAGAGTAACAAGATCCGCAAGGGATAGGTGGGGGAATCAACTTTTCTCTCGGTGGAAGTGTGGATCTAGGCCTTCTCAACCAATCCCTAAAGAATCAACAAGTTTGATTGGCTAGCGAGAGAGATCGGGCACTTTTAAGCTTGTGGAGCAACAATGGAGCTTAGAGAGGTAAGAAGTCGAGTTCCTCAGCTAGAAGAACCCTTTATATAGTGGGGGGAAAATTCAGACCGTTTTCCCACTCTCTGCCCGAGATCGAGCGGTACTACCGCTGGGAAGGAGCGGTACTACCGCTGTCTGGCGGTACTACCGCTGCATGCAGCGGTACTACCGTTGGGGCCTCCAGCGGTACTACCGCTGGAACCGGCGGTACTACCGCTGGGGCTTCCAGCGGTACTACCGCTGGAGCAGCGGTACTACCGCTGGCCCTTGGTAGTGTATAAACACTACTACCGCCGAGAAAGTCTTCGCAAAAGGTCCGTCCACGAACTACCGCTAGGCAGGTGGAACAGGGCACCTGGAGCGGTACTACCGCTGACCAGGGGCGGTACTACCGCTGGCCAGCGGTACTACCGCTGAACAGGGGCGGTACTACCGCCAGCCAGCGGTACTACCGCTGGATACAGCGGTACTACCGCTGGTAGTCCAGCGGTACTACCGCTGGGGACCATTTTGCCGAGACGCAAAGAACAAACAGGCGAGGGCCGCTCCGAGGATAAAGGAAAGGGAGAAAATAGAGGTGTGCGTGTGCAAAGATAGATTCCACCCAAACCTTTCCACTACGGATCCCCTCTTAATAGTACGGCTTTCCTATGACTCAAATGAAGAGAATCTAGGATAGCGCCGTGCTTCCGTTCCCGAAGAGAGGAGTCGTGTCGTCTTGTGCCGTTGACTAATGTTGCCTGAAACCTTGACACACACGATTAGTCCTGTATGGTACTGTCATCAATCACCAAAATTACTTACGCATAAATTATGCCTCAACAATCTCCCCCTTTTTGGTGGATTGATGACAATACCGGATTTGCATGGATAATAATATGAGAATAAAAAGGATGGAGATATATGACATATGACTCACAGCATATGATGGAAATAAATCTAAACTCACATAGGGTAGATCATGTCTCACACACGATAGCAAACAAAGCAAACCAAGTTCAAAGCAAATCAGCAAAGCAATGCAAAGTTCGAAAGAAATCAAATCCCTAGACTCTCTCCCCCTTTGGCACAAGACACCAAAAAGGGGCACACCTAATGTCACAGGTAGCTACTCCTCGTCCTCCGGATCACCAGACTCGTCGGTCCCCTCCTGGTCAGTCTCCTCCTCATCTTCCGCCTCATCACCCGACCACTGGTACCCCTGAGTCTGCATCCAGGTGGCCTCTGGCGTGATGTCGTCCTCTGAGCCACTGGAGATGTCCACATCCAAGGTCCTGAGAACACGCTTATGCCTCTGGCGGCTCTGCTTCTCAGCCACGTGTGACTGATACTGACCCTTGGCCTGCATACAGAAGAGAGTCTTCATCTTGTCCTGCAACTTGATAGCCCAAGATGGCATGGCAGACGAGCGAGGCTGAGAGGCAGGTCCTCTACCAGCAGCGGTCTCTGTATCTGTGTCCATTTGCTGAGAGGAGGAAGATGGGTTGGTCCACTTATCCTTGATGCGCAGCTTGATTGGGCCATGCACAATATAGTCAGACTGTGCGTAGAGCACCTCTCCCGGAAATGCCTGTTGCCACTTGTGGCAGATGTAAGCAAACAGGTAAGGCCCGTAGATAGGGACCTTACGGTTGATAATGCAGTTCCATAGTTCTGTGAACATCACATCTGCAATATCCAATTGAGCAGACACCACAGACATAGCCTCCTCACATAGTAACAACATCTCAGCCAAGACGCCATGGACCTCATCGAAGTTACCACTCCGAGGGAAGAGGGTGTTCCGAAAGATGCGGTGCATAATGTCCAGGTGCTTGGGAAGCACCCCCTTCCTCAGATATAGTTGCTGCAGTCTGTCCTTTGCAAGGCCCTTATCAGCGGGGACTGGAGCGTGAGGACGCAGCCCAAGAGGGGTGTCAGCACCCTGAAAATCAATGTGCAAGAACTGCATGAACTCTGACCAGGAACCAGTCATCTTCTGTGACCCAGTCATCCAAATCATGGAGCGCTGTTCATCATGGGAGAAATGAACAGTGACGTAGAACTGAGCAACTGCCGTGGGATCAAAATCTGTCTTGAAGGTGATGATGTTTTTGAGCCCCATCTTGTCAATCAAAGCAAGAGCGTCACCAAAGTAATCTGTATGCCGCTGAAGATGTGCCAAATCAATCCACTGGACAGAGATGTAGTTCTTCTTGAAGTTTCCAATGACATCTCGATATATCCTGCAATGGTCCTTAACCCAGACATTTTCAACTCCCTCGATCGTCTCCCTCTCCTGGAGATAGTGGTTCTTGGTGCGAAACTGCAGAAACTCTTTAGGAGACATTGCTCGGATGTTCACCCTCTTGTCCTTGTGGGCAACCTTCTTGAAGGACTTCTTCTTAGGGGGGAGACCAGACGTGGCAGACCCCTCGGGCGCCTCTGTGTTGCGAAACTGTTTGGATGCCGTGTCCCGTGGGGGGTTCGAACGGCGAGCAGAGCCACCTGTGACACAGACCACAAAGCGAAAAAGAGGCAACACGAAAAGTCAAGGCAATGGATCTTGAAAGTGCAGAGAAAAGAAACAAAAGAAAAACATGCATTGCTAAGCCCAAGAAGAAAACACCGTGAATGCTCCTGGCGGTAGTACCGCCACACCTGGCGGTAGTACCGTCAGTCCTGGCGGTAGTACCGCCAGCTCTGGCGGTAGTACCGCTGGAAGTCCTGGCGGTAGTACCGCCAAACCTGGCGGTAGTACCGCTGGGGTCACAGCGGTAGTACCGCTACCCCCGGCGGTAGTACCGCTGGGGGTTTGACTGTCAGATCTTGACATATAAAACTCGTATTCTAGGGCATGGACTGAATATATAATCATTAATACGTATACATCAGCCCTATTGTCAAACGGAACACATGGTAACACGAGGTACAAACATGCATAGGCAAGAGAGAGCACGTTTTAGATCTAATCAAAAAGGTTCAAATATCCAATCTAAGACGATGAAGCCCTAAATCACGGCAGCAATCTTAGCAACAAGCCATTGGATCAACAAGATGAATGCAATCCCCAATGCTCCTAACCCTAGAACATGAAAAACAACCAAATAAAAGAGGGGAGGAGCTTTTGTTACCGGGATTCATGGCTTTGGAGGAGGAAGAAGAAGTAAATCAGCCCTTCCACACCAACGGGAAGAGAGGGCTCCTCCAAGAAAGATCCAAACAGCGGGTTTTCGGGGTAGGGGAGGGAGGAGCCGCGAGGAAGAAGAAACAGATTGAAAATCGGGCTCCCCCTCCCTTTATATAGCCCAAGGGGTATGGGCAGCGGTAGTACCGCTGGGTCCAGCGGTAGTACCGCTGACCTGGCGGTAGTACCGCTGGAGTGCAGCGGTAGTACCGCTACATAGCGGTAGTACCGCTGGAGTGCAGCGGTAGTACCGCTTGAGGTCCTGGCGGTAGTACCGCTCCCCCTGGCGGTAGTACCGCTCACCTCGAAACCCTAGAAATATTCCGGCCGGCCGAGTTAGATTTTGAACTCTGGCGGTAGTACCGCTAACCATGGCGGTAGTACCGCTGGGGTCCTGGCGGTAGTACCGCTACCCCTGGCGGTAGTACCGCTGGGGTCCTGGCGGTAGTACCGCTGTACATGTTTCAACACGGCTAGGGAAGGCGGGAAAACTTGGGCATATGACAAGTGAGAAAAAGGGATGACTTCTAAGAAGAGGTATCGACTTGTCATAGTATATCCTCTCCTTTATACGTAAGAGAGGATGGAGGGGCGGTGGCCGAGGCCACCTATGTTTGAGACAATGGTATGACACCGCGAAGAATTATCCTTGGGTTCATGACCAATGCTCGTCCTTGAGGCACAAGTGCCATTTGAAAATGGCTAAAGTGAAAGACTAGATTGATTTACGCATAATGGGGGGAGGGAGAGTTCATTGAGAGAACAACACTCCCCCTATGTCCATGCCTACATCTAGACCAAGATGAAATGTGAAGTGAGGTGCAATATGCCTAGTTTCAATCCACATTACTCGAATCAATGATATTTAGCTCGTGCCTTAACTCCCGGAACCTTGCTTCATCAAGTGGCTTGGTGAAAATATCTGCAAGTTGCTCTTCAGTGTGAATGAAGTGAACCTCAATATCACCTAGCTTGATATGTTCACGGATGAAGTGATGACGAATATCAATATGTTTGGTTTTGCTATGTTGCACTGGGTTGAGGGAGATCTTGATGGCGCTTTGATTGTCACATAGAAGAGGCACTTTGTCACAAGTGACACCATAATCCTTTAAAGTTTGCCTCATCCATAGCAATTGTGCACAACAACTTGCAGCTGCCACATACTCAGCTTCGGTGGATGATAAGGAGACACAGTTCTGCTTCTTTGACGACCAACTTACCAAAGAGCGACCAAGGAATTGGCACCCTCCAGATGTTGACTTCCTCTCCACACAATCTCCAGCCCAGTCTGAGTCGGAATAGCCAACTAGATTGAAGTTTGCTCCTTTGGGATACCAGAGGCCAAAGTTTGGGGTATGAGCCAAATATCGAAAGATTCGTTTGACAGCCATGTAATGACTTTCTTTTGGTGCGGATTGAAACCGTGCACATATCCCTACACTCAACATAATATCCAGTCTAGATGCACAAAGGTAAAGGAGGGATCCAATCATGGAGCGGTATACCTTTTGATCCACTGCTTTACCATTGGGATCACTGTCAAGCTTGCATCTGGTTGGCATGGGAAACTTGACTGGTTTGACATCTTCGAGCTCGAACCGTTTGAGCATGTCTTGAGTGTACTTGGCTTGTTTGATGAATGTCCCTTCTAGACCTTGCTTAATCTCGAATCCGAGGAAAAACTTCAACTCTCCCATCATGGACATCTCAAACTTCTCAGTCATTAGCGCGGCAAATTCTTCATTGAATGAAATGTTAGGAGAGCCAAAGATAATATCATCAACATATAGTTGGCATATGAATAAATCCCCTTTAACCCTCTTAGTAAAAAGAGTGGGATCAATCTTCCGAATTTCAAACCCACGATCTTGTAACAACTCAGTAAGGTACTCATACCACGCGCGTGGGGCTTGTTTAAGACCATAGAGTGCCTTATTGAGTTTGTACACATGATTTGGGAGCTTGGGATGTTCGAATCCCGGGGGTTGTTTGACATATACCAACTCATTTAAAGGACCATTAATAAATGCACTTTTCACATCCATTTGCTGTAATTTGAAGTTATGATGAGAGGCAAAAGCAAGTAGCATGCGAATAGATTCTAGCCGAGCGACAGGGGCAAAGGTTTCACCGTAGTCGATACCCTCGACTTGGGAGTAGCCTTGAGCCACCAATCTTGCCTTGTTTCGAATCACAATTCCATTTGCATCTTGCTTGTTCTTGAATATCCATTTGGTCCCGATGACATTATGTTCCTTCGTTGGTCTTGGCACTAGATCCCATACTTGGTTGCGCTCGAAGTTGTTAAGTTCTTCGTGCATGGCCATAAGCCAATCCTCATCATCGAGCGCTTCCTGTACCTGTTGAGGTTCACAATATGAGACAAACGCGTGATGCTCACAATAATTCCAAAGTTGTTGACGGGTAGATACTCCCCTTTTTAAACTACCAAGAACATTCTTCATAAGATGTGACTTGACTTTCAGCTTGTTCGCATTCTTGGCTGCTCGACGCTCCAAGAGTTCTTCATTAGATAACAGAGGAGCATCGACTTGTATCTTTTGTTTGCCCTTGCGTCTTGAGCCGGTTGTTTGAGCTCCAGAAGGGAATTGTGAGACAGTCTCCTGATCACTTTGTCCTTCGACTTGAGCAGGTTCACTAGTTTGATCTTGTATTAGTGGTTGCTCTTGATCTTGATCTCGTGTTGGTTCAAGGTCTTGGGGCAGTGCTTGAGTGGGCATATCACCATTGTTAGACAATTGATCTTGACCGAGAGCTTGATCAACTTGTTGAGAGTCTTCTCTTTGTTCATCGGAAGCGTGTGGGGCTTGTGGGGGTGATGGCTCCACTTGAGTAGAGCATTGTCCTTCTCCTTCGGCCATAAGGGGTTCCTCAATGGGGAGTATTTGACCAATCCCCATTCTTCTTATGGCTTCGGGAGGAATTTCATCACCTATATCACAAAGACCACTTTGCTCCACTTGGGAGCCATTATTTTCGTCAAACTCCACGTTACACGTCTCCTCAATTAGTCCGGTGGACTTGTTGAGGACACGGTAAGCATGAGAGTTTGTAGCATAACCAACAAAGATACCCTCATGTGCTCTAGAGTCAAATTTAGCTAACCGAGCTCCCTTTTTAAGAATGAAACACTTACAACCGAATACCCGGAAGTACTTGAGATTGGGTTTGTTTCCAGTTAGAATCTCATACGGAGTCTTGTTCAAGCCTTTGCGTATGTAGAGCCGATTGGACGCATGACATGCTGTGTTGATGGCCTCTGCCCAGAAGTTGTATGGAGATTTGAATTCTGCCATCATTGTTCTTGCAGCGTCTATCAAGGTCCGGTTCTTTCTTTCTGCCACGCCGTTTTGCTGAGGGGTATATGGTGCAGAATATTGGTGCTTTATTCCCTCATCACCTAGAAACTCATCTAGGGTATAGTTCTTGAACTCGGTGCCGTTGTCACTCCTAATCATCAAAATCTTTGCTTCATATTGACGTTGCGCTTCATTGGCAAAGTTGATGACCGTTTGTTGCGTTTCACTCTTCCTTTTGAAGAAATATACCCAGGTATATCTTGAGTAGTCGTCAACAATTACTAAGCAATACTTTCTGCCTCCAAGACTATCGAATGTTGGAGGACCAAACAGATCCATGTGAAGAAGTTCCAATGGCCTCTTAGTGTAGATAAGAGTTGATGGACGATGAGCAGTTTCATGAATCTTTCCTTCAATGCAAGCACTGCAAACACGATCTTTAGCAAAGCTCACATTTGTTAGTCCACGAACATGGTCCCCTGTCAGAAGACTTTGCAAAGACCTCATATTGACATGAGCTAAACGGCGATGCCAAAGCCAGCCCACGTCAACTTTAGCCATTAGACATGTCGCAGTCTTAGTGGGTCGCTTTGAAAAGTTTACCACATAGAGACCATTTTCGACATGTCCAACATAGGCTACTTTGAGAGTCTTGCTCCTTAGGAGGACCACAGTGTCAATATTAAAGAATGTGGAAAAACCCATGATTGCAAGTTGACGAACGGAAAGTAAATTGTAGGCAAGAGACTCAACAAGCATGACCTTCTCAATAGACAAATCTTGAGAGACGACCACCTTACCAAATCCCAATACCTTTGACGAGGATGCATCAGCGAATTGGACATGGGTAGGCATAGATGGAGAAGGGTGCACATCCACCACTAAGTCCTTGCTTCCGGTCATATGATTTGTTGCTCCACTATCGAGCAACCATGACACCCCACCGGAAGCAAACTCCTGCAATAGATCAAGGCTTGGTTTTAGGTACCCATTTTTTAATGGGTCCTTTCATGTTAGAGACAAGGGTCTTAGGAACCCAGATAGCCCATTCAATATCTTCATCGTAGGAACCAATAAATCTGGCATAAACATGCCCATCACTAGCACAACATAACACATAAGAGGAATTGAGTTTGTCGGCTGTGTTAGTAGGAGCGGCTTTGCCCTTCTTGAGGTTCCCATAGTCCACCTTGTTCCTGTTCACCTTCTGAGTACCCTCACCCTCCTTGACAAAGATGTCCATGAGGGTGAGAGATCGTTTGCTCTTGTTCTTCCTTTTACCTTTTGACTTGGAGGTAAGTCCAATTCCTTCCTTTCCTACGACACCCTTTTGAGTGCTCAAGAGATCGTTCAGACTCTTCTCACCTTGTCTGCATGACACAAGGCCCTTCTCAAGTTTCTCCTTTAACTTGGCATTTTCTTCCACAAGGTGAACATGCTCACAACAAGGGTTAGTTGCACAAGTATTATCAATTAGCACAAAGGGAGGACAAGTAGAGATCTCCTTGGTAAGCTTTGCTTGGAGTTGATCATGAGACTCTTTCAGAGCGAAATGAACACCTTTCAAGGCTTTGTGGGCCTTGTCAAGTATGTCAAACTCTTCTTTGAGTCTGTCACGGCCAACCTCAAGAGCATACTTTTCAGATTTAAGCATGCGAGTAAGAACAACATCATGATCCAGTTTCTTTTGCATTTTAGTGCAGTCATCGTTATATGACTCCTCAAGAGCCAGACGAAGAGTGCGCTCTTCTTCAAGAGTACTAGATAATTCAGCAATTTCATCGGCATAGTCACGACTATGTCCATGAAGCTCGGAGATGGTCTCGTCATGAGACTCAATAAGGTCAGTGGCCTCACCCAATTGTTCCAAGAGAGCAACAAAATGTTTCTTGGTTTCTCCCTTAATAGTGCATAGAAACTTATCAAGATCATGTTCATTAAGTTCTCCAACATCACTATCTTCTACACAATTTAACAATGAAGGAGTAGAAGTAATGTTGGTCTTAATGAAAGAAGTTACCTGATTGGTACCTTTTGCCATGAGGCACTTGGTGATGTGGTTCTCGTTGAGGGCGTTGAAAAGAGACACCTTCTGGGAAGGGGTAGTGGCTATAGCAACAGTTGCCGTTGCCACTGTATCATCATCATCATCATCATCAGAAGGATACTCCTCCAGGGCCACCATTCCTTTTGGGTGAGGTTTCTTCACAAAGTTGTTCTTGATTGGAAATGATTTGGTTTTGTCTTTGCGAATGAGCTTGCCTCCATTGTCTTCTCTCTTCTCATATGGACATTCTGCCACGAAGTGACTCACGTTGCCACAGTTATAGCATGTCCTTACTCGTTGTTTGGGTTTGAACCCACTTGAGTTGTTCTTGTTGAAGGTTGGTCTTGAGTTCCTTTTATTTCCCCAGAATTGCCTTGATGCAAGAGCCATGTGCTCATGATAGGCATACTTTGTGTCTTCCGGGCAGCTCTCCTCTTCCTCATCTTCTTCTTCTTCTTCAAGCATTACTCTTGCTTTCAACGCAAGTTTGGGTGAAGAGATTTTTGATCGGACACGAGCAAGTGCATTGTCGGCAGTTTCGTTCATGATTGACATTGCAATGAACTCATCCAACACTTCACTGGAAGACAAAGAGTGAAAGTCTGGCCGCTGACGAATGACAGATGACATGGCTTTGTTGAAAGGCATGATGGCTTTGAGAAACTTGCGTTTGACCCAAGTGTCATCCACATCCTTACTTCCATGATCCTTTAGTGCCACGGCAATAGCAGTCACCCTCCGATAGAGATCACGAGGGTCCTCTTCTTCCTTCATCACAAACTCATCGGCCTGATCAAGTATCACTTCATAGTTGGATCGTTGAATACTTGAGCTTCCCTTATACAACACCATAATATGCTCCCAACAATCCTTGGCCAATGTAAAGGGACGTAAGTGGGGAAGATCTTCAGGTGGCACAGCAGACTGAAGGATAAACAGCGCAGAGTGATTATATTGATTGTCTGCATCTTCTCTTGGAGTGAGGTTGCTTGGGTCATGGGGGTAATATCCTTGCTCGATAATTCTCCACAAGTTTGTTGAGCTGTGATTCAAATGAGACTTAATAGAAAATACCCAGTTAGCAAAGTCACCTTTCACAAGTTTAGGAGGAGGACCAACCGGATTAAGACGAGGTGCGAGAACGGGTCCTCCATAAGTCATGGGAGGTGGAACAGAGGCATGTGTTCCAGTCCCATCCTTTTCGTGAGGTGAAGCAGGTTGCATACCTTTAGCCGCTTCCTTAGAGGAGTTGGCCTCCGAATCGGAAATGGTGGGTTTAACCACTAAAGCCGGTTCGGGTGAACTTCTAAGACCGTCAATTAATTCCTTAAGCATGGTTTTGACTTCGCTCGTCAAGGACGTCTTGAGGGCTGCCATAGCCGTATTCAAGTCGTCCCTTGTGACCGAAGTCAAGTCCATGCCCTCGGGTTGCCCATGGTTCACTTCCTCTTCGCCTTCCATACTCTTCGGGTGGTTAAACCCTTAATAAAGAGACGTGGCTCTGATACCAATTGAAAGGATCGATATGGTTGGCTAGAGGGGGGGTGAATAGACAACGACCACTTTTTAATTAATCTTAGCAAGTTAAGGTAAACACTATACGGGTTCACAAATAATATGACAATGAGGTGAACCCTATAGAAGCTAACAACGAGAGCTATTAAGACTACTAAGATATAGTCACACGCAAAAGCAAATACAAAGTAAAGGATAGAGATAACCACAAGTGGAACCGATGGAGACGAGGATGTGTTACCGAAGTTCCTTCCCTTTGACAGGAAGTACGTCTTCGTTGGAGCGGTGTGGAGGCACAATGCTCCCCAAAAAGCCACTAAGGCCACCGTATTCTCCTCACGCCCTCGCACGATGCAAGGTACCGTGATTCCACTATAGGTGCCCTTGAAGGCGGCGACCGAACCTTTACAAACAAGGTTGGGGCAACTCCACACAAAGCTTGGAGGCTCCCAACAAGATCACGAAGCTTCACCACAATGGAATATGGCTTCGAGGTGACCTCAACCATCTAGGATGCTCAAACACCCAAGAGTAACAAGATCCGCAAGGGATAGGTGGGGGAATCAACTTTTCTCTCGGTGGAAGTGTGGATCTAGGCCTTCTCAACCAATCCCTAAAGAATCAACAAGTTTGATTGGCTAGGGAGAGAGATCGGGCACTTTTAAGCTTGTGGAGCAACAATGGAGCTTAGAGAGGTAAGAAGTCGAGTTCCTCAGCTAGAAGAACCCTTTATATAGTGGGGGGGAAATTCAGACCGTTTTCCCACTCTCTGCCCGAGATCCAGCGGTACTACCGCTGGGAAGGAGCGGTACTACCGCTGTCTGGCGGTACTACCGCTGCATGCAGCGGTACTACCGCTGGAACCGGCGGTACTACCGCTGGGGCCTCCAACGGTACTACCGCTGGAACCGGCGGTACTACCGCTGGGGCCTCCAGCGGTACTACCGCTGGAGCAGCGGTACTACCGCTGGCCCTTGGTAGTGTATAAACACTACTACCGCCGAGAAAGTCTTCGCAAAAGGGTCCGTCCACGAACTACCGCTAGGCAGGTGGAACAGGGCACCTGGAGCGGTACTACCGCTGACCAGGGGCGGTACTACCGCTGGCCAGCGGTACTACCGCTGAACAGGGGCGGTACTACCGCCAGCCAGCGGTACTACCGCTGGATACAGCGGTACTACCGCTGGTAGTCCAGCGGTACTACCGCTGGGACCAGCGGTACTACCGCTGGGGACCATTTTGCCGAGACGCAAAGAACAAACAGGCGAGGGCCGCTCCGAGGATAAAGGAAAGGGAGAAAATAGAGGTGTGCGTGTGCAAAGATAGATTCCACCCAAACCTTTCCACTACGGATCCCCTCTTAATAGTACGGCTTTCCTATGACTCAAATGAAGAGAATCTAGGATAGCGCCGTGCTTCCGTTCCCGAAGAGAGGAGTCGTGTCGTCTTGTGCCGTTGACGAATGTTGCCTGAAACCTTGACACACACGATTAGTCCTGTATGGTACTGTCATCAATCACCAAAATTACTTACGCATAAATTATGCCTCAACAGCTTCCTCAAAGTGACTGTCGACAAAATTCTGATTAAGACCACTTGCAAACAAGTATGAGCTAGAACTGCTCGGAACAAACATATGATCGAGATTTCATCCGATATCTTCGTGGATAAGATCGCACGAGCTCGAATTTACAGTAGCCATCCTGTGCAAGGTAGTGCACATGACTTACGAAGCATCCCCGGGTCGTAGCAAGCTACAAGGACTCTTTAAGACACAACGAGAACCGCTATAAGACGACCGTGAACAAACATACCCACTGAATGTCGAATCCCAACCTCAGATCATGCATCTATAGGAAGATTGTCCTATAAGTCACTACTTGATATCCCACCTATGAATTCCCAAAATATCTGGTCATGCAATCTGGTACACGGATACAAGGAGTAATATTCACACAACTCCTATACTAACCCGTCCAATGTATCACATCCGTCAACACATAACCAGAATCTCGGACCTTCATCTACTACAGACCCTCGTGATCACAACGATACAAAGTATAGCAGTACTCCCGAACAATTTGCACCAGTACTCGGGACATGAGGGTTATCTCGCCACTACTAGTATTGAAGAAATTACAAACATTTTTCATTCTGAGATACTCAGAAATCTGAATGATGGCGATGTGCACATGAATCCCCTGGAGCTCAACTCCCGGGAAGAAATCAAGGCAGACAAGAGGCACCAAGACAGAACTCCGTCACATCGATATCATATAGATTTCAAAAAACCCGCGTGATCCTAAAAAAATTGAGCGTGAAGAGGAGTAGAAATAAGATTTCCTAAGACGAGAACCTCACCAGAGCATGGAAGGGGAGAAAAAAGAAACCTACTCTCCGATATAACTAAGACTCAAAACATTTTACTAGACTCGACTCGGCCAAGTACGATCACACAAAGGCTCCTATGGCTGTAAGGCTCTGATTACCAACTTGTAACGACTAAGATGCGGTCCTTTCCTATTTAGGGAACGAGGCCCCAAAATGGAAAGAAGCGCATCTAAGCGTTTCGCAAGCAAGATAAACATAGCACATACATACATAAAAAAATGACAAATAGGGAATCGTTTGCCATCTCACATAGATAATATCAGAGTTACATCCACACATTTATTCAGACAAGGTAGTTCCACTACGGACTACATAATATGAGAAAAGGCTATGCTATCCCGCATGCTTGCCCACGATCACGACCATGCCTCAGTCTTCTGGATAGTTCACGTACAGGCGGTCGTTCTCCGCATCGTACTGCCACGCCAGCTGCGTGCCATCAGGATCACCTGTGTCGGGCGTACGTGTACCTGTTGGGGTGTTGAAGTAATCTGTGAGCCATAGGGACTTAGCAATCTATGACCTCGGTACCGAAACTATTCAAATTATTAGGTGAGGAAGGTTCAGTGTTTAGGTTGCAGCTACTACTTCTCAAACAACAGCACCATAAATTGACACGTTGACGGAGACTTGCTTGCGTTTGTTTTTCACTTGAAGAGGAAAGGGTGATGCAGCACAGGAGCAGTAAGTATTTCCCTCAGTTTGAGAACCAAGGTATCAATCCAGTAGGAGAATCTCGTCAAGTCCAGAGTACCTGCACAAAAACAAAAGAGCTTGCACCCAACGCTATAAAGGGGTTGGCAATCCCTTCAAGATTGATTGCAAAGTGAGATCTGAAGGCGGAAAGTGCAACGAAGTAAAAGAGTAAGGCAGAAAATATGGTGTGAAGTAGACCCCAGGGCCATAGTGTTCACTAGAGGCTTCTCCCAAAATAGCAAATATTACGGTGGGTGAACAAATTACTGTCGAGCAATTGATAGAACCGCGCAAAGTCATGACGATATCTAAGGCAATGATAATACATATAGGCATCACGTCCGAGACAATTAGACCGATACTTTATGCATCTACTACTATTACTCCACACATCGACCGCTATCCAACATCCATCTAGTGTATTGAGTTCATGACGAACAGAGTAACGCCTTAAGCAAGATGACATGATGTAGAGGGATAAACTCAAACCAATGATGAAAAGCCCATCTTTTTACCCTTGATGGCAACAACACGATGCGTGCCTCGCTACCCCTTCTGTCACTGGGTGAGGTCACCGCACGGTATGAACCCAAAACCAAGCACTTCTCCCATTGCTAGAATCATAGATCAAGTTGGCCAAACAAAACCCACAACTCGAAGAGAATTACAAGGATATGAAATCATGCATATAAGAGATCAGAAGAAACCCAAATAAGATTCATAGATAATCTGATCATAAATCCACAATTCATCGGATCTCGACAAACACACCGCAAAAGAAGATTACATCAGATAGATCTCCATGAAGATCATGGAGAACTTTGTATTGAAGATCCAAGAGAGAGAAGAAGCCATCTAGCTACTAGCTATGGACCCGTAGTTCTATGGTGAACTACTCACGCATCATCGGAGAGGTCATGGTGTTGATGAAGAAGCCCTCCGTATCCGAATCCCCTTCCGGCATGGCACCAGAACGTGCCCTAGATGGGATCTTGCGGAGACAGAAACTTGCGGCAGTGGAAAAGTTCTTTCGATGATCTCTTTATTTTTTCTAGAATTTTTGGGAATATATAGGCGAAAGACCAAGTGCAGAGGAGGCCCAGAGAGCCCACAAGCCTGAGAGGCATGGCCCCCCTGGCCGTGGCTAGGGGGCTTGTGGGGTCCCTGGTGGCCCCCTGTCTTGGTTCTCAAGTTCCCCGATCATCTTCTGTTTCGGAAAAAATATTTTTGGAAGTTTCGTTCCGTTTGGACTCCGTTTAAAATCCTCCTCTGAAAAGGGTCAAAAATACGGGAAAAAACAGGAACTAGCACTTGGCACTGAGTTAATAATTTAGTCCCAAAAAAGATATAAAAGGTATACAACACATCCAAAGTTTGACAAGATAATAGCATGGAACCATCAAAAATTATAGATAGGTTGGAGACGTATCTGTTTTAAATATGCCCTAGAGGCAATAATAAAATGGTTATTATCATATTTCCTTGCTCATGATAATTGTCTATTGTTCATGCTATAATTGTATTAACAGGAAACAGTAATACATGTGTGAATAAATAGATCACAATGTGTCCCTAGCAAGCCTCTAGTTGGCTAGCTCGTTAATCAATAGATGATCATGGTTTCCTGATCATGGGCATTAGATGTCACTCATAACGGGATCACATCATTGGGAGAATGATGTGATGGACAAGACCCAATCCTAAGCATAGCACTAGATCGTATTGTTCGTATGCTAAAGCTTTTCTAATGTCAAGTGTTGATACGTCTCCGTCGTATCTACTTTTCCGAACTCTTTTGCCCTTGTTTTGGACTCTAATTTGCATGATTTGAATGGAACTAACCCGGACTGACGTTGTTTTCAGCAGAATTGCCATAGTGTTGCTTTTGTGCAGAAATGAAAGTTCTCGGAACGTCCTGAAAATTTACGGAGATTTTTTCTGGAATAAAAGAAAAATACCTGCGCAAAGATCCACGTGAGGGGGTGTGCCAGTGGGCCACAAGCCCCTGGGCCGCGGCCACCCCCTATGGCCGCGCCATGAGGGCTTGTGGGGCCCACGTGGCACCACCGCCCCCAGTCTCAGTTCTATATCTTCTGTTTCGCCTGGAAAAAATCAAAGAGAAGGTTTCATCGCGTTTTGCGATACGGAGGCGCCGCCACATCCTGTTCTTCATCTCGACGGCAGATCTGGAGTCCGTTTCGGGCTCCGGAGAGGGGAAATCGTCGCCATCGTCATCATCAACCTTTCTCCATTGACAATTCCATGATGCTCTTCATCGTTCGTGAGTAATCTCATCGTAGGCTTGCTGGACGGTGATGAGTTGGATGAGATCTATCATGTAATCGAGTTAGTTCTTGACGGGGATTGATCCCTAGTACCCACTATGTTCTAGATTGAAGTTGCTACTACTTGGCTATGCTTAATGCTTGTCACTAGGGCCCGAGTGCCATGATTTCATATCTGAACCTATTATGTTGTCGCCAATATATGCGTGTTTTAGATCCTATCTTGCAAGTTGTAGTCACCTACTATGTGTTATGACCCGGCAACCCCGGAGTGACAATAGCCGGAACCACTCCCGGAGATGACCATAGTATGAGGAGTTCATGTATTCACCAAGTGTTAATGCATTGGTCCGGTTCTTTATTAAAAGGAGAACCTTAATATCACGTAGTTTCCATTACGATCCCGCTGCCATAGGATGGATGGACAATAGATGGCATGCAAGTTATTATCCCTAAGCACGAATGACTACATACGGAATACATGCCTACATTAGATCGATGAACGGGAGCTAGCCACATATCTCTCCGTGTTATATATGTTACATGATGAATCACATCCGTCACAATCATCCATCACCGATCCACTACCTACGAGTCTTTTACTACTGGTCCTCGCTACGTTACTTTGCCTAGGCTTGTCCCTTGCTACAAGACGGATTGGGCCACTTTGATGCTGCTGTCACTTTGCTGTTGTTACTTGTTACTTTGTTGTTGCTACTACTGTTCCTTGCTACTCCGCTGTTACTTGTTGCAAGACTTCGTTGGCGCTAACATCCCGTCAACAAGGCTTTTTCTGGCGCCGTTGCGAGGGATTGTCAAAGATTTTTCTGGTGTCGTTGCTATCGTACTACCTTGCTAATGATACTTTGCTTGCAGACACTAATCTTTCACGTGTAGTTGAATTGACAACTCAGCTGCTAATAGTTGAGAATATTCTTTCGCTTCCCCTTGAGTCGAATCAATAAATTTGGGTTGAATACTCTACCCTCGAAAACTGCTACGATCCCATACGCTTGTGGGACATCAAGTGTATTTTCCTTCGACCGTGAGATTGTGCAACTCCCGGACACCGTAGGAGTGCTTTGGGTGTATCAAACGTCACATCGTAACTGGGTGACTATAAAGGTGCACTACAAGTACCTCTGAAAGTGTCTGTTGGGTTGGTATGAATCGAGATCGGGATTTGTCACTCCGTGTGACGGAGAGGTATCTCTGGGCCCACTCGGTAGAACATCATCATGAGCTCAATGTGACTAAGGAGTTAGTCATAGGATGACGTGCTACGGAACGAGTAAAGAGACTTACCGGTAACGAGATTGAACAAGGTATAGGTATACCGATGATCGAATCTCGGGCAAGTTCTATACCGACAGACAAAGGGAATTGTATACGGGATTGATTGAATCCTTGACATCGTGGTTCATCCGATGAGATCATCGTGGCAAATGTGGGAGCCACCATGGGTATCCAGATCCCGCTGATGGTTGTTGGCTGGAGAGTGTCTCGGTCATGTCTCATGTTTCCCAAACCCGTAGGGTCTACACACTTAAGGTTTAATGACGCTAGGGTTATAGGGAAATGTTGTACGAGGTTACCGAAAGTTGTTCGGAGTCCCGGATGAGATCCCGGACGTCATGAGGAGCTAAGGAATGGTCCGGAGGTAAATATTGATATATAGGATGGATGGTTTTGGACATCGGAAATGTTTCGGGCGTCACCGATAGCGTACCGGGACCACTGACAATGGTCCCGGGGGTCCACCGGGAGGGGCCACCAGCCCTAAGAGGTAGCATGGGCCAAAAGGTGGTGAGAAACCAGCCCAAAGTGGGCTGGTGCGCCACCCACAAGGGGGCCCAAGGCGCAGGAGGTGCAGAGGGGGGAAACCCTAAGGCCCACCTAGGGGTGCGCCACCCCCTCCCCCTGCCCTGGTCGCCGCACCTCCCATATGGGGGGGATGCCGCACCACCTAGGGTGGGAACCCTAGGGGTGGCACCCCCTCCCTTCCTCCGATAAATACCTAGGGGTTTGGGGCTGTTCTGGACACGGTTTCCTCTCTCCTTTGGTGCAGCCTTGCTACCCTCCTTCCTCCTCCTCCTACGGTGCTTGGCGAAGCCCTGCCGGGAGACCTCGTCTCTCCATCGACACCACGTCGTCGTGCTGCCGGAGATCTTCCCCAATCTCTTCCTCCTCCTTGCTGGATCAAGGTGCAGGAGACGTCACCGGGCTGCACATGTGTTGAACGCGAAGGTGTCGTGGTTTGGCACTAGATCGGAATCACACCGCGATCTGAATCGCCGCGAGTACGACTCCATCAACCGCGTTCTAGCAACTCTTCCACTTAGAGATCTTCAAAGGTATGAAGATGCACTCACCCATCTCTCGTTTCTGGTCTCTCCATAGGAAGATCTGAATATGGCATAGGAAAATTTTGAATTTATGCTACGTTGCCCAACAGTGGTATCCGAGCCAGGTTTTCTATGCGTAGATTCTATGCACAAGTAGAACACAAAAGGTTGTGGGTGATGATTTTTCAATTGCTTGCCGCTACTAGTCTTATTCTTTTCCGGCAGTATTGTGGGATGAAGCGGCCCGGACCGACCTTACACGTATGCTTACGTGAGACTGGTTCCACTGACAGACATGCACACCGTGCATAAAGGTGGCTAGCGGGTGTCTGTCTCTCCCACTCTAGTCGGATTGGATTTGATGAAAAGGGTCCTTATGAAGGGTAAATAGCTTTGGCATATCATCGTTGTGGCTATCACGTAGGTAAGAAGGCATTCTTGCTAGAAACCCAAATCAGCCACGTAAAACTTGCAACAACAATTAGAGGACGTCTAACTTCTTTTTGCAAGGTTTGACATGTGATGTGATATGGCCAAAGTTGTGATGTTGCATGTGTGATGTATGAGATGATCATGTTATTGTAATAGGATTCACGACTTGCATGTCGATGAGTATGACAACCGGTAGGAGCCATAGGAGTTGTCTTAATTTATAGTATGAGATGCAACGCCATGTGTTTACTACTTTTACTTCATTGCTAATTGTTAGCTATAGTAGTAGTGATAGTAGTAGTTGGCATGACGACTTCACGGAGACACGATGATGGAGATCATGGTGTCACGCCGGTGAAACTGATGATCATGCGATGCCTGAAGATGGAGATCAAAAGAGCAAAGATGATAATGGCCATATCATGTCACTATATGATTGCATGTGATGTTTATCATGTTTTTCATCTTATTGCTTAGAACAACGGTAGCAAAATAAGATGATCCCTCTTAAAAATTCGAGAACGTATTCCCCTAAGTGTGCACCATTGCGAAGGATCGTTGTCTCGAAGCACCACGTGATGATCGGGTGTGATAGATTCTAACGTTCGCATACAACGGGTGTAAGCCAGATTTACACACGCGAACCACTTAGGTTGACTCAATGAGCTTAGCATGTACAGACATGACCTCGAATACAAGAGACTGAAAGGTCAAACATGAATTGTATGGTTGAATACGATCAGCATGAAGTTCCTCACCATGACGACTAGTCCGTCTCACGTGATGATCAGACACAGGTTAGTCAACGTGGATCATGTTTCACTTAGATGACTAGAGGGATGTCAATTTAAGTGGGAGTTCATACTTAATTTGATTAAATGAACTTAATTGTCATGAACTTAGTCTAAAAGTTGTCTTTATAAATATTGTAGATGGCCAACGTTAACCTCAATTTCAACGCATTCCTAGAGAAAAACAAGCTGAAAGATGATGGTAGCAACTATGCGGACTGGGTTCGCAACTTGAAGCTCATCCTTGAAGCAGCTAAAAAGGCTTATGTCCTTGATGCGCCACTGGGTGACCCTCCTGCTCCCGTAGCATCCCAGGACATTCTGAACGTCTGGCAAACGCGGAGTAATGACTACTTTCTGGTTAGGTGTGGCATGTTATACAGTTTAGAAATGGGGCTCCAAAGGCGTTTTGAGCAACACGGTGCATATGAGATGTTCCAAGAGCTGAAACTAGTTTTTCAAGCTCATGCCCGAGTCGAGATATATGAAGTCTCCGACAAGTTCTTTAGCTGTAAGATGGAGGAGAACAGTTCTGTCATTGAGCACATACTCAAGATGTCTGGGTTACACGGTCGTCTGACTTCACTTGGAGTCAAACTTCCGGATGATGCTATAATTGACAGAATCCTCCAGTCTCTCCCACCAAGCTACAAAGGATTTGTGCTGAACTACAACATGCAAGGGATGGAGAAAACCATTCCCGAGTTGTACTCGATGCACAAGTCTGCAGAAGTAGAAATCAAGAAAGAGCATCAAGTGTTGATGGTCAACAAGACCACCAGTTTCAAGAAGGGCAAGGGTAAGAAGAACTTCAAGAAAGATAGAAAAGTTGTTGCCGTGCCCGGTAAGCCAGATGCCGGGAAGAAGAAAAAGAATGGACCCAAGCCTGAGACTGAGTGCTTCTATTGCAAGGGAAAAGGTCACTGGAAGTGGAACTGCCCCAAGTACTTAGCGGACAAGAAGGTCGGCAACGTTAAAGGTATATATGATATACATGTTATTGATGTGTACCTTACCAGCGCTCGTAGTAGCTCCTGGGTATTTGATACCGGTGTTGTTGCTCACATTTGCAACTCAAAGCAGGAACTTCGGAATAAGCGGAGACTCGCCAAGGATGAGGTGACGATGCGCGTCGGGAATGGCTCCAAGGTCGATGTGATCGTCGTCGGCACGCTACCTCTACATCTACCGTCGGGATTAGTTTTAAACCTTAATAATTGTTCATTAGTACCAGCTTTGAGCATGAATATTGTATCAGGGTCTTGCTTAATGCGAGACGGCTACTCATTTAAGTCAGAGAATAATGGTTGTTCTATTTATATGAGTGATATGTTTTATGGTCATGCTCCGCTGGTGAATGGTTTATTCTTGATGAATCTCCATCGTGAAGTTACACATATTCATAGTGTGAGTACCAAAAGATGTAAAGTTGATAATGATAGTCCCACATACTTGTGGCACTACCGCCTTGGTCATATCGGTGTTAAGCGCATGAAGAAGCTCAATACTAATGGACTGTTAGAGTCTCTTGACTTTGAATCATTTGACACATGCGAACCGTGCCTCATGGGCAAGATGACTAAGACTCCATTCTTAGGAATAATGGAGAGAGTGACTGACTTATTGGAAATAATACATACTGATGTGTGTGGTCCAATGAACGTTGAAGCTCGCGGTGGCTACCGTTATATTCTCACTCTCACCGATAATTTGAGTAGGTATGGGTATATCTACTTGATGAAGCACAAATCTGAGACATTTGAAAAGTTCAAGGAATTTCAGAGTGAGTTCGAAAATCAACGTGACAGAAAAATTAAGTGTCTACGATCTGATCGTGGAGGAGAATATTTGAGTCACGAGTTTGGCTCACACCTAAGGAAGTGTGGAATCGTTTCACAACTGACGCCGCCTGGCACACCGCAACGCAACGGAGTGTCTGAACATCGTAATCGCACTTTATTAGATATGGTACTATCTATGATGTCTCTTACCGACTTACCGCTATCATTTTGGAGATACGCATTAGAAACTGCATCATTCACTTTAAATAGGGCACCGTCTAAATCCGTTGAGACGACACCGTATGAACTATGGTTTGGCAAGAAACCTAAGTTGTCATTTCTTAACGTTTGGGGCTGCGATGCTTATCTGAAGAAACTTCAACCAGAGAAGCTCGAACCCAAAGCGGAGAAATGTGTATTCATAGGATACCCTAAGGAAACTATTGGGTATACCTTCTATCTTAGATCCGAAGGTAAAACCTTTGTTGCCAAGAACAGATCATTTCTAGAGAAAGAGTTTCTCTCGAAAGAAGTAAGTGGGAGGAAAGTAGAACTTGATGAGGTAATTACACCCCCTCTCGAACCGGAAAGTAGCGCAGTGCGGGAAATTGTTCCTGTGGCGCCTACACCAACTGAAGAGGAAGTTAATGATAATGATCATGAAGCTTTGGGTCAAGTTACTACTGAACCGCGAAGGTCCACAAGGGCACGCTCCGCACCAGAGTGGTACGGCAACCCTGTGATGGAAATCAAGTTGTTAGACAATGGTGAACCTTCGAACTATGAAGAAGCAATGGCGGGCCCGGATTACAACAAATGGCTTGAGGCTATGAAATCCGAGATAGGATCCATATATGAGAACAAAGTATGGACTTTGGTGGACTTGCCCGATGACCGGCGAGCCATAGAAAATTAATGGATCTTCAAGAAGAAGACTGATGCAAACGGTAATGTGACCATTTATAAAGCTCGACTTGTCGCAAAGGGTTTTCGACAAATTCAAGGAGTTGACTACGAAGAGACTTTCTATCCCGTAGCGAAGCTGAAGTCGGTCTGAATCATGTTAGCAATTGCCGCTTTTTATGATTATGAAATTTGGCAAATGGACGTCAAAACAGCGTTCCTTAACGGGAATCTTAAGGAAGAGTTGTATATGATGCAACCAGAAGGTTTTGTTGACCCTAAGGGTGCTAACAAAGTGTGCAAGCTCCAGCGCTCCATCTATGGGCTGGTGCAAGCATCTCGGAGTTGGAACATTCGCTTTAATGAGGTGATTAAAGCGTTTGGGTTCATACAGGTCTATGGAGAAGCATGTCTGTACAAGAAAGTGAGTGGGAGCTCTATAGCTTTCCTCATACTGTATGTGGATGACATATTATTGATGGGGAATAATATAGAGATGTTGGAGAGCATAAAGGCCTATTTGAACAAGAGGTTTTCAATGAAGGACCTTGGAGAAGTTGCATACATATTAGGCATCAAGATCTATAGAGATAGATCGAGACGCCTCATAGGTCTTTCGCAAAGTACATATTGATACGTCTCCGTCGTATCTACTTTTCCTAACTCTTTTGCCCTTGTTTTGGACTCTAACTTGCATGATTTGAATGGAACTAACCCGGACTAATGTTGTTTTCAGCAGAATTGCCATGGTGTTGCTTTTGTGCAGAAATAAATGTTCTCGCAATGACCTAAAAATTTACGGAGAATTTTTCTGGAATTAATGAAAAATACCTGCGCAAAGATCCACCGGAGGGGGTGAGCCAGTGGGCCACAAGCCCAGGGGCGCGGCCACTGATACGTCTCCGTCGTATCTACTTTCCCGACCTCTTTTGCCCTTGTTTTGGACTCTAATTTGCATGATTTGAATGGAACTAACCCGGACTGACGCTGTTTTCAGCACAATTGCCATGGTGTTGTTTTTGTGCAGAAATGAAAGTTCTCGGAACGTCCTGAAAATTTACGGAGATTTTTTCTGGAATAAAAGAAAAATACCTGCACAAAGATCCACGTGAGGGGCGTGCCAGTGGGCCACAAGCCCCTGGGCCAAGGCCACCCCCTATGGCCGCGCCATGAGGGCTTGTGGGGCCCACGTGGGACCACCGCCCCCAATCTCAGTTCTAAATCTTCCGTTTCGCCTGGAAAAAAATCAAAGAGAAGGTTTCATCGCATTTTGCGATACGGAGGCGCCGCCACATCCTGTTCTTCATCTCGAGGGCAGATCTGGAGTCCGTTTCGGGCTCCGAAGAGGGGAAATCGTCGCCATCGTCATCATCAACCTTTCTCCATCGACAATTCCATGATGCTCTTCATCGTTCGTGAGTAATTTCATCGTAGGCTTGCTGGACGGTGATGAGTTGGATGAGATCTATCATGTAATCGAGTTAGTTCTTGACGGGGATTGATCCCTAGTATCCACTATGTTCTAGATTGATGTTGCTACTACTTGGCTATGCTTAATGCTTGTCATTAGGGCCCGAGTGCCATGATTTTAGATCTGAACCTATTATGTTGTCGCCAATATATGTGTGTTTTAGATCCTATCTTGCAAGTTGTAGTCACCTACTATGTGTTATGACCCGGCAACCTCGGAGTGACAATAGCCGGAACCACTCCCGGAGATGACCATAGTATGAGGAGTTCATGTATTCACCAAGTGTTAATGCGTTGGTCCGGTTCTTTATTAAAAGGAGAACCTTAATATCCCGTAGTTTCCATTAGGACCCCGCTGCCACGGGAGGGATGGACAATAGATGTCATGCAAGTTCTTTTCCCTAAGCACGTATGACTACATACGGAATACATGCCTACATTAGATCGATGAACGGGAGCTAGCCACATATCTCTCCGTGTTATAGCTGTTACATGATGAATCACATCCGTCACACTCATCCATCACCAATCCACTACCTACGAGTCTTTTATTAATGGTCCTCGCTATGTTACTTTGCCTAGGCTTGTCCCTTGCTACAAGAGGGATTGGGCCACTTTGCTGCTGCTGTCACTTTGCTCTTGTTACTTGTTACTTTGTTGTTGTTGCTACTACTGTTCCTTGCTACTCCTCTGTTATTTGATGCAAGACTTTGTTGGTGCTAACATCCCATCAACAAGGCTTTTTCTAGCGTCGTTGCCAGGGATCGACAAAGCTTTTTCTGGTGCCGTTGCTATCGTACTACCTTGCTACTGATACTTTGCTTACAGACACTAATCTTTCAGGTGTCGTTGAATTGACAACTCAGCTGCTAATACTTGAGAATATCCTTTAGCTTCTCCTTGTGAGCGAATCAATAAATTTGGGTTGAATACTCTACCCTCAAAAACTGCAGCGATCCCATACGCTTGTGGGACATCAAGGCTTTTTTCTTGCGCCGCTGCCGGGGAAGCACAGCTATATTCTCTCGGTCACTTGGGATTGACGTCTGCTGGTCACTATGAGGAATCCGAAAGATCCTAGAACTAAAATCCTGCCTTCCACTACGAGGAGAGGTAAGGAACTACCATCTAGCTCTGCACTTGATTCACCTTCAGTTTTGACTTCGCCTCCTGCTAGAAATCTTGATATGTCGCATGTGCCTGATGATGCTATGCTTGATACTACCGTGCTTGATGATGCTACTTCTGCTGCTTATGATGCTATGCATGATACTATGTCTGATGATGCTATGCTTGATACTATGCCTGCTATGCCTGATACTGCTTTGCCACTAGGTGCATTCCTTGATGCACAACTTGCTAGAGCTGCTGCTAGACGTGATGATACTTCTGAAACTGTTGATACTGTTGAAGTAGAACCTACTATTATGCGTGAATTGACTGTTATGCCTGATACACGCTATGTTATGGAGGGAGAGATAGCTGAGGATTTTCTTGCGTGTAAGGATAGCTATGACATTGAGAAACTTTTGCGCAAGTGGTAAGAAAAATCTCTGAACGCTAGGATGAAATACGACCCGAAGTTTGCTACTTCGCCTATATTTGTGACCGATAAGGATTATGAATTCTCTGTCGACCCTGAGTTAATCACTCTAGTCGAATATGATCCTTTTCATGGTTATGAGTCTGAAACGGTTGAAGCCCATCTTACCAAACTGCACGATATAGCCACCCTATTCACTAGTGAGGAAAAGATCCGCCACTACTATATGCTCAAGTTGTTTCCTTTCTCGCTAAAGGATGACGCTAAGACCTGGTTCACTTCTCTTGCTCCTGGATGTGTGCGTAGCCCCCAGGATATGGTCTACTACTTCTCTGAAAAATATTTCCCTGTCCATAAGAAGCAAGCTGCCTTGCAGGAAATATACAACTTTGCTCAAGCTGAAGAAGAGAGTCTCCCACAAGCTTGGGGGAGGCTCATCCAGCTACTGAATGCTTTGCCTGATCACCCTCTTGAGAAGAACGAAATACTTGATATCTTCTATAATGGACTTGCCAATACTTCTAAAGACCACCTAGATAGTTGTGTCGGTAGTGTTTTTAGGGAACAAACCATAGAACAAGCTGAGATTCTACTGAACAACATCTTGTGCAATGAGAATGCTTGTACTATTCCCGAACCACCGCATAAGCCAACTCCGAAGAAAAGAGGTATTCTATTCCTCAGTCTTGAAGATATGCAAGAAGCCAAGAAATCTATGCGAGAGAAAGGCATTAAATCCGAAGATGTCAAAAATCTACCACCTATCGAAGAGATACATGGTCTCGATAACCCGATACAGGTAGTAGAAGTAAATTCTCTACGTAGGTTTGATGAGAGTGATATTCCTTTTGATAAACCTGCTATCTTATGCATGGATGAATTTGATAACTTTGTTGCCAAACAACAGAGTTTCAACGATTATGTTAGCAGACAATTGGAAAAGAATGCTCGTATGCTTAGTCATTTAAGTACTTGTGTGGACAGAAATGTCAATGATCTAAAGCTTCTGAGTAAACATGCTTCCATGGTTACTACTCAGGTAGAACAAGTACTTAAAGCTCAGAATGACTTGCTCAACGAGTTGAATGACAATGCCGTCAGAGTCGTTACTAGAGGCGGTAGAATGAACCAGGAACCTCTGTATCCGGACGGTCATCCGAAGAGAGTTGAACAAGAGTCTCAAGGAGTTAGCACTGATGCACCTAGTCATCTTAGAAAGAAGAAGAAAGATGATAGGAACCTGTATGCTAGCAACCCTGTTGTTGCTACACCTGAGATTCCAAACGATGCCCCTATCTCTGATGCTGAGACACAATCTGGTGATGAACATGAGCCTAATGATAATATCAATAGTGATGTTCATGTTGATGCTCAACCTAGCAACGATAAGGATGTGGAGATTGAGAACCTGTTGATCTTGATAACCCATAGCCTAAGAATAAGAGATACAATAAGAATGACTTTGCTGCTAGGAAGCATGGTAAAGAAAGGAAGCCATGGGTTCAGTAACCCATGCCATTTCCTCCCAAACCATCCAAGAAAAAGGATGACGAGGATTTTGAGCGATCCGATGAGATGATCAGACCTGTCTTTCTGCAGATGCGTTTGATGGTTATGCTCAAGATGTCTCCATATGCTAAGTACATGAAAGATATTGTGACTAATAAGAGGAGGATACCTGATCTTGAGATCTCCGCCATGCTTGCCAATTACACTTTCAAGGGTGGAACTCCTAACAAACTAGGTGATCCCGGTGTGCCCACTATACCTTGCTCCATTAAAGGTAACTATGTTAGAACTGCTTTATGCGACCTTGGAGCCAGTGTTAGTGTTATGCCTCTCTCTCTCTTTATCGTAGACTTGAGTTGGATAAGTTGATACCTACTAAAATCTCTCTGCAAATGGCCGACAAATCAACTGCTTTCCCTATCGGCATTTGCGAGGATGTGCCTGTTGTGGTTGCTAACACCACTATCTTAACAGACTTTGTTATCTTGGATATTCCTGAGGACGATGCCATGGCTGTCATCCTCGGAAGACCCTTTTTAAACACTGTAGGGGCTGTTATAGATTGCAACAAAGGCAATGTCACTTTCCATGTCAACGGTAATGAGCATACGGTGCACTTTCCGAAGAAACAATATCGAGTACATTGCATCAATGCTATCGGAAAAAACTTCATCGATTCTTATTGGGAGCTTTGAATGCCCTATTCCTCGTGTCAAGATGAAGTATGATTTGCTTGTTGGGTAGATACATATCCCCATTGAGGTGACCTAGTGACTATTCGAAAAATAGTCCGTTCTCTTTTGCGATTCGAGAAAGTTTTGTCAAGGGGATTTGATCAACCTCATTGACGGATTTCTTTTGATGACCATGAGATGGATGAATTGAGGAGTCACAAACCTGTGTTCCAAGCTTTCACTTTAGGTTGCTTAGAAGAAAAATGATAGGTTTAGATCAGTTTCCCATGTTTTCTGTTTTAGCGTCTGGTAGAAAAATACCCCGAAAATAAAAGTTCTCCGAACGCTGTGAAAATCTACTATGGTTTTTTCTGGAATATTTGAAAAATACTGGGACAAAGAGTCTGTCTGGGGGCCACACCAGTGGGCCACAAGCCCTAGGGGTGCGGGCAACCCTCCTGGCCACGCCACCGAGGCTTGTGGGGCCCACAGACACCCCCTCCAATCATTCTTGCTCCCATCTCCTTCTCCTACCTCCAGAAAAAATTGTTTCGCAGATCAAACCCGTGTTCTTGCTCCTCTTGCTGGGATTTTCGATCTCTTTGCTCAAATCACCGTTCTCCGAACTGTTTTGGGGAAATTACTCCTTGGTAAGTGACTCCTCCATTAGTCCAATTAGTTTTTGCTCAAGTGCCTTATACTCCGCGTATTTTTGCTGCCTTGGTGCCCATGTTCTTGAGCTTTGCATGCTGATTCTAGCTGGTCCCAAGTATTTTTGCTGCGTAATATGGTCTCCAGGCACTTGTGGGAGTAGTCGCTACGAGTTTCGTTGAGCCTCATTCACTTTTCCTTAGAATCACGAAAAATTTCAGAAATTTTCACAGATAGAAAGGGGAAAAGATGAGGAGGTTCTTGAGAGGCTCGTCAAGCCGTGACCCCAAGGATGATGGGAGTGAGAAGAAGCCCAAGTATCTGGTCCCTCGAGTCGAGGAAGTTTGAGCGTGCGAGTGGCCAAGCGACGTGTTCTTACGCCCCGCTGGAATTTATGAGGACTTTTATCACTTGGTGGAGAACGCAGGCCTTACCTCCTTCGTTGAAGATAAGTGTTCGCAATACCTCCTCCTCACTAATATCTTCGTACAAAGCTTTAACTTCTATCCGAGGAAGAATCCTCCTATGGTTGAGTTTAAACTTTATGATGTCCCCCAGCGCATGTCGCTCCAGGATTTTTGCAATGTTTGCAAATTACCTTACGTTGGGGATATTCATGAACCTCATCCACGGGACTTGGAAGCTTTCATCGGTACAATTGTTGTAGGAGAGGAGAGAGGAGTGTCTTGCTCTAGAGCTGCTAGCATTCATTTTCCCGTGCTTCGGTACTTCTCACTATTTGTGGGAAAATGTTTGATTGGTCGTGGGAAAGATGGGTCACTTAGTTCCCCAGATCTTGCGGTCTTGCGCAAAGCCCTTTATAATGATAAAACTTATGGACTGTGCGCTATAGTAGCTCAACGGTTGAACACGAACCGTTCTAAGGGCATTGTCTATTGAGGTATCTATGCTACCCGTCTTCCTAGACACTTTGAGATACCTATTAGACTCGAAGAGGAAGAAGGGATTCTTCTTCCCAAGAGATATCTAGATTACGATAGCATGGTTCACCATGACTTTCTTGATAGAGATATAAATAGAAGGATGATTTATAACCTCGTATTTAGTCAGGGTACTCGTGAGACTATTACTTTGTCTGCCCATTCTTTGTTCAATCTTCATGCAGGCAGTTACATCATTATGCCCTTGGACAAATATGCATACTGGGGCTTAGCCCAACCACAGGTGCCCGTGCCCGAGCCACCAGTCGAGTACCAGACGTCATTTTATCAGTGGCAGCCAGAGGAGCTCACACAGCTGTGGCATCCTCAGTCCACTCCGGAGTACCCCGGAGCTAGTTATTTCCCTCCATGGGAGTAGACCAACTTAGGACAAAAGCCTAAGCTTGGGGGAGTACGTGTTCTCACCGACTTTAAATTCTTGCTTATGCTTTCACTTTGTTAGCCGGTGCTCGCACTTTGCCACTTTATCATCCATGCTAGTTTATTTTCTTTTTCTCGTTTTCTTTTCATGTGTCTGTCTAGTTTGAGAAAACCCAAAAAGATTTTCTTTTTCTTCTTTTGCTTGTTGGGAGCTTTCCGGTGTAAATAGTTTTCTTTTTCTTTGGGTCAAGGTAGAAGATATTGGTTACAATGTTTAGTGGCTCTTGCATGCATACCTGTTTAGCTTTCAAAGATCCATATTACTTTGTCTTCTCCTTTGTGTTTGCCTACAGATTCCAGCTTTAGTCCAATGCACGAGCACGCTTATTATTGTTCACATCGTTCGGTCGTGCAAGTGAAAGGCAATAATGACGATATATGATGAAGTGACTGAGCCTGGAAAAGCTGGTATGAACTCGATCTATTTTGTTTTTGTAAATATGACTAGCTCATCATGCCTGATTCAGCTTTGTTGTGAGAGAAACATGTTTGCAATGACAACTTAGAGACCATAGTTGCTTATGCCATGCTTACTTAGCTAGGAGCTTATAATGGTTTGTCTTGGATGCCCACATGAATGTTGAGATGACTATATTGTAGTATGATAGGATGGTATCCTCCTTTGAATGATTCAAGTGGCTTGACTTGGCGCATGTTCACGCATGTAGTTGAAACAAAATCAACATAGCCTCTATGATGTTCATGTTCATGGTGATTTATGTCCTACTCATGCTTGCACTCAATGTTAGTTAATCTCAATGCATTTTGATGACTGTTGTCGCTCTCTAGTTGGTCGCTTCCCAGTCTTGTGCATCCCCTTCCACAAACCCAAAGTTGTTCCATATGAGTCCACCATACCTACCTATGTGCGGTATCTACCTGCCGTTCCAAGTAAATTTGCATGTGCCACTCTCTAAACCATCAAGAAATAATCTGTTTTGCATGCCTGAACCGCTCATGTGGTTACAGGGGGCTATTGGTATCTTCCATGCTAGGCGTGTTATCCTCGATATGTGTTTATTCACTATCATTCACGAGAAAGGGGCCGGTAATTGGAATTCCCAGTTCCATGCTCAAATCGAAAAGATAATTGCAAACAAAACTCCCCCGGGATTGATGTTGGTTTGGATGGTACCCGAGGATTCAGCTAGCCGTGGAGTGTGATTGATTGGTGGTGGGGGAGTCAAAACTTTATTTTTCCGTTTGGGAACCGCCTATAGCATGTGTAGCGTGGAAGATGTTGAGAACTCTTAGTCATTGCATTGACAATGAAAGCATGCCACCCAAAATTATTATCTCTGTTTTCAAAGCTTGAGCTCTGGCACCTGTGCAAATCAATGCTTCCCTCTGCGAAGGGCCTGTCTATTTATGTTCCTGTTGAGTCATCCTCCCCTTACAAAAGCACCAATTAGAGAGCACCACTGTCATTTTAATGCTTTGCTTTTAACTGTGTTGAGATAACTGTGACTGGATCTTCATTGCCTTGAATTACAATGTTTAGTCAGCCCTTGGTCTTTGAAGGGGCTCTGCATTTATGTTTTGCGGTCTCAGAAAGAGCTAGCGAGATACCATGTGTTCGTATTGCTTCATGTTGTTTTGATTGAAGGGTTGACATTTGAGGCTTATTATTATTTGCTCGCTAGTTGATTATGCCATTGATATGAGTTTACCGTGAGACCTAGATGTCATTTGCTTATGTGGTTTGCTTGTGATCTTGCTGAAATTATGGTTATGAGTTAGATATAGTTGCAACAACAAGATCAAATAGAGTTCGTCAAAGTTTTTTCTTTTGTCTCTTTAAGTTTGTCAACTGAATTGCTTGAGGACAAGCAAGGCTTTAAGCTTGGGGGAGTTGATACGTCTCCGTCGTATCTACTTTTCAGAACTCTTTTGCCCTTGTTTTGGACTCTAACTTGCATGATTTGAATGGAACTAACCCGGGCTAACGTTGTCTTCAGCAGAATTGCCATGGTGTTGTTTTTGTGCAGAAATAAAAGTTCTCGGAATGACCTGAAAATTTACAAAGAGTTTTTCTGGAATTAATGAAAAATACATGCGCAAAGATCCACCGGAGGGGGTGAGCCAGTGGGCCACAAGCCCAAGGGCGCGGCCACCCCCCTGGCCGCGCCGTGATGGCTTGTGGGGCCCACAAGGCTCCACCGCCTCCTATCTCGGCTCTATATATTCAGTTTCGCGCGGAAAAAATCAAAGAGAAGGATTCATCGCGTTTTACGATACGGAGGCGCCTCCACCTCCTGTTCTTCATCTCGAGGGCAGATCTGGAGTCCGTTCTGGGCTCCGGAGAGGGGAGATCGTCGCCATCGTCATCATCAACCTTCCTCCATCACCAATTCCATGATGATCTTCACCGTTCGTGAGTAATCTCATCGTAGGCTTGCTGGACGGTGATGAGTTGGATGAGATCTATCATGTAATCGAGTTAGTTTTGACGGGGATTCATCCCTAGTATCCACTATGTTCTGAGATTGATGTTGCTACTACTTTGCCATGCTTAATGCTTGTCACTAGGGCCCAAGTGCCATGATTTCAGATCTGAACCTATTATGTTCTCGCCAATATATGTGTGTTTTAGATCCTATCTTGCAAGTTGTAGTCACCTACTATGTGTTATGATCCGGCAACCCCGGAGTGACAATAGCCGGAACCACTCCCGGAGATGACCATAGTATGAGGAGTTCATGTATTCACCAAGTGTTAATGCGTTGGTCCCGTTCTTTATTAAAAGGAGAACCTTAATATCCCGTAGTTTCCATTAGGACCCCGCTGCCACGGGAGGGATGGACAATAGATGTCATGCAAGTTCTTTTCCCTAAGCACGTATGACTACATACGGAATACATGCCTACATTAGATTGACGAACGGGAGCTAATTACTTATCTCTCCGTGTTATAATTGTTACATGATGAATCACATCCGGCATAATCATCCATCACCGATCCAATGCCTACGAGTCTTTTACTACTGGTCCTTGCTATGTTACTTTGCTGCTACTGATGTCACTATTGCTGTTACTTGCTACTGTTGTCACTACTGCTGTTACTTGCTACTGTTGTTACTACTGCTGTTACTTGCTACTTTGTTGTTACCTGCTGCAAGACCCATTTCTGGCGCCATTGATACAACAAGTCAGGAATAGTGTGCCGTCAACAGACCTTTTTGTGGCACCGTTGCTATCATACCACTTTGCTACTGATACTTTGCTTGCAGACACTAATCTTTCAGGTGTCGTTGAATTGACAACTCAGCTGCTAATACTTGAGAATATTCCTTCGCTTCCCCTTGAGTCTAATCAATAAATTTGGGTTGAATACTCTACCCTCAAAAACTGTTGCGATCCCCTACACTTGTGGGTTATCACATACCTTGACAAGATATTGAAGAAGTTCAATATGGAAAACTCAAAGAAGGGGTTCTTGCCAGTTTTGCAAGGTATGAGATTGAGTAAGACTCAGTCACCGACCACGGCAGCAGATAGAGAGAAGATGAGTATTGTCCCCTACGCTTCAGCCGTAGGCTCTCTAATGTATGCCATGATGTGTACCAGACCTGATATAAACCTTGCCATAAATTTGGTAGGGAGGTACCAAAGTGATCCCGGTATGGAACACTGGACAGCGGTCAAGAATATCCTTAAGTACCTCAAGGATGCCGTAAAAGCCTAAGTTTGGGGATTTCCCGGGAAGGCATCCCCTCTCTCGTCTTCAATCCATCGGTAACTTTACTTGGGGCTATATTTTTATTCACCACATGTTATGTGTTTTTGCTTGGAGCATCTTGTATCGTAGGAGTCTTTTATTTTTGTTGTGTCACAATCATCCTTGCTGCACACCTAGAGATAGAGACATGCACACACCGTGATTTTGTCGTGCTTCACTTATATCTTTTGGTAGACAATTCAGCTCACATGTGCTTCACTTATATCTTTTGAGCTAGATACTTTTGCTCTATGTGCTTCACTTATATCTTTTAGAGCACAGCGGTGCATGGCTTGGTAGTTGATCTATGCTTTGAAAGTAGTCTCAAAAGGGGTAGTTATCCAAAGGGATACGAAAACTTCCACCTTCATGTGCATTGAATAGTTAGAGAAGTTTGATTCATCTCAATTAGTTTTGAGTTGTGGTTATGGTAATATGGAAGTCATGCTAGTAAGGTGTTGTGAATCTATAAATACTTGTGTTGAAGTTAGTGATTCCCGTAGCATGCACGTATGGTGAACCGCTATGTGATGAAATCTGAGCATGATTAGTCTACTGATTGTCATCCTTTGCGTGGCGGTCGGGATCGCGCGATGGTTTATACCTACCAACCCTTCCCCTAGGAGTATGCGTTGAATGCTTTGTTTCGATTACTAATAAAACTTCTGCAACAAGTATATGAGTTCTTCATGACTAATGTTGAGTCCATGGTTTAGATCCACTTTCACCTTCCACCATCACTATCTTCTTAGTGCCGCGCAACTTTCGCCGGTGCACAAACCCACCATTAGCCTCCCTCAAAACAGCCACCATACCTACCTATTATGGCTTTTTCAAAGTCATTCCGAGATATATTGCCATGCAACTACCACCATGACATGTGCCACCACGTCTACATTGCCTTTTCATGATCGTAAGATAGCTAGCATGATGTTTCCATTGATGTCTATGCCATGCTAGATCATTGCCACGGTACACTACCGAAGGCATTCCATATAGAGTCATAGTTGCTCTAAGTTTTGAGTTGAAAGTGTGATGATCATCATTATTGGAGCATTGTCCCTTGTGAGGAAGTAAAAGAGGCCAAATAAGCCCATAAAAAAAAGAGGCCAAAGAGCCCACCAAAAAAAGAGAGAGAAAAAGAGAGAAGGGACAATGCTACCACTTTTTCCACACTTGTGCATATTAAGCACCATGATCTTCATGATTGAGAGTCTCTCGTTTTGTCACCACCATATAGCTAGTGGGAAATTTTCATTATATAAATTGGCTTATATTCCAATGATAGGCTTCCTCAAAATTGCCTTAGGTCTTCGTGAGCAAGCAAGTTGGATGCACACCCACTAGTTTTCTTTAAGAGCTTTCACATACTTGTAGCTCTAGTGCATCATTTGTATGGCAATCCCTACTCATTCACATTGATATCTATTGATGAGCATCTCCATAGCTCATTGATATGCCTAGTTAATGTGACTATCTTCTCCTTTTTTTTGTCTTGCAACCTCCACCACGTTCCACATCATCTATAGTGCTATAACCATGGCTCACGCTCATGTATTGCGTGAGAGTTGAAAAGGTTTGAGAAAGTAAAGGTGTGAAACAATTACTTGGCCAATAACGGGGTTGTGCATGATTTAAATTCGTTGTGCAATGATGATAGAGCATAGCCAGAATATATGCTTTTGTAGGGATAACTTTCTTTTGGCCTTGTTATTTTGAAAGTTCATGATTACTTTGCTAGTTTGCTTGAATTATTATTGTTTCCACGTCAATAGCAAACTATTGTTTTGAATCTAATGGATCTGAACATTCACGTCACATAAGAGGAATTACAAAGGATACCTATTCTAGGTAGCATGAAAGCATCAAAAATTCATTCTTATCACTTCCCCACTCGAGGACGAGCAGGAGTTAAGCTTGGGGATGCTAGATACGTCTCAAACGTATCTATCATTTTTGATGGTTTCACGCTGTTATCTTGCCTTCTTTGTATGTTTTATGTACCTTTTTAAATCCTTTTTGGGACTAACTTATTAATTCAGTGCCAAGTGCCAGTTCCTGTTTTTTCCGTGTTTTTGACTCTTTTCAGATCTGATTTTGGAACGGAGTCCAAACGGAAGAAAAACCCTGAAATGATTTTTTCCCGAACGGAAGAAGTCCAGGGGGCTTTTGGGCCAAGCCAGGTGGGCTCCAGGGAGCCCACAAGCCCCCACTCTGCCACCAGGGGTAGGCGGCGGTGGGCAGGCTTGTAGCCTCCCTGGCCGCCCCTTGACCTAGGTCTTTGGCCTATAAATTCCCAAATATTCCGCAAAAAATGAGGAGAGCCTCGAAAATACTTTTCCGCCACCGCAAGCTTCCGTTTCCACGAGATCTCATCTGGAGACCCTTCCCGGCGCCCTACCGGAGGGGACTTTGGAGTTGGAGGGCTTCTTCATCATCATCATCGCCCCTCCAATGACTCGTGAGTAGTTCACTTCAGACCTACGGGTCCGTAGTTAGTAGCTAGATGGCTTCTTCTCTCTCTTGGATCTTCAATACAAAGTTCTCCATGATCTGCAAGGAGATCTATCCGATGTAATCTTCTTTGGCGGTGTGTTTGTTGAGATCCGATGAATTGTGGACTTGTGATCAGATTATCTATGATATATATTTGAGTCTTTGCTGATTTCTTATATGCATGATTTGATATCCTTGTAAGTCTCTCTGAGTATTGGGTTTTGTTTGGCCAACTAGATCTATGATTCTTGCAATGGGAGAAGTGCTTGGTTTTGGGTTCTGCCATGTGGTGACCTTTCCCAGTGACAGTAGGGGCAGCAAGGCACACATCAAGCAATTGTCATCAAGGGTAAAAATATGGGGGTTTTATCATTGGTTTGAGATTATCCCTCTACATCATGTCATCTTTCTTAAGGCGTTAATCTGTTCTTACGGACTTAATACACTAGATGCATGCTGGATAGCGGTCGACGTGTGGAGTAATAGTAGTAGATGCAGAAAGTATCGGTCTACTTACTTCGGACGTGATTCCTATAGAAATAATCATTGCATAGATATCGTCACGACTCTGCACAGTTATATCAATTGATCGACAGTAATTTGTTCACCCACTGTCTACTTGCTTTCATGAGAGAAGCCACTAGTAAACACTACGGCCCCCGGGTCTATTCACATCCATCGTTTACAACTCCGCTTTTACTTTGCTTTGTTACTTTGTTGCTTTCAGTTCTCACTTGGCAAACAATCTATAAGGGATTGACAACCCCTTCATAGCGTTGGGTGCAAGGTTTTGTGTTTGTGCAGGATCTTGAGATACTCCTCCGCCGGATTGATACCTTGGTTCTCAAACTGAGGGAAATACTTACCTCCGATGTGCTACATCACCCTCTCCGCTTCGAGGGAACACCAACGCAGAAGGATTCCTGGTGTCATCAACGTGCCCATTTCTGGTGCCACTGGAAGGTCTTTTGTGCAGCAGCATAATGGACATTAGAAGCATTCCTGCGCCATTGCCGGGGATCCTTTTGAAACATCAATTGTCTATTGTTCATGCTATAATTGTATTAACAAGAAACAGTAATACATGTGTGAAAAATAGATCATAATGTGTCCCTAGCAAGCCTCTAGTTGGCTAGCTCGTTAATCAATAGATGATCATGGTTTCCTGATCATGGGCATTAGATGTCACTGATAACGGGATCACATCATTGGGAGAATGATGTGATGGACAAGACCCAATCCTAAGCATAGCACTAGATCGTATTGTTCGTATGCTAAATCTTTTCTAATGTCAAGTGTCTTTTCTTTCGACCGTGAGATTGTGCAACTCCCGGACACTGTAGGAGTGCTTTGGGTGTATCAAACGTCACAATGTAACTGGGTGACTATAAAGGTGCACTACGGGTACCTCTGAAAGTGTCTGTTGGGTTGGTACGAATCGAGTTCGGGATTTGTCACTCCGTGTGACGGAGAGGTATCTCTGGGCCCACTCGGTAGAACATCATCATGAGATCAATGTGACTAAGGAGTTAGTCACAGGATGACGTGCTACAGAACGAGTAAAGAGACTTACCGGCAACGAGATTGAACAAGGTATAGGTATACCGACGATCGAATCTCGGGCAAGTTCTATACCTACAGAGAAAGGGAATTGTATACGGGATTGATTGAATCCTTGACATCGTGGTTCATCCAATGAGATCATCGTGGAACATGTGGGAGCCACCATGGGTATCCAGATCCCGTTGATGGTTATTGGCCGGAGAGGGTCTCGGTCATGTCTGCATATTTCCCGAACTCGTAGGGTCTACACACTTAAGGTTCGATGACGCTAGGGTTATAGGGAAATGTTATACAAGGTTACCGGCAGTTGTTCGGAGTCCCGGATGAGATCCCGGACGTCGCGAGGAGCTCCGGAATGGTCCGGAGGTAAAGATTGATATATAGGATCGATGGTTTTGGACACCGGAAATGTTTCGGGTGTCACCGATAGCGTACCGGGACCACCGGGACCACCGGAAATGGTCCCGGGGGTCCACCGGGAGGGGCCACCGGCCCCAAGAGGTAGCATGGGCCAAAAGGTGGTGGCCAACCAGCCCAAAGTGGGTTGTGCGCCACCCACAAGGGGACCCAAGGCGCAGGAGGTGAAGAGGGGGGAACCCTAGGCGCTGGTGGGCCTAAGGCCCACCTAGGGGTGCGCCACCCCCTCCCCCTGCCCTGGCCGCCGCACCTCCCATCTGGGGGGGCTGCCGCACCACCTAGGGTGGGAACCCTAGGGGTGGCACCCCCCCTCCCTTCCTCCTATAAATACCTAGGGGTTTGGGGCTGTTTTGGACACGGTTTCCTCTCTCCTTCGGCGCAGCCCTCCTCCCCTCCCTCCTCCTCCCACGGTGCTTGGCGAAGCCGTGCCGGGAGACCTCGTCTCTCCATCTACACCATGCCGTCGTGCTGCCGGAGATATTCCCCAACCTCTCCCTCCTCCTTGCTAGATCAAGGTGCAGGAGACGTCACCGGGTTGCACGTGTGTTGAACCCGGAGGTGCCGTGGTTCGGCACTAGATCGGGATCACACCGCGATCTGAATCGCCGCGAGTACGACTCCATCAACCGCATTCTAGCAACGCTTTCGCTTAGCAATCTTCAAAGGTATGAAGATGCACTCACCCCTCTCTCGTTGCTGGTCTCTCCATAGGAATATCTGAATATGGCGTAGGAAAATTTTGAATTTATGCTACGTTGCCCAACAGTATCAAGCATCCCCAAGCTTAACTCCTGCTCGTCCTCGAGTAGGGAAGTGATAAAGACTGAATTTTTGATGTGGAATGCTACCTAGCATAGTTGTCCTTTGTAACTTCTTTCATGTGACATGAATGTTCAGATCCGTAAGATTCAAAATAATAGTTTGCTATTGACATGAAAACAATAATACTTCAAGCAAACTAGCAAGGTAATCATGAACTTTCAAAATAATAAGGCCAAGGAAAGTTATTCCTACAAAATAATATAGTCTGGCTATGCTCCTTCATCCTCACACAACTAATTTGAATCATGCACAACCCCGGTATTGGCCAAGTAATTGTATTCACGGTCTTACTTTCTCAAACCTTTTATAACTATTACGCAATACATGAGCGTGAGCCATGGATATAGCACTGTAGGTGGAATAGAGTGTGGTGGTGGTTATGAGACAAAAAAGGAGGAGATGGTCACATTGACTCGGCGTATCAAAGGGCTATGGAGATGCCCATTAATAGATATCAATGTGAATGAGTAGGGATTGCCATACAAAGGATGCACTAGAGCTATAAGTATGTGAAAGCTCAAAAGGAGAACTAGTGGGTGTGCATCCAACTTGCTTGCTCACGAAGACCTAGGGCATTTTGAGGAAGCCCATCATTGGAATATACAAGCCAAGTTATATAATAAAGATTCCCACTAGCATATGGTGGTGACGAAACGAGAGGCTCTCAATCATGAAGAACATGGTGCTATTATGAAGCACAAGTGTGGAAAAAGATAGTAGCATTGTCCCTTCTCTCTTTTTCTCTTTTTTTTATTTGGGCTCTTGGGCCTCTTTTTTCTCTTTTTTTATTTGGGATCTTTGGCCTCTCTTTTTTCTCACATGGGACAATGCTCTAATAATGATGATCATCACACTTTTATTTACTCACACCTCAAAGCTCAGGACGATGATGACTCCATAGGAAATGCCTCCGGCAGTGTACCGGGATGTGCAATGATCTATCTTGGCGTATGACGTTGAAACATCTCACTAGCTATCTTACGATCATGCAATGGCAATATGAGAGTGACGGCACAAGTCATGAGATGGAACGGTGGGAGTTGCATGGCAATATATCTCGGAATGGCTATGAAAATGCCATAGTAGGTAGGTAGGGTGGCTGTTTTGAGGAAGGCATATGGTGGGTTTGTGTACCGGCGAAAGTTGTGCGGTACTCAAGAGGCTAGCAATGGTGGAAGGTGAAAGTGCATCTATACCATGGACTCACATTAGTCATGACGAACTCACATACTTGTTGCAAATGTTTTTATTAGTAATCGAAACAAAGTGCTAAACGCATACTCCTATGGGAATGGTTGGTAAGTGTTAACCATCGCGCGATCCCGACCTCAACACAAAGGATGACAATCAATAGAGCAATTATGCTCCAACTTCCTAACATAGCGGTTCACCATACGTGCATGCTACGGGAATCACTAACTTCAACGCAAGTATTTCTAGGTTCACAACACCCTACTAACACAACTCTTAATATTACCAAATCCACGTCTCAAAACTAATTGAGAGGAATCAAAACTTCTCTTTCTACTCAATGCACATGAAGATGGAGGTTTTTGTATACTCGTTGGGTACCTATCACCTTTGGGACTACTTTCATAGCACAAGCCAACTATCAAGTCACGCACCGCCATGCTCTAAAAGATCTAAGTGAAGCACATAGAGCAAAATTATCTAGCTCAAAAGATATAAGTGAAGCACGATGAGCATTCTAGCATAATCACGATGAGTGCATGTCTCTCTCAAAAGGTGTGCAGCAAGGATGATTATGACACAACAAAAAGAAAAGACTCCTACGATACAAGACGCTCCAAGCAAAACACATATCATGTGGTGAATAAAAATAAAGCTCCAAGTAATGTTACCGATGGATTCAAGACGAAAGAGGGGATGCCTTCCCGGGGCATCCCCAAGCTTAGGCTTTTTGGTGTCCTTGAATTTGGCTTGGGATGCCTTGGGCATCCCCAAGCTTGATCTCTTTCCACTCCTTATCTCTTTGTCCATGAGAACATCACCCAAAACTTGAAATCTTCACAACACAAAACTTAAACAGAAACTCGTGCTAACATTAGCACAAGAAAACAAACTACCACCTCTTTAGGTATTGTACCAATCTTGATTTCTATTTATATTGGTGTTAGATTACTATATTCTCACTTTTCCATGGCTAGTACCCCCGATACTATCCGTAGTTTCATCAAAACAAGCAACCAACTCAACAAAAACAGAATCTGTCAAAAACAAACCAGTCTGTAGAAATCTGTATACTTTGTATACTTCTAGTACCTCCAAAATTCTAAAACATTACGACTTCCTGGGCAAAAGGCATATCAACCATCAGCAAAAAGAATCAACTCAAAAGCTCTTTCTGAATAAAAATGAAAAATAATCTCGTGAGCGAAACGTTTCTGTCTTTTTTCAGCAGGATCAAACAACCATCACCAAGACTAGTCATAAAGGTTTTACTTGGCTCAAACACAAAATACACAATCATAACAGAACTATGATAGTGTGTACGCAACAAAACAGAAAGAAAAATATAAATTCATTGGGTTGCCTCCCAACAAGCGCTATTGTTTAACGCCCTTAGCTAGGCATAAGGATTTCAATGATGCTCACATAAAAGACAAGAATTGAAGCACAACGAGAGCATCATAAAGCATGTGAAAATCACATCTAAGTCTAACATACTTCCTATGCATAGGCATTTTATAGGAGAACAAATTGTCAAGACAACCAATAGTTACCAAATGCAAGGAAGAAGAAAGAGACAATAGCAATCTCAACATAACGAGAGGTAATTTGGTAACATGAAAGTTTCTAACACAATATTTTCCTCTCTCATAGCAATTACATGTGGGATCATAATCAAATTCAACAATATAGCTATCACAAAGGATACTATTTTCATGATCCACATGCATGCAAAGTTGACGCTCTTCAAAAATAGTGGGATTATCATCAACTAAAGTCATGACTTCTCCAAACCCACTTTCAATATTATTGCAAATATCATATTCATCATGAGGCTTAAACAAATTCTCAAGATCATAAGAAAAATCATCACCCCATTCATGATCATTGCAACAAGTAGAGGACATAGAAAAACTAACATCCCCAAGCTTAGGGTTTTGCATATTTTAGCATGACTGAAACTAATAAGATTTATAGTGAAACCATCGCAATCATGCTTTTCATTCAAGGAGCCCTCGTGAATCATTTCATAAATTTCTTCATCATGATTTTTAGATTCACGCATCTCAAGCAAAACTTCATAAAGATAGTCAAGTTCACTCAACTCACTAGCAATTGGATCAACATAATTGGATCTCTTAAAGAGATTAGCAAGTGGATGAGGATCCATATCAATAGATTTTTAGCAAGCGAAGATGCAAGCATGTTGAAGGCACATGGAAACACAAGCAAACAGAAAGCAAGCGAAAGAAAGAGCGAACGAAAAAGGCAAATATTTTTATAAATTTTTGTTTTTCAGAAGTGGGGGAGAGGAAAACGAGAGGCAAAAAGGTAAATGCAAGAGATGAGTTTGTGATACTTACTTGGATGAGTTCTTGACTTGATCCTCCCCAACAACGGCGCCAGAAATCCTTCTGCTACTTCTCAAACAACAGCGCCAGAAATTGACACATTGACGGAGACTTTCTTGCATTGGTTTTTCCCTTTAAGAGGAAAGGGTGATGCAGCACAGGAGAGTAAGTATTTCCCTCAGTTTGAGAACCAAGGTATCAATCCAGTAGGAGAATCTCGTCAAGTCCAGAGTACCTGCACAAACACAAAAAAGCTTGCACCCAACGCTATAAAGGGGTTGTCAATCCCTTCAAGATTGATTGCAAAGTGAGATCTGAAGGCGGGAAGTGCAACGAAGTAAAAGTGTAAGGCTGAAAATATGGTGTGAAGTAGACCCGGGGGCCATAGTGTTCACTAGAGGCTTCTCTCAAAATAGAAAATATTACGGTGGGTGAAAAAATTACCGTTGAGCAATTGATAGAACCGTGCAAAGTCATGACGATATCTAAGGCAATGATCATACATATAGGCATCACGTCCGAGACAAGTAGACCGATACTTTCTGCATCTACTACTATTACTCCACACATCGACCGCTATCTAGCATGCATCTATTGTATTGAGTTCATGACGAACAGAGTAACGCCTTAAGCAAGATGACATGATGTAGAGGGATAAACTCAAACCAATGATGAAAACCCCATCTTTTTACCCTTTATGGAAACAACACGATGCGTGCCTTGCTACCCCTTCTGTCACTGGGTGAGGTCACCGCACGGTATGAACCCAAAACCAAGCACTTCTCCCATTGCAAGAATCATAGATCAAGTTGGCCAAACAAAACCCACAACTCGAAGGAAATTACAAGGATATGAAATCATGCATATAAGGTATCAGAAGAAACCCAAATAAGATTCATAGATAATCTGATCATAAATCCACAATTCATCGGATCTCGACAAACACACCGCAAAAGAAGATTACATCAAATAGATCTCCATGAAGATCATGGAGAACTTTGTATTGAATATCCAAGAGAGAGAAGAAGCCATCTAGCTACTAGCTATGGACCCGTAGGTCTATGGTGAACTACTCACGCATCATCAGAGAGGTCGTGGTGTTGATGAAGAAGCCCTCCGTATCCGAATCCCCCTCCGGCAGGGCACGAGAACGTGCCCTAGATGGGATGTTGCGGGGACAGAAGCTTGCGGCGGCAGAAAAGTTCTTTCGATGATCTTTTTATTTTTTCTGGAATTTTTGGGAATATATAGGCGAAAGACCTAGGGGAGACGAGGCCCAGGGAATCCACAAGCCTGGGAGCCCCCCCCCCCCCCGGCCGCGGCTAGGGGGCTTGTGGGGTCCCTGGTGGCCCCCTGCCTTGGTTCTCAAGTTCCCCAATCGTCTTCTGTTTCGGATAAAATCTTTTTGGAATTTTCGTTCCATTTGGACTCCGTTTAGAATCCTCCTCTTAAAAGGGTAAAAAACACGGAAAAAATAGGAACTGGCACTTGGCACTGAGTTAATAAGTTAGTCCCAAAAAAGATATAAAAGGCATACAAAACATCCAAAGTTTGACAAGATAATAGCATGGAACCATGAAAAATTGTAGATACGTTGGAGACGTATGAGCAGCATCCTAAGCATTTATGGTGGCTAACTTACGAGATTATAGTATAGATGTGGTTTTCTACACGAGCGATCGAAGACTAGATGATCACTAAGTGATCCTGAACACCTACTTACGTCAAACATAACCCCACCGTGTTCCCGATCAAAGAGAGGTCTTCGAAGGGGACAGTCACGGTTACGCACACGGTTGGCAGTTTTATTAGATTAAGTTCAAGTTATCTATAACCGGATGTTAACAAATATTCCAAGCCGCCAGATAACCGCGGGCACGGCTTTCCGAAAGATTAAATCCTACAGGGGTACTCCAACTAGTTCATCACAAACGGTCACGGGCCGCAAAGTAATCCTCTATCACGAATATCGTGATCTTGTCGGATTCCTTAGAGGAAAACCTCAACTCTGGGGAGAACCAAAGCTTCACCGTGATTCCTATACGCAAGATATATCGCTAAGGTAAGACAAGACTAGCAGGACCTCCCATCATGTCGACGACCTCGATAAGAGCCGCGTATCTCAGTCTCAGGACACGACGGATGAGCGATGGTTACCACGCCAAAACACCGAGTTGCCCTGGGGAGCGTAATAAGCTGCTCTGGGTTGGACCAACACTCATGAGGAGCACTGGCCAGGGTTGTTGATTAGTTCCTCGGGGTAGCTATTCCCTATGCAAATTATTATTAAGTGATTAGAAAATTAAAACCAATGTTAGGTCCTGTCGGACAAGTCTTAACACTACGCGATTTATCAAGTGGGTCCCCATAACAACCCCGAACGTGTTAGGAGCGATTAGTTATGGAATCAAACACCGGTAGCCGGAAACTAAGGCGCCAATAACGGAACAAAACACCCGGCAAAGGCTAGGCCTTCCGTCATCTACCAAGGATATAGGTGCATTAATTAAATAACAGATTTAAACATAATGATATCAAACTCATGTTATCACATGAGAAAAATGCACCTGCAACTAGCAACGCTAACATTAGAAGTTGAGCAAGCCTACTTAGCCATTCAATATTTGCTAGTAGGGGAAAGTGTTTGGGTTTTCATGGCAATATCAGGAGGCAATTATTTCAGTGGTAGGAAGCGAGCATATTACAAAGGAAACGTGAATCTAGGCATAACAAAGCTAGAGACGGTATCAAGGTCATGGTCATCTTGCCTGTGTTGTCTTCAGCTTGGAACTGCTCTTGTTCGTCCTGCACGTACTCTCCCGAATCCACGTACTCGCTCTCCGATCCTGGTGCTACCCAACATAAACAACATCCAATGAACAACAACACAACATAATGCCACAAACACATGACGCATGAGATGAGAATGTAGCATGCATCTCTATTCTACTCACTTGCATATGCATGAGAAGAAAAGACAACTTCTGGACAGAACTTCTCTCTAATCTATCTTGACATGCATGAAGATGACATGAACAGGTGCATCACGCGAAAACGATGCAAAAACATATAAAGAACGTCGAGAACGGAGCTACGGATCAACCGGAAACTACGAAACAACATATGGAGTTCTACGGGTCAAATCTACCACAAGAACACTCCAATAGCATACTTCTGGTATTCCCAGGTTGCCACATGATCAAACCACCAAATATAGATGGGTTGGTGCAAAGAAACTCACCACACCATCAACTATGCACTCACAAGCATCAAAACAACAAAACTATACAATCTATCCTAAACAGCAAGATAGCAGTTTGAGAGCAACATGCAAAGCACCTACAGCCACCCAAATGTGACAAACAAGATATGTGGGAGAAGCTATTCAAAAGCTCTACAAGCATGAGCAAAAGGATAATTCAAAGGAGTTACACACAGAAAGATCTACAAGTGCTAACTTGGCCAAAAATAACAGATTTCAGAGACAGTGAAAATCTCAGACTCTCACCAGTTGTTTATGCTCTGAAGATGTTTCCTTGATGTGGCAGTAGTGGGTGAACACCAATGGATTTTCACTAAGTTTTTATGTTTTGTTTTGTTTTGTTTTATGTTTTGTTCTATGTTTAGAGCTTGGCCAAAAAACCTCATGGTACCAAGCTCTAAACATAGAACAAAACAGAAAAATGACATCTCCAGAAAATGTCCAAAAGGGAAATGTGATTTCACCAATGGATTCCTCGGATGATTCTACCCCCAAAAACATATATAATACCTAGGTACTTGCATAGAACAAATAGGCACAAACTTGAAAGGAAAAAACTACATGCAAACACATAGATGTAAATAGTGCATATCACATGTGTAGCTCACTAGATCATCACCTACACATGCACTTGCACACACTCACCACTCCAATGGTGCACATGAGGGGTAGACCTCATGTTCATGTGCCTTATCACACCACCACACATACACATACATCAAGCATACATACTCTAGCACCTACACATGCTATTCTAAAACACACACACTTACTTACACTCACATCAACTACCACTATCACACACACATATATGCTTGCACCCAAGAGCTCAATAAGGCAATACCATGCCTTGGGCATGTGGGTGTCACACACACACAAGCACCACATGGTTACATACACACTCACATACACATGGGTGATTGCTCACTCACAAGCACACCTCTCATGCACATGCACTAGTGCACATATGCACAAGCACACACACACACACACACATGGTGAGATACATCTACACAATTACTTGGGTGCATGCACCACACAAGCACACACTCTCATACATCACCTACACAAACATGCTAGCAAATAACAAAGATGCAAACCCACACATGCTTGCATCTACACATCAACACATGAAGATACACCTACACATGCAAACTAACTAAGCAAGGGAAAAACCTACTGATTTAGGTCCTTAGGCAAAAAATATAGAGATGCGGAAGCAAGCTACAACAACTATACTAACAATCAAAACAAAAAAGCAAAAGAAAACAACAAGAAAAATAAAAGGGGGCTTGGGGAATCGAACCCCAAACATGTTGGTTAAACACACAGAACCACCACCATTGTGCTACTGCTCATTCACTCGATAGAACAGAGGATGCATACATGGTAAGCCTTCTACTGATGCTACTGTACCACAAAACAAAACACAAAAAGGGGAGTTGCGGGTTTCGAACCCACGGCCACCAGGCGCCAATACCACCTACTTACCACTACGCTACGAATCGAAACTTAACAAAGTAGAGGAGGATACCCTTTTGGGTAACCCCTCGCCGCTCCTGCAACAGATCGGCGGCGGCCGGAACAGGGGACGACCACCGATGAAGCTACGTCCCAAATTGATTTGCGGCTGCTTGTGGGGAGGAAGAGGGATCCACCAGGGACCCATTCCCGTGCCTACCGCAACACGAGGAAGCCTGCCACGGCGGCGCAACTAAGCTCAGCTAAGCGGCGGCTACGGTGATAGAGCGGCGGCGCTACGGCCCTGGGATGCTACGCGCGAGGGGGAAAAGGAAGAGGAAGACGAGCAGCTCGCCCCGGAGTGCTCGGGTACGATCGGCTTCGACGGAGAGGAAGAAGAGGAAGCAACCCTCGCGCGACCCGCAGCTTGCTCCGGCGACGATGACGTGGAGGAGACACCAAGAAGGAGGATCGGCCTCGCTAGCGTCGGGAATGGAACGGGGGATGATCCCCCATCCTCGTGGACGACTCGGGCTCGACGGAGACGCGCCGGCGACGAGGGGAGGGAGGACGGAACACCGGCGGCGATCACTGAACCTCTGAACCTCTCCTACAGATCTTACCTGACGGGGAGAGGGAAAGAGATGGAAGGGAGGTGGCAGCGCTAGGAGGGAGGACACGGAACCCTAGGCAGTAGGACACACACGCCGAGGTTATATAGGGCCTCGATGTTCGTGAACTCATGGCGACGACGTGTCTGCCTTGCTCTCTCTCTCTGACGAAACTGGCGGAAGGAGGGAGGAGGGAGACGCCGTCTATAGGAGGAGGCTGCTGCACGAGGGATTAGTTGGGCCAGCCAGGGGAGGAAGTCCACTCGGATGCCCAGGTAAGAAAAAGAAAACCCACTGGGGTTTTTCTATTTAAAACAAACAAAGATAAAAATAAATACACAGGCAACACTGTTGACCCTAAAATAAAATAAAAATGCCCCTCGTCATAAGGTAATTATGACCTATTTAAATAAATTGAAAAGGGAATTTTTTGGAGCATTTAAATATTTACAAAATAGAATTAAATAACCTATTTTTTGAATATTTACCCCACTCAAACATAGATTCAAATCACAAAAGACCTAGCACCACATCCACCACAATTCACTCTAAAATATAAACATTTTTGAATCAGGGATAGGGCAAGTAAAACTTGAGCTTTGAGAAATAGAGGAGGGGGGTTTTGAAACCTATTTGAATACTTGCATAGTTGCACCCCACTTTCAAACACCAATCCACATCACATCACATAACCATCATATCACATACCACATCCAAGGACCCACAAGAACAACAAACACAAAGAAGGCAAATGATATGGATGCATGCATGCAAAGGGAAACAAGACATGCACATGAAATACCACATAAATATACTCTCATATCAATGACAAGATGGACCCACATACAAGAAGGTTCCAAATATGGCAAGTTACACTCTCGGGCATTACACTTGTGGCCTCATGGCAGGTGTCTTGCCCCTACTCCAAGTCTTCTGAGTATTTTCTGTTCCAAGAAAAATCATTCCACATATTTTATTCTGTTTGGACTCCATTTAATATTCCTTATCTGCAATACTCGAAACATGGAAAAAATAGAAACTCGCACTAGGCTCTAGATTAATAGGTTAGTCCCAAAAATAATATAAAAGAGCATATTAATTCATATAAAACATCCAAAACAGATAATATAATAGCATGGAACAATAAAAAATTATAGATACGTTGGTGACATATCACTCCTCCGCGTGACCTCGACGCCGGTGACGCCACATGCCACCATTGCTCACCCTGATGGCCGGAATGGAATGACACCCACAGCTGTTTTCGAACGCAGCAAGAATCACGTGAAATGACCCACCACACGCAAAACCCGAGCCACCTCGTTGTTTTGGGAGTTCGTCGGCATTGCTCGTGCGACGAACGCCGACCGGCGCTGATGTGGCCAGGCCGGGGCCACACGCAAGGTCACTGACCTGCGGGCCCCGCGGTCCTGGTTGACCAGGTCAACCGTGCTGACTAGGCTCGGCCACTCAACGACAGGTGCCCCCCTGTGTGTATGACATGTGGGTCAGCCCTGTCACCTGGCTAATCCAGTAATTAGATTAAGTTAGATTAATTAATTAACCTAATGTGACACTCACGGATGGACCCCTCTTGCTAATTAAATCAGTAATTAGATTAAATAAACTCTGTTAAGCCCATTGTCTATGACAGGTGGGGCCTAGCAAGCAGTTTGACCAGTCAACTTGCACTGTTGACTACTGACATAATGATGATGCCATGCTGACATCACTAATGATTTTTTGAATTAATATTAATTCTGTAATGGCATAAAATGATTAAAACTTTAAAAATTAAAAGAAAATAAATCGTAACTCAGATGAAAAGTTTCATACATGAAAGTTGATCAGAAAAATCGCACGAATCCGAATACTTTGTCCATTCGTCCGTAACATGCTCCTAGCATGATGAACATGCAACATTTCCGCTACGGATCGTTTGTCTCATAAATCCAAAGATCCGGGAATTATCCTCAGATATTCTCCTGCTCCATGTGATACGTGTAGTACTGCGTTAGACTACCCCTAGCACTGCATGTAGTCATGTTATGCATCGTGATACATTTGTTTGCTTATATTTATTGTTTCTTCCCCCTCTTCTCTCCGGTAGCCTCCGAGATTGACGTTGTTGCTGGGTACGACTACCCTCTTGACGACCAGCCCTTTGCCACAGAGCAACAATTCAAGCAAACTCCCCTATCATTCATATATCGTGTATTCTTTCTCCCTCATGCTTGCATTAGATTTTGCTAGTGTTGTAGATAGCTCCTATATCTGATGCACATCCTATTTTTGATGAATTGCTACTTTCCTGTACCGTACTTTAAACTGCTTAGATAGGTGGAGCGCTCATCCCCTTTGCCCCCTTAGTCCAGTTGCCCCCGCTTTATCGTCAAGTCTCGATCATCCGATTGACGAGCCAAGACCCTACACTTCACTTCACACCCCCTTGTTGTACAATGCTACAGGGCTACTATCTGAAGGATCGATATGGTTGACTAGAGGGGGGGTCAATAGGCAACTACCAATTTTTAGCTAATCTTAACAAGTTAGGGCTAGCAACATAAAGGTTCTCTAAAATGACAACTAGGTGAACAACCTATATGATGCTACCAACTATAATCGCTAAGGCAAGTAAGAAATACTCTACAACAATAACATACACAATGTAAAGGTTAGAGATAACCACAAGTGGAACCGATGAAGATGAGGATCTGTTACCGAAGTTCCTTCCCTTAGACAGGAAGTACTTCTCCGTTGGAGCGGTGTGGAGGCACAATGCTCCCCAATAAGCCACTAGGGCCACCGTATTCTCCTCACGCCCTCACACAATGCAAGGTGTCGTGATTCCACTATAGGTGCCCTTGAAGGCGGCAATCGAACCTTTACAAACAAGGTTGGGGCTAACTCCACACAAAGCTTGGAGGCTCCCAACAAGACCACAGAGCTTCACCACAATGGAATGTGGCTCCGAGGTGACCTCAACCGTCTAGGGTGCTCAAACACCCAAGAGTAACAAGATCCGCAAGGGATTAGTGGGGGGAATCAAATTTCTCTTGGTGGAAGTGTAGATCTAGGCCTTCTCAACCAATCCCTAGAAAATCAACAAGTTTGATTGGCTAGGGAGAGAGATCGGGCACAAATGAGCTTAGGGAGAAACAATGGAGTCTTGGAGGGTCAAAGGTAGGGTTTGTGAGCTAGCGGTACTACCACAAGCCCCAGCGGTACTACCGTCAGGAGCTGGCGGTACTACCGCTAGACTTTCTGCAAAGCTGAGAGAGACTAAGCGGATGCTCCATTGCCGCAAAGAGAAAGTGGTGGAAATAAAAATGTGCGCGTGAGAGAGTTGATTCCACCCAACCCTTTCCGACGCGGACCCCCTCTTAATAGTACAGCTTTCCTACTACTCAACACTAACAAAGATAATCGTAGGAAACACCATGCTCCAACAACACCGAGGGGCGACGAGCCATCTTGTTTTTCCTTATGTATTATCTAAAATGCTCAACGCACACGATTAGTCCGCTGAGGTGCTGTCATGAATCACCAAAACTACTTAGAACAAAATATGCCCTAACAATCTCCCCCTTTTTGGTGGAGTGATGACAACACCGGATTTGCCAAAACATATAATAATGAAAACATAGACATGTGAGCATAAAGATAATAACACAAGATGAATGATCTCACATGCAAAGTACAGAGAGAGACTTTAGAGATAATATAGGGATAGCATATGTCTCACACCATATGACGAAGAGTCTTCACACACATAATAAGATATCCAACAGATTTAAACCAACCTAGTTCAAAAAATAAAGACTCAAACACGAACAAAAACACCAAAGGCAAATCACAAATGTCTAACACTCTCTCCCCCTTTGGCATTAGTCCACCAAAAAGGCAGAGAGAACGAATGTGAACACAAGTGGTGGCTCATGCATCCGCATCCTCATCGGACACATCCTTAACGTCCTCATCGTCCTCATCATCCTCCTGCTCCTCCTCGTGACCAGACCCTGCTGCAACATCTTTGTCCTCCGAACCAACCCACTGGTAGTCTCTGGCCTACATCCAGGCAGCCTCTGGAGTGATGACATCCTCAGGATCACTAGAGACGTGCACATCAAGCATCCTCAGCAGGCGCTTATTCCGTTGATGGTTCTCCTTCTAAGACACATGAGTCTGATACTATCCTTTTGCGTGCATGCAGAACAACATCTTCATCTGGTCCTGCAGGGACCCATCTGTGCCTTCAGCTTCTTTGCCCAAGATGGCTCAGCAGAAGAACGGGTCTCGGAGGCAGGGCCACCCTCAGCTCGAGAAACATCAGTCTCCTCCTCAGCCTCCATGTGAGCAGTAGAACGGGAAGAGGAGGTGTTGGCCCACTTCTCTTTCTGGCGCAATTTGATGGGATCATGGCTGACGAGCTCTCTGGCTACAGGAAAGGCTATAGCAGGGAAGGTATCAGCCCACTTGGTCTTGATGTAGTAGTACAAGTAGGGCCCATAGATGGGGGCCATATGGTTGTAGATGGCCATCTGAAGCTCGCAGAACATCACATTTGCCACATCCAGTGGCCCATTTGACTTTTCCAGTCCTTTTTGACACATGAGGAGCATGTCCAGCAGATGGGAGTGAACCTCATCTTTGTTACCAACCCGGGGAAACAATGTGTTGCGGAAGACCCGATGCATGATATCCAAAAAGGGAATGAGCACACCCTTCCTGACATAGAATGGCTGCAGCTTGTCCTTGGGGGTGGTATCAGGGTTGCGATGAGGGCGCAGGCCAAGGGAATTATGCAGTCCAGTGAACTTGATCCCCAAAAGATTCATGAACTCAGACCAAGAGCCATGTAACAGCTCACAATGATACATCCAAGACAGAGAGAGGTTCGCATCATTCTCGAAGAAGGCAGTGGTATAGAACTGAGCTACTACCTCTGCATCAAAGTCACAGTGAAAGGTGATGATGTCCTCAATACCAAGCTGCTCAATCATACGCAGGGCCTCACCAAAATAATCCATATCCCTGCGGAGATGAGTGATATCAATCCACTACACTGGAACAAACTTTTTCTTCTTGGTCAGGACCACATCTTGATAGATCATAATCTGATGCTTTGTCCAGAACATCTCTCCGCCCCTGAACTCCTCCCTCGGTTTGAGATAAGGGTTTTGCTTGCGGCGCCTGGTAAACTCTTTGGGGGCCATAGTGTCAAAGTCAGTGGTTGCCCTCTTCTCCTTGGATACAGTATTCTTGACGCTACGCTTCAACGGACGGGAACTTTCTGATTCATCAGTGTTGCGGTACCTCTTGGAATCGGTGTTGCGAACTGGGTTGCAACGACGAGAGTTACCACCTAAGACACGCAACACAAACACGCGAAAAAAGACAAGAAGAGTCATGGCAACATCCGGAACAAGGAGAAAACACAAAGGAAACCAAGTAGTAGCTAGCAAAGGCAACAAATCAGGAGACAGCGGTAGTACCGCTCGGCCAGGGCGGTAGTACCGCTCCACGAGCTAGCGGTAGTACCGCCGGCCACGGCGGTAGTACCATCGGCTAGCGGTAGTACCGCTAGGGTTTGGGCAGTAGTACCGCGTGGTTCTAGATCTGGAGGAATATGCACGAAACTAACCACAAAGTTGCATATTTTGAAAATATAAGAGACCAAAACTATGGATCTAAGCCAAAACTAAGCAGATCTGATGCAACAACTCAAAATAGGGGCACTCCCCAACATCTCTCCTCCGTGCTAAGAACTAAACAAAACCATTCCACAACAATAGAGCCAAAACATCAATCCCTAACCCTAGAGCAAGAACATCACCACAACACAAAGGGGATAGGGGTAGTACCAGAGTCCATGGCACACGGAGGAGGAAGGAGGAGGAGGGGCAATCCCTCCAACTTGAATGGGAAGAGAACCACCGCGAAAGAAGATCGAATCTAGGGAATTTTGGGGCGAGAGGGAGAGCTCCACGAAGAAGAAGCAAATGAGGGCAAAAAAACGGCATCCCTCTCTTTATATAGCCCAAGGCACGGGCATGGCGGTAGTACCGCTCGGGAGGAGCGGTAGTACCGCTCGCAACGGTAGTACTGCTCGTGCCCTAGCGGTAGTACCGCCAGAAACTTGGTGGTAGTACCACCGGGATCATCACAGTAGTACCGCCGGAGGCAGTAACGCCGCTCCCCAAAAGATTTTCAGATGTCAGCCCTAGGCAGTGGTAGTACCGCTCTTGTCATTGCAGTAGTATCGCTGGAATCATGGCGGTAGTACCGCTCCCCCTGGCGGTAGTATTGCTTCCCCCAGGCGGTAGTACCGCTCCTAAAATAGACAGAAAAATCCATAATTTGCCAAAACAACGAGAAAACACCACGGACACATACCAGTCAGTACCAGAGACAAAGACAAAGGCAAAATATACTGACTCGCAATATTACATCCCTCCTTTACCAGGAGGGAGAGGGGTGGTGGCCAGAGCCACCTATGTTTGAGACAATAAGGTATGACACCGCGAAGAATTATCCTTGGGTTCATGCCCAACGCTCATCTTTGAAGCACAAGTGCAATCAGTAATGGCCAATGTGAAAGACTTGGTCGATTTATGCATAATGGGGGGAGGGGAAGTTCATTGAGAGAACAACACTCCCGGTATGTCTATGCCTACACCTAGAGCAAAATATAATGCAGAATGAGGTGCAGAGTGCCTAGTTTCAATCCACGTTACTTGAATAATGATATTTAGTTCATGCCTTAACTCCTGGAACCTTGCTTCATCTAGGGGCTTAGTGAAAATATCTGCAAGTTGCTCTTCAGTGTTGATGAAGTGAACCTCAATGTCACCACGCTTGATATGCTCACAAATGAAGTGATGGCGAATATCAATGTGCTTAGTCTTGCTATGTTGCACCGGATTGAGGGAAATCTTGATAGTACTTTGATTGTCACATAGAAGAGGCACTTTGTCACAAGTGACACCGTAATCCTTTAAAGTTTGCCTCATCCATAGCAACTGTGCACAACAACTCGCAGCTGCAACATACTCAGCTTCGGTGGAAGACAGTGAGACACAGTTCTGCTTCTTTGAAGACCAACTTACCAGTGAACGACCAAGAAATTGACATCCTCCAGAAGTTGACTTCCTCTCCACACAGTCTCCCGCCCAATCTGAGTCGGAATAGCCCACTAGGTTGAAGTTTGCTCCTTTAGGATACCATAGGCCAAAGTTTGAGGTATGAGCCAAATATCAAAAGATTCGTTTAACAGCCATATAATGGCTTTCCTTTGGTGCAGATTGAAACCGTGCACAAATCCCTACACTCAACATGATATCCGGTCTAGATGCACAAAGGTAAAGAAGGGATCCAATCATGGAGCGATATACCTTTTGATCCACAACTTTACCATTGGGATCACTGTCAAGCTTGCATCTGGTTGGCATGGGAAACTTGACCGGCTTGACATCCTCTAGCTCGAACCTCTTGAGCATGTATTGGGTGTACTTGGCTTGTTTGATGAAGGTCCCTTCTAAAACTTGTTTAATCTCGAACCCGAGGAAGAACTTTAACTCACCCATCATTGACATCTCAAATTTCTCGGTCACTAGTACAGCAAATTCTTCATTGAAAGATTCGTTAGGGGAAGCAAAAATGGTATCATCAACATATAGTTGGCATATGAACAAATCCCCTTTGACCTTCTTGGTAAAAAGAGTGGGATCAATCTTCCCAATTTCAAACCCACGATCTTGTAACAACTCAGTAAGGTACTCATACCACGCACGTGGGGCTTGTTTAAGGCCATAGAGTGCCTTATTAAGTTTGTATACATGATTGGGGAGCTTGGGATGTTTGAATCCCGGGGGTTGTTTAACATAAACCAACTCATTTAAAGGACCATTAAGAAAATCACTTTTCACATCCATTTGTTGTAATTTGAAATCATGATGAGATGCAAATGCAAGCAGCATGCAAATAGATTCTAGACGAGCAACATGGGCAAAGGTTTCACCGTAGTCGATACCCTCAACTTGGGAGTAGCCTTGAGCCACCAATATTGCCTTATTTTGAACCACAATCCCATTGGCATCTTGCTTGTTTTTGAAGATCCATTTGGTCCCGATGACATTATGTTCCTCCTTTGGTCTTGGCACTAATTTTCAGACTTGATTACGCTCGAAGTTGTTGAGTTCTTCATGCATGGCCATAAGCCAATCCTCATCATCGAGCGCTTCCTGTACCTGTTGAGGTTCACAATACGAAACAAACGCGTGATGCTCACAATAATTTGAAAGTTGTTGACGAGTGGATACTCCCCTTTTTAAACTCCCAAGCATGTTCTTCATAAGATGTGACTTGACTCTCAACTTAGATGCAATCTTGGCTGCGCGAGCTCCAAGAGTTCTGCACTTGATAACTGGGGAGCATCAACCTGATCACTTTGCTTGACCTTGAGTTTTGATCCTTCCTTGGCATCGAGACCCCTCTTAGGTGCTGCAGAAGGAAATTGAGAAACAACATCCTGATCAACTTGATTTTTGTCTTGAGCAGGCTCACTGGTTTGTTCTTGATTTTATGGCTGCTCTCGATCTTGATCTTGTGCCTGCATTTGATCTTGATCTTGTAGTTGCACTTGATCTTGATCTTGAGCAGATTTGGAACCTTGTGTAAGCACTTGGACATCATGTGGTGCATCACCATCTTCGAGTGATTGATCTTGTCCTTGATCCTGTCCAGCCGGTTGAGGGTTTCTCTTTGTTCATCGGAAGCATGTGGGGCTTGCAAGGGTGATGGCTCCACTTGAGTAGAGCATTGTCCTTCTCCTTCGGCCACAAGGGGTTCCTCAATGGGGAGTATTTGACCAATCCCCATTCTTCTTATGGCTTGGGGAGGAATTTCATCACCTACATCACAAAGACCACTTTGCTCCACTTGGGAGCCATTATTTTCATCAAACTCCACATTACATGTTTCCTCAATGAGTCCGATGGACTTGTTGAGAACACGGTAAGCATGAGAGTTTGTGGCATAACCAACAAAGATGCCCTCTTGAGATCTAGAATCAAATTTAGCTAAACGTGCACCTTTCTTGAGAATGAAACACTTACACCCGAATACCCGGAAGTACTTGAGATTGGGTTTGTTTCCGGTGAGAATCTCATATGGGGTCTTGTTCAAGCCTTTGTAGATATAGAGCCGATTGGATGCATGACATGATGTGTTGATGGCTTCGGCCCAAAAGTTATACAGAGATTTGAATTCCGCCATCATTGTTCTTGCCGCGTCCATCAACGTCCGGTTCTTCCTTTCCGCCACACCATTTTGTTGTGGGGTGTATGGTGTTGAATATTGATGTTTGATTCCCTCATCACTAAGAAACTCATCCAGGGTGTAGTTCTTGAACTCGGTGCTGTTGTCACTTCTAATCATCAAAATATTTGCTTCATGTTGACGTTGAGGTTCATGAGCAAAGTTGATGACGGTTTGTTGAGTAATCATCAACAATCACCAAGGTGTATCTTGAGTAATCATCAACAATCACCAAGCAGTACTTTCTGCCCCCAAGACTATCAAACGATGGAGGACCGAAGAGATCCATATGAAGGAGCTCCAGTGGCCTCTTAGTGTAAATGAGAGTCATTGGATGATGCGCAGCTTCGTGAATCTTCCCTTCAATACAAGCACTGCAAGCACAACCTCTGGCAAAACTCACATTTGTTAGTCCACGAACATGGTCCCCTTTGAGGAGACTTTGCAAAGATCTCATATTGACATGAGCTAGTCGGCTATGCCAAAGCCAGCCCACATCAACTTTAGCCATTAGACAAGTCGCGGTCTTAGTGGGTCGCTGTGAAAAGTTCACCACATAGAGACCATTTTCGACATATCCAACATAGGCTACTTTAAGAGTCTTGCTCCACAAAAGGACCACGGTATCAAGATTAAAGAATGTGGCAAAGCCCATAATTGCAAGTTGACGAACCAAAAGTAAATTGTAAGCAAGGGACTCAACAAGCATGACCTTCTTAATAGATAACTATTGAGAAATGACCACCTTACCAAATCCAAATACCTTGGACGTTGATGCATCAACGAATTGGACATGGGTGGGCATAGATGGGGAAGGATGCACATCCACCACTAAGTCCTTGCTTCCGGTCATATGATTTGTTGCTCCACTATCGAGCAACCATGACACCCCACCGAAAGCAAATTCCTGCAATAGATCAAGGCTTGGTTCTAGGTACCCATTTTTGAATGGGTCCTTTAATTTTAGAAACAAGGGTCTTAGGAACCCCAATAACCCATTCAATGGACTCATAGTAAGAACCAACAAATCTGGCATAGACATGCCCATCACCAGCACGCCATAAAACATAAGATGGATTGAGTTTGCCGACTGCGTTGGTAGGAATGGTTTTGCCCTTCTTGATGCTACCATCCTCTGCCTTGTTCATGTTCTCCTTCTAAGTCCCTTCGCCTTCTTTGACAAAGATGTCCATGAGGGTAGGGGATCGCTTATTCCTGTTCTTCCTTTTCCTTTTCGACTTGGATGTAAGTCCAAGTCCCTCCTTTCCTACAACTCCCTTTTGATTGCTCAAAATGTCGTTTAGGTTCTTCTCGCCTTGGATGCATGACACAAGACCCTTGTCAAGTTGATCCTTCAACTTAGCATTTTCCTCCACAAGATGCACATGCTCACAACATGGGTTAGTTGTACAAGCATTATCAATTATAACGAAAGGAGGACAAGTAGATATCACCTTGGTAAGCTTTGCTTGGATTTGATCATGAGACTCTTTCAAGGAGAAATGAGCACCTTTCAAGACCTTGTGAGCCTTGTCAAGTGTATCAAACTCCGCCTTGAGTCTGTCATGGCCAACCCCAAGTGCAGCCTTTTCAGACATAAGCACACGAGTAAGGACAATAGCGTGATCTAGCTCCTTTTGTAATTTAGCGCAATCATCGTTGTGTGACTCCTCAAGAGCCAAACGAAGATTGCGCTCTTTTTCTAGAGCAATAGATAATTCAGCAATCTCATCGGCATAGTCACGACTATGTCCTTGCAGCTCGGAGATAGTCTCCTCGTGAGCCTCGATGAGGTCATTAGCCTCACTGAGTTGTTCCAAAAGAGCAACAAAGTGCTTCTTGGATTCTCCTTTGATTTTACACAGAAATTTGTCAAAATCATGATCATTAAGTTCCACAACATCACTATTATCAACACAGTTTAACAATGAAGGAGCAGTAGTGATGGTGGTCTTAATGTTGGGTGTTACCTGATCAATACCTTTGGCCATAAGGCACTTGGCGATGCGGTTATCATTGGGGGCGTTGAAGAGAGACGTCTTGGGAGAGGGGGTGGCAATGGCTACAGTCGTCGTTGCCACCATATCGTCATCGTCATCATCATCGGAGGGGTACTCTTCAAGTGCCACCATACCCTTTGGATGGGGTTTCTTGACAAAGTTGTTCTTGTTTGGGAAAGACTTGGCTTTGTCTTTGTGAATGAGCTTGCCCCAGTTGTCTTCCCTCTTCTCATAGGGACATTCTGCCATGAAGTGACTCACATTGCCGCGGTTATAGCATGTCCTCACACGTTGCTTGGTCTTGAACCCACTTGAGTTATCCTTGGAGAAGTTGGGCCTTGAGTTTCTCTTATTGCCCCAGAATTGCCTTGATGCAAGAGCCATGTGCTCGTGATAAGCATACTTAGTGTCTTCAGGGTAGCTCTCCTCTTCCTCCTCCTCCTCTTCTTCTTCAGAAGCGGCCTTTGCTTTTAAAGCAAGGTTGGGTGAAGCTGTCTTTGATCGAACACGAGCAAGCGCATTATCAGCGGTCTTCTTCATGATTCACATTGCAATGAATTCATCCAACACCTCACTGGAGGACAAGGAGTGGAAATCTGGTCATTGGCGAATGACGGATGACATGACTCTGTTGAATGGCATGATGGCCTTGAGAACTTGCGCTTGATCCATGTGTCATCCACATCCTTTCTCCCATGATCCTTGAGAGCAACAACAATAGCAGTCACCCTTTGATAGAGATCACGAGGGTCCTCATCTTCCTTCATCACAAACTCATCGGCCTCATCAAGAACCACTTCATAGTTGGACCGTTGAATGCTTGAGCTTCCCTTGTACAACACCATAATGTGCTCCCAATAGTCCTTAGCCAGAGTGAAGGGGCGCAAGTGAGGAAGATCTTCAGGAGGCACTGCAGACTGGAGAATAAATAATGCGGAGTGGTTATATTGATTGTCCGCTTCTTCTCTTGGAGTGAGGTTGCTTGGGTCATGCGGATAGTAGCCTTGCTCAATGATTTTTCATAAAATTGTTGAGCTGTGATTCAAATGAGACTTAATGGAAAATACCCAGTTAGCAAAATCACCCTTAACAAGCTTAGGAGGAGGACCAATAGGATTAATACGCGGAGTAGGAACCGGCCCTCCATAGACCATGGAGGTGGAACTGAAACATAGAGTCCCATTATTATCGTGAGGGGAAGAAGGTTGCATACCTTTAGCCGCTTCCTTAGAGAAATTGGCCTCTGAATCCGTGTTGGTGGGTTTAGCCACCAACGCTGGTTCGGGAGAACTTTTAATTCCATTAATTAACTATTTAAGCACGGTCTTGACTTCATTCGTCAAGGACGTCCTGAGGTTGGCCATAGCCGCATTCAAGTCATCCCTGGTGACCGAAGTCAAGGCCATGGCCTCGGGTTGTCCATGGGCTCCTCCCTTATCATCATCCATACTCTTCGGGTGGTGAAACCCTGTCACGCCCAAGATGTGACCCTATCCTCAATTTGGCACGAGGGCCTCGTCAGGGATAGAAGCGTGTCTCGTCGTGTCGCAAGAATGGATATCGTTACGAGTACATGTACTGAAAAGAAGAGATATATAATAGAATTGGCTTACACTCGCCACAAGCTACATCAGAGTCACATCAGTACATTACATAATCATCAAGAGTAAGAGCAGGGTCCGACTACGGACGAAAACAAACGAGAAAAGAAGAACGACGTCCATCCTTGCTATCCCAGACTGCCGGCCTGGAACCCATACTAGATCGATGATGAAGAAGAAGAAGAAGCAACTCCAAATGAACAATCAACGCGCTCGCGTCAAGTAACCTTTATTGTACCTGCAACTGGTGTTGTAGTAATCTGTGAGCCACAGGGGACTCAGCAATCTCATTTCCAAAGGTATTAGGACTAGCAAAGCTTATTAGGTGAGGTAAGGTTAAGTGGTGAGGTTGCAGCAGCGGCTAAGCATATTTTTTGGGTGGCTAAACTTACGAGTACAAGAAATAAGAGGGGGAAGATCTACGCATAACGGACGTGAACTACTGTTGATCAAATGAATGATCCTGAAAACCTGCCTACATCAGACATAACCCCACCGTGTCCTCGATCGAAGTAAGAAATTAAGAAAGAGACAGTCACGGTTACGCACACAGTTGGCATATTTTAATTAAATTAACTTCAATTTATCTAGAACCAGTGTTAAACAAAGTTTCCACGTTGCCACATAACCGCGGGCACGGCTTTCCGAAAAGATTCAACCCTGCCGGGGTGCTCCAACTAGTCCATCAGAAATTACCACAAGCCGCATACAAATCCTCAATCACGAAGCTCGCGATCTCGTCGGATTCCCTAGTGGAAGACCTCAACTCTGAGATTAGCCAAAGCATCACCGGAATCCCGATGCACAGGATATCTCGTCAAAGGTAAAACTAATCCAGCAAGGCCTCCCGGCGTGTCGACGATCCCGATAGGAGCCGCGTATCTCGTTCTCAGGACACGACGGATGGAAAAGCCTACAGGTACCAAACCTCGAGTTGCCTCGTGGTGGCCCCGCAGTCTGTCCTTTTGGGACCAACACCATCAGCACTGGCCCCCCTGTTTATGTAAAATTACTCCTCGGGTTCATGACGCCCTATGCATTTCAGTGTTAACAGAATTATTATGTTGGGCAAATGTAGAACCAATGTTGGGCCTTGCCGGACCAGCTTTAATCTAAAACGAATTATCAAGGGGGTCCCCATAACAACCCCGATCGTGTTAGGAGCGCTCATTTATGGAACATAACACCGGTAGCCAAAACTAAGGGGGCAAAGGTGGAACAAAACACCAGGCTAGAAAGACCGAGCCTTCCACCTTTTACCAAGTATATAGGTGCATTAAATTAAATAGAATTTAAATATGGTGATATAACAAGGAACCCATGTTAACACATGGAAGCAACTGCACCTTCAACTAGCAACGCTAACAACACGGTTAAGCAAGCAGTAACATAGCCAATCAGTGGTTTGCTAGGTTGAACAGGTTGAAGGTTTCATGGCATTTGTTGAGAGGCTGATATTTGACATGTGGTAGGCAACGAGACATAAACGGTAGAAATGGTAAAACTAGCATGGCAATGATAGTAATGGTATCTGGGGAAATGGTCATCTTGCCTGAGATCCCGCTTGGAAGAAGAATGCCTCCGTGAAGCAGACGAACCGACTTAGTCGAACGGGTCCTCACAGTCCGACACGCTGCGGAACTCTATCGAGACGAAGCAAACTGGAAACACAAATCAACACACGGAATTCACCACACGATGCACAACACAAATGATGCATGAGCAGCTGAATACATGCAAGTCACGGCATGACAATGCACACAAACACACATTACACATAAGTGAAGTTCAATATGCAACGAGTTGCATATTGACGAAACTCCATGTTAGTTATTTAGTTCTATCCCGATTAGGTACTCGACAATATTAAAAGGTTGTTAACATGGCAAGGGGTGAAGCACAAATTAATCTACCTAGCATCTCCGAAATGACCCCACGTGTTAAATTCTAATTCTGTCCAGATTTGTCCTAATCACATTTTAAGTTTGATAAACAGCAAAACAAAGTGGTTCACGTGATGCTACGCGACGTGTTGGTCCATTTACATATATGGCACAACTCCAACGGAGCTACGGACAAATAGTTACGTCCTAAACCGTTTTAACACGTCGACATGCAAACCGATGCAAACAACACGCTAACAACCTTAAACATGCATGGGAGTTGGAAATTGTTAATCTACACGAAATTCTAGTCAATTTACATCTTTAAATCACACCGATCCGATGCACGGTTGAAACATTATGGACGTTTTAAAACAGTATCATCTACTCTAAATATGCACACACATATGCTGCAACAAAAGAGCAGAAACACACTAATATATTGGGCTCGGTGCAGCAAAAAGAAATGTGTGTACCAGGGATTCAAACCCTGGTCTACTGAGTAACTTAGGGTGGCGCTGCCCACTAGGCTAGAAGCACTAACGTGGCCATGGAGCGGCTGCAGACAAAATGAAGCTAGTGTGCAAGAAAAAAAATGTAAAATACCACAAAAAAATGGGGATGCCTGAGATTCGAACCCAGGACCTCACGGTGGCACAACAGGGCGCTGACCAGCTGGGCTAAGGCCGACTCGTGGTAAAAAAAGGATGCCTATGCTACATGTACAAAGTCCACGCTGAACGTGGAACCTGAACAAATCTGAATCGCAGAAGGGGGAAACTGAACCTGACGAACACGGCTGACCCTGGCTCTGCTCGCGGTGGCGCGGTGCTGTAGTGGCTCTCCCGCGCGGATCCTAGGGGAACGTAGGTGCCAGACCCGGAGGTTGGGGCTCCATTCCCATCACCAGGAGCTCGAATCGAAGTGGGGACGACCGAGGCATGAGCTGCGAGCTCTCGTTCCATGGCGGGGTGGAGTTGTACCTATTGGACAGAGAGGGAGAGAGACGAGGTGAGAGAGGGAAGAGGGAAGGGAGAAGGAGGGAGAGAGAGAAGATCAGAGGGATGACCCGGGGAACCGACGCCTCGCAGCCCTCCGGTGGCTGGCCGGCGCGAGGCGGCGAGGAGGGGGAACAACGGGGCGGTGCGGGTGCAGCTGCTCCTGCTGATGCATCGGGGAGAGGTGGAGCTGGACGAGCGGCTGGGAGTTTTGGGGCTGCGGCGCGCAAGGCGGATGCTCGTTGGATGGGTCACCGGTGGCGTGCCGACCCACGTCTCCGACGAGCTTGAGGACGGAGGGGCGAAGGTCTCACAACAGGGAATCCGACGATGCCATGACCGAACTTGAAGCTCCTCCTCGTTCCTGCTGTCTTACAGAAAAGAGAGAGAGATGCAGAGATTAGAGGGAGCAGAGGGAAAACACAGAGAGGATAAGAGAGGCAAGGGAGAGGCCAGGACCTGCTGCTCCTGGTCCCTGGTAGCGGCGCCGGTCGCCGACAGCGCAAGGAAGAGCACGGGAGACTCGGGAAGAGGTTGTGGGCATCAGGCGCTGATTGGATGGATGGATCGGCTGATTTGGGCAAGTGGATCAGGGAAGATCCCAAGGGAGAAGAGAGGCCATGAGTGTGTGGCAGCGGCTGAACACGGGAGGGTTTGATGGATGGGACAGGGTCCTAGGTTCTAGGGCTTTGTCTGCTTAAATAGCTAACAGAATTTTTGAGCTTGATCCGGACCCTCCGATTCGATCGGACGGTCGAGAATAAATAGGTTGAGGAGTCTAATGGACAAACCGATGATGATTTGCAGTAAAACCGGATTGATCCGGACCCAACGGTCACGAGCACCCGGTTCGGGCTTCGAGAGGTTTTCGGACTAGGTTGCGTGTAGGGTCGGTGCACTCTGCAGAGGGGCTAGGCGCAGATGAGAGGGAAAACGGGCAGCGCGACAACGCGATTTAAAACACCGGGACACGTCCGACGATAGACCGAATACGGTGCTGCTACGGTCGACCGCTCGGGCACCAGACGGACTCCGATTGCAACTAAACTTGACAGGCTGTCTAGCTGTATTAAAATAAGACCGCACGTCAAGTCTCACCCCAATCAGATAAAGTTTTCAACACGCTTTTAAAACAGGGTTTCGACGATGCCGCGGGCGCGTGCGTGTGTGGTCGGGCTTAGAACGGACAACGGCGAGAACCGGCAACTAATAACGGATGCAAGTTTTGAAAACTGACGGCAACGGGATACCGATGCAATGCTGATGATGCGCATGATGCGACGATGATGCGACAAATAAAAATAGACACACGACGAAAATGGAAAGAGAGGGGAATCTTCTAGAACGTCGGCATCGGGCTGTCACAAACCCTTAATAAAGAGACGTGGCTCTGATACCAATTGAAAGGATCGATATGGTTGACTAGAGGGGGGGTGAATAGGCAACTACCATTTTTTAGCTAATCGTAACAAGTTAGGGTTAGCAACATAAAGGTTCTCTAAAATGAAAACTAGGTGAGCAACCTATATGATGCTACCAACTATAATCGCTAAGGCAAGTAAGAAATACTCTACAACAATAACATACACAATGTAAAGGTTAGAGATAACCACTAGTGGAACCGATAAAGACGAGGATGTGTTACCGGAGTTTCTTCCCTTTGACAGGAAGTACGTCTCTGTTGGAGCGGTGTGGAGGCACAATGCTCCCCAATAAGCCACTAGGGCCACCGTATTCTCCTCACGCCTTCACACAATGCAAGGTGCCGTGATTCCACTATAGGTGCCCTTGAAGGCGGCGACCGAACCTTTGCAAACAAGGTTGGGGCTAACTCCACACAAAGCTTGGAGGCTTCCAACAAGACCACGGAGCTTCACCATAATGGAATGGCTCCGAGGTGACCTCAACCGTCTAGGGTGCTCAAACACCCAAGAGTAACAAGATCCGCAAGGGATTAGTGGGGGGGATCAAATTTCTCTTGGTGGAAGTGTAGATCTAGGCCTTCTCAACCAATCCCTAGAAAATTAACAAGTTTGATTGGCTAGGGAGAGAGATCGGGCACAAATGAGCTTAGGGAGCAACAATGGAGTCTTGGAGGGTCAAGGGTATGGTTTGTGAGGTAGGAGAACCCTTTATATAGTGGGGGAACAAAACGAACCGTTATCCTCACTGTCAGCACGTTCCTGGTGGTACTATCGCTTGGGCACATCGGTACTACCGCTGCCCCTGGTGTTACTACCGCAAAAACGGAAGCGGTACTACCGCAAGCCCCAGCGATACTACCGCCAGGAGCTGCCGGTACTACCGCTAGGCTGACAAAAATCCACGGTAGTAAAAATACTACTACCGAGACTACCACCGCTGGAAAAGTGTTCGCAAAAAGTCTGACGAAGTACAACCGCTCAGAGAGGGAGGTACGACCGTCCCTAGCGGTACTACCGTAAGCCCCAGCGGTACTACCGCCAGGAGCTGGCGGTACTACTGCTAGACTTTCTGCAAAGCTGAGAGAGACTAAGCGGATGCTCCATTGCCGCAAAGAGAAAGTGGTGGAAATATAAATGTGCGCGTGAGAGAGTTGATTCCACCCAAACCTTTCCGATGCGAACCTCCTCTTAATAGTACAGCTTTCCTACTACTCAACACTAACAAAGATAATCGTAGGAAACACCGTGCTCCAACAACACCGAGGGGCGATGAGCCATCTTGTGCTTCGTTATGTATTATCTGAAATGCTCAACGCACACGATTAGTCCGCAGAGGTGCTGTCATCAATCACCAAAACTACTTAGAACAAAATATGCCCTAACACTATCGAGTACCAAGGGTGAGACCTCAATACGTACTCCTGATGTTAGCTGTGTAGTGTAATTAATCGACAGTGGTTTTCGGAGGGTGATTCCTCCTTCGCCACTTCCGGTAACGACTCTTTCGTACATCCCATCAAGCGTGGCCCATCGTGGGTGATTCCTCCCTGACCACCTTGACGGTTACATCGTTCGGAATCCATCGAGGATGATACCTCGGATCCCTCTGATGTTACAGCCGCATAGCTAATTGACCTTGTTACTGGGAACTTGATGAATGGTGTATCGCCGGTGGATTCCCGCGTGGATGATATGATGAGTTAACTAAAATGCTAATGGATTTGGGTATTTGATCTGAGTTGGTCGGGAGACATTTTCGCACTAACCTTCATGTGGGAGAAGTTATGGGTACTCGACTTCGTGGTATCAGCCGAAGCTCTTCAGACGTCAGCAATGGAGTGGCGCGCGCCTGAGTGGCCTGAATAAACATCATTCTTGTATAAGAGGTGCCAGGACTGACATCGGTCGCCCTCGCATGGTGCAGGAGCGCAAAGGGTGATGGGCCCATGACCCCTGCGTGCTTAGGAATTAGACCGGCGGGCCGGCCTCTTTGTTGAGTCTAGGTAGGGTTGCGATGTTGAAAAGGATCGAGATGGACCTAGAGGGGGGTGAATAGGTACAAATCCAAATTTTAATAATTACTTAGCAATTTTAGGCAAAAGTGCGGAATATGAGTGTAAGCCTAATAATTGCTATGACAAAGAGTAAGCTATTTAGAGTGAAGTAAGACAAGCGGAAAACAATAATCAAATACAAGTATGTAATAAGGATTAACACAAGTAGAGAGTTAGGGTTAGGAATAACCGAAACTCCGAGAGAGACAAGGATGTATCCCGATGTTCACTTCCTTGGAGGGAAGCTACGTCACCGTTAGAGGGGCGGATGTTACCACGAAGGCACACCAACGCCACGAAGGCTCACCCTATTCTCCCTTTGAGATAACTCCACGAAGGCGTTTCTCAACCACTAGTGGTAAGCCTTGAGGTGGCTTCCAAACCTTCACAAACTTTCCGGGAGATATCACAATGGTTTGATTCCTCTCCGAAGACTCCTACCGCCTAGGAGTCTCCAACCTCCAAGAGTAACAAGATCACGGGGATTGCTCAAAACTTGCTCAAATCACAAATCACTTTGGTGGGAACGAGGAGAGGGAGACGATCTATCTTTTGATTGGAACAACACTCAAAGGGACTCACAAATGCTCTTGGGATCTAGGATTTGGTGTAGACAAGAGTGAGTGAGAGGAAAGGTGTTCTTGGGTGTATTCTAGCTGTGTTGAACGACCTTTCACGAGGTGGGAGAAGAGTATATATAGTGGAGAGTGAAATCCAGCCGTTGGAGGTGCTTTAAGTCACACAGGGTCCGGACGTCCGATAGTTGCCGGAAGTCCGGGCGTCCGCGAGGGGTCGGACGTCCGACAGGGGTCGGTCGTCCGAGGCCTATAGATACGACTGAACCTATTTTGAATTTATCAGCGACCGGACGTCCGACAGGGGTCGTTCGTCCGAGGCCTGTAGATATGACTGAACCTATGTTGAATTTATCAGCGACCGGACGTCCGGAGAGGACCGGAAATCCGAGTTATACAGCTCAACTTCTACTAGTGGTAGGTTCCGGATTTCCGACGGGGGTCGGACGTCCGGCGCTCGGACGTCCGGAGGGAGCCGGATTTCCGAGTTATAGAACTCAACTTCTACTGGTGCAGGCTTCCGGATTTCCGGGGCTTGGTCGGACGTTCGGCCCTCGGATGTCCGGAGGGAGCCGGATTTCCGAGTTATATGCCTCACAAACTTCTAGCGAAGGGCTGCGGATTTCCGAAGCCTACCGGTCGTCCGGCCCTCGAACGTCCGGAGGGAGCCGGATGTCCGAGGCAATAGCCGTGTTTTGAATTGAGAACAGAGTGGAGAGTATGTGGTATTGGGTATGATAGTAAAGATGTGGTATGAGCAAGTTCGTCTCAAAACCTGTGATCCCCTCTTAATAGTGCGGGATCCCTATACTCAATATCAGTAAACTCAAAAGACTAGTCTACATCATCTTTTCTTAATCCCGAGCCTTCTCGAAATATAAATCCCCAATGTTTTTAGACAACCTTTGGCACATAATTCTCAATCTACTAAAGTACTTGCCATCCTGAGATACACTCAACAAATAGGATTAGTTTCCTATGTATGTGTTGTCATTAATACCAAAAGACGATTAGGGGCATAGCATGCACTTTCAATCTCCCCCTTTTTGGTAGTTGATGACAACATATACATAGGTCTCAAAAAGATTTAACATACATTATAGTCTAGGAGATATTTAATACGGAGCCCCCCTTAGTATATGCATGATAATAAAAAATCGAAGCTCCAATGGATCAACATGTAACAGTAATAGATGATCATAAAAATAGTGGAGCAAGACATAATAGTCTATGATGATATCATAGCAATCCATAGCAAGTCACAACCATTCATAAGTAGCCATACATGAGTTTATCCATTGCATTAAATCTCCAAAGACTAAAAACTACGATACATTACTCCCCCTTTGGCACCAAGTACCAAAAAGGGAGCCACCAACAGTACCACTCACGCTCAGAGCTCATCACCATCATCATCAGCATCATCAGGCAAGCCACTGCCACCAGCCTCCTCAAGGAAATCAGACCACTCAGGACAAGAAGGGAAGCCAAAATCAGTAGGAGGAGCAGCAGGAGGGGCCTCATCATCACTCACATCAAGAGCGCCCGAGGCTCTCAGGTGAGCCTTGAGGGAATTCTTGGAGGAGACTAAGAGGGAAACTGCATCATGGGTTTGACCACACTGGAAGGAGACGGCCTTCATCAATGCAGAATGTGCCTTGCCAAGGAATTTGGCAATGCGAATGAGAGGAGCGGAGCTAGATGAGGGGGTGGCGGCCCGTGCAGCAGTGCGGCGAGTGGATGTGGAGGAAGAGGGGGCTTTCTTGGGAGCATGGTCATCCGCCATGTGAGCGGGAATGACCCACGTGCGATGTATGTGAGTGACAGCCATAGAGAAATCAGCAACATGGTTAATAAGAGCCTGGATGAAAGGAGCGTGAGGAAAGGCTCGCTTGTACTGAAAGCTAGCAAGCCGAATCTCATGCCATAGAAAATGGGGCACATTGATTTTGCCCTTGGGGTGCTCGAACAAGTGATACATCATGTCGATACAATAGCCACTGCAAGAACCCTTATCACCCATCTTGGGATAGATGGTGCGGATGAGACACTGAAAAATGATGAAGTAAGGTGAGCGCCAGATGGATACGTGGTTAAGGTCCTTCATGCGCTCATCCGCATCAAGCTCATGTAGTGGCTTGAGAAGATGCCCACACACGTCAATAGACTTAGGCGCATGGTTAGGATCATCCCTATGTATTTTGAAACCGGAATTGGGGAAACCCAGTGCGGCAACAAATGTATCATAAGAAGCTTTGAAGCGAACGTCACAGGTGATCCAGCTGACAGTGCGGTCTGAGCCAAAGTGGCATGTGGCATAGAACTGGTGAATGGCAGCATCATTAAAGTCGCAATGAAAGGCAAACGGGGCGGCAAGCCCCGATGCCTCAGTAAGCTCAATGGCACCCGGATATTTCGCCGGTTGCATGCGAATGTGCTCAACATCAATAGAGTGATGAATAGATAACCCCTTAGGAACTATCACTGTGGTAAAAATGTCCGCCTGGACGTTTGTGAAGAAACGTGAGTCCATAGAGTCACGTGCGACAGCGTATTGATCAATGTCGCGGCGGAAAGTGAGATATGAAGCTGCGCCAAGTGTGGTGAAATTTGTGATAGCACGACCTAACGTGGCAGGAGGTTCTAGGGAGATGCGGCGAGCTTCACCTGCGGGCTGGGTAGGAGGAGGTTGTGGCATGTAGGACGCCTTGCGAGTCCCGGGCTTTGGCTTGGATCTTCGATCGACGTGCTGGGCGGGAAGGTCCTCGGCGGCAAGCTCCTCCTCGAAGTCGGGGTCATCACCATCAGACAACGAGGGCAGTTGTGGAGACGGAGAACGCCGGGCTGGAGAACGACGGGCGGTCTGTTTGAAGGGACGAAGGGGCTCATCCGAGTCCGACCCCGTGTTAATAGGGGCGCGAGAGGATGAGCCAGCCACGGTCTTCCGAGCGGTGTGCTTGGTCTTCCCTATGGAGCACAAACACCTACGTGGATGAAAAATCCCCAAATGAGGAACGAACAAGGAGATATATGGGAGAGAGAGAGAATCAAAACCAACGCGAAAGGAGACGGGGGAGCGACCTGAGGATGGATCCCGCGAAGAATACGGAGGAAGGAGTGAGGGATCCACGGAGGAGATCGGCTCGATCTCGAGGTTGGCAGCGCAGGCAGGAGCTCCTCGAGCTGCTCCTCGAGCTGGCGGCGGCGGTTGTGGGAAAAGGGGCACTGAGGGTTAGGGCAAGAGCCCAGCCCCGTGCCCAGCTATATATATAGGCCCGAGGCGTCGGACGTCCGACAGGCGTCGGACGTCCGGAGGTGATTTTGGCGTCGGACGACCGGAGGGGATTTTGCCGCCGGGCGTCCGAGATCAGTCGGACGTCCGAGAAGGAGGAGGAGGCAGAGACTGATTCTGGTTTTTTTGTTTTGATGATGAGATGATGACTTGCATGGTTTCGCACACAAAAAAATATGTGAACATGGTTTCCTACAAGCATTACATGCATGAATTGATCTATGCGTACTTTGTAAGCTTAAAAACAGAGAATTAAGACTCACTCCCCCTAAATACATGCCCACATCAAGACACAAACATAATGTGAGTGTGTGTATGTGTGCAAGATTTCAAGATATGTTGTCAAGCTCCAAGATACCAAGTTCACGCCTAAGTTGACAGAACCTAGCTACGCTAAGTGGCTTGGTGAAAATGTCGGCTAACTGCATGTCGGTACCCACATGGGTAATATCAATGTCACCCTTTTGCACATGGTCTCTCAAGAAATGATACCTAATATCAATATGTTTTGTGCGAGGGTGATCAATGGGGTTCTCGGAGATCTTTATGGCACTTTCATTATCACAGAGAAGAGGAACGTGTCGATACGTGATACCATAATCCTTTAGTGTTTGCCTCATCCATAGCAGTTGGGTTGCACAGCTTGCGGCTGCAATATATTCGGCCTCGGCCGTGGAGAGAGAAACACAGTTCTGCTTCTTCGAGGACCAACTTACCAAGGAGCGTCCAAGAAACTGACATGCACCGGAAGTGGATTTCCGTCCCACTTTATCACCGGCCCAATCCGCATCGGAATACCCAATAAGATCAAACTTTGCATCCTTAGGGTACCATAAGCCTAACTTTGGGGTGTGAACAAGGTATCTAAGAATACGCTTAACCGCCGTGTGATGGCTTTCCCTAGGGGAAGCTTGAAATCTAGCACATATTCCTACACTTAACATGATGTCCGGTCTAGATGCGCAAAGATAAAGCAGCGAACCAATCATGGAGCGGTAAGTAGATGGATCAAAAGGAATATCGTTTGTGTCTTCATTTAGAACTACATCGGTGGCCATAGGTGTCTTCATTGGTTTAGCATTTGTCATATCAAATTTTTCAAGAATGTCCTTGAGGTACTTAGTTTGAGACAAGAAAATCCCTTCTTGAAATTGTTGTATTTGAAAACCAAGAAAGAACTTCAAGTCCGTGTTGAGTGACATCTCAAAGGTCTTGGTCATGGAGGCCGCAAACTTCTTGCACAAATGGATGTTAGGAGAACCAAAAATGATGTCATCTACATAGATTTGGCATAAGATCAAATCACCATTTTACCTCTTAGTAAAAAGAGTGGGATCGATCACCCCCACCACAAAGCCATCATCGAGTAGGAACTTCTTAAGATGATCGTACCAAGCACGAGGTGCTTGTTTAAGACCATGCGGAGCCTTGTGAAGTTTATATACATGGTCTTTGTGATGAGGGTCAACAAACCCAAGTGGTTGTGATACATATACCTCTTCTTGTAGAGGACCGTTAAGAAAAGCACTTTTCACATCCATTTGATGCAAGGTAAAACCATTGAAAGCAGCATAGGCCAATAAAATGCGAATGGACTCAAGACGAGCAACAGGGGCGAAAGTTTCACCAAAGTCCAAACCTTCAACTTGGGAGTACCCCTGTGCTACTAACCTTGCCTTGTTGCGTAGGACAGTCCCGTTCTCATCTTCCTTGTTCTTATAAATCCATTTAGTTCCAATGACATTATGTTCCTCAGTTGGTCGTTCTACCAATGACCATACTTCGTTGCGTGTAAAACTGTTTAGCTCCTCTTGCATAGCAAGTAGCTAGTCATTGTCACACAATGCATCCTGAACCCTGTGTGGCACGGTACTAGAGACAAACAAAAAGTGAGCACAAAAGTTTGTTAATTGTTTATGAGTCACTCTACCTTCCGACACGCCTGTGAGGATTTGATCAATATCAACATGACCGGCCACACGTGGCATGATGGAGGTCAAGGTTTCACGAGGTTCGACTTCGTTTCCATCATCAACGTCCTCAACATATGGATCATTTATGTGCGGAGGAAGATATTCCTCTTCGCGTTGCACCTGTTGAGGTTCATCATCAAACATACCCATACTTTGGTCTACCTCTTGAAGATCAACTTGTTCTTGAGTGTCATCAGGGTGAGAGACATGTTCTCCCACTTGATCCTCAACAACTGGCATGATGTGTGTGCTAGTATCTTGTGGAGGTACGGGCAGTGAACTGTCTTGAGGATGAGAGATACTCTCATCATCTTCATCATCATCATGGGGTCTTTGTTCCATGGGAAGAAGTGCACCTACACCCATGTTTAAGATATCTTGTGGGGAGTCTTCTTCACCTGCATCATCTATATCAACTTGCTCCCCATGGGAGCGGTTAAATTCATCAAACGTCACGTCACAGGTTTCTATAACACATCTAGTGGATTTGTTGTAGACTCTGTAGGCGTGAGAGTTTGACCCATAGCCAACAAAAATCACTTCAGTTGTTTTGGATTGAAATTTTCCTAACCATTCCCGTTTGTTGAGGATGAAACATTTGCATCCAAACACACGAAAGTACTTAACATTGGGCTTGTTCCCAGTTAGGAGCTCATATGGAGTCTTTTCCAATATTGATCGGAGGAAGAGCCGGTTTGATGCATGACATGCTGTGTTGACGGCCTCAGCCCAAAAACTATGTGGTGACTTGTATTCGTCTAACATGGACCTTGCCATTTCCACAAGTGTCCGGTTCTTCCTCTCTGCCACACCATTTTGTTGAGGGGTGTAAGGTGCGGAGTACTGATGTTCAATTCCCTCATCACTAAGAAATTCTTCTAGGGTGTAGTTCTTGAACTGAGAGCCATTATCACTTCTTACTACCTTGATGTCCTTGTCAAACTTCCGCTGGGCTTGTTTGGCAAAGTCAATGAAAGTGATCTTCGTCTCGTCCTTGGACTTGAGAAAGAACACCCATGTATATCTTGAGTAATCATCAACAATGACTAGGCCATACTTTTTCCCTCCAAGACTTTCCCATGAAGGAGGCCCAAACAGATCCACATGAAGGAGCTCTAACGGCCTCGAAGTGGATACAATGTTCTTGGGTGGATGCCTTGATTGATGTTGTTTCCTAGCTATGCATGCACTGCACACACGATCTTTCTTAAAAGATACATTTGTTAGTCCAAGGATGTGATTGCCGTTTAAGAGATTTTGAAGATTTTTCATGCCAACATGGGCGAGCCCGCGATGCCACAGCCATCCCATGTCGGCCTTGGCCATTAGACAAGTTGTATGGAAGGTGCTCTCTTTCGAGAAATCAACCGTGTAAAGGTTGCCATCCAACTCTCCAACAAAGGCCACTTCAAGAGTATCTCTCTTAAAGACTTTCACATCCGTTAGTCCAAATAATGTGTCATAACCGACGGAAGCCAATTGGCAAACTGAAAGTAAATGATATTGAAGGGATTGGACAAGCATGACATTTGCAATAGACATGTCGTTAGTGATTGCCACCTTGCCCAACCCAATTACCTGCCCTTTCGACCATCCACCAAATACAATGCTCATGTATGGTCGAATGTCTTGCATGAAGTCATAGAGCAGGTTACTATCTCCGGTCATATGATTGGTGCATCCACTTTCGATCACCCATTTGGCTCCTCCGGAGAAAATAGCCTATAACGAATTAAGACTTGGTTTGAGGTACCCATTTTGTCATGGGGCCTTTCACATTAGTTACAAGAGTCTTAGGGACCCAAATAGCATAAAATCGAAATGCATTACGGGGACCAACGAATTTAGCATAGACCTCTCCTTCCTTTGATTTGCGTAGTACATAGGATGGAGGCATGAATTCGGTTGTCTTGTTGTGAGTATACGAACCCCTAGTGGCCGATCCACTCACAACCTTACCTTTCTCCGTGTGTCCCTCCCGTACAAATATTTCTTTAAGCGGAGTGGTACACTTGAGAGGAGATGCACTTTTCTTGGCAGTGCTTGGGTTGAACCCAAGCCCTTCCTTGGCGAAACCTCCATTGTGTCGACTTAAGATCTCATTGAGAGTATTTTGTCCTTGTGCACATGTCATGAGACCTCTGTCTAGCTGTGCCTTTAACGAACAGTTTTCCTCAAGGATAGATGTCGGTTCACTACTAGAGTTAGTAGTGCAGGTATCAACATTGATAATAGGCCAGGAGTAGGCCTTATCTAGAGTGTCAAGATAAGTGACCTTAAGTGCCTCAAAGCTCTTTGTAAGAATAGTGAGTTTCTCTTCCTTGTCTTTGAGAGACAAGGATAGACGCTCACAGTCCTTAGAAAGGGAAGCATGAGAGTTCACAAGTCGGTCTTTATCATTTAGTAATTCTTTGCACACAGATTTAGCCTTTTTCAAGGAGGCAAGATCATTAGCATGTTTATCAAGGTTTTCACCTACTTTTGAACATAGTGCATCATTTTGTGCTTCCTCATACATGACTTTTTGCTCAAGGAGTTCGTTTCTTTCCTTCTCCTCACTGACGAGGGTTTCGAGTTCCTTGATGGTATTGGTGTGCTTACTCACCATTTCCATAAGTATGCGAAACATAGTGAGCTTCTTTCCTTTAAGAGAGCACATAAATTTGTTTATTTTAGCAAACATGGGATGATCTAAGTCATTATCCTCATAGTGATCTTCCGCATCAAGATACTCATCGGATGGAGTAGAAGCTAGACTGAAAGAGTTTAACCGTGGAGTTACCTTAACCTTATCATGGGAGCTTTGGTCTTCCTCATCTCCCATTGTGACGCCCTCGGCTTAATCGTACGCTAATCATACACACAAATGCGTACGATCAAACCCAAGGACTCACGGGGAGATATCACAACACAACTCTAGACACAAATAAAATAACATCAGCTTCATATTACAAGCCAGGGGCCTCGAGGGCTAGAATACGAAAGCTCGATAAGCACACGAGTCAGCGGAAGCAACATATATCTGAGTACAGACATAAAACATGGGGTGCCTTAGAGAAGGCTAGCACAAAAGATACAACGATCGAACGAGGCGAGGCCTCCTGCCTGGGAACCTCCTAACTACTCCTGATCATCAGCGGCCTCCACGTAGTAGTAGGCACCGTCGGGGTAGCAGTCGTCGGTGGCGGGGACCTCCATCTCCTGGGCTTCATCATCTGGTCGCAGCAAACGGATCAAGGGAACAAGGGGGGAGCAAAGCAGCGGTGAGTACTCATCCAAAGTACTCGCAAGTCTTACATCAGAACTATTCTAATAATGCATCAGTATCAAAAAGGGGGTTATATGTGGACTGACTGCAGCAATGCGAGAAAAGAGAGAGAAGGCCTAGTCCTATCGAAGACTAGCATCTTCAGGGTCTTGCAACAATAGACGAGAGTAGAACAGGGGGGGTAACACATTAATAGTCATATTGTTACAGCAATATTAAAGTGAGGTCACGCCTAAAGATCCTCCCTCGACTCCCTGCGAGGAAGCAATCCCGAGGCAAACTAATTCCAGTTAAGTAACAATTGTAGTTGTATAAGATCGGGGCACAACTCCAAGTCGTCCTGTAACCGTGGACACGGCTATCCGAATAGTTAATTTTCATCCCTGCAGGGGTGCACCACATGTCCCATCACGCTCGATAACACTCTGGCCGGACATACTTTTCTGGGTCCTGCCCGGCCTCGGAATATCGACACGTCGCAGCCCCACCTAAGACTAATCAGAGAGGCCAGCCCGCCGGTCTAAATCCTAAGCACAAAGGGTTCATGGGCCCAGTTCCCCTTCACGCTCCTGCACGTGGCGTGGGCGGCCGACGTCAGTCCTAGCATCCCTTAATCACAAGCGCGATGCATCTCGGGACCACTCGGGCGCGCGCCGCTACACTGCTGGCATCTGAAAAGCTTCGGCTGATACCGCGACGCCGAGTACCCATAATTCTTCCCGCGTAGCCGGTTAGTGCGAAAAGGTCTCCGACCAACCCAGATCAAATACCCAAATCCATTAGCATTTTAATTAGGCCAGCAACACAGTCTCGCGGGAATCCACCCGTCTTACAACTAATCACCAATGATCCCAGTAACATGGTCGAGTAACTGTGTGATTGTAACATCGGGGGAATCCGAGGTATCACCCTCGTTGGATTCCGAACGATGTACCCGTCAAGGTGGGCTTAGAGGAATCACCCTCGGGGGTCCCACACTCGCGGGGTGGCACGACAGAGACGTCATCGGGAATGGTGAAAGAGGAATCACCCTCGATAACCACGACCGACTAGCTATACTACAGAGATATCATCAGGAGTACTTAGCGAGGTGTCACCCTCGGTACCCGATAGTATCTCTGTAGCGTCGTACAACGAAGGGGGGTGAATGTGCTGTGTCGGGTCTGGCTCGTCGATCAGAGATCGAGATTTGAAAACAAGCGGGGCAACTGAGCTACGGGGTCAGAGGGGATGACTGCTCCACCTATACTAAGCATATTAAAAGTACAGGACTGAAAGTAGCAGTTCATCAAAAACAGGCTATGCATCAGATATAGGAGCTAACTACAACAGTAGCAAAATACTAATGCAAGCAGTAGGAAGAAAGACATATGCGATATAGGAATGATCAAGGGGAGTTTGCTTGCCTTGCTGCTCTGCGGCAAAGGACTGATCGACAGGGTCGTAGATGTACCCGGCAGCAGCGTCAGTCTCGGGGTCTACCGGTAAGAAGAGGGGGAAGAAACAATAAATAATAGCACCGATGCAACACAAAACACGACATGGAAAGATGCAGGCTAGACATGAGCTAACGCAGCAACATCCGTCACAGACGGGTCGGAAGAATATCTGACGATATTTTCCGGGTCTCGGGCTACTACCGGTTATACTGGAAACGATGGAAAAGTTCCATGTTTGCTATGCTAGGGACGCGTGACAGACGAACGGGCCGTGTATCCGGGTTCGTCTCGTTCTGCTGATCAACTTTCATGTTGAAAATATTTTGATCTGACTTACGGATTATTTAATATTAATTTTCAAAGTTTTATTAATTATTTAGGAATTAAAAACAGATTTAAAAGATTTAATAAAATCCTATTATGACATCATCGCGATGTCAGGCTGACATCAGTAGTTGACTGGTCAACTGACCAGCGGGTCCCGAACGTCATAGGCACAAGTTTTATTTAAGATTAAATATTATTTAATCAGATTAGTTTAGTGGGGGACCCGCGTGTCATACTCTAATTATGTTAATTAATTATTTTAACTAATATATCTATTTATTTATTTAATAAAACATTATTTTTATTATTTATATTAACTCTCGCGTGGGGCCTCCCTGTCATAGACAGCGGGTGCATTGGCCCCACCGGTAAGTGACCTAAGGCTATTTTCTCATCTTTTTATTATTAGATACCTAACCGTTCAAATACCGTATTCCTCTAAAAATCCATATACGCAAATACATACATCACATCTCATACATACATACATACATACATACGCATCTAATACATCATTTATTTTTATTTTCTTTTTCTCTCAAAACTCTCAACACTCATCTCTCTCTGTGTTAACACACACAGAGAACTCTCTCTAACTCCACCTAGAAGAACACAAACTTCAAATCCTCCTACCGGAGTCCACCGTCGACGGATCGAGGCCCCGTTTGCCGGAACAGAACCGGGACGTCGAGGAGAACGACAAGGTGGGAGGAGCCCGAGGAGGGGCTCACCGACGGTGACGGGACGGCCCGGTGAAGCCGGAGTTCGCACGAAGGTGACGGTGGAGACGGCGTGGAGGCGGACGAGGCGGTGACGGTGACGGTGACGGCGCGGTTCCGGCAAGGAGGAGCCCGAGGTGGTCGGGACGCCGTGGCCGTGGTGGTGGTGGTTGCCGGAGTTGGTGAAGAGGGGCCGGCCGATGGTGGAGGGTCGAGGCAGCCGGGGCCCCCTGCCGGCGGGGTGGAGGCCGAGGTGGGGGCGGCTCGCCGGCCGGGAGGTTGAGGGGCCGCCGGGGGAGGAGGATGAGGGGAGGGGGTCGCCGCGGGAGGGAGGGGGCCGTGAGGTGGGGCGGCTCGGTGGAGGAGGTGGCCGTGGGGGGGAGGAGGCCGTCGGCGGGAGGAGGAGTGGCCGCCGGGGGGGGGCTACCGGCGGGAGGAGGAGTGGCCGCCGGCCGGGGAGGGAGGATCTGAGGGGGAGAGGCGAGAGGGGCAGAGGGCTCGTGGGAGGGAGACGAGATGGGGTGGGAGTGGGAGTTGTCGGTGGGGTGGGGTGGAGAGGACCGAGAGAGAGGGAGGGCGCTGTCGTGGGGGTGGGGTGGGGCCCCCCACGAGGGGGGCTGGCGGCGGCGCCCAGGGGGGGAGGGAGTAGCGAGGGAGGGTCGGCTCGCTAGGGGGATTAGGGTTTGGGGAGGCCGGCTGGGCCACTTGGCCTAGTTGGGCCGGCTGGGGTTGTTTTTTTTGTTTTTTTTTGTTTGATTTGATTTGTTTTGTTTTACCTTTTTTTCTTTTCTTTATTATTTCTTTCTTTCTAATTTCTTTTCACTAACTGATTTTTATTTTTAAATACTTTCTTTTAATATACTTTCTTTTACCATTTATTATACATACTTTTACTTATCTCTTTCATATACATATTTTTTTAATACTTGCAATGAACTCATAACGTACTCTTCGTTTGTCTTCAATTTTTGAATCCGGACAAAACTCGATTCAACGCGGGTCTGAGATGGGAATTCGATGACGCGGCATCATTAGCGGGTGATCACTGTAGCTTAATTACAATCACTACTGTAGAAAAAGTCGAGGATGTCACACCCATGGCAGTCTTTGCCATCAAACACTTGTGAGCGTTGCCCTTTTAGTCCTTCATATAGTTGTAGTGAACAACATCACCACTTTTGTTGACTAGCCTCAAGGTGCTTTGTGTATCCTGAGCTACTCCGGCAACTCCACCAACATCTTCTGGATCTGATTCTTCTTGTGCAACCATTGCTCTTCCATCTGTCCTCTTGAACTTGGAGTTCATAGGGTTTCGTAAATTCTTCTTTACAAAGGTCTTTGGAAACCTTGGTTTGTCTTCTCTCTTCTCATAAGGGCAGTCATTGGAGAAGTGGTTGGTTTCCTCACAGTTATAGCATTTCCTTACCTTCTTCTTTGGAAATCTTCCCTTGAACTTTCCTGCACTGAACTTCTTTACAAAGAGAGCAATGTCCTCATAAGATGGGCTTTCATCAGAGTCAACATCATCACCATCTTCGCAATCATCATCACCCTCTTCTTCTTCACTTTCTTCTTCGTCACATTCATGCTTGGCTTTCAAAGCAAGATTGATCTTTGATGTTGAAGTGCCATGCATGGCAAGGTGCTTTGTTGCATTTGCCTTTGACTCTTCAAATAATTGGAAGGTGGATATGATGTCATCCGTAGTCATTTCTTTGAACCCATGATGCTGCCTCATGTCCCATACCATTTGATGGTGATACGGAGCAAGAGCGTGAAGTAACTTGTCCACAAGAAAGCTCTTGGTCAGATTGAAGCCATCTTGCGTCTTGTCACAGTCACATGACTCAATGTCTGCGGCGAGAGTCATGAGCCGTTCTAGTAGTTGCTTGGGAGATTCACCCTTTTCCATACAGAAATTATGTAATTGCCCCTTGGCAATTTCATATTGAGCAAGCCGAAGAGTGGAGGTACCGGTCTTGGTGAATAGGCCTTGCCCCTTGGCACGAGGCTCTGATACCAATTGAAAAGGATCGAGATGGACCTAGAGGGGGGTGAATAGGTACAAATCCAAATTTTAATAATTACTTAGCAATTTTAGGCAAAAGTGCGGAATATGAGTGTAAGCCTAATAATTGCTATGACAAAGAGTAAGCTATTTAGAGTGAAGTAAGACAAGCGGAAAACAATAATCAAATACAAGTATGTAATAAGGATTAACACAAGTAGAGAGTTAGGGTTAGGAATAACCGAAACTCCGAGAGAGACAAGGATGTATCCCGATGTTCACTTCCTTGGAGGGAAGCTACGTCACCGTTAGAGGGGCGGATGTTACCACGAAGGCACACCAACGCCACGAAGGCTCACCCTATTCTCCCTTTGAGATAACTCCACGAAGGCGTTTCTCAACCACTAGTGGTAAGCCTTGAGGTGGCTTCCAAACCTTCACAAACTTTCCGGGGGATATCACAATGGTTTGATTCCTCTCCGAAGACTCCTACCGCCTAGGAGTCTCCAACCTCCAAGAGTAACAAGATCAACGGGATTGCTCAAAACTTGCTCAAATCACAAATCACTTTGGTGGGAAGGAGGAGAGGGAGACGATATATCTTTTGATTGGAACAACACTCAAAGGGACTCACAAATGCTCTTGGGATCTAGGATTTGGTGTAGACAAGAGTGAGTGAGAGGAAAGGTGTTCTTGGATGTATTCTAGCTGTGTTGAACGACCTTTCACGAGGTGGGAGAAGAGTATACATAGTGGAGAGTGAAATCCAGCCATTGGAGGTGCTTTAAGTCACACAGGGTCTGGACGTCCGATAGTTGCCGGAAGTCCGGGCGTCCGCGAGGGGTCGGACGTCCGACAGGAGTCGGTCGTCCGAGGCCTATAGATATGACTGAATCTATTTTGAATTTATCAGCGACCGGACGTCCGACAGGGGTCGGTCGTCCGAGGCCTGTAGATACGACTGAACCTATGTTGAATTTATCAGCGACCGGACGTCCGGAGAGGACCAGAAATCCGAGTTATACAGCTCAACTTCTACTGGTGGTAGGTTCCGGATTTCCGATGGGGGTCGGACGTCCGGCGCTCGGACGTCTGGAGGGAGCCGGATTTCTGAGTTATAGAACTCAACTTCTACTGGTGCAGGCTTCCGGATTTCCGGGGCTTGGCCGGACGTCCGGCCCTCGGATGTCCGGAGGGAGCCGGATTTCCGAGTTATATGCCTCACAAACTTCTGGTGAAGGGCTGCGGATTTCCGAAGCCTGCCGGTCGTCCGACCCTCGGACGTCCGGAGGGAGCCGGATGTCCGAGGCAATAGCCCTGTTTTGAATTGAGAACAGAGTGGAGAGTATGTGGTGTTGGGTATGATAGTAAAGATGTGGTATGAGCAAGTTCATCGCAAAACATGTGATCCCCTCTTAATAGTGCGGGATCCCTATACTCAATATCACTAAACTCAAAAGACTAGTCTACATCATCTTTTCTTAATCCCGAGCCTTCTCGAAATATAAATCCCCAATCTTTTCAGACAACCTTTGGCACATAATTCTCAATCTACTAAAGTACTTGCCATCCTGAGATACACTCAACAAATAGGATTAGTTTCCTATGCATGTGTTGTCACTAACACCAAAAGACGATTAGGGGCATAACATGCACTTTCAGACGTGTTGATGTTCCGAGGCTAGGTATGACCCAGGAAAGTGTGTTCGGACACAGTTTATCAAGCGTGTTGGGTACTGTGGTGCACCCCTGCAGGGATGAAATTAACTATTCGAATAGCCGTGTCCACGGTTAAAGGACGATTTGGAGTTGTGCCCCGATCTTATACAACTTGAACTATTACTTAACTGGAATGTTTGCTCCGGGATTGCTTCCTCCCAGTGAGTCAAGGAAGAATCTCTGGGCATGACCTTATATTAATATTGCTACAACAATATGACTATTTATTTATGTTGTTTTCTCTACTCTCGTCTATTGTTGCAAGACCGCTGAAGATGTTAGTCTTCGATAGGACTAGGCCTTCTCTCTCTATTCTCACATTGCTACAGTAAGTCCACATTCACCTTTTTTTATACTGATGCATATCTTAGCATAGTTCTGATGTCAGTCTTGCGAGTACTTTGGATGAGTACTCACCATTGCTTTGCTCCCCCTTTTCCCCTTGATTCAATTGCTGCGATCAGATGATGGAGAGCAGGAGATGGCGTGTCCCACCGATGACGGCTGCTACCTCGACGGTGCCTAGCACTACGTGGAGGCCCGCTGACGACGAGGAGTAGTTTAGGAGGTTCCCAGGCAGGAGGCCTCGCTTTGTTCGATCGTTGTATCTTTTGTGCTAGACTTCTCTAAGGCATTGTCATGTTTCATGTCTGTACTCACATATTTATTGCTTCTGCTGACTCGTGTGTTTATCGAGCTTATGTATTCTAGCCCTCGAGGCCCCTAGTTTGCAATATGAAGCTTGCATGTTTTTATTTATGTCTAGAGTTGTGTTGTGATATCTTTCCGTGAGTCCTTAAGGTTGGTCGTACTCATTGCGTGTACGATTAGCGTACAGTCAAATCGAGTGCGTCACAATAGGAGGAAAACTTTGTAGGATGGTTACAATGATCAAAGCTACCGTGTCAATTAATGTTTGCTTTGTTTTAACAAAGTCACACTGATTCTTCAATGAAGACTTATCTATAACAAACAGTATCTATGAGCGTTGTCTAATTTTGAATGATCTAACCGTAGGGATGTTTCTGAAATTTAGCTAAGCATTGGTGTCTGTAGAGGGTTTCCTTATGTTTAGATGTTGCCAAACTATCAATAGAAGACACGTTGTCTTCAGGTTGATAAATGCTAAAATTACATAGTTGTATGTTATTTAGGATTGTTTGAGTTGCATTGACCTTCGGTTGTCACACTGCCGTACCTTGAGGGAGTACAAATTTGCTTTGATCAATCACATGGATGTTGTGTACATCTTATTTCACAAATATCATAACATTATTTTCCAACAGTATCATCTTGATTCTATATATAAAAAAGAAAGTATGGGACCAAGCAACGCTATTGAGTGTCTCATTTTTAAAGATATAATTTGTGTGACATGCTATTTTGTATTCATTTCATTTATTATTATTTTTGTAAACTTACTTCATCAATGTTTAAATGTGCGTTGTATGTGTACGTTTACTAGTATATTTTAAAATAAAACAATTAATTGATCAACGTGTTTATGCTTTTTTTTGGCCTTAGAAACGCATGGGTGATAGCATATGGATACATATGTCTCATGATAAAAATAATTTGAGACATTTATATTATTTTTTTATCTTCAATGCAGCTATCATCAGGATGTCTTGTCAAAAAATAAAAAATAAAGACTCTACTTTTCACTCTAACTTTTCAGCTTCTTATACCGGACAATATTTTTTTCAAGCACCCGCTTCTTGCAAAGAATCTCGTTTCCGCATACGAATCTACTTTTCCTGACATCCGATACTACATGGAATACGAGACATCACTATGCATTGTACATGCCCTTAGAGCATTTCTAGTGGCTTGTCTAAATTTCATTGTCTATATCTTCATATAGACAATTATGTAAATAATTTCATTTTAGACATCCTTAGTTTTTCAGTGAAATGTTTAAATTTGGTAATCTATATTTCCAACAACTTTATTTTCAATGAAAATACAAAAAGAAGCAAATACAAAGAGCAGCAATACAGATACATACCATAAAAACAGATACAAAAAGGAGCAAATACAGAGCAGCCATCGTATTCAGATCCACCCTCACCCACCGCCACCTCCTTCCTGCACCCAACGCCGTCTCCTCCCTGTCCGACCTCGACCTCCTTCCTGCACCCATCGCCGTCTCCTCCCTGCCCCGGCCTCAGCCTCCTTCCTGCCCCCACCGCCGTCTCCTCCCTGCCCCGACCTCCGCTTCCTCCCTGTCTCTCCACGCCGCAGCCATCGCCGCCGTCTCTCCCCAACAAAGCCCCCGCCCCCAACACAAGGGCAAGGGCGACCGGCGGCCCTCGCGTCGCCCCTCCCACCTCAGCATCTCCACCAGCTCAAGGGCAAGGGCGGCCGGTGGCAGCATCAGATCCAACGCCCCCGTCTCCCTGCTCCGTCTCTCTTTCCTCACATTCTTTGAGAATATGGAAAACATGGCATACCTGAGCGACGGCGAGCTCGGGGCAGTGGCGCATGCGTCCTCCTCGTCTCCAGCTGCTCTGGGTCGGCGCAGGAGTGAGCTCGGGACGAGCAGCTTTTCTTTGAACGTCGTTGCTCGGTTGTCCAAATATGGACGATGGATAGCAGGATTAGAGAAAGTCTAAAATTTGGACCATGGGATAGAGCAACTGAGCAAGCGTGGAGACGTTTTTTGACTTATGATAGTCTATATTTGACTTAGAGGGTGTTTGTATACGTTTTAGTCCCATGACTAAAAGTAATGAGACTAAAACTTGCTAGCCTCAGCCATGCTTGGATCCAAGTACTAAAGAGACTAAAATCAAGTTAATGAGCATTTATTATCCTTCAAACCCTCCAATCCATAACTTGCATGAAGAGTTAAATGAGGAGAGAGATGACTAAAGCACATTTTAGTAGGGGTACCCCTGACTAAAAGATTTTAGCCTCAAGACTAGTTTTAGCCTCTCTTTAGTCAGGGATGCTTGGAACTTTAGCCTCAAAGACTAGTTTTAGTCAGACTAGTTTTAGTCTCTTGGATCCAAGCACCCTCTAAGACTATGGGATGCACAAGCCACTAGGCTCTTAGAGCAAGTCTAGTAGAACCCTCAAACCTTTAAAAATAACCGTTTTTTTACAGTTTTCGTCGACAAAACGACGTAGACTAGAATCCTTAAACCCTTAAACCCGTAAAAAAATTTAAAGGTCCAACCCGCAAACCCCTTTCCAGCCTGTAGAAGTAAGGGTTGGGAGGAAAAACTGCCCCCAACCCGCACTCCACTTCCCACCTCGCGCGGGAGGCAGTTGGTTCCCCGTCCGCGAGGAAGTTGCCTCGGCCGCCGCCGCCCCGCCTCCCCCCGCGCTCCGGCCGCCGCCCCGCGCTCCCTCCGCGCCCCGGCCGCCGCCCCGCGCTCCCTCCGCGCCCCGGCCGCCGCCCCGCGCTCCCTCCGCGCCCCGGCCGCCGCCCCGCGCTCCCTCCGCGCCCGGCCGTCGCGCCCCAGCGCCCGCCCAGGCCGCCGTCGCGCCCCGCCCCCGCGCCCGCCCCGCCCCCGCGCCCGCCCCGGCCGCCGTCGCGCCCCGCCCCCGCGCCCGCCCCGCCCCCGCGCCCGCCCCGGCCGCCGTCGCGCCCGCCCCGGCCGCCGTCGCGCCCCGCCCCGCGCCCGCCGCGCCAGCCGCCCCGTCCGCCGCGCCAGCCACCCCGCCCGCCCCGGCCGCCGCGCCAGCCGCCCCTCCCCTTCCCTCTCCCTACCGCAGAAGGAGCTCGCCGCGCGGTCCTGGCTGTATTTCGATTTTGAGGGTTGGGTTTGAGGGTTCTAGTCTTTGCCCCTGTTTTTCAACCTTTAAAAGCGTCAAAAATGGGCAATTCTCAACCCTTAAAACTGATTTTAAATTTAAGGGTTTGAGGATTCTACTAGATATGCTCTTACACCTCCCCCCCTCCCGTTTCCCAAACCCGTGCTCGCATCGCGAGTCGCAAACCCCTCGCGGCCGCCGCAGGAAGCGTGGCGATGGGCGACCACGGCAACGCGATGACGAGGGGCAACCCGGACGGCGGCTTGCAGGGCCGCCCAAAGGGAGTGCCCCGCGCCAACGTCCAGCAGCTCAAGCTCGTAACCCGCCCTAAACCCTAACCAACCCTATCTCTCCTCCCCGTCTCTGTTTGCTTGATTTCGATCTGAGATCTGGTTGGTTTCTGTGGAACAGATGGGGCAGGGCCACCCTACGGGCCTCACGCCGAACCTGCTCAAGCTGTTCGAGGCGCGGCCTATGCTCGAGCACAAGCCGCCCGTCCAGAAGCGCAAGTTGCCGGCCTACACGGGTAAGTGATCGATTACTGCTCCCCTCTCCCGCGCAGCTACGGGTACTGATCGCTGCCAAGATCAGTGGCTTTATTTATCTGTGACTGATTGAGTTCCTGTCTCCCTGAATGCTGATGATTGTTGTTGCTGTTGTTGATTGGTTGAAGGGATGGCGCAGTTTGTGTCGCGGTTTGCCGAGCCTGGCGACCCAGAGTATGCGCCGCCTGTCCCAACGTGCGAGACTAAGGTATGGGTTCTTTGGTCCTCGGAATTGCTATTTGCTAATGTTTGTGTGTTGCAAGCAATGTTTATTCCGCTGTTTGGCCAATTGATCATAGTCGTACGGTATCATATTACCACAGTAGACGCTAATGATGCACTGTTAGGTCCTTTGGTTGGCAAGGACGTTTGCTCAATTATTAACCGGGATTTTAATAGTGTTCAAGTGGAACTGAAATTGTGTGGCGAGAGAAAAGAACAGAGGATAGATTTTGCCTGTCTCTACATATTGAAGCTAAACCTAACACTTCTTTTGCGATATGAAAAAAAAAGGCTGTTCGCTGAGATTGTGCAATTGGTTCTGTTGACAGTGGAACAACTCAAAAAATTAGTTTCCGGGTGTTATAACCGTACCTGATATTTCTCTAGACATGTTGCATCTGAGCAAGAGTTTGGTTGAACCATTCCCACTGTTGAGAAAGCAGTGCAGCACTTCCTCAATTGAATATCTCGTTGATCTTGTTAATACCGCATCAAGTTTTCAAGTTTTCTTCTTAAGAAGTTAAGATACAATTGGTACTTGTGTATTTTCTGTCTATTTTCATGCAGTTTGCCATTCGTTCCCAAATTTAAGTTTTTTTTTGTGCAAATAGGCCGAAAAGAAGGATAGAATCAGGAAACTTAAGCTTGAGCAAGGTGCAGATAAGGTGGCCAAAGAGCTTCAGAACTGTGAGTTCCTTTTGAGCAATGCTGCTCCACGTTTCATATGATTCATGTTGTAACATCATTCCTCATTTTTTTTCAAACATAGATAACCCACAAAGTGATCCCAATACCACTTCAGATCCGTACAAAACACTCTTCGTTGCAAGACTTGTAAGTATTTGCTTGGTCATTCCTCTTAAAACAGCTAGGTATTATATTCTGTCTGTAACTTGGTGCTCACTGACTTTTCCTACCTCTGCAGAATTACGAGACATCTGAGAGTAGGGTTAAGCGGGAGTTTGAAGCCTATGGGCCTATTAAAAGGGTAGGTGCATGTGGTAAATCCCAGTACAGGTGGAGTTATTCCTCCTTGAAGTGTATGTAATTCAGTTATTATGATCAGCAAACCGTCATGGGGTGAAATTTCAAAGAAACAGTGGGTCCGCTGCCACCATATGTCTACATTGTAGTTTTTGTGTGCCAAGGTGACTTCTGGACACACGTCGTTATACTTTTGGCCTATTTTAGCTACCACACAGAGCTAGAAGCTTCCCACACCTCCCAAGGATTGCCTATGAGCTTACTACTGTTTGATCTCGTTGTTGTTTTCAAAAAATTACTTGGAGCCTGTGAGGTATTCTTTATTTTTTTCCTGATGGAAAATAATGTAGAGCCTCTTATTTTATTTTACTTTTTCCAAAAATAGCACTCCCTCTATTTCAAACTATCCCTCCGTAAAGAAATATAAGAGCATTTATATAACTAAAATAGTGATATAAACGCCTTTATATTTTTTTTACAGAGCGAGTACTTTGCATATTAGTTTTGTACAAAGTTTGACCAGATTTTGTAGCAAAAAGTGCCAATAACCACAACACAAAAAATGTCATTAGATCCATCATGAAATATAGTCATATTTACTAGGCTAGATAATTGCCTGCGTGTTGCATGGGGGTGGGGGGGGGGGCAGATCAGCAAAACCGGAAACAGGACGGAAGAAGTAGCGTAAGATGGAACCTTATGTATTTTTTTAAGTGGGAGAGATTATTTGGATTGTAGATGCTGATATTTTTTTCTACTAGCTTGGTCAAATCTTACAAAGTTTGGTTTAGGACAAAACTAATGTGCAACGCATTGTGAAATGGAGGGAGTATCTGTAGAAGTCAAACTTGGCTTCTAAAAGCTGATACTGTATTTGCTATGTTTTGCATGTGGATGCATACATTTTGTGACCGCCCTTCTGTAGCTGAAGTTGTATTGTGCTAAACAAATAAAATATTAATTAGATTCTGTAGGCAAAATTTAATCGTGCATCTAACATGTATTCATTTAAAAGTCATACAAAAGCTGAAGGAAATTCATGACAGACATAATGGCATGTCATGAAATTTCTAAATCCGAATTTGACACATGGCCTGAGATAATGAAGTCATGCTGTGAATAGTGCCAAGTTGGGTACTTCTATTCAATATTTGAATCTGGTAATATTCAAAGTTGGATTTATCTTGTTCTAACATCAATAATTTGAAATTTTGTACTCCCTCCTATCCAAAATAAGTGTTGCAGTTTAAACTGGGTTTAGTTCAAAACTTGACACTTCTTATGGATCGGAGGTAGTAGCATGGTACGTGCACATGATGTCTACGTGTAGGCTCAGGTGCACCAGGTAAAATAAATGGTTGGAACTTTTCAATGCTTTTAGAGGTCATTTGTAGGCTCAGGTGCACCAGGTACACCACAAGCCTAGGTGCACAAGATACACCATCATATATACATGACTGTTTATAGGTCTTCATACAATCTTTTCTTGCTACCCATCTTTAAACATGTGGGGCGTTAGAGTTACCTATGAAATTGATACACTTACGCTAAACAGATAAAGTGACATAGATTTCAGACAGAATTTTCTGCTTCCTAGTAAATTAATTAGTCATTTATACTGAATCTTCGGTAAGCCAGTTTAATCTGAGATTCATTGATACTAATATCGCTTACTTGCTATTAATCGCACCAATTACGTAATTGTTTTCTGCTATTTTTCTTTTCTTGGCCCCGGAGATTAAGAACCAATTCTGTAACTGTTGCTGCTATTTTCTTTTCTTGGCCACGGCCGAACAAAATAGGCACAACTGAGAGGGCAACTTGGTATAGTATTTACTATTTAGTCTACAGTTATATATATATATAGTTAGCCAGTTCCCTGGTAAGGGGATATCATCATATTTTCCGACATACGCCAATCAGTCAGACTGCTTTTCCTCCAACTGTTGATCTGTGCTGGATTTCACTCCTCATAATGGAAGCTCTACATATGCAAGGTTAGCACGGCTGTTTTAGGCTTTATGCCTGTCTGTCGTGCAACATAGAACATGTAAAATTAACAAACTATTGTAAAGACAAGAAACACTACCACTGTATATTATCTTATGAAGTCTGGTGCAACTTTCAGTTTTAGTAGTCCTTAATTACTATCTTTGAGCTTTCCAGGTACGGCTCGTAACTGACAAGGATACGAATAAACCTAGAGGATATGCATTCATAGAGTATATGCATACTCGGGATATGAAAAGTAAGTTTCTGGTTAGTAGATGTATGCTGGTTGGACACTCCTGCTGCATGTCTTCAATTGTCTATAGGCTAATTTGGTATGTCCCAGATGCTTACAAGCAAGCTGATGGGAGAAAAGTAGACAATAAGAGGGTACTAGTTGATGTGGAACGTGGTAGAACTGTTCCTAATTGGCGTCCCAGGAGATTAGGCGGTGGACTTGGATCAAGCAGAATTTGTGGTGCAAGTGCTGACCAGAAGCCGCCTGCCAGGTATTTTCTTATTTAAGACATGCCTTAGAGGAAGCTAGTGCTTCTATTTATTCTTAGAATGAGGTGACAAGTGAGACTGGGAGTTAACCGACACCAAAGCCTTTTCGTCATATGTTCCCTTGTTTTTCTTGTCTTTTTGTCTCTGTTTTCTTATCTATAGTATTGATTGGAAGGGAATTTAATATATTTTGGTACATTGTGATTTGATATTGCTATTATATTAACTTGGTAGTTGCATGTTCTGTTAGTGTAGTGAAGTTATCTTTTGGGCGTTATCAATGTTGTCCTCTTATGTTAAAGCATCTAGTTGTTTTATGCTGTATGTTTCTGATTATCAGGGAGGCACCGAGTGTTGGGCGCCCCAGATCAGAAGAACCTAAGAGGGGTGATTCCCGTGTAGATAGGTGAGCCTCAGCACATAAATGTTGTTCTGCTTTAGCATAGTGCTTTGTGTTCATGCTTATTTCTTACTTAACTATTGGTACAGGGATCGGGAGAAGTCTCGTGAAAGGGTACGGGAAAGAGACCTCGATGAAAATCCCCGTGAGCGTGATTCAAGGGAAGAGAGGCACCACCATAGAGATCGGGACAGGACTCGGGACAGGGACCGAGGAAGGGACCGGGAAAAAGACCATGGGCGTGACCGTGACCGTGATCGTCGGGACAGAGATAGGGATAGGGACCGTGGTAGGGATCACGATAGGGAGAAGGATCGTGGTCTCTCTCATGATCGTCACCGTGAGAGAGGCAGGGATCGTGAGAGAGATGATGGGCGTGCAAGTTACGAACGTGACCGCGGTCATTTGAAGGATAGGGATGCTGAATACAATTGTGAGCCAAAGCATGACAGGAGCATGGCTGATTATGGGAAGCATTATGGCTCTAACCAGCATGAGCAACACAAAAGTTACGAGTCGTATCGCTATCAAGACGGGCATGGGCATGGCCATGAAACTGAAAGCTCAAAGAGACATGAGCATGAGTACTATCAGGCACAACCCAACACAGAACCTGAAGGCCCTGAGGAAGGTGAGGCATACGAGGAAGGTGACTACCAGTATCACCAAGCAGCAGAAGAGCAAAAGACTGAAGCTTGATTACTGCAGTAAGTTTTGTAAACCCAACCCTTTTTCTCTTCTTCCAACGGAGATGATAATATTCCCCTGTTAAATCTTCCGGTCATTTCAGATGCTTTAATTTTCGTGGGTGTGCTTTTTCCGAACTGAGGCACAAACATGTCAACTTGCTGGCTCGGATATGTGATGTCTTGTTTTATTCCAGTTGTCATCAGTGCAATGGGGTCGCAATCACTCTGTACTCCTTTGTTTTCGCTTTGTATGACATACTGTATTAACTATTTTGGTTTCCCCTACATTCCCTACTCCGCCCTATCAACAGTTTTCGTTTTTGTTCTGTTGGTAACTTGATATGGATTTTTGTTTGAGCATTTCTTTACGGTAGGTTAAGGTACCATCATGAGTCTTCTGTAATCTTTACTTCAAATTAATCAATTGTTGGCGAGGACGTCATCTCTTATACCGGACGTCCCTCCACGATCCTTTGTGAGGCCTTAACTTACTGTTTGGATTATTATTTCCCCTCCTATATACTCCTGTAAAACAGCCTGCTCGAGGCGCTTGGATTGTTGTTTTGGGCCTGTAATATTTATGCAGGCTTCTGTAATCACGCTTGTATTTATCCCGCAAAAGAAAGGTAGTCATGCGTATAACTTTCTGGGTGGAAATCATCTCTTCTTGGTAAGACACGCCTGCAGAAGCATTTAATTTGGGGTTGTACTTCAGGTTCATGTGGGGTCATTCTAGCATGCTGTTTGGTTGTTCGCATCTGTATGCGTACACACACAACATGCTGTTTGGTGGCATGCATTGCTTGTTGTCGTGTAACCTCTTTGGTGAGGTGGTGAGGTTATCAGCTCACAATGGTCTTAAGAAGAACACACATAATTGAACATAGAGCAAATATAAATATTGTGTCGCATAACATATCAGTTCAAAATAGCAGTTCAATACTAAAGTAAAGGAGTTCAAAATAGAGTAATTCGCTTTTGAGCACGGGCTCAGATGCTCCCGCTGACGAAAAAAATAAAAAGAAATACCAAAAAACTTCAAAAAAATCCCATTTTTTTTGAGTAGTAGACATTTTGATGCGCAAGGTCCGCTCCAAATTTCATATCATTTGGACATTTGAGCATCTCTCAGCAAAAAAGATAAATTGAGTAAAAAAAAATTTGTAAACAGTTAACCTTTTTCACAGACCCAGATTTTGTCTTTTTTGTTGAGAGCGCCTCAGATCCCTAAATAAACTCAAAATTTGAGCGGGCCTCGCGCATATAATTATCTACCACATAATTTTTTTTTGATTTTTTTTGTATTTGTTTTGATTTTTTCCGTCGGCCTGGGTGCAGATGCACCCGAGAGCCAAAACGCCGCACCCTTCAAAATAGCAGTTCAATACTAAAGTAAACGAGCTGGAGCATGTTGGGGCTGTCTTAGGGATCCACGACAAAGGTGTCGTCGTGCTTTCTGCACTTGGTCACCATTTTAATGCCATCGTTATTGAGCACGATGACCTTTAGCATGTCGGGTTGAAGATCACCATGAAGACTATCTTGATCTGATGAAACATGGCGAAGGTGGCCTAGCCTTGATCGAAGGTGACCTTGCCGTTCAATGGCTGGACAGACACCCTCTAGGAGCAGTCGGTGTTCGTCTTCAACTTGAACTCATGTGGCACCGGCGCGAAGTGCTTCGTGAAGTCCAGTGGCATAGTTGGTTGGCCCTCCCACCTCATGGTAGCAGCCGTAGTTCCGGCGCTTGCTGCTGGGGGGATCCTTCGGCTGGTCGTCTTCCGTGCCAGGGGTATGCACGGGCGTCACCTGGACGTGCGTCACCTCCGAGGGCGGCACCGCATCCCTTCCCTTGTCTTGCTCCTTTGGTGGCACCACCTCTCTTCCCTTGCTCTTCGTGTCGATCTGCATTATGAAGAGGTTCAAACGGTCAGGATCTTCAATATGAACGTTGTAACGTCGTCATTAAAACCTATCGCTGAGAACCCCTTTATTTACCCAGTCCGAGGGTCATCACTCCACCTATCTGTCTCTCACTCTTCCTCCAACCAATCGACATGAACTCTGGCAACAAGTCGAATTCCAACCCCATCCCCAACCCCTTCCCTTGGGGCATTGGATGGAGGGCATTCTTCCTAGGGTGCTCGCTCGGTGACCGCACCATGTTCGAGAACATCATGGAAGTGTGCTCAAACTTCAGCAGCATGGAAGAGTTGCACAAAGAGATAGACGCTATGGTGAATAAGGCCACGCTGGAGGAGTTGAATACACTCATTCCTTACCCATCGAAGGGCGCTATGTCAGTGGACATACTTCACTCGGCCATGAATCACGCCAACTTCAACGAAGCTGGATAGAGGGCAAAGTGGGCCAAGTACAGACAATACCAATGCCCTCATGACCATTGTGTGTGAGTGTACTTCACCACAAACACTATGGTGGTGCCGCTGGAGGAGGATCAAGAACCGGTGGCTATGGAGGTGGAAGAAGATGCGGTGGACAAAGGGCAAAGAAGCCTGATCATCGAGCTGGACTCTCGCGAGGAAGAAGATACGGAGAAGACCAAGGCCAAGGCCAGGGCCACCCGCCGCTCCAATCGCCTTTGGGGTCCCCGAGGATAAGATCCGTGTGTACTGTGTAATATGAGCTCTAATCCCCATCCCTATTGTACTCGATCCAGATCGGGAACCTCTTAATTACCACTAGTTTTGACGATGTTATGATTCCTCGATTCCCCATTCCCCTAGCGCGGATCGAACCTAAACTCGAGTCGAATGCAAAGTAGTAGGTGCGGAGGGGAAAATTGATTACCGCCTTTGCTGAAGTGTTGTGCCACAGATGTCGGTGAAGGTGGTCGAAGGTTGACTTGCTGTTCTACGATCTGATGCATGCTGCCGTCAACGGCATAGGTGAGTGGAGAGAGGGGAGAGCGGAGAGGGGAGAGAGAGGGGTGAGGGAAGGTGAGAGTTATAACTACCGGCGCTTCGGGAAGCAACCCGACTTCTCGAGGGTGGCTCCTCGCGTGCATCTCCCGTTGCCCACGTGCCTCGATAGGGCCTGGCTCATGAGAAACTTCCAATTCAAGCATGTCTCGTGAGACACGCCCAGAGATGCTTTAAAGTTCGTGTGATGCATGCCCAATAGTAAACGCACACAACCAATCAACCCGTTTTCTTCCCGCGCGGGCCTAGTTGGCCCATATGCGGGCAACCAAATGCGCCCCTAGCAGCTTTTCCCATGTCTGGCCCATGTCTTTGAACTATTCAATCTCCCCAAACAAAGTCCATGTGTGGAGGAGATGTGGGGATTTCTTGACTATCAACTAAGTTAGGTGTGCTTCACCCAAGACAATTGTCAATAGTTGCGTAAGTGAGCGAATATTGATGTGGGCGTGGCCGTGCCAAACGTTAATAGCCGCGTCCACAAGCAAGCGCGGGGTCCTTGACCTTGTTGATGCGAACGTCAATGCCCTGCTAGTGGCGCACAATGACTTGCTGCAGCTTCCCCCGGTTGCACACACTTGTAGCCAGCTCCGGGTGGTGCGACGATTGACCTGTGCGGAGCAAATGGGACTGAGGTGATTTTTTGACCCGTTACACACATTTAGGATCATCATTTAAGATACGCCATGGCTTGGAAAATCTTACTAGAATTATGTTCCCCAACTTTAATCCACCTAATAGTGCACCTTTGCTTCCAATAAATAAATTCCAGGTGTACAAGTTTCTTATGATTCATCTTAACCAATTTCATGGAATCAAATTTAGGTTTGGACAAAGGCCTCAATTCGTCCTAATTATCGAAAGCTAAGATCACTTCATTGCAAGCCAGGATTAGAAGTTTCGATATGGACAACACCATATACCACTATTTGGGGTCATATCTGAGCCGAGCTTTGCTTGGTGGTTGGTGCACTCCAAGACTTCTCCACACAATCAATGAAACAAGGCATATCAACCCAATAACTTTGAAAACGAGAAACCTTTTCCTTGGGTATGGAAGTGGCAATAGACACCACACATGGCACATGACCAAAAGTAGTTCCTGCCATGGAAAAAACCATGGTGTTAGGATATTCACTAATCCAAGTTGGAGAGGTGAAAAACTAATCAAGTTGCTCCATAAGTGAATTTTCCTATATATTGGACCAGGTATAGGACCTACCCTTAATAGAAAGCTCGGTAAACCAAGATGTCCAATGATCCCATTAAATAAGAAAATGTTATTTATATCAGCCCGAGACAAGTTTCTATTAACCAAAGATCTAATAAAGTTAAAGTCACCTAGCAACAACCAATGATCATTAGGAGATATTTGCAAGTGATATAACCAACACACAAAATCTCCTCAAAGGGGCCATGGCAAGACCCATACACGTTAACCAAGGTCTATGTGTGTGAATTGTGTGTGGATATGAAATAAACAACAATTCCAAAGCTTTTAACGTCAATCAAAGTTCCACAGGAAACAACCGAACTACATATAGACAACTAGGATACCCCGAGAAGCCCCAATAGAGGGAGTATAAGCAAAATTATCAAACCTCCTTGGGCAAAAATCCCTAGCAAGCCTTTGATTAAAAAAAATCACATGTTGTTTCTTGCATGCAGATAATAGAACAATGAGTTTCTTCAATTTTAGATCTGACAACTCTTTGCCTAGCATGAAAATTTAAACCTCTAACATTCTAACACAATACCTTACAATTCCTAGTTTGATTTTTATTCATTCATAAAACCGTAGAAAAACCATAATAGAGCCCTACTGCATAACAAGGCAATATAGCATCATATAAAGATATAACTAGAGTTGTCATGTTTGATAAATAGAAGTTCAACAAAAGTTACAGATAACTAACATGAAAAGGGATATGCCTCCCTATAATACAACATAAAGTTTTACTTATCAATGGCACATTCATCATTGGGATCACAACTTGGATTAGCCATAAGCTTCTCCATAGAATATTTCTCAAGGAATCCCGAGTGAAGCTCCTATGTGATTTGAGCTTCGAAATTCTCGTTTTGTGTTGTTGGAGTGGCATTAACCGCCGCGTCAACATCGATCTTGGACTTCTTGGCACGTGGCTAGCCGAGTGGCTTTGGCTTGACAAGAACCAGATAAATTGACTTAAACCCATTCAGTTTAGCAACACTCGTAGTTACCTTTTGGAGTTTAATGTAGGTGCCACAAATGGTGGTGCACAACCCTTCGTCCTACCCCTGCCATGCTACTAGTAGCAACATATAGCGCACCAGAGGATGGGATCGCCAAATGTATATCAGTATCAAAAACATCCTCCTCGAATGTCAATATGTGTGCAACTTGCTTTACACATGAAGCAAAGACGAATTAGTGTACCTACTTGTCAGCCAACTGAATAGGGGGCTTGAATCCAACCAATTCTTCAAAAGCTTGTGCCCAATGAATCAGAGAGACAAAAGATGTCTACCAAATCATCCTAGGTGGAGACACAAACCCCAAAACCACACGAACAAGTCAAATCTGAATTGGAGGTGGGACCACTCACATGACTGATAAGGAACAATTGCAAATCCATTATGTTGCTCTTCATTGGGAATTTCTATTTGATGCAAAATTATCAAAAGGTGGAACATTGGCAGTTGGGCTAGGAATAAGCCCAACTGGTTCAAGTTGAGCAGCAAACTGGACTGTATGTACTGGCGGGTGAAGTCGGATTTCAGGCCCATTAACTGCATGATGAATTGGGATCTCACGCACACTGGAAGGTGGCCATCCTCAATAGGCTATTGCACCTAAGGAATTGAGTTGACAGAGCCCAAACATGAATTTTAAACCATAGTTTTGTTGTACTAGTTGCTCAAATTCTTCAGGTCGATTGAAATGTTCATTCCATTACCCCCAACCATACTGCAAACCATATGTTCTCGAGCTTCACCTCGTGTATGCTCGGTAATTCTCAAAAGTGGTCTAGCAACTACACATGTCCACGCATAGGATGTGGGTTCCCAAAAAGCAGCATTGGATCTTCATCAACTGGTAGTTGTTCAGCGATACCAACGGTCAAGATGTAACACTCAGTCATCCGCAAAACAACAGTTCCTCCAACTATACTGACGAAAAACAATGTCTCCATGAGCTACATGTCATCATGTGAATTCCATTAGTGGAATTGACCAAACTTCCCAACCACTTTTATCAAGATTGATGCATTACGATAATCGAGTGGAATCCCGCGGGACATGAGCCAACCAGTACGATATCTCTGGATTTGTATAAAGCCCTTCCCATCATGATGGTTCATAAAATCTGAAAAGGGCTCATTGCCCTATGGATATAAACTCAACGACCATGGTTCATGTCCCACTAAAGCATTGAGAGTGACATGGATCTTGCATCTTGAAAAGTCGTACTCCATGCAAGCATGTTTGGGCAGATCATACCAGAAGTTGCACACAGGCAGGATCGACATGGTTGACTAGAGGGGGGGGGGTGAATAGGAAACTACCAATTTTAAGCTTTTCTTTAAAAACTTAGGTTTAGCAACAAATAGGTTGACTATATATGCAACTAGATGAACAACCTATATGATGCTAGCAACAATAATAACAGCAAATAACTTTGCACAACTAAAGGTTAGAAGTAACCACAAGTGGAACCGTTGGAGACGAGGATGTGTTACCGAAGTTCCTTCCCTTTGAGGGGAAGTACGTCTCCGTTGGAGTGGTGTGGAGGCACAATGCTTGCTAAGATGCCACTAAGGCCAGCGTATTCTCCTCACGCTCTCACGCAATGCGAGATGTCGTGATTCCACTAGTGGTGCCCTTGAAGGCAGCAAACATACCTTTACAAACAAGGTTGGAGCAATCTCCACAGCTCAATTGAAGGCTCCCAACGAGACCACGAGTCTTCACCATAATGGAATATTGCTTCGAAGTGACCTCTTCCGTCTAGGATGCTCAAACACCCAAGAGTAACAAGATGCGCAAGGGATTAGTGGGGGGAATCAAATTTCTCTTGGTGGAAGTGTAGATCGAGGCCTTCTCCTCCAAACCCTAGAACATCAAGAAGAATCGATGGCTAGGGAAAGAGATCGGGCAAGAATGACCTTAGGGGGCAACAATGGAGCTCTTGAAAGGATAATAGATAAGTCTCTATGGGGAAGAAGACCCACTTATATAGTGGTAGGAAATCTGACCGTTTTATGCCCACAAGACGTGCATAAGCGATAGTACCGCTCGGGGGAGCGGTACTTCCGCTTGCACAGAAGTACAAGGCTGTGCAGTCAACTGACACACGTTAGGGGGGCGGTAGTGCCGCTGGAGCGGTACTTTTGCTTAGCATTGACAGACACCCCTGTCGAGTAGGAAAGAGGGGGTAGTATGGTAGTGGCACCCAGAGCGGTACTTCAGCTAAGAACTGCCGTGCGAAAATCCACTTGATACAGAAGATAACAGAGGAAAAACGTAAGCGGAAGTGGGGCACAAAGTAGAGAGTGGCAGTACCGCCCAAGCGGTACTACTGCTCTACTCCGAGCGGTACTTACGCTTCCCAAGAGACAAGATCCCAAAGACAACAGACGCACAATCATAAGCGGTACATGCGCCGGTACCACAGGGCGGCACTACCGCTTGAGCGGTACTACCTCCCATGGTAGCGGTACTATCGCTTATGATGGTGCACATGGCCCTAAGGATAGAGAACAACTCCAAAGTGCTCGGGAGGAAAGAAGGAGACGAATGTGTACGTGAGAGATTCTCCCAACCTTTCCAATTGCGGACCCCCTCTTGATAGTACGTATTATCCTATGACTCAAGTCCACCGACACTAAATCATATGAAAAATTTCATCTTCTCGTTTAACATCTCACGAGTAGAATAACGGTCTCGTGCCACCTGATAACCTCTGAAAGCTCAATGCACATGATTAGTCCGCAAAGGTATTGTCATCAACCACCAAAACTACTTAGGGAAAATTATGCTCTTACAATCTCCCCCTTTTTGGCGGGTTGATGATAACACATGATTTGCCACTAGGATTTAAAAGTAAGGTTAGGCAATCCCAATACCTATAAAATATAGATAGTCTCCCCTAGATGTGTGCTCTGTTTGAATATGCTTTTTGAATGCAAAGATCACACACTAGGATCAACACTCTCCCTATATTTTATAGACACGGCCATATACTCGCATAATCATAAGATGGGAAAAGCAAGTAAGCAAGCATATGAGGCAAAAAAATCTCACGACATGAAGAAAGTAGACAAAATAGGATAGAAGGGGAAACACGTGTCTCATACCATACATTAGTTCACAGGAGTCTTGGACAAACATAAACCAAAGCAAGCAATAAACGAGTTCATGAGAGAGAGGAAACACACGCAGATAAAACACTCGTGACTCAGCAAGCATATGAGAGCAAACCCCTAACTCTCTCCCCCTTTGGCATCGAGACACCAAAAGGGGCAAAGAGAACTAAAAGTGAGACAAGGTGATGGTAAGCCCAAAGAGATCAAACCTCCTCATCCCCCTCCTCCTCATCAGTGGCAGCAGGGACATCCTCATCTGACTCAGCCCACTGACAATTATTTTTGACCTATACCTCCTCATTAGTAATCTGGTCCTCAGACCCGCTGTCAACAGTTAGTCCCAGCTTCCTCATGATGATCTTGTCAGAGCCGCGAGCTTTCTTAGACTCCACATGGGCCTTGTACTGTCCTTTGACCTGAAAGCAGATAAGATTCTACATCTTCATCTATAGCTTGACTGCCCAGGACGGAATGTGCTCAGATGGAGGAGCATATGTATCATAAGTGTAGTTCGGCTCAGGCTCATCGTCAGAGTCAGTGGAAGCTATTTTTGGAATCGAAGGTGCAACTCCCTAGTTTTCTTTCACACGGAATTTAAGGATACCATGAGACACCATATGATCAGTAACCATGAGCTCACTAGAAAATATAGCAGCCCAGGTATACTCATTGAGTTTTAATAGGAATGGCCAATAGATGGGCACCTTCCGGTCAAGAATCGCAGACCGGAGCTCCTTCCACATGTTGTCGGAAACATCCAAAGTAGAATCACGACCTTTCTCCTTGATGCAAAGAAGAAGAAGATTCACAAGACAGAAGTGAATCTGATCCTTGTTTCCAACCCAAGGAAACAAGGTGTTGCGGAAGATGCGATGCATAATGTCCAGAAAAGGTGTAAGCTCAGTGCGATTACCCTTAGCAGTGTTGACTATCTTGGAATAATGAACAAGCTTGTTCTTGTGAATAGCCCTTTCCTTAGTGTGTGTGAAAGCACAATTGCTCCCTAAGGTGGTTTTGATAGTTGATCACAACATATGCATCATTGGACTAATGATTCTATCCAAGTATATTTCAGAAAAGTTCAAAAGATGCATTGGCTAAAGGTTTATGTGGAGATGCCCCTTGATGCAAGAAAGGAACAAGATTGGCTCAAGCTTCAAGCAAGAAGACTCTTCATTTTATATTTGTGAGAAATAACTTTTGAGTCAATAGGAAAGCCAATACTATTAAAAGGGGGTGATGTATTAAAATGAACTGGTTGCTCAAGTGTTCAGAGATAGACACCAAAAATACTCACCATTTTCCCACATAACACTTCTGTCCTAAGCCTAATATCCAAAATTGGTGCCACCAAGTTCTCAGATTCGCCCGTACCGATTTTAACCCACACAAAACCCTAGCCGAACCTACCATTTTGGTACAACCGATTCTGCATCGGTGCTACCATGTTCAGGTGACCAATCTTTTGTTGCCTCGATACACAAAATTGCTATTTCCGAGTTTGGGTATCGGTGTCACCGAGTTGGGCCATCTCACCATTATCCTCCTTTTCGGTTCTACCGAGTTGTGTATATCGATCTCACCGAGATTCAAAAGTTGCTGCCTTTTGTGTAAGTAGGTACCATCGAGTTTATGACTTCGTGTCACCGAGTTGGTCAGCTTAGGTGTAATGGTTGGATTTTGGGTGCTGCCTATATATACCCTCACCATCCTCTCATTCGCACAAGAAGCACCCAGAACATGCACTTCATTGCTAGATTCATTTTTCTGAGAGAGAGCCACCTACTCATGTGTTGAGATCAAGATATTCCATTCCATCCATTTGAAACTTGATCTCTACCCTCCGCAAGTTGCTTTCCACCAAATAAATCTCTCCTACCCATGCCTATTCTACGAGAGAGTGATTGAGTATTGAGGAAACTATCTTTAGAAGCACAAGAGCAAGGAGTTCATCGTTCTACCGCATCTATTACCTTTTGGAGGGTGGTACCTCCTAGATTGGTTAGGTGTCGCTTGGGAGCCTCCTACTTCGTGTTGTGGAGTTAAACCAAGATGTTTGTAAGGGCAAGGTGATCGCCTACTTCATGAAGATTTACTGTGAGCGAGGCTAGTCCTTCATGGACGGAAGCCGTGGTGGAATAGATAAGGCCGCTTCTTCGTGGAACCCTTGTGGGTGGAAGCCTCCATGGACTCTCGCATCCGTTACCCTCCGTGGGTTGAAGTCTCCACTAACATGGACGTATGATAGTGCCACCTATCGGAATCATGCCAAAAATCACTTTGTAAACCTCTTGGGTTTGATCACCCTACCTTACTCCCTTTACTTTACACTTGCATGTTTTACATTCCGCTGCTATACTCTTAGATGTGCATGTGTAGGGTGTACTTGACTTGCCATAATTGCTAAAACTTCCCCACAACTAAAATTGGGAAAAGGCTAAGTGTTTATTGGTCAAGTAGTCTAATCACCCCCTCTAGACATACTTTCGATCCTACAATTGGTATCAGAGCTTTGGTCTCCCTTGCATTGGTTTCACAATCTAGGAGAGTATGGCATCTAGTGAGGGAAATTATCACCATAGAGGTCCATACTTCGATGGCACTAATTTTGCTAGTTGGAAGCATAAGATGAAAATGCATATTCTTGGTTATAATCCTTCCTTATGGGATGTTATTCGTGTTGGTGTGCAAGGTGACTTCTTCAGAAAAGGGCGTGAATCGGATCATGATGCGACAATGGAAGAACTGAAGATGTTGCAATTCAATGCACAAGCGTGCGACATCATCTTCAAGTGCCTATGCCCCGAAGAATTCAACAAAATCAGCCGCCTTGTGAATGCAAAAGAAATTTGGGATACTTTGGTTGATATGCACGAAGGTACTGATTCTTTAGAGAATCTAAGTTTGATGTGCTTCAGAGTCAACTTGACAAGTTCAATATAAAGGATGGTGAAGGAGTCACTGAAATGTACTCTAGGCTAGCTCTCATCACAAATGAGATTGCGAGCTTAGGAAGTGAAGAGATGACCGATAAAGTCAAGATCAAGTAGATACCTAGAGCTCTAGATGGAAAGTATGACACTATGTGCACATCGATCCAAATGATGCCAAGCTACAAAGATCTCAAGCGAATAAAAGTCATTGGTAGAATTGTTGCTCATGATATGTCACTCAAGGACAAAGATGAGTTGCACAACAAGTCAAGCGGTGCTTACAAAGCTTCAAGTGATGCTCGTGCTACTTCAAAGGACAACCTTGTTACCAATGAAGAGATAAGACTCATGGTTAGAAAATTCAACAAGTTTAACAAGAGCAGAGGCAAAGAGAGAAGCTCAAGCTCAAGACATGATGAGAAGCGTTCGTCCAGTCGTGACCAAAACTGCTACAACTCTGGGAAGTCCGAATAATACTCCAATGAGTGCTCAACTCCCTACAAACGAAGAGAAGAGTCACTTCAATGACGAAGCTCAAGAGATGAGTCACTTCACAGAGAGAGAAGGAGTAGAGAAGATCGTTATGAACAAAGACACTCACGGGAGAGGCAAGGAATCGGACAAGAAGGACAAATATACCAAGAGCAGCTGTAGAAGAACACATCAAGCTCATGTTGGTGAATGGGTTTCTCGCTCCGAGTATGATACCCAATACGAGAGAAGCTACGACTCCGACTCCGGCTATAGTCAAGATGAAGGTGTTGCCGGCATTGCACTCGTTTCCTCCAACTCCCACGACTTATTTGATTCACCAAATGAGGGGTTTCGAAACTGCTTCATTGCTAAAGGCCCCAAGCTACCACACTCTGAATATCTTGATTTCGATAGTGATGAGGATGACTTGTTAGGAGAAGATGACTTGCTTCTTGATAAGACCAGTGATAATGCTGAAAATGAACTTCCTAATTTTCATACTAGTCAAGAGAAATCGAATGATGATGATAATAAAAATATTGAATGACTAACTAAAGAATTGAACACTCTTAAGCTAGCTCATGAAACTGCTCTAGAAGATCATAGAGAGCTTGCAAGAACTCATGAGAAGCTATGCTTCAAGAAGTGATACGTCTCCAACGTATCTATAATTTTTGATTGTTCCATCCTATTATGTTATTATTCTTGGATGTTTTACAATCATTTTATAGCAACTTTATATCATTTTTTGGGACTAACCTATTGACAAAGTGCCTAGTGCCAGTTGTTGTTTTTTGCTTGTTTTTTACTTCGCAGGAAATCAGTACCAAACGGAGTCCAAATGTAGCGGAATTTTTTGGTGAATTTTTCTGGGCCAGAAGACACAGGATGGGAGAAAGAAGTATCAGAGGGGGATCCGAGGGGAGCACCACCCACATGGGCGCGCCAGGGAGCCCAAGTGCGTGGTGCCCTCCTTGGTGGCCTCCCGCACCACCTCTTTGCCCTACAAATCCCCTCAAGGGGGATATTTATTCCTTGGGGGATGTCATCAAGGGGGAGCTTTACTCTAAATCTTGAGTATAAGCATCTCGTAAGGATATGAACACATTAATGATTTATGTAAAAGTGGTAACCCCACTTGTGCTTAAACGATGAGTATGATCTATGATCAAGTATTCTTACTTGACTCCTTTGTCAATATACTCATATATAGGTGACTTCGTCATCGCCAAAGTGCTTGATATATGCTAGGATATTTGTGCATGTTCACTTTGTTTTGTCGATCATCTTATTGTGTGAGCATGTTGGTCTGTTTATTTTGCCCATTCGAGGAGATCCAATTGTTGTTATTTGGCCTTTTGATTTATCTTTTGCCTATTGGATGAACAAGAATGCCTAGGACCCTCCTCTAGCTATCTATGCTTTCTTGTCTCAAGTTCTATTCATGCTTCATCACAAAACTTGAACAAGCACTTCTCGATCCCTCTGTGTGAAGGAGCGCTCTGAGTTTCGTATCGACAAAGGCTGTATTACAAAACCCCTTTGAAAATCTCGGTGAAACGAACCCCACAAACTCGGTTCCACCGAATTCCCAAAGCTGATCAGTGTTTCCCATCTCAGTACCACCAATATCATCATCTCGGTTACACCGACTTTCCATGTCAACTGACAGTAGAGGAACTCGGTGACACCGAAATTGTAATATCGGTGACACCAACAGTGATGGGTATAAAGTGTGGCGGACCGACCGTTTTGAAATTACTTCTGCAAACGTCTCGACCCCAACCCTAATCTGCCGCACCTGGACCCATGGTCATCGCCTTTGCTTCCCCGAGCACCTCCACCATTGGGATTTTCCGTCTTCGACGAATTCTTTGCCACCGTCGTTGCCATAGTCGGACCGTCATCAAGCTAGGGTACGGATCCGCCTTCTCTTACGCTCCATTGTTCCAATTCATGCACATTAGAAATTTTTATCCATAATCCACCATGTGCAAACCGTCCTCTCCACCAGAAGATCCCGTAGCATAGATAACGATGAAATTTTTGATCTGATCACCCGCAGCATGCATCTCGGTGATACCGAGTTGGTGAAATCGATTCCACCGATTTCTATTTTAGGGTTCCTAAGAAACATCTCGGTGAGACCGAGTAGTTATTTTCGGTGACACCAAAAATACTGCCAAGTCTGTGTTATGTGAGTGGTTGATCTCGGTGACTCCGAAATGACCAACATGGTGCTACGATTTATATTCTAGAGAAGATCATACCCTAAGTTCCTGAATTCAAATTTTGAAAAAATCTTCTGTGTTTTGTGATGCTCAACCCTTCTGCTCTTCTATATCTATTTCATAGGGTTGCTTGTATGCTGGTCTATTGGTTGCTTGTCTGCTTGTCTTCTTTGACTACCAGGATGTCAGGTTCTGATGATAGCTAGAACAATTTCACCGAGGACAGTGTTGAGATGGATTCAGGCACAAGTCCTGAGTGGACACCTTCTGACCCAGGTACCGCCAGCTCCCATGGCTTGCCCAAGGCAGCTACCAGGTCAAGAAATAAGCTTAATTCGGATGAAGAAGAATCTGACTTTGTGCCAGAGGAAACTTCTGTTCCTTAAAAACAGAAGGACAAGGCTCATGCCAAGAAGACTATGAGGAAAGAGTATGCAAAGCCTGCTGATGTTATAGCCCTTGAGTCTGCAAGGCAAGGGATGTCACTTTCCCATGACAATCCTCCTAAGAAGGCTAGTGTGAAGAGAGCCAGGAAGAGGGTGATTCATGTTGTTGGGAGAGAAACCTCAATGTCTGAGGACCCAGAAGCTGCCGCTGATGAAGACATCCCAGCTAAAGCCCCTCCTCCTCCTCAGAAGAAGAAGCTCATGGATGATGCCATGCCCAGGAAATCTGCTCCAAAGCCTCCCACTAAGGCAAAGAAGGCTATAGCCTCCAAGAGGACTACAAATGATATTCATGCAGCTGCCAAGGAGAAAGGCCCTGCTTCTAGTGCCTTTGCCGCGGAGGAAGAAGAGGATGCACCCATTCTCATGAAGCTCAAACCTCATTTGCCACTGCATAATGCTACTCACCCAGTAGCTGAGGACATGAAGAAGAGGAAAGATGCAGGATTGAGGAAGTGGAGAGCTATTGATCCATATGCTGGAAGGAGAAGGACTCTATTGATCCTAGATTCCACATGAAGGAACACCAATACTTTTATGGGACTGTTCTGTTTGAAAAGAGTCAAGTTGTTAGTGACATGAGATATGTTGACTCAGTTTACATGAAAGCCAACGAAAATTTGTTTCCCCATGTGCAAGAAAATATCAAGTCTGTGGACATTGAGGGGTTTGTTGGGAGAGAGATGACCCCATGGAATGATGAACTAACAATTCTATTCAACTGTTCATTTCTGTGGTGATGGCTCAATTGTGTGGATGTGTGATGGTCACAAGTATGATGCCATAATTGATGAGTGGGACACTATCATTGGTGCCCCTAAGAAGAAATAAGATGATCTAGATGTTTACTCTGAGTTGAAGATGAACCAGAACTCCATGGCCAATATGTACAAGCCAATTCCTCACAAGTTCTTGGCAATACACAAGCTTGGCTGTGTCTATTTCTTGCAAGCAGGAATACCCACTACCAATACCATTGTGAGACACACCTTGATGCCTAAGTCAGGTGATGACAAGATGATTAGAGGTCATTTCATTAGCATGCTGCACCATCTAGACACCCACACTCGCTTTAAGGTGATGGATTTGATAGTAGAGATTATCAAAAGGACTGCTGCAGATAAAAAGAGATCTTGTGGATACGCCCCATACATTCAGATGCTTATCAATGCCAAACTTGGCAAGCATGCATATCTGCTTGATCATCCCCATTTGCCCCTTCTGCTTGAATTATAAGATAACGTGGTTGTGATGGATGATAGTGATCCCAGCTCAACCGCAGCTAGAGAGGCAGCAGAAGGAGAGGTTGCTAGGAATGTGCCACCACCAGTTCCACAGCTCAGAACTCAAGCTGAGCAAATGACATTTCTAGTGAGCTCTACCCAGGGTGTGGAGAAGAATATCTCGGAGACTCTGCTAAATCAAAAGAGCTTAGAGAGGATCATGGAAACCAAATTCCATGATTTGGATGTCAAAGTGACACAGATATCTGCTAGTGTTGACCAACTCAAGCATGAAGTTGATGGTGTGAGGACACCCAGTTCAACTAGTGATGATGAAGAGTCTGCTCCTCGCACTACCACTCAGTTCAGTACCAAGCCCTGGTCAACAACTATGCCAGTGTCGGAAGCAAGACCAACTTCATCAGTTCAGGCATCTGCACCTTCAACTTTAGTCCCAGCTCCAACACCTCCAGTATCAACACCTCCAGCTCCAGGACATTCTGCCAAAGCCTTCGCCGACGCTCTTTTGTCTAGTCCATCATCGACTGCCGCATGAGATAGGGCCCAAAGAGACGATTAGCTCTATACTTTTGAACTTTTTGGTAACTTGTTGCCAAAGGGGGAGAAGTGTATAGATCATAGGGCTTCGTGAGAGAGAGCTTTTGGCTTTATTTGCTCTTGGTTGGTCTTTACAAAACTTTGTCTCATGTGACGACTTTATTCATTTCCTTATGTTTGATTATATGCTTTGCTTGGTTGATGCTACCACATTACTATCTTTGAGCTATTCATCTGATGATCATTAACTTATTCTCTTGGTGTCATGTGCATTACTATTCATTCATATCATGTATGCGCACCGCCAAGATGTATGTGACATGGAAGAGTGACCCATGATCCTAATTAATTATGCATTTGCATTCAAACACGAATTATAAATAATGCACAAATTTAGGGGGAGCTCTTGCTTTTCACATACTTCTCAAAGCGTCGACGATAATCATTGATTATATCTTTTGTCGAAGCTTTGATCTATATGCTGTCACCAATTACTAAAAAGGGGGAGATTGAAAGCTCAATTGCCCCTAAGGTGGTTTTGATAATTGATCACAACATATGCATCATTGGACTAATGATTCTATCTGAGTATATTTCAGAAAATTTCAAAGGATGCATTGGCTAAAGGTTTATGTGGAGATGCCCCTTGATGCAAGAAAGGAACAAGATTGGCTCAAGCTTCAAGCAAGAATACTCTTCATTTTATATTTGTGAGGAATCACTTTTGAGTCCATAGGAAAGCCAATACTATTAAAAGGGGGTGAGGTATTAAAATGAACTGGTTGCTCAAGTGCTGGGAGGTAGCCACAAAAAATACTCAGTCATTTTCCCACATAACACTTTTTCCTAAGCCTAGTATCAAAAATCGGGGCCACCAAGTTCTCAGATTCGGCCCTACCGAGTTTTAACCCACACAGAACCCTAGACAAACCTACCATTTCGGTACAATTGATTCTGCATCGGTGTTACCGAGTTCATGTGACCAACCTTCTGTTGCCTCGATACACAAAATTAGAATTTCCGAGTTTGGGTATCAGTGTCACCGAGTTGGGCCATCTGACCATTAGCCACCTTTTCGGTTCTACCGAGTTGTGTATATCGGTCTCACCGAGATTCAAAAGTTGTTCCCTTTTGTGCAAGTCAGTACCATCGACTTTATGGCTTTGGTGTCACCGAGTTGTTCACTTTAGGTGTAAGAGTTGGATTTTGGGTGCTACCTATATATACCCCTCAAGCATCCTCTCATTCACAGAGTAAGCACTCACACTTCATTACCAGTTTTATTTTTCTGAGAGAGAGCCACTTACTCATGTTTTGAGATCAAGATATTCCATTCCATCCATTTGAAACTTGATCTCTACCCTCCCCAAGTTGCTTTCCACATAATCAATCTCTCCTACCCATGCCTATTCTGTGAGAGAGTGATTGAGTGTTGAGGAGACTATCTTTAAAAGCACATGAGCAACGGGTTCATCGTTCTATCGCATCTATTACCTTTTGGAGGGTGATGCCTCCTAGATTGGTTAGGTGTCACTTGGGAGTCTCCTACTTCATGTTGTGGAGTTGTACCAAGATGTTTGTAAGGGCAAGGAGATTGCCTACTTCGTAAAGTTCTACCGTGAGTGAGGCTAGTCCTTCGTGGACAGAAGCCATGATGGAATAGACAAGACCACTTCTTTGTGGACCCCTTGTGGGTGGAGCCTTTTGCGGCCTCTCGCAGCCGTTATCCTATGTGGGTTGAAGTCGCCACTAACATGGACGTACGATAGAACCACCTATCGGAACCTTGCCAAAAATCGCCGTGTCAACCTCTTGCGTTTGATCTCCCTACCTTAGTCGCTTTACTTTACACTTGCATGTTTTACATTCCACTGCTATACTATTAAATGTGCATGTGTATGGTGTACTTGACTTGCCATAATTGCTAAAACTTGCCCATAACTAAAATTGGGAAAAGGTTAAGTTTTTATTGGTCAAGCAGTCTAATCACCCCCCTCTAGATATACTTTCGATACTACAGTGTGGCCTATGTCCAATAGGCTCATCCAGACCATGATCTTCATAGCCCAAAGAGTTCATGAATGTCTTCCAGTCGGAGCACATAACTCTGTCACGAGTCATCCAAGTCAAGTGACGTTTCTCATCCGCGTGAAAGTGACCAGTGGCATAAAATTGAGCCACAACCTCGCAATCGAAAACCTTGTTGAAACTGATGATGGGGACCAGACCCCATTGAGCACACAGAGCCCGGGCTTCAGCAAAGTAGGCAGTGTGGGGATTGTTGACCATGTGCTCCGTGTCGATGGATTTGGCATCAGGCACAAATAGATTGGTTCTATTATTAAGGACCCGTGTAAGAATGACAGATTGTGCCTTGGTCCAAAAGTGACGACCAACCATGTTCTCGTCCTGAGGTTGACGATATATGTTACAATTGTAGAACTCCTCAAATTAAGCATTTGTCATTTCATCAGGGCCTTTGGGAGCCTTCTTCTTGCTGACAGTCCACTTCACCTGTTACTGTGGTTGATTGGAACTAGCACTGGCCCCGACATCTCGAGACGAACGGAACCGCTTGGAACCACCAGCCCGGCCAGGATTCATGCGAGGAGGAGGAGCGGAGTTACCATGACCCGGAACTCAGAAAAATAGCGGAAAGAGACAAGACACAAGTGAACTCGAAGCAATAAACAAATATGCAACAAATAGAAAGTCCTCAGAAAAAGAAAAACACAAAATAGAGGTTCTGGAGTACCAGCGATTGTACCACGCTATGGGAGCAGTACTTCCGCTTGCACGGTAGTACCGGTCACGCAACAACGGTACTACCACCCGGGTTGGTGAAACGCTTCCGTGACACGGGAACAGAAGTACCTGTGAGAAAAATATCACACTTTTGCTGAAAAGCGAGAGTACTCAAGACATGGATACAAATCCCGACCTACTCACGCCTAGAATCTTCTAGAAAATCAAGAAAACACCTCATGCATTGCTGTATAACAAGATGTGAAAACACAAAGACGATGGGAAAAGAACATGGGAAATACCGGAGTCCATGGCGCAAAGAGGAGAGGGGAATGAGCCCCTTCGGTCGGAATAGCGAGGAATGGCACGAAAGGGAGATCCAAAGCCGGCCGGCCTCCGGGGGCTTTGCGGTTGCCTGTGGAAAGGAGAACGTGAGGGATGAGAAGAGAATGAGTATGGGGGAAGTTAGAACGCCTGCCCATCTCGTAACCCCCCATGCATTTCCCGAAGCGGTAGTACCACGAACATGAGAGGTAGTACCGCTTGCATGGTAGTATTAGCCATGTCTGAGCGGTAGTGCCGCTTCTTTCACAGTAACATCCCTCCCAAATAATGATACAAATGTCAAAACCCCAGACACTCCAACAAAGACAAAAGAAAATATACTCAAAGGGAGTAAATATAGACACAAAAGAAGAGAAACAAGACCGAGATTTATGTTGGAAACAAAAAAGCTCTTAAAAAGCAAATGTCTCACGAGGAGGGGGCGGTGGCCGAGGCAACTTATGTTTGAGGCAATTGATATGGCACTGTGAATTTTTTAACCTTGGGCCCATGACCAAAACTCGTCTTTGGAGCACTAGAACCAATCAACATGGTCAAAGTGAAAGTCTTGATTGATTTATGCATAACAGGGGAGGGATATTTTATTGAGAGAACAACACTCCCCCTAAATTCATGCCTACATCTAAACATGCTAGTATGATGAGAGTGGTGGGGTGTGCCTAATTTCAATTCACATTGCTCAAACCAATGATATTTAGCTCATGCCTTAACTCGCGAAATCTTGCTTTCTTCAAGGCCTTTGTGAAAATATCTGCAAGTTCATCATTAGTGTTGAGGTAAATGAGAGCAGTTTCCCCACTCTTGATATGATCCTCAATGAAGTGGTGATGAATACTGATGTGCTTCGTCTTACAGTGTTGAATCGGGTTGTTGGAGATCGAGATTGCACATACATTATCACATGTGATACTGTAATCCTTTAAAGTTTGCCTCATCTAAAGCAACTGAGCACAACAACTTGCAGGAGCGACATACTCGGCCTCGGTGGACGATAGAGAAACACAATTTTGTTTCTTGGAAGACTAACTTACTAGAGAGCGACCAAGAAATAGGCAACCTCCAAAAGTTGACTTCCACTCCACACGGTCTCCCGCCCAATCTAAATCCGAGTATCCCATGAGATCAAATGAAGAACCTTTGGGATAGGAATACCATAAGGCAAAGTTTGGCTATGAGCCAAATATCGAAAGATTTGCTTGACAACCACATAGTGACTTTCCTTAGGTGCGGATTGAATCATGCGCAAATTTTCACACTCAACATAATATTTGGTCTAGACGCACAAAGGTAAAGCAAGGAGCCAATCATAGAGCGATATACCTTTTGATCCATAGCTTTACCGTTGGGATCGAGGTCAAGGTGGCAGTTGAGAGGCATGGGAGTGTTTGCCTTGGTTGGTTTGAGGTCATCCATCTTGAACCTTTTGATCATGTATTGGATATATTTTGCTTTATTGATGAAGGTTCCTTGACTGCGTTGCTTGACTTTGAATCGAAGGAAAAACTTCAACTCTCCCATCATAGACATCTCAAACTCTTTGGTAAATAGTGGTGCAAACTCTTCATTAAAAGCATTGTTGGGAGAACCAAAGATAATGTCATCAACATATAGTTGTCATATGAATAAACTCCCTTTGACCTTCTTATTAAAAAGAGTGGGGTCAATTTTTCCAACTTCAAACCCACGATCATGTAACATCTCGGTGATGTGCTCATACCACACACATGGGGCTTGTTTAAGGCCATTGAGTGCCTTATCAAGAACGTATACATGATTCTGGAACTTGGGATCCTCAAACGCCAGGGGCTGCTTGACATATACCAACTCCTTAAGAGGACCATTAAGAAATGTACTCTTCACATCCACTTGATATAACTTGAAGTTGTGATGTGAAGAAAATGCAAGCAACATGCGAATAGAGTCAAGGCGAGCAACAGGAGCAAAGGTTTCACCATAGTTGATACCGTCAACTTGGGAGTAGCCTTGTGCTACCAATCTTGCCTTGTTACGAATGAAGACACCGTTTGCGTCTTGCGTGTTCTTAAAGATCCACTTAGTTCCAATGACATTGTGGTTCTCCTTTGGTCTTGGCACCAATCACCACACCTTGTTGCGCTTGAAGTTGTTGAGTTCGTCATGCATGGCTTCAACCCAGTCCATGTCTTCGAGCGCCTCTTGTACCTTAAGGGGTTCAATGCAAGAAACAAACGCATGATGGGCACTACAATTTGTTAATTGATGACGAGTGGTTAACCCTCTCATTAAGCTGCCGTAGACATTCTACAACACATGAAAATTCTTTATGAGCTTTTCAGCATTCCTGGCGGCACGTCTTTCTTGCATCTCCTCATGGGTAAGCTGAGGAGGAGCCTTTTTGTGACCTTTACCGCCTTTGCGAGGTATATCTTGAGCTTGGTCTTGATAAAGAGCTTGCTCTTGATCTTGAGCTTGCTCAGAAGTGTGAGCTTGATCAAGGACATCACTTGGTGAACCATCATCATGTGGTGGATCTTCTCCCTGATCTTGATCACAAGGTTGAGGGCCTTCACTTTGTTCTTTGGAAGCGTGTGGGTCTTGCGTCGGTGATGACTCCACTTGAGTGGAACATTGTCCTTCCCCTTCGACCACAAGGGGTTTCTCAACACGTAGGAACTGTCCCACACCCATTATTCTTATGGCTTGGGGAGTAATTTCATCACCTACATCACAAAGACCACTTTGCTCCACCCGGGAGCCATTATTCTCATCAAACTCCATGTTACACTTCTCCTCAATGAGACCATTGGACTTGTTGAGTACACGGTAAGCACGAGAGTTTGTAGCATAACCAACAAATATGCCCTCTTGAGCTCTAGGTTCAAATTTAGACAAACAAGCACCTTTCTTAAGAATGAAACACTTACAACCGAACACTCGGAAGTACTTGAGGTTGGGCTTGTTACCGGTAAGAATTTCATACGAAGTCTTGTTCAAGCCTTTGTGGAGGTAGAGACGATTAGATGCATGACATGCGGTGTTGATGGCTTCGGCCCAAAAGTTATACTGATATTTAAAATTCCGCCATCATAGTTCTTGCCGTGTCCATCAACGTCCAATTCTTCCTTTCCGCTACACCATTTTGTTGAGTGGTATATGGTGCGGAGTATTGATGCTTGATTCCTTCATCACTCAGAAATTCATTTAAGGTGTAATTCTTGAACTTGATGCCATTGCCACTTCTAATCATCAATATCTTTGCATTATGTTGACGTTGAACTTCATTGGCAAAGTAGATGATGGTTTGTTGAGTCTTACTCTTCCTCTTGAAGAAGTATACCCAAGTATATCTGGAGTAATCATCCACCATCCCCAAGCAATACTTTCTTCCCCCAAGACTATTGAAAGATGGAGAACCAAAGGGATCCATGTGGAGGAACTCTGAAGGCCTCTCCGAGTATATGGTAATCATGGGGCGATGAGCTGTCTCGTGTAGCTTTCCTTCAATGCACGCACTATCTTTAGCAAAACTTGCATTTGTTAGTCCAAGAACGTGATCCCCTTTTGAGGAGACTTTGCAAAGATCTCATATTTACATGGGCTAGCCGACGATGCCAAAGCCAGCCAATATCAACTTTAGCCATTAGTCAAGTCGCGGTCTTAGCCATTAGAAAAGTTAACCACATAGAGATTGTTCTCGACATGCTCAACAAAAGATACTTTAAGAGTCTTGCTCCACAAAAGTGCCACATAGTCAATACCAAAGAACGTACTAAAACCCATGAGCGCAAGTTGATGAACATAAAGTAAATTGTATGCAAGGGTCTCAACAAGCATGTCCTTTTCAATGGTAAGTTCTGGAAAAATTACCACCTTTCCAAGACCTAATACCTTTGACATCGCATCATCACCGAAGGAGACTTGGGTGGCCACCGATGGGTTGGGATGAACGTCCACCACCAAGTCCTTGCTTCTGGTCATATGATTTGTTGCTCCGCTATCAAGCAACCATGACACTCCACCGGAAGAAAACTCCCGCATAAGATCAATGCCTGGATTTAGTTACCCATTCTTTAAAGGGTCCTTTAAGGTTAGTAACAAGGGTCTTAGGAACCCAAATAGACCATTCAATGTACTCATTACGGGAACCGCCAAATTTATAAAATACATTTCCATCGCTAGCATGACATAGAACATAAGATGGGTTAAAGTCGCCATCATTGTTGGGAGGGAGGGTTTTGCCCTTCTTGGCATTGCAACCCTTAGCTTTGCTCTTCTTCTTTTCGTGAGTACCCTCCTCAGCCTTGACAAAGCTTTCTTTAAGCAAGGTAGGTTGCTTGGTCTTGATCTTCTTGTTCTTCTTGGCTTGGGTGCGAACCCAACTCATTCCTTTGCAACCACTTCCTTTTGATTGCTCAGAAGTTCATTGAGGTTCTTTTCACCTTGAATGCATGTCACAAGGCCTTTCTCAAGCTGCTCCTTCAATTTGGCATTTTCATTCACAAGATGTACATGCTCACAACATGGGTTAGTAGCATGTGTATTATCAATTAAAACAAATGGAGAACATGTGGCTATCTCCTTAGTAAGTTTTACTTGGAGTTCAACATGAGACTCTTTCAACGAAGCATGAGCACTCTTCAAGGCCTTGTGGGCCTTGTCAAGTATGGCAAGCTCTTCCTCGAGTCTAGCATGGTCAACACCATGTGCATCCTTTTCAGATTTAAGCATAGGAGTAAGAACAAGAGCATGATCATGATCTTTGTGTAATTTAGCAAGGTCATTGTTGTGTGACTCCTCAAGAGCCAAACGAAGCCCTTGCTCTTCCTCAAGAGCAATGGAGAGACCCGCCATCTCATCAGCATAGCCACAAATATGTCCTTGTAAAGTAGAGATGGTTTCTTCATGAGTTTTGATGAGGTCATTAGCCTCTCCTAGTTGTTCCAAGAGAACAACAAAATGCTTCTTGGTTTTACCCTGGACTTTTATCATGAATCGATCAAAGAAGTTTTCCTCATTATTAACCTCCTCTTGTTCATCTCCACTATCCCTAGGAGAAGGGGTAGTGGAAATGATAGTTTTGATGTTGGAGGTTACCTTGTTGGTGCCTTAGCCATAAGGCATTTGGCAATGCGGTTCTCATTGGGGGCATTGAAGATGGACACCTTGCTCGGGGAAAAGGATGCAATGGCCACCGTGCCCATTCCCATTACTTCACCACTTGTATCATCATCATCATCTTCATCAGAGAGATACTCTTCTTGATCCAACAATACATTTTTGGGCACTTTCTTGGAGAAGTTTTCTTGTTGGGAAAGGTTTGGCCTTGCCTTTGTGAATAAGCTTGCCACCATTGTCTTCCCTCTTCTCATAATGACAATCTGCCACAAAGTGACTTAGATTGCCACAATTGTAGCAAGTCCTCACGCGTTGCTTGCCTTTGGACCCATTTGAGTTGTTCTTGGAGAAGTTGGGCTTTGAGTTTCTCGTGTTGCCCCAAAGATGCCTTGATGCAAGAGCCATATGCTCGTGATAAGCATACTTGGTGTCTTCGGGGCACAATTCCTATTCTTCTTCTTCATCTTCCTTCATTGCAGCCTTGGCCTTCAAATCAAGGTTTGGAGAGTGTTTTCTTGACTATTGGACACGAGCTAGAGCATTGTCAGCGGTCTTGTTCAATATGTTCATGGAAATGAACTCATCCAACACATGTCTTGAGGACATGGAGTGAAAATCCGGCCTTTGACGAATGCCGGAGGACATGGACTTCTTGAAAGGCATGATGGCCTTGAGAAACTTGCACTTGATCTAGTTGTCATCTACATCTTTTCTTCCATGATCTTGAAGAGCAACGACAAGCATTGTCACTCTTCGGTAGAGGTCATGAGGGTCCTCATCCTCAATCATAACAAATTTATCGACCTCATCCAGTATCACTTCATAGTTAGACCGTTGAATACTAAAAATTCCCTTGTACATGGAAATGCTGTGCTCCCAACAATCTTTGGCACGAGTGAAGGGACACAAATGAGCAAGATCTTCAACGGGAACTGCTGCTTGAAGGCTGAATAAGGCGGAGTGATTGAGATGATTGTCAACCTCTTCTGTTGGAGTGAGGTTTCTTGGATCATGTGGGTAGTAGCCTTGCTCAATGATTCTCAAAGTTGAGTTGAGCTGTGATTCAAATGAGCTTTGATACGAAAAATCCAGTTAGCAAAATCATTCTTAACAAGCTTAGGTGGAGGTCCGAGGTTAATAATATGCGGTGGGTGAACCGGTCCACCATAGACCACGGGAGGAGGAACTGAGGCAAAGGTATTTGCCCCCCTCGTTACTTGAGGTAATTTATTTCTATCACTACTAGGATTTTCCTTTTCGGAATTGGTCCCCGTGTCCGAAGCTGTGGGATTAACCACATGCAGCGGATCAGTAGACAATTTGAGGTTATCAAGGAAATCTTTGAGCATGTTTTTGACCTTGATAGCCATCGAGGATCTAAAGGTGGACATGGCCTCATTTAGATCCTCTCGAGAAACCAAGTTTGCAACATCTGCCTCGAGCAACTCCACAACCCGATCCCCTTTTTCAGCCATACTCTTTGGGTGGTGAAACCCTGTCACGCCCAAGATGCGACCCTATCCTAAATTTGGCACGAAGGCCTCGTCAGGGATAGAAGCGCATCTCGCCGCGTCGCAAGAATGGATATCGTTACAAGTACATGTACTGAAAAGATGAGATATAAATAGAATTGGCTTACACTCGCCACAAGCTACATCAGAGTCACAGCAGTACAATACATAATCATCAAGAGTAAGAGCAGGGTTCGACTACGGACGAAAACAACAAGAAAAATAAGAACGACGTCCATCCTTGCTATCCCAGGCTGCCGGCCTGGAACCCATCCTAGATCGATGATGAAGAAGAACAAGAAGCAACTCCAAAAGAACAATCAACACGCTCGTGTCAAGTAACCTTTACCTGTACCCGCAACTGGTGTTGTAGTAATCTGTGAGCCACAGGGGACTCAACAATCTCATTTCCCAAGGTATCAAGACTAGCAAAGCTTAATGGGTGATGTATGGTTAAGTGGTGAGGTTGCAGCAGCGGCTAAGCATATATTTGGTGGGTACACTTACGAGTACAAGAGAATAAGAGGGGGAACATCTACGCATATCGGAGGTGAACTACTGATGATCAAATGAATGATCCTAAACACCTACCCACGTTAGACATAACCCCACCGTGTCCTCGATCGGAGAAAGAACTCACGAAAGAGACAGTCACGGTTACGCACACAGTTGGCATATTTTAATTAAGTTAACTTCAAGTTATATAGAACCAGTCTTAAACAAAGTTTCGACGTTGCCACATAACTGCGGGCATGGCTTTCCGAAAAGATTTAACCCTGCAGGGGTGCTCCAACTAGTCCATCACAAATTACCACAAGCCGCATAGAAATCCTCAACCACGAAGCTCACGATCTCGTCGGATTCCCTAGTGGAAACCTCAACTCTGAGATTACCCAAAGCATCACCGGAATCCCGATGCACAAGATATCTCATCAAAGGTAAAACTAATCCAGCAAGGCCGCCCGACGTGTCGACGATCCCGATAGGAGACGCGTATCTCGTTCTCAGGACACGACGGATAAGCACAACATACGGTGGCCTGATAGAAATCTCCCGAGTTGCCCCGGGTTGGCCCCGCAAACGGCTGTAGTTTTGGACCAACACCATCAGCATTGGCCCTCCCTGTATTATGTAGAATAACTCCTCGGGTAGCGCTAACTCCCTATGCATTTCAGATTAACAGAATTATTATGTTGGGCAAATAGTACCAATGTTGGGCCTTGCCAGACCAGCTTTAATCTAGAACGAATTATCAAGGGGGTCCCCATAACAACCCCGATCGTGTTAGGAGCGCTCAATTCTGGAACATAACACCGGTAGCCGAAACTAAGGGGGCAAAGGTGGAACAAAACACGAGGCTAGAAAGGCCGAGCCTTCCACCTTTTACCAAGTATATAGGTGCATTAAATTAAATAGCATTTTATATGGTGATATAACAAGGAACCCATGTTTTCACATGGAAGCAACTGCACCTGCAACTAGCAACGCTAACACAAGGTTAAGCAAGCGGTAACATAGCCAATCAGTGGTTTACTAGGTCGAACAGGTTGAAGGTTATCATGGCATTGTTGAGAGGCTGAAATTTAACATGTGGTAGGCAACAAGACATAATCGATAGACAATGATAGTAATGGTATCTGGGGAAATGGTCATCTTGCCTGAGATCCCGCTTGGAAGAAGAACAACTCCGTGAAGTCAGTGAACCAACGTAGTTGAACGGGTCCTCACATTCCGACACGCTTGCGGAACTCTATCGAGACAGAGCAAACCGGAAACAAACATCAACACAAATATTCACCACACGATGCACAACATGATGCACAACCTACTATGATGCATGATCAACTGAATACAAGCAAGTCACGACATGAAAATTCACGACAAACAAACACTACACATTAAGTGAAGTTCAATATGCAACGAGTTGCATATTGACGAAACTCCATGTTTATTTATTTAGTTCTATCCCGATTAGATACACGGCAATATTAAATGTGGTTAAACGTGGCAACAGGTGAAGTGCAATATAATCTACCTATCTAGGCATTTTAAATGAGTCCGGAAACAACTTATAGCATCTCCGAGATGACCCCACGCGTTAAATTCTAATTCTGTCCAGATTTGTCCTAATCACATTTTAAGTTTGTTAAACAAGGAAACGAAGTGGAGCATGTGATTCTACATGTTGTCCTACTCGATTTACATATATACATGATCTCCAACGGAGTTACGGACAAATGGTTACGACCTAAACCGTTTTTAACACGTCGACACGCAAAACGGGGAAAATAGTACACTAAACAGATCTAATTATGCATGAGAGTTGGTTTTTGCGAAACTACAAAAAATTCTAAGCAACTTACATGTTGAAATCATTTTAACCCGAAGCACGGTTTAAAAGTTACAGACGTTCTAAAACATACTACAACGACAAAAAACACAAGGTGAAAATAATATGGGCATATGGGATTTGATCCCATGACCTCATGTATATAAAGGCGTGCTGCTAACCAGCTGGGCTGGTAACTTACACACGAAGTATGTGGGCTTCTACACTAAATGAAACTGCGCATCAGCTCATCCTCGAAGGAGAAATATGCAGAAAAACAATGTGCAGCCATGGGGTTTCGAACCCAAGACCTCCTTGCCGCAGACCAATGAACTAACCAGCTAGGCTACGAAGTGACTATACAAAATCAGGGTTGTAGCGTTAGAAGAACCAATCGTGTCCAGAGTGTGACGAAACTAAAAAATGAAACAGCTCTGTACCTGCAACTTGCAACTAGGACGAAGCATGAGCGGGATTGGCTTGGGGATGAGGTTCTACGACGCGGGAATGACGGGGATCAATAGATCCGGGACTGAGGGTTTCATTCCCGCTGACGAGGGCTCGATCCGAAGCACGAGCACATGGAGAGGTCCAACTCCTGCTTGCTAGCGACGCTGTACCTGAACCAGCAAGAGAAGAAATTCAGAGAGAGACTCGAGGGGAGAGGGAAGGAGAGGAGCAGAGAAGACCGATGGGTGAAGCGGGGCTCCGGCCTGAGGTTCGTCGGCGGCAAGGTCCGACGGCAAGCTCCGGGCTGCCATGGCGCTGCTGCAGCCTGAAGAAAGAAATAAACAGAGAGAGATTCAGAGAAGAAACACTAGAAGGAAGAAAAAAAGGGAGAGAGATGACCTGGGGAACCGACGCCTAGCAGCCCTCCGGTGGCTGGCCGGCGCGAGGCGGCGAGGAGGGGGAAACAGCGGGGCGCTACGGGTGCAGCTGCTCGTGCTGATGCGTTGGGGCGAGGTGGATCTGGACGAGCGGCTGGGAGACTTGGGGCTGCGCGCGCAAGGCGGATGCTCGCTGGATGGGTCGCCGGTGGCGCTCCGGCCGACGTCTCCGGCGAGCTTGAGGGCGGAGGGGGCTGCGGGTGCTCCAGCTGTTGGATCGAGGCTCTGCTCGATTCAGGAGGTGGCCGAGGTGCTCAGTGGTTAGCTGCAGGAGGATCAACAATGGATGGATGGATTTGGGTGGCTGGCTTCGGCTTGCTGCGGTGGATCTGGGGAATTGGCTGGAGGCGCTCATGGATGGAGTTGGATCAGGAGGAGATCCTGAGGAGGGAGATGTGACAAGGGGTGGCGGCGGCTGGGTGATTGGATGGGACAATCCTCCTAGATTTTAGGGTTGGGTGCTATATATATATATAGCTGGGTTAGTGATAGGTTCATCTGAACCCTCCGATTTAATCGGGCGGTCGAAAAAAATGGTTAGGATGATCAATGGACAAACCAAAGATGGTTTACGGTAAAACGGGGTTGATCCGGATCCAACGGTCACGATTGCCGGGTTCGGGTTCCGAGAGGTTTTCGGGCCAGGTTGGGCGCAGGTCGGTGCACTGTGCAGAGGGACTAGGCGGAGATGAGAGGGAAAACGAGCGCCCGGTAACGTATTTTCAAAACACCGGAACACGTCCGACGATAGACCGAATACGGTGCCGCTACGGTCGACCGTTCAGGTACCAGATGGACTCCGATTGCGACGAAACTTGACAGGCGGCCTACCTATATTAAATTAAGACCGCACATCAAATCTCAACCCAATCAGAGAAAGTTTTAAGCACACTTTTGAAAACAAGATTTAAACGACGCCGTGGGCGCGTGCGAGTGCGGTCGGGCTCAGAACGGACAACGACGAGAACCGGCAACTAACATGGATGCAAGTTTTGAAAACTGGCGCAACGGAGATGCCGATGCAATGCTGATGATGCGCATGATGCGATGATGATGCGACAAAACAAAATAGACACATGACGAAAACGTAAAGAAAAGGGGAATCTTCTGGAACGTCGGTCTCAGGTTGTCACAACTCTCCTACACTACAAGAGGATCTCGCCCCGAGATCCAAGAATGAAAGGGGGGAGATGATGAGAAAGCAAGAGGTAAAACTTAATCGCTTCTTTGATAAACGAGTGAAAACAATGATCCTTGAAGTTTGCAAAGCGATGTGGAGTGATATGAGAAACAATCAAGAATTCACGGAAAATTTCGGCAACACTTCGGTAGGAAAATTGGACAAAAAAACGATAAGATGAAAAAAATAGACAATATTCATAACAAACAACTAAATAGAACAAGGGAACACCATGATCTTGACAGAACAAGATGATAGATCCAAAAGAGCAACATCACAATGCCTCCGGAACAAAAGAATAGGAACTAGCTCATACGGAAGAAGAGAATGAAGAGAGAATGACAACTACTAACTCTAATGAACTTGGCAAGCATCCTTGCAAGAAGAATTGGACGGAGTTGTTGGAAAACAACAACGAAAGAACAAGATAGTAGTGGGCTTATGGAAACCTTTTCCAATTAATGAAGTGATAACCAGCCACTAACAGAAACAAGGATTGATTTGGAGAAACAAGATATGAACAATTTCTTACACCAAGAGGATACATTGAGAACTTGGATTAATGACAAGCACCATGATAGCAACAATCCATAGGAAAAGCTTTAGGTGAAATCCAAATGAAGATAGCTCAATGAAGAAATCATGGGTTGAAAATATCTGATGACCATAGAATTGGTGGGTTTAATTATCTCACACTTGAAAGGAAATTTCTTCGAGGCTCCTACACTAACAAGAATGCTATAATACCACCTCAAATGATAAAGGAAGAACAATGCACTTGGAAATGCAAGAGAAGAAAACTTGAGGTACTCCAACAGGAATCTTGAAGAACACCTTGAGAATGGATTGAAACCTTGATGAACAACCATGAAGGACCTTCGTATACAAATGAATGATGCAACAACATGAAGGTAGAAAAGAATAAGATTATGACCTTGCCAAGATTTGGATGAAGCCTGACAAAGAGATACTTAAAAGAACTTGGAACTCCGGAAAAGAAAGATAGGCACTTGAGAAAAGAATTGATATCATGAGCCCTCTGGAAGAAGAATTGAAATCTCTTGGAAGAAGGAAGAACAAGAATAAGAATTATGTTATGCTCATCCTTCATCAAATTAAATTGATGACAAGCAACAGATCTATCATACAACTTATTCTTCTGAAAAGATTGAGGAGAGATATGAGCACAAACTAGAAGAATTGTTGCAAGAAACACCGGTGAGAATTGAAATGAATGAGGCAACCATGAATGAATGGAGATACATGAGAATGAAGAGATCATGAGCCACCTGAGAGAAAACTAGAACAAGGCACCCGAATAACTGAGAGACGAACGAAGAGAAAACAATGGAGAAGAATTGAGGATGAAAGCTGAAAGCTGAGAACGAAGAATCTTCTAAAATGATGGCCTTCGGAGGAACGAGAATGAAAACAACTCAGAAATGCACCGGATAGCAAGAAATGGATAATCATGATTGGCAACAATTAAAATGATGGCACAAGGCTGAAATGATGAATCTACTAGAGAATGGACCAAGATTTGAGTGAAACACTCCTTCAGATTTCCAAGCTGAGAATGATGATGACAAACAACACCACGAATAACCGAGACACTCCGGAATAAAGAAGAATGCAAGGTTGAGCCAAATATGAGAATTAACTCAAATTGATTTTGAAGAAGGAATAAGACTGATGAAAATCATGCTTACGTCATAGTTGAAAAGATTTAATGATCTCCGGAAAAGATTACAAAAGCCAGATAAGATCCTGGGAAAGAACCTGTGGGTTATGGGCCCACTCAAAGAAATCACCGTTAGAAAAGATTGCTTAGAAGAGAGATATTGCACCGGTATGAAAAGAACTAGATGAGGTTAGCACCTCGAAATAATTAAAGAATTGAGAACAAGAAACTTCTAGAATAAATTCAACGCTCTGGGTAGAATAGAGAGAAATGGCAACAAGAAAGCCTGATAAGAATCTCCAACATGGGGAAGAATTTACAAGGATGAAAAGGATATGATGAACACAGATGACTGAATTAAATTCACCGGTAAGGATGACAAGAATGAACAAATATGACACGAATCTCCTGAGAATCTTCACAATGAAACACCGGATAGGACACGGAAGAAAAGATAGCGGGAGCAACAATGAAATGAAAATTCTTGGATGAAAATTGAATCGCTGAAGAGAAGGGTGGGAGGGCGGGGAAAAATAAAAAATAACTTGAGACAGATGAGATGAACTCCGGAATAAAATGAGAGAATGATGTTGCAAAAATTGGAGAGGATTGAATTCACTGAAGAGAAGCACACCGGTTGAAAAAGAACTGATATGACAACTCCGGTAGACAAGAAATAACAAGAGAATTGATTTGAGCAAAAGAATTAGCATTCCCATAAAAATATGAGAACACCTCTTAGAAAAGATCTGAAATCACCACTTGACATCGAAGCAACTTGAATTACCATTTTCAACAAAACAAAGGATGAGGCTTATGAAACAAGCCAGAACAAACTCATGAGAAAGATTTCGTCCGATATTTTCGTGGACAGGATCGCACGGGCTTGATCCTTACAGTAGCCATCAAGTGCAAGGCAGTGCACTCGACATACGAAGCGTCCCCGAGTCGTAGCAAGCTACAAGGACTCTTTAAGACACAACATGTACTGCTGTAAGTCGACCATGAACAAACGAATCCACTAGATGTCGAACCCCAACCTAAAATCATGCATTTGTTGGAAGATTGTCCTATAAGCAACTACTTGAATTCCCACCTAAGAATTCCCGAAATATATGGTCATGCAATCTGGTACACGGATACAAGGAGTAATAATCACACAACTCCTATACTAACCCGTCACCTGTATCACATCCGTCAACACACGACCAGAATCTCGGACCTTCATCTACTACAAACCCTCGTGATCACAACGATACAAAGTATGGCAGTACTCCCGAACAATCTACACCAGTACTGGGGACATCGGGGTTATCTCGCCACTACTAGTATTGAAGCAATTACGAACATCCTTCGTACTGAGATACTAAGAAATCTGAATGATAACGATGTGCTCGAGAATCCCCTGGAGCTCAACTCCCCTGAAACTCAAAGCAGATAGGAGGCACCAAGACAGAACTCCGTCACATCGGCATCATATAGATTCCAAAAATATCCGCGTGATCCTAAATTTTTTTTGAGTGAGAAGAGGAGTAGAATTAAAATATTACATCAAGATTCCTCACTAGAGCATAGAAGAGGAGAAAAAAGAATCCTACTCTCCGATATATAACTAGACTCAAAGTATTTTTTCACTAGATTCAACTCGGCCAAGTTCGATCAATCAAGGGGGCTCCTAGGTTGGTACTGCTCTAATACCAACTTGTCACACCCAAGATGCGACCCTATCCTCAATTTGGCACGAAGGCCTCGTCAGGGATAGAAGCGCATCTCGCCGTGTCGCAAGAATGGATATCGTTACAAGTACATGTACTGAAAAGATGAGATATAAATAGAATTAGCTTACACTCGCCACAAGCTACATCAGAGTCACATCAGTACAGTACATAATCATTAAGAGTAAGAGCAGGGTCCGACTACGGACGAAAACAACGAGAAAAATAAGAACGACGTCCATCCTTGCTATCCCAAGCTGCCGGCCTGGAACCCATCCTAGATCGATGAAGAAGAAGAAGCAACTCCAAATGAACAATCAACACGCTCGCGTCAAGTAACCTTTACCTGTACCTGCAACTGGTGTTGTAGTAATCTGTGAGCCACAGGGGACTCAACAATCTCATTTCCCAAGGTATCAAGACTATCAAAGCTTAATGGGTGAGGTATGGTTAAGTGGTGAGGTTGCAGCAGCGGCTAAGCATATATTTGGTGGCTACACTTACGAGTACAAGAGAATAAGAGGGGGAAGATCTACGCATAGCGGACGTGAACTAATGATGATCAAATGAATGATCCTGAACACCTACCCACGTCAGACATAACGCCACCATGTCGTCGATCGGAGAAAGAACTCACGAAAGAGACAGTCATGGTTACGCACACAGTTGGCATATTTTAATTAAGTTAACTTCAAGTTATCTAGAACCAGTGTTAAACAAAGTTTCCACGTTGCCACATAACCGCGGGCACGGCTTTCTAAAAGATTTAACCCTGCAGGGGTGCTCCAACTAGTCCATCACAAATTACCACAAGCCGCATAGAAATCCTCAACCACGAAGCTCGCGATCTCGTCGGATTCCCTAGTGGAAACCTCAACTCTGAGATTACCCAAAGCATCACCGGAATCCCGATGCACAAGATATCTCGTCAAAGGTAAAACTAATCCAGCAAGGCCGCCCGACGTGTCGACGATCCTGATAGGAGCCGCGTATCTCGTTCTCAGGACACGATGGATAAGCACAGCGTACGGTGTCCTGATAGAAATCTCCCGAGTTGCCCCGGGTTGGCCCCGCAAACGACTCTAGTTTTGGAACAGCACCATCAGCACTGGCCCTCCCTGTATTATGTAGAATTAATCCTCGGGTAGCGCTAACTCCCTATGCATTTCAGATTAACAAAATTATTATGTTGGGCAAATAGTACCAATGTTGGGCCTTGCCAGACCAGCTTTAATCTAGAATGAATTATCAAGGGGGTCCCCATAACAACCCCGAGCGTGTTAGGAGCGCTCAATTATGGAACATAACACCGGTAGCCGAAACTAAGGGGGAAAAGGTGGAACACACCAGGCTAGAAAGGCCGAGCCTTCCACCTTTTACCAAGTATATAGGTGCATTAAATTAAATAGCATTTTATATGGTGATATAACAAGGAACCCATGTTTTTACATGGAAGCAACTGCACCTGCAACTAGCAATGCTAACACAAGGTTAAGCAAGCGGTAACATAGCCAATCAGTGGTTTGCTAGGTCGAACAGGTTGAAGGTTATCATGGCATTGTTGAGAGGCTGAAATTTAACATGTGGTAGGCAACAAGACATAATCGATAGAAGCGATAAAACTAGCATGGCAATGATAGTAATGGTATCTGGGGAAATGGTCATCTTGCCTGAGATCCCGCTTGGAAGAAGAACAACTCCGTGAAGTCGGTGAACCAACATAGTTGAACGGGTCCTCACATTCCGACATGCTTGTGGAACTCTATCGAGACGGAGCAAACCGGAAACGAACATCAACACAGATATTCACCACACGATGCACAACATGATGCACAACCTACTATGATGCATGATCAACCGAATACAAGCAAGTCACGACATGACAATTCACGACAAACAAACACTACACATTAAGTGAAGTTCAATATGCAACGAGTTGCATATTGGCGAAACTCCATGTTTATTTATTTAGTTCTATCCCGATTAGATACACGGCAATATTAAATGTGGTTAAACATGGCAACAGGTGAAGCGCAATTTAATCTACCTATCTAGGCATTTTAAATGAGGCCGGAAACAACTTATAGCATCTCCGAGATGACCCCACGCGTTAAATTCTAATTCTGTCCAGATTTGTCCTAATCACATTTTAAGTTTGTTAAACAACGAAACAAAGTGGAGCATGTGATTCTACACGTCGTCCTACTCGATTTACATATATAGATGATCTCCAACGGAGCTACGGAGAAATAGTTACGACCTAAACCGTTTTTAACACGTCGACACACAAAACGGGGAAAATAGCATACTAAACAGATCTAATTATGCACGAGAGTTGGTTTTTGTGAAACTACAGAAAATTCTAAGCAACTTACATGTTGAAATCATTTTAACCCGAAGCACGGTTTAACAGTTACGGACGTTCTAAAACATACTACAACGAAAAAAAAACACAAGGTGAAAATAATATGGGCATATGGGATTTGATCCCATGACCTCATGTATATAAAGGCGTGCTGCTAATCAGCTGGGCTGGCTACTTACACACGAAATAAGTGGGCTTCTACACTAAATGAAACTGCGCATCAGCTCATCCTCGAAGGAGAAATATGCAGAAAAAGAATGTGCAGCCGTGGGGTTTTGAACCCAAGACCTCCTTGATGCAGACCAATGAACTAACCAGCTAGGCTACGGAGTGACTATGCAAAATCAGGGTTGTAGCGTTAGAAGAACCAATCGTGTCCAGAGTCTGACGAAACTGAAAAATGAAACAACACTGTACCTGCAACTTGCAACTGGGACGAAGCATGAGCGGGATTGGCTTGGGGATGAGGTTCTATGGTGCGGGATTGATGGGGATCAATAGATCCGGGACTGGGGGTTCCATTCCCGCTGACGAGGGCTCGATCCGACGCACGAGCACATGGAGAGGTCCAACTCCTGCTTGCTAGCGATGCTGTACCTGAACCAGCAAGAGAAGAAATTCAGAGAGAGACTCGAGGGGAGAGGGAAGGAGAGGAGCAGAGAAGGGCGATGGGTGAAGCGGGGCTCCGGCCTGAGGTTCGTCGATGGCAAGGTTCGACGGCATGGGGGACGAACGACGACAAGCTCCGGGCTGCCATGGCGCTACTGCAGCCTGAAGAAAGAAATAGACAGAGAGAGATTCAGAGAAGAAACACTGGAAGGAAGAAAAAAAAGGGAGAGAGATGAGCACAGAGATGACCCGGGGAACCGACGCCTGGCAGCCCTCCGGTGGCTGGCCGGCGCGAGGCGACGAGGAGGGGGAAATAGCGGGGCGCTGCGGGTGCACCTGCTCCTGCTGATGCGTCGGGGCGAGGTGTAGCTCGACGAGCGGCTGGGAGACTTGGGGCTGCGCGCGCAAGGCTGATGCTCGTTGGATGGGTCGCCGGTGGCGCTCCGGCCGACGTCTCCGGCGAGCTTAAGGGCGGAGGGGGCTGCGGGTGCTCCAGCTGTTGGATCGAGGCTCTGCTCGATTGAGGAGGTGGCTGAGGTGCTCAGTGGTTGGCTGCAGGAGGATCAACAATGGATGGATGGATTTGGGTGCCTGGGTTCGGCTTGCTGCGGTGGATCTGGGGAATTGGCTAGAGGCGCTCATGGATGGAGTTGGATCGGGAGGAGATCCCGAGGAGGGAGATGGGACAAGGGGTGGCGGCGGCTGGGTGATTGGATGGGACAATCCTCCTAGATTTTAGGGTTGGGTGCTATATATATAGTTGGGTTAGTGATAGGTTCATCTGAACCCTCCGATTTAATCGGGAGGTCGAAAAAAAGGTTAGGATGATCAATGGACAAACCAAAGATGGTTTATGGTAAAACGGGGTTGATCCGGATCCAACGGCCACGATTGCCGGGTTCGGGTTCTGAGAGGTTTTCGGGCTAGGTTGTGTGCAGGTCGGTGCACTGTGCAGAGGGACTAGGCGGAGATGAGAGGGAAAAGGAGCGCCCGGCAATGTATTTTTAAAACACCGGAACACGTGTGACGATAGACCGAATATGGTGCCGCTACGGTCGACCGTTTAGGTACCAGACGGACTCCGATTGCGACGAAACTTGACAGGCGGCCTACCTATATTAAATTAAGACCACACGTCAAATATCAACCCAATCAGAGAAAGTTTTAAGCACACTTTTGAAAACAAGATTTAAACGATGCCGTGGGCGCGTGCGAGTGCGGTCGGGCTCAGAACGGACAACGAGGGGAACCGGCAACTAACACGGATGCAAGTTTTGAAAACTGGCACAACGGAGATGCCGATGCAATGATGATGATGCGCATGATGCGATGATGATGCGACGAAAGAAAATAGACACACGACGAAAACGGAAAGAAAAGGGGAATCTTCTGGAACGTCGGTCTCGGGCTGTCGCAAACCCTTAACAAAGAAACCTGGCTCTGATACGAATTGAAAGGATTTATATGGTTGACTAGAGGGGGAGGGTGAATAGGCAACTATGAATTTTAAGCTTTTCTTTAAAAACATAGGTTTAGCAACAAATAAGTTGACTAGATATGCAACTAGATGAACAACCTATATGATGCTAGCAACAATAATAAAAACAAATAACTTTGCACAAATTAAAGGTTAGAAGTAACCACAAGTGGAACCGTTGGAGACGAGGATGTGTTACCAAAGTTCCTTCCCTTTGAGGGGAAGTACATCTTCAATGGAGCGGTGTGGAGGCACAATTCTCCCCTAGATGCCACTAAGTCCACCGTATTATCCTCACTCCCTCACACAATGCGAGATGCCGTGATTCCACTAGTGGTGCCCTTGAAGTTAGTAACCGAACCTTTACAAACAAGGTTGAGGCAATCTCCACAACTCAATTCGAGGCTCTCAACGAGAGCAAGAAGCTTCACCACAATGGAATATTGCTTTGAGGTGACCTCTTCCGTCTAGGGTGCAACACTAAAGAGTAACAAGATCCTCAAGGGATTAGTGGGGGGAATCAAATTTCTCTTACTAGAAGTGTAGATCGAGGCCTTCTCCTCCAAACCCTAGAACATCAACAAGAATTGATCTCCAGGTAAAGAGATCGGACAAGAATGAGATTAGGGGGCAACAATGGAGCTTTTGGAAGATTAAGAGATAATTATCTATGTGTAAGAAGACCCACTTATATAGTGGTAGGAAATCTCATCGTTTTCTACCCACAAGACGTGCATAAGCGGTAGTACCGTTCACGGGAGCGGTACTTCTGCTTGCATGGAAGTACAGGGCTGTGCAGTCACCTGACATGCGTTAGGGGGGGGGGGGGTAGTTCCACACGAGCGGTACTTCCGCTTAGCATTGACAGACACCTTTGTTGAGTTGGAAAGAGGGGGCATGTGACAACCCGATGCCGACGCCCAGAAGATTCTCCCTTCTTTTCCAATTCCGTCGTGTGATTAGTTTTATTTGTGCCTCGTCATTTAGTTTGCATCGTCGCATCATGCATGGCATCTTGCATCGTCTGTCACATGTGGTGTTTTGAGTGTTGTGCTTCGAGTGATCACCGAGTCGTAGTGCGATAGTAGCTCCCCCTCTCCCCTCTTATTTCGTTTTGTGGTTTTGCTAAAGTTTCGTTTTAACCCCTTTTAAAAATTCGTCTTCTTTTAAAAGGGTTCGTCGTCTTCTTTTCAAATAAAAGTTCCTTTTATTAAATGTGGGGGCAACCCCTTGGGTTTTCTATATTTTCTCCTTTTGGTTTTAATTTAAAAACCGTCTCATTTTCTTTTCTCTTTTAAAGCACTTTTATTTTATTCTTAAAATAAAAAAGGTTTTAATTTTAATTCTTCAAAGGTTTTATTTTATTTCTTTTAAAAATGCCCAACTATTTCTTATAGTTGGGGATATTTTTTTCAAAGGAGTCAAAAGCCCTTATTTTTTTTGTTAAAAGGTTTCTTTGTTTTAAATTGTCTGATTTTAAAAAAGGTTTAAAAAAACAACAATAGGAGGAGGGAGCCCAGCCGGCTAAGGCCTTCCCAGGCCCAGCTGGCCCCAAGCCCCCTACCCTAGCGAGCCCCCTGATCCATCCCCTCGCCCCGTGCTCGTTCTCCCGTCGCTTCCAGGCCAATCCCCTTCGCCCCAGCGTTCCCTCCTCCACGCCATAGCCCTCGATCCCCTCTCTGCTCCTCCCGGCGCGCGCTGCCCCTAGCTCGCCGGCGGTCAGGGCCCCTCAGCGGCGCGCCTCACCGGCCTCCCATCCGAGCCGCGCGCTGCCTCCACCATCCCATCGCCCTCGGCCCCGTTCCTGGCCGCCCTCAACCTCTCACCTGAGATGGCTGTCCGCCGCCGCCGGCCTCGTCCTCCCGCATCCGCCCGCCGAAGCTCTGCCCCGTGGTATCCTCTGCCTCCCCTCGCCCTCGGCCGGTGCTCGCCGGTGCACGCCCGCCTGCACCGTCCGCCGGAGTTCGCCCAGACCTCCAGGGCCCCGTCCTCCTCCTCTTCGCGAGCTTCTCCTGCCTGCTGCCCATGCCGAGCCCGAGGGTGCTGTCCCTGTTGCCTGCGTTTTTTGTTGCCGGCTTTTGCGTGTTGCTGCTGCTTGAAGGTGCTTTTGCTGTTGCTGCCAGATGCGGTTGCATGGATGCTGTGCTGCTTGTTGCTATCGCCGTTGCCTGTAGCTGCTGCCGCTTTGCTGCCGTGTAGCTGTTGCTTGCTGCGCTAGATTGCTGTTACTACAGGTGTTGTGGTGCTCTGTTGTCTGCTGTGCTTGCTTGCTTAGCCGCTGTAGTTGCTAGTTGCTGTTGCCGCGAGATGCTGTGCCTTGCTATTGCTCTTTGTCCGCTTGCCCTACCGAAGCTCTTGCTGTTGGTGCTAGCGTAGCCTTGCTGCTGCTGTCCCGAGGACCCCTGCCCGATTTGCCGTGCTGCTGCTATGTGCTGTTGATGTTGCTGAGTTGCTGCTCCCGACCTTGTGGTTAGGTGCCGTTGCTTAGTGTTGCAGCTGCCTGCACACTAGGCTAGTTGCTTAGCCATTTCTGCCTACTGTTGCCGCAAGCTATAGCTGTGCCGTGCTGTTGCTTCTTAGTTGCTGGCCGTGCTTGCTAGGTGGTTTGCTTGCTGTTGCCCTGTTGGCGATGCATCGTGCTGCTGCCTGTGCTTGCTTACCTACATGTGCTGTTGCTGTCTGCCTTGCTGGCTTTGCTAGATGCAGCTAGGTTGTTGTTGCTAGTGCTAGTGCCGCTTTGCTAGTTGAAGTTGCTGTTGTGTCGTGTGCCGTCGCCGCGTGCATGATCACCGCCGTCGTGGGTCTTCGACGAGATCGCCGAGTACCACGACGTCCTCGATGAACCCCGAACATCGACGGAGACGTGATCGACTACCGACGCCGAAGACCGTGTACCACGACGCCGAGTACGACTACCGTCGACGAGACCCGAGTTCCTTGACGACCACGACTTCCACGACGACCGTTGGTCTGCTACGACCCGAACCCCTCCGATATGCACGCTTCTAAGGTATAACGTCGAGACGTTGTCGTGACTGTGTGTTGTGATGTATGAGTTAAATATATGTATGCACCGTATGTTGCCCGTTGCCCGTTGTCTTCTTTCGTCGTGCCTCGACACATGGGAACCCGAGATACGGGATCACCCCATTCTTTGTTTAACGTTCCCGCACACGCTTCATATACGTTGGCATGATATCTCGACAAGTTATCGGGACAGGAACGTTGCCGTGGCATCATTTCCGATTTGCCGCCATGATTCCCTCTCGCTCACCGTGGCGATATATGCTTCTTTCCCTTCTTGCCGTGATGTTTGAACTCGCATGCATGACGCATTCATGGCATACGATCTTGTGTTGCATGTCTCTCGTGCCGTAGCTCCGCTCTTTGTTCCGCGAGTTAAACCGACTAGGATGTCATGTAGGATCATCGCTCACCCCTTGCCATGTTAACAACATTTAATATTGCGTGTTAAATAATCGGGAGTGAACTAAATAATTAAATGTGGATTTTCGTCGATATGTAACCCGTTGCATATCGAGCTTCACTTAATGTGTAGTGTTTGCGTGATGTGAATTGCGATTCCATCCCCTGCATTTTGATCTGATCATGCATCATATTAGGGTGTGCATCATGTCTTGCATTTGCCGTGGTGAATATCTGTGTTGATGTTTGTTTCCGGTTTCCTCCGTCTCGATAGACTTCCGCAAGCGTGTCGGAATGTGAGGACCCGTTCAACTACGTTGGTTCGTCAACTTCTCGGAGTCATCCTTCTTCTAAGCGGGATCTCAGGCAAGATGCCCATTTCCCCAGATACCATTACTATCATTGCCATGCTAGTTTTATCGCTTCTATCGATTATGTCTCGTTGCCTACCACATGTTAAATATCAGCCTCTCAATGATGCCATGATAACCTTCAACCTGTTCGACCTAGCAAACCACTGATTGGCTATGTTACCGCTTGCTTAACCATGTTATTAGCGTTGCTAGTTGCAGGTGTAGTTGCTTCCATGTGACAACATGGGTTCCTTGTTATATCATCCTATTACATGCTATTTAATTTAATGCACCTATATACTTGGTAAAAGGTGGAAGGCTCGGCCTTTATAGCCTGGTGTTTTGTTCCACCTTTGCCCCCTTAGTTTCGGCTACCGGTGTTATGTTCCATAAATGAGCGCTCCTAACATGATCGGGGTTGTTATGGGGACCCCCTTGATAATTCATTTTAGATAAAAGCTCGTATGGCAAGGCCCAACATTGGTTCTACATTTGCCCAACATAATAATTCTGTTAACACTGAAATGCATAGGGCGTCATCACCCCGAGGAGTAATTTTACATAAACAGGGGGCCAGTGCTGATGGTGTTGGTCTCAAAAGGATAGACTGCGGGGCCACCACGGGGCAACTCGAGGTTTGGTACCTGTAGACTTTTCCATCCGTCGTGTCCTGAGAACGAGATACGCGGCTCCTATCGAAATCGTCGACACGCCGGGCGGCCTTGCTGAATTAGTTTTACCTTTGACGGAATATCTTGTGCATCGAGATTCCGATGATGCTTTGGGTAATCTCAGAGTTGAGGTTTTCCACTAGGGAATCCGACGAGATCGCGAGCTTCGTAATTGAAGATTTCTATGCGGCTTGTGTTAATTTGTGATGGACTAGTTGGAGCACCCCTGCACGGTTAAATGTTTTCGGAAAGCCGTGCCCGTGATTATGTGGCAACGTGGAAACTTTGTTTAACACTGGTTCTAGATAACTTGAAGTAACTTAACTAAAATATGCCAACTGTGTGCGTAACCGTGACTGTCTCTTTCGTGAGTTCCTTCTCCGATCGAGGACACGGTGGGGTTATGTCTGACGTAGGTAGGTGTTCAGGATCATTCATTTGATCATTAGTAGTTCACGTCCGTTATGCGTAGATCATCCCCCTCTTATTTCTTGTACTCGTAAGTTTAGCCACCAAATATATGCTTAGCCACTGCTGCAACCTCACCACTCAACCATGCCTCACCCATTAAGCTTTGCTAGTCTTGATACCTTTGGAAATGAGATTGCTGAGTCCCCTGTGGCTCACAGATTACTACAACACCAGTTGCAGGTACAGGTAAAGATTACTTGACGCGAGCGCGTTGATTGTTCATTTGGAGTTGCTTCTTCTTCTTCTTCTTCTTCTTCATCGATCTAGGATGGGTTCGAGGCCGGCAGCCTGGGATAGCAAGGATGGACGTCGTTCTTCTTTTCTCGTTTGTTTTCGTCCGTAGTCGGACCCTGCTCTTACTCTTGATGATTATGTAATGTACTGATGTGACTCTGATGTAGCTTGTGGCGAGTGTAAGCCAACTCTATATATATCTCTTCTTTTCAGTACATGTACTTGTGACGATATCCATTCTCGCGACATGACGAGATGCGCTTCTATCCCTGACGAGGCCATCGTGCCAAATTGAGGATAGGGTCGCATCTTGGGAGTGACAAGTTGGTATCAGAGCAGTACCTACCTAGGAGCCCCCTTGATTGATCGAACTTGGCCGTGTCGAGTCTAGTGAAAAACTACTTTGAGTCTAGTTATATATCGGAGAGTAGGATTCTTTTTTCTCCTCTTCTGTGCTCTGGTGAGGAATCTTGCGTAATAATTTATTCTACTCCTCTGCTCACTCAAATTTTTAGGATCACGCGGATATTTTTGGAATCTATATGATGCCGATGTGATGGAGTTCTGCCTTGGTGCCTCCTATCTACTTTGAGTGTTATGGGAGTTGAGCTCCACGGGAGTCTTGAGCACATCGTTATCATTCAGATTTCTTAGTATCTCCGAACGAAGAATATTCGTAATTGCTTCAATACTAGTAGTGGTGAGATAACCCCGATGTCCCCAGTACTGGTGCAGATTGTTCGGGAGTACTGCCATACTTTGTATCGTTGTGATCACGAGGGTCTGTAGTAGATGAAGGTTCGAGATTCTGGTTGTGTGTTGACGGATGTGATACAGGTGACGGGTTAGTATAGGAGTTGTGTGATTATTACTCCTTGTATCCGTGTACCTGATTGCATGACCAGATATTTTGGGAATTCTTAGGCGGAAATTCAAGTAGTTGCTTATAGGACAATCTTCCAACACATGCATGATGTTAGGTTGGGGTTCGACATCTAGTGGATTCCTGTCCACGAAAATATCGGACGAAATCTTTCTCATGAGTTTGTTCTGGCTAATTGTAAGCTGCATCCTTTGTTGTGTTGAATATGGTAATTCAAGTTGCTTTGATGTCAAGTGGTGATTTCAGATCTTTCCTAAGAGGTGTTCTCATATTTTTATGTGAATGCTAATCCTTTTGCTTAATCAGTTGTCTTGTCAATTCTTGTTAACCGAAGTCGTCATGTTAATTCTTTTTCAACCGGTGTGCTTCTCTTCAACTGAATTCAATGTTATCTAATTTTGCAAGATCATTCTCTGTTTTATGCAGGAGTTCATCTCATTTGTTCCAAGTCATCTTTCTTTTTCCCCGCCTCCCACCCTTTTCTTCAGTGATTGGATTTTCATCCAAGAGTTTTCTTTTCTTGGTGCTTCCGCTGTCTGTTCTTTCTCTCTTACCTGGTGATTCATTGTGAAGATTCTCAGGAGATTCGTGTCATATTTGTTCATTCTTTTCATCCTTACCGAATTTAATTCAATTGTCCGTGTTCATCATATCGTTTTCATCCTTATAATTTTTCCTATGTTGGAAATTTTTATAAGCCTATCTTGTTATTAATTCCTCTCTCTTTCTATCCGGAGTGTTAAAGATATTTCAAAAATTCTTGTTTTCAATTCTTTCATTTATTTCAAGGTGCTCAGCCTCATCTAGTTGTCATTTATACCGGTGCAATATCTCTCTTCTAAGCAATCTTTTCAACGGTGTTTTCTTTTCAGTGGGCCCATAACCCACAGGTTCTTTCCCAGGACCTTTTCTGGCTCTTTTAATCTTTTCCCGGAGATCATTAATTCTTTTCAACTATGACGTAAGTACGATTTCCGTCAGTCATATCCCTTCTTCAAGATCTATTTGAATTAATTCATTCTTTGGCTCAACCTTTCATTCTTCTTTGGAGTGTCTCAGTAATTCTTGGTGTTGTTCTCGTCATCATTCTCAGCTTGCAGTTTGAAGGAGTGTTTTCTCAATCATGGTCCATTCTCTTGAGATTCATCATTTCAGCTTTGTGCCATCATCTTAATTGTTGTCAATCATGAGTAATCCCTTTCTTGCTATCCGGTGCAGTTCTGAGTTGTTTTTATTTCTCGTTCCTCTGAAGGCCATCATTTCAGAAGATTCTACGTTCTCAGCTTTCCGCTTTCATCCTCAATTCTTCTCAATTGTTGTCTCTTCGTTCGTCTCTCGATTATCCGATGCCTTGTTCAAGTTTTCTCTCAGGTGGATCATGAGCTCTTCATTCTCATGTTTCTCCATTAATTCGTGGTGTTCCCATTCAATTGTGAATTCTTACCGGTGTTTCTTGCAACATTTCTTCTATTTTGTGCTTTATCTATCTCTCTTTAATCTTTTCAAGAGGAATAAGTGCTGTGGTAAATCCGTTGATTGTCGTCAATGTAACTTGATGAAGGATTAGCTTAACATAATTCTTATTCTTGTTTCATCAAATGATTTCAATTCTTCTTCCGGAGTGGCTCATGATATCAATTCCTTTTTCTCAACTGTTATTATCTTTTCTTTTCCGGAGTTCCAAGTTTTCTCAAGTATCTCTCCGTGAAGCTTCATCGAAGGCTTTGCAAGGCTTCAATCTTATTCTTTGCTACCTTCATGTCTTTGCATCATTCATTTGTATACGGAGGTCCTTCTTGGTGGTTCGTCAAGATTTCATTCATTCTGAAGTGTTCTTCAAGATTCCTGTTGGAATACCTCAAGTATCCTTTCTCTTGCATTTCAAAGTGCAATTGTTCTTCCTTTATCCTTTGAGGTGGTGTTATAGCATTCTTGTTAGTGTAGGAGCCTCGAAGAGTTTTCCTTTCAAGAATGAGATAATTAAACCCACCAATTCTATGATCATGAGATATTTTCAACCCATGATTTCTTCATTGAGCTATCTTGGTTTGGATTTCACCTAAAGCTTTTCCTATGGGTTGTTGCTATCATGGTGCTTGTCATTAATCCAAGTTCTTAATGTATCCTCTTGGTGTAAGAAGTTTTGATATCTTTGCTTTCATCTATCCTTGGTTATTGTAGTGGTTGGTTGTCACCTCATAAATGCTGAGATGATTTTCATAAACCCACTACTATCTTGTTCTTTTCGTTGTTGGTTTTCCAACTACTACGTCAATTCTTTTGTCCGGAGGCTCTTCAATTCTATTGTGATGGTAGTTGTCATTCTTTTTCTTCATTCTCTTCTTCCGCTTGAGCTAGTTCATATTCTCTTGTTCCGGAGGCTTTGTGATGTTGCTCTTTCGGTCTATTATGTTGTTCTACCAAGATCATGGTGTTCCCTTGCTCTATTTAATTTTTTGTTATGTATATTGTTTTTAGTCTCTCTTCTTATTGAATTTTTTGTCCCATTTTCCTACCGAAGTGCCGGCGAAATTTTCCGTGAATTCTTGCTTCTTTCTCATATCATTTCTCATCTCTTTGCAACCTTCAAGGATCGTTGGTTTCACTCATTTGTCAAAGAAGCGACTAAGTTTTTACCTCTTGTTCTTTCTCATCCTCTCCCCCTTTCATTCTTGGATCTCGGGGTGAGATCCTCTTGTAGTGTAGGAGAGTTGTGACAGCCCGATGCCGACGCCCAGAAGATTCTCCCTTCTTTTCCGTTTCTGTCGTGCGATTAGTTTTATTTGTGCCTCGTCATTTAGTTTGCATCGTCGCATGATGCATGGCATCTTGTATCGTCTGTCACGTGTGGTGTTTTGAGTGTTGTGCTTCGAGTGATCACCGAGTCGTAGTGCGATAGTAGCTCCCCTCTCCCCTCTTATTTCGTTTTGTGGTTTTGCTAAAGTTTCATTTTAACCCTTTTAAAAATTCGTCTTCTTTTAAAAGGGTTCGTCTTCTTCTTTTCAAATAAAAGTTCCTTTTATTAAATGTGGGGGCCACCCCTTGGGTTTTCTATATTTTCTCCTTTTGGTTTTAATTTAAAAACCGTCTCATTTTCTTTTCTCTTTTAAAGCACCTTTTATTTTATTCTTAAAATAAAAAAAGTTTTAATTTTAATTCTTCAAAGGTTTTATTTTATTTCTTTTAAAAATGCCCAGCTATTTCTTATAGTTGGGGATATTTTTTCAAAGGAGTCAAAAGCCCTTATTTATTTTTATTTTTTTGTTAAAAGCTTCCTTTGTTTTAAATTGTCTGATTTTAAAAAAGGTTTAAAAAAACAGCAATAGGAGGAGGGAGCCAGCCGGCTAAGGCCTTCCCAGGCCCAGCTGGCCCCAAGCCCCGTGCCCTAGCGAGCCCCCTGCTACATCGCCTCGCCCCGTTCTCGTTCTCCCGTCGCTTCCAGGCCGATCCCCTTTGCCCCAGCGCTCCCTCCTCCATGCCATAGCCCTCGATCCCCTCTCTGCTTCTCCCCGCGTGCGCCGCCCCTAGCTCGCCGGCGGTCAGGGCCCCTCAGCGGCGCGCCTCGTCGGCCTCCCATCCAAGCCGCGCGCTGCCTCCACCATCCCCGTCGCCCTCGGCCCCGTTCCTGGCCGCCCTCGACCTCTCACCGGAGATGGCCGTCCGCCGCCACCGGCCTCGTCCTCTCGCATCCGCCCGCCGAAGCTCTGCCCCATGGTCTCCACCGCCTCCCCTCGCCCTCGGCCGGTGCTCGCCGGTGCGCGCCCGCCTGTACCGTCCGCCGGAGTTTGCCCAGACCTCCAGGGCCCCGTCCTCCTCCTCTTCGCGAGCTTCTCCTGCTTGCTGCCCATGTCGAGCCCGAGGGTGTTGTCCCTGTTGCCTGCGTTTTTCATTGCCGGCTTTTGCATATTGCTGCTGCTTGGAGGTGCTTTTGCTGTTGCTGCCAGATGCGGTTGCATGGATGCTGTGCTGCTTGCTGCTGTCGCCGTTGCGTGTAGCTGTTGCCGCTTTGCTGCCATGTAGCTGTTGCTTGCTATGCTAGATTGCTGTTACTGTAGGTGTTGCGCTGCTCTGTTGTCTGATGTGCTTGCTTGCTTAGCCGCTGTAGTTGCTAGTTGCTGTTGCCGCGAGATGCTGTGCCTTGCTATTGCTGTTGGTTTGCTTGCCCTGCCGAAGCTCTTGCTGCTGCTGTCCCGAGGTCCCCTGCCCGATTTGCCGTGCTGCCGCTGTGTGCTGTTGCTGTCGCTGAGTTGCTGCTGCCGAACTTGTGCTTAGGTGCCGTTGCTTAGTGTTGCTGCTGCCTGCACGCTAGGCTAGTTGCTTAGCCCTTTCTGCCTACTGTTGCCCCAAGCTATAGCTGTGCCGTGCTGTTGCTGCTTAGTTGCTGGCCGTGCTTGCTAGGTGGTTTGCTTGCTGTTGCCCTGTTGCCGATGCATCGTGCTGCTGCCTGTGCTTGCTTACCTACATGTGCTGTTGCTGTCTGCCTTGCTGGCTTTGTTGGATGCAGCTAGGTTGTTGTTGCTAGTGCTAGTGCTGCTTTGCTAGTTGAAGTTGCTGTTGTGTCGCTTGCCGTCGGCGCATGCACGATCACTGCCGTCGTGGGTCTTCGACGAGCTCGCTGAGTACCACGATGTCCTCGACGAACCCCGAACATCGACGAAGACGTGATCGACTACCGACACCGAAGACCGAGTACCACGACGCCGAGTACGACTACCGTCGACGAGACCCGAGTTCCTCGACGACCACGACTTCCACGACGACCGTTGGTCCGCTACGACCCGAATCCCTCCGATATGCACACTTCGAAGGTATAACGTTGAGACGTTGTCGTGACCGTGTGTTGTGATGTATGAGTTGAATATATGTATGCACCGTATGTTGCTCGTTGCCCTTTGTCTTCTTTCGTCGTGCCTCGACACATCGGAACCCGAGATACGGGATCACCCCATTCTTTGTTTAACGTTCCCGCACACGCTTCATATACGTTGGCATGATATCTTGATGAGTTATCGGGATAGGAACGTTGCCGTGTCATCGTTTCTGATTTGCCGCCATGATTCCCTCTCGCTCGCCGTGGCGACATATGCTTCTTTACCTTCTTGCCGTGATGTTTGAACTCGCATGCATGACGCATTCATGGCATATGATCTTGTGTTGCATGTCTCTCGTGTCGTAGCTCCGCTCTTTGTTCTGCGAGTTAAACCGACTAGGATGTCATGTATGATCATCGCTCACCCCTTGCCATGTTAACGACATTTAATATTGCGTGTTAAATAATCGGGAGTGAACTAAATAATTAAACGTGGACTTTCGTCGATATGTAACCCGCTGCATATCGAGCTTCACTTAATGTGTAGTGTTTGCGTGATGTGAATTGCCATGCCATCCCCTGCATTTTGATCTGATCATGCATCATATTAGGGTGTGCATCATGTCTTGCATTTGCCGTGGTGAATATCTGTGTTGATGTTTGTTTCCGGTTTCCTCCGTCTCGATAGACTTCCGCAAGCGTGTCAGAATGTGAGGACCCGTTCAACTACGTTGGTTCGTCAACTTCTCGGAGTCATTCTTCTTCTAAGCGGGATCTCGGGCAAGATGCCCATTTCCCCAGATACCATTACTATCATTGCCATGCTAGTTTTATTGCTTCTATCGATTATGTCTTGTTGCCTACCACATGTTAAATATCAGCCTCTCAATGATGCCATGATAACCTTCAACCTGTTCGACCTAGCAAACCACTGATTGGCTATGTTACCGCTTGCTTAACCATGTTGTTAGCGTTGCTAGTTGCAGGTGTAGTTGCTTCCATGTGACAACATGGGTTCCTTGTTATATCATCCTATTAAATGCTATTTAATTTAATGCACCTATATACTTGGTAAAAGGTGGAAGGCTCGACCTTTCTAGCCTGGTGTTTTGTTCCACCTTTGCCCCCTTAGTTTCGGCTACCGGTGTTATGTTCCATAAATGAGCGCTCCTAACACGATCGGGGTTGTTATGGGGACCCCCTCGATAATTCGTTTTAGATAAAAGCTGGTCTGGCAAGGCCCAACATTGGTTCTACATTTGCCCAACATAATAATTCTGTTAACACTGAAATGCATAGGACGTCATGACCCCGAGGAGTAATTTTACATAAACAGGGGGGCCCAGTGCTGATGGTGTTGGTCCCAAAAGGACAGACTGCGGGGCCACCACGGGGCAACTCGAGGTTTTGTACCTGTAGGCTTTTCCATCCGTCGTGTCCTCAGAATGAGATACGCGGCTCCTATCGGGATCGTCGACACGCCGGGCGGCCTTGCTGAAATAGTTTTACCTTTGACGGAATATCTTGTGCATCGGGATTGCGATGATGCTTTGGGTAATCCCAGAGTTGAGGTTTTCCACTAGGGAATCCGACAAGATCGCGAGCTTCGTGATTGAGGATTTCTATGCGGCTTGTGGTAATTTGTGATGGACTAGTTGGAACACCCCTGCAGGGTTAAATCTTTTCGGAAAGCCGTGCCCATGGTTATGTGGCAACGTGGAAACTTTGTTTACCACTGGTTCTAGATAACTTGAAGTAACTTAACTAAAATATGCCAACTGTGTGCGTAACCGTGACTGTCTCTTTCGTGAGTTCCTTCTCCAATCGAGGACACGGTGGGGTTATGTCTGACGTAGGTAGGTGTTCAGGATCATTCATTTGATCATCAGTAGTTCACGCCCGTTATGCGTAGATCATCCCCTCTTATTTCTTGTACTCGTAAGTTTAGCCACCAAATATATGCTTAGCCGCTGCTGCAACCTCACCACTCAACCATGCCTCACCCATTAAGCTTTGCTAGTCTTGATACCTTTGGAAATGAGATTGCTGAGTCTCGTGTGGCTCATAGATTACTACAACACCAGTTGCAGGTACAGGTAAAGATTACTTGACGCGAGCGCGTTGATTGTTCATTTGGAGTTGCTTCTTCTTCTTCATCATCGATCTAGGATGGGTTTCAGGCCGGCAGCCTGGGATAGCAAGGATGGACGTCGTTCTTCTCTTCTCGTTTGTTTTCGTCCGTAGTCGGATCCTTCTCTTACTCTTGATGATTATTTAATGTATTGATGTGACTCTGACGTATCTTGTGGCGAGTGTAAGCCAACTCTATATATATCTCTTGTGTTCAGTACATGTACTTGTGACGATATCCATTCTTGCGACATGATGAGATGCGCTTCTATCCCTGACGAGTCCATCGTGGCAAATTGAGGATAGGGTCGCATCTTGGGCGTGACAGGGCATTACAGTAGTGCCGCCCAGAGCGGTACTTCCGCTAAGAACTGCTCACGCAAAAATCCACTCGAGACAGAAGACAACACAGGTAAAACGTAAGCGTAAGTGGGGCCGGAAGTAGATAGCGGTAGTACCGCCCAAGCGGTACTACCGCTCTACTCGCAGCGGTACTTCCGCTTCCCAGGAGACAAGAGCCCAAAGACACCAGATGCAAAATCATAAGCGGTACAAGATCCGATATCGTAGGGAGGCACTACCGCTTGAGCGGTACTATCACCCATGGTAGCGGTACTACCACTTATGATGGTGCACATGGTCCTAAGGACACAGAACAGCTCCAAAGTGTCGTGGAGGAAAGAAGGAGACAAATGTGTACGTGAGAGATTCTCCCAACATTTTCAATTGCGGACCCCCTCTTGATAGTATGGATTATCCTATGACTCAAGTCCACGAACACTATATCATACGAAAAACTCGGTCTTCTCGTTTAACATCTCATGGGTAGAATAACCGTCTCGTGCCACCTGATAACCTCTGAAAGCTCAATGCACACGATTAGTCCGCAAAGGTATTTTCATCAACCACCAAAACTATTTAGCGAAAATTATGCTCTTACACACACCTTAGGTGATGAAGTCAATAAACTGCGGGCAATGTATCACCACATCATCTAGTGGAGGAGTTGGGTCGATGGTCACCACCATGAAAGATTCATGGCGACTAGGAGGTGTTGGGGAACGTTGCATGGGAAATAGAAAAATTCCTACAAAACACCAAAGATCAATTCTATGGAGATGCTAGCAATGAGAGGGAGAGGTGTCTACATACCCTTGTAGACCAAAAATGTTAACGATCTAGAGATCGTGGTTGGCGTAGTCGTACTTGCGTCGCGATCCAATCCGATCCAAGCAACACACATGCGGCACCTCCGAGTTTAGCACACATCTGGATCGATGACGTATCCTACTTATTGATCCAACAAGAGAGGGAGAATAGCTAGGTGATATCTTAACTAACACGACGATGTGGTGGTGGTGGCAGCGGAATTCCAGTAGGGCTTTGCCAAGCGCGTACCGGAGAAACATGCAGGGAGTTGGGAGAGTTAATGACCAAGAGTGAAGGGTTGGCTGCCCCCATGCACCTACCCCATCTATATATAGACCATATGGTAGGGTAGGGTCTCCAAAACCCTCATAAGGCCTCCCACTAGGGAGAAAACCCTTTAAACATGAAGATAACATCTTATCTCTAGGTTCAACCCTTTAAATTTAGAGATAAGATCTTAGATCTAGATTTAAATGACATGTGCCTTGGGGAAAGGTGCAGCCAGCCCATGTGGGCTTTAGCCCCACCTCTTGGTCCATGTGGGCCATCTCTGGTTGTTGGGCCCCACAATGGAACCCTGCTACTGCGACAACAGACCTTCCCTGGTACGGCGCGAGGAATCCTGCTGCAGCGGCTACGCCTTAGGGACTTCCTAGGAAAATATGCAAAGGATTCCCCCGTGGCCTTGGAGCCTTGCGTTGGTGTTCCCTCGAAGCGGAAAGGGTGATGTAGCATAGCGGCGCTAAGTATTTCCCTCAATTTTGAGAACCAAGGTATCGATCCAGTGAAGGAGTATCACAAGTGCATGCACAAACACAAAGAGCTTGCTCCTAACACTATGAAGGGGTTGTCAATCCCTTATAGATTGTTTGCCAAGTGAGAACTGAAAGCAACAAAGTAACAAAGCAAAGTAAAAGCGAAGGTATAAACGATGGGTGTGAATAGACCAGGGGGCCGTAGTGTTTACTAGTGGCTTCTCTCATGAAAGCAAGTAGACGGTGGGTGAACGAATTACTGTCGAGCAATTGATAGAACCGCGCAAAGTCATGACGATATATATGGCAATGATTATATATATAGGCATCATGTCCAAAACAAGTAGACCGATACTTTCTGCATCTACTACTATTACTTCACACGTCGACCGCTATCCAGCATGCATCTAGTGTATTAAGTCCAAAAGAACAGAGTAACGCCTTAAGCAAGATGACATGATGTAGATGGACAATCTCATATCTACGACAAAGCCCACCTTGTTACCCTTGATGGCAACTACACGATGTGTGCCTTGCTTCCCCTACTGTCACTTGGAAAGGTCACCACACGGTAAGAACCCAAAACCAAGCACTTCTCCCATTGCAAGAATCATAGATCTAGTTGGCCAAACAAAACCCAATACTCGGAGAGACTTACAAGGATATCAAATCATGCAAATTAGAAATCAGCAAAGACTCAAATATAAATCATAGACAATCTGATCACAAATCCACAATTCATCGGATCTTGACAAACACACCGCCAAAGAGGATTACATCGGATAGATCTCCATGAAGATCATTGTAGTGCCCCACATGTAATCCTTTCATATTTGGAACCTATCTCATGTGGGTCCACCTTGTCAATGCTATGAGAGAGCCCATGCTCATTATTTCATGTGTTGTCACCTTATTATTTTCTCATCCTTTGCATGCATGCATGCATTCCATAACATGCCATGTGTTCTTGTTGTTGCATTGTGTTCTTGTGATTTCATGTCTTGTCCTTGTGTTGTTGTGCATGTGATGAGTGGCTTGTGTGGAGTGAAGCATGTGTTAGCAAGTGCTAAGTTTTCAAAACAAACCACCTTCACTCCCTCTCTATTTTCCCTTATGTAAAGTTTCACCTCTTCCTTTCCCCTTTTAAAAATGCCCATGCTTTAGCTAAAATTGTGATGGATGAGAGATGTGTATTGCTGGTTTTGAATGGGTGTATAAAGGTGCATAAAATTACAAAACAGATCAAACTAATGCTGTTTTGTAAAATATCTACGTGCTCCTAAATTCTTGTTCTCATTTTTATTAAGTAGGATTTGGTTTTCCAAGTCCAGGGATGTGCTTGTGATATTTTTATCATTTGTATACACCCATAGGCATTTCTTTCTTCCCTAATTATTTCTGTAAATAGGAAACCAAAGGGAATGGTTTATTCCTTATCTGCCGCCCTGGTGGGCTCGCTCCCGCGCAGGCGTGGACCATCTACCCCCTCCCTCGCGCGTAGGAGCCCAGTCCCACGACGCCTCCTTCGTCCTCTGACGCCGTGTCTTTCCCCTACACCTTTTCCGTCAGACCAACGAGAGCGCTTGTTGACGCCGTGAGGGCGCCAATGTCGAGGGGCCCTTATAACCTGGGCGTCCGTGCCTCCCCCCTCATCCTAGGGTTCCTCCTCTTCCCAGTTCGCCGCCGCCACCTCTCTTCCTTCCCTTCTCTCTTCTCCCGTTGGCAGGTGAGTCTCTATAGGGTTAGACCGAGAGAGAGCAGCTCCTCGCCGGCGTACGCCGCGCTCCTGTCTCCGTTTGCCGCCGTTGCCATGTCCGGGAGCTCGGGGTGGATCCCCGCGATCCATTCCCGGCGCTAGGAGCCCCGGGGACCGACTGCTCCGACGGACCCGACCACCTCTACGGCGAGTTCCCATCGCTCCTTCCCCTGCATCGGTTCTGCAGATCAGGAACTTCTATGTCGACGGCCTTCTTCCCCTCCGGCGCTTCTCCCTCCACAGATCGGCCCCCTTCCTTCCCAAGGTGAGGCTGCACGTCTCCCCTGTGCCTCTTCCTCCTTAGGTCGGCCGGATCCGTCGTGTGCTCGCCGTGCCTCCCGTCTGTTGCAATTCTTCAGGCCAGTAGTTGTTGTGGTGCAATAGCTTGGCGCGCTAGGTGATCGAGAAGCAGGGCTTCTTCCCCCCTCGTAGTGGTGTGTAGATGTGAAGTGGATCCCCTCCGGCGTGCAGTAGCAGCGGGATGCGGTGACCTCCCTGCCACCTTGCTCTCTGTCGAAGAGAGCAACAGCTTCGTGCTGTAGTGTGTTTCTTCTCTGTCAAGTGCGCCATACTTGTGTGTAGCAGTAGGAAGGCTCCCTTCCCCCCGCGTAGCATCATCGGCAACAGTGACTTACCCCGTTGTAGCGCAGCAGCAGTAGCAGGCTTGCTCCGACGACCTCTCTGTCGTCGGCTCGCTGTGCAGAGTCGAGCAGGGCGTCGAAGGAGGTTACCTTGTTTAGATCCTCCTCTCTGTTAGTAACCTTGCCCATAGCGTAGTGGTAGTGCTTGCTGAATGCCTGATGAGAGGGCGCGGGTTCGATCCCCCCTCGGCACATCTTTTATTTCTGATTTTTTTCATGCACAGCAGCAGACAGGGACATGTTACTCTGCTCTGTTCCCCTCTCTTTGTCAAAACAAGGCCAACAGCAGAGTGGTAGGAGGCAGTGTGGTGCACTATGGGGTACAGGGTTCGAATCCCTTCCAGCCCCCTTTTGCTATTTTCTTCTTTCTTTCTTATTTTTGTTTTCTTTGCTATTCTTTGCTACTTCTTGTGCCTAAATAATGGGCATTAAAAGGAGTGCAGTTATTTTTCCTTCCTGCAATGCATTAGAGGTGTGTTATATATGTGTGGTGTGAAGGTGGTGTGTTGTGCACATACATGGTGATATGCATGTGTGTGTGTGTATGTGTGCACATAGTAATGTGCATGTGTGTGCAAGTATCATGTTGTGTGCGCACCTTGTGAGTGATTGGCACCATGAGATGATGCATAAGTAGATGCATGTGCTAGTATAATCTTGTGCTTGCAAGCATAGTGGAGTGCATGTATGTGTTGTTTCCAAGTTTACTTGTTTAGTAGATTTTACCTGCATGTTATACTTTGGTTCAAGTGCTTGTGAAGTGTGTGTGATGACTAGAGTTTCATATGTAAGTGCATCTTATGGGGGTTACGATGTGTGTATGGTGGCCATGTGATGCAAGCTATGATTAGCATGTGTAGGTATGTGATTTGATCTTGAGCAAGATGTGCTTGTGGGTGATGTGGAGTAGATGTGTGTGTGAGAAGCAATGCACCTTGGCAAGCAAAGCCATGCACCTCCACATGTCCATATGTGAGATGGCATGGTATATTGTTTGTGTGGGAAGCTTAGTAGTAGGGTTTGTGAAGTTGATGTGCATGACACAAACATGGGGTTAAAACCCCCATGTCACTTTGTCATTGTGCACATGAGCTCAACTTTTGTAGTTGTTGTTTTAGTAGGAACTACATGAAATGATGCCCATTCCCTAGGCATGATTTGGAGTAGTTCCCTCTCCCTTAATTTGTGGTCACTTGTTCCAAGTAGATGCCCACATTTTATATATGTTTTAAGGGTACAAACTCACAAGGAATCCAGTGGTGAAGTTAGTTTTGCCATTGGGATACTTTATGGAGTGGACGTATTCAGATTTGTTGCAAGTTTGATCTTGGTTTCCATGGAATAGGTGGAGCCCAAGGGCATGAGTTTTTGTGTGATAGTAGTAGGAGTTTTGCTCAACACCATAGTGGTGTCATTTATCACTTGGTGTTATTTGTGTGCAAACTATGCCTAGACAAAGTGGGCATGTGGCTGAAAAAGTCTAGCTTAGTGAAATCTGAAATTTCACCAAGTCTGGGAATTCTGGAAACATTTTCTTCTCCTATAGATGAGGATGTGCTGGTCATTGTGTTGAGAACTAGCCTTAGTTCAGTGCTAGGATTTTGGACCTGGTATGTTTGTGAAGATCCCTGTCAAATTTCATCTCAATGGGAGTCCAGTAGGTTGTGTTTTGATTGCTGTAAAAAGCTTCAGAACAAAGACAGAAATTCAGGTGCAGGAATTTTCACTAAGTCCCTGAGATCTGATGGTTTTGGGAAAGTTTGTGGCCTTGTATCTTCTAGAGTTTAATTCCTTTTGCTGTGATTCTTGCTGGTGCTTGTACTGTTCTTGGTTGGCTACACACACATATATTATTTGTCATATTTAGAGGGCTGTAGCTATGTTGCATGTAGCTCACAAAGAGCTAAGATGCAGATTGGGGCAGATTGAGTTGTTTAGTCATTTTGATCATTGTGTGTGCTTAGTGGATGTTGCGGTGTTCTTCCTTGCTCCAATCCATTCATGTTGGATTGTTACATGTCTTGGCAACCTGGGAATACCAGATTTGTGCCAATTGTGGGTGTGGTGTTGATTCTTCCACGTAGAGCTTCATATCTTGTTTCGTTGATTCCCGTTGATCCGTAGCTCCGTTTGCAATGTTCTTCATATGGTTTTGCATCGTTTTCACGAGCCGCATCTGTTTATGCCGTACTCATGCATGTCAAAATAGCTTAGTGTATAGTTCTGTCCAGAAACTTGCAGTAGTTTATTTTGCTTGTGCTAGTGATAGAAATAGTGGTGCATGCTCATTTTTCATCTCATGCATCATGTGCTTGTTGCATCTTGTGGTGCTGCTGTTCATTGGTTGCTATTATTATGTTGGGTAGCACCGGGATCGGAGAACGAATACGTGGAGTCAGGAGAGTACGTGCAAGACGATCCAGAACCATTCCAAGCTGAGGATATCACAGGCAAGATGATATGACCTTCATTCCATCTCTAGACTTGTTATGCTAGTTTCGTTTCCATGTCATATTGCTCGCTGCCTACCACTGAGATTAATTGCCTCTTCATATGCCATGAGCCCAAACACTGTACCCCTTCCTAGCAAACTTGTATGGCTAAGTAGGCTTTGCTCAGCTACTAATATTAGCGTTGCTAGATGCAGGTGCTTTGTCTCATGTGAAAACATGAGCTTGATATCATTATCTTATATTCTGTTAATTAATTAATGCACCTATATACTTAGTAAATGACGGGAGGCCTAGCCTTTTGCCGGGTGCTTTGTTCCGTTATTGCCGCCTTAGTTACCGGTTACCGGTGTTTGATTCCATAATGATCGCTCCTAACACGTTGGGGGTTGTTATGGGGACCCCCTTGATAAATCGCGTAGTGCTAAGGCTTGTCCGGCAGGACCCAACATTGGTGTTAATTAGCTAATCACTTAATAATAAACTGCATAGGGAATAGCTACCCCGAGGATTTTAATCAACAACCCGGGCCAGTGCTCCTCATGAGTGTTGGTCCAAACTAGAGCATCGTGCGGGGCCATCCTGGGGAAACTCGGGAGATTTCTCTGGCCACCGTACGCTTCGCTTATCCGGCGTGTCTTGAGACTGAGATACGCAGCTCTTATCAGGGTCATCTACACGTCGGGAGGTCCTGCTAGCCTTGTCTTACCTTAGCGGTATATCTTGCGTATAGGAATCCCAGTGAAGCTTTGGTTTCCCCCAGAGTTGAGGTTTTCCTCTAAGGAATCCGACGAGATCACGAGATTCGTGATAGAGGATGCCTTTGCGGTCTGTATTCGTTTGTGATGGACTAGTTGGAGCACCCCTGCAGGGTTTAATATTTCGGAAAGCCGTGCCCGTGGTTATGTGGCAACTTGGAATATTTTGTTAACATCCGGTATTAGAGAACTTAAACATAAGCTAATAAAATTGCCAACTGTGTGCGTAACCGTGACTGTCCCCTCGAAGATCTCTCTTCGATCAGGAACACGGTCTGGTTATGAATGCCGTAGGTAGGTGTTCAGGATCACTTAGTGATCAAGTAAACCCGACCGCTAGTGTAGACCACCTTCACAATTACTTTGCGTAAGTTAGCCACTAAAACAAGCTTAGGATGCTGCAGCCTTATACACTTCACCCTTACCCTACCTAATAACATGACTAGTTCTGGCACCAAGGTCTTAGATTGCTGAGTCCCCGTGGCTCACGGATTCCTCCGAAACTCCCAACAGGTACAGGTACCCCAGAGACAGATGATCCCGACGGCACCCAGCAGGCGTGGCAGTATGACGAGGAGACAGACCGCCTCTACGTGAACTATCCAGAGGACTGAGGCGTGGTCGTGATCGTGGGCCTGCAGGCAGGATAGCATAGCATTTTCATGTTTTGTATTCCGTAGCGGAACTACCTTGATTGTATCTGTGATGTACCCTGAATTATTAATGAGAAGACAGTTGAATCCCGAGTTGTCTACTTTTATTATTGTTTGTGCTATGTTACTTGCTTGCGAAACGCTTAGATGCGCTTCTTTCCTATTCGGGGGCCTCGACCCCCAGATCGGGAAGGACCGCATCTTGGTCGTTACAATCATGGAGAACTTTGTATTGAAGATCCAAGAGAGAAAAGAAGGCATCTAGCTACTAACTACGGACCCGTAGGTTTGCAGTGAACTACTCACGAGTCATTGGAGGGGCGATGATGTTGATGAAGAGGCCCTCCAACTCCAATGTCCCCTCCTGCAAGGCACCGGGAAGGGTCTCCAGATGAGATCTCGTGGAAACAGGAACTTGCGGCGGCGGAACTCCCGATCTTGGTTTCTTTCTGGAGGTTTCTGAATTTATAGGACCATATGGCGGTGGAGTTGCATCAAGTGGGCCCCCGAGGGGCCCAAAAGCTTGGTTGGCGCGACCTAGGGGGGGGGCACGGCGACAGGGCTTGTGGCGCGCTCCTGACCCCCCTCCGGTGTCTTTTTCTTCCGATATGTTTGATATTTTCCATAAAAAATCATTTGGAAAGAATTATTCCGTTTGGACTCCGTTCCAAAGTCAGATATGAAAAGAGTCAAAAACACAGAAAAAACAGGAACTCGCGCTTGGCACTGAGTTAATAAGTTAGTCCCCAAAAAAGATATAAAAGGTAAACAAAACATCCAAAGTTGACAAGATAACAGCGTGAAACCATCAAAAATTATAGATACGTTTGAGACGTATCAAGCATCCCCAAGCTTAACTCCTGCTCGTCCTCGAGTAGGGAAGTGATAAAGAATGAATTTTTGATGCTTTCATGCTACCTAGCATAGATGTCCTTTGTAACTCCTCTTATGTGACGTGAATGTTCAGATCCATTAGATTCAAAACAATAGATTGCTATTGACGTGGAAACAATAATACTTCAAGCAAACTAGCAAAGTAATCATGAACTTTCAAAATAACAAGGCGAAAAGAAAGTTATCCCTACAAAATCATATAGTCTGGCTATGCTCTATCATCATTGCACAAGGAATTTAAATCATGCACAACCCCGGTATTGGCCAAGTAATTGTTTCACACCTTTACTTTCTCAAACTTTTTCAACTCTCACGCAATACATGAGCGTGAGCCATGGTTTTAACACTATAAGTGGTGTGGAGTGTGGTGGAGGTTGCAAGACAAACAAGGAGAAGATGATCACATTAACTAGGCATATCAATGAGCTGTGTAGATGCTCATCAATAGATATCAATGTGAATGAGTAGGGATTGCCATACAAATGATGCACTAGAGCTAAGAGTATGTGAAAGCTCTTAAAGAAAACTAGTGGGTGTGCATCCAACTTGCTTGCTCACGAAGACCTAATGCAATTTTGAGGAAGCCTATCATTGGAATATAGAAGCCAAGTTATATATAATGAAAATTTCCCACTAGCTATAAGGTGGTGACAAAACGAGAGACTCTCAAACATGAAGATCATGGTGCTTAATATGCACAAGTGTGGAAAAGTGGTAGCATTGTCCCTTCTCTCTTTTTCTCTCATTTTTTTTGAATGGGCTCTTTGGCCTCTTTTTTTTATTTTGGTGGGCATCTTTGGCCTCTTTTATTTCCTCACATGGGACAATGCTCCATCAATTATGATCATCACACTTACAACTCAAAACTTAGAGCAACGATGACTCTATATGAAATACCTTCGGTAGTGTACCGTGACAATGATCTAGCATGGCATAGACATAAATAGAAACATCATGCTAGCTAATTTACGATCATGCAATGGCAATGTAGATGTGGTGGCACATGTCATGGTGGTAGTTGCATGGCAATATATCTCAGATTGACTTTGAAAAAGCCATAGTAGGTAAGTATGGTGGCTGTTTTGAGGGAGGCTAATGGTGGGTTTTGTGCACCGGTGAAAAGTTGCACGACACTAAAGAAGATAGTGATGGTGCAAGGTGAAAGTGCATCTAAATCATGGACTCAACATTAGTCATGAAGAACTCATATACTTGTTGCAAAAGTTTTATTAGTAATCGAAACAAAGCATTCAACGCATACTCCTAGGGGAGGGTTGGTAGGTATAAACCATCGCGCGATCCCGACCGCCACACAAAGGATGACACTCAATAGACTAATCATGCTTAGACTTCATCACATAGCGGTTCACCATACGTGCATGCTACGGGAATCACTAACTTCAACACAAGTATTTCTATATCCACAACACCTTACTAGCATTCAATATTACCATAACCACAACTCAAAACTAGTTGAGATGAATCAAACTTCTCTAACTATTCAATGCACATGAAGGTGGAAGTTTTCGTATCCCTTTGGATAACTACCCCTTTTGAGACTACTTTCAAAGCATAGATCAACTACCAAGCAACGCACTGCCGTGCTCTAAAAGATATAAGTGAAGCACACAGAGCAAAATCAACTAGCTCAAAAGATATAAGTGTGTGAGCTGAATTGTCTACCAAAGGATATAAGTGAAGCTCGACAAAATCACGGTGAGTGCATGTCTCTCTCTCTAGGTGTGAAGCAAGGATGATTGTGACACAACAAAAATAAAAGACTCCTACGATACAAGACGCTCCAAGCAAAACACATAACATGTGGTGAATAAAAATATAGCCCCAAGTAACGTTACCGATGGATTGAAGACGAGAGAGGGGATGCCTTCCCAGGGCATCCCCAAGCTTAGGCTCTTACGTCATCCTTGAATATCTTGGGGTGCCTTGGGAATCCCCAAGCTTGAGCTCTTGCCACTCTTTATCTTTTTGTCCATAAGAACTTCACCCAAAATTTGAAAACTTCACAACACGAAACTTAAACAGAAACTCATGATAACATTAGTATAAGAAAGCAAACCACCATGTAGCACACTTAAATTCTACTTATTTTGATGTTTGATTACTGTATTTTCAATCTTCCATGGCTAATACCCCCCGATACTATCCATAGTTTCATCAAAATAAGCAACCAACACAACAAAAACAGAATCTGTTAACAGCAGACCAGTCTGTAGCAATTTGTATACTTCGTATACTTCTGTTACTTAAACAATTCTCAAAAATTACGACAGTCTGAAGAATTTGCATAGCAATAAGCAGCAAAAAGAATCAACTCAAAAGCTCTTACAGAAAAAACGAAAAATCTTTTTGTGAGCATAAAGTTTCTCTCTTTTCCAGCATGACCAAACGATCATCCCCAAGACTAATCGTAACGGTTTTGCTTGGCACAAACGCAAAAAGAAACACAAAAAACACAGTCATAACAGAATTATGAAAGTGTGGAAAACACAAAACAGAAAGAAAAAGGATAGATTCGTTGGGTTGCCTCCCAACAAGCGCTATTGTTTAACGCCCTTAGCTCGACAAAAGGTGATGAAATCACGTATAGTCATCTTTGGTGCTCAAACCATAAGTAGCCCTCATCATAGATTCATAAGGCAATCTTATTTTCTTTCTTGGAAAGTGCTCCATGCCCTTTTGTAAGGGAAATTGAAATCTAATATTCCCTTCCTTCATATCGATGATAGCACCAATAGTCCTTAGGAAAGGTCTACCAAGAATAATGGGACATGAAGGATTGCAATCTATGTCAAGTACAATGAAATCCACGGGTACATAGTTCTTATTTGCAACAATAAGAACATCATCGATCCTTCCCATGGGTTTCTTGACAGTAGTATCCGCAAGATGCAAATTAAGAGAACACTCTTCAATCTCATGAAAACCAAGAATATCACATAAAGATTTTGGAATCGCGGAAACACTAGCACCCAAATCACACAAAGCATTGCACTCATAGTTTTTGATCTTGATTTTGATAGTAGGTTACCACTCATCATGAAGTTTTCTAGGTATAGAGACTTCTAGTTCGAGCTTCTCTTGAAGAGATATCATCATAGCATCCACGATATGCGCGGTAAAGGCTTTGCTTTGGCTATAAGCATGTGGAGAGTTTGCAATGGATTGCATCAAAGAGATGCATTCAAACAAGGAGAAATTATCATAATTGAATTCCTTGAAATCCAAAGTGCACTACTGGAATTCCTATATTTGCCGTCCGCCAAATCTTTGCCGTCAGCCAGCAGACGGCGAAGAACCTCTTTACCATGTGTTGGCAAAAAACAGACGGTAAAGAGGAGGCTGATGGCAAAATAAATATTTGCCATCAGCCACCTCTTTGCCATCTGCTGACAGACGGCAAAGGTAGGGATGGCCGACGGCAAAGCTGTCCCACCCCACCCCTCCTCTCTCCCCAACCCACCCCGGCCCCACCCACCCCTTTGCCGTCTGCCTGACTAGCTTTGCCGTCCATGGCGGACGGCAAAGGGTATCAGCGGCAGACGACAAAGGAGAAGGACCCCCGAAAAGATAACGGCGCCGCGCGCCTATCTCTCTCCTCTCTCCCACGCACTCTCTCTCTCCCACGCGCTCTCTCTCTCTCCCACGCACGCCCTGCGCCCTACGCCCCCACCGCCGCCGCCGCCCCACCGTCGCCGTCGCCCCACCGCCGCCGCCTCCCCCGCCACCTCCCCACCGCCGCCCTGCGACCCCCCCTGCGGGCCTCCCTGCGCCCTGCACCCCCAGCGCCCCCAGCGCCGCCGCCGCCCCACCGCCGCCGCCGCCGCATCGCCGCCGCACCGCCGCCGCCTCCCCCCCCACCTCCCCACCTACACACCCCACCGCCGCCCTGCGCCCCCCCTCATGCGGCCCTCCTCCTCCTCGGTGAGTTTTTCCTTTTTTCGTTTAATTCATTAATTAGGTTAGTTAGGTTAGTTGTTAATTACCTATTGTTAGTTAGGTTAGTTAGGTTAGTTGTTAGTGGTTAGGTTAGTTAGGTTAGTTAGGTTAGTTGTTAATTACCTATTGTTAGTTGTTAGTTAGGTTAGTTGTTAGTTAGGTTAGTTGTTAGTTGTTAGTTAGGTTAGTGGTTACGTACTGGTAATTAGGTTAGTTAGGTTACTTGTTAGTTGTTAGTGGTAATTAGGTTAGTTGTTAGTGGTATTACCCCTCGAGCTAGGTTAGTTGTTAGGTTAGTTGTTAATTACCTACTGTGTGTTAGGTTAGTTGTTAGGTTTGTAGTTGACTGTGTAGAGCCCTCGGGTCGCCGCCTATGCTTGCACTAGCCACAACGTTGAGGATATTACAACAGCTCGCAATAGTAGTTGTCGCACCGACACGACATCTCGACGACACCCCTGACACCCGTCATGATGCCCCGAAACCCCGACACGACATCTCGACGACACCCCTGACACCCGACACGATGCCCCGAAACCCCGACACGACATATCGACGACACCCCTGACACCCGATACGATGCCCCGAAACCCCGACACGACGCCCCGACACGACATCTCGACGACACCCCGGCATGAAATATTTTTTTATGGAACCTGGAAAGTTTTATAAAGTAGTATAGGTAACCTGGAAAGTTTTATAGGTAACCTAGAAAGTTTTATAGGTAAGCTAGAAAGTTCTATAGGTAACCTCGACCCCCGACCCCCGACAACACTCACCCTCGACCCCCGACCCCCTACCCCGACCCCCGACGCCACTGACCCCCGACCCCCGACGCCCGACGCCACTGACCCTCGACCCCCGACCCCCGACCCCCGACCCCCGACAACACTCACCCTCGACCCCCGACCCCCTACCCCGACCCCCGACGCCACTAACCCCCAACCCCCGAGCCCCGACACCTCTTCGGCCTCTTGTTGACCAAAAAGACCCCAATCCCCGACGCCAGTGACCTTCGACCCGCGAGGACACTGACCCACATAGTTATGAGTTAGGACATATAGTTATGTTAATTATAAAAACATCTTATTTGTGTTGATCGGGTGAATTTCAATGTGCAGTTGTTCGACGACCTCCACGTGCGTTGGACGAGCTCCGCCCTTGCGTTTGTTGGTGAGCACGAATGACTTCTCCTCCTACCCCCTTAATTTGCTCTGTCCCGGTCTTCGTGCCGATGAAACTTGCTAGCTATAGGTTTCTTCAATCATGAGTATGCGTGACCAGTATGCGTCTCCCATTCGAAAGGGCGACATCTATAAATATGCATGTCTTTGCATATTTATAACCACCATCCTTTCGAATTGTCCAACATTATCCATGGACAGCCCGAGTATGTGTAGACTGGGTTTGTTTTCCCGTATGCTGTGCTCTGGATCCGATGCGGAATTTCGTCAGTGCCTCCCTGTTGTTCTCCGGATGCACATCCTCTCTGTTTATTGCGGAGACGTGTATCAGGAGAACAGCGGGGAGGTGCTGCCGAAATTTTGCGTTGGATCCGGAGCAGAGCATGGGAAAACGAACCCAGTCTACACATACTCGGGTGGGATTAGGACCTATCTTTACCTATTAGCGTGTAGGTTGCCTAGACGTAATAAAAATGGCGAACCTGATTAACCGATGAATATAGATGATGAATTATATATAAATATATTTCTTCTGTCTTTAGTAGCTATGCAAGATGAGTGATCGTGCGTGGATGTATACCGGTCACCCTAGTCAGAAAGAGATGACGAAAGAATGGTTTTTAAAAACAAAGGAATTTGTGAAAGCCGCATTCGCAAATGGCGAGGAAAGAAACTATTGCCCCTGTCCTGGATGCGACAACTATAAAAAGACGACAGAGGCTGTAATGATTAAACACCTGTAGAGGAGGGGTTTTAAGCCTAATTATACGTTGTGGACATTTCATGGTGAGTCTATACAACACACAAGAGCTGAGGTGGTCCGTCGTCGCACGGACGAGCATGGTACTGGGATCGAAGACATGGTGCAAGACTTTGATGATGCTCGGGATTCGGAAGATGAGATGGAGGAATCTGCAAAGGCCTTTTATGAAATGTTGGAGTCTTCAAAACGTCCTCTCCATGAGCACACCGAGCTGTGTCAGCTGGATGCAATTGCACAAGTAATGGCTCTGAAGGCTTAGTTCAACTTGGGAAGAGAATGCTACGACGCGATGATGACACTATTTGGACGTTTCCTACCCAAAGGCCATGTCATGCCTGCAAACCTGTACCAGTCGGACAAAATACTTCGTGTACTTAAGATGCCCTATGAGAAGATAGATGCATGTGAGAAAGGATGTGTCTTATTTAGGAAGGAGTATGCACACTTGGACTATTGTCCCAATTGCGAGTCTTGCAGGTATCTTGTGGTAGACAACGGTATGGGTGAGAAGAGGCAGACCAAAATCGCAGTTAGTGTTCTTCGGTATATGCCAATCGTACCAAGACTTCAACGTCTTTTCATGGTCGAAGAGATAGCCAGACAGATGACATGGCACAAATTGGGCAAAAGAACCGAACTAGATGCGGATGGGAATAAGATGATGGTACACACATTGGATGGGGAAGCGTGGAAACATTTCGATGGATTGCATCAGGATAAAGCGACAGATCCAAGAAATCCTCGAGTCTGCGCCGCCACGGATGGTTTTGATCCCTTCGGCATGACGGCAACCCAATACAGTTGTTGGCCTGTATTTGTCATTCCACTTAATCTCCCCCCCGGGCAGATTATGCAAGAAAGAACATATTTCTGACATTGATAATTCCAGGGCCCAATTATCCGGGGAAGAATATGAATGTGTACCTGCAACCGCTTAAGGATGAATTGGAAGAATCTTGGGAAAATGGGGTCAAGACATACGATGCCGCTAGAAAAGAAAACTTCAAAATGCATGTGTGGTACATGTACTCTATGCATGACTTGCCAGCGTATGCGCTATTCTCTGGATGGTGTGTGCATGGAAGGTTCCCATGCCCCCAATGCAAGGCAGCTCTTCAGTTTCATTGGTTGAAGGAGGGTCGGAAGTATTCTTGCTTTGACTTGCATAGACAGTTCCTGGATCCTGACCATCAGTTCAGAAAAGACAAGAAGAACTTTACCAAAGGTAAAGTTGTCAAAAACTTGGCACCACATGCGTTCACAGGCCAACAGATCCTGGATCAGTTAAACGCCCTCGAGCCTGATCCAGAGCGTCCAGGGTATTTCAAGGGGTATAATTCAAAACACGCCTGGACTCACAAGCCATGCTTCTGGGATCTGCCGTACTTCAAAGACCTCCTTCTTCCACACAATATCGACATGATGCACACTGAAAAGAATATCGGAGAGGCTATTTTTGGTACATTGTTCGACATAGATGGGAAGACAAAGGATAATATTAAGGCTAGAGTCGATCAAGAGACACTATGTCATAGACCGTTACAAAACATGCGAGAAGGCAAAGGAAAGCAGAAGTGGTCGAAGCCAAAGGCCTGGGTCAATCTTGGAAGGCCAGCTATGAGGGAAATTATCTTGTGGGTCAAAATGCACTTGATGTTCCCCGATGGGTATGCAGCGAATCTAAAGAGGGGAGCGAGTCTTGAAAAATTAAAAATCTTTGGTCTCAAGAGTCATGATTGGCACATATGGCTAGAGCGGGTAATGCCGGTGATGTTACGTGGCTTTATTCCTGAGGATGAATGGCTAGTACTGGCGGAGTTGAGCTATTTCTTCCGTGTTCTTTGTGCGAAAGAATTGTAGGAGGAGAAGGGAGGAGGAGGAGGAGGAGGAGGAGAAGGCCAAGGACCTTCTATCCTTCTCCTCCTCCTCCTTCTCCTCCTACTCCTCCTTCTTGATTTCTTCTTCTTCTCCTCCTCCTCCTATTTATTCTCCTCTTTCATATTATCCTTGGTTTAATTAACCCAACAATGACATAGTTAGCCCATTTAGCTCCAAAATACCGTAATAAGCTCAAAATGGCATAAGAACCTTGGTTAGCTCATGAATATTATATACTTAGCTTCTTTTCCTCTAAAATGACATAATTGGAATATTTAGCTCAAAAAAGACATAATTAGGTAATTTAGCTCCAACAAGAGGAGAAGAGGAGAAGAAATAGGCAAAATGAAAAGAAAGAAGAAGAAGAGATGAAGAAGAAGAGAAGAAGGAGGAGGAGGAGGAGGAGGAGGAGGAGGAGGAGGAGAAGGCCCCTGGCCTTCTCCTCCTCCTCCTCCTCCACCACCACCTCCTTCTTCTTGATTTCTTTTTCTTCTCCTCTTCCTCCTCTTTATTCTTCTTCTCCTCCTCTTTCTTCTTCTTCTTCTACCATAATAAGCTCAAAATGAAAAGAAAGAAGAAGAAGAGATGAAGAAGAAGAGAAGGAGGAGGAGAAGGGGGAGGAGGAGGAGGAGGAGGAGGAGAAGGCCAAGGACCTTCTATCCTTCTCCTCCTCCTCCTTCTCCTCCTCCTCCTCCTCCTTCTTGTTTTTCTTCTCCTTGTTCTCTTATTGCTTCTTCTCTTTCTTCTTCAATTTAGCTTATTTGTCATATATGTTGTTGTTCTTCTTCTACTTACTTTCTTATTCCCATTTTGCAGATTGGATGTACTACATGCATGGAAGCTGGCGTTGGAGTGCTTTAGTTTCCTTTTTTATTTGAGTTGATGATCAATGTGTTGGTTCTTTATATGTGTTGATGAACAATATATGTGGAACTATATGTATATATATATGGATGAAACTTTGTATATGTTGGTTTCTTTCGATATATGGATGTCCATTGATGAACAAATGACATTGGTGAACTTTATATGTATATCATATATGTGTTGTGAACTATATATCATATATGTGCTATGAATTATATATATTATTGCTGTGAAATAACATAAAATAAACAAAACAGTGACAATATGGGCTCTTTGCCGTCTGCTGGCTGATGGCAAAGGCCTTTGCCATCAGCCAGCGGACGGCAAAGGTGCCACATGGCACCCAGCTGTGCTTCCTGGGCAGTAGCAGCTGGCCATATAGGCTCTTTGCCGTCTGACTGCTGGGCTCTTTGCCGTCTGCCAGATGGGGGGGGGGGCAGACGGCAAAGAAGAGGGCACAGAGGAGGGGCAGGAGTGGAGAGAGGTGGAGGGGAGGACAAGGCAGACGACAAAGATTGACCAGCAGGCTGACGGCAAAGAGCCTCCGTTAACCCCTAACGGAGGCAACGCCTCTCGGCTGCCGTCTCAAGCTCTTTGCCGACTGCGGCTCAGGGAAGCGGACGTCAAAGAGCTTTGCCGTCCGCTTCGGTGGGGCAGACGGCAAAGAAGGTGATTTGCCGTCGTAGGCTGACGCAGAAAATTTGCCGGCCGTGACAATCTTTGCCGTCCGTGGTACTGTCTTTGCCGTCCGGGTGTTTGTCTTTGCCGTCTGTGATGGCAGACGGCAAAGAAGGTGATTCCTGTAGTGGTGGGAGTTTCATTACTACCCAAATTTTTGATTTCTTCCACTCCACTCTCCACACCTTTATCATTAAGATAGGTGGACTCCAAATCATTGGGGCGTTTTTCAAACAAAGTGGATTCATATCCAGCCCCTTCATCAATAGGTTTGGCACGCGAAAACAAAGATTCAAGAGGAGACACACCAAGCACTTTAAGATCTTCGTGATTTGCATCACTAGAACACACCCTTTTAAACCATTCATGCCTAGCGCGAATTTGGGTGGTTCTTTCTTTGCTCTCATTCATGGAGACACGCATAGATTTCAAAGTTTCATCCAAGTTGACCTTGGGAGGAGCACATCTAACTTTCAAAGCATTAATATCACAAGACATCGTATCAATGCTCTTAGCCAAATCGTCAATTTTGAGTAGTTTTTCCTCTATGGACGCATTGAAAATATTTTGAGAGTTGATGAACTCTTTGATATTATTCTCTAAATCAGAGGGTAATTTGTTGTGATTTCCATAATTGTTGTTTTAGGGATTGCCATAATTGTTAGAGGAGTTACTAGGAAAAGGCCTAGGAATATAGTTTCCTCTAAAAGCATTGTTGTTGCCAAAATTGTTCCTACCAACAAAATTAACGTCCAAACAAGCGTTTCTACTCTCAATCAAGGAAGATAGTGGCATGTCATTAGGATCTAAAGGAGCGTTTCTACTAGCAACCAAATTCATCAACTCGTCCATCTTAGCACTAAGCGAGTTAATTTCTTCTATATCGTGTACCTTTTTGCTAGCAGGTGACCTTTCAGTATGCCACTGAGAGTAGTTGGTCATGATATTGTCTAGGAGTTTTGTAGCATCTCCTAACGTGATTCCCATGAACGTTCCACCTGAGGCGGAGTCCAAGATATTGCGAGACGCGAAATTCAAACCAGCATAAAAGATTTGTATAATCATCCACAAACTCAAGCAATGAGCGGGACAATTTCTAATCATAAGCTTCATCCTCTCCCAAGATTGTGCAACGTGTTCATGATTAAGTTGCTTGAAATTCATGATATCGTTACGTAAGGAGAGGATCTTAGCCGGCGGAAAATACTTGGATATGTAAGCATCTTTGCACTTATCCCAAGAATCGATACTATTTTTAGGCAAAGAAGAAAACCAAGTTTTTGCGCGATCTCGCAACGAGAAAGGAAAAAGTTTCAAATTAATCACGTCATTATCCACATCTCTTTTCTTTTGCATATCTCAAAGCTCAATGAATTTATTGAGATGGGATGCGGCATCTTCACTAGGAAGGCTACAGAATTGCTCTTTCATAACAAGATTCAGCAAAGCTGCGTTGATTTCATACGATTCTGCACTAGTGGCGGGAGCAATCGGAGTACTAATAAAATCATTATTATTAGTGCTCGAGAAGTCGCAAAGTTTGGTGTTTTCATCCATGATGACTTCAACAAACAAACAAGCACACAAGCAAGCAAGAAAACCGGCAAAGGAAAACGGCAAAGGCAAAAGAAAACGGCAAAGGAGAAAGGCAAATGAAAACGGCAAATGTGAAGTGGGGGAGAGGAAAACGAGAGGCAACTGGCAAAAAAGTAAATGCAAGAGATGAGTTTGTGAGACCTACTTGTATAGATCTCTCCTTCCCTGGCAACGGTGCCATAAATTCTTCTTGCTACTGCGACAACAGACCTTCCCTGGTACGTCGCTAGGAGCTGCTGCAGCGGCTACGCCTTAGGGACTTCCTAGGCAAATATTCAAAGGATTCCCCCATGGCCTTGGAGCCTTGCGTTGGTGTTCCCTCAAAGCGGAAAGGGTGATGTAGCACAGCGGCGGTAAGTATTTCCCTCAGTTTTGAGAACCAAGGTATCGATCCAGTGAAGGAGTATCACAAGTGCCTGCACAAACACAAAGAGCTTGCTCCCAACGCTATGAAGGGGTTGTCAATCCCTTATAGATTGTTTGCCAAGTGAGAACTGAAAGCAACAAAGTAACAAAGCAAAGTAAAAGCGGAGGTGTAAACGATGGGTGTGAATAGACCCGGGGGCCGTAGTGTTTACTAGTAGGTTCTCTCATGAAAGCAAGTAGACGATGGGTGAACGAATTACTATCGACCAATTGATAGAACTGCGCAAAGTCGTGACGATATCTATGTCAATGATTATATCTATATGCATCACGTCCAAAACAGGTAGACCGATACTTTCTGCATCTACTACTATTACTCCACACGTCGACCGCTATCTAGCATGCATCTAGTGTATTAAGTCCAAAAGAACAGAGTAACGCCTTAAGCAAGATGACATGATGTAGATGGACAATCTCATATCTACGCCAAAGCCCACCTTGTTACCCTTGATGGCAACTACATGATGTGTGCCTTGCTGCCCCTACTGTCACTGGGAAAGGTCACCACACCGTAAGAACCCAAAACCAAGCACTTATCCCATTGCAAGAATCATAGATCTAGTTGGCCAAACAAAACCCAAGACTCAGAGAGATTTGCAAGGATATCAAATCATGCAAATTAGAAATCTGCAAAGACTCAAATATAAATCATAGATAATCTGATCACAAATCCACAATTTATCGGATCTCGACAAACACACCGCCAAAGAGGATTACATCGGATAGATCTCCATGAAGATCATGGAGAACTTTGTATTGAAGATCCAAGAGAGAGAATAAGCCATCTAGCTACTAACTACGGACCCGTAGGTCTGAAGTGAACTACTCACGAGTCATTGGAGGGGCGATGATTTGATGAAGAGGCCCTCCAACTCCAAAGTCCCCTCCGACAGGGCACCGGGAAGGGTCTCTAGATGAGATCTCACGGAAACAGGAACTTGCGGCGGCGGAACTCCCGATCTTGGTTTCTTTCTGGAGGTTTCTGAATTTATAGGACCATATGGCGGTGGAGTTGCATCAAGGGGGCCCCCGAGGGGCCCACAAGCTTGGTTGGCGCGACCTGGGGGGGGGGGGCGATAGGGCTTGTGGCGCCCTCGTGACCCCCCTCCGGTATCTTTTTCTTCCGGTATTTTTGATATTTTCCATAAAAATTTATCGCGGAAGAATTATTCCGTTTGGACTCCGTTCCAAATTCAGATATGAAAAGAGTCAAAAACACAAAAAAAAACAGGAACTGGCGCTTGGCACTGAGTTAATAAGTTAGTCCCAAAAAAAGATATAAAAGGTAAACAAAACATCCAAAGTTGACAAGATAACATCGTGAAACCATCAAAAATTATTGATACGTTTGAGACGTATCAAACCCCCAGAACCTTCTAGAATGTTCCTCATACTCCACCGAAAAATTCCCAAACTTTTCCGAAACCTTGAATATGACTTCCCATATATAAATCTTTACCTATGAAATATTTAGGAGCTCCTCGAGATGTCCCGGATACCATACGAGACTCCAAAAAACTTCCGTAATTTCCACTATTAACATCTCAACATTACGCTAGCGCTACCGAACGTTAAGCGTGCAACCGTACGGGTTCGAGAATCATGTAGACATGACTGAGACACCTCTCTTGTAATAACCAATAGAGGGACCTGGATGCCCATATTCGTTCCTACATATTCCATGAAGGTCTTCATCGGTTGAACCACAATATCAAGGATTTAGTTAATACCACATGCAATTCCCTTTGTCTAGCGATGTGTTACTTGCCCGAGACTCTATAGCCGCTATATCATACCTAGTTCAGTCCTATTACCGACAAGTCTCTTTACTCGTTCCATAACACAAGATCCCATGACTAACTCTTTAGTCACATTGCTTGCAAGCTTCTTGTGATGTTATATTACTGAGAGGTCCAAGAGATACCTCTCCATCATACGAAGTGACAAATCCCAGTCTTGATCCATGCCAACCCAACAGACACCCTTGGAGGCACCTTTAGAATATATTTATGTTCACCAAGTTACGAAGTGACATTTTATACACACAAGGCATTCCTACGGTGTCAGGGAGTTTCATGATCTCATGGTCTTAGGAACAAATACTCGACTTGAAAAAGGAAGTAGCAATAAACTAAGTGATACGATCAAATGCTATGCTTACAGTCGGGTCTTGTCCATAAAATCATTTTCCTAACGATCTGATCCCATTATCAAATGACAAGTCATGTCTATGGTTAGGAAACCTTAACCATACTTTATCAATGATCTAGTCTAGTAAAGGCTCACTAGGGACACAGTGTTGTCTATGTATCCACACATGTATGTGAGTTTCTATTCAATACAATTCTAGCATGGATAATAAATGATTATCATGAACAAGGAAATATGATAATACAAAAAAATATTATTTCCTCTAGGGAATATTTCCAACAGTCTCCCACTTGCACTATAGTCAATAATCTAGTTCATATCGCCATGTGATTCATACCCAATGAGTTCCGGGGTTTGATGTCTACTATGCAACTTTATTCTTATAGATGTTGTTGGGCCTCCAAGTGCAGAGTTTTGTAGGACAACATCAAATTTTCCTCAACTGGATGAGCTAAGGTTTATCAATCCGTGGGAGGTGTAGGATGAAGATAGTCTCTCTCAAACAACCCTACAATCAAATACAAGAAAACTCTTGTGTCCCCAACACACCCAATACAATGGCAAATCGTATAGGTGCACTGGTTCAGCAAAGAGATGGTGATACAAGGGTAGTATGGATAGTAGATATAGATTTTTGCAATCTGAAAATATAAAAACAGCAAGGTAGCAAGTGGAAAACAATGAGCAAAACGTTGTATAAATTCTTGGAAATAATGCCTAGGGTTCATACTTTCATTAGTACAATCTCTCAACAATGCTAACATAATAGAATCATATGATTATCCATCAACGTGCGACAAAGAATCACTCCAAAGTTCATAAGTAGCCGAGAACATAAGATGGCATTGGTGTAGGTAGTAGAACCTCCTCAAAGTTATTCTTTCTGATCAAGCTTTTGAGCTATTCCTACAAGTGTCACAAACAGCCCTAGAGTTCGTACTAGAATAACACCCATGATACATATCTATCAACCCTAATGTCACCTAGATACTCCAATGCCACCTCTAGTATCCGTGGGTTAACTATATGACATGCATAAGAAAATTTCAGATTCATCATGGTCAATCTAACACAAAGAATTTGAAAGAGTATCACAAGATTTCTATCGGAGAACATAGTATGAAAACGCGCAATCAACCCCTATACATAGATCCCCAAGGTCACCGGAATCTGCAAGTTGACGCCATAACATATATCAAGTGAATCAATAGAGTACCCCATTGTGACAATGGGTATCCACATGGAAGACATATCTCAAGTGTTCTCAAATCCAATATTCACTCCAGTATAACGAGAACTCAAAGGGAAAGATTCAATTCATCATAACAAGATAGCAAGGGAAGAACACCATATGATCCGAGTATATTAACAAATCCCACGATACATCAAGATTGTGCCATCTCAAGAACACGATAGAGAGTGATATACACATAGCTACTGGTACATACCCTCAGCCTCGAGGATGGACTACTCCCTCCTCATCATGGCCTTTGTTGGGATGATGAAGATGGCCACCGGAGATGATTTCCCCTCTCCGGCAAGGTATTAGAAAGGCACCATATGGGTTTTCTATCGATACAGAGAGTTGTCAGGGTGGAGCAGAGAGTGTCTCCTAATTTTCGAGATTTTCTCTATTTATATGACTTTTTGGCGTTGGAATCATGCAAAAATAGTGTTATGGGGGGCCCACAAGTCAACAGGGCCCTTTGATCGCCCCTGGGCATGCCCTGTCGACTTGCGACGAATAGCCCCCCTCCTCCAGTGGTTCTTCGCTCCAATGTTGCTCATATGTTCCAGAAAAAATCACCAAAAAGTTTTGGGCTATTATGAGAACTTACATTTTGCGCATAAAAAATAACACCATGGTAATTCTGTTGAAACCAACATCAATCCGGGCTAGTTCTAAATAAATCTTATAAAGTGCATTGAAAGCATATAGAAGTATTGTAAACATAGGAAAATATGGCATGAATACTTCGTAATTACGTTGGAGACGTATCAGGGTTTGATCATGTTTTGCTCATGAGAGAGGTTTTAGTCAGCAGGTGTGCAACAGTCAGATCCGTGTGTACTTTGAAAGTCTATATATCAGACTATAGATGCTACTACTGTGCTCCACTTGGAGCTATTCCAGATGACTTCTCCACTATACGTATCCGGTTTCTACTCAGAGTCATTTGAATTGGTGTCAGAGCTTGCATTGACGCAATGCTTTGCGATGAACTCTTTATCACGTCCATTACCGAGAAACATTTCCTTAGTTCTCTTAAGTTACCTAAGGATAATTTGACCGTTGTCCAGTTATCCACTACTGGATGACTATTGTCCCCGTTGTCAGACTCACGAAAATGCACACACCACATGCGGTACACGACATGGCATACAATATTGAGCCTATGGCTGAGGCATAGGGGACGACCTTCATCCTTTTTCTTTCTTTTTCCGTGGTCGAGCTTTGAGTCTTACTAAAGTTCACACCTTACAATACATGCAAGAACTCCTTCTTTGATTGATCCATTTTGAACTCCTTCAAAATCTTGTCAAGGTCTGTGCTTTGAGAAAGTCTTATCAAGCATCTAGATCAATCTCTATAAATCTTGATGCTCAATATGCAAGCAGCTTTACCTAGGTTTTCTTTTGAAATCTCCTTTCAAAAAACCCTTTATGTTTTCCAGAAATTCTACATCATTTGCGATCAACCATATGTGAGGGAGTCCAGGATTAAGGGGTCCTTGGGCCGCTTATCTATTCCCATGGACCAGACTCCCGGTCCGTTCGATCATCATTGGTGGTATTAAAATCAAGATGGCCTCTTCCGAAGACTTGGCGTGCAATCCAGGGCGACATAGTAATCGTCATATTCCTTTCCTGATGTAACCAACTTTGTGTAACCCTAGCATCCCTAGTATCTATATACAGTAGGGGGCATAGTTTGTAGGACAGGTTGAGCTCATTACGATTAGGGTTTTAGACCACAACAGTCAATCTCGAGGTAGATCAACTCTGTACTCTATACTACTTCATCAATACAACAAGAGCAGGACGCAGGGTTTTACCTCTATCAAGAGGGCCCGAACCTGGGTAAACATCACCTCCTTCGTCCCTTGTTATCCATCGACCCAAGATCCATAGTTTGAACACCCTACTCGAGATCAGCCAGTTTTGACACTACATTGGTGCTTTCATTGAGAGTTCCACTGAAGGATCATGAGAAGGATCGATGGCTTGCTTGGTCAGCAGCAAAAACATCAACACCGGGGATATCTTCATCCCTGACTAACCCCATGCATTTGGCAGGACTACCTATTCACACATGAACACGTCACGTGTACCCTCGGTGCCGAGGGTAATCCACCGCAGCTCACGTCGAAGGAGATCCGACCAACAACGCGATACACAAGACAGTCGGCGGATGATTTTGAAAACCCGAAGCCCCGCACGCCCGGGAGAGACCCCATCACGGAGTGTGGCGGCTATGGGCTGCCCTATGTCGATTCGCTTGCCCCTAGAGCCTCAGGATTCATAGCTCTCAAACTCGAGGAACAAGAAAAAAGGAGAGATAAAACGTAGATGAAAACGTAGTATATTGATGTTTCGACTCTGTGTTGTTTCAATCGGCCATCACCTCCAATATATATAAGAGGTGGCTGGACTTCCTATACGAGCAAAGGATTCATCTAGGCTTTCCTTACAAGAAAATTACACCAAATCACGTCCTAGAGTCCCAATTCTAGTCTAACTCGGATTCAACCTGAAACTGACCCAAACTCATGTCTTGCTCTTTGCACAGGCCACAAAATCTGCATACTATATCTGACTGAGATGATTTATATATCAAAATCAATTGGCTCGATGATATGAACAATTGTTCTATTGATAAAGTTTCCAAATAAGGCCATCTTGAATACTCCACGAGGTCATCTTCAGCTCCGAGTCGGGTTCGGCCACTCGAGTGACTGTACTGTCCGAATCTCGTATCGTTTCTGCAGGCTTTATACCATCTCAGATGATGATGACTCCAAAGCCAAAGTTAACCGCCTTGACAATACACACAAGTTTTGTGTTAAACACTTCTTCATATAAAGAAATATAGACAACCTTTTGCACCTATCTTTCAGCTTCCGATTGGATATTGACCAACGTAACTCAGATTCAAGCCTTTTTTAATCGGATATTAGGATTCTTCACTCGGCAATCTTCACTCGACCGACAATCTTCATTTGACCGACAATCTTAATTCAACATCCATCCATTCGGTCGGCAATCTTCACTCGGCTGGCAATCTTCATTTGACCGACAATCTTCACTCGGTCGGCAATCTTCACTCGACCGACAATCTTCACTCGGTCGACAATATTCATTCGACGTCCTTTCACTCGGATTCCTGACTGAAACTTCAACCTGATCTTGTTTTGTCCCTCCACATCGCACACTAACTTGGATTGAGACAAAATATACATCAAAATTGATCGGCTCAATGAGACGAAGACAATCCATGTAGAAACATTATTCATCCAAGGTCATCTTGGAGGTGTAATTCGCACTGTGCAAAAATCAGGTGTCAACACATGCTCCCCTATTTTTTGACAAAGCTTGTATGCTGAAAAATAATCTGCAGTGTATTTGTTCTAAGGACGATGTCAACACTCCATCGGCCACCTATTCTTCTCACGACGATAATCATATATCGACCATGTTCACTGAAGCTTCTTGCCACACACTCGGGTGGTATTTCTTCATATACTTGCCATTGAGAGCTCGAGGTTACATTGTCCCTTGAATTGATTCCACCAAATATGAATTTCTAGGAACTACTCTTGCAATCTTAAAAGGACCTTCGAGTTTGGAGACCACTTCCCGAATTTTCTATCTCTTGAAGCAATCGGCAGGATCACTTTTCACACGAGATCACCAACTTGAAAATGCTTCAATTTGACCTTTTTATTATAAGCTGTTGCCACTCTTAACTTCTCTCTTTCTATAGCATTTAAAGCAGCCAAACATTTATCGGCAACTTCATCAATATTGTCCATCATTAAGTTATAAAATTCCACAACTGCTAAGTCATTTTGTTTGGCTATTCGCAAAGCATTCAAATTTACCTCCACTGGCAAAACGACTTCTTGGCCATATACCAGCTCATAAGGGGTTACTTTTGTAGCACCGTGCTTTGAGATTCTATGTGCCCACAACGCTTTAGAAAGCATCTCATGCCATCTCCTTGGATTATCCTCAATCTTCTTTTTGATGAGCTTGATCAATATTTTATTGCTAGACCCAGCTTGTCCATTAGCTTGGGCCTAGTACAGAGAGGAATTGAGCAACTTTATCTTATAAGACTCGGCAAATTCTTTAACTTGATGTGACATAAAAGATGAACCTTGATCCGTAGTTAATGTTTGTGGAATGCTGAATCTATGAATAATGTTCTTGAGAGGTATTGCTTCAGACCAGTTAGTGAAGTAATCGGTTGCCACCAATACAAATTGATGCCCCTGTGAAGAAGACGGATGCATTTCTCCAATGAAATCTAAACCCCATCCTCTAAAAGGCCACGGTTTGATAATAGGATATAACATGGCAACAGGAGCCAATTGAATATCACCAAACTTTTGACAAGCTTCACATCCTTTATAATATTTGAAGCAATCATTAATCATCGTGGCCCAATAAAACCCAGCACGTCGCAACAACCACTTCATCTTGGGAGCCGACCGATGAGTTCGACAAATACCTTCATGTACCTCTCCCATAGAAATTCTAGATTGGTCTTCATCCAAGCACTTCAAAAGAATATCATCAATTGTTCGGCAATAAAGGTGATCATCCCTAATCACATATTTGAAGGCCATATGCCGAACAACCTTGTCCACCCTTTCACTCGGATGAAGCAAGTAATCAACAATGGGCTTCCTCCAATCCAGATTTTCACCCGCACTAGAATTTTTATTTGTGGCCGAAGTTGTATGTTCTAGTTCGGCCTCTCTTATATTGGCAAAGCTAAACATCGGCTTTTGCGAAATATGAAACATGCCATGGTCAACATGATAGCCGGATGCTTGTTGTGCCAAATCATTAGCTCTCCAATTGTCTTGTCAAGATATATGAGTAATCCTAAAACAATCCAAAGCATAAATTATAGCTAGACATTTATCAAAATAAATATTAAGTGATTCATCAAAACATTGGAAACCTTTCGATATTTGTTGTACTACTAATAACGAATCACCAAAAGCCTCAACATGTGTAGCACCTATAGCTAGTAACATCTCTAGGACGAATAACAATGCCTCATATTCGGCTTGATTATTGGTGAAAAAAAATTCTAAGCGACATGAGGCTTCAAAAACAACATCATGAGGAGACATATAAACAATACCAACACCTTGGCCATTGCTACAAACTCAACCATCAAAATATAATCTCCACGGTACTACCGAGATAATGTTTATATCAACATCGTGCTTGTCATTAATCTGATGCTCAACAATGAAATTAGCAACTATTTGGCTTTCATGGATTTCAAAGATACATAGGCCAAATCATATTAAATCAAAGCATAAGCCCACTTGCCAGTTCTACCACTAAGAATTGGTCTATGCAACATATACTTAATGACATCGGTTTGACAAGCTATTATGCAAGCACTCGGCACTAAGTAATGTCTCAGTTTTGTGCAAGCGAAATATAAACAAAGACTTATTTTTTCAATAAATGTGTACCTCGTCTCTGCATCCAATAAACGTCGACTCAAATATGTAATAGCATGCTCTTTTCCTTCGGTTTCTTGAGTCAATACAACACCAATAACACCTTCCTCTACTACAATGTAAAACTTAAATGACTCTCTATGCTTGGGTGCTTTTATCACCAGAGGAGTGCACAAATAATTCTTGATCGTATCAAACGCTTCTTGCTGCTTTTCCCCCAAGTAAAATTGGCATCATTCTTTAACCAAAGGATGCGAGTGAATGCATCAACTTTCCCGGATAAGTTGGCTATGAATCTTCTTAAATAGTTGACTTTGCCAAGGAATTTTTGCATATCTCTCTTGCATGTTGTAGCCTCCACTTTTTGTATAGCTTCTATCCTCTTGGGATCAATATCTACACCATTTTCATGAATGATGAAACTCAAAAACTTTCCAGCTGACACGCCGAATGCACATTTCAAAGGATTCATCTTCAATCCATAATTTTTCATTCTTTCAAAGGCTAAACACAAATCGGCTAGATGAGAGTCAAAAGCATCCGATTTGATAACAATATCATCAACATACACCTCAAGTATAACACCGAGTAAAGCTTGAAAAATTAAATTCATATCTATTTGATACGTGGCGCCAGCATTCTTTAATCCAAAGGTCATCACAGTCCACTCAAATAAACAAAGGAAGCCGGGGCAAAGGAAACCCGTTTTGGACATATTCTCTTCGGCCATAAAAATCTGGTTATACCCCGCATTACCATCAAGAAAACTAATGACCTTATGTCCAGAAGCATCATTAATAAGCATATTAGCTATGGGCATGGGATACTCATCTTTGGGTCTAGCTCTATTCAAATTTCTGAAATCAATGCACACCCTCAACTTGCCAGAGCCTTTATTCTCCACAGGTACAATGTTAGAAATCCACTCGGCATACCTACAAGGTCTTATAAAATTAGCTTTCAGCAAATGAACGATCTCATCCTTGATTCTGTCATATTTTTTTTGATTAAAATTTCTGGCTGATTGCTTGTAAGGTCTAAAAACCGGCCTTTATAAGTAACCGATGCTCCACTAGTTCTCGGTTTAAACCTGACATCTCATGATATTCCCATGCAAATCAACAAACATATTCTTTTAACAGCTCGATCAACCTAACTTTATGATCTGCTCTTAAATTTTTGTTTACAAATGTCGGCCTAGGAATTGAACCATCTCCTATATCTATCTCCTCTAATGGGTCGGCCAATGTGAAGCCTTGTCCAAGTTTATCCATATCATCTAACTCTTCTATAGACTCATACATATCGTTCTCATTGGACCGATATTTTGGAAGTCGCTTTTGTAACCACTCAGAATTAGGATCCATTTAAATTCATTATGCTTTGGAGCCGATTGCCACCAACTGGCTTTAAAGAAACTGGCACAAAACCACTCTTTGTAGCGCTGAGAAAGTCAAACTCTGATAGGTCGCGCCCTGTCAAGCAAGTAGCATTGGGATGTTGCCAATCCACCGATGCGTCGGCCAAAGCAACACAAGCCAAGTTATCTGCATGAACGACTTCCACTTCATTATCAACCCATTGGATTTGAAACTAGTGCATAGTAGATGGCACACACTCGTTTGCATGAACCCAATCGCGGCCCAGAATCACATTGTAGTTACCTTGCACTTCGGCGACAAAGAATGCAGTAGCCAAAGTTTTGCTTCCGACTGTAAGTTCCACATACATAACACCTTTGGCTTCACTTTTCTCTTTGCCTTCAAATCCATTAAGTACCATATTGGTCTTTATCAATTCTTTGTCGGGCAAGACCAACTTCATGAAGACCGAATAGGGCATAAGATTCACCACAACACCACCGTCAACAAGCATCCAAGTAAGTGGTGATCCATTAATGTGACCTCTTAGATACAACGGTTTCAAGTGTGTCACCAGTTCTTCTGGCTTCTCGAATATTGCATTTTTAGGGCCAAAATCTAGCTGAGCCACCTCCCCTTCTTCATCTAGAGCACGAAATTCAGCGGGTAAATAATACACCATATTGATATCCATACCTTCATGAACTGGTGTAAGCTCATAATATAAAATATCATCTTCCTCCTTGGGTGTGTCCATGGAATCTGAAATATGTTCAAGTGAATAGGAAGCAATAGGCGATGGAAAAAGTGTCATAACTACATCATCCTATTTTGATGATGCAAGTGTTGCTGTAATAGATGTAGAAGCCGCTGCATTTTGTATTTGTTTAGGCTTCCACACTTGTTTTGTAGGTATCATGGGCCGAGTGTCATTGAATAATTTATCCCTTTGTTTCTCGGCCTCCCGTTCTGCCATCTCTTGATTCCTCAACCTTTGTAATTTCCTCTTTTGTGTCTTTGTTAGCCCTGGAGGACACCACCTTGGCCGAGTGTATTTAGGGTCTCGTGGCTTTGCCTCGCTAGTGCTTGCTTCATGGTCATCAGCCGAGTGCTTTGGCGCAATACCAAGTATCAACTTAGTCGGATTACTATGCACAGTCGACTGCTGTATGGTGGATGTTTTGTCGCCCAAGATGAGTGAGTCAGTATTGACCTTTTCCTTGCCTTTTCCTCACTCAGCTGCTATAACACTTGGCGACTTAACATGCCATTCTTTTTTATTTTCCCGATGTAGGAAATGTTTACTCGGGCGCACCCTTTTATTTGGATAGAGTCCTCTTGGACGCATCCCCTCATTCAGATAGTGTGTACCGAGGTGCAACCTTACACTCGGATATTTTCCATTCGGTCGCATGTTCTGGTCAACCGACTGATAAGCACCAATGTTCAGTCGGCCTTTATATGAGTAATCGTGTCGATTCCAAACAGATTGCCGCTGCCCATCTGGAAATGATGCCATCCGTCCAGTCGGCTCTATATATCGACTGAACATATCAACTGATGGGGAACTTGGTCGCTTAAAGTTTGTTGATCGGTTAGAGCCTGAACCGGCGATTGATTAGCAGATTCGACTACCTCTGGCCGAATGAGTAGTTTCCTCTCCTCCATATCCATGGTGTTCATAGGAAAAGGCTGCTTATCAACTTGCATCTCAGAGAAGTTCAATCGTCCGTCAATAATGGCCGATTGTATCTGTCATCGAAAAACATTGCAATCGTTAGTAGCATGAGAGAAAGAATTATGATACTTGCAATAAGCACGCCGTTTTAGCTCTTCAAACGACGGTAAAGTATGAGAAATTCTAATAATCTTAGCTTGTAACAAAGCATCAAATATTTTATCACACTTTGCAATGTTAAAGGTAAACTTCATCCCTTCATCACCATTCTTATGAATCCATTTCAGATCATTGCAAGTAAATGGTTTGGCCTTTGATGGCCAAACAAATTCAGTAGCATAGATATCACCCTCATCATCCGAGTGATCACTATCATATTCAACCACATCCATCTTTGGACGATCAGCTTCATATCTATGCACTTCTTTAAGATCTATACTTCGGCTTTCCTGAGCCAAAGCTCTTTGCAAGACTTGGTTGATACTTAAAAAGTCATAGCCTTCTAGCTTCTCTCTTCTGTGAGTTTTCAAACCATTAAGCACAAGATCTGCCAAGTCTCTCTCGGTTATCACCAAACTATATCACCGGTTTTTTGTATATCTAAATCTCTTGACGTAATCGGAGACCGATTCATCACGCTTCTGCTTAACCGATGTAAGATGTGATAACTTAAGTTCATTGTCGCCGCTATAAAAATGATCATGAAATTTCTGTTCTAGCTGCGACCACACACAGATAGAGCCATGTGGTAAAGAACAAAACCATGAAAATACAATACCAGTTAAGGACAAAGGAAACAAACACACTTTCAATTCATTTAGTGAACCCGCTTCACCTAACTGGGCTAAGTATTGACTAACATGCTCCCATGTGGTTTTTGTGCCCTCTCCATTGAACTTATTAAAATCTGGAATTTTATATCCTGGAGGGCATTGTATTGCATCGAAGTACTCGGGATACGGTTTTTGATAAATCCGATTACTAGGTAATTCAACACCAAAGTTTTTCTGAAGCATATTAGCCATCTCCTCTCTGAAATTAGCTAGAGTATCGTCCGTAGTGGATGATGAAGTTTGCTGCAGTGGCATAGGAGGAATACGTTTGCTAGCGGCAGGTAGGAACTGTGGTATATATGCCGAACGATAATTCGGCAATGGTGTAGCAATGTTTGCACCTACAGGTAACACTTGGTTCAGTGTTGTCACCGAACTTGGTATGCTCATGATAGAACTAATGAATGCATTCACAATCTGGTTTGTTTGAGCAGGATAATAATTCATCGGCATGGTCGGTGCCGATGCAATAGGTAAAGATAGACTATGGTTTTCTGAACCACTTGGTATACAAACATTATCAGTAGATGATTGAGGCATGTTTTTTTGAGCATTAGTATTTTCCAAGAAAGATTGATAGACTAGATTGTTACCATCGGCAATACAACTCTCAATCTCAGCCCATTTCTCAAGAGAAAAGGTAGTACTCAGAGGGTGTTTAACCTTCTCGGCTTGAAGAGGAGGGAACTTTATTTCTCCAATCGGAGTGATATTGCCTTGGTGATCATTCTTAAAGTTTGCAAGGAACTCCTGCATATCCTTCTCTTCACACGCCTTCTTGTCCTCCCCATAAGCTTGACGATGATCAACCGATAGTTCATCAAGCTTGGGCTTAATGATGTTATCAGCGTTTACCTCAGATGGGTTGGGAAGATCAGACATGATGGTTGACCTTTAGTCCCCAACGGAGTCGCCAAAAAGTGTGTTGACACACGAACATGTCACGTGTACCCTTGACGCCGGGGGTGATGCACCGCAGCTCACGTTGAAAGAGATCCGACCGACAGCGGATACGCAAGAGATTCGGCGGATGCTTTTGAAAACCCGAAGCCCCACACGCCTGGGAGAGACCCCGTCAGGGAGTGCAGCGGCTATGGGCTTCCCGAGGTCGACTCGCTTACCCCTGGAGCCTTAGGATTCGCAACTCTCAAACTCGAGGAACAGCGAAGAACGAGAGATAGAAACGATGGAGAGATAAAACATAGATGAAAAAGTAGTATATTGATGTTTTGATTGTGTGTTGTTTCAATCTTCCATCACCTCCAATATATATAAGAGGCAACTGGACTTCCCGTACAAGCAAAGGATTCATAAAGGCTTTCCTTACAACAAGATTACACCAAATCACGTCCTACAGTCCCAATTCCAGTCTAACTCAGATTTAACCCGAAACTGACCCAAACTCATGTCTTGCTCTCTGCGCACGCCATAAAATCAGCATACGATCTCCGATTGAGACGATTTATATATCAAAGTCAATCGTCTCAACGAGATGAACAATTGTTCTATTCATTTATCCAAATAAGGCAATCTTGAATACTCCATGAGGTCATCTTCAGCTCCTAGTTGGATTCGACCACTCGGCTGACTGTATTGTCCGAATCTCATATCGTTTCTGCAGGATGTATACCATCTCTGATGATGAAGACTCCAAAAGCATAGTTAACCGCCTTGACGATACACACAACTTTCATGTTAAACACTTTTCCATATAAAGATATATATACAAATTTTTGCACCTATCTTTCAACTTCTGATTGGATATTGGCCAACGTCACTCGGATTCAAGCCTTTTCAATCGAATATTAGGATTCTTCATTCGACAATCTTCACTCGACCGACAATCTTCACTTGACCAACAATCTTCATTCGATGTCCTTTTACTCAGTTGGCAATCTTCACTCGGCCCACAATCTTCACTCGACCGGCAATCTTCACTCGGTCGGTAATCTTCACTCGACCGACAATCTTCACTCGGTCGGCAATCTTCATTCGACGTCCTTTTACTCGGATTCCTGACTGAAACTTCAGCCTGATCTTATCCCTCCACATTGCACACTAACTTGGATTGAGACAAAACATACATCAAAATCGATTGGCTCGATGAGACGAAGATAATCCATGTAGAAACATTATTCATCCGAGGTCATCTTGGAGGTGTAATTCGCGCGTCAAGGCAGTTCATCACCAGATCAATGGTGATACGACATGGATGTCGACTAGAGGGGGGGGGGTGAATATGAGCTTTAAAATAATTACGGTTTAGGCTTGAACAAATGCAGAATAAGACTAACGTTTAATTTGTCAAGCACAAAACCTAAAAGAAAGCACATATGCTCCCTTGATGGTTTTGATAATTGATGACAACATACAATGTCTCTTGGACTAACACTTTTACCTAGTATATTTCACGTATAGTCCACAGAGAGCCTTGGCTCTAGGTTTGTTAGGAGAAGCCCCTTGATGCAAGGAATGAATAGGATTGGCTCAAACTTTAAGCAAGAAGTCTCTACATTTTATATTTCTGAGAAATCACTTTAAGCCCATACAAAAGCCAATACTAGGAAAAGAGGATGAGGTATTATGATGAATTGTTTGCTCAAGTGCTTAGAGGTAGCCACCAAAAATACTCAGCAATTCTCCCACAAAATATCTCTGTCCAAACCCATATCAGCAAAATCGGTGCCACCAACAATTTCCATTCGGCCCTACCGATTTTATACTTGACAGATCCTATGCCAAACCCTATCATCTTAGTACCACCAATATTCCAATCAGTGCCACCGAAATTCAGTGACCAACTTTTTGTTGAGAAGATTTCAAGAATCGGAATTTCCGAGTTTGAAATCAGTCTCACCAAGATTTGCAAACTCGTCTAGGTCATAGTATGGGTACCACCGAGATTCATATATCGGTCTCACCGAGAATTCAAAAGTTTCCACATTTAGTGCAACTCAGTACCACCGAGATTTTTTTTGAAGGAAAACTGTAAGGGAAACCCCCCATAGTGAGTTTTTTTGGAATAATAAGAAACCAAATTCACGCCCGTGGGGACTTGAACTTGGGTGGCTGGGTTGTACATCCACTCTACTAGCCAAGTGAGCTAGGCTCACTTCCTACCAAGATTATTTTCGGTGTCACCGACTTGGGCAATAATTTTGCAACGGTTGGATTTTGGGGGATCCTATATATACCATTCCAGCTACTTCTCATTCACACAGAACACAGTTACACTTGCCAGATCTATTTTTATGAGAGATAGCCACCTACTCATGTGTTGAGATCTAGAGATTCCATTCCAACCATTTGAACCTTGATTTCTAGCCCCCCAAGTTGCTTTCCACAAGATCAATCTCTCCTGCCAATGCCAAATCTGTGAGAGAGTGATTGTGTGTTGAGGAGACTATCTTTAGAAGCACAAGAGCAAGGAGTTCATCGTTCTACCGCATCTATTACCTTTTGGAGGGTGGTGTCTCCTAGATTGGTTAGGTGTCTCTTGGGAGCCTCCTACTTCGTGTTGTGGAGTTGAACCAATATGTTTGTATGGGCAAGGAGATCGCCTACTTCGTGAAGATCTACCATGAGTGAGGCTAGTCCTGTGTGGATGAAAGCCGTGGTGGAATAGAAAATGTCGCTTCTTTGTGGACCCCTTGTGGGTGGAGCCCTCAGTGGAGTCTCGCACCCGTTACCCTTTGTGGGTTGAAGTCTCCACTAACATGGACGTACGATAGTGCCACCTATCGAAACTGAGGGATTTCCGGATTAAGGGGTCCTTGGGCAGTCAGGTTGTCCCTTATGGGCCGATCATATGGGCCGCATCATTGAAGACCAGATTATCTCACGACTACGTAGTCCAGATGGAAAGCTCCGAAGACTATGCATGCACTCCAAGGCAGGAGGACTAGTTTGGCCAATCTACCCTGATCTATGTTGGTAACATGTTACCCTAGGGGCCATGGTGTATATATAAACCAGGGGCCCTTATGCGTAGAGGCAGGTTATCTCATCTAGGGTTTAGCTCGTACGATCTCGAGGTAGATCAACTATGTAACCATCATTCTCCATCAAATAATCAAGCATGACGTAGGATTTTACCTCCTGAAGAGGTCCCGAACCTGGGTAAACATTGTCTCCCCTCTTTCCTGCAACCCATCGATCTAAGCTCATGCCGGTTTGATGCCGACATTGGTGCTTTCATTGAGAGTTCTGCCGTTGGATCACCAAAAGGATCGATGGCCCGCTTGATCATCAATGATCGAATCCGCGACAAGGGCATCTTCGCCACCACACACGTCTTCGTGATCGGCGGCTTCACGCCGAGCACGGACCTAACCGGCCATCCTGGCTAGATCCATGGTTTTGTCCTCGGCCGCCGGATAAGGTTCGGAGAATTCGATGTCTCCGCCAATTTACAAGGCAACTTGTCCCCCTCTAACTTCACAACCTCGACCAATGATGTACAAAATCCCGAAGCCTTGTCTCTGGGTCCCCTGCCTGACCATGGTCTTGGTCCTCTCTTCCTGAGAGAGGAGGCTTCGAGCTCGGAACCGACCATAGTTTCCAGACAGCAGGAGACGGCTACTACCGAATTGGCTTCCTCTCCAGAAGTCGCGGAGATTAACTCCAAAAACATACAAAGGATTGGTCAGATGAGCCTCTCCATGTTAAACGACACGCTCGACCAGATCCAATCACTTCAAATCTCGCTTAACCGAAGTCCGACTTTTTCAAAGGTCGGCTCCGAGGTGGATTATGGGGACTTTTATGACCTACCCACCACCCTCCTGATTGCCACCGTCGAAGATCTAACAGACGCATTGGGCTACGCCTTTGAAGAGCTCGAGGATATGGACAATGATGCCTACTACCCCACCCCCATGAACACCACGAAGTGGACCACAACATCTACCTATGATGTCTACATGGTAGACACGCCTCGCGATACAGATAATGTCACACCCGAGCAAAACAGCGATAAGCCCACAGAAGATATGACAAAACACCGAAAGTTGCGTAAGCGCTCCAAGGCAAACAAGGGAAGGGGATTCACGCAAGCCACATGGGAAAACATGACCCCTGGGGGCCACGACAACCCCGACGCTCTCGAGAAGCAACCAGAGGAACCGGCCAATCACGATCCCGACGGTCGCAACAATTTGGACTATGAAGATGATTACCTCCCTCCCGTCGATGACCTCAACGGTCTCGAAGCCGAAGAGTTCGTAATTCCCGAAGACTCTAAAGGCCAGGAGTAATTTTGATAGCGGCTTATAGCCACTACCCAAAGCTTACAAGTAAAGCAACAACAGCTCCAGGACGAACAAGATACCATCAATAACAGGTGGACCAAAATCCTAGCGGCCGAAGAAGGATATTGGCCGGACCTGAAGAAAACATAACCGCACCGACGACTGCTCCCATAGTTCGACAATGAGGCCCTAGAACACGTGTCCCCTTGGTGTACCGACTACGGCCATCCTGATCGCCCACCCAGAGGGCGCGACAAAACGACTCGAGAGAACGTGTATAGACCCAAACCTCGCGCTGAAAAGGTAAAGAGCATATGCACCAACGGGACACACCCGATCCACAATATGTCAAGTCGGGTCACAGCAGGTTCATCTACGGATCCACGAGGTACTCCCCCACTCGATGGGATGACGAACCACCTCAGGTCACTTAGAAGAGGAGAGGCTGGGAAACGTATCGAGCCTAACCTGGAGCCGACCTACGACACAAGATAGCCCAGATGAGAGGCTCTGCTCACCCATTATGTTTCACGGATGAGGTCACGCAACACTAGTTTCCGGAAGGGTTTAAAATCGTAAACATCAAACAATATGACGGGAAAAAAGATTCCACCATGTGGATAGAGGATTTCCTTCTCCACATCACATGGTCACAGTAGATGATCTCCACGCCATAAAACATTTACCGCTAAAACTCAAAGGACCGGCACGACATTGGCTAAACAGCCTACCTGAAGATTCCATTGGATGCTAGGAAGACCTCGAGGAGGCTTTCCTATCCAATTTTTAGGGAACATATGTTCATCCACCGGATTCATCTCATCTTAGCAACATCGTCCAGAAGACGGGGGAATCAACTAGAGAATTCTAGAACCGGTTCCTCACCAAGAAGAATCAAATCGTCGAGTGTCCGGATGCCGAAGCAATAGCTTCTTTTTGGCACAACATCCAGGATGAATGGCTGGCCTCACAGCTCAGCTAGGATAGACCAAGAACTATGTCCGCCCTTACCTCCCTCATGAACCGCTTTTGCGCTCGGGGGGATAATTGGCTAGCTCGGCGCAGCCATAACACGGACGACCCCGTAACATTTGAAGTTCGGGGCGGAAATGGCTAGCCAAGGAAAAACAAGAACAAACGCCGCTACCATGATGGCGATACCGATGATACATCAGTCTATGCTGGATTCCATAGTACAAAACCTGGACAACGGAAGAAACACTTCAAAAGGAACATGGATGGACCAACTCGAGGAAAAAAAATCATGGAATGACCCTGCCAGATTCATGGCACCCAAGACAAGGCTGCCATCCACGCCAACCATTATTGTTGGGTGTTAAAACAGGCAGACAATCTTGCCACCGATGAGAAAAAAGGGGCCCACGAAGTGAAGACGACAAGGAGCCCTGTGGCCTAAACAATGGAGGCCAAAAGCAGTTCCCTCGTGAGGTCAAGACCGTGAACATGATCTATCCCACCCATATACCCGAAAAGCAGAGGAAACGGGCACTGCGGGAGGTATACGCCATAGATCCCGTAACACTTAAATACAACATGTGGTTGGCTTGTCCGATCACCTTCGACCATAGGGATCATCTGACTATTATTTGTCATGGAGGGTCGGCCGCCATAGTCCTCGACTCCATTGTCGATGGTTTCCACCTCACTCGTGTCCTCATGGACGGAGGAAGTATCCTTAATCTGATATATTTGGATATGGTGAAAAAGATGGGCATAGACCCATCACGCATCAAGCCAAGCCGCACTACCTTTAAAGAAGTGTTTCGAGGCATGGAAGCCCGCTGCTCGGGCATGATAACACTGGAAGTCGTGTTCGGTTCTCCCGACAACTTCTGTACCGAGGACTTCATCTTCGACATCACCCCTTCATAGTTGGTACCATGCACTGCTCAGCTGCACATCTTTCGCCCGGTTTAACACCGAACCCCACTATGCCTACATTAAGACCAAAATGCCCGGACCCAAGGGAGTCATCACGGTAAACGGAAACACAAAGTGTTCTCTGGACCGAGGAGCACATGGCCGCACTAGCAGCTGAATGTCAACACGAGAGCGACACTTCAGGCCATAGGCCGACAACAAAGGCGAGGAGGGGAGGCAAACAGGCTCGAGCTCAATCAGACCAGTCGGATACTTCTACGACCGAGAGCACATAGGGATACGGCTCCCACGGCGCGGCCCGAACACCATCAAGGTATGTCCCTCGATAACACAATTTCATCCTTAAAACTCCATGGGCAGTCATGGGAGCAACCCACTAGGGACTATGTGATTGGGTCAACCAAACTATGGTCCAACACACTCCTATGACATAAAGACATGGCATTATGAAGAGCCCAAGCGTCAAGCTTCTCCGTTCTTCAACAACTTATCTAGGTCGTATACTCAATGTCCGCTTGCTGATAGGAACTTCCTGTAAAGGACAGAACCCCCACCCCTAGCAGGGGCAATAGATATAGTGCGACCGAAAATAGGACGGACGTCCAGTCACCCTTGTAAGGCCGCTTGAAAATTTGCTTCGAAATATTTGTATTGATAGTTACTTGTAACAACTGCCTTTGTGCTCCGAGTTATAAAAATTCATCTCACACGTTATTTTGAGTACTTCATTATACATACACTTTATACTTATCGGTGCTGACATGTAAAAACTATTTTTTGCACACGCTAAAGTGCTATCGATCACAGCCCGGGGGCTTGGATGGTAACACCACCCTGATCACTACACCATCACTGCTCCTTCTCCTAAGTGTTCGATTTCTCAGGATTTTGCCTTATATGCATCGGTGTCGAATTATGTCTTGGTTCTATAGTTGGATTGCCCCGCTCCTGTGCTTACCCCCTTAAGTTGCGCTAGTTAGGCTAAAGGGGTAAAGGGAAACCACTGCGATTGTATTGCCAGCCAGCCTGGTTTGAAATACCTCACCGGAGAAAGCCAAAAACTGACCGTCATAATATGTGAGAACTGGTCCGCAATCTGAGCTCATTTACAAAGTTGATAGAGGCTAATCCGTGTCACACGGATGGGTTTGCACCTATTCAAACCTCCCGGTAATTATTTCAATTTTTGGTTTTTCCGATTACCTCAAAAGGTCGGGGGCTTGTAACTAGCCCCCGAAAAAGTTCCTAAGGCTAAACGAAAGCGATAAAGCCACATAGTCCGATCGCCTTTTTCCCTCATGCACTACCGCCCTCGGGCACCGATACATCAGCTAAGGTTATAGTGCGGACGTTGAAATACCCCAAGTAGTCTCTACATGGGGGCTGAAGCCGACGAGTGGTAACTTTCAGATTAAAATGCCCAAAATAGGAATCAAAATAACACAAAGTGTACTCTACTTTGGGCATGCATCTTATCATATAGATTGTTCTAAAATACACTAACAAATATTCATTCTAACATTACATCTTTTGAGCACTGGGACTCGATCAACCGAGCACCTTCCATAGCGGAGAAGAAATACAGCTCGGGGCACCTATGCTTCTTTCCGACGGATCAGTGGCCATCTTAAGGGGCTTTACCCTTAGCAAGTGCACAATCATCCATGCAAAGGCCATCCGAGCTCCTTCCATACAAGCAGAGCGCTGCAAGACTTCAATCCAGGGCGCGACCTCGACCAACTTCTGCACTAATGCGAAGTACCTACTCGGCAAGGGCTCGGCAGGCCATAGCCGAACACAGAGATCCTTCATGGCCGGCTCTTCCATACTCTGCAGTTCCATCAACTGCTTCATTTGATAGCTCAGACTGGGTTGAGCTCGGGAGTTTCAAACTGAGCCCAAAATAGCCATTGGTTGGCATCCCCTTCGTGGGTCGCAAAATGCTTGGCCACATCCACCGCACTCTATAGGAGGTTCGTGAAGGCGGGTGCGAAATGCCATATCTGTGTAAGAAAGGCATACTTGTTTCCACCAAAGGCACATTGTAGTAAGTACGGCTTACGGGTTGCCATAAGCTTGGCTTGGCGCACTTCTTCTTCATAGAATCTCCCCTCCACCCATTCTGATTGAAGCTCTGCACACATTTTGGTGTGACCGGCCACATACTCTTGAGCTTTGTGCTCCAAGGCCTCACATTTCGAGCTTGCATCTTGCAGCTCCTGCTGGACCACTGTCACACTAGTCTCATGTTTGCTACTGATGACCTTGAGGGCGTCCATCTCGGCAGCCGCTTGTTTGGCTGCCACCTTGTGTGTAGTAGCCTCTCGTTTGGATTTCTCCACCTTGGCCCTGAGCTTCTCAAGCTCTTGGTCTTGGGATGCTAACAAAGTTAAAATATAAAGAGTCAGCTGATACGACCAGGATGCGCCTTACAATTGCTCAAGGACGGTATGAATCTCTTGACCTAGCTCACCCTGTGAAAGCACATTTGCTCCGTAAGGTGGTTTTGATAATTAATCACAACATATGCATCATTGGACTAATGATTCTATCCAATTATATTTCAGAAAAGTTCAAAAGATGCATTGGCTAAAGGTTTATGTGGAGATGCCCCTTGATGCAAGAAAGGAATAAGATTGGCTCAAGCTTCAAGCAAGAGGACTCTTCATTTTATATTTGTGAGAAATCACTTTTAAGTCCATAGGAAAGACAATACTATTAATAGGGTGCGAGGTATTGAAATGAACTGGTTGCTCAAGTGTTCAGAGATAGCCACCAAAAATACACTGTCATCTTCCCACATAACACTTCAGTCCTAAGCCTAATATCCAAGATCGGTGCCACCATGTTTTCAGATTCGGCCCTACTGATTTTCAACCCACACAGAATCCTAGCAAAACCTACCATTTCAGTACAACCGATTGTGCATCACAGGTGACCAACTTTCTGTTCCCTCGATACACAAAATAGGAATTTGCAAGTTTGGGTATGGGTGTCACCGAGTTGGAGCATCTGACCATTAGCCACCTTTTTGGTTCGACTGTGTTGTGTATATCGGTTTCACCGAGATTCAAAAGTTGCTCCTTTTGTGCAAGTCGGTACCACCGATTTACGACTTCCATGTCCCCGAGTTGGTCACTTTAGGTGTAACAGTTGGATTTTGGGTGCTGCCAATATATAGCCCTCCACCAACCTCTCATCCACAGAGGAAGAACTTAGAACACACACTTCATTGCCAGAACCATTTTTCTGAGAGTGAGCCACCTACTCATGTATTGAGAACAAGATATTCCAATCCATCCATTTTAAACTTGATCTCTAGCCTCCTCAAGTTGCTTTCCACCAAATCGATCTCTCCTACCCATGCCTATTCTGTGAGAGAGTGATCGAGTGTTGAGAAGACTATCTTTAGAAGCACAAGAGCAAGGAGTGTAGTGTTCTACCACATCTATTACCTTTTGGAGGGTGGTTCCTCCTAGATTGGTTAGGTGTCACTTGGGAGCCTCCTACTTCGTGCTGTGGAGTTGAACCAAGATGTTTGTAAGGGCAAGGAGATCGCCTACTTCGTGAAGATCTACTGTGAGTAAGGCTAGTCCTTCGTGGATGGAAGACGTGGTGGAATAGACAAGGCCGCTTCTTTGTGGACCCCTTGTGGGTGGAGCCCTCCATGGACTCACACAACCATTACCCTCCATGTGTTAAAGTCTCCACTAACATTGTTGTAAGATAGCGCCACCTATCGGAACCTTGCCAAATATCACCATGTCGACCTCTTGCATTTGATCTTCCTACCTTACTTCGTTTACTTTACACTTGCATGTTTTACATTCTGCTTCTATACTCTTAGATATGCATGTGTATGGAGTACTTAACTTGCCATAATTGCTAAAACTTGCCGACAACTCAAATTGGGAAAAGTCTAAGTTTTTATTGGTCAAGTAGTCTAATCACACCCCTCTAGACATACTTTCGATCCTACAATTGATATCAGAGCCTTGGTCTCCATTGCATTGGTTTCACAACCTAGGAGAGTATGGCGTCTAGTGAGGGAATTTATCACCGTAGAGGTCCATACTTCGATGGAACTAATTTTGCTAGTTGGAAGCATAAGATGAAAATGCAAATTCTTGGTTAAAATCCTTCCGTATGGGCTGTTATTCATGTTGTTGTGCAAGGTGACTTCTTCAGAGAAGGGCGTGAACCAGATCGTGATGTGACAGCGGAAGAACTGAAGATGTTCCAATTCAATGCACAAGCCTCCGACATCATCTTCAACTGCCTATGCCCCGAAAAATTCAACAAAATCAGCCGCCATGAGAATGCAAAAGAAATTTGGGATACTTTGGTTGATATGCACGAAGGTGATGATTCTGTTAGAGAATCTAAGTTGGGTGTGTTTCAAAGTCAACTTGACAAGTTGAAGATGAAGGATGGTGAAGGAGTCGCTGAAATGTACTCTAGGATAGCTCTCATCACAAATGAGATTACCGGCTTAGGAAGTGAAGAGATTACCGACAAATTCATCATCAAGAAGATACTTAGAACTCTAGATGTAAAGTATGACACCGTGTGCACATTAATCCAAATGATGCCAAACTACAAAGATCTCAAGCCAACAGAAGTCATTGGTAGCATTGTTGCTCATGAGATGTCACTCAAGAACAAATATGAGTTGCACAACAAGTCAAGCGGTGATTACAAAGCTTCAAGTGATGCTCCCGCTACTTCAAAGGACAACCTTGTTACCAATGAAGAGATAAGCCTCATCGTCAGAAAATTCAACAAGTTCTACAAGAGTAGAGGCAAAGAGAGAAGCTCAAGCTCAAGACATGACGAGAAGCGTTCGTCCAGTCATGACTGAAACTGGTACAACTGTGGGAAGCCCGGACACTACTCCAATGAGTGCTCGACTCCCTACTAACGAAGAGAAGAGTCACATCAGAGATGAAGCTCAAGAGATGAGTCACCTCGTAGAGAGAGAAGGAGTAGAGAAGATTGCTATGAAAGAATACACTCAATGAGAGGCAAGGAATCAGAGAAGAAAGACAAATACACCAAGAGTAGCTCTAGAAGAAGACATCAAGCTCATGTTGGTGAATGGGTTTCTGGCTCCAAGTGTGACAACCAATCGTAGAGAAGCTACCACTCCGACTCCGACTATAGTCAAGATGAAGGTGTTGCCGGCATTGCACTCGTTTCCTCCAACTCCTACGACTTATTTGATTCACCATATGAGGGGTTCAAAAACTGCTTCATGGCTAAAGGCCCCAAGGAATCACACCCCGAATATCTTCATTTCGATAGTGATGAGGATGACTTGTTAGGAGAAGATGACTTGCTTCTTGATAAGACTAGTGATAATGCTGAAATTGAACTAGCTATTTTTCATGCTAGTCAAGAGAAATTGAATGACGATGATAATAAAGAGATTGAAAGACTAACTAAAGAATTGAACACTCTTAAATTAGCTCATGAAACTACTCTACAAGATCATAGAGAGATTGCAAGAACTCATGAGAAGCTACGCTTCGAGAAGCTCAACTTGGTGCAAGAGCATGAGTTCCTAAAAGCAATCAATGATGATCTTCGAAAGAAGAGTTCTTCTTATCTAGCCAAACGACTACTCTTGTCTACTTTTGTTCCACAAGTTAAATCTAAGAACACTAGTAACAAAGGCAAGAAATTTTCTTCATCTAGTAACAACAATGCTAAAGTTAAATCTAATGATGTTGTTGCTAGTAGATCTCTTGATTCCACTAATGATTCTCTTAGCCAAGTTACACTTGAGCAAGAAAACGATTTATTGAAAGGGATTATAGAGATAGGTGTCTTCAAGAGTCTTGCCGAAAGTAAGCTATTTGAGGAAATTGTGCGCAAGCAAGGAGGACATCGGAAGAAACAAGGTGTTTGCTACTTCAACATCAATGAAGATATTTGAGAAGAAGGTCCATATACCATTCCCAAGTTTGTTCATAAAGAGGAGAAGTATGATCCTACTCCTCCCAAGGGAACAAGCTCACAAGATAGCCTTCTACCGCAAGAACACAAGGGCAAGGGAAAGTTTCAAGAGGACATTGACTCATTTAAAGAGGAGCCCCATGCCAAGGTTGAGTGGGTTCCCAAGGACACTACTAGCACTACCTATTCTACTTCTACCACAACTCCAAGGATTCCCATCAATTTTATGTGGATCCTCAAGAGGAAGAATTAGAAAGTGACGGGGAATGTTGATTGGGAAACAAAATTTTTCCTACGCACACGCAGTACCTATCCATGGTGATGATCATCTACGAGAGGGGAGAGTGCATCTATGTACCCTTGTAGACCGCTAAGCGGAAGCGTATATAACACGATTGATGTAGTGGAACATCTTCATGATCCAAATCGCATCCCGTCCCGTGATCTCTTCATGATCTGTCCCGCGATCCCATCACGATCCATCCCGATCTAGTGCCGAACGGACGGCATCTCTGTGTTCAACACACGTACAACTCGATGATGATCACCACCTTCTTGATCCAGCAAGAGGGGCGAAGAGGTAGATGAGTTCTCCATCACGACGGCGTGGTGGTGAAGAAATCTAGCATGGCTTCGCCAAGTTCCGCGGAACTAATCTAGAGTGAGCGAGGGCAGTCGCAGCTTATTAGGGTTAGGGCTGCCTCTAATTCCTCTAGTTTCTATAGGAGGGAGGGAGGGGAGGAGGCAGCCACCAAAACCCCTAAGGCCTTGTTCGGTTGACGGGGTTGTGAAGGGGTTTTGACAGAGATTGAGGTGGATTTAATCCCCAACAAGTCAAAATCCCTCAAAATACCCTCCAATCCTCTTGACAGAGGGTGTAACTGAACAAAGCCTAAGGGTTCGGCCGAAGTGGAGAGGAGGTGGAGGACTCCACCTCCAATCCTACTACTAGTAGGATTCGATCTTGTCTCCTCCTTCCCTTTTCCCCTTTTTTCCATTCTTTTGCTCCTTGGCCGAAATAGCCTTATTTTCCTGGCCGCACCAGACCACTAAGGGTTGGTGCACCACCTTTAGGCCTATTAGGTTCTCTCCTGGGTGGGTGGCCCCTCCCGGTAAAACCCCGAAACCCATTCGTCACTCCCGGTACTATACCGACAATGCCCGAAAACTTTCCGAAAGACAAATGCAACTTTACTATATATCAATATTTACCTCCGCACCACTCCGGAGCTCGTCGTGATGTACGGAATCTCATCCTGGACTCTGAACAACTTTTGGTTACCAAAAACACATAACTCAATAATACCGAAACGTCACCGAACCTTAAGTGTGCAGACCCTGCGGGTTCGAGAACTATGTAGACATGACCTCAGACACTCTCCGGTCAATAACCAATAGCGGGATTTGGATGCCCATATTGGATCCTACATATTCTACGAAGATCTTTATTGATTGAAACTCTATATCAGGATGGAGTTAATCCCTACGTGGTTCCCTTTGTCCTTGGTATGTTACTTGCCCGAGATTCGATCGTCGGTATCTCCATACCTAGTTCAATCTCGTTACCGCCAAGTCTGTTTACTCATTTTTTAATACAAGATCCCATGAGTAACTCCTTAGTCACATTTCTTGCAAGGATTATTGTGATGTTCTATTACCGAGTGGCCCTTGAGATACCTCTTCGTCACACGGAGTGACAAATCCCAGTCTTGATTCACACCAACCCAACAGACACCTCCGGAGATACTTGTAGAGCACCTTTATAGTCACCCAGTTACGTTGCGACGTTTGATACACACAAGATATTCCTTCGGTGTCGTGTAGTTGCATGATCTCATGGTCATAGGAACAGATACATTGACATGCACAAAACAATAGCAATAAACTGACACGATCATATGCTACGTTCACAGTTTGGGTCTTGTCCGTCACGTAATTCTCCTAATGATGTGATCAAGTTATCAAGTGACAACACTTGTCTGTGGCCAGGAAACTTTGACCATCTCTGAGCAACGAGCTAGTCAACTAGAGGTTCACTAGGGATTGTGTGTTGTCTATGTATCCACACATGTATTTGAGTCTCCAATCAATACAATTCTAGCATGGATAATAAACGATTATCATGAACAAGGAAATATAATAATAACCAATTTATTGTTGCCTCTAGGGCATATTTCCAATAGTCTCTCACTTGCGCTAGAGTCAATAATCTAGTTCACATCATTATTTGATTGTAATGAATCTAACACCCATACAGTTCTAGGCTTCGATCATGTCTTTCTTGCGAGAGAGGTTTTTAGTCAATGGGTCTGAACCTTTCAGATCCATGTGTGCTTTACAAATCTCTATGTCATCCTATAGATGCTGCTACCATGCGCCATTTTGAACTATTCCAAATGACTACTCTACTATACGAATTCAGTTTACTACTCAGAGTCATACGAATTAGTGTCAAAGCTTGCATCGACGTAACCCTTTACAACGAACTCTTGTATCACCTACAAAATCAAGAAAAATTCCTTAGTCCACTAGTTACTAAGGATATCTTTGACCCTTATCCACTAATACATTCCCGGATCACCTTTTGTACCCCTTAACAGACTCATGGAAAGGCACACATCACGTGCGGTACACAACATGGCATACTATAGAGCCTATGACTAAGGGATAGGGGATGACCTTTGTCCTTTCTCTTTATTCTGCCGTGGTTGGGCTTTGAGTCCTACTCAAATTTCAAACCTTTACAACACAGCGAAGAACTCCTTCTTTCATTGACCTATTTTGAACTACTTCAAAATCTTGTCACGGTATGTATTCATTTGAAAGTTCTATTAAGCGTTTTGATCTATCTCTATAGATCTTGACACTCAATGTTGAAGTAGCTCAATTCAGGTTTCCCTTTGAAAAACACTTTTCAAACAACCCTATATGCTCTCGAGAAATTCTACATCATTTCCGATCAAAAATATGTCAATCACATATACTAATCAGAATTTCTATAGTGCTCCCACTCACTTCTTTGGAAAGAAAAGTTTCTCATAAACCTTGTATAAACCCAAAAGCTTTGATCATCTTGTCAAAGCATATATTCCAAGACCGAGATGCTTGCTCCGGTCCATAGAAGGATCGCTGGAGCTGGCATACTTGTTAGCATCTTTAGGATCGACAAAACTTTATGGTTGTATCACATACAAGCTTTCCTCAAGGAAACCGTCGAGGAAACAATGTTTTGGCATCCTATCTGCAAGATTTCATAAGTAATGCAGCAACTGTTAACATAATTCCAACAGACTTTTAATATCGCTAGGAGTGAGGAATTCTCATCGTAGTCAACTCTTTGAACCTATCGAAAACATCTTTGTGACAAGTCGAGCTTTCTTAATGGTGACTTTTCACCAGCATCGCCCGTCTTCTGTTTAAAGATCCATCTGTACTTAACAGTCCTACGACCATCAAGTAGTTCTTCCAAAGTCCACACCTTGTTTTCATACATGGATCCTCTCTCGGATTTCATGGCCTCCAGCCATTTGTCGGAATCCGGGCCCACCATCACTTCTCCATAGCTCGTAGGTTCATTGTTGTCCAACAACATGACCTCCAAGACAGGGTTATTGTACAACTCCGGAGCAGTACGTGACCTTGTCGACCTATGAGGTTTGTAGTAACTTGATCCGAAGCTTCATGGTCACTATCATCAGCTTGCACTTCAATTGGTGTAGGCGCCATATCAAGAACTTCCCGCACCCTGCTACACACTGGTTGAAGTGACTGTTCAATAACCTCATCAAGTTTCGACCATCCTCCCACTCAATTCTTTCGAGAGAAACTTTTTCTCGAGAAAGGTCCATTTCTGGAAACAAACACTTTGCTTTCGGATATGATATAGGAGGTATTCCCAATTGTTTTGGGTATCCTATGAAGATGCATTTATTCGCTTTGGGTTCGAGCTTATTAGGCTGAAACTTTTTTACATAAGTGTCGCAGACCCAAACCTTTAAAGAAAGGACAACTTAGGTTTCTCAAAACAATAGTTCATACAGTTTCATCTCAACAAAATTACGTGGTGCCCTATTTAAAGTGAATGTGGTTGTGTCTAATGCCTTACCCAAAAATGATAGTGGTAATTCGATAAGAGACATCATAATATGCACCATATCCAATAGGGCGTGGCTATGACGTTTGGACACACCATCACACCATGGTGTTCCAGGTGGCATTAGTGGTGAAAAACTTTCCACATTGTCTTAAATGTGTACCCAACTCGCAACTAAGATATTCATCTCTATGATCATATTGTAGACATTTTATCCTCTTGTCACGATGATCTTCAACTTCACTCTAAAATTACTTGAACCTTTCAGTAATTCAGACTTGTGTTTCATCAAGTAAATATACCAGTATCTACTCAAATCATCTATGAAGTAAGAACATAACGATATCCAGTGCGTGCCTCAACACTCATTGGACTGCATACATCAAAATGTATTACTTCCAACAAGTTACTTTCTTGTTCCATCTAACTAGAAAACGAGGCCTTCCATCATCTTGCTCATGTGGCATGATTTTCATGTCTCAAGTGATTCAAAATCAAGTGAGTCCAAACGATCCATCTGCATGGAGTTTCTTCATGTGTTTACACCAATATACATGATTCACATGTCTCAAATGTTTCATAAATGAGCGAGTCCATAGATCCATCAGTATGGAGCTTCTTTATGCGTTTATACCAATATGACTCAAGCAGTCGTGCCACAAGTAAGTGGTACTATCATTACTACTTTGTATCTTTTGACATCAAATATTATGAACATGTGTAATACTACGATCAAGATTCAATAAACCATTCATATTAGGTGCACGACCATTAACGGTATTATTCAAGTAAACAGAATAACCATTATTCTCTTTAAATGAATAACCATATTGCAATAAACACAATCCAATCATGTTCATGCTCAACGCAAACACCAAACAACATTTAGGTTCAACACTAATCTCGAAAGTAGAGGGAGCGTGTGATGGTGATCACATCAACTTTGGAAACACTTCCAACACACATCATCACCTCGCCTTTAGCTAGTCTCCGTTTATTCCGTAGCTTTTATTTCGTGTTACTAACACTTAGCAACCGAACCGGTATCTAATACCCAGGTGCTAATAGGAGTACTAGTAAGGTACACATCAATATCATGTATATCCGATATACTTTCGATGACTTTGCGAACCTTCTCATCTACCAAGCATCAGGGGTAGTGGTCCTTCAGTGATTGTTCCCCTCATATTAGAAGCACTTAGTCTCGGGTTCGGGTTCAACCTTGGGTTTGTTCACTAGAGCGGCAACTATTTGCCATTCATTAAATATCCCTTCTTGTCCTTGCCCTTATCGAAACTAGTGGTTTCACTAACCATCAACAATTGATGCTTCTACTTGATTTATACTTTCGCGGTGTCAGACATCTTGAATAACTTAGGGATCATCATCTCTATCCCTAACATGTTATAGTTCATCACGAAGCTCAATAGCTTGGTGGCAGTGACTTTTTAGAACTATGTCAATCACTATCTTATCTGGAAGATCAACTCCCACTCGATTCAAGCGACTATAGTACTCACATAATCTGAGCACATACTCAACGATTGAGCTTTTATTCCTTACTTCGCAGTACAAGAATCTTGTCGGAGGTCTCATACCTTTTAACGTGGGCACGAGCCTGAAATCCCAATTTCATCTATTGGAACATCTCATATGTTCCATGACGTTCAAAACGTCTTCAGCGCCTCAATTCTAAATCGTTAAGCATTACACACCAAACTATCATGTAGTCATGAAAAACGTGTATGTCAGATGTTTGCAACATCCACAGACAACGCTCGGGGTTTAGAACTCCGAGCAGTGCATTAAGGACATAAGCCTTATGCACATCAATGAGGACAATCCTCAGTTTACTGACCTAGTATGCATAATTGCTACTGTCATCTTTCAACTAAATTTTCTCTAGGAACATATAAAAAACAGTAGAGCTACAACGCAAGCTAGAACATGATTTGTAAAGACCTTTTGACTATGTTCATGATAACGAGTTCAATTAATCATATTACTTAAGAACTCCCACTCAAATTAACATCCCTCTAGTCATTCGAGTGTCGCATGATCCAAATTCACTAACTCAAGTCCGATCATCACGTGAGTTGAGTTTAGCTTCAATGGTGAATATATACATGTTGATCATATCCATTATATGACTTATGCTCGACCTTTTGGTCTCTTGTGTTCTGAGGCCATGTCTGTACATGCTAGGCTCGTCAAGTTTAACCTGAGTGTTCCGCGTGTGCAACTGTTTTGCACCCGTTGTATGTGAACGTAGAGTCTATCACACCCGATGATCACGTGGTGTCTCGAAACGACGAACTGTCACAATGGTGCACAGTCGGGGAGAACACAATTTTATCTTGAAATTTTAGTGAGGGATCACCTTATAATGCTACCGTCATCCTAAGCAAAACAAGGTCATAAAAGGATTAACATCACATGCAAATTATAAGTGACATGATATGGCCATGAACTTGTGCTTCTTCATCTCCATCACCAAAGCACCGACATGATCTCCATCGTCACCGGCGCCACACCATGATCTCCATCATTGTGCTACCATGCACTAACTATGCTGTTACTACTAAAGCTACTACTAGTGATAAAGCAAAGCATCTCCAAGCAAAAATAATTAAAGACAACCCTATGACTCCTACCGGTTGCCGTAGCATCGACGTGCAAGTCGATATTTAACTATTACAACATGATCATCTCATACATCCAATATATCATATCATGTCTTTGGACAGATCACATCACATGCATACCCTCCAAAAACACGTTAGACGTCCTCAAATTTGTTGTTACATGTTTTACGTGGCTGCTATGGGTATCTAGTATGATCGCATCTTACTTACGCAAAACCACAACGGTGATATGCAAGTTGCTATTTAACCTTCTCTAAGGACTGCCTCGGTGAAAGGACGTGGATGTCGCCTAGAGGGGGGGGGGTGAATAGGCGCTTTAAAATAATTACGGTTTAGGCTTGAACAAATGCGGAATAAAACTAACGTTTAATTGTTCAAGCACAAAACCTACAGCAACTAGGCTCACCTATGTGGACCAACAACTTATGCTAAGCAAGATAAACAACTAAGTGATAGCAAGATATATGACAATAAACAATATGACTATCACAAAGTAAAGTGCATAAGTAAAGGGTTCGGGTAAGAGATAACCAAGGCACGCGGAGACGATGATGTATCCCGAAGTTCACACCCTTGCGGATGCTAATCTCCGTTGGAGCGGTGTGGAGGCACAATGCTCCCCAAGATGCCACTAAGGCCACCGTAATCTCCTCACGCCCTCACACAATGCAAGATGCCGTGATTCCACTAAGGGACCCTTGAGGGTGGTCACCGAACCCGTACAAATGGCAACCCTTGGGGGCGGTTACCGGTACCCGTACAAATTGCTCGGGGAAATCTCCACAACCTAATTGGAGACCCCGACGCTTGCCCGGAGCTTTACACCATAATGATTGAGCTCCAAGACACATTCAAGCTTCTAGGACGCCAAAGCATCCACGAAGAACAATCTCTAGGGTACTAAGTACCAAAAGGTAATATGGCTTCTCAAACTTCACTTCCACGTATCACCGTGGAGAAATCAAACCGATGCAAAATCATGCAATGGCAAGAACACACAAAGTGGCCAAGTCCATCACACTCAAATCCCTCCACAACAAAAAAAGTTATGGAGAAATATGAGAGGAAGAACAAGGAGCTCACAAAGAACTCCAAGATCTAGATCCAAGGGGTTCCCTCACATAGAGGAGAAAGTCATTGGTGGAGATGTGGATCTAGATCTCCTCTCTCTTTTCCCTCAAGAACTAGCAAGAATCATTGGAGGGATTGAGAGTTAGCAAGCTCTAAGAAGGTCAACAATGGGGGAAGAACACGAGCTCAACATATAGGTTTATCCAAGGGGGAAGAAGACCCCTTTTATATAGTGGGGGAAGAAATCAGACCGTTACCCCTACTTACAGTCCAAGCACAGCGGTACCACCGCTAGCCCTGGCGGTACTACCACTAGCCCCTGGAGGTACTACCGCTTGCCTTGGTGGTACTACCGCTAGACCCTGGCGGTACTACCTCTAACGTTGGTGGTACTACCTCTAGCCCTGGCGGTACTACCTCTAGAGAAAGTCTTCGCGAAAAAACCGACGAAGAACAACCGCTCAGAGAGAGGTACTACCATCCTGAAGCGGTACTACCGCCCACCCGGAGCGGTACTACCGCTAGGGAGCGGTAGTAAGAAGTTACTACCGCTCCGGGGCGGTACTACAACTCCGGGGGCGGTACTACCGCTATAGGAGCGATACTACCGCTGGCACCAGGAGTGGTACTACCGTTGGATAGTGCAACTGCTCTAACTTTAGCGTACGGACTTCGAATTCAAAGAAACCAAGTTTGTTGGGAAGCTAATGACATGGGCTAACACAATCTTTATAGAATTATCAATAAGAATCAAGTTATTAAAGGCCCATAAGAAAATGGTGAGAAGCCTTCTTCGAATAAGACGGGTAAAAACTCCTAACATCGAAAACATCATAGTAGATGCATATGGACTCCGTTTTCGATGAACTCGAGCTTGTCATGAAGATGTCCATAATCTCTAAAACTCACAAAGAGAAATACCAAACAAGAACCAAGAAGTATGATGCAATGATGCAAATGGTTTGAGCTCTCAATGAACGATACGATCAAGCTACTCACTTGAGAGCCCCGCTTGACAGTACAACAATCTATCCTAAAACAGAAAACCTATCAAGGGCAAACCTATACCTTGCACCTCGTCCTCTTGAGCTAGATGATGATGATCTTGGCTTCCTCAAGATCGACCACCTTTCTTGAATATGGTCCTTCGAACCACATGAATAGAGGCAAGCAATCAAAAGATACCAGATGGAACAAACAATCATATGGTCCTTCGAACCACATGAATAAAAGATATTATGATAAAGGCAACATAGTGTTTTATCAAAACTAGAGAAGCTCCCCATGATTGTGCAGTAATAAGAGATTTTTGTATTTGATACAAGTGCACAAAATAGGATCATTGCTCCCCAAAAATTAAAAAAACACACAACAAGTGCAAGAATATAGATGAGACAATAAGCATATCACTTGCACAAAACAAATGGTTGAGCAACATGTAAAAGAAGCAACTTAAGAATAGGCTCAACCAAAATAATGTGTGTGAGTCATGGAAAAACACTTGAGAAGACTAATATAAGGATGAGCATTACTCATCAACATAGTCTTGATGAAATGAGAAACAAAGTGCAAGACATATCATTCCCACACACACATACTAGAAAATGGGTTTACAAGCTTACTAATAAAGAAAATAAGAACCAACACTTGCCACAACCCATGGTGAACATAGGAAATAAGAACCTTGTCAAGAGGAGCGATACCAATCGAAATGGCAAAACCCTCATCAAGACAAGTATGAGGAAAAATAATCTTCATGACGAAAGAGTGCATCAAGATGTAGGAAAATAAGATACGCACTCAAGACAAATCCTTTCACGAAGCCACCAAAATTGAAAAAGGAAATGCAATGGTGGACGTGAAAGAAAAGAGGATATCAATTAGAGATGTAACTTCTCTCATGTGTAAAAGATTCTAAGTAGAAGACAATCATGATGATATATATCCACAAATAAGGATGTACACACGAAATGCTTACAAGAAGGAACAAAAAAGATTCCAAAAGGAAGTCATAAATATATCAATAAGATCTTTGCTTGGAAGCATAACACATGGCCTAATATTTTCTTACTGTACAATATGAACTTCCAACATACGAACATCATGATGCAACCTGGAAAAGAAAAGACAGGTTTGGGCCTTTGCAAAAAATGAATGCATGAAGTAGATACTTGTTACCGAGACAACATTGGATTGATGTAGTAGAAAGTTGTTCATTGATCATCCTAACTTGGCTCCAAGAATCACATGGTCTCAACACCTTCCTTATAGGTGAGCCGAGCATCCAACGCATCTCCAATTGTTCCTGGAACAAGAAAACAAACAAAATGGTGCCCAAGATCATTGGGACCAAAGAGTTAGAAAACTAACAATACATAGGACAAACTATACATACATATGTGCACATAGATATGAATTTGAATTTCAAGCACACTTTAGCCAATTTATGACAAGGTGGAGTTTCCCCTATATATTGGGTCCAAGAAGGAAAGCAAGCAAAAGAAGCTATATGTAGTAAATATGCAGGCTCAAGGCTTTCAAGAATCAACTCAACACAAAGTTGATAATACACCGAAAGACAAGGTATCAAGTGATAATAAGATACCAAACAAAAAACAATCACTTGAAGGATATCAATTAAAAGATACCTCAAGGAATAAAATATCCATTTACACATGCCAAATAAAAGGAAACAAGATACCAGTTGAAGGAAAACAGACACAAGGTATCTAGTTTCCAAAAGAGATCTAGGTTCCAACAAACCAAACCCTCGACAAATTTTCATGATGTCACAAAGCATCATAAAGTGCAAGACTTGCCTCCCATCAACACACACTTGATGGGGATCAAAATATTTATGATGGGCGAATAAAGAGAGTGTTCTAAAGAAAATAGGATAGCTCCCCCAAGGGATCTGCATTATATAGAATTTGCATTTAAATACAAAATGCACAAGATGTGATCATCACTTTCTCTATATCTATAAAAACCCTAGACATGTTAAAATAGATCCACAAGAGGCAAGGAAGACAAACGAAACACAAAATCCAATGTAAAGACGATTAGCAATTCCTACCACATGATGGGAATACCAATTGTCAAGGACAAGAAGTATTTTGGAAGTGATACTCATTGGTAGATCACAAATATATCCAAGATCATCTTTACCCATAAAACGCAAGCAAATGACACTTGTAGAGCTAACATGCCACCTAGGAACAAGATAATTTACAATATCAACACTAAGTGGCAATACCTCAAATGTACACATTTTCTAGGCTTGTAATATGCACATAGCATATTACTCCCCCATAATGTGATAACCCAACAATATTAACAAATGGCAAATTAAAACCAACAACAGATAATTAATGGACCATATAGAATTTGAATTTCTCATGAGTAAGACATACCACATAGAAACTAGATAATCTTGAAATATCAATACTAAGTGGTATTCACCATGTATACACATTTATAGTATTGTGAGGTTTGCAAAGCACATCACTCCCCCACAATGGGATAATCCATTAATCTCTCACAAGAGCCAACAAAGATACAAACAAGATGAAAAAAGGCTCAATACAAGACTCACATGTACATGATGTGCAAACCAACATACACATACTCGATTATTCAAGATAAGCAAGTTGGAAGCACAACATATACAAACACATGCAAGGTACAAAACCAAAACATGCAAAGGGGCAAGTAACTAACAATGTAAACAGTTTAAGTACAAGTTACCGTAAGGAGGAACATTGGATATAAGATAGAAACTCGATAATCCAAATGACTTGGCTTGAAATAATATGAATGATGAAGACCCCTTAATTCTTCATTATGTATCCAAGTCTCCAATGTCCTCCACAAACACCTATTGGTCAAGTTTGAGCTTGTTGGTCCCCAACCACGTTGGGTCCTAAGAGGTTAGTCACAATAGGCTTGGCAACCCAAATGGTACTTTTCTTGACACCACTTTGAGTACCAACAATCTTGGAAAATACATTGCCAACCTTATCCTTCCCAAGAGAATAGATATCATCAATAATGATTGGGTTGGATAAATTACCTCTCGTGCAAGAAGAAGTGAAGTGACCCTTCTCACGACATAAGTAGCAACATCTACCCTTTAATTTCTTCCCTATTGATTTCTCAACATGAGGAGTGTTGGCTTGGATCTTCTTGGGAAGGGGCCTTTCTTAAACTTGTAGTTGAGTATGTGAGTGCACTTGTGGCCTATTCCCTTGTTGCTTGTGACTTTGGGGCTTCTTCTTTAGTAGGCAAGATCTAACATGGTGCCCTTCAATTTTGCACTTGAAGCAAATAATCTTGGCTGAATTCTTGACTTGTTCTTGGCCCTTCTTCTTGAAGCTTTTGGACTTATTCTTCTTGTTGGAGTTGAATCCAAGTCCATATTTGTCATTTGGGGAATTTTGCCCACACAAGACATTGTTGAGTGTGGACATTCCTTCATGACTCTTTTCCAAGTCTTTCTTCAAGGAAGTGACTTGGGCCTTGAGCTCTTTGATTTCCTCTACATGGTTAGTATCAACACAAGTACTAGAGGAAGTATAAGCTTCATTGTTAGAGCAACAAGGCATGGAAAGTAATTCATCACAAGATGTAGCAACATTATGAGTAGATGAATTACGAGGACTAGCACATGGCAATATAGCTTTTTGACTAGAAGTAGTGCTAATGTCCACATGAGGCTCACTCGATGTTACCTTGGTAGTAATAGCCTCATGAGCTAATTTTAGCACATTATGGGATACTAGAAGATCATCATGAGAGCTTGTGAGCATTACATGACTTTCTTCCAGTTTCCCATAATTTCTAGATAGCAACTCAAGTTGAGCCCTTAGCTCAACATTCTCCTTTAAAATGGATGCTTCACAAGAAGTAGAGTTAGTAGCACAAGCATCATTATTAACAATAAGAGGAGAAGGCAACTTGGCAAGCTCTTTAGCATATGAAGCTTCAAGTTGAGCATGAGACTCGGTGAGTTCGATGAGCGAACTCTTAATAGCCCTTGAGACATTTTCGAGGTGATCATAGTCCTCAACGAGTTTAGCATGTGCAACTTCAAGCTTATCGTTTTTAGTTCTAAAATCATTTGCCACCTCGAGAGTTCTATCATTGGATTCCTTTAATCTAGATAATTCTATAGCAAAGGTTTCCTCAAGAGATTCCTTGGTGGTTTGTTCATTTTCAAGAGCTTGAGATAGCTCCGCGATCTCGTTAGCGTAATCACTCTCATGACCTTCCATTCTATCAATGGTGGCCTCATGCTCCTCGGGATGAGCTTCCAACTCCTCAATGTATTTCTTGCCCTCAATGGCAATAGACATGATTTCCAACAAGTTGGAACAAGCAAGTTTATTCTTATAAAGAGATTTAAAAATCATTTCACCCTTAATTTTTAAGGATGCAATAATATCACTCTCTTCATCATTATTCTCATCCTCATTATCATCAACATCATCACCATGAGATACATTGGGATTCAAAGTAGGAGATACCTTTGAAGCCTTAGCCATAATGCAAAAGTGAGTAACAGTAGATGATGATGCAGGATCCCTTAAAAAATCATTCAAGGCCACATCTTGCTCCATGGAGTGATGCATTTCCTGTACATTGTTAGCACAACAACACAAGGAAATATATATATATTTATCATGGCAACAAGATATAGGAAGCATATCATCATGAGATTTAGTCAAGCAGTTTTTACATGATATGCAAGGACTATCAACACAAGCATGTAGAACATTTAGAGTGCTCAAAGTGTTAATGCCCAAAGATGAACCATTGCAATTATATAGTGATGAAGGATCATAAACAATAAACCCACTATCATCATTGCAATGATCACCACTACTCACCATATCATTACCTTGTGGCAATCCACATGTAGGTGAAGTAGATGAAGTTGAGAAGACCACACGATCGGAGGTGGAGGGAGAACAATCATTCCCACAAATCTTGGACGTACCATATTTATCTTGAAGCTTTGTCCACAACTCATGAGCATCCCGGAATGGCATGGGTTGAAATATAACTACATTGCTCAAAGCATCAAAAAGCACATTATAAGCTTGAGCATCGAGATAAGAGTTTTTCTCATCCTCTAAAGATATATTTGAGAATCCTTTGGAGGATAAAAACCCATATCTACAATTCGCTCTAAATTTGGGTCCAAGACCCGAAAGTGATTAAGCATGCGAATTACCCAAACATCAAAATTTGTGCCATCGAAACTAAGAGTGTGAGTGAATCCTAAACCCCTAGTCGACATCCTTACTCTCTAGGTGGTTAAACCTAATAAAGAGAGACCTAGCTCTGATACCAATTGATAGGACGTGGATGTCGCCTAGAGGGGGGGGGTGAATAGGCGCTTTAAAATAATTACGGTTTAGGCTTGAACAAATGCAGAATAAAACTAACGTTTAATTTGTCAAGCACAAAACCTACAACAACTAGGCTCACCTATGTGCACCAACAACTTATGCTAAGCAAGATAAACAACTAAGTGATAGCAAGATATATGAAAATAAACAATATGGCTATTACAAAGTAAAGTGCATAAGTAAAGGGTTCGGGTAAGAGATAACCGAGGCACGCGGAGACGATGATGTATCCCGAAGTTCACACCCTTGCGGATGCTAATCTCCGTTGGAGTGGTGTGGAGGCACAATGCTCCCCAAGATGCCACTAAGGCCACCGTAATCTCCTCACGCCCTCGCACAATGCAAGATGCCGTGATTCCACTAAGGGACCCTTGAGGGCGGTCACCGAACCCGTACAAATGGCAACCCTTGGGGGCGGTTACTGGTACCCATACAAATTGCTCGGGGCAATCTCCACAACCTACTTGGAGACCCCGACGCTTGCCCGGAGCTTTACACCACAATGATTGAGCTCCAAGACACCACCAAGCTTCTAGGATGCCAAAGCATCCACGAAGAACAATCTCGAGGGTAGTAAGTACCAAAAGGTAATATGGCTTCTCAAACTTCACTTCCACGTATCACCGTGGAGAACTCAAACCGATGCAACTCACGCAATGGAAATAACAAACAAAGTGGTCAAGTCCGTCACACTCAATCCCTCCACAACAACAAAAGCTATGGAGAAATATGAGAGGAAGAACAAGGAGCTCACAAAGAACTCCAAGATCTCGATCCAAGGGGTTCCCCTCACATAGAGGAGAAAGTGATTGGTGGAGATGTGGATCTAGATCTCCTCTGTCTTTTCCCTCAAGAACTAGCAAGAATCATTGGAGGGATTGAGAGTTAGAAAGCTCTAAGAAGGTCAACAATGTGTGAAGAACACGAGCTCAATAGATAGATTCATCCAAGGGGGAAGAAGACCCCCTTTATATAGTGGGGGAAGAAATCACACCGTTACCCCTACTTAGAGTCGACAGCGGTACTACCGCTAGCCCTGGCGGTACTACCGCTAGACCCTGGTGGTACTACCTCTATCCCTTGCGGTACTACCTCTAGCCCTGTCGGTACTACCTCTAGAGAAAGTCTTCGCAAAAAGTACGACGAAGAACAACCGCTCAGAGAGAGGTACTACCGTCCTGAAGCGGTACTACCGCCCACCCAGAGTGGTACTACCGCTCCTAGAGCGGTACTACCGCTTGGGAGCGGTAGTAAGAAATTACTACCGCTCCGGGGGCGGTACTACCGCTACAGCAGCGGTACTACCGGTGGCACCAGGAGCGGTACTACCGCTGTATACTGAAACTGCTCTAACTTTCGCATACGGACTCCGAATTGAACAAAACCAAGTTTGTTGGAAAGATAACGACATGGGATAACACAATATTGATAGAAATATCAATAAGAAGCAAGTGAGAAAAGGCCCATAAGAAAATGGTGAGAAGCCTTCTTCGAATAAGACCGGTAAAAACTCCCAACATCGAAAACATCATAGAAGATGCATATGGACTCCATTTTCGATGAACTCGAGCTTGTCATGAGGATGACCATGAGCTCTAAAACTCACAAAGAGAAACACCAAACAAGAACCAAGAAGTATGATGCAAGGATGCAAATGGTTTGAGCTCTCAACGAACGATACGATAAAGCTACTCACTTGAGAGCCCCCCTTAACAGTACATCAATCTATCCTAAAACAGAAAACCTATCAAGGGCAAACCAATACCTTGCACCTCGTCCTCTTGAGCTAGATGATGATGATCTTGGCTTCCTCAAGATGGATCACCTCTCTTGATTGTGTTGGCTAGATGAAGACTAGTTGAATGCTCCCCCATACTCACTATGGGTGAGCCACTCTTCAACATATCTTCACAAGTCCATTGCCACCACAATAGACGACAAGCTTCAAGCATGATATATTCATGCTGATCCACTTGAACTTGCACACCGCAATCTTGATGGTGATCACCACTTGACGTCATCCCTCATGGGTTGTATGAGATCTTCCTTTTGACGCAATCCCATGGAAACACACCTAACCCCCACATAGAACTCTCATGAAGACCATGGGTTAGTACACAAACATGTAATGGACAAAGCTTACTATAAGTGCATCTAGTGCCCCTTAGTGATTTTGGTGGTTTGAAGACTTATAGGTTAAGTATCTAATGTGTTTGTGAGTGTACACATGATCTATAAGTCATTGAGGAGTTTGAGATATTTGAAGAATATCGACCCCTAAAAATATATGTCTTCAGTAAAGAAATTGGTCTGACGCTGAAGAAATGTATCGCGAGGAATCTGCGATGAAATTATATTCCTCATGAACATACTGATATTGAGAAGACCGGTGGTTCCTGAACAAAATCATTCTGAAGAATTTGAAGCATGAAGATTTACACTTTCTGTTTTACTTTCTTCGCATTTGAGTAATAGGAACACTGTACTGTTAAAGGGGGTCGAAGTTACACTATGGAATGAATTTCCTCATGATGCTCAACCCAAGCCTAATCCAACCAAAAGCCTCAAGTGAGGAATATAAGTGACATGAGGACTCTCACAGTTGAGGGTTCTGACCGTTTCGATAACCACGCCAAGTTACTGGTCTTATCCACTCCAACGGTCATATTATTTAAGGGCAGTAGTGTCAAATCATGTCGGGATGCTCCCAGGCTATAAATAGCCACCCCCCACAACCACTAGCTGGTTGGCTGCTCTGTTAGAAACTGACACTTGTCATAAGAGCAACCCAAATTCCTCAGAGTCTTCGAGAGTAATTCATCAATGAGGAAATACACCATCCACCGAAACCACAAACCAAACCTAGTGATTGAGCATCACTGAAGAAGTTGTTCCTGTGTGGGACTGAAGCCTTTTACCTTTGAGGACTGTGCATCCTCCAGACGGTTAGGCGTCATGGTCTAGAACGTTCCAGCAGTTAATTGTGGATCATCGAGTGACCAAGTTTGTGAGGGTTTGGAAGTCTGCCCTGAAGACTTACCACGAGTGTTGGGCGAGGACTATGTGTCCTTAGCTCAAGGAGAATACGGTAGGGACTGTGTGTCCCGGGACTGGGTGTCCTTTGGTTTCAATACCAAGCCGCTCCAAACCAGATGTACGACTGTCACAGCAGTTGGAACTGGGTCATCAGCGACTGTCTTCACTGAGAAACGGGTTCTAATTCCTCAACTCTTTACTTTCCCTGTATTATGTGTTGATGACTTTCACTGTGACTGTTCGAAGAATTTGCTTGAGAATTTCTCTGAATTTCCTCAACCCCATATTCTTCACGTTAGTTAATCATCATCTGTATTCCGCGTGCCTGCTCAATGTGCAATCTGTTTTCACATTCTTCACTCTGAAATACTGCGGTTGTGAACGTTTGCATGTCTGATCCTTTACTGTTTCCGCTGTAAGTTACTCATCAGTGAGGAATTTCCTCAAAAGGAATTTCCTCGGTGATGAAATTCTAAAAATCTCCTATTCACCCCCCTCTAGTCGATGTAACGCACTTTCAATTGGTATCAGAGCAAGGTACTCCCTTGTTCTGTGTGATTTTGGTTTAACCACCTGGAGTTTTAGTTATGTCGACTGCAGGCATGTTTAAGGTGACTGTAGCATGTCCCACCTACGAAGGAAAGAACTTCCCTTCTGGAAGAACAAAATGCAAATGCATCTACAAGCTATTGATAATGATATCTGGTATATTGTGGAAAATGGCGTCCCCATCATCTCTGCCAGTGTCACTGCGGCTGATGTGAAGAAATTCAAGCAACTCGATTCTCAAGCGAAGAACATCATCTGTGGCCATCTGAGCCCAGGCCAGTTTGGAAGAGTAAGTGCTTTGGGCTCTGCAACACTGATCTGGGAGAGACTGTGCAAGGTAAATGAAGGAGTATCAACCCAGCGAGACTCTCGTCTTGTTATTCTTCGCAATCTCTTCAATCGCTTCAAGAGACATGAAAATGAAAGCTGCCAAGCCACCTTTGATCGCCTCAGTCACATATCAAATGAACTGCAAGCACTGGGAGATCGAGACATCACTGATCACGAAGTTGTGAAGAAACTGCTGAGATATTTGGATTCTTCATTTGACACTTTAGTTCTGATGATTCAAGAAAGACCAGACTACAAGATGCTGGATCCAGCTGATATACTTGAAGGCTAAATACTCATGAATTCCAGCTAGAAGAAAAGAGAGATCTATATGGACAAAGCTATTCCAGACCACGTGCACTGAAGGCTAGAGCCATTTCCTCAACTGAAGAAAAGACACAGATGACAGCATTTGTGACCCTGAAGAATTTGGACAGGAGCTTGCAATGCTCGTGAGGAAATTCCAGAGATTTACACGACGTGGCCAGTTCGGTAAATCTTCAAGAAGAGACATGAGGAAATTAGAATCTTCATCTGAAGACTACAAGAAACGAACCTGTCACAAGTGCAAGAAATCAGGTCATTACATTGCTGACTGTCCCCGTTGGGGAAAGGAATCAAAGAAGAAGAAATACAAGGATGACAGTTCTGATGACTCAAAGAAGAAGAAGAAATCCTCAAAATCCTCATCTTCAAAGCCCTCATCACACAAGAAGACTAGTTTCAGAAAGGCTCGGGCACTTATTGGCAAGGAAATGGACTCCGAGGCAGAATCAGAGGAAGGTGATGAAGAAGATGGTTCTGAAGAAGACTCAGAATCTGGACATGCTAGTCTTTCACTAGCAATCACTTTCGTCAGCAAGTCAATCTTCAATCTTGAAGAAAATGATTGCACCATCCATACATATGACTATGCTGATGACTTCGGTCCAACCTATTGCTTCATGGCAAAGGGTTCGAAGGTACCAAATAATGCCTCCTCCTCTGATTCAAGTGACTGTGAACCTAATGATTATAAGAAACCCAGTTACAGTAAACCTGCTATCATTGCCACTAAACAACAAACTGCTCTAGAAAAGCTTCAGAAACTGCTAGACAAAAGTGATGATCTGTTGAATGACGAAATGAACCTTACCCAAATCCTCACTGATGACATGAAAAGTCTTCAGTCTAGATTTGATAATCTTCAGTATCGTTATGATACACTCCTCACTGATCATGAGATGCTTTCCTATGAATTTCTTCAAAGGAAGCTTGATCTTGAGAAGCTGAGGATGTCTCATGATGATCTTCGTATGGAAAATGATTCATTACTAGCTCAACAGATCAGCGCTAGTCAGGTTGCATTTATTCCTCCATGTGTTAAATGCATTGAACGCAAAACTGCTAACTCCTCACCAGAATCATCAAATGCTACCATTGCTACAAATTCTTCAACTGCACCTGTTGTGTCTATTTCCTCACTTGAGGAAAACGCAAATGTTACTGATGAAAATGCAGGGTTGAAGGAACTGTATGTGACAGGCATGTACAAAAGCCTCAAAGGACATCAAACCCTTTGTGATGTGCTCAAAAAGCAGATCTTGAACAGGAACCCGAGGAAAGAAGGAATTGCATTTGAGAGGAAATTAAATGCTGATGGATCTTATTGGAAACCTGAGCAGTATCCCAAAACCTCATGGGTTGCTACTACTGGGCCTCCTTTTGATCCATCTAATCTAACTGGCTTTTCATGTGAATTATCCTATTCCTCGGATGAGTCATTTGATTCAAACTAAAAACTGTTCAAAAATCAATCTGGTGAAGTATCTGCTCGATATGTTGGAACTAACTGCAGGAATGGCCCTCCTCTGAGGAAAATTTGGGTTCCCAAAAGCTGTCTTGAAAATCATCAGGTGAATGTCCTCATGACACCACCACTGAAGAATCTGAACCCCAGATCAAATTCCTCAGGAGGACCAAAGTCTTCAAGAGGATCAAAATTCTCAACTGGTCAAAACTATGCTCGTACCCGTGCTTATGCTTCTAACATGCAGGGAAACTACAAGGAATATGAATATGAGCGTTACTCCTCAAATCATTATATTCATAAATCCTCAAACCAGTTCTCTGCATATTCATATGAGTACTTTAACCCCACTACTGTTAAGAGAAGTGCATTGGCTTCAATGCCACCTTTCTCATATGGTGCTCGAAGGATGATGAACGCTTTGCCACCCCTTCAGATGTGGGTGGTGAAGAAATCAAACTAATCACTTCTGCAGGTTAGGTCTCCAGATGAAAATCATCATCTGAAGAATTTGCTGGAGACCTGAGGAAATGCTTGATAGGATGCAATCTAATGATTGATGAAATAGAAATATTTCACACGTCCTTACATTTCTGTTATGATGAAATTACTGATCTGATGAAATTAGTATCATATTCTTCAAATCTGAAGCATATGAGATGGTAAGATGTACTAATTCATCTGCAGGATGACAAACCCAAGAATACTGAGTGGGTTCTTGATAGTGGCTGCACACATCACATGACTGGTGATAAAAGCTTACTTATGAATATGCCACTAACTCCATCACCTCTGAAGCAAATCACATATGCTGACAAAGGTAAAAGCAAGGTATTGAGACTTGGCAAAGTGGCTATTTCCAAGGATAGGCATATGGACAAAGTGATGCTTGTTGAATCCCTTGTTTTTAACCTTATGTCAGTCTCGATGCTTTGTGATCTAGATATGATTGTTATCTTTGGTAGATATAGATGTGTAGTCATCATGGAATCTGACAGATCCAAAGTCTTCGAAGGTGTAAGAAGAGGGGATTTGTACATTGTTGATTTCTCTACAGGTCCTCAACCAGCCACTTGCTTACTAGCAAAAACCTCAGAAGGATGGCTGTGGCACAAAAGACTAGGTCATGAAGGCATGAGGAATTTCCACACGCTTGCGAAGAAGAAGCATCTCATCGGCATCGAATCAGTCAAATTCCTCAAGGATCATCTCTGCGGTGCTTGTGAATCTGGGAAAATGACCAGATCCAAGCATCCCTCTAAAACCATCATGACCACTACACGTCCATTCGAATAGCTTCATATGGATTTATTTGGACCTACTCACAATGCCACACTAACCAATGCAGCATCTTTATATGGCTTCGTCATAGTTGATGATTATTCCAGATATACTTGCGTGCATATCATAGTGTATAAAACTGAAGTGCAGGAAATCTTCAAACGATTTTCTTCAAGGGCCTCGACGAACTTTGGCATCAAGATCAAACACATCAGGAGTGATAATGGAACCGAGTTCAAAAACACTGGTCTTGATGATTATCTTGATGAACTTGGTATTACTCACGAATTGTCTGCTCCTTATACTCCTCAGCAGAATGGTGTCGTCGAAAGGAAGAACAGGACTCTGGTTGAAATGGCAAGAACTATGCTTGAAGAATACCAGACTCCTCGTGGCTTTTGGCCTGAAGCAATCAACTCTGCATGCCATATCATCAACAGGAACCCTCAAAAGTTGCTGAGGCTTTTCTAGAACCGGAGTGGATCCAAGCTATGCAAGACGAACTTCTTCAATTCAAGCTGAATGACGTATGTGAGCTCGTCAAACGACCAGATCCTCGCAAGCACAACATCATCGGCACCAAGTGGATTTTCCAAAACAAGCAAGATGAGGACGGTCAAGTGGTGAGGAACAAGGCACGACTTGTAGCCCAAGGCTACACACAGGTTGAAGGAATAGATTTCGATGAAACTTTTGCACCTGTTGCTAGACTTGAAGCTTATTCGAATATTACTTGCTTATGCTAATCATCATAACATCACCTTATATCAAATGGACGTGAAAAGTGCATTGCTCAATGGTAAGCTTGAGGAAGAAGTATATGTTGCTCAGCCTCCAGGTTTTGAGGATCCAAAGAATCCAGACAAAGTCTTCAGACTCAAAAAGGCTCTATGTGGCCTCAAGCAAGCCCCTCGGGCATGGTATGATACATTGAAGGAATTCCTCATGAAGAAAGGCTTCAAACCTGGTTCACTCAATCCAACTCTTTTCACAAAATCCTATGACAATGAGCTATTTGTATGTCAAATATATGTCGATGATATCATATTTGGCTGTACTGATAAAAGATACAGTGATGAATTTGCCTATATGATGAGTGAAGAATATCAGATGTCCATGATGGGGGAGCTGAAATTCTTCTTAGGTCTTCAAATTCGTCAACAAACCAATGCAATCTTCATATCACAGGAGAAATACCTCAAGGATGTTCTGAGGAAATTCGACATGCACGAATGCAAAGGTGCCAAGACTCCGATGCCTACCAACGGCCACCTCGGCACTAATGAAAATGGTAAAGATTTCGATCAGCAGGTATACCGTTCTATGATTGGCTCCTTATTGTATCTATGTGCATCTAGGCCAGATATAATGCTTAGTGTTTGCATGTGTGCATGTTTTCAAGCAAAACCGAAGGAATCACACCATAAGGCTGTGAAACATATTCTTCGATACTTAGCTCACACACCAACACTAGGATTATGGTATCCCAAGGGCTCCAATCTTCATCTGGTAGGGTATTCTGATTTAGACTATGCTGGTGACCGTGTGGATCGCAAGTCAACTTCAGGCAGATGCCATTTCCTCGGAAGATCACTAGTTTGCTGGTCCTCAAAGAAGCAGAACTGTGTATCACTCTCCACTTACGAAGCTGAGTACATTGCCGCTGGTTCTTGCTATGCTCACTTGCTATGGATGAAGCAAACCCTCAAGGACTACGGCATCAACATGAAGAATGTACCTCTCTACTGTGACAATGAGAGTGCTATCAAGATTGCATACAACCCAGTACAACACTCGAAGACCAAGCACATCCAGATTCGTCATCATTTTCTTCAAGACCATGTCCTCAAGGGCAATATCCTCATCGACCATGTGAAGACTGATGATCAACTGTCATATATTTTCACTAAGCCCTTGGATGAGAAAAGGTTTTGCAAGTTGCGGTGTGAGCTAAATATCTTAGAGTCTTCAAATGTTTTGTAAAAACATGCACACATCCTAACACTTATGCAAAGTTGATGACTTAGATGTGCAACACATAATGAATCGATTTTCTTCATCTGATGAAGAATGTCACTCTGAATGTGAAGAAATTAACGAAGAAATTGATTCTCAGGGCCCTACGACAATTGTACGCGGCGTCTGTAATCAACATTCTTATATGGTGGGTCACGCCACCGCCCAATGTGAAATTCCTCAAGTTGATTTTCTTCAAATGATGAATTTCCTCACAATGCGTTTTTCTTCAAAACAGCTGTTCTTCATTGTGATGATTTATTACAAAATCTTCAAAAACACTCGATGACTTTCATTTGACTAGATAGACTGTGATTTCTAGTCCTCAACATCATTCACTTATTGCTATTTCTTCAAGTTGATGTTTCTGCTAAGTGAATGTGATCGGACCCTACTTTCCTTCTATGCTATACTCATCCAGTCTATTCAATTCTTCATATGCGTTCTACTTGAAACTTTGTTCAAAATCCTCACTGCGTCCTTGTGAGCTGATGATTTTGTAATGAAAATCCTCAAATCTTCAAAAATTGTTTCTTTAAAGACACAGTAACCGAACCCCCACTTCCCACAATCGGATAACCACGATCTCCACTATCTCCACCGCATCGTACGGGAGCTACACGTGTCCTGCGGAGACGTAGATGCAGGGGCTATTTGGTCCGACATTCTCGCGCCAACAGTAACTTTTGGCTATAAATATGTCCTTATCCCCCTCGGCATCCTCTTCTTCGCCTGATCGCTCTCCTACCACAGCACACTCCACCGAACCCTAGCGCCACCGCTGGTAGTCTCGTCGCCGGTGAGGAAGAGCTTCACTGCCTCGACTTCTCCGTCGCCGGAACCACGCCGGAGTCGGACCATCATCGTCCGCCGCCGCCGTAGATGTCCTCTGTCGCCGCATTAGGGTGCATTGGACACTCGAACGAAGAGCCTCTCCAACACACAACTTTCTGTGTTCTTCGTGCGCACCTTCCAGGGTAAATATATCCCATTTTTACAGCAAGATTAGATCTAAAATTTTACATCTTCTATGTGAAATCTGTTTTTCCTCAAGATACGATGCACACTTGATTCCTCAAACACTACCTATCACCACAATCATTGATGAACTATGCTAAGCATCTAAGATTTTCACGAGATTCCTCAATTGTGCGAATTTTCGGATCTGTAAAACTCTAGAACCCAAGAACAGTATGCTTAGGCAAATTCCTCAACCACTGGTTATATTCCTCAAACTGTCAAACTTTTTCATTTTCTTCAAATCTGAGAACGCATATGACCTCTCCAAATTCCTCGCAACTATACTCTGTTCACAGGTACACACATGTCAGCTGATGAATCTCTCGGTTCTCATCACATTAACTCATTTGCAGCGTTTCTGGAAGAAACTCTTCAAGGCTCATCAGAATCCTCAAGAGTTCAAAATCATCAGCAAAATCCTCAACTGAAGAAAATGGAGGAAGACAGAAAACAGAAGGGAGGAAAGAAACTTGAGCAAAACACAGCTGCTGATATCCCTGAGGACATTTACTTGGACTATTGCACGCGTGATGAAAATGACACAATGGCCAAGAGAAAGATAGGACTACAGAAGATTGAACACCGATGGGTGAAGGAATGGAAGGAGTACAGGTTTGTGACTCCCAAATATGCGAAGAAATTCGCTTTGAAGCCTCCTGGCAGAAGGGCCCCACTTGAGGATCATCAAGTAGCACATCCCTCAAGCCTCATGACAATTGATGACTATCCAGATGAGAAAGAAAAGCATCTGGCCAAGCTCAAGAAGCAGGCAGAAGCTGCAGTGAGGAAATTTAATGAATCCTTAGCTGCTGCCTCCGGTGCTGCTAATTCCTCAGCTGCAGAAACCTCAAGCTCAGAAATTCCACAAATTCAGTCTGTGCCGTCAAAGCCAAGGGCTCCAAAGCCTCACGAGAAGTCTGCTCAGGCTTCTATCACAAAACCCTCAGCACCAAAACCCTCATTACCAAAACCTTCAACACCAAAACCATCAGCGCCAAAACCCTCAGTACCAATCTCCTCAGCACCAAAATCCTCAGCTCCACCTCCAAAGCCTCAAGAGAGACCAGTACAGAAGCATGTCGTGAAGGCTACGACCGCCAGCTCAAGCTCCTCACTCCCAGCTGCAACCAGCTCAGAGACAAAGTCTTCAACACCTCATGTGAAGACTTTGGCAACTGCTGAACGTGCACCTCTGCCCAGCCCCAGCAAAATCATCACAGTCCCGTCTGCATCAGAGGGAAGTCATGAATATGATGATGAAACCCTGCAAGCCATCATCAGAAACAAGCAAGAAAGAGTATCTCAAGCATCAGGCAGTGCTATTCCTCTGGCCATGGACCCCAAAGTCCTCCTTGACTACATCAATATCTGGTATGAGGACCTAAACACTCCTATTGATGACTTGAAGCTTCCGCATGGCATCAATCACATGGTGACCACTTTCATCAATGAAGCCAAGTGGAAAGAACAACATGACAGGCAGGCAAAGGTTGCAAAGATCAAAAAGGAGAAATTCCTCAGGCAGAATCTCCTCAAACTGACTTCTGATGCACTGGTGACAACACAGGCAGAGCTGCAGAAATTGACTGACAAGTACGCCACGCTGTCAAATCGCAAAAGCCTCAAGAGCAATTTCATCAAGCTGGCCACTAGTGTTGTTGATGACTACAACAAGGAACCGCACCCCCAGCACCAACTCCTCAGCCCTTGGTTGAGGAGCCAGCAGATGCATCTCCTCATGAGGAGGAAACTCCTCAAGCTGAGGAAGTACACCAAGAGCGCCGTGTTGATGAACCGGCCATTGAAGAAATCATCATGGAAATTCCAACTGATGAATTTGCTGCCGCTGATGAGACTGCTCCTGATCTAGCTGCTTCATCGAAGCAGGTTGATGACTCTGTTCCAGCTGGTTCCACAATCCCAGCTGAAGAAACTGTAGAGATAACACCTTCACCAAAAGCTTCAAAGTGAAGAAGATGATTCCGTCTGCATCAGACGTGATGAAAACAAGGGCTGCTGAAAAACAAGCCAAGAAGAGAAAGGCCTCCTCAGCAGTAGATGAAACAGAGGCAAAGCGTCTCAAAGAAATTGAAGAAACTGCTCCTCTGGACCCAGTGCCCCTGAATGTCGCTCCTTCCTATGAGATGGTCGTGATTGATGACCCAGCAACAAAGGCAGATGAGTAAATGAAGGATGTCGCCTCTAAGGAACACACTGATGAGGAAATTCAGATAGACGACAGTCCTCAACCTCTCATTCCTCAGACAGAAACTATTCCAGCATCAGCTGCCTCTGCCACAGAACCAGCTAAGGAAAAACAAGCTGAAAATCCTCAAGCTGACGAAATCCAACACTCTGAGAAAAATCCTCAGGATGAGGAACAGGCTGATCCAACTCCTCCAACTGAGAAAGAAGCAGAAATTCCTCAGCCTGAAGCTCAGCCAGAGCAAGCACCATCTCCTCAGCCTGAAGTACTAGCTGCTAAAATTCCACACCCTGAGGAAAATGCTGAAGAAAATGCACCCGCCCAAGACAATGCATTCATTGTGCTCAACCTAGAGACTACTATTGTTGTCTCTCCCCCTATTCCTCAGCAAAATCTTCAGCCAGTTCAGCGTCAGCCATTCTCCAAGCGTCCAAAGTTTCAGAAAGAAAATTTCTTTGAAGAACACATGTACTTCATCGGAGAGAACCCTTATGACAAGCCTCAAATGAGGCATCTGAAGTTTTGGACAAGGACTCAGATGAACTACTATGCCTCTGTGCTCTGTGGACGAAATAAGATATTCCAGCACAGGCATATTCCTCATGTTGAGCTTGAAGAAATACCTTGCCTGGAGCCACTCCTCAGTGTACTCCACGATGCAGGTTTGCTCCCAATGTGCTGAGACATATCAGACTGGAACAGCGAACTTATTCTTCAGATCTATGCCACTCTTCACATATCTGGCAACCCTGAAGACATCAACACTTGGGTGTTTGACTGGATGTCACAAAACACTGACTACAAGGCTCCTGCTTCTGAAATCCTCAGAGAACTGCCCGTACCAATTCCCTCAGATGGGGCTGTGAAGCTTTATGGTGAGCGTGAGCTGCCAAATGGAATGATGGAAGTCCTCATGAAGCCTTTGGCTGGAGGCAAATCTTCAAGAACAACCTTCCTCGTCCATGAGCTCAAGTACACACCCCGGTCTGTCTACAGAATCCTCTGCAGTGTGCTCGCACCGATCAAAGGCCATGACGATGAAGAAGATGTTGTAGGCCTCATGAAGAATATCCTCTTCAACATCATTCACGGTATTCCTATCAATATCCATGATTTCTTCTTCAGGACTTTGGCCGACAATGCCATGTGCCCCTTTGATCACAAGATATATGCCCCGTGGATTATGAGATTCATCAGGACAAAGACAGGCATCAACTTCCACGCTGATTTCCAAAACCACATGGGTTATATGCCTCCTATCCGAGTCAACAAGAAGACTTTCAAGCCCATTGAAGGATAAGGAAAATCTGTGATTGAAGAAGACAGCAGGCCCCTTGATGGCCAGTTCAAAGAGCCAGAAGCATATTCTTCATGGGATGAGACTGAGACTCGTCCAGCAAGCCCAGTTCCTCCTCGCGTGCTGAATACCAGAGAGCTCCTCCTCAGTCTTCACCAGAAGGTGGATCGCAACCACAAATGGGTCAAACGCTAGTTTGGTGCCATTGTGAAAACCCTCACTCAAACACAGAACTCTGTGAAGATTAACCATCACTATCTGCATGAGATTTTCGATCGCACCTGGGGTACACTTGCACATCTGAAGACTCAGACTGAGATTGAAGAAATGGACTTTGAGCGAGACTTTGACTGGTCGTGGCCTCCCAAGAAGAAGTTCAGGCCCATTCCAGTGCCAGACCTTGAAGACAGCTCCTTTTCTTCATTCCGCACTAATGAATCTGATGAGGAACAGCTTGACACTGCAACCGGCCCAAGGAAGAAGACTACTCCCAAGAAGCATCACGGCTCTTCCTCGACCGCCAAGAAATGAAGTCTTCATGGGCGTTAGTCCTCAATTTGTCCCTTTTTGTCACTTGATGACAAAGGGGGAGAAACTCGAGAGTTAGTCTTCAAGCGGGATATTTTTGGGGCTTATAAACTATATTTAAGTTACAAACTCTTGGCTCTTCTGAAGTTTTTATGTAATGAGTTGTAACTTAAGCCCGATGGTACTCTGACACTTTTGAACATTTTTCTTCGCATGCTTATTCCTCAAGTTTTAATGCACACATGCTGGAATTCGTCAGATACCATTTGCCATCATGCATCTTCATTTTCTTCATATGATATGTTATATGTATGCATGATTTACAAGACTCAGGGGGAGATCTCCATGATATAAATCATCAATGTGCATTTGCTGTGAAAAGAAAAATCCTCAAGATATGCACATCTTCAGGGGGAGTCTCTCTGAATCTTGGTTTCAAATTCCTCAAATGAGTATTTACACATCATATTTTCAATCCCTTTTGAAGACTTAACCTAATTGTCATCAACCACCAAAAAGGGGGAGATTGTAAGTGCATCTAGTGCCCCTTAGTGATTTTTGTGGTTTGAAGACTTATAGGTTAAGTATCTAATGTGTTTGTGAGTGTACACATGATCTATAAGTCATTGAGGAGTTTGAGATATTTGAAGAATATCGACCCCTAAAAATATATGTCTTCAGTTGAAGAAATTGGTCTTACGCTGAAGAAATGTATCGTGAGGAATCTGCGATGAAATTGATATTCCTCATGAAGATACTGATATTGAGAAGACCAGTGGTTTCTGAAGAAAATCATTCTGAAGAATTTGAAGCATGAAGATTTACACTTTCTGTTTTACTTTCTACGCATTTGAGTAATGGGAACACCGTACTGTTAAAGGGGGTCGAAGTTACACTATGGAATGAATTTCCTCATGATGTTCAACCCAAGCCTAATCCTACCAAAAGCCTCAAGTGAGGAATATAAGTGACATGAGGACTCTCACAGTTGAGGGTTCTGACCGTTTCGATAACCACACCAAGTCACTGGTCTTATCCACTCCAATGGTCATATTATTTAAGGGCATTAGTGTCAAATCATGCCGGGATGCTCCCAGGCTATAAATAGCCACCCCCACAACCACTAGCTGGTTGGCTGCTCCGTTAGAAACTGACACTTGTCATAAGAGCAACCCAAATTCCTCAGAGTCTTCGAGAGTAATTCATCAGTGAGGAAATACACCATCCACCGAAGCCACAAACCAAACCTAGTGATTGAGCATCACTGAAGAAGTTGTTCCTGTGTGGGACTGAAGCCTTTTACCTTTGAGGACTATGCATCCTCCATACGGTTAGGCATCATGGTCTAGAATGTTCCAGCAGTTAATTGTGGATCGTCGAGTGACCAAGTTTGTGAGGGTTTGGAAGTCTGCCCTGAAGACTTACCACGAGTGTTGGGCGAGGACTGTGTGTCCTTAGCTCAAGGAGAATACGGTAGGGACTGTGTGTCCCAGGACTGGGTGTCCTTTGGTTTCAATACCAACCCACTCCAAACCAGATGTACGACTGTCACAGCAGTTGGAACTGGGTCATCAACGAGTGTCTTCACTAAGAAACGGGTTCTAATTCCTCAACTCTTTACTTTCCCTGTATTATGTGTTGATGACTTTCACTGTGACTATTCGAATAATTTGCTGAATACTTTCTCTGAATTTCCTCAACCCCAAATTCTTCACGTTAGTTAATCATCATCTGTATTCCGCATGCCTGCTCACTGTGCAATCTGTTTTCACATTCTTCACTCTGAAATACTGCGGTTGTGAACGTTTGCACGTCTGATCCTTTACTGTTTCCACTGTAAGTTAGTCATCAGTGAGGTATTTTCTCAAAAGGAATTTCCTCACTGATGAAATTCTAAAAATCTCCTATTCACCCCCCTCTAGTCGATATAACGCACTTTCACTTACCATACCATGGGATCACTTGATCCCTCTCGGTACATCTTGTACGCTTGTGTGTTGATCATCTTGATTTACTCTTTGTCTGAGATCTTGATCAACCTTGTGTCTCTATGACCATTCTTTAGATAATGCCTTGAATATCATCTTGGTCATCATATAAACTCCTTTAACCCAACAGATGGACTTCAAGAAGTGCCTATGGACAAATCCTATAAATATAACTTAAGGCAACCATTAGTCCATAGGAATTGTAATCAATTACCAAAACCACATATGGAGAAATATGCTCTAACACTCGGTCAAATCCGATTCAATTAAAGTTGAAGAGACACACCCGCCAGTCATCTTTATGCAACAAGTTGCATGTTAGTCGATGAAACCGGTCTCTTCTAAGCGTACGAGTAATGTTGGTCCGGGCCACTTCAATCCAACAATACCGTTGAAACAAGAAAAGATTAAGGAGGGCAGAAAATTGAACATCAACACCCACAACTCTTTTGTGTTCTACTCGAGATATCATCTACGCATGAACCTAGCTCCGATACCACTAATGGGGAACGTTGCATGGGAAACAAATTTTTTCCCACGCACACTCAATACCTATCCATGGTGATGATCATCTACGAGAGGGGAGGGTAAATCTACATACCCTTGTAGATCGCTAAGAGGAAGCGTATATAATGCGTTTGATGTAGTGGAACATATTCGCGATCCAAATCACAGCGTGTGCCGCGATCTGATCACGTTCCGTCTCGTGATCCCATCACGATCCACGCCGATCTAGTGCCGAACAGACGGCACCTCTGCGTTCAGCACACATACAACTCGATGATGATCATCGCCTTCTTGATCCAGCAAGAGGGGTGGAGAGGTAGATGAGTTCTCCAGCATGATAGTGTGGTGGTGGTGGTGGTGAACTAATCCAGCAGGACTTCGTCAAGCTCTACGGAACTAATCTAGTTGAGAAAATGATCTAGAGAGAGAGGGCAGCCGTGGCTTATTAGGGTTAGGGCTGCCTCTAATTCCTCTAGTATATATAGGAGGAAGGGAGGGGATGAGGCAGCCACAAAAACCCCTAAGGGTTCGGCCGAAGTGGAGAGGCAGTGGAGGAGTCCACCACCAATCCTACGCCTAGTAGGATTCCATTTTGTCTCCGCCTTCCCTTTTTCCCTTTCCCCCTTATTTTGCTCCTTGGCCGAAATAGCCTTATTGTGTTGGCCGCACTAGCCCACTAAGGATTGGTGCACCACCTTTAGGCCTATTAGGTTCTCTCCCGGGTGGGTGCCCCTCCCGGTAAATCCCGAGAACCCATTCGTCACTCCCGGTACTTTACCAGCAATGCCCAAAAACTTTCCGGAAGCCAAATGCAACTTTCCTATAAATCAATCTTTACCTCCATACCATTCCGGAGCTTCTTGTGACATCCGGGATCTCATTTGGGACTCCAAACAACTTTCGGTTACCAAACACACATAACTCAATAATACCAAAACGTCACCAAACCTTAAGTGTGCAGACCCTGCGGGTTCGAGAACTATGTAGACATGACCTGAGACACTCTCCGGTTAATAACCAATAGCGGGATCTGGATGCGCATATTGGCTCCTATATATTCCATGAAGATCTTTATCGGTTGAACCTCTATGTCAAGGATTCATTTAATCCCGTATGCTGTTCCCTTTGTCCTTTGGTATGTTACTTGACCGAGATTCGATCGTCGTATCTCCATACCTAGTTCAATCTCGTTACCGGCAAGTCTCTTTACTCGTTCCGTAATACAAGATCCCATGACTAACTCCTCGGTCACATTGCTTGTAAGGCTTATTGTGATGTTGTATTACCGAGTGGGCCCTGAGTTACCTCTCTGTCACACGGAGTGACAAATCCCAGTCTTGATTCACGCCAACCCAACACACACCTACGGAGATACCTGTAGAGCACCTTTATAGTCACCCAGTTACGTTGTGGCGTTTTATACACACAAGGTATTCCTCCGGTGTCCGGGAGTTACATGATATCATGGTCATAGGAACAAATACATTGACATGCAGAAAACAGTAGCAATAAACTGACACGATCATATGTTATGTTCATAGTTTGGGTCTTGTCCATCACATCATTCCCTAATGATGTGATCCCGTTATCAAGTGACAACACTTGTCTTTGGCCAGGAAACTTTGACCATATTTGATTAACGAGCTAGTCAACTAGAGTCTCACTAGGAACCACATGTTGTCTATGTATCCACACATGTATTTGAGTTTCTAATCAATTCAATTCTAGCATGGATAATAAATGATTATCATGAACAAGGAAATATAATAATAACCAATTTATTATTGCTTCTAGGGCATATTTCAAACAGAAAGTTCTTGAAGGGTGACTCCACCAATGAATTTCACTCTTAATCATTCTGGCAAGAACAATATGCAATCAACCTCAACCAGATGCATTAGTTCAAGGAGTCACACATTCCCTCAAAGGCAAGCATGGGACAAGGTAATTAATGTATCTTTGGACATCATCCCACATATGCTTCACTCCATGTCCATAGATATTCCTGCATATGTTCCTTGTGTTTTGGACTAACCCATGTAGGTGAGAAAAGTAAGAAACAACAAGGATTGCTCCCAACTCAAGCTGATCTTCATCAACATTGAGCATCCACCACTACTTCACCTACTTGAAGTCTTCTACGACAAAACCCAAGGTAGTTTATCCCTCTTAGGGGGGATGTCTTATCAAGGGGGGAGCTTTACTCTAAATCTCCAGTATAAGTTTCTCCTAAGGATATGAACACATTAATGCTTTATGTAAAAGTGGTAACCCCACTTGTGCTTAAACGACGAGTATGACCTATGATCAAGTGGTCTTACTTGACTGCTTTGTCAATATAATCATATATAGATGACTTCGTTATCGCCAAAGTTCTTGATAGATGCTAGAATATGTGTGCATGTTCACCTTGTTTTGTCCATCATCTTATTGTGTGAGCATGTTGATCTGCATATTTTTCTCATTCGAGGACATCCAATTCTTGTTGTTTGGCTATTTGAATTATTTTTTTCCAATTGGATGGACAAGAATGCCTAGGACCCTCTTGTAGCTATCTATGCTTTCTCGTCTCAAGTTTTATTCATGCTTTATCACAAAACTTGAACAAGCACTTCTCGATCTCTTTGTGTGAAAGAGCACTCGGAGTTCCGTATCAACACACGCTGCATTCCAAAACCCCTTTGAGAATCTCGGTGAAACCAACCCCACAGACCCGGTTCCACCTAATTCCCAAAGCTCATCAGTGTTTTCCATCTCGGTACCACCGATATCATCATCTCAGTTACACCCAGTTTCCATGTCAACTCATAGTAGAGGGAATCGGTGACACCGAAATTGTAATATCGGTAACACTAACAGTGACGGGTATAGAGTTTGGCAAACCAAGTGTTTTGAAATCACTTCTTCAAATGACTCGACCCCAAGCCCTAATCTACTGCACCTGGACCCATGGTCGTCGCCTTTGCACCCCCGAGCACCTCCGCCGTTGGGATTCACCGTCGTCAACGGATTCTTCGCCGCCGTCGCCGTCGTAGTCGGACCACCACCAAGCTAGGGTACAGATCTGTTCTTCTATTGCGCTCCATTGCTCCAATTCATGCACATTAGAAACTTTTATCCATAATCCACCATGCGCAAACCCTCCTCTCCACCAGAATATCCTGTAGCATAGAGAACGATGAAATTTTGGATATGATCCCCCGCAGCATGCATCTCGCTGATACCGAGTTGGTGAAATCAGTTCCACCGATTTCTGTTTTAGGGCTCCTGAGAGACATCTTGGTGAGACCGAGTAGTTCCTTTTGGTGACATAGAAAAGGCTACCAAGTCTCTGTTATGCGAGTCACTGATCTCGGTGATTCCGAAATGACCAAGCCGGTGCTACCGATTTATATTCTGGAGAAGATCATACCGTGACTTGGTGAATTCAATTTTTTGAAAAATCTTCTGTGCTTTGTGATGCTCAACCATTCTCCTCTATATCTATTTCACACGGCTACTTTTCTGCTAGTCTGTTGTGTGCTTGTGTGCTTTGACTGCCAGGATGTCAGGTTCACAGGATAGCCAAAACAATGTCACTGAGGACAATGTTGAGATAGATACACGCACAAGTCTTGAGAGGACACCTTCTGACCCAGGTACCCCCAGCTCCCATGGCATGCCCAAGGCAGCTACTAGGTCAAGAAAGAAGTTTAATGTGGATGTAGAAGATTCTGACTTTGTGCTAGAGGAAATTTCTGTTCCTCAAAAATAGAAGGACAAGGCTCCTGCCAAGAAGACTGCCAGGAAAGAGAATGCAAAGCATGCTGATTTTAGAGCCCCTGAGTGTGCTCCGCCCCTCTTGACAACCCTCCTAAGAAGGCTGGTGTGAAGGGATCCAGGAAGAGGGTGATTCATGTTATCGGGAAACAAACCTCAATGTATGAGGACCCAGATGCTACAGGTGAAGAAGAAGAGATCCCAGCTGAAGCCCCTCCTCCTCCTCAGAAGAAGAAGCTCATGGCTAATGCCATGCCCAGGAAATCTACTCCAAAGCCTACCACTAAGGCAAATAAGGATGTAGCCTCCAAGAGGACTACAAAGGATATTCTTGTAGCTGCAAAGGAGAAAGGCCCTGCTTCAAGTGCTATTGCTACAGAGGAAGAAGTGGACGCACCCATTCTCATGAAGCTTAGACCTCATTTGCCACTGCTTAAGGCTACTCACCCACTAGCTGAGGACATGAAGAAGAGAAAAAAATGCAAGGCTGAGGAAGTGGAGAGCCATTGATCCATATGTTGTAAGGAGAAGGACTCTGTTGATCCTAGATTCCATAATAAGGAACACCAAATCTTTTATGAGACTGTTTTGTTTGACAAGATTCGAGATCTTAGTGACATGAGATGTGTTGATTGGGTTTACATCAAAGCCAATGAAAATTTCTTTCCCCATGTGCAAGAAAATTTCAAGTCTGTGGACATTGAGGAATTTGTTGGGAGAGAGATGACCCCATGGAATGATGAACTGATTATGCAATTCTATTCAACTGTTCATTTCTGTGGCGATGGCTCAATTTTTTGGATGTGTGATGGTCACAAGTAAGAAGCCACAAGTGCCGAGTGGGCCACTATCATTGGTGCCCCTAAGCAAAAATAAGATGATCTGGATGTTTACTATGAGTTGAAGATGAACCGCAACTCCATGGCCAATATGTACAAGTCAATTCCTCACAAGTTCTTGGCAACACACAAGCTTGGCTGTGTGTATTTCTTGCAAGCAGGAATACCCACTACCAATACCATTCTGAGACACACCTTGATGCCTAAGTCAGGTGATGACAAGATGATTAGAGGTCATTCCATTAACATGCTGCACCATCTAGACAACCACACTCTCTTTTAGGTGATGTATTTGATAGTAGATACTGCCAGAAGGACTGCTACAAATCAAAAGAGTTCTTGTGGATATGCCCCCATACATTCAGATGCCTATAAATGCCAAAACTGGAAAGCATGCATATCTGCTTGATCGTTCCCATTTGTCCCTTCAGCCTGATTTTGAAGATAATGTGGTTGTGATGGATGAAAATGATCCCAGCTCAGTCGTGGCTAGAGAGGCATCAATGGTAGCAGAGGCAGAGGCTGCTAGGAATGTGCCACACCCAGTTCCACAGCTCAGAACTCAAGTTGAGCAAATGACATTTCTAGGGAGCTCTATCCAGGGTATGGAGAAGAATATCTCGGAGATTATGCTAAACCAAAAGAGCTTAGAGAGGATTGTGGAAACCAAATTCCATGATTTGGACGTCAAAGTGACGGAGATATCCGTTAGTGTTGATCAACTCAAGAATGAAGTTGATTGTGTGAGGACACCCAGTTCAACTAGTGATGATGAAGAGTTGTTAGCGCATATTTCTCCCTAAGTGGTTTTAGTGATTGATGACAATGCCTGTGCGGACTAATCGTGTATTGAGCATTTCAGATAATTCATATCTAGGCACAAGACGATTCAATGCCCCTCGGAATCTCTTGAAGACGGTTTTCTACGTTTCTCTTTGGTGAATTTGAGTCATAGGAAAGCCGTACTATTAAGAGGGGGTCCGTGTCGGCAAGATTTGGGTGGAATCATCACGTAGACATTTAGTGCACCACCTTTTCCCTAGCTACAATGGAGCTCCATACCCATCTTTAATATCTATGCAAAAGGGCCAATGGTAGTATTGCTGGTGTCGGCGGTAGTACCGCTGGCACAGCGGTACTACCTCCCTCAGAGCGGTAGTAATTTTTTACTACCGCTCCTATGGACTTTTTCGCATACTTTTCTCCTCGCAGTAGTAGGCAAGGTAGTAATTTATTACTACCGTGGACGGTGAAATGCAGAGCGATAGTACCGCTCATAGCAGCGGTAGTACCGCTCCCAGAGCAATAGTACCACTTGGTTTCGAGGAGCTCACCTTTAACCTCTCCAAGCTCCATTGTTGCTCCATAAGCTTATTCTTGCCGGATCTCTCTCCCTAGCCAATTAAACTTACTTATTTTCTAGGGATTCCTTGAGAGGGCCTTGATCTACACTTACACCAAGATATATTTGATTCCCCCTCTAATCCCTTGCGGATCTTGTTACTCTTGGGGTGTTTGAACACCCTAGACGGTTGACGTCACCTCGGAGCCACATTCCATTGTAGTGAAGCTTCGTGGTCTTGCTGGGAGCCTCCAAGATTTGCGTGGAGATAGCCCCAACCTTGTTTGTAAAGGTCCGGCCGTCGCCTTCAAGGGCACCAATAGTGGAATCACGACACCTCGCATTGTGTCAGGGCGTGAGGAGAATACGGTGGCCCTAGTGGCTTCTTGGGGAGCATTGTGCCTCCACACCGCTCCAACGGAGACGTACTTCCTGTCAAAGGGAAGGAACTTCGGTAACACATCCTCGTATCCACCGGTTCCACTTGCGGTTATCTCTTACCTTTACTTTGTACTTGTTGTTGTTGTGGTGTATTTTGTGATTGCACTTATTATCCTTGTAGTTAGTATCATATAGGTTGCTCACCTAGTCGTTCATATAGAGAACCTTTTGTTGCTAACGCTAATTTGTTAAGATAAGCTAAAAATCGATCCGTTCAATTGATATCGGAGCTACATCTCTTTATTGAGGGTTTCACCACCCGAAGAGTATGGTTGACGATGGTGAGGTGGTTTTGGTCACGCGGGATGACTTGAATGTGGCCATGGCTTCACTCAAGACGTCCGTGACTACCAAAGTCAAATCCACGCTTAAAGAATTACTTGAGGGGATGAGAAATTATCCCAACCCGTTGCTTGTGGTTAAACCCACCTCATCGGTGTCGGAGGCCAATTCCGATAAGGAAGAGGTTAAAGTCACTCAAACCTCCTCCCCTCATGACAAGAATGGGATGGGACTTTTGCCTCGGTTCCCCCTCCCCCGGTCTATGGAGGACTGGTTCCTACCCCGCATATTAATAACCTAGGACCTCCTCCAAAACTTGTTAAAGGTGATTTCGCTAATTGGGTTTATTCTATCAAGTCTCATTTGAATCAAAACTCAACAAATCTTTGGAGAATCATCAAGCAAGGTTATTATCCTCATGATCCAAGGAACCTTACTACAAGAGAAGAGGCGGACAACCAATACAATCATTCCACATTATTCATCCTTCAATCCGTAGTTCCACCAGAAGATCTTCCACACCTGCGGCCCTTCACTCGTGCAAAGGATTGTTGCGAGCACATCATGGTGTTGTACAAGGGAAGCTCAAGCATTCAATAGTCAAACTTTGAAGTGGTCCTTGATCAGGCCGATGAGTTTGTAAGGCTAGAAGATGAGGACCCCCGTGATCTCTATCAGAGGGTGACTGCCCTCACTTTTTCTCTCCAAGATCATGGGAGCAAAGATACGGATGATACATGGATCAACCAAAAGTTTCTCCAGGCTATCATACCTTTCAACAAAGCCATGTATTCCGTAATTCGACAAAGACCAGATTTTCACTCCTTGTCCTCAGGCGAAGTGCTGGATGAGTTCATTGCTATGAATATTATGAACAAGACCGCCGACAATGCACTTGTTCGTGTTCGGTCGAAAATAGCATCACCCAATATTCCCTTAAATACCAAGGCCATTGTTGATAAAGAAGAAGAGGAAGAAGATGACTACTCCGAAGACACAAAATACGCTTATCATGAGCACATGGCTCTTGCTTCAAGGCAGTTTTGGGGAAACAAAAGAAACTCAAGACCCAACTTCTCCAAGGACAACTCAAGTGGGTCCAAGAACAAACAACGAGTACAGACATGCTACAACTGCAGCAATGTGAGTCACTTTGTTGGAGATTGTCCCTATGAGAAGAGGGAGGACAACGGGGGCAAGCTCATTCGCAAGGATAAGACCAAGTCCTTCCCTAACAAGAACACCTTCACCAAGAAGACTTATCCAAGGGGCTTGGTGGCCCATGAAGAGTACACCTTCGATGATGATGTAAATGATACATGCCGTGAGGGGATGGCAACGACCACCGTCGCCATTGCCACTTCCTCCCCCAAGGTATCTCGCTTCGGCGCCACCAACGAGAACCATTTCGCCAAGTGCCTCATGGCCAAAGGTATCAATAAGGTAACCCCTAGCACCAAGACCACTCTCACTACCTCTCCTTCATTATTAGACTCTGTTGATAACAGTGAGGTAGTAGAACTTGATGAAAATGAATTTGATAAATTCTTCTGTAAGATCAAGGGTGAAACCAAAAGACACTTTGTTGCTCTTTTGGAACAACTTGGTGAATCCAATGATCTCATTGATACTCATGAGGATACTATCTCCAAGATGCAAGAACATAGTCGTGATTATGCCGATGAGATAGCAGATCTATACATTGCTCTAGAAGAAGAGCATGGTTTTCGTTTGACTCTTGAGGAGTCACACAACGTTGATCATGCTAAATTACAAAAGGATATTGATCATGCTAGTGTTCTTACTCGTGTACTTAAATTTGAGATAGTTGCACTTGGGGTTGGCCTTGATAGACTCAAGGAAGAATTTCACATACTTGACAAGGCCCACAAGGTCTTGAAAAGTGCTCATTCCTCCCTTAATGAGTCTCATGATAAACTCCAAGTAAAACTAACCAAGGAGATTTCTACTTGTCCTCTATTTGTTTTAATTGATAATACTTGTGCTACTAACCCTTGTTGTGAGCATGTGCATCTTGTGGAGGAGAATGCTAAGTTGAAAGAACAGCTTGAGAAGGGCCTCGTTACATGCATCCAACGAGAGAAAAATCTAAATGATCTTTTGACTAATCAAAAGGAAGTTGCGGGAAAGAAAGGACTTGGGTTTGCAACCAAGTCTAAGAAGAGAAGGAAAAACAAGACCAAGCCATCTTCCTCTCTTAAGGATATCTTTGTCAAAGAGGGTGAGAGTACTCATAAGAAGATGGCAATATCAAGAAGGGCAAAACCACTCCCACCAACACTGCCGGCGATTTTAACCCCTCTTATGTTTTATGCCATGCTAGTGATGGGCATGTTTATGCCAAATTTGTTGGTTCTTATTATGAGTACATTGAGTGGGCTATTTGTGCTCCTAAGACCCTTGTTCCTAACATCAAAGGACCCATTCAAAAATGGGTACCTAAATCCAAGCATTGATCTCTTGCAGGAGTTTGCTTCCGGTGGAGTATCATGGTTGCTCGATAGTGGAGCAACAAATCATATGACTGGGAGCAAGGACTTGGTGGTGGATGTGCATCCTGTACCATCTATGCCCACCCATGTCCAATTTGTTGATGCTTCAACATCTAACATAATGGGATTTGGTAAGGTGGTCATCTCTCAAGATTTATCTATAGAGAAGGTCATGCTTGTTGAGTCCCTTGCATACAATTTATTTTCCGTTCGTCAGCTTGCAATTATGGGCTTTTCCACGTTCTTTAATCTTGATAATGGGCCCTTTTGTGGAGCAAGACTCTTAAAGTAGCCTTTGTTGGATATGTCGAGAACGGTCTCTATGTAGTGAACTTTGTGGAGCGACCTACTAAGACTGCGACTTGTCTAATGGCTAAGGTTGATGTGGGTTGGCTGTGGCATCGCCGACTAGCCCATATCAATATGAGATCTTTGCAAAGTATCCTCAAAGGGGACCATGTTCGTGGACTAACAAATGTGATTTTTGCCAGAGACCATGCTTGAAGTGCTTGTATTGAAGGAAAGTGAAAGTGCGTTATATCGACTAGAGGGGGGTGAATAGGAGATTTTTAGAATTTCATCACTGAGGAAATTCCTCATTGATGACTAACTTACAGAGGAAACAACAAAGGGTCACGAGTGCAAAGTTTCACTACAGCAGTTTTTCAGGACGAAGACTATGAAAACAGTTTGCACAGTATGCAGGCACGCAGAAAACAGATGAGGATTAACTTGCATCAATAATTTGGGGTTTAGGAATTTCAGAGAAAGTCTTCAGCAAATTCTTCAAACAGTGACTGTGAAAATCATGAACACACAAACTGAGGAATATAAAGAGTTGAGGAAATAGAACCCGTTTCACAGTGAAGACAGTGGTTGATGACCTAGTTCCAACTGCTCTGACAGTTGTACATCTAGTTTGGAGCGGCTTGGTATTGAAACCAAAAGACACACAGTCCCGGGACACACAGTCCCTACCGTATTCTCCTTGGGCTAAGAACACACAGTCCTCGCCCAACACTCATGGTAAGTATTCAGGGCAGACTTCCAAACCCTCACAAACTTGGTCACCCGACGATCCACAATTGACTGCTGGATTGCTCTAGACCATCACGCCTAACCGTATGGAGGATGCACGGTCCTCAAAGGTAAAAGGCTTCAGTCCCACACAGGAACAACTTCTTCAATGATGCTCAATCACTTGGTTCTCGGTTTTTGGTTTGGTATTTGGGGTATTTCCTCACTGATGAATTACTCTCCTAGACTCTGAGGAATTTGGGTTGCTCTTATGACAAGTGTCAGTTTCTAATGGAGCAGCCAGCCAGCTAATGGTTGTGGGGGGCGGCTATTTATAGCCTGGAAGCATCCCGACATGATTTGACATTAATGCCCTTAAGTAATATGACCGTTGGTGTGGATAAGACCAATGATGTGGCGTGGTTATCGAAAACGGTCAGGACCCTCAACTGTGAGAGTCCTCATGTCACTCATATTCCTCATTTGAGGCTTTTGGTAGGATTAGGCTTGGGTTGAGCATCATGAGGAAATTCATTCCAATGTGTTACCTCGACCCCCTTTAACAGTATGGTGTTCCTATTACTCAAGTGTGAAGAGAATAAAACAGAAAGGATAAATCTTCATGCTTCAAAATCTTCAGATTGATTTTCTACAGGACACACCGAATTCTTCAATTTCAATATCTTCATGAGGAATATCAATTTCATCGCAATTTCTTCGCGATTCAATTCTTCAGCTTCAGACCAATTTCTTCAACAGAAGATATACATTTTTAGGGGTCGATATTCATCGAATATTTCAAACTCCTCAGCGACTTATAGATCCTGTGTACATTCAAGAACACATTAGATACTTAACCTATAAGTCTTCAAACCACCGAAATCACTAAGGGGCACTAGATGCACTTACAATCTCCCCCTTTTTGGTGGTTGATGACAATTAGGTTAAGTCTTCAACAGGGATAAAACTATGAAGTGTAAATACTCATTTGAGGAATTTGAAATCAAGATTCAGAGAGACTCCCCCTGAAGATGTGCATATCTTGAGGATTTTTCTTTTCACAGCAAATGCACATTGATGATTTATATCTTGGAGTTCTCCCCCTGAGTATTGTAAATCATGCATACATACACATATAGTATGAAGAAATTGAGGATGCTTGATGACAAATGGTATCTGACGAATTCCAGCATGCCTGCATTAGAATTTTGAGGAATAAGCATGCGAAGAAAAACGTTCAAAAGTATCAGAGTACCATCGGGCTTAAGTTACAACTCATTACATAAAACACTTCAGAAGAGCCGAGAGTTTGTAACTTAAATATAGTTTATAAGCCCCCAAAATATCCCGCGTGAAGACTAACATTCAAGTTTCTCCCCCTTTGTCATCAAGTGACAAAAAGGGACAAACTGAGGACTAACGCCCATGAAGACTTTCACTCCTTGGCAGTTGATGAAGACGCGTGAGGATTCTTGGGAGCAGTCTTCTTCCTTGGACCGGTGGCAGTGTCTTGTTGTTCTTCATCAGATTCGGCAGTGCGGAATGAAGAAAAAGAACTGTCCTCAAGGTCTGGAACTGGAATTTGCCTGAATTTCTTCTTTGGAGGCCATGACCAGTCGAAGACTCGCACAAACTCCAATTCTTCAAGTTCTACCGGAGTCTTCAGATGAGCTAGTGTAGCCCAGGTGCGATCAAAAACCTCATGAAGATAGTGATGGTTAAGCTTCACAGCATTCTGCATTTCATTGAGGGTTTTCACAATGGTGCCGAACTGGCGTTTGACCCACTTGTGATTCCGATCCACCTTCTGGTGAAGACTGAGAAGAAGCACTCTGGTATTCAACACCCGAGGAGCAACATGACTTGGAGGATGGGTCTCTGTGTCATCCCATGAAGAATATGCTTCGGGCTCTCTGAACTGGCCATCAAGGGGTCGAGTGCCTTCATCAATGACGGACTTGCCTTTTCCTTCAACAGACTCAAAAGTCTTCTTGTTGACTCTTATAGGAGGCATATAACCAACATGGTTGTTGAAATCAGCGTGATAATTGATGCCTGACCTTGTTCTGATGAATCTCATGATCCATGGAGCATATATCTTGTGGTCAAAAGGACACATTGCATTGTCGGCCAAAGTCCACAAGAATAAATCATGGATGTTGATGGGAATACCATGTACGATGTTGAAGAGGATATTCTTCATGATGCCTACGACATCTTTTTCATCATCATGGCCCTTGATTGGCGCAAGAACCCTGCAGAGGATTCAGTAAACCGTCGTGGGTTCATATTTGAGCTCATGGATCAGGAAGGTTGTTCCTGGTGGTTGCCCTTTAGCCAAAGGCTTCATGAGGACTTCCATCATTTTGTTAGGCAGCTCACGTTCATCATAAAGCTTCATGGCCTTCTCTGAGGGAATTGATACTGGTAGTTCATGCAGTAGCTCAATGGCAGGAGCCTTGAAGTGTGTTGTTTGCGTCATCCAGTCAAACACCCATGTGTTGATGTCTGTTGGATCTCCTGATATGTGAAGAGTTGCATAAAATTGAAGAATAAGCTCACTGTTCCAATCACAGATATCCGAGCACATTGGGAGGAGTCCAGCTTCAAAAAGGACGTTGAGGACTGGAGCAAGGCATGGTATTTCTTCAAGCTCAACATGAGGAATATGCCTCTGCTGGAAAGTCTTGTTTCTTCCACACAGCACAGAGGCATAGTAATTGAGCTGTGTCCTTGTCCAAAACTTCAGATGCCTGATGCGAGGCTTGTCATAGGGATTTTCTCCGATGAAGAACATGCGTTCTTCAAAGAAGGACTCCTTTTGAATCTTTGGCCGCTTGGAGAATGGCTGACGCTGCATTGGTTGAAGGTTTTGCTGCTGGACCTGAGGGGAGACAACTATTGCAGACTCTGGGTTGAGGATGACGAAGGCATTGTCTGGGTCTGGTGCATTTTCCTCAGCATGGTCCTCAGGGTGAGGAATTTCATCAGCTTGGGCTTCAGGCTGAGGAACATGCTTTGGTTGCGCTGCAGGCTGAGGAATGTGGTCAACCAGAGCATCATGTTGAGTGTTTTTCTCTGGAGGAGGAGGAGTTGGGTCAGCCTGATCCTCAGGTTGAGGATTTTGCTCAGGACTGTGACTTTCATCAGGCTGAGGATTTTCACTTTGTTCTTCCTCAGCTTGTTTGGTGACGGAGGCAGATTCATCAGCTGGTGCAGCCGATCCTTGTGCAGTTTCTTCATGAGGAATGGAAGGCCGAGGACTATCGTCAATGTGAATTTCCTCATCAGTACGCTCCTCAGATTCAGCAGTCTTCATTTCCTCATCTGGTCCTTGCTCCTGGTCTTCGGTTGCAAAGGGAATCATTTCGTAAGAAGGAGCGCTGTTAAGAGGCACAGGATCCAGAGGAGCATTTTCTTCAAGTGCTTTGAGGCGCTTGGCCTCAGTGTGTTCTTCTGCTGATGAAGCTTTTCTCTTCTTGGCTTCCTTTTCAGCAGCCCTGGTCTTTTTCACGTCTGATGCAGACGGAGTCATTTTCTTCACCTTTGAAGCTTTTGGTGAAGGTGTTTTCTCAGCAGAGACATTTTCATCAGCTGGCTTTGAGGCACCAGCTGGAGCAGAGTCATCAGCTAGCTTTGAAGCATCAGCTGGAGCAGGGTCAGTCTCACCAGTTGTGGGAAAGTCATCAGCTGGATTTTCCGTGGTGATTTCCTCAATTGCTGGTTCATCCATATGGCTTCCTTGAGGGGTTTCCTCAGCATGAGCAGTTTCATCAGCTGATTCTTCAATCAGAGGCTAAGGAGTTAGTACTGGAGGGGCATCCTTCTTGTTGTAGTTGTCAACAGCTTTAGTGGCAAGTTTGATGAAACTGCTTTTGAGACTTTGACTGTCAGAAAGCTTGGAGTACTTATCTGTCAAAGTCTTCAACTCAGCCTGTGTTGACACAAGTGCATCAGACGTCAGGTTGAGGAGATTCTGCCTGAGGAATTTCTCCTTTTTGAGCTTGGCAACCTTGGCCTGTTTGGCTTACTGCTCCTTCCACTTGGCCTCGTTGATGAATGTGGCCACCATGTGGCTGATGCCTGGGGGAAGTTTCAAATCATCAATTGCAGTGTTGGGGTCCTCATACCAGATGTGGATGTAGTCGAGGAGGACTTTTGGGTCCATGGCCAGAGGAATGGAGCTGCCAGAAGCTTGAGCTACCCTCTCTTGCTTGTTTCTGATGATGGCCTGCAGAGTGTCATCATAAAATTCATCATTACCTTCTGATGCAGAAGGGACCTTGATGATTTTTCTTGGGCTTGGTCTTGTTCCTGTCCCAGCAGTCACTTTAGTCTTCAGAGGAGTTGGTGAAGACTTTGTCTCCGAGCTTGTTGCAGAAGGGACTGAGGAGCTGGAGACAGTAGGCAATTGCTTCACTATTGGCTTCTGCTCAGGCTTTGAAGCCTGTGGTGGTGCTGAGGGTTTTGGTGTTGATGCTGGAGCAGTTTTCTCTTGAGGTTTTGAAGCCTTTGGTTTTGGTGGCACAGACTTCAGTTGAGGAATTGCCGTACCAGAAGTCTCAGCTGCAGAGGAAGTAGCAGCAGTTGTACCAGCAACAAATTCTTCATTGAACTTCCTCACAACAGCCTCTGCCTGCTTCTTGAGCTTTGACAAGTCTTTAGACTTTTCATCAGGATAGTCATCAATTGTCTTGAGGCTTGAGGTATGAGCTTCATGATAATCCTCAAGTGGAGCCCGTTTGCCAGGAGGCTTCATAGCGAATTTCTTCGCGTATTTGGGAGTGACAAATCTGTACTCCTTCCACTCCTTAGCCCATCGTTGTTCTATCTTTTGAAGCCTGATTTTTCTCTTGGGCATAGTTTCATTTTCATCAGGAGTGCAGTAATCCAGGTATATATCCTCACGGATATCTGCAGCAGTGTTCTGCTCAAGTTTCTTGCCTCCATTTTGCTTCCTTTCATCCTCCATTTTCTTCAGCTCAGGATTTTGCTCATGAGATTGAACTCTTGAGGTTTCTGATGAGACTTGCAGATTTTCTTCAAGAAATGCTGCAAATGAGTTAATTTGATGAGAACCGAGAGATTCATCAGCTGACATGTGTGTATATGTGAACAGAGTAGAGTTGCGAGGAATTTGGAGAGGTCATATGCGTTCTCAGATTTGAAGAAATGAAATTTTTTGAAAGTTGAGGAATTTGACCAATGGTTGAGGAATTTGTCTAAGCATTCCGTTCTTGGGTTCCAGAGTTGTACAGATCCAAAAATTCGCACAACTGAGGAATCTTGTGAAAATCTTAGATGCTTAGTGAAGTTCATCAATAGTTTGGTGATAGGTAGTGTTTGAGGAAAAGAAACGGATAGATTCTTGAGGAAAAACAAGTTTCACATCTCAGAGGTAAAATAGTAGATCAAACTTGCTGTAAAAATAGGGTTTTTATTTACCCTAGATGGCGCGCACGAAGAACAGAGAAGTAGTAGCAGTAGATGCTCTTTCGGTGTGTGTCCAATGCGCCCTAACTCGGCAGCAGAGGACGGCTACGGCGACGGCGGACGAAGATGGTCTGGCTCCGGCGTGGTTTCGGCGACGCAGAAGTCGAGGCAGTCGAGCTCTTCTTTGCCGACGACGAGACTTCTAGCAGTGGCGCTAGGGCTTGGAGCTTTGCTGTAGTAGGAGGGAGATGGAACGAAGAAGATTTTACCAAGGGAGATGGGGACATATTTATAGCCAGGCGATAACTGTTGGCGCGAGGAAATCGGACCAAATAGCCCCTGTCTCTACGTCTCCGCAGGACACGTGTAGCTCACGAGAGAAGCGGTGGAGATCATGGAGATCGTGGTTATCCGAACGAGGAAAGTGGGGTTCAGTTACTGTGCATTGAAAAAACATTTTTGAAGATTTGAGGATTTTGTTACAAAATCATCAGCTGACAAGCACGCAGTGAGGATTTCAAACAAAGTTTCAAGTAGAACGCATATGAAGAATTGAATAGACTGGGTGAGAGTAGCATAGAGGGAAAGTAGGGTCCAATCACATTCACTTAGATGAAATATCAAATTGAAGAAATAGCTATAAGTGAATGCTGTTGAGGACTTGAATCACAGTCTATCTAGGTAAACGAAAATCATCAAGTGTTTTTGAAGATTTGAATAACTTGAGGATTTTGTGATAAATCATCACTATGATGAATTTTAGTTTTGAAGAAAACGATTTTGAAGAACAACCGTTTTGAACAAAATCAAATTTTGAAGAAATGAAGCTTTGAAGAAATTCAACTTGAGGAATTTCAAGTTGGGTGGTGGCGTGACCCACCATATAAGAATGTTGATTACAAACGCCGCGTACAATTGTCGTAGGGCCCTGAGAATCAATTTCTTCGTTGATTTCCTCACACTTTGAGTGATATTATTCATTAGTTGAAGAAAATCGATTCATCATGTGTTGCACATCTAAGTCATCAATTTTGCATAAGTGTTAGGATGTGTGCATGTTTTTACAAAACATTTGAAGATTCTAAGATATTTTGCTCACACCGCAACATGCAAAACCTTTTCTCATCCAAGGGCTTAGTGAAGATATCTGCCAGTTGATCATCAGTCTTCACGTGGTTGATGAGGATATTGCCCTTGAGGACATGGTCCCAAAGAAAATGATGATGAATCTGGATGTGCTTGGTCTTCGAGTGCTATACTGGGTTGTATGCAATCTTGATTGCACTCACATTGTCGCAGTAGAGAGGCACATTCTTCATGTTGATGCCGTAGTCCTTGAGGGTTTGCTTCATCCATAGCAATTGAGCACAACATGAACCAACAACAATGTACTCAGCTTCGGCTGTGGAGAGTGAAACACATTTCTGCTTCTTTGAGGACTAGCAAACTAGTGATCTTCCGAGGAAATGACATGTACCAGAGGTTGACTTGCAATCCACACGGTCACCAGCATAGCTAGAATCAGAATACCCCACTAGATGAAGATTTGAGCCCTTGGGGTACCATAATCCTAGTGTTGGTGTGTAAGCTAAGTATCGAAGAATATGCTTCACAACCTTATGGTGTGATTCCTTCGGTTTTGCTTGAAAACGTGCACACATGCAAACACTAAGCATTATATCTGGCCTAGATGCACATAAATACAATAAAGAGCCAATCATAGATTGATATACCTGCTGATCGAATTCTTTACCATTTTCGTCAGTGCAGAGGTGGCCGTTGGTAGGCATTGGAGTCTTGGCACCTTTGCATTCATGCATGTCGAATTTCCTCAGAACATCCTTGAGGTATTTCTCCTGTGATATGAAGATTCCATTGTGTTGTTGATGAATTTGAAGACCTAAGAAGAATTTCAGCTCCCCCATCATAGACATCTGATATTCTTTGCTCATCATGTAAGCAAATTCATCATTGTATCATTTGTCAGTACATCCAAATATAATATCATCGACATATATCTGGCACACAAATAGCTCATTATCATAGGATTTAGTGAAAAGAGTTGGATCGAGTGAACCAGGTTTGAAGCCTTTCTTCATGAGGAATTCCTTCAATGTATCATACCATGCCCGAGGGGCTTGCTTGAGACCATAGAGCGCCTTTTTGAGTCTGAAGACTTTGTCTGGATTCTTTGGATCCTCAAAACCTAGGGGCTGAGCAACATATACTTCTTCCTCAAGCTTACCATTGAGGAATGCACTTTTCACATCCATTTGATATAAGATGATGTTATGATGATTAGCATAAGCAAGTAGTATTCGAATAGCTTCAAGTCTAGCAACAGGTGCAAAAGTTTCATCGAAATCTATTCCTTCAACCTGTGTGTAGCCTTGGGCTACAAGTCGTGCCTTATTCCTCACCACTTGACCATCCTCATCTTGCTTGTTTCGGAAAACACACTTGGTTCCGATGATATTGTGCTTGCGAGGATCTGGTCGTTTGACGAGCTCCCATACGTCATTCAGCTTGAATTGAAGAAGTACGTCTTGCATAGCTTGGATCCACTCCGGTTCCAGGAAAGCCTCAACAAATTTTGAAGGTTCTGTGATAGATACAAAGGAGAAATGCCCACAAAAGTTAACTGAGTGTGAAGCTTTTGAGGGAGTGATAGGACCTGGCGCGTTGATGTCATTGAGGATTTTGTCAAGTTCCACTTCATTTGCAATCCCTGGATGAGCTGGTTGAGGATTTCGTCTCGGCTGAGGAATTGGTTCTGGAGCAATTTCCTCAGGAGCATCTTCTTGATTTTCATCAATGATGGGAATGATTTCTTCATCAATTTCCTCAGTGGGAATAATGTCTTGAGTAGCTTTGAGATTTATTGCTTCCTCAGGAGACAACTTATCTGGATCAGAAGTCAATTGCTCTCTTTGCGAGCCATTAGTTTCATCGAACCGCACATCTACAGTCTCAACAACTTTGTTGTGATAGTTGTTGAAGACTTTGTAGGTGTGCGAGTCCTTTCCATAACCGAGCATAAAACCCTCATGTGCCTTAGGTGCAAACTTTTAGCTATGGTGAGGATCTCTAATCCAACATTTTGCACCGAAGACTTTGAAAAAACTTACATTGGGTTTCTTGTAAATGAGGAGTTCATATGATGTTTTCTTGAGGAATTTGTGAAGATATACCCTGTTGATGATCCGGCACGCAGTGTTGATTGCTTCAGGCAAAAAGCGACGAGGAGTCTGGTATTCTTCAAGCATGGTTCTTGCCATCTCTACCAGAGTCCTGTTCTTCCTTTCAACGACACCATTTTGTTGAGGAGTATAAGGAGCAGATAATTCGTGAGTAATACCAAGGTCATCAAGATAATTATCAAGACCAGTGTTTTTGAACTCTGTTCCATTATCACTCCTGATGTGTTTGATCTTGATGCCAAAGTTCGTCGAGGCCCTTGAAGAAAATCGTTTGAAGATTTCCTGCACTTCAGTTTTATATAAGATGATATGCACCCATGTATATCTGGAATAATCATCAACTATGACGAAGCCATATAAAGATGCTGCATTTGTTAGTGTGGCATAATGAGTAGGTCCAAATAGATCCATGTGAAGCAATTCAAATGGACGAGTAGTGGTCATGATAGTCTTCGAGGGATGCTTAGATCTGGTCATTTTCCCAGATTCACATGCACCACAGAGGTGATCCTTGAGGCATTTGACTGATTCGATGCCGATGACATGCTTCTTCTTCGCGAGTGTGTGCAAATTCCTCATGCCTGCATGACCGAGTCTTCGATGCCACAGCCACCCTTCTGAGGTTTTTGCTAGTAAGCATGTAGCTGGTTGAGGACCTGTAGAGAAATCAACAATGTACAAATCCCCTCTTCTAACACCTTCGAAGACTTTGGATCTGTCAGATTCCATGATAACAACACATCTATATCTTCCAAAGATAACAATCATATCAAGATCACAAAGCATTGAGACTGACATGAGGTTAAATCCAAGGGATTCAACAAGCATTACTTTGTCCATGTGTCTATCCTTGGAAATAGCCACTTTACCAAGTCCCAATACCTTGCTTTTACCTTTGTCAGTATATGTGATTTTCTTCAGGGGTGATGGAGTTAGTGGCATATTCATCAGCAAACTTTTATCACCAGTCATGTGATGTGTGCAACCACTATCAAGAACCCACTCAGTACTCTTGGGTTTGTCATCCTGCAGATGAATTAGTACAACTTACTGATGACCCACAAGTACAGGAGATCAATCGTAGTCCTTTCGATAAGTAAGAGTGTCGAACCCAATGAGGAGCAGAAGGCTATGATAAACGGATTTCAGCAAGGTAATAAGTCCAAGCACTGAAAGTAGCGGTAACAAGTGATGGTGTAGTGAGATGAAACGTAGCAAGAGAAAAGTAACAAGTAACAAGTAGTAGCAATGGTGCAGCAAGTGTCCCAATCCCTTTTGCAGCAAGGGACAAGCCTGAACAAAGTCTTATAGGAGGGAAAACGCTCCCGAGGACACACGGGAATTTCTGTCATGCTAGTTTCATCATGTTCATATGATTCGCGTTCGTTACTTTGATAGTTTGATATGTGGGTGGACCGGCGCTTGGGTACTGCCCTTACTTGGACAAGCATTCCACTTATGATTAACCTCTCTCGCAAGCATCCACAACTACAAAAGAAGAATTAAGACAAAGTCTAACCATAGCATTAAACTAGTGGATCCAAATCAACCCCTCACGAAGCAACGCATAGACTGGGGTTTAAGCTTTTGTCACTCCAGCAACCCATCATCTACTTACTACTTCCCAATGCCTTCCTCTAGGCCCAAATATGGTGAAGTCTTATGTAGTCGACGTTCACATAACACCACTAGAGGAAAAGACAACATACATCATATCAAAATACCGAACGAATATCAAATTCACATGACTATTATCAGCATGACTTATCCCATGTCCTCAGGAACAAAAGTAACTACTCACAGGACATAATCATAATCATGACCAGAGGTGTAATGAATAGCATCAAGGATCTGAACATAAACTCTTCCACCAAGTAATCCAAATAGCATCAACTACAAAGAGTAATCAACACTACTAGCAACCTAACAAGTACCAATCGGAGTTGCGAGACGAAGATTGGTTACAAGAGATGAACTAGGGATTGGAGAGGAGATGGTGCTGATGAAGATGTTGATGAAAATGACTCCCCTCCGACGAGAGGAGTGTTGGTGATGACGATGGCGACGATTTCCCCCTCCGGGAGGGAAATTTCCTCGGCAGGATCGTCCTGCCGGAGCTCTAGATTGGATCTGCTCAAGTTCCGCCTCGTGGCGGTGGCGAAACCACGAAAAAGCTCCCGATTGATTTTTTTCCAGACCAGGATGCTTCATATAGCAAAAGAGGGGGGCTAGTGGGCCTTCAGGTAGCCCACAAGCTTGTCCACCGCCACCAGGGGGTGGTGGCGGAGTGTTGGCTTGTGGGGCCCTAGTGGCCCCCCTCCGGTAGTTCTTTCGCCCAGTATTTTTCATATATTCCAGAAAAAAATCTAGATTGGATCTGCCTATGAAACTTCGTATACCTCAGATATCTGTGGGGCAAGGCATTTCCTCAATTGCATCAACCTTAGCCTTATCAACTTCAATGCCTCTTTCAGAGATTTCGTGTCCTAAGACGATACCTTCATTAACCATAAAGTGGCACTTCTCCCAATACAATACGAGGTTGGTTTCTTCGCATCTCTATAAGACTCGATCAAGGTTGGTGAGGCAATCATCAAAGGAAGACCCGTAAACGGAGAAGTCATCCATGAAAACCTCGACGATCTTTTCACAAAAGTCAGAGAATATAGCCATCATACATCTTTGGAAGGTGGCAGGTGCATTACATAAGCCAAAAGGCATACGTCTATAGGCAAAGGTACCAAAAGGGCAGTTGAAAGTGGTTTTATCTTGATGAGATTGTGCAACAGGTATTTGCGAGAAACCTGAATAACCGTCTAGAAAGCAAAATTGAGTGTGCTTTGATAGCCTTTATAGCATTTGGTCGATGAACGACAAAGTATAATGATCGTTCCTGGTTGCCTTGTTCAGTTCCCGGAAGTCTATCACCATTCTATAGCCGGTAATAATCCTTTGTGGGATTAGTTCATCCTTATCATTAGGAACGACGGTGATACCTCCCTTCTTAGGTACGCAATGTACTGGACTTACACAATCACTATGAGCAATATGATAAATGATTCCTGCTTCCAGAAGCTTTAATATTTATTTTCTAACGACCTCTTTCATCTTAGGATTTAATCTCCTTTGATGATCAGCAACCGGTTTAAAGTCAGGATCGGTTTTAATCTTGTGCTGACATAGAGTAGGACTAATACCCTTAAGATCATCAAGAGTATAGCCAATAGCAGCGCGGTGCTTCCTCAGAGTTTTTAGTAACTTCTTCTCTTTGCGCTCTGAGAGGAGAGCACTAATAATGACAGGATATATCTCCTTCTCATCAAGGTAGGCATACTTAAGAGTATCAGGCAACTGCTTAAGCTCGAACACACGATCACCCTTTGGTGGGGGAGGATCCCCAAGCAGTTCAACATGCAGATTATTCTTGAGAATAGGATATTGTTCTAAGACAATTCTATGTATCTCATCTCTCTCCTCCATATGCATATCATTTTCATGGTCAAGAAGATATTGCTCTAAAGGATCCGTAGGAGGTACGGCAATAGAGGCAAGAGCAATGATTTCATCCCTACCAGACGACTCTCTTTCATGGGTTGTCTTCCAAACTTGGAGAAGTTAAATTCATGAGACACTCCCTCCAAACTTACTGTGACAGTCTGCTTAATGCAATCAATGTGAGCATTGACAATGTTGAGAAAGGGTCTACCAAATATGATGGGACGAAAGCTATCTTATGGAGTACCAAGGACGAGGAAATCAGTAGGATACTTCGTCTTACCAGACAGGACTTCTGCGTCTCTCACAATTCCCAGAGGGCAGATAATGTCTCTATTAGCTAGCGTAATAGTGACATCAATGGGTTCTAACTCAGCAGGTGCAATCTCATCTTTGATTTCATCATATAGAGAACGGGGTATTTCACTAACACTAGCTCCCATATCACATAAACCATGGTAACAGTGATCTCCTATCTTAACAGAAACAACGGGCTGGCCAACTACAGGTCCGTGTTTGTCTTTCGCGTGAGGTTTAGCAATTCTAGCGGAGTCCTCACATAATTTGATAACATGCCCATGTATGTCTTCGGCTAAGAGATCTTTGATAATAGCAACAATAGGTTCAACTCTAATCTCCTCAAGGGGTGCAACTGGTCTAATGTAACCCCTACGTATCATAGTTGGAGCTTTAGAATAATCCTGTATCCTAGCAGGGTATGGTGGTTTCTCAGTGTAAGCACAAGGAACAACAAGATCACTAAAAGCTATGATTTTCTCCTCAACTAGACTGGTTTTGGCTATGTTGCTTTCTACAGGAGGATGATATTTAAACCACTTCTCTTTGGGAAGATTAACATGAGCAGCAAAAGATTCACATAGAGAAGCTACTATCTCAGAGTCAAGTCCATACTTAGCGCTAAAATCTCTAGAAGTGTTTGTCTCAACAAAAGATTTAACGCAATCAAACTGGAAATTCATACCTGACTCCTTACCTTCCTCCAGCTCCCTATCTTCAGAGTTGCGTTTGATTCTCTCCAATAAATTCCACTTGTGATCAATATCCTTCTTCATAAAAGAACCGGCACAAGAAGTGTCAAGCATGGTACGATCTTCATGAGAAAGCCGAGCATAAAAGTTTTGAGTGATGATTTCTCTCGAGAGCTCATGATTGGGGCATGAATATAGCATTGATTTAAGCCTCCCCCAAGCTTGAGCTATGCTTTCCCTGTCACGAGGCCAAAAGTTATAAATAAAGTTTCGATCATGATGTACTAAATGCATAGGATAGAACTTTTGATGAAATTCCAATTTCAACCGATTGTAGCCCCATGTCCAGCATCATGACATAACCTATAGCATGTCAACGACTTATCCTTCAAAGATAAAGGAAATAATTTCTTCTTTACCTCATCCTCGGGCAAACCTGCAAGCTTAAATAAACCACAAACTTCATCTAACTAGATTAGATGAAAGTCTGGACGTGAAGATCCTTCTCTTGTAAATGGATTAGGCAACAGTTTCTCAAGCATACCCAAAGGAATTTCATAAAAGATATTTTCAGTAGGTACCTCAGGTTGAGGAGCAACTCCTCGTGCTTCCGTTCGTGGTGAAGATACCCCGAACAAACTCCTCAAAGGAAGAGTTTCCATAGTGACAAGTGACAATAAATTTCAGCACAGTATATAAATGTTTCCTTACCAATTTCCACTCACCAAAGGCGCTTCACTCCCAGGCAATGGTGCCAGAAAAGAGTCTTGATGACCCACAAGTATAGGGGATCAATCGTAGTCCTTTCAATAAGTAAGAGTGTCGAACCCAACGAGGAGCAGAAGGCTCTGATAAACGGATTTCAGCAAGGTAATAACTGCAAGCACTGAAAGTAGCGGTAACAAGTGATGGTGTAGTGAGGTGAAACGTAGCAAGCGAAAAGTAACAAGTAACAAGTAGTAGCAATGGTGCAGCAAGTGGTCCAATCCCTTTTGCAGCAAGGGACAAGCCTGAACAAAGTCCTATAGGAGGGAAAACGCTCCCGAGGACACACGGGAATTTCTGTCATGCTAGTTTCATCATGTTCATATGATTCGCGTTCGTTACTTCTATAGTTTGATATGTGGGTGGACCGGTGCTTGGGTACTGCCCTTACTTGGACAAGCATCCCACTTATGATTAACCTCTCTCGCAAGCATCCGCAACTACAAAGGAAGAATTAAGACAAAGTCTAACCATAGCATTAAACTAGTGGATCCAAGTCAGCCCCTCACGAAGCAACGCATAGATTGGGGTTTAAGCTTCTGTCACTCCAACAACCCAGCATCCACTTACTACTTCCCAATGCCTTCCTCTAGGCCCAAATATGGTGAAGTGTTATGTAGTCGACGTTCACATAACACCACTAGAGGAAAAGACAACATACATCATATCAAAATACCGAACGGATATCAAATTGACATGACTATTATCAGCATGACTTATCCCATGTCCTCAGGAACAAAAGTAACTACTCACAAGACATAATCATAATCATGACCATAGGTGTAATGAATAGCATCAAGGATCTGAACATAAACTCTTCCACCAAGTAATCCAACTAGCATCAACTACAAAGAGTAATCAACAATACTAGCAACGTTACAAGTACCAATCGGAGTTGCGAGACGAAGATTGGTTACAAGAGATGAACTAGGGATTGGAGAGGAGATGGTGCTGATGAAGATGTTGATGAAGATGCCTCCCCTCCGACGAGAGGAGTGTTGGTGATGATGATGGCGACGATTTCCCCCTCCGAGAGGGAAATTTCCCCGACAGGATCGTCCTGCCGGAGCTCTAGATTGGATCTGCTCAAGTTCCGCCTCGTGGTGGCGGCGAAACCACGAAAAAGCTACCGATTGTTTTTTTTCCAGACCAGGGCGCTTCATATAGCAAAAGAGGGGGGCTAGTGCGCCTTGAGGCAGCCCACAAGCTTGCCCACCGCCACCAGGGGGGTGGTGGCGGAGTGGGGTCTTGTGAGGCCCTGGTGGCCCCCCTCCGGTAGTTCTTTCGCCCAGTATTTTTAATATATTCCAGAAAAAATCCACATAAATTTTCAGGGCATTTGGAGATGTGCAGAATAGTGGACTAGGATTTGCTCCTCTTCCATTCCAGAATTCCAGCTGCCTGAATTCCCCCTCTTCAAATAATCCTTGCAAAATAAGAGAGAAAAGACATAAATATGGTACCACAAGTAATATAACAGCCCAAAAATCAATAAATATCAACATGAAAGCCTGATGCAAAATGGACGTATCAATTCCCCCAAGCTTAGACCTCGCTTGTCCTCAAGCGAAAACCAAGTTCCATAAACATGTCCACATGTTGAGGGACGAAGGTGTCGATAAAACATAATACGGACATGAGGGATCATGATCACACATAGAACAGCAATACATCATAAAGATTCTTATGGGAAAGTAACAATTCCTTCACAAAACAAAGCATGAAGCAAAAACCTTACCAAGAAGTAACCAACAATAGTCCATAGTCATTGAAGCAATTGCAATTTATCACAACATCAGAAAGAGTCAAATAAGAGCTTGTAAGGAAAACCCACATACTCAATCATCTCTTTTGTTTTCCACAATTGTTACAACTCAGGTGGTACTGATGGTGTCAAAGTTTCAGCTGGACACAGAGGAAGATAGGGGCTTATAGTTTTGCCTCCCAACGATTTACCTCAAGGGTAAAGTCAACAACAATAAAGCATAAGTACTCAACTCCAAGTTGATATATGAATATAGATCTTTCCCAAGCATTTGACGGTAGCCAAGACAAAGACAAAAAGGGAATTGGTGAAGATCACCATGACTCTTACAAGGGTAAAAAGTAAAGGTACAAGATAGGCCCTTTGCAGAGGGAAGCACAGGTTGTCATGCGCTTTTGAGGTTTGAATGCGTGTCCTCTTAGTGCGGAGGAACGTCACTTTATATTGCCTCCTGTGACAAAGAACTTTATTATGCAGTCTGTCGCTTTTATGTCTTCCTCGTCACAGGTTTGTACAAAGCTTATTTTCCACACAATAATAGATCATACATATTAGAGAGCAATTTTTATTGCTTGCACCGATGACAACTAACTTGAAGGATCTTATTCAATCCATAGGTAGGTATGGTGGACTCTCATGGAAAAACTCAGTTGGAGGTTTATGGATGCGCAAGTAGTATCTCTACTTGGTGCGGGAGTTTTGGCTAATATGAGGTGGAAGCAATCGTCACATGCTAAGGGATCTCTAATCATATAACATTGTTTGGAACCAAGCAAACACAATTCATTATGTTGTCTTCCTTGTCCAACATCTACTCCTAGGCATGTAATAGTTTGGTGTGTGCTCACAATTGTAAAAAGTGTCTAAGATGATGTATTTATATGTGAACCTCTCTTTCCTTATTACTTCTTATTAATTGCAACAATGACTGAGGTCTATGTTGATTTATTCTCAACAAGTTTCAATCATCATACGTGTCATAAGTGAAGTTATCACTTTCCATAAGATCGTCTCATGATCTTTCATGCTATCGTTCTTTTCATAATTTTGATCATGGCACAAAGCAAAGCCCTTGACTAAGACACTCTTTATTATATAGCTCGTAAGCTTGAATACATCAGGGGAGAGACAAAAGAAAAAGACTCAAACTAAAAACTAAAGACTTATTCCTCTAAAAGAAGAAATAAAAATTGAAAAGGAAAGAACTAAAACAAAGGTAAAAGCAAAAGATATAAAGGTGATACGATACCAGGGCAACTCCCCCAATCTTGGCAGAAGCCAAGGGGATTGCCCATACCAATGCTTAGTTGTCTTCCTTTGGTGGTGGTGGTGTTGTTGTCGGAGTAGTCTTGAGCTTGTCTACTTTCCACTTGAGCAAAAAATTTTGCTCCCTTAGATTGTCATTTTCCTCCTCAAGTTTCAACACTCTATGGAAAAGTTCCTGCTTACTCTCCTGCAAGAAACGAGAAGGGATAAACAAGGTCTTAGGCTTCTTCCTCATCAGTGGTCCAGCCATATGGTTCCAAGTCCCCATAGACCTTGGGGTTAGCAAGGTAGTCAGCCACATAGCTCTCTCCCTCTGAATCTTGAGAAGACATCTTGACCTAGATCTGCGTCAGAACAAGCTCGAAATGAAAACACAGGAAAACTGTGCAATATGGAGATCAAAACCATCGGGCGGCTATATATTGATTTTTTTCTGGGCAAGAAGGAGTCCTTCGCAAGAAAAAGGAATCCGGGAGGCACACGAGGTGCCCATAAGCTTGCCCACCGCCACGAAGGGGGTGGTGGCGGAGTGAGCCCTTGTGGCTGCCTTGTTCGCTCTCCATACTACTTTTTATTGTTCTAAATTTCTAAAAATTCCAAAATTGAGGAAATTTCCTATTGGAAAAGTATCGGAGTCCAATTTCTTGCCGAAACAGATACATCTTCGTTTTCAAGGTCTAAAACAGGCTAATAAACATCCCTTATGTACTCCTCTGGAGTTATGACATTGATGATATTGGTCCCAACATTTATGGGAGTACCAGAGATGTAATGCTTTATTCTTTGCCCATTTACCACTCTAGGAAAATTTCCTTCCGCGTTATTGATTTTGACAGCACCGGAATGATATACTTCCTCGACAACATAGGGACCTTCCCATTTAGAGAGAAGCTTGTCTGCAAAGAATCTCAAACGAGAATTGTATAGAAAGACATAATTACCTACATTGAACTCTCGTTTCTATATTCGTTTGTTGTGCCATCTCTTAACCTTTTCCTTGAACAACCTGGCATTCTCATATGCCTGGGCTCTCCATTCATCGAACGAGCTGATATCAAAGAACCGCTTCTCACGGGCAAGTTTGAAATCAAAGTTGAGCTCTTTGATTGCCCAATAAGCTTTGTGTTCCAGCTCAAGAGGTAAATGACAGGCCTTACCGTAAACCATTTTATACGGTGACATGCCCATGGGATTCTTATAAGCAGTCCTATAAGCCCATAGTGCATCGTCAAGTTTGCTAGACCAGTTCTTTCAAGATATATTGACAGTCTTTTGTAGGATCAACTTGATCTCCCTATTACTCAGCTCCACTTGACACTAGACTGAGGATGATAAGGAGATGCAACTCTATGGTTGACATCATACTTAGCTAGCATCTTGCGGAAAACACCATGAATGAAGTGTGAACCGCCATCAGTCATCAAGTATCTAGGGACTCCAAATCTTGGGAATATGACTTCTTTAAGCATCTTAATAGAGGTGTGGTGATCAGCGTTTTTAGTGGGGATAGCTTCTACCCACTTAGTAACGTAATCCACAACAACTAAGATGTGTGTGTACTCATTGGAACTCGGGAAGGGTCCCATATAATCAAAGCCCCAGACATCAAATGGTTCAATGACAAGTGAATAGTTCATAGGCATCTCTTGACGCTTACTGATGTTCCCTATCCTTTGGCATTCGCCACAAGACAAGACCAACTTACGGGCATCCTTGAAGAGAGTGGGCCAATAGAAACCTGATTGCAATACCTTATGGGCAGTTCTATCTCCACCATGGTTGTCACATCCCTGGAACCCTAACCAAGGTTTAGCATTGTGCTCATATCTTCTTTGCATTGCATCCAAGAGAATTGCAACAAGATCAAAGTAAGTGGTGAAGGAAAACTCAAAAACCCTAGCCACTTCTCAAATTCAAAGGAATTATAAACTTATTCAAATCAATGCACCCAAAATGGCCTCAAGAAAAGTTCAACATTTCTGATAACTCTTGAAAACAAATAAGCAATGAAGGAAACCATTTCCTTAATACTTTTGGCATTTTAAATAAATGCAAAAGACTACTGATTTCAAGTTTTAAATTTGAATTCAAAGATATATAGCTTTCAAAAATGCTGAAAACTTTATGGGTGATTGGAAATATTCCAACTAACACCCCAGCATTTTTCAAACTATTTATAGTTTGATTGTGAAGCCAAAATAAATGGAAAACAATGTCAGTAAATAAAACAGAAACAAAATAGAAGAAATAAGAGAAAAGAAAAGCTTACCTGCTATCTGTCGCCGGCCCAACCCACGAGGGGCTCCGTGGTCATCTTCCTCCTCCTGCCAGTAGGCAAAGGGGAAGATGAGCACGGCGCCCAGCCCCGGCCACCTCCTGCCCGCCTGCTCGCCGCTGGAGGCCTCCAGGAACACCAGCGCGACGCCCTGTACCTTCTTCTCCTCCTCCCCTCGGCCTTATCTCCTCCTCTCTTCCTCACGTTCCCCTCCCCCTCTCGGATCTCTCTCTCCCAGGAGCTCCGGTCGTCGCTGATTTGTCGCCTCCCGGTCCTCCCCGACCCTGCCGTCAGCCTCAGAAGAACCGCCATAAGCCCCTCTTCCTGTTCCCCCTCTTCCCGATGCCATTCCCCTCCTCTAACCCCGTTAGCCGCCGGAGCCCGAAGGTCCTCGTCGTTGACCATGTTGTTGTCATCGTTGTGGTACCCCGTTCGCGAGACCGAGCTCATAAATGAGCTCCTGGAGTTCTGTAGATGCCGTACAGCCCCTCTCCCAGCTCGCTAGTGTCCCGCAACGCCACTCCCGACGATGCCCGAGCCGCAGCCGCTGCTGACCTCGTCGCCGGCGTGGATTCCGGTGACCACTTGGTCCAGCTCCTTCCCCTTTGGATGCGGTGCATCGCTAGCTAGCCATAGAACTAAACCACGCCCAAAACCGATGCATGTAACGCGAGTTTGATCAACTCCGGCGAGAACTCACCACTACTTTTGGTCGTCGCCGGCGAAATTCCGGTGAGGTCCGACGTGGTCAACTAATTAACCCACTAACACCCCCCCTAGCCACTGACAGTGGGCCCCAGGGTGGGTCAAACCCCAGTTAGGGGCTGGTCAACTCGGGGATTAGCCCTGGTCACTGACCAGTGGACCCCACTCGTCAGGTTTGACCTGGCCCAGCCCCTGTTGACCAGAGACGTCACTCTGACGCAATAAAGGATTTTCTAATATAAAAATAATTCCAGAAATGTCTAAAACTTCTAAAAATCATAGAAAATAATCTGTAAGTCCAATGAAAATAATTTATATATAAAAAAGTATCAGAAAAATTCAAGGAATCTAAATATGTCATTTTCAAACATGTTTGAAAATGGTACTGAACCAAAACATATAGATTAATGAATAAGTTAACTCTTATAAATACTTTGGGGATGAAATTTGGAAATTATTTAAATTCCACTTCAAATGATATGATCAAACATTGTCCAAATCACAAACCAGCAACCTAACTTGTCATTTCCAGGCATGTTAAAAGCAAGTTGATCTGAGCATCAGGTTGACTCAATTAAAATGGTATCTGAGAATACCTCGTTTGAAGCGATATTTGAATTTGATTCAAATCAACTTCAAACCTAATAAATGTTAGCTATAATAGTATACCACTTTGCATCCTCATGCCATGCTCATGCATCATCTTGTTGCATATGCTTGTGATTGATTGTTGTCACTCTTTTCGGTAGGCTCTGCTCCTCCGGATTCCACCGAATATCCGATTGACGGATATTGTCCCTCCTCTGAGCAAGAAGGCAAGCAACCATTTTGGTCATTTCGATAAATCCCATGTTCTTGCTCCTGCACTTACTTATTGCATTAGGATCAAATGCTTCAAATGCTTTTGCCATGTTAGTTGAACCCACTTCCTTTGCATGACCTATCCTTGTCACAGTAAATAGCTGAACCTTGCAACCCAGCATACCTGGTAGTTGCTTGAGCCATGATGTGCCTTATCCTGCTATGCATGCTATGCTTAGAGTTGTGTGTGGTCTGTCATCTGGGAGATGAACAGAATTGTGATAATGTGTTCAGTAAGTAAAGTTTGTGTGTTGAACCTGATTTGGTAAAGGTACCGGTGAAAGGCTATGTAGGAGTACATGGCGGGTTGTTTCATTGGAACCGTCCTTAGGAACTGAGTTTCGTGTATGTAATCCAAGACGAGATACTACCACATGCTGGGCCATGAAATATGACCCCGCTCGATTTTTAATTGCTTAGTACTCGGTCCAGGAGTTGCAAGTAGTTTTTGGTGTTTATAGTCATGCTGGAGGCCGTGCATAGTGCTGACCTGAGAGGTGGGCTGTGATGCGATAGGCAGTGGCACGGTGTACCAAGTGGCACTCGGATGGTGGGCTTGGGAACCCTGCGCACATCGTTTGGGGCCGTGGCGGAAACCTCGGCCGGACTTCCGTGCGGGTTACCCTCAGATAGGCGATAGACCTGGACTAAGTATTAGCGTGGTTAACGGTCGTGGCCGAGTCCCTCGCTGGGCTTCCACTTGAAGGTTGCCGAGGTGCATGACGTGCACATGGTGATAAGTGGCGAGAGCGTGTGTGAAGAAGTACACCTCTGCAGGGTTATGATCTATTCGAATAGCCGCGTCCGCGGATATGGACTACTTGGAGACATATGTTGTTCATAGATAACTTTAATGGCTACTCATAAAATTGTCAAGATAAGCATGAGTGTCGTGGACGGCATTACCGTATGGACACGGAATGATTCCATGATGGAGTATTGTTGTGGTGTTAGTGGACTCGTGTGCGAGAAATCAAGTTGTCAAAATTATTTAAAAATGCAAGTTGTCTAGCCACGAGTCAAAGGCTGGCTTTCGCATGGAACCCCACAATTCCTTATTGATACATTGCATGAGTAGATAGCTCATCCTAAAGTCTTGCTGAGTACTTTTGTACTCATGTCTGCTTAATAATTGTTGCAGAGGTTGTCAATGACCCTAATGGAGGGTTCTACCTAGACATCGACGATGACGAGTAGCTGGTATCCCATCTACGATCTGGCCCTAGGGTGGGTGTGTAGATAGTCAGGCCATGTGCCTTTATCCTTCCATCTGTGTGTACTCCGACAGCTTTACTCTTCCGCTGGTTTGTAAGAACTGTGTGTATGACTTGTTATGATGGTCCGAGCCTTTTAAATAAAGCTTGTATGTTTATGGTTATGTTGTGATGCCATCGATGTATCTATACATATCGGTATGCCATGCGTACGTGTGTCGTACTTGATATGTATGGGGTTCGATTACCTAGCCATAAACTTTAGTATCACTCCTTACAGGGAAATGCCCCTTTGTGATCCAACGAGCCATGGTAGCTCTCTACTGCTCCGGACACATTGGTTGACCGGCGTGTGTCCTTCTTAGCTGCTGTGTCTGTCCCCTCTGGGGAAATGTCACACAATGTAATGGAGTCCTTGTAGCTTGCTACGACTCGTCTATGGCAGTCTCTGGGTTGAGCACGACGAATGCATTGTCTTGGTCAGGTGCATTTTCCTCAGCATTTTCCTCAGGGTGAGGAATTTCAGCAGCTGGTACTTCAGGCTGAGGAGATAGTGCTGCCTATGCGTTAGGTTGAGGGGCTTGCTCAGGCTGTGCATCAGGCTGAGGAATAGCTTCTTCTTGCTTAGTTTGAGGAGTTGGGTCAGCCTGTTCCTCATCTTGAGGATTTTGCTCAGAGCGTTGAATTTCATCAGCTTGAGGATTTTCATGTTGTTCTTCCTCAGCTGGCTTGGTGGCAGAGGCAGTTTCATCAGCTGGTGCAGCTGATCCTTGAGCAGTGTCTTTCTGAGGAATGAAGGGCTGAGGACTGTCGTCTATATGAATTTCTTCGTCAGTGTGTTCCTTAGAGGCGGCATCATTCATTTCCTCATCTGCCTTTTTCGCTTGATCATCAATGATGACCATTTCATAAGACGGAGCAACATTTAAGGGCACAAGGTCCAGAGGAGCATTTTCTTCAAGTGCTTTGAGACGCTTGGCCTTTATTTCTTCTTCTGCTGAGGAGGCCTTTCTTTTCTTGGCTTCCTTCTCAGCAGCCCTGGTTTTCTTCACGTCTGATGCAGACGGAGGCATCTTCTTCACCTTTGAAGCTTTTGGTGAAGGGGTTCTCTCGACAGATTCTTCAGCTGGTATGGAGGAACTAGCTGGAACAGAGTCATCAGCTAGCTTTGATGAAGCAGCTGGGTCAGGGGCAGTCTCATCAGCTGCAGAAAATTCATCAGCTGGAGCTTCCAAGATGATTTCTTCAATAGCCTGTACATCTGCACGACTTTCTTGGCGTACTTCCTTAGCTTGAGGAGTTTCCTCATCATGAGGAGATTCGTCTGCTGGCTCCTCAATCAAGGGCTGAGAAGTTGGTGCTGGGGGTGCAACCTTCTTGTTGTAGTCATCAACAACTTTAGTGGCCATCTTGATGAAATTGCTCTTGAGACTCTTACGATCTGACAACTTGGAGTACTTGTCAGTCAATTTCTTTAGCTCTGCCTGTGTTGATACCAGTGCATCAGGAGTCAAGTTGAGGAGACTCTGCTTGAGGAATTTCTCCTTTTTAAGCTTTGCAACTTTGGCCTGCTTGGCCTGCTGTTCTTTCCACTTGGCTTCATTGATGAAAGTGGCCACCATGTGGCTAATGCCAGGGGGAAGTTTCAAATCATCAAGCGGAGTGTTTGGGTCCTCATACCAGTTGTTGATGTAGTCAAGGAGGACCTTGGGGTCCATAGCCAGAGGAATGGCACTGCCTGATGCTTGAGCTACTCTTTCCTGCTTGTTTCTGATGATGGCTTGCAGGGTTTGATCATCATATTCATCACTACCCTCTGATGCAGACGGGACGGTGATGATTTTGCTGGGGCTTGGCAGAGTTGCACGTTCAGTAGACACCTGAGTCTTCACAGGAGGTGGTGCGGACTTTGTCTCCGAGCTGGTTGCAATTGGGAGTGAGGAGCTGGAGCTGGCGGTCATAGGTTTCATGACTTGCTTCTGTACTGGTTTCTCTTGAGGCTTTGGTGTTGGTGCTGAGGATTTTGGAGCTGAGGAGATTGGCACTGAGGGTTTTGGTGCTGATGGTTTTGGTGCTGAGGGTTTTGTAATTGATGCCTGAGCAAACTTCTCTTGAGGCTTTGGAGCCCTTGGCTTTCACGGCACATACTACATTTCAGGAATTTCTGAACCTGAGGTCTTAGCGGCAGAGGAAGTGGCAGCAGCTGAGGCAACATCTGAGGATTCATTGAATTTCCACACTGCAGCTTCTGCCTGCTTCTTGATCTTAGCCAGATGCTTTTCCTTCTCATCTGGATAGTCATCAATGGTCTTGAGGCTTGAGGGATGTGCTACTTGATGATCCTCAAGTGGGGCTCGTCTGCCAGGGGGCTTGAGAGCGAATTTCTTCGCATACTTGGCAGTCACAAACCTGTATTCCTTTCATTCCTTCGCCCATCGGCGTTCTATCTTCTGCAGCCGTATCTTTCTCTTGGCCATTGTCTCATTTTTATCAGGTGTGCAATAGTCCAAGTAAATATCCTCAGGGATATCCACAGTTGTGTTTTGCTCAAGTTTCTTTCCTCCCTTCTGTTTTCTGTCATCCTCCATTTTCTTCAACTGAGGATTTTGCTGATGAGATTGAACTCTTGAGGATTCTGATGACACTTGAAGATTTGCTTCCAGAAACGCTTCAAATGAGTGAATGTGATGAGAACCGAGAGATTCATCAGCTAACATGTGTGTACCTGTGAACAGAGTATAGTTGCGAGGAATTTGGAGAGGTCATATGCGTTCTCAGATTTGAAGAAAATGAAAAATTTTGACAGTTGAGGAATTTAACCAGTGGTTGAGGAATTTGCCTAAGCATATTGTTCTTGGGTTCCAGAGTTGTACAGATCCGAAAATTCGCACAATTGAGGAATCTCGTGGAAATCTTAGATGCTTAGTATAGTTCATCAATGATGTGGTGATAGGCATTGTTTGAGGAATCAAGTGCTTATCTATTCTTGAGGAAAAACAGATTTCACATAGAAGATGTAAATTTTTTAGATCTAACTTGTGGTAAAAATGGGATTTTATTTACCCTTGAAGGAGCACACGAAGAACACAGAGAAGTTGTGTAGAGAGGCTCTTCGGTCGCGTGTCCAATGCACCCTAACCCGGCGATAGAGGACGTCTACGGCAGCGACTGACGAAGATGGTCCGACTCCGGCATGGTTTCGGCGACGGAGAAGTCAAGGAAGTGAAGCTCTTCCTCACCGGCGACGAGACTACCAGCGATGGCGCTAGGGTTCGGTGGTGTTTGCTGTAGCAGGAGAGTGATGGAGCGAAGAAGAGTTTGCCGAGGGGGATAAGGACATATTTATAGCCAGGCACTTACTGTTGACGCGAAGATTTCGGACCAAACAACCCCTGCCTCTACGTCTCCGCAGGACACGTGTAGTTCCAGAGCAAGGCGGTGGAGATAGTGGAGATCGTGGTTATCCGATCTTGGGAAGTGGGGTTCGGTTACTATGCATTAAAGAAACAAAATTTTAAAGATTTGAGGATTTTCTTTACAAAATCATCAGCTGACAAGGACGCAGTGAGGATTTTGAACAAAGTTTCAAGTAGAACGCATATGAAGAATTGAATAGACTGGATGAGTATAGCATAGAGGGAAAGAAGGGTCCGATCACATTCACTTAGCAGAAATATCAACTTGAAGAAATAGCTATAAGTGAATGTTGTTGAGGACATGAAATCACAGTCTATCTAGTCAAATGAAAGTCATCAAGTGTTTTTGAAGATTTTGTGATAACTCGTCACAATGAAGAACAACTGTTTTGAAGAAAAACATATTTTGAGGAAATGGAACATTTGAAGAAAATCAACTTGAGGAATTTCCCATTGGGCGGTGGTGTGACCCACCATATAAGAATGTTGATTACAGACGCCGCGTACAATTGTCGTAGGGCCGTGAGAATCAATTTCTTCGTTGATTTCTTCACATTCAGAGTGACATTTTTCATCAGTTGAAGAAAATCGATTCATCATGTGTTGCACATCTAAGTCATCAATTTTGCATAAGTGTTAGGATGTGTGCATGTTTTTACCAAACATTTGAAGATTCTAAGATATTTAGCTCACACCGCGACTTGCAAAACCTTTTCTCATCCAAGGGCTTAGTGAAGATATCTGCCAGTTGATCATCAGTCTTCACATGGTCGATGAGGATATTGCCCTTGAGGACATGGTCCCGAAGAAAATGATGACGAATCTGGATGTGCCTGGTCTTCGAGTGCTGTACTGGGTTGTATGCAATCTTGATAGCACTCTCATTGTCACAGTAGAGAGGCACATTCTTCATGTTGATGTCGTAGTCCTTGAGGGTTTGCTTCATCCATAGTAATTGAGCACAGCATGAACCAGCATCAATGTACTCAGCTTCGGCAGTGGAGAGTGATACGCAGTTCTGCTTCTTTGAGGACCATCAAACTAGTGATCTTCAGAGAAAATGGCATGTGCCAGAAGTTGACTTGCGATCCACACGGTCACCAGCATAGTCAGAATCAGAATACCCCACCAAATGAAGATTTGAGCCCTTGGGATACCATAATCCTAGTGTTGGTGTGTGAGCTAAGTATCGAAGAATATGCTTCACAGCCTTATGGTGTGATTCCTTTGGTTTTGCTTGAAAACGTGCACACATGCAAACACTAAGCATTATATCTGGCCTAGATGCACATAGATACAATAAATAACCAATGATAGAATGATATACCTGCTGAGCGAAATCTTTACCATTTTCATCAGTGCCGAGGTGGCCATTTGTAGGAATTGGAGTCTTGGCACCTTTGCATTCATGCATGTCGAATTTCCTCAGAACATCCTTGAGGTATTTCTCCTGTGATATGAAGATTCCATTGCTTTGTTGACGAATTTGAAGACCTAAGAAGAATTTCAGCTCACCCATCATGGACATCTGATATTCTTCACTCATCATGTAGGCAAATTCATCACTGTATCGTTTGTCAGTACAGCCAAATATGATATCATCAACATATATTTGACACACAAATAGCTCATTATCATAGGATTTAGTGAAAAGAGTTGGATCGAGTGAACCAGATTTGAAGCCTTTCTTCATGAGGAATTCCTTCAATGTATCATACCATGCCCGAGGGGCTTGCTTGAGACCATAAAGAGCATGTTTGAGTCTGAAGACTTTGTCTGGATTCTTTGGATCCTCCAAACCTGGGGGCTGAGCAACATATACTTCTTCCTCAAGCTTATCATTGAGGAATGCACTTTTCACATCCATTTGATATAAGATGGTGTTATGATGATTAGCATAAGCAAGTAGTATTCGAATAGCTTCAAGTCTAGCAACAGGTGCAAAAGTTTCATCGAAATCTATTCCTTCATCCTGGGTGTAGCCTTGGGCTACAAGTCGTGCCTTGTTCCTCACCACTTGACCGTCCTCATCTTGCTTGTTTTGGAAAATCCACTTGGTGCCGATGATGTTGTGCTTGCGAGGATCTGGTCGTTTGACGAGCTCCCATACGTCATTCAACTTGAATTGAAGAAGTTCGTCTTGCATAGCTTGGATCCACTCCGGTTCCAGAAAAGCCTCAGCAACTTTTGAGGGTTCTGTGATGGATACAAAGGAAAAATGCCCACAAAAGTTAATTAAGTGTGAAGCTTTTGAGAGAGTGAGAGGACCTAGCGCGTTGATGTCGTTGAGGATTTTGTCAAGTTCTACTTCGTTTGCAATACTTGGATGAGCTGGTTGAGGATTTCGTCTAGGCTGAGGAAGTGGTTCTGGTGCAATTTCCTCAAGAGCATCTTCTTAATTTTCATCAGTGATGGGGATCGTTTCTTCACCAATTTCCTCAGTGGGGACAATGTCTTGAGTAGGTTTGAGCTTTATTGCTTCCTCAGGAGACAGTTTATCTGGATCAGAAGGCAATTGCTCTCTTTGCGAGCCATTAGTTTCATCGAACCGCACATCTACAGTCTCAACAACTTTGTTGTGATAGTTGTTGAAGACTCTGTAAGTGTGCGAGTCCTTTCCATAACCGAGCATAAAACCTTCATGTGCCTTAGGTGCAAATTTTGAGTTATGGTGAGGATCTCTAATCCCGCATTTTGCACCGAAGACTTTGAAATAACTTACATTGGGTTTCTTGTCAGTGAGGAGTTCATATGAGGTTTCCTTGAGGAATTTGTGAAGATATACCCTGTTGATGATGTGGCATGCAGTGTTGATTGCTTCAGGCCAAAAGCGATGAGGAGTCTGATATTCTTCAAGCATAGTTCTTGCCATTTCAACCAGAGTCCTGTTCTTCCTTTCGACGACACCATTCTGCTGAGGAGTATAAGGAGCAGATAATTCGTGAGTAATACCAAGTTCATCAAGATAATCATCAAGACCAGTGTTTTTGAACTCGGTTCCATTATCACTCCTGATATGTTTGATCTTGATGCCAAAGTTCGTTGAGGCCCTTGAAGAAAATCGTTTGAAGATTTCCTGCACTTCAGTTTTATACACTATGATATGCACCCAAGTATATCTGGAATAATCATCAACTATGACGAATCCATATAAAGATGCTGCATTGGTTAGTGTGGCATAGTGAGTAGGTCCAAATAGATCCATATGAAGCAATTCGAATGGAAGAGTAGTGGTCATGATAGTCTTCGAGGGATGCTTGGATCTGGTCATTTTCCCAGATTCACAAGCACCACACAGATGATCCTTGAGGAATTTGACTGATTCGATGCCGATGACATGCTTCTTCTTCGCGAGCGTGTGTAAATTCCTCATGCCTGCATGACCTAGTCTTCGGTGCCACAACCATCCTTCTGAGGTTTTTGCTAGTAAGCAAGTGGCTGGTTGAGGACATGTAGAGAAATCAACAATGTACAAATCCCCTCTTCTTACACCTTCGAAGACTTTGGATCTGTCAGATTCCATGATAACTACACATCTATGTCTACCAAAGATAACAATCATATCAAGATCACAAAGCATCGAGACAGACATGAGGTTAAAACCAAGGGATTCAACAAGCATCACTTTGTCCATATGCCTATCCTTGGAAATAGCCACTTTGCCAAGTCCCAATACCTTGATTTTACCTTTGTCAGCATATGTGATTTGCTTCAAGGTGATGGAGTTAATGGCATATTCATCAGTAAGCTTTTATCACCAGTCATGTGATGTGTGCAGCCACTATCAAGAACCCACTCAGTATTCTTGGGTTTGTCATCCTACACATGAATAAGTACAACTTACCATCTCATATGCTTCAGATTTGAAGAATATTATATTAATTTCATCACATCAGAATTTCATCATAACAGAAATATAAGGACGTGTGAAATATCTCTATTTCATCAATCATTAGCTTGCGTCCTATCAAGCATTTCCTCAGGTCTCCAGCAAATTCTTCAGATGATGATTTTCATCTGGAGACCTGACCTGTAGAAGTGATTAGTTCGATTTCTTCACCACCCACATCTGAAGGGGTGGCAAAGCATTCATCATCCTGTGAGCACCATATGAGAAAGGTGGCATTGAAGCCAATGCACTTCTCTTAACAATAGGTGGGTTAAAGTACTCATATGAATATGCTGAGAACTGGTTTGAGGATTTATGAACATAATGATTTGAGGAGTTACGCTCATATTCATATTCCTTGTAGTTTCCCTCCATATTAGACGCATTAGCACGGGTACGAGCATAGTTTTGACCAGTTGAGGATTTTGATCCTCTTGAAGACTTTGGTCCTCCTGAGGAATTTGATCTGGGGTTCAGATTCTTCATTGGTGGTGTCATGAGGAAATTTACCTGAAGATTTTCAAGACAGCTTTTGGGAACCCATATTTTCCTTAAGGGAGGGCCATTCCTGCAGTTAGTTCCAACATATCGAGCAAATACTTCACCAGATTGATTTTTGAACAACTTATAGTTGGAGTCAAATGACTCATCTGAGGAATAGGATAATTCACATGAAAAGCCAGTTAGATTAGATGGATCAAAAGGAGGCCCAGTAGCAGCAACCCATGAGGTTTTGGGATGCTGCTCAGGTTTCCAATAAGATCCATCAGCATTTAATTTCCTCTCAAAGGCAATTCCTTCTTTGCTCGGGTTCCTGTTCAAGATCTTCTTTTTGAGCACATCACAAAGGGTTTGATGTCCTTTGAGGCTTTTGTATATGCCTGTCACGTACAATTCCTTCAACCCTGCATCTTCATCAGTAACATTTGTGTTTTCCTCAAGTGAGGAAATAGACACAACACGTGCAGTTGAAGAATTTGTAGCAATAGTAGCATTTGATGATTCTGGTGAGGAATTAGCAGTTTCGCGTTAAAGGCATTTAAGACATGGAGGAATGAATTCAACTTGACCAGCGCTGATCTGTTGAGCTAGTAATGAATCATTTTCCATACGAAGATCATCATGAGACATCCTCAGCTTCTCAAGATCAAGCTTCCTTTGAAGAAATTCATAGGAAAGCTTGTCATGATCAGTGAGGAGTGTATCATAACGATCCTGAAGATTATCAAATCTAGACTGAAGACTTTTCACATCTTCAATGAGGATTTGGGTAAGGTTCATTTCATCATTCAACAGATCATCACTTTTATCTAGCAGTTTCTGAAGCTTTTCCAGGGCAGTTTGTTGTTTAGTGGCAATGATAGCAAGTTTACTGTAACTGGGTTTCTTATAATCATCAGGTTCACAGTCACTTGAATCAGAGGAGGAGGCATTATTTGGTACCTTTGAACCTTTTGCCATGAAGCAATAGGTTGGAGCGATGTCATCAACATAGTCATCAGTGTGGATGGTGTAATCATTTTCTTCAAGATTGAAGATTGACTTGCTGACGAAAGTGGTTGCCAGTGCAAGACTAGCCTGTCCGGATTCTGAGTCTTCATCAGAACCCTCTTCTTCATCACATTCCTCTGATTCTGCCTCGGAGTCCATTTCCTTGCCAATAAGTGCCCGAGCCTTTCTGAAACTAGTCTTCTTGTGCGATGAGGGCTTTGAAGATGAGGATTTCGAAGATTTCTTCTTCTTCTTTGAGTCATCAGAACTGTCATCCTTGTATTTCTTCTTCTTTGATTCCTTTCCCCAACGGGGACAATCAACAATGTAATGACCTGATTTCTTCCACTTGTGGCAGGTTCGTTTCTTGTAGTCCTCGGATGAAGATTCTGATTTCCTCATGTCTCTTCTTGAAGATTTACCGAACTGGCCACGTCGTGTAAGTCTCTGGAATTTCCTCACGAGCATTGCAAGCTCCTGTCCAAATTCTTTAGGGTCACCAATGCTGTGATCTGTGTCTTCTTCTTCAGATGAGGAAATTTCTCTAGCCTTCAGTGCACGTGGTCTGGAATAGCTTGGTCCATATAGATATTTCTTTTCTTCTAGTTGGAATTCATGAGTATTTAGCCTTTCGAGTATATCAGCTGGATCAAGCATCTTGTAGTCTGGTCTTTCTTGAATCATCAGAACTAAGGTATCAAATGAAGAATCCAAAGATATCAGCAGTTTCGTCACAACTTCGTGATCAGTGATGTCTCGATCTCCCAGTGCTTGCAGTTCATTTGATATGTCAGTGAGGCGATCAAAGGTGTCTTAGCAGCTTTCATTGTCATGTCTCTTGAAGCGATTGAAGAGATTGCGAAGAATAACAAGACGAGAGTCTCGCTGGGTTGATACTCCTTCATTTACCTTGCACAGTCTCTCCCAGATCAGTGTTGCAGAGCCCAAAGCACTTACTCTTCCAAACTGGCCTGGGCTCAGATGGCCACAGATGATATTCTTTCCTTGAGAATCGAGTTGCTTGAATTTCTTCACATCAGCAGCAGAGACACTGGTAGAGATGATGGGGATGCCATGTTCCACAATATACCAGAGATCATTATCAATAGCTTGTAGATGCATTTGCATTTTGTTCTTCCAGAAGGGAAAGTTCTTTCCTTCGAAGGTAGGACATGCTGCAGTCACCTTAAACATGTCTGCAGTCGACATAACTAAAACTCCAGGTTGTTAAACCAAAATCACACAGAACAAGGGAGTACCTTGCTCTGATACCAATTGAAAGTGCGTTATATCGACTAGAGGGGGGTAAATAGGAGATTTTTAGAATTTCATCACTGAGGAAATTCCTTTTGAGGAAATTCCTCACTCATGACTAACTTACAGCGGAAACAGTAAAGGATCAGAAGTGCGAAGTTTCACAACAGCAGTTTTTCAGTGTGAGGAATGTGAAAACGGATTGCACTGTGAGATGGCACGCAGAATACAGATGATGATTAACTGACGTGAAGAATTTGGGGTTGAGGAAATTCAGAGAAAGTCTTCAGCAAATTCTTCAAACAGTAGCAGTGAAAGTCATCAACACATAATACGAGGAAAGTAAGGAGTTCAGGAATTAGAACCCGTTTCTCAGTGAAGACAGTCGTTGATGACCCAGTTCCAATTGCTGTGATAGTCGTACATCTGGTTTGGAGCGTCTTGGTATTGAAACCAAAGGATACATAGTCCCGGGACACACAGTCCCTACCGTGTTCTCCTTGGGCTAAGAACACACAATCCTCGCCCAACACTCGTGGTAAGTCTTCAAGGCACACTTCCAAACCCTCACAAACTTGGTCACTCGGCGATCCATAATTGACTGCTGGAAAGCTCTAGACCATGACGCCTAACCGTGTGGAGGATGCACAGTCCTCAAAGGTAAAAGGCTTCAGTCCCACAAAGGAACAACTTCTTCAGTGATGCTCAATCACTAGGTTTGGTTTGTGGTTTCGGTGTATGGTGTATTTCCTCACTAATGAATTACTCTCGAAGACTCTGAGGAATTGGGTTGCTCTTATGACAAGTGTCAGTTTCTAACGGAGCAGCCAACCAACTAATGGTTATGGGGGGTGGCTATTTATAGCCTGGGAGCATCCCGACATGATTTGACACTAATGCCCTTAAATAATATGACCGTTGGAGTGGATATGACCAATGACTTGGCGTGGCTATCGAAACGGTCGGAACCCTCAACTGTGAGAGTCCTCATGTCACTCGTATTCCTCACTTGAGGCTTTTGGTAGGATTAGGCTTGGGTTGAGCATCATGAGGAAATTCATTCCAAAGTGTAACTTCGAACCCCTTTAACAGTACAGTGTTCTTATTACTCAAATGTGAAGAAAATAAAATAGAAAGAGTAAATCTTCATGCTTCAAATTCTTCAAAGTGATTTTCTTTAGGACACACTGAATTCCTCAATTTCAGTATCTTCATGAGGAATATCAATTTCATCGCAGATTCCTCGCGATTCATTTCTTGAGCTTTAGACCAATTTGTTCAACCGAAGATATACATTTTTAGGGGTCGATATTCTTCAAATATCTCAAACTCCTCAATGACTTATAGATCCTGTGTACACTCATAAACATATTAGATACTTAACCTATAAGTCTTCAAACCACCAAAATCACTAAGGGGCACTAGATGCACTTACAGTTTGCTTGGGACAGTTGGGGTCGAAGCGAATATGAGAGCGCTGCGGAGTCGCCGACGGCGGCGATGACCTCCTCGATGCGCTGGAGCCACTCGTTGTGGCGGTCAGGGGCAGGCCGGCAGCGGATCAGCTCGGTGGCCATGGCAAGTGCGCGTTGGCCGTGTGGCATCTCCGTCCGAGCATGCGAGGCTGACCCGAAAGCCCAGACGAGCGACAGAGTGGCAGTGCGGCCGTCGGGGTGCTCGGTAACCGACTGGGAGGAACCTTGTTATTCTTGAGCGTTGATACGTATCCAACGTATCTATAAATTTTGAAGGTTCCATGCTATTATCTTGTCAACTTTGGATGTTTTGTATGCATGATTATGCTATTTTATATCTTTTTTGGGACTAACCTATTAACTCAGTGCCAAGTGCCAGTTTTTATTATTTTTCCATGTTTTTGACCTTTTTCAGAGGAGAATATTAACGGAGTCCAAACAGAATAAAACTTGCGGAATGATTTTTTCCATAACAAAAGATACGTAGGGGAGTTGAGAACCATGGCAAAGGACCCCGGGGGAGGTCACAAGCCCCCTAGCCGCGGCCTGGGGGCGCCTAGCAGGCTTGTGGGCCCCCCGTGGCTCCTTTGCCCTACTTCTTCTGCCTATAAATTCTCTAAAAATCCAAAACTGCCACAGAGAGCCATGAAAATACTTTTCTGCCACAGCAAGCTTCTGTCTCCGCAACATCCCATCTAGGGCAAGAGGGGGATTCGGACGCGGAGGGCTTCTTCAACAACACCACTGCCTCTCCGATGATGCGTGAGTAGTTCACCCCAGACCTTCGGGTCCATAGCTAGTAGCTAGATGGCTTCTTCTCTCTCTTGGATCTTCAATACAAAGTTCTCCATGATCTTCATGGAGATCTATCCGATGTAATCTTATTTTGCGTTGTGTTTGTCGAGATCCGATGAATTGTGGATTTATGATCAAATTATCTTTGAATATTATTTGAGTCTTCTCTCATCTCTTATATGCATGATTTCGTATCCTTGTAATTCTCTTCGAGTTGTGGGTTTGGTTTGGCTAACTTGATCTATAATTCTTGCAATGGGAGAAGTGCTTGGTTTTGGGTTCATACCATGCGGTGTCCTCACCCAGTGAGAGAAGGGGTAGCAAGGCACGCACCTTGTTGTTGCCATCAAAGGTAAAAAGATGGGGTTTATATCTATTGTATGAATTTAACCCTCTACATCATGTCATCTTGCTTAAGGCGTTACTCTGTTTGTTATGAACTCAATACACTAGATGCATGCTGGATAGCGGTCGATGTGTGGAGTAATAGTAGTAGATGCAGACAGTATCGGTCTACTTGTCTCAGACGTGATGCCTATATGTATGATCATTTCCTTAGATATCATCATGACTTTGCGCGGTTCTATCAAATGCTTGACAGTAATTCGTTCACCCACCGTAATACTTGCTATCATGAGAGAAGCCTCTAGTGAACACTATGGCCCCCGGGTCTACTTCACATCATATTTTCAGCTCTACACTTTTACTTGTTGCACTTTCCACCTTCAGATCTCACCTTGCAATTAATCGTGAAGGGATTGACAACCCCTTTATAGAGTTGGGTGCAAGTTTGTTTGTTTTTGCGCAGGTACATTGGTGACTTGTCTTGATACTCTTACTGGATTGATACCTTGGTTCTCAAACTGAGGGAAATACTTACTGCTACTGTGCTGCATCACCCTTTCCTCTTCAAGGGAAAAACCAACGCAAGCTCAAGAGGTAGCAAGCGTCGGGGCCCCTGGCAATGTTCACCACGGGCAAAGGTGACCGGCGCGCGCCGACGGGGCCTGCGGGCGCCGTTTGAGAGACGCGGGTGGCGCGGCGTTCGGCATGAGCCCGGCGATCGTCACCCATCGGAGCGTTGAAGCTTGGTGGAGGCGGAGCTTGGAGGAAACCTTGACACGCCCCCTACCTGGCGCACCAAATGTCGGATCTTGGGCTCCGCTAAACCCTAAAGATTCGAACTCAGGGGCGAGTACGAAGATCTCTCGTAGGCTCGCCTCATCTAGCTTGCTACTCGACGGGGATGGCAAAGAACTCACTCGATTGTACATTGGTGACTTGTCTTCATACTCCTACTGGATTGATACCTTGGTTTTCAAACTGAGGGAAATACTTACTACTACTGTGCTGCATCACCCTTTCCTCTTCAAGGGAAAAACCAACGCAAGCTCAAGAGGTAGCAAGAAGAATTTCTGGCGCCGTTGCCGGGGAGTATCAAGTCAAGAATAGTCTCCCTTCAACGTGTCAATTCCTGGCGTCGGGGACTATTCTATGTGAAGCTTATCCAAGTAACTATCGCAAACTCATCTCTTGCACTTACTTTTTTTTCCTTTTGCCTCTTGTTTTCCTCTCCCCCACTTTTGAAAAACAAAAATTTACAAAAATATTTGCCTTTTTCATTTGCCCTTTTCTTTCGCTTTCTTCATGTTCGCTTGTGCGTTTGTTTGCCTGCTAAGACCTGTATGGCCCAACCAAAGGATTATGATGCTTACTATAAAAGGTCGGAAGAGATTGAAACTAGTGTTAAAGGCTTCATGTCTACACAGTTTGATTATAATAGTTACTTTCGTAGAGAACTAAGGGAGCAAAATTCTTTTATGGCTCTTATGAATAAATACGTTGATGATATGGCCAAAGAATTCCTTGCGTTAAATTCTCTGTTTGCTCGTCTTGAAAAATTGGTAGGCCAGGTTTCTTATAAACATGCTACCTTAGTCAATAAAATGGCTGCTAAACCTGAAATATGTGATGAGAATCACGAAGATCTTAAAGTGCTTGCTGTGACTCCTATTGAATCGTTGTTTTCTAATGTCAAACCTAATGATGACGGGCCTGGATATGAATCCACTTTGGTTGAGAAACGCCCCAATGATTCGGAGTCTATCTATCTTGATGCTAAAAGCACTAAAAGTGGAGTAGAGGATATCAAAACTTTGAGTAGTAATGGAATTACTACTTTGGATTTCAACGAATTCAATTATGATAGTTGATCTTTGATTGAATGTATTTCCTTGATGCAATCCATGCTAAACTATCCACATGCTTATAGCCAAAACAAGGCTTTTACCGATCACATCGTCGATGCTATGATGAATCTCTTGAAGAGAAACTTGAGTTGTCGATATCTATTCCTAGAAAACTTCATGATGAGTGGGAACCTACTATCAAAATCAAGATTAAAAACTATGAATTCAATGCTTTGTGTGATTTGGGTGCTAGTGTTTCCGCTATTCCAAAGTCTTTATGTGATGTTCTAGGATTCAACGAGATTGATGAGTGCTCTCTTACTTTGCATCTTGTAGATTCTACTATTAAGAAACCTATGGGAAGGATCAATGATGTTCTTATTATTGCAAATAGGAACTATGTACCTGTAGATTTCATTGTGCTTGATATTGATTGCAATCCGACATGTCCCATCGTTCTTGGTAGACCTTTCCTTAGGACTATTGGTGCTATCATCGATATAAAGGAAGGCAATATTAGATTTCAATTTCCATTAAAGAAGGGCAAGTAACACTTTCCTACAAAGGAAATAAGATTGCCTTATGAATCCATGATGAGGTCTACTTATGGTTTGAGCACCAAAGACGACGATACTTGATTCTATCGCCTTATACCCAGGTAAGGGCGTTAAACAATAACGCTTGTTGGGAGGCAACCCAATGAATTTATCTTTGATTTTTGCTTTATGTTTTGTTGTGTCCACACCATCATAATTCTGTTATGATTGTGTTTTTTGTGTTCCTTTTTGTGTTTGAGCCAAGTAAAACCTTTATGACTAGTTTTGGTGATGGTTGTTTGATCTTAATGAAAAAACAGAAACTTTGTGCTCACAAAATTATTTTTAATTCCTATCTAGAAAGATATTTTGAGTTGTTTCGTTTTGCTGCTGGTTGATATGCCAATTTCCCTAATTGTTATAATTTTTTAGAATTTCTGAGATACCAGAAGTATACGAAGCATACAGATTGCTACAGACTGGTCTGTTTTTGGCAGATTCTGTTTTTTGTTGTGTTGATTGCTTATTTTGATGAAACTATGGATAGTATCGGGGGGTACTAGCTATGAAAAAGTGAGAATACAGTAATCTAGCATCAATCTAAATAAAATCAAGTTTACTACAGTACCAAAAGAGTTGGTAGTTTGTTTTCTTATGCTAATGATATCACGAGTTTCTGTTTTAGTTTTGTGTTGTGAAGTTTTCAAGTTTTGGGTGATGTTCTCATGAAAAATGGGATAAAGAGTGGGAAGAGCTAAAGCTTGGGGATGCCCAAGGCATCCCAAGCCAAATTCAAGGACACCAAAAAGCCTAAGCTTGGGGATGCCCCGGGAAGGCATCCCCTCTTTCGTCTTAAATTTATCGGTAACATTAGTTGGAGGTATATTTTTATTCACCACATGATATGGGTTTTGCTTGGAGGGTCGTGTATTATAGGAGTCTTTTCTTTTTGTTGTGTCACAATCGTCCTTGCTGCACACCTTTTTGAGAGAGACATGCACTCATCGTGAATTTGCTAGAATACTCATTGAGCTTCACTTACATCTTTTGAGTTAGGCAATTTAGCTCGCATGTGCCTCACTTACATCTTTTGAGCTAGATAAATTTGCTCTAGTGCTTCACTTAGATCTTTTTAGAGCACGGCGGTGTCATATTTTGTAGAAATAAAAACTCTCGATCTTCACTTATATCTTTTTGAGAGTGCTCTCTCTAAGTAACTTGGTGATTGGCGTGTGCTATGAAATTAGTCCTAAATATGATAGGCATCCAAAGAGGATATAATAAAAACTTTCATATTCAAGTGCATTGATTAGTAAGAGAAGTTTGATTCCTCACAATTGGTTTTGAGATATGGATATGGTAATATTAGAGTCATCTTAGTAGGGTGTTGTGAATCTAGAAATACTTGTGTTAAGGTTAGTGATTCCCGTAGCATGCATGTATGGTGAACCGCTATGTTAGGAAGTCGGAGCATAATTGATTTATTGATTGTCATCCTTTGTGTGGCGGTCGGGATCGCGTGATGGTTAACACCTACCAACCGTTCCCCTAGGAGTATGCGTTTAGCACTTTGTTTCGATTACTAATAAAACTTTCGCAATAAGTATACGTGTTCTTCATGACTAATGTCAGTCCATGGTATAGATGCACTTTCACCTTCCACCATTGCTAGCCTCTCTAGTGCCGTGCAACTTTCGCCGGTGCACAAACCTACCATATACCTTCCTCAAAACAGCCACCATACCCACCTATTATGGCATTTTCATAGCCATTCCGAGATATATTGCCATGCAACTCCCACCGTTCCGTCTGATGACTTGTGCTGTCACTTCCATATTTCCATTGCATGATCGTAAGATAGCTAGCGAGATGTTTCAACGTCATACGCCAAGCTAGATCGTTGCACATCCCGGTACACTGCTGGAGGCATTTCCTATAGAGTCATCATTGCTCTAAGTATTGAGTTGTGAGTAAATAAAAGTGTGATGATCATCATTATTAGAGCATTATCCCCTGTGAGGAAAAAAGAGAGGCCAAAGAGCCATTCAAAAAAAGAGAGAAAAAGGGAGAAGGGACAATGCTACTATCTTGTTCCACACTTGTGCTTCACAATAGCACCATGTTCTTCATGATAGAGAGTCTCTTGTTTTGACACTTCCATATACTAGTGGGAATTTTCATTATATAACTTGGCTTGTAAATTCCAATGATGGGCTTCCTCAAAATTGCCCTAGGTCTTCGTGAGCAAGCAAGTAGGATGCACACGAACTAGTTCTCCTTTTGAGCTTTCACACACTTATAGCTCTAAGTGGATCCGTTGCATGGTAATCCATACTCATTCACATTGATATCTATTGATGGGCATCTCCATAGCCCGTTGATACGCCGAGTCGATGTGACCATCTCCTCCTTTTTGCCTCACAACCTCCACCACACTCTATTCCACCTATAGTGCTATATCCATGGCTCACACTCATGTATTGCATGAGAGTTGAAAAAGTTTGAGAAAGTAAGAGTTCGAAACAATTACTTGGCCAATACCGGGGTTGTGCATGTTTTAAATTCATTGTGTGGGGATGATGGAGCATAGCCAGACTATATGATTTTGTAGGGATAACTTTCCTTGCCTTTTTTATTTCAAAAGTTCATGATTGCCTTGCTAGTTTGCTTGAAGTATTATTGTTTTCATGTCAATAGTAAACTATTCTTTTGAATCTTACGGATCTGAACATTCATGTCACGAGAAAGAAGTTACAAAGGACAAATATGTTAGGTAGCATTCCACATCAAAAATGAAGTCTTTATCACTTCCCTACTTGAGGATGAGAAGGAATTAAGCTTGGGGATGCTTGATACGTCTCCAACGTATCTATAATTTTTGATGGTTCCGTGCTATTATCTTGTCAACTTTGGATGTTTTGTATGCATGATTATGCTATTTTATATCTTTTTTGGGACTAACCTATTAACTCAATGCCAAGTGCCAGTTTCTGTTTTTTCCGAGTTTTTGACCTTTTTTAGAGGAGAATATTAAACGGAGTTCAAACGGAATAAAACCTGCGGAATGATTTTTTCCATAAAAGAACATACGCAGGGGATTTGAGAACCAAGGCAAAGGACCTCGGGGGAGGTCACAAGCCCCCTAGCCGCGGCCTGGGGGGACGCCTAGTAGGCTTGTGCCCCCCCCCCCCCCCCCGTGGCTCCTTTGCCCTACTTCTTCCGCCTATAAATTCTCTAAAAATCCAAAACTGCCACAGAGAGCCACGCAAATACTTTTCTGCCGCCGCAAGCTTCTGTCTCCGCAAGATCCCATCTGGGGCACGTTCTGGTGCCCTGCCGGAGGGGTATTCGGACACGGAGGGCTTCTTCATCAACACCATTGCCTCTCTGTTGATGCGTGAATAGTTTACCACAGACCTTTGGGTCCATAGCTAGTAGGTAGATGGCTTCTTCTCTCTCTTGGATCTTCAATACAAAGTTCTCCATGATCTTCATGGAGATCTATCCGATGTAATCTTCTTTTGCAGTGTGTTTGTCGAGATCCGATGAATTGTGGATTTATGATCAGATTATCTACGAATATTGTTTGAGTCTCCTCTGATCTCTTATATGCATGATTTCGTATCCTTGTAATTCTCTTCGAGTTGTGGGTTTCGTTTGGCCATCTTGATCTATATTTCTTGCAATGGGAGAAGTGCTTGGTTTTGGGTTCGTACCGTGCAGTGTCCTCACCAAGTGACAGAAGGGGTAGCGAGGCACACATCGTGTTGTTGCCATAAAGGGTAAAAAGATGGGGTTTATATCTATTGCATGAATTTATCCCTCTACATCATGTCATCTTGCTTAAGGTGTTACTCTGTTTGTTATGAACTCAATACACTAGATGCATGCTGGATAGCGGTTGATGTGTGGAGTAATAGTAGTAGATGCAGACAGTATCGGTCTACTTGTCTCGGACGTGATGCCTATATGTATGATCATTGCCTTAGACATCATCATGACTTTGCGCGGTTCTATCAATTGCTTGACAGTAATTCGTTCACCCACCGTAATACTTGCTATCATGAGAGAAGCCTCTAGTGAACACTATGGCCCCCGGGTCTACTTCACATCATATTTTTAGCTCTACACTTTTACTTTGTTGCACTTTCCACCTTCAGATCTCACCTTGCAATTAATCGTGAAGGGATTGACAACCCCTTTATAGCGTTGGGTGCAAGTTTGTTTGTTTTTGCGCAGGTACATTGGTGACTTGTCTTGATACTCCTACTGGATTGATACCTTGGTTCTCAAACTGAGGGAAGTACTGACTGCTACTATGCTACATCACCCTTTCCTCTTCAAGGGAAAAACCAACGCAAGTTCAAGAGGTAGCAAGCGTCGGGGCCCGTGGCAATGGTCACCATGGTCGAAGGTGACCGACACGCGCCGGCGGGGCCTGCGGGCGCCGTTTTAGCGCGCGGGTAGGGTGGCGTTCGGCGCGAGACCGGCGATCGTCAGCCATCAGAGCGGTGAAACTTGGTGGTGGCGGAGCTTGGAGGAAACCTTGACATGCCCCCTACCTGGTGCACCAAATGTTGGATTTCGGGCTCCGCTAAACCCTAAAGATTCGAACTCAGGGGCGAGTACGAAGATCTCTCGTAGGCACGCCTCATCTAGCTCGCTACTAGACGGGGATGGCAAAGAACTCACTCGATGGTAAGGGACACACTGAACACGGTCGTTTACCCAGGTTCGGGCCGCTGGGAAGCGTAATCCCCATACTCCTGCGTTGGTGGATTTCCCCTCTTGGATGTAGGTGGATGAACTAGTACAGTGCTCAGGAGCCTCCGGAGGCTGGATGGCTTTGCGTGGTGCTAGTGGGTGAATGAATGAATCAGAGTCCCCCTCTACGAAGAAACCTATCCTCTGTATAAAGTGGTGGCCCCGGTCCTCTTCCCTTATCGTTTCGGTGGGAAGGGATCCCACAGTGGCCAATTTTGAAGGGGAACAGGGGAACATGCTCCCCTGCCCAAAGGTGGTCTTCGCTTGCAAAGTGGCTGCCCGCGCTACAGGGACGGGCCTGGTGATGACGTCTGTCCTGCTGGCGGGCGGCGACGGCCTTGTTGCACCAGAAAGGAAACCTTTGGAAGATGCCTTGGGAACCCTCGTACATCCTTGCCCCCTTTGCACTAAAGGGGAAACTGCACTGCCTGTTGTGTGCTGCTCGCCTGTCCTTCTCTGGCGTCATCCTTGACTCCTAAGGCGGGGCCTCGCCTCGGAATTTCCGCCACTCTGGAGGGCCCCTGAGGAGGTCGCCTACTGGTCTTGATGATGTTCCTCCTCGCGAGGCTTGGCCCCTCGCGAGGGCCTTGACTTGAGTGGTGCCAGGCCCATTGGTTTGCTCAATGAAGTTGGCCACCCCTGGGCCACAGGCAGGCAGGTATGGGTACCCCCATTCCGAGAACACCGACAGAGCGGTAGTAATTTTTTACTACCGCTCCGACAGACTTTTTCACATACTTTTCCCCTCGCAGTAGTAGGCACGGTAGTAATTTATTAGTAACGTGGTTTGTGAGATGCAGAGGGGTAGTACTGCTCCCAGAGCGGTAGTATCATTTGGCTATTGCTGTGGTGGCTGGGTAACGGTTGGATCTGACCCCCCACTATATAAAGGTGTCTTATTCTTGAAGGAGCTCACCTTTAACCTCTCGAAGCTCCATTGTTGCTCCATAAGCTTATTCTTGCCCTATCTCTCTCCCTAGCCAATCAAACTTGTTGATTTTCTAGGGATTGCTTGAGAGGGCCTTGATCTACACTTACACCAAGAGATATTTGATTCTCCCCCGCTAATCCCTTGCACATCTTGTTACTCTTGGGTGTTTGAACACCCTAGACGGTTGAGGTCACCTTGGAGCCACATTCCATTGTGGTGAAGCTTTGTGGTCTTGTTGGGAGCCTCCAAGCTTTGTGTGGAGATAGCCCCAACCTTGTTTGTAAAGATCCGGTCGCCGCCTTCAAGGGCACCAATAGTGGAATCATGGCACCTCGCATTGTGTGAGGGCCTGAGGAGAATACGGTGGCCCTAGTCGCTTCTTGGGGAGCATTGTGCCTTCACACCACTCCAATGGAGACGTACTTCCTATTGAAGGGAAGGAACTTCGGTAACACATCCTCATCTCCATCGGTTCCACTTGTGGTTATCTCGTACCTTTACTTTGTACTTGTTGTTGTTGTGGTGTATTCTGTGATTGCACTTATTATCCTTGTAGTTAGCATCCTATAGGTTCCTCAGTCCTCACCTAGTCATTCATATAGAGAACCTTTTATTGCTAACGCTAATTTGTTAGGATAAGCTAAAAATTGGTAGTTGCCTATTCACCCCCCTATAGTCAAGCATATCGATCCTTTCAAGAGTCTCCTCCTGGCACTACCACTCGGTTCAGTACCAAGCCCCGACCAGCAGTTGTGCCAGTGTCGGAAGCAAAACCAAACTTCATCAGCTCACGCATCTGCATCTTCATCTTCAGCCCCAGCTCCAGCAACTCCAGTATCGACACCTCTAGCTCCAGGACATTCTGCCGAAGCCTTCGTCGACGCTCTTCTGTCTACTCCATCATCGACTGTCGTAGGAGATAGAGCCCAGAGAGACAATTGGGTCTATACTTTTTGAACTTTTTCGTAACTTGTTGCCAAAGGGGGAGAAATGTATAGATCATAGGGCTTTGAGAGAGAGCTTTTGGCTTTATTTGCTCTCGTTTGGTTTTTACAAAACTTTACCTCGTTAGATGACTTTATCCACTTACGTGTGTTTGATCATACATTTTTCTTGGTTGATACTACTACATCATTATCTTTTAGCTATTTATATGATGATCATTCACTTATTCTATTGGTGTCATGTGCATTACTATTCATTCATATCATGTATGCGCACCACCAAGATGTATGTGACATTGAAGAGTGACCCATGATCCTAATCGATTATGCATTTGCATTCAAACGCAAATTATAAATAATGCACAAATTTAGGGGGACCTCTTGCTTTTCACATACTTCTCAAAGCGTCGATGCTAATCGTTGGTTATATCTTTTGTTGAAGCTCTGATATATATGTTGTCACCAATTACCAAAAAAGGGGAGACTGGAAGCACAATTGCTCCCTAAGGTGGTTTTGATAATTGATCACAACATATGCATCATTGGACTAATGATTCTATCTCAAAAGATGCATTGTCTAAAGGTTTATGGGGAGATGCCCCTTGATGCAAGAAAGGAATAAGATTGTTTCAATCTTCAAGCAAGAAGACTCTTCATTTCATATTTGCGAGAAATCACTTTTGAGTCCATAGGAATGCCAATACTATTAAAAGCGGATGAGGTATTAAAATGAACTAGTTGCTCAAGTGCTCAGAGATAGCCACCAAAAATACTCAATCATTTTCCCACATAACAGTTCTGTCACTTGGTAGCCTCCTAATTCGTGTTGTGGAGTTGAACCAAGATGTTTGTAAGGGCAAGGAGATCGCCTACTTCGTTAAGATCTACCGTGAGTAAGGCTAGTCCTGTGTGGACGGAAGCCGTGGTGGAATAGACAAGGCCGCTTCTTTGTGGACCCCTTGTGGGTGGAGCCCTTAGTGGAATCTCGCACCCATTACCCTACGTGGGTTGTAGTCTCCACTAACATGGACGTACAATAGCGCCACCTATCGGAACCATGACACAAATCGTCGTGTCAACCTCTTGCGTTTGATCTCCCTACCTTACTCCCTTTACTTTACACTTGCATGTTTTACATTTCGTTGCTATACTCTTAGATATGCATGTCTAGGGTGTATTTGACTTGCTATAATTGCTAAAACTTGCCAACAACTAAAATTGGGAAAAGGCTAAGTTTTTACTGGTCAAGTAGTCTAATCACCCCCTCTAGACGTGCTTTCGATCCTACACCCTGCTTCTTGTTGAGTCACCATTTATGTGGTCAAGCTCTTCATTGAAAACTTTGAGTTTCCGATTTAGCTTGGCTATTTCCAACGCATTGGCGTTGGCAGCCGAGGACAAGACATGCAAGGTAAAAACGTCATGTTAGTCCGGTTCTGAATTTTCGAGGCGAACATTGCTCACTCAAATTCTGAAACGAACAGTTTAAACAAGTCTTCAGGGTATCTTTCGTTTCTCCCACAAATTAGTTTTTGAGCCATGGGTGAGTTTTTATTTCCAACTCACACATGGCCCGGGGACTATTATACCCATAAAGGCATATATATAACTTTGCAAAATAAAACTTGCAATATTATAGAACTTACCTTAAAGCCCATCAGCAAGCCGTTGAAGGCTTTGTTCACTCTGCTATTGATGGACTAAATACATTTTAAGACCACATCCATGAGGGTGCAATGCTCTTCGGCTATAAAGGAGCCGGTCAAGGCGTCCTCCATTATGGTAGGCCACCCAACCCTAGCTTGTTCTCTTGTGGGCGGCGCTGGGGGCGGCTCAGAAGATTCCGGAGCATTAGGTCCCCTGAAAGTTGTCTCTGGGAAATGCTTGGACGGAATTTGGTTCTTTTCTCCACATACGGATAAGGAACCTACCTTGTGAGTTTCAATGACCGAGGTATGTACCTCGGACAAGACCTCCCAGTCCTTAGCGACCGGTGTATTAACACCAAACGGAACCTCTCAGTCCCCGAAGGCCGGTGAATCTTCTTCGGTCGGGACCACCTGATCCTTAGCGCCGAGTGTATCCGCTTCGACCATCACTATCTCGGTAGTGGTCGGTGGGGCTTGATTGGACGTCACCTCAACTATCTTGTTTGAGGACTGGGTGGGGTGTTGTGGGACACATTCCCACTCTCAGCCAGCTCGGCGGACAGCAAACCCCCCTCCGATACTTGATCTGCCGGAAGATCTCATACCGGGCTATGTTAGAAAAAGCTCGGTTCTCATTGATGATAAAAATTTGGTATAACTCTACTAAATTAGGGAGTGGACTCCGTACCTTCGGGCTGGGGGCTTGACCCTAAGTGTTCCGCGAGGCGCCGCCCGACCTCTTTGTCAGAGTCCGGTCTTGTGCCGAGAAGGGCGACCTTGCGTTTGTAAGATTTCTTTCGAGCCTGAGGAGGTAGTCCCTCGTCATCCCCCTCTGGTGCCTCCCTCTTCCTCGTCCGAAGAGAATGTTTCTCTTCCTCCTCGTTTGCCTCTTCCCCCTTGTGGGTAGAGGAGGCATGGGTATCCTCGATTTCATTTCGGGAGGACCCCTCGAATGGAGACCCGTGCAGGTCTCCTTCTTCTTGTTGTCGGGCGCCACATACGGCGAATCTACTAGCATCAGCTCCAGCAGAGGAGTCCGGGGTTCCTCAGGCAGGGGAGCTTTGCATTCTATGTTCTTGGACAGTGCCATCCACTCCTGCGAATGAGAAAGGATAGTAAGACCTTTGATAAAAACAAAACTTCGAATGGATATAACAGCTCGGACATACCTTCACCGGGGGAGTATTGTCGTCCAAGCCGATATCTTCATCCTCGGCCGACAACTCCTGACGCGGTTTAAGCAGTACCCGCCATAGATGTTCATGGGTGGTGAGGTAGAACTCGATCACCGTCCCGGGCTCGTCGGCCTTGTGAGATCACACCGGGTTTTCCCGATGCTAGTAGGGAAGGATATGGCGATGTAGCGTAACCTGGACCACATCGGCCAGCCGGATATTGGACTCCACAATTTTTCGGATGCAATTTTGCAAATGGTGCACATCCGAAGACAAGCCCGCGTCCATGCCTTTCCTGATGAAATCACATATGGTCCCTTGGGAATTTTGATAATTCATGAGAACATACATTCTCTCTTGGACTAACACTTTTACCTAGATATTTCAGGATTAGTCCATGGAGAGATATGGCTTAACGTTTATGTGGAGACACCCTTGGATGGAAGAAGGTAATAATATTGGCTCAAGCTTCAAGCTAGAAGTCTCTTCATTTTCTATTTGTAGGAAATCACTTTTGAGTCCATAGGAAAGCCAATACTATTAAAAGGGGGTGAGGTAGTAAAATGAACTGATAGCTCAAATACTCAAAATTAGCCACCAAAACACTGAGTCATTTTTCCCACATATCCACTATGTCAAGTTCCACATTCATAAATTCCGTGTCACCAACATTTCCACATCGGACCCACCGAGTTTGAACCTCACACAGAACCCTAGCCATTCCCACCAAATTGGTGCAACCGAAACTGCAACAGTGCTACCGAGTTCACTGTGACCAACATTCTATTGCCAAGATACACAAAATCGGAATTTCCGAGTTTGAGTATTGGTGCCATGGAGTTTGGCCATCTGATCGTTGGTCACCTTTTCGGTGCCACCGAGTTCTATATATCGGGCGCACCGAGATTTAAAAGTTCACACCTTTATTGCTAGTTGGTACCACCAAGTTGTCCACTTTGGTGTCACCGAGTTTGCTCTTTTGTGTGTAACGGTTGGATTTTGGCTGCTGCCTATATGTACCCCTTCACCCACCTCTCATTCGTGGGAGAAGCACTCAGAACACACACTTCGTTTCCAGATGCATTTTCTGAGAGAGAACCACCTACTCATGTGTTGAGACCAAGATATTCTAATTCAATCATTTGAAACATGACCTCTAGCCTCCCCAAACCGCTTTCCACCAAATCAACCTCTCCTACCCATGCATATTCTATGAGAGAGTGATTTGTGTTGAGGAGACTATCTTTAGAAGTACAAGAGAAAGGAGTACATTGATCTACCACATCTATTACCTTTTGGAGGGTGGTGCCTCGTATATTGGTTAGGTGTCGCTTGGGAGCTTCCTACTTCGTGTTGTGGAGTTGAACCAAGATGTTTGTAAGGGCAAGGAGATCACCTACTTCTTGAAGATCTACCGTGAGTAAGGCTAGTCCTTCATGGACGTAAGTCGTGGTGGGGTAGACAAGGCCGCCTCTTTGTGGACCCTCCGTTGGTGGAGCCCTCCATGGACTCTTGCAGCCGTTACCCTCTGTGGGTTGAAGTCTCCACTAACATGGACGTACGGTAGAGACACCTATCAGAACCATGCCCAAAATAACCGTGTCAACCTCATGCATTTGATCTCCCTACCTTACTCCTCTATGTTACACTTGCATGTTTTACTTTCCGCTACTATACTCTTAGAACAACATGTGTAGGGTGACTAAGACTTGTTACAACTGCTAGATTTCTTCCCTCCTAGAAATTAGGTTAGGCTAGATTTTTATCTTAACAAGTAGTCTATTCAACCCCCTCTAGACACATCTTCTATCGATCCCTCAATTAGTATCACAACAAGGTCTCCAAAACCTTGGTTTAACCCTCATTGGAGGAAGATGAATGTGACTAGTTCCCAGATTTTAGTTGTAGAGTGCCTATTCTTGATGGGAAGTACTTTAGACAATGGAAATAGGAAATGCTTGATATATTCGATGAGTTCCATTTGCGCAAGTATATTGAATATCCCTATGCGCCTCCCATTGATCCCATACATCCTTCTCATGATGATGAAGTTAATATGCTTGCTAACCTTAACACTGTCAATCTTATCATTAGAGGCTTACTAAGAAATGTTCTTAAACAGTTGCAAAATTTTGAGTGTGCTCATACCTTGTGGAAATACTTAGAGAAAAGATATCCAAATTACTCCTTGAAAAATCTTGATATCATTGTTCACAAGTACATTGCTTTCCATAAGATGAAGCCCCCGATCCTAACTTTGATAAATGCCTATTTGAGCTTGGTGACCTCATGCGTGCTAAATGAAATGCCATTACCATCAATAATATCATTGTTGATGCCATTCGAACGCATAAACTTGAACATTGTAATAGTCAAATTTTTGATGAAACTTTTGTCTCTTATGACGGAACTTCATCCGATGATGACTATGCAGAACATGGCTACTGCGATGATGATGAGAACTTTGACATCGAGTTTGAGAAGACCATGAAGAACCTTAGTATTATGGCTAACCTTAAAGACTACATGGCCGATGGAACGGAGTGGGTTCTCGACAGTGGATGCACCGATCACATGACCGGAGATAAAGACATGTTCGATGAGATTACACCAAATCGTGGACCTCGGAAGTATGTGACTTTTGGAGACAACTCCAAACGTTAGGTACTTGGTATTAGTAAGGTGGCCGTATCTCATGGCAGTTCCATTCAGAGTATCATGCTTGTTGAGTCCCTTGGCTACAATCTTATTTCCGTATCTCGACTAGCAAACTTTGGTTTCGATGTGCTATTTATGAAAGTTGAATGACGAGTGTTTCGTAGTGACAATCATAACATCGTCTTTACTGTTTTCCGTAGAGGTGATCTATATATTGTTGATTTATCTAAAATATCCAAACCCCGTACATGTCTTACTGCAAAATCTTCTAAAGGTTGGTTATGGCATAGAAGGCTTGGACATGTTGGTATGCGTAATCTTGACAAACTTATCAAAGGTGATCATATTCTTGGCGTTAAAGATGTTATGTTTGAAAAAGATAGACTTTGCAGTGCATGTCAAGCAGGAAAACAAGTTGGAGGAAGTCATCCCATGAAGAACATCATGACCACAAGAAGACCCCTCGAGCTGCTTCACATGGATCTGTTTGGTCCCAATGCTTATAAGAGCCTTGGTGGAAATTCTTATGGTATAGTTATTGTTGATGATTTTACTAGATTTACATGGGTGTTCTTTCTCAATGATAAGTCGCAGGTACAAATGATCTTCAAGAACTTTGCTCGAAAATCTCAAAACCAGTTTGAAGTGCAGACCAAGAAGGTTCGGAGCGACAACGGAACAAAGTTCAAGAACACTAATTTGGATACTTTTCTTGACGATGAAGGTATCTTACATGAGTTCTTGGCGACGTACACACCTCAACAAAATGGAGTTGTTAAGAGGAAGAACGAGACGCTCATAGAGATGGCGAGAACAATGCTTGATGAATAAAAGACTCCAAAACACTTTTGGGCAGAAGCCGTAGAAATAGATTGCCATGCCATAGACGGACTCTATCTGCACAAGCTTGTCGATAAAATGGCATACGAGCTACTCACCAGTAACAAACCCCAAGTAGGATACTTTTGAGTATTCAGCTCTAAATGCTATATTCTTGTAAGCATCGTCGATCTAAATTCACACCTAAATCTTATGAAGGTTTCCTTCTTGGTTACAGATCAAACTCTCACGCTTACCCTGTCTACAACTACTTCACTCAAAAAGATGAAGAGACGGTAGATGTGAAGTTTGATGAGACTAACGGTTCACAAGTCGAACAATTGCCAATTGATATAGGAGACAAGGAACCTTCGTAAGCTATCAAAGATTTGTCCATTGGCAAGATTCGTCCCATGGAGGTGAAGGAAAGAACTTCATCAACTCAAGTGTAAGCTCCTACTTCACGTCAAGGCAAACCGCAAAACGACATGGAAGCATCCACAAGCGGTACACGCATGATGAAGAAGAGGAAGAGAAACATCTTGATGATCCACCTCAACCTTCCTCACCACCACCTCAATGAGAATATGACACCAATGACAATGCTCAAGCTGAAGATGATGAAGAAGAATCTCCTCCATCCAATAAGAAGAATCTGTCAAGAGTTAGACCAAGATTGGAAAGAGATCATCCGCTGAAGCAAATCTACAGCGACATAAAGAACGGGAGAATCACTCGCTCTAAATTTTGTTTAGCTAACTTTTGTGAGAATTATTCTTTCATATCTAGAATTGAACCCTTGAAGGTAGAAGAAGCTCTCCAAGATCCAGATTGGGTGAATGGCATCCATGAAAAGCTACACAACTTTGAGAGGAACCAAGTATGGACACTTGTTGAAAAACCAGAAGGCGAGCAGACTATCATTGGTACAAGATGGGTGTTTCGGAACAAGCAAGATGAAGACGGACAAGTTGTATGCAACAAAGCACGTCTCGTAGCCCAAGGATACACGCAAGTCGAAGTTATGGACTATGGTGAGACTTATGCTCCTGTTGCAAGACTTGAAGCCATTCGTATTCTTCAAGCTTATGCCAATCAACATGATATAACTCTCTACCAAATGGATATTAAAAGTGCCTTTCCCAATGGAGAAATTGAAGAGGAAGTCTATTTTAAACAACCTCCTCGTTTTGTGAACCCTAAGAAACCTGATCATGTTTACACACTTCATAAAGCTTTATATGGTCTTAAACAAGCAGGTAGAGCTTGGTACAAATGCCTAACAAAGTTTCTCATTGAAAAGGGTTTTGTGATTGGCAAAATTGTTGCAACATTATTCACTAAAAGAGTAAATGGTAAATTATTTGCTTGTCAAATATATGTGGATGATATTATCTTTGGCTGTACTAACCCACATTTTAGTGAAAAGTTTGGAAAGCTGATGTCAGAGAAGTACGACATGTCCATGATGAGTGAACTGAAGTTCTTCTCTGGATTGTAAATCAAACAATCGAGAGAAGGAACATTCATCTCTCAAACCAAGTACACCAAGGACTTGATGAGGAAGTTCAACATGCAAGAATGCAAAGGTATGAGAACCCCCATGCCTACTAGTGGACATCTTGACCTCACTAAGGATGATGCACCCGTTGATCAAAAGGTTTATCGATCAATGATCGGATCACTGTTATATCTATGTGCCTCTCGTCGTGATATCATGCTAAGTGTTTGCATGTGTGCTCTCTATCTAGCAACACCTAAAGAGTGTCATCTATTGGCTGTGAAAAGGATAGTGAGATACCTCATACATACACCAAATTTTGGCATATGATATCCCAACGGATCTTGTTTTGATCTTGTTGGCTATTCCGACTCGGACTATGCTGGTGACAAGGTTGATAGAAAATCCACCTCGGGTACATGTCTATTTATTGGGAGATCTCTTGTCTCTTGGACATCCAAGAACGAAAATTCGGTATACTTATCAACTGCCGAAGCTGAATACATTGCAACTGGACCATGCTGTGCTCAATTATTATGGATGTCTCAAACGCTTACGGACTATGGCATTCATGTTATAAAAGTCCCATTGTTTTGTGCCAATGAAAGTGCTATTAAGATTGCATATAATCCTATGCAATATTCTAGAACCAAACACATCCAAGTGCGACATCATTTCATATGCAATCATGTTGCCAAAGGAGATATTGATCTCCGGCATGTGCGTACTAACAAATAGCTAACTGATATTTTCACCAAACCAATTGATGAGAAAGTGTTCTGTCATTTGAGGAGTGAGTTGAACATCATTGATGCTTCAAACTTGAGTTAGACTCACTCGGATGCATTCAAGAGCATGAGCTTGACTGGCTGTTCCTTGATGCCATTGATATGACTATCTCATGTCTTGGAAACTATGCTCCCTTGTATTGCATCTAACCTTTTGTAGGTCCTTGGAAGAAATACACTCCACCAGATTGCAAACGAACACTCCTCAAAAGCAATCTTGACATGGACAAGTATCAACAACCTTTTCTTCAGAGATGAAGGAAGAAGACAACAACATCATATCCTTGACAATTATATGATATGGAATTTCACTCATGTCATGTGGATATATTATGTTCTTCCTTGCGCGACTAACCATTGTAGGCAAAAAGTGAACCAAAATGTCATGGATAGGTCACAACTCAAGATGATCATCATCAACATTGATCATCCACAACAAGTTCACCTACACACTAGTAGGAAAAACCTTATAGGCAGGACCTTAGTTGTAGCGCTGGAAAAACAAAAACGCTGCTGCTAATTAGCACTAGCGCTAATCCGGTCAAGCACTACTACTAACCCCTTAGCAGTAGCGCTGCTTTTCAAAAAAGAGCTACTACCATGTGGGATCAGACGATGCCACCGACGGTAGCTGTAGTAGGAGCGTTGCTCAAAATCCAGCGCTACTGCTAAGTGTTTAGCGGTAGCGCTTTGTTTTGCAGCACCGCTGCTGCTAGTGCCCCACTTAGTAGTAGCGTTGCCCAAAATGCACCGCTACTTCTAATTTTAAGACTCCCCCATCGATCGTCTTTTTTAGTTTTGCAGAAAATAAAGAAAATCATAAAATATTCAAAATATAAAATCCTTTCACATGTAGTTAGGTTTTAGTGCCTAGTTGGTATAAAATTTTTGAAATATGAATTTTCACCATTTTTTAAAATTTTTATGAAAAATGTAAAACGGGCATAACTTTTGCATACGACGTCGAAAAAAAAGTTTTATATATAAAAGAGAACTAGAGAAAATTTGGGACTCGATTTCACCCGGGCTTGCCCGGTGAACTTTTCTCAAATGATGAAAATTCCAAATGTAATAAAAGTTATGGTAAAAATAAGTTTTTTCCAGAATTTTTTTTTATAATTATTTTATTTTCAGTTTAAATTCAATATTATTATTACTTAGTTTGTTTATTTTAATAATTATTTGGATTTCAAACAATTAAATCATGTGACATCAAGACCTAAGGGTTAATAGGATTGATAGCTTAGTATTGTCAGGAAAACAACAAGTGGAGTCTTGAAAACTAGGGGTGATAGAACCAGGAAGTTAAGCATGCTCGGGATGAAGGAGTGATAGGATGGGTGATCGAAATAAAAACATAGTTATCAGTAGCGCTGGACAGGGAAGCGCTACTGCTAATATTACTTACCAGTAGTGCTGCTCATACCAGCGCTACTACTAATGTTTAGTTGTAGTGCGATAGTAGTAGCGCTTGGCCCAGCGTTACTGCTATGCAAAATTCGAGCGCTACTACTAGGGTTTTCCCTAGTAGTGACATGCTACATCATCAACATCATTCGAAGGTACGTAATCATGTACTTGATAAAGCTCTACATCAATTCATGGTGTACAACAACTCAAGTGATATGAAGACATTGAAATGCTTAATCGAAAAATGGCAACCCCATTTCACGCTTAACGATGAGTATGACCTATGATCAAGCATCCTTGCTTGACTCGTCAAGTTAAATACTCTAATACCCCACATCTAGATGGAGAATATCGTATCGTTCACATTTGATCTTTCACATTCATAGAACCATTCCACTCTCATCTATATGTGTGTATTTTAAAAAAAACAACAATTTATTTCTTACTTTTGATTAAACTGTCTCAGTTGGAATTATCATTCTTTTGGACTCTTGACCTTTTGAAACAATTCTCTCAACCAACCTATTTTCTGTGTTGACTATCATTGCAACTCGGTTTCACCGAATTGGGAAACTGGTCCAACCGATTTCTCCAAGAGGCCTAAATTTCAATTTCCAGTCTACCGAATCATTATGCCTCAGTGACTCCAATTTTCTGACCTTGTTGCTCTGCTAATTTCATCCGAACACTTGTCTTAGGGGGAGACAACTTCTCTAGGGGGAGAAAAATCTCAGTGACCCCATGCTATATAAGAGTGAGAATTCTCTAGGATCCCTAACTTAGGGGGAGATCATTCAAGGAACTCTTATCCATACCTAAGGAGGAGTACATTCAATGAACCCTACAAAATATATAACGGGGAGAGAAGACAAAATTCATGAATCCTTACAAAAGAGAGAAGTATCGAGGATCCCTCTATCTACTCTCAAGGAGCCCTTACCCTCTGACCTTTCTTTTTGGTAATTGTGCCAAAGGGGGAGAAATATCATCAAAGCTTCCATTCAATGAACCTATTTATAGGGGACAAATACTATCAAGAAGCTTATACAAAAGAGGGAGCAATAACAATAAAGGGAGATACTTGTATCATATTCTATACATTAAGGGGGAGATAGATAAATATTGTTTTAATTGGCTTTATTGGTTTGAACTTATTTTCCCTACCTACACCAGTATCTACATGCCATGATTCAGGGGGAGAGGAAACTTTACATACTCTTTTTAAGGGGGAAAATGTTCTTTTTCCTTCAAGAGATATTCTTTCAATCAAATCCTATCTTAACCATGTCTTCAATTTCTTGGTACTTTTGAATTTCTTTGCATCTTTATAAAAGGGTACTCTTGTCTTATCTAACATTTGTTTGTTTTCCCAAGTGTACTCCTATGTCAACACGCTTAAGATCCTCAAGGTAATTATATGCATCATATCCTTGTTAATGATGACCTCTTGTTTCTTGCACATACTGTTTGCAAGAGGGAGTCGTAAACATGGAAGTCTCTCATTCACATATGTTTGATGCATATAGACAATATGCCTATGACTTGTCTTGTCCTTCTACCTTGTGTGTGCCCATGCATTCCAAAGCAACTATCCTTTAAAAGGATTGCACACATTTAGGGATAGGTTATACCAGTCATATTTCCTTCAAAGCTGTCATATCCTTATGTGTATCTTTATCTGAAGCTTTGATTGTATGTTGTCATCAATTAACAAAAAGGGGATATTGAAAGGACATATGCTCCCTTGGTGATTTTGATAATTCATGACAACATACATTGTCTCTTGGACTAACACTTTTACCTAGATATTTCAGGATTAGTCCATGGGGAGCTATGGCTTAAGGTTTATGTGGAGACACCCCTAGATGCAAGAAAGGAATAATATTGGCTCAAGCTTCAAGCTAGAAGACTCTTCATTTTCTATTTATGAGAAATCAACTTTGAGTCCATAGGAAAGACAATACTATTAAAAGTGGTGAGAGCTAGTAAAATGAAGTGATTGCTCAAATGCTCAAAGTTAGCCACCAAAACACTCAGTCATTTATCCCACATATCCACTCTGTCATGTACCACATTCACAAATTCGGTGTCACCAACATTTCCACATCGGACCGACCGAGTTTGAACCTTAGACAGAACCTTATCTATTCCCACCAAATCGGTGCAAACGAAACTGCATCAGTGCTACCGAGTTCAGTGTGACCAACATTTTGTTGCCAAGATACACAAGATCGGGATTTCCGAGTTTGAGTATTGGTGCCACCGAGTTTGGCCATCTGACCGTTAGTCACCTTTTCAGTGCCACCGAATTCTATATATCGGTCTCACCGAGATTCGAAAGTTCACACCTTTAGTGCTAGTCGGTACCACCGAGTTGTCCAGTTCGGTGTCACTGAGTTTGCTCTTTTGAGTGTAACGGTTGGATTTTGGCTGCTGCCTATATATACCCCTTCACCCACCTCTCATTCATGGGAGAAGCATTCAGAACACACACTTCATTTCCAGTTCCATTTTTTGAGAGAGAACCACGTACTCATGTGTTGAGACCAAGATATTCCAATCCAATCATTTGAAACTTGATCTCTAGCCTCCCCAAACTGCTTTCCACCAAATCAACATTTCCTACTCATGCATATTTTGTGAGAGAGTGATTTGTGTTGAGGAGACTATCTTTAGAAACACAAGAGCAAGGAGTTCATCGATCTACCACATCTATTACCTTTTGGAGGGTGGTTCCTCCTAGATTGGTTAGGTGTCGCTTGGGAGCCTCCTACTTTGTGTTGTGGAGTTGAACCAAGATGTTTATATGGGCAAGGAGATCGCCTACTTCGTGAATATCTAATGTGAGTAAGGCTAGTCCTCCATGGATGTAAGCCGTGGTGGGATAGACAAGGCCACTTCTTTGCGGACCCTTTGTGGGTGGAGCCCTCCGTGGACTCTCGCAGCCGTTACCCTCTCTGGGTTGAAGTCTCCACTAAGATGGACGTACGATAGTGACACCTATCGGAACCATGCCAAAAATCGCTGTGTCAACCTCATGCGTTTGATCTCCCTACCTTACTCCTCTACATTACACTTGCATGTTTTACTTTCCACTGCTATACTCTTAGAGCTGCATGTGTATGGTTACTTAGACTTGTTACAACTTCTAGATTTCTGCCCTCCTAGAAATTAGGTTAGGCTAGATTTTTATCTTGACAAGTAGTCTATTCACCCCCCCCCTCTAGACACATCTTCTATCGATCCCTCACGTGAGCCATGTGGTCAACCTCACTGGCGGACCAGACCTGAACTCGGCAGGCACCGCCGCATTTTCTCCTCGTGGTTCTGTGATGTAGAACCACTCTTTCTACCAGTTCTTGATGGTATCTATCAGTGTACCCTCCGGCCATGGCACGCGACAGTCGGCATGCTGGCTGCTGACCAATTTCGGCTTGACATTCAAGACCTTGAGCCACAGACCAAAGTGCGGATGAACCCACGGGAAGGCCTCACAGACGGTGATGAAGATGGAAATGTGCATACTGAAATTTGGGGGGAGGTCATGGATATCTACCCCATAGTAAAACATCAGACCCTTGATGAAGGGTTTAAGCGGGAAGCAAAGTCCTCGCTCTCCGATCCTTGGCGTAGGAACCACGTGACCCTTTTCTCGTGCTCGGTGGGCGATGCCAGATGCGATGTAGCCGCAACGCTTCAGCTCCTAGATGTCTCCTTCGGAGACACAAGAGACCTCCCATTTGCCCTAAGAGCCCGAGCCGGCCATTGCAGAGCTTGATGCAGAGGGCGATCATAAGGGATGGGAGATGGAATGGATTGGGGCGCTTGAGCTTGGAGTAAGAAGGAGCAAGGGTTTGGAGTACCTCTGGTGGGCTTTGTTTTCCCCTTTTAAAGGGAGGTCGTCAAACCAAGGGTTTCCGCTTACTGCACCACCAGCTGCACCACTTCCCTAAACAACCACATCGTTGGAACGTGTGTAGGTTGGCTCGGGTCATTAATTCAAAATCCCCTTAAAGACGGGACACGATCTCTGTTGTTGATAGAACGTGCCCCGGAGAAAGTGGCCTCGGGTCGTGACTCGAGTTTTACTCATTATTTGTTATCACGACTTTTCGTCAGAAGAGTTGTCAAATGGGTTACTATTCACCTTTGGGCCTTTAAGATCCTCAATATTTAATTACGTTTGTTTTCAAGAATACTACGTCATTGGAGCAACTAAACTGATACCAACCGAATATGAAGGAAACTTGCCATGCAAGCCGATTTGTTTATGTGCTCGACTGCCGAAGACTATACACATCAGCGTTGAAGCCCAGTTTGGGGGCTGTTGGGGAACGTAGTATTAATTCAAAAAAATCCTACGTCACACCAAGATCTATCTAGGAGAAACCATGAACGAGGAAGGGGTAGAGCATCTTCATACCTTTGAAGATCACTAAGCGGAAGCGTTACTACGAACGTGGTTGATGGAGTCGTACTCGTAGCGATTCAGATCACGGAATATTCTGATCTAAGCGCCGAACAACGGTGCCTCCGCATTCAACACACTTGCAGCCCGGTGACGTCTCCTTCACCTTGATCCACCAAGGAGAAGGAGAAGTTGAGGGAGAGCTCCAAAGCACGACGGCGTCGTGGCGGTGGAGCCATGCAGTTCTCCGACATGGCTTCGCCAAGCACCGCGGAGGAGGAGAAGAGGGAGAGGTAGGGCTACGCCTTACAGAGGTGTAAAGGTGTGTGCATCCCGCCCAAACCCTCCACTATATATATGAGGGAGGAGGAGGAGGGCCGGCCACCCTAGGGTTTCCCCTAGTTGGTGAGGCGGCCAAGGGGAGGAGGGGGTGGTGCCCTAGGGGGTGGCTTGCCACCCAAGGAAGCCACCACGCCCTAGGGTTTGCTGCCCTAGGCGCCTTGGGCCTAGGTGGGTGGCGCACCAGCCCATCTAGGGGCTGGTTCCCATCCACTTTTGGCCGACGTAGCCCTTCGGGGCCGGTGGCCCCTCCCGATGGTCCCGGTACTATATTGACGATCCCCGAAACATTTCCGGCGATCAAATCTCCACTTCCTATATATGAATCTTTACATTTGGATCATTCCGGAGCTCCTTGTGATGTCCGGGATCTCATTCGGGACTCCGTACAACTTTTGTTAACCACATACTATTGCCATTACAACTCTAGCGTCATCGAACCTTAAGTGTGTAGACCCTACGATTTTGGGAACCATGCAGACATGACCGAGAGACGTCTCCGGTCAATAACCAACAACGGAATATGGATACCCATGTTGTCTACCTCATGTTCCACGATGATCTCATCGCTTGAACCACGATGTCGGGGATTCAATCAATCCCGTATGCAATTCCCTTTGTCTACCGGTATGACACTTGCCCGAGATTCGATCGTCGGTATCCCTATACCTTGTTCAATCTCGTTACCGGCAATTCCCTTTACTCGTTCTGTAACAATCATCCCGTGGCTAACTCCTTAGTAATATTGAGCTCATTATGATGATGCATTACTGAGTGGGCCCAGAGCTACCTCTCTGTCACACGGAGCGACAAATCGCAGTCTCAATTCGTACCAACCCAACAGACACTTTCGGAGATACCTCTAGTGCACCTTTATACTCACCCAGTTACGTTGTGACGTTTGATACACCCAAAGCATTTCTACGGTATCTGGGAGTTGCCAATCTCATGGTCTAAGGAAATGATACTCGACATTAGAAAAGATTTAGCATAAGAACTACATGATCTTGTGCTATGCTTAGGATTGGGTCTTGTCCATCACATCATTCTCCTAATGATGTGATCCCGTTATCAATGACATCCAATGTCCATGATCAGGAAAGCATGACCATCTATTGATCAACGAGCTAGCCAACTAGAGGCTCACTAGGGACATGTTGTGGTCTATGTATTCACACATGTATTACGGTTTCCGATTAATACAATTGTAGCATGAATAATAGACAATTATCTTGAACTAGGTAATATCAGAATAACCACTTTATTATTGCCTCTAGGGCATATTTCCAACAGTATCCCACTTGCAATAGAGTCAATAATCTAGTTACCTTGTGATGAATCGAACACCCATATAGTTCTAGTGTTGATCATGTTTCGCTCGTGGAAGAGGTTTCGTCAATGGACCTGCGACATTCAGATCCACGTGTACTTTACAAATATCTGTATCTCCATCCTGGATGTATCCATGTATGGAGTTGAAGCGGCGCTTGATGTGCATGGTCTTCTTGTGAAACCTGGGATCCTTGGCAATGGCAATAGCTCCAGTGTTGTCACAGAAGAGTTTCACTGGGCCCGGCGCACTGGAAATCACTCCTAGGTCGGTGATGAACTCCTTCATCCAGACTCCTTCCTGTGCTGCTTCAGAATTAGCTATGTACTCCCCTTCACATGTAGATGCCGCCACAACGCTTTGTTGGCAATTGCACCAGCTGACTGCCCCATTATTCAAAATGTACACGTATCCGGTTTGTGACTTGGAGTCATCCGGATCTGTGTCGAAGCTAGCATCGACGTAACCCTTTACGACGATCTCTTCGACACCTCCATAAACGAGATACATATCTTTAGTCCTTTTCATGTACTTCAGGATATTCTTGACCGTTGTCCAGTGATCCACTCCTGGATCTATTTGGTACCTCCCTACCAAACTTATGGCAAGGTTCACGTCAGGTCTGGTACACAGCACGGTATACATAATAGAGCCTATTGCTGAAGCATAGGGGATGGTACTCATCTTTTCTCTATCTTTTGTCATGGTCGGACGTTGAGCTGTGCTCAACCTCACACCTTGTAATACAGGCAAGAACTCCTTCTTGGCCTTATCCGTATTGAACTTCTTCAATATCTTGTCAATGTATGTGCTTTGTGAAAGACCTATGAGGCCTCTCGGTCTATCTCTATAGATCTTGATGCCTAATATGTAAGCATCTTCTCCAAGGTTCTTCATTGAAAAACTGTTATTCAAATAGGCCTTTATGCTTTCCAAAAGTTCTATATAATTTCCCATCAACAATATGTCATCCACATATAATATGAGAAATGCTACAGAGCTCCCAGTACTTTCTTATAAATACATGCTTCTCCATAAGTCTGTACAAACCCAAACGCTTTGATCACCTCATCAAAGCGAATGTTCCAACTCCGAGATGCTTTGCACCAGCCCATAGATGGAGTGCTGGAGCTTGCATACCTTGTCAGCATTATTAGGATCGACAAAACCTTCCGGTTGTATCATATAAAATTCTTCCTTAAGAAAGTCGTTCAGGAATGCTGTTTTGATGTCCATTTGCCAGATTTCATAATCATAAAATGCGGCAACTGCTAACATGATTCGGACCGACTTTGGGATCGCTACGGGTGAGTAAGTCTCATCATAGTCAATTCCTTGAACTTGTCGATAACCCTTAGCGACAAGTCAAGCCTTATAAATGGTCACTTTACCATCCGCGTCAATCTTCTTCTTAAAGATCCATTTATTTTCTATGGCTCGCCAATCATCGGGCAAGTCCACCAAAGTCCACACTTTGTTCTCATACATGGATCCTATCTCGGATTTCATAGCTTCAAGCCATTTGTTGGAATCCGGGCCCGCCATCGCTTCTTCATAGTTCAAAGGTTCATTGTTGTCCAACAACATGATTTCCATGATAGGATTGCCATACCACTCTGGCGGGAACGTGTCCTTGTGTACCTTTGAGGTTCAGTAGCAACTTGATCTGACGATTCATGATCATCATCATTAACTTCCTCTCTAGTCGGTGCAAGCTCCACAAAAACATTTTCCTGCGCTGCGCTACTCTCCGGTTCGAGAGGAGGTACAATTACCTCATCAAGTTCTACTTTCCTCCCACTTACTTTTTTCGAGAGAAACTCTTTCCCTAGAAAGGATCCGTTCTTGGCAACAAAGATCTTGCCTTCGGATCTAAGATAGAAGGTGTTGGGGAACGTCGCATGGGAAACAAAAATTTTCCTACGCGCACGAAGACCTATCATGGTAATGTCCATCTACGAGAGGGGATGAGTGATCTACATACCCTTGTAGATCGTACAGCAGAAGCGTTAGTGAACGCGGTTGATGTAGTGGAACGTCCTCACGTCCCTCGGTCCGCCCCGCGAACAATCCCGCGATCAGTCCCACGATCTAGTACCGAACGGACGGCACCTCCGCGTTCAGCACACGTACAGCTCGACGATGATCTCGGCCTTCTTGATCCAGCAAGAGAGACGGAGAGGTAGAAGAGTTCTCCGGCAGCGTGACGGCGCTCCGGAGGTTGGTGATGACCTTGTCTCAGCAGGGCTCCGCCCGAGCTCCGCAGAAATGCGCTCTAGAGGAAAAACCGTGGAGGTATGTGGTCGGGCTGCCGTGGAAAAGTCATCTCAAATCAGCCCTAAAACCTCCGTATATATAGGTGGGAGGGAGGGGAGGAGGCAGCCTCAAAACCTAAAGGTTTGGCCGAAATTGGAGGTGGAGGAGTCCTACTCCAATCCTACTTGGAGTAGGATTCCACCTTCCCACTTGGAAACTCTTTCCACCTTGTATTTTTTCCTTCTCAAACCTTATGGGCCTTAGTGGGAACTTATTCCAGCCCACTAGGGGCTGGTTTATCTCTTCCCATAGCCCATGAGACCCCTCCCGGCAATGCACTACCGATGAGCCCGAAACTTTTCCGGTAATGCACGAAAACCTTCCGGTAACCAAATGAGGTCATACTATATATCAATCTTCGTTTCCGGACCATTCCGAAAACCCTCGTGATCTCATCCGGGACTCCGAACAACATTCGGTAACCAACCATATAACTCAAATACGCATAAAACAACGTCGAACCTTAAGTGTGCAGACCCTGCGGGTTCGAGAACTATGTAGACATGACCCGAGAGACTCCTCGGTCAATATCCAATAGCGGGACCTGGATGCCCATATTGGATCCTACATATTCTACGAAGATCTTATCGTTTGAACCTCAGTGCCAAGGATTCATATAATCCCGTATGTCATTCCCTTTGTCCTTCGGTATGTTACTTGCCCGAGATTCGATCGTTAGTATCCGCATACCTATTTCAATCTTGTTTACCGGCAAGTCTCTTTACTCGTTCCGTAATACAAGATCCCGCAACTTATATTAAGTTACATTGCTTGCAAGGCTTGTGTGTGATGTTGTATTACCGAGTGGGCCCCGAGGTACCTCTCCGTCACACGGAGTGACAAATCCCAGTCTCGATCTATACTAACTGAACGAACACCTTCGGAGATACCTGTAGAGCATCTTTATAGTCACCCAGTTACGTTGCGACGTTTGATACACACAAAGCATTCCTCCGGTGTCCGTGAGTTATATGATCTCATGGTCATAGGAACAAATACTTGACACGCAGAAAACAGTAGCAACAAAATGACACGATCAACATGCTACGTCTATTAGTTTGGGTCTAGTCCATCACATGATTCTCCTAATGATGTGATCCCGTTATCAAGTGACAACACTTGCCTATGGCCAGGAAACCTTGACCATCTTTGATCAACGAGCTAGTCAACTAGAGGCTTACTAGGGACAGTGTTTTGTCTATGTATCCACACAAGTATTGTGTTTCCAATCAATACAATTATAGCATGGATAATAAACGATTATCATGAACTAAGAAATATAATAATAACTAATTTATTATTGCCTCTAGGGCATATTTCCAATAGTCTCCCACTTGCACTAGAGTCAATAATCTAGTTCACATCACCATGTGATTCCAACGAATCCAACACCCATATAGTTGTGGGGTCTGATCACGTCTTGCTCGTGAGAGAGGTTTTAGTCAACGGTTCTGAAACTTTCAGATTCGTGCGTTCTTTACAAATCTTTATGTCATCTTATAGATGCTGCTACTACGTGCTATTCGGAAATGCTCCAAATATCTACTCTACTATACGAATCCGTTTCACTACTCATAGTTATCCGGATTACTGTCAAAGCTTGCATTGACGTAACCCTTTACGACAAACTCTTTAACCACCTCCATAATCGAGAAAAATTCCTTAGTCCATTAGTTACTAAGGATAAATTTCGACCGCTGCTAGTGATTCAATCATGGATCGCTCTCTGTACCTCTCAACATACTTTGAGTCAAGGCACACTTCAGGTGCGGTACACAGCATGGCATACTTTAGATTCTACGGCTAAGGCATAGAAGACGACCTTCGTCTATTCTCTTTATTCTGCCGTGGTCGGGTTTTGAGTCTTACTCAAATTCACACCTCACAACGCAACCAAGAACTCCTTCTTTGTTGGTCTATTTTGAACTCTTTCAAAAACTTGTCAAGGCATGCATCTTGTTGAAACATCTATTAAACGCTTTCGATCTATCTCCATAGATCTTTGATTCTCAACGTTCAAGTAGCGTAATCCAGGTACTCCTTTGAAAACTTCTTTCAAACAACCTTGTATGCTTTACAGAAATTCTACATTACTTCTGATCCACAATATGTCAACCACATATACCTATCAGAAATTCTATAGTGCTCCCACTCACTTCTTTGGAAATACAAGATTCTCATAAACCTTGTACAAACCCAAAATCTTTGATCATCTCATCAAAGTGTATATTCCAACTCCAAGATGCTTGCACCAGTCCATTGAAGGATCACTGGAGCTTGCATACTTGCTAGTATCTTTAGGATCGACAAAACCTTCTGGTTGTATCACATACAATGTTTGCTCAAGGAAACCGTCGAGAAAACAATGTTTTGACATCCTACGTGCAATATTTCATAAATAATGCATCAACAACTAACATAATTCTAACAGACTTTTAGCATCGCTACGAGTGAGAAAGTCTCATCATAGTCAACTGTTTGATCTTATCGAAAACATCTTTGCGACAAGTCGAGCTTTTCTTAATAGTGACTTATCACCATCATCGTCTGTCTTCTTTTAAAGATCCATTTTTACTCAATAGTCCTATGACCATCAAGTAGTTCTACCAAAGTCTACACTTTGTTTTCACACATGGATCCTCTCTCGGATTTCATGGCTTCCAGCCATTTGTCGGAATCTGGGCCCACCATCGCTTTCTCCATAACTCGTAGGTTGACTGTTGCTCAACAACATGACCTCCAAGACAGGGTTACCGTACTACTCTGGAGCAGTACGCGACCTTGTCGACCTACGAGGTTTGTAGTAACTTGATTCGAAGCTCAATGATCATCATCATCAGCTTCCACTTCAATTGGTGTAGGCGCCATATGAACAACTTCCTGCGCCCTGCTACACACTGGTTGAAGTGATGGTTCAATAACCTCATCAAGTTCTACTACCCTCCCACTCAATTCTTTCGAGAGAAACCTTTCCTCGAGAAAGGATCCGTTTCTAGAAACAAACACTTTGCTTTCGGATCTGAGATAGGAGATGTACCCAACTGTTTTGGATATCCTATGAAGATGCATTTATCCGCTTTGGGTTCGAGCTTATCAGACTGAAACTTTTTCACATAAGTGTCGAAACCCCAAACTTTCAAGAAACGACAGTTTAGATTCCTCTAAACCTTAGTCTATACTGTGTCATCTCAACAGAAATACGCGGTGCCCTATTTAAAGTGAGTGCGGTTGTCTCTAATGCATAACCCATAAACGATAGTGGTAATTCGATAAGAGACATCATAGTATGCACCATACCAAATAGTGCGTGGCTATGACGTTCAGACACATCATCACACTATGATGTTCCAGGTGGCATGAACTGCGAAACAATTTCCACATTGTCTTAACTGTGTACCAAAACTCGTAACTCAGATATTCATTTCCATGATCATATCGTAAACAGTTTATCCTCTTGTTACGACGAACTTCACTCTGAAACGGAATTGAACTTTTCAACATTTTAGACTTGTGATTCATTAAGTAAATACTCCTGTATCTACTCAGATCGTCAATGAAGTAAGAACATAATGATATCCACTGCGTGCCTCAGCACCCATTGGACTGCATACTTCAAAATGTATCACTTCCAGCAAGTTACTATCTTATTTCATCTCAATGAAAACAAGGCCTTGCTCATGTGGTATGATTCGCATGTCACTAGTGATTCAAAATCAGGTGAGTACATCCATCAGCATGGAGCCCCTTCATGCAATTTATACTAACATGACTCAAGCGGCAGTGCCACAAGTAAGTGGTACTATCATCATCAACTCGTATCTTTTGGCACCAATATCATGAACATGTGTAACACTACGATCGAGATTCAATAAACCATTGAAGGTGATTATTCAAGAAAATAGAGTAACCATTATTCTATTTAAATGAATAATCGTATTGCAATAAACACGATCCAATTATGTTCATGCTTAACGCAAGCACCAAATAACAATTATTTAGGTTTAACACCAATCCCGATGGTAGAGGGAGCGTGCGACGTTTGATCATATCAATCTTGGAAACACTTCCAACACGTATCGTCACCTCGCCTTTAGCTAGTCTCCGTTTATACCGTAGCTTTCATTTCGCGTCACTAATCACTTAGCAACCGAACCAGTATCCAATACCCTCGTGCTACTAGGAGTACTAGTAAAGTACACATCAACATCATGTATATCAAATACACTTCTTTCGACTTTTGCCAGCCTTCTTATCTACCAAGTATCTTGAGTTGCTCCGCCTCAGTGATTGTTCCCCTCATTACAGAAGCACTTAGTCTCGGGTTTGGGTTTAATCTTGGGTCTCTTCATTAGTGCAGCAATTGTTTTGCCGTTTCACGAAGTATCCCTTCTCGCCCTTGCCTTTCTTGAAACTTAGTGGTTTTACAAACCATCAACTATTGATGCTCCTTCTTGATTTCTACTTTGGCAATGTCAAACATCGCGAATCGCTCAAGGATCATTGTATGTATCCTTGATATGTTATAGTTCATCACGACGCTCTCACAGCTTGGTGGCAGTGACTTTGGAGAACTATCACTATCTCCTTTGGAAGATTAACTCCCACTTGATTCAAGCGATTGTCGTACTCAGACAATCTGAGCACATGCTCAACGATTGAGCCTTTTCTCCTGTGCTTTGTGGACAAAGAATCTTGTCGGAGGTCTCGTACCTCTTAACAAGGGCACAAGCATGAAATCACAATTTCATCTCTTTAGAACATCACTTATGTTCCGTGACGTTTTACAACGTTTTCAGCGCCTTGCTTCTAAGCCATTAAGTATTTTTGTACTCAACTATCGTGTAGTCATCAGAAACGTGTATATCGGATGTTCACAGCATCCACAGACGACGCTCGAGGTGCAGCACACCGAGTGGTGCATTAAGGACATAAGCCTTCTGTGCAGCAACGAGGACAATCCTCGGTTTTACAGACTCAGTCTGCAAAGTTTGCTACCATCAACTTTCAACTAAATTTTCTCTAGGAACATATAAAACAGTAGAGCTATAGCACAAGCTACATCGTAATTCGCAAAGACCATTAGACTATGTTCATGACAATTAGTTCAATTAATCATATTACTTAAGAACTCCCACTCAAAAAGTACATCTCTCTAGTCATTTGAGTGGTACACGATCCAAATCCACTATCTCAAGTCCGATCATCACGTGATTCGAGAATAGTTTCAGTGGTAAGCATCTCTATGCTAATCATATCAACTATACGATTCATGCTCGACCTTTCGGTCTCATGTGTTCCGAGGCCATGTCTGCACATGCTAGGCTCGTCAAGCTTAACCCGAGTGTTCCGCGTGTGCAACTGTTTTGCACCCGTTGTATGTGAACGTTGAGTCTATCACACCCGATCATCACGTGGTGTCTCGAAACGACGAACAGTAGCAATGGTGCACAGTCGGGGAGAACACAATTTCGTCTTGAAATTTTAGTGAGAGCTCACCTCATAATGCTACCGTCGTTCTAAGCAAAATAAGGTGCATAAAAGGATTAAGATCACATGCAATTTATAAGTGACATGATATGGCCATCATCACGTGCTTCTTGATCTCCATCACCAAAGCACCGACACGATCTTCTTGTCACCGGCGTCACACCATGATCTCCATCATCATGATCTCCATCAACGTGTCGCCATCGGGGTTGTCGTGCTACTCATGCTATTACTACTAAAGCTACGTCCTAGCAAAATAGTAAACGCATCTGCAAGCACAAACGCTAGTTATAAAGACAACCCTATGGCTCCTGCCGGTTGCCGTACCATCGACGTGCAAGTCGATATTATCTATTACAACATGATCATCTCATACATCCAATATATCACATCACATCGTTGGCCATATCACATCACAAGCATACCCTGCAAAAACAAGTTAGACGTCCTCTAATTTTGTTGTTGCGTGTTTTACGTGGTGACCATGGGTATCTAGTAGGATCGCATCTTACTTACGCAAACACCACAACGGAGATATATGAGTTTCTATTTAACCTCATCCAAGGACCTCCTTGGTCAAATCCGATTCAACTAAAGTTGGAGAAACCGACACTTGCCAGTCATCTTTGAGCAACGGGTTACTCGTAGCGATGAAACCAGTCTCTCGTAAGCGTACGAGTAATGTCGGTCCAAGCCGCTTCAATCCAACAATACCGCGGAATCAAGAAAAGACTAAGGAGGGCAGAAAAATGCACATCACCGCCCACAAAAGCTTTTGTGTTCTACTCGAGAAGACATCTACGCATGAACCTAGCTCATGATGCCACTGTTGGGGAACGTCGCATGGGAAACAAAAAATTTCCTACGCGCACGAAGACCTATCATGGTGATGTCCATCTACGAGAGGGGATGAGTGATCTACATACCCTTGTAGATCGTACAGCAGAAGCATTAGTGAACGCGGTTGATGTAGTGGAATGTCCTCACGTCCGTCGGTCCGCCCCGCGAACAATCCCGCGATCAGTCCCATGATCTAGTACCGAACGGACGGCACCTCCGCGTTCAGCACACGTACAGCTCGACGATGATCTCGGCCTTCTTGATCCAGCAAGAGAGACGGAGAGGTAGAAGAGTTCTCCGGCAGCGTGACGGCGCTCCGGAGGTTGGTGATGACCTTGTCTCAGCAGGGCTCCGCCCGAGCTCCGCAGAAACGCGATCTAGAGGAAAAACCGTGGAGGTATGTGGTCGGGCTGCCGTGGAAAAGTCATCTCAAATCAGCCCTAAAACCTCCGTATATATAGGTGGGAGGGAGGGGAGGAGGCAGCCTCAAAACCTAAAGGTTTCGCCGAAATTGGAGGTGGAGGAGTCCTACTCCAATCCTACTTGGAGTAGGATTCCACCTTCCCACTTGGAAACTCTTTCCACCTTGTGTTTTTTCCTTCTCAAACATTATGGGCCTTAGTGGGAACTTATTCCAGCCCACTAGGGGCTGGTTTATCTCTTCCCATAGCCCATGAGACCCCTTGGGGCGTGACACCCCTCCCGATGGTCCCCGGCACCCCTCCCGGCACTCCCGGTACACTACCGATGAGCCCGAAACTTTTCCGGTAATGCACGAAAACCTTCCGGTAACCAAATGAGGTCATCCTATATATCAATCTTCGTTTCCGGACCATTCCGGAAACCCTCGTGATGTCCGTGATCTCATCCGGGACTCCGAACAACATTCGGTAACCAACCATATAACTCAATTACGCATAAAACAACGTCGAACCTTAAGTGTGCAGACCCTGCGGGTTCGAGAACTATGTAGACATGACCCGAGAGACTCCTCGGTCAATATCCAATAGCGGGACCTGGATGCCCATATTGGATCCTACATATTCTACGAAGATCTTATCGTTTGAACCTCAGTGCCAAGGATTCATATAATCCCGTATGTCATTCCCTTTGTCCTTCGGTATGTTACTTGCCCGAGATTCGACCGTTAGTATCCGCATACCTATTTGAATCTTGTTTACCGGCAAGTCTCTTTACTCGTTCCGTAATACAAGATCCCGCAACTTACATTAAGTTAAATTGCTTGCAAGGCTTGTGTGTGATGTTGTATTACCGAGTGGGCCCCGAGATACCTCTCCGTCACACGGAGTGACAAATCCCAGTCTCGATCTATACTAACTCAACGAACACCTTCGGAGATACCTGTAGAGCATCTTTATTGTCACCCAGTTACGTTGCGACGTTTGATACACACAAAGCATTCCTCCGGTGTCCATGAGTTATATGATCTCATGGTCATAGGAACAAATACTTGACACGCAGAAAACAGTAGCAACAAAATGACACGATCAACATGCTACGTCTATTAGTTTGGGTCTAGTCCATCACATGATTCTCCTAATGATGTGATCCCGTTATCAAGTGACAACACTTGCCTATGGCCAGGAAACCTTGACCATCTTTGATCAACGAGCTAGTCAACTAGAGGCTTACTAGGGACAGTGTTTTGTCTATGTATCCACACAAGTATTGTGTTTCCAATCAATACAATTATAGCATGGATAATAAACGATTATCATGAACTAAGAAATATAATAATGACTAATTTATTATTGCCTCTAGGGCATATTTCCAACAGAAGGTATACCCAATAGTTTCCTTACGATATCCTATGAATACGCATTTTACCGCTTTGGGTTCGAGCTTCTTAGGTTGAAGTTTCTTCACATAAGCATCACAGCCCCAAACTTTCAAAAACGACAGCTTTGGTTTCTTTCCAGACCATAATTCATACAGTGTTGTCTCAACAGATTTAGACGGTGCCCTATTTAAAGTGAATGCGGCAGTTTCCAATGCATATCCCCAAAATGGTAGCGGTAGATCTGTAAGAGACATCATAGATCGCACCATGTCCAATAAAGTGCAATTACGACATTCAGACACACCGTTATGCTGAAGAGTGCCAGGCGGCGTGAGTTGTGAAACAATTCCACATTTTCTTAAGTGTGTGGCAAAATCGTGACTCAAATATTCTCCTCCACGATCAGATTGCAAGAGCTTTATTTTGTTGTCACATTAATTCTCTACATCACTCTGAAATTCCTTGAACCTTTCAAAGGTTTCAGACTTGTGCTTCCTTAAGTAGACATACCCATATTTGCTTAAGTCATCAGTGAGGGTCAGAACATAACGATAGCCAGCGCGAGCCTCAGCGCTCATTGGACGGCATACATCAGTATGTATTATTTCCAACAAGTTGGTTGCTCGATCCATTGTTTCGGAGAACGGATTCTTGGTCATCTTGCCCATGAGGCACGGTTCGCATGTATGGAGTTTCTTCATCCGTATAGTCCATCTGTATGGAGTTTCTTCATCCGCTTGACACTGATATGACCACGACGGCAGTGCCACAAGTATGTGGGACTATCATTATCAACCTTACATCTTTTGGTACTCACACTATGAATATGTGTAACATCACGTTCGACATTCATCAGGAATAAACCATTGACCAGCGGAGCATGACCATAAAATATATCACTCATATAAATAGAACAACGATTGTTCTCAGATTTAAATGAGTAGCTATCTCGCATCCAGCGAGATCCCGATACAATGTTCATGCTCAAAGCTGGTACTAAATAACAATTATTAAGGTTTAAAACTAATCCGGAAGGTAGATGTATAGGCAGCGTGCCGACGGCGATCACATCGACCTTGGAACCATTCCCGACGCGCATCGTCACGTCGTCGTTTGCCAGCCCGTGCTTATTTCGTAGTTTCTGTTTTGAGTTGCAAATGTGAGCAAGAACATCAGTACTAAATACCCAGGAGCTACTACAAGCGCTGGTAAGGTACACATAAATAATATGTATATCATATATACCTTTGATGTTGTGGGCCTTCTTATCCGCTAAGTACTTGGGGCAGTTCCGCTTCCAGTGACCGGTTCCCTTGCAGTAATAACACACAGTCTCAGGCTTGGGTACTTTCTTTGTCTTCTTCCCGGCAACTGGTTTACCGGGCGCGGAAACTTCTTTGTCATCCTTCTTGAAGTTATTTTTATCCTTGCCTTTCTTGAAACTGGTGGTCTTATTCACCATCAACACTTGATGTTCTTTCTTGATTTCCATCTCCACTGGTTTCAGCATTGAATACAATTCGGGAATGGTCTTCTCCATCCCTTGCATGTTGTAGTTCATCACAAAGCTCTTATAGCTAGGTGGAAGTGACCGAAGGATTCTGTCAATATCCACGTCATCCAGGAGTTCAACTCCAAGCTGAGACAGATGGCTCTGCAACCAAGACATTCTTAGTATGTGCTCACTGACAGACCCATTCTCCTCCATCTTACAACTGAAGAACTTGTAAGAGACTTCATATCTCTCGACCTGGGCATGAGCTTGGAAAACTGGTTTCAGCTCTTGGAACATCTCATATGCTCCATGTTGCTCAAAACGCCTTTGGAGCCCCGGTTCTAAACTGTAAACCATGCCGCACTGAACCAGGGAGTACTCATCACCCCGCAACTGCCAGCCGTTTTGAACGTCCCGGGCTTCCATGGGAATGGGAGGGTCACCTGGTGGTGCATCAAGGACATATCCCTTCTTGGAAGTAGTGAGGATGAGCTTTAAATTACGAGCCCAGTCCGCATAGTTGCTTTCATCATCTTTCAGCTTGGTTTTTGTCTAGGAACGCGTTGAAGTTCAGCGAGACATTTGCGTGGGACATTGGATCTACAATATTTGTAAAGACAATTTTAGACTAAGTTCATGATAATTAAGTTCATCTAATCAAATTATTTAATGAATTCCCACTCAAATAGACATTCCTCTAGTCATCTGAGTGATACATGATCCACGTCGACTAGCCCGTGGCCGATCATCACGTGAGACGGACTAGTCATCAATGGTGATCATCACCATGCTGATCGTATCATCCATATGACTCATGTTTGACATTTCGGTCTCTCGTATTTTGAGGCCATGTCTGTACATACCAAGCTCATCGAGTCAACCTAAGTGTTTTTGCGTGTGTAAATCTGTCTTAGACCCATTGTAGGCGAGCGTTAGAATCTATCACACCCGATCATCACGTGGTGCTTCGAGACAACGATCCTTCGCAACGGTGCACACTTAGGGGAATACTTATCAAAAAATTTAATGAGGTATCATATTATCTTTTCTACCGTCGTTCTAAGCAATAAGATGAAAACATGATAAACATCACATGCAAATCATATAGTGACATGATATGTCCATTATCATCTTGCTCCTTTGATCTCCATCTTCGGGGCACGACATGATCATCAATGTCACCGGCATGACACCATGATCTCCATCATCATGATCTCCATCATTGTGTCCCGTGAAGTCTTGTCGCCAACTATTACTCCTGCCGGTTTTCATACTCATCAACATGCAAGTCGTGAATCCTATTACAAGAACATGATCAATCTCATACATCACATATGTAACATCACATCCTTTTGGCCATATCACATCACATAGCATACCCTGCAAAAACAAGTTAGACGTCCTCTAATTGTTCTTGCAAGTTTTACGTGGATGATTTGGGTTTCTAGCAAGAACGCTTCTTACCTACGTGATAGCCACGACGTTGATATGCCAATGCTATTTACCCTTCATAAGGACCCTTTTCATCGAATCCAATTCAACTAAAGTGGAAGAGACCAATACCCGCTAGCCACCTTATGCATCAAGTGCATGTTAGGCGGTGGAACTAGTCTCACGTAAGGGTACGTGTAAAGTTGTTCTGGGCCGCTTCATCCGACAATACCGCCGAAAAAATATGGGACTAGTAACGGCAAGCAATTGACAAAATCATCGCCCACAACTTTTGTGTTCTACTCGTGCATAGAATCTACGCATAGAACCTGGCTCGGATAGCACTGTTCGGGAACTAGTATTAATTCAACAAATTTCCGACGTCACGCCAAGATCTATCTAGGAGAAACCAGCAACAAGTAAGGGGTAGATCATCTTCATACCTTTGAAGATCGCTAAGCGGAAGCGTTACTACGGACGCGGTTGATGAAGTCGTACTCGTAGCGATTCAGATCGTGGAAGATTCCAATGTAAGCGCCGAACAAAGGCCCCTTCGCGTTCAACACACATGCAGCCCGGTGACATCTTCTTCACCTTGATCCACCAAGGAGAGAGGAGAAGTTGAGGGAGAGCTCCAGCAGCACGACGACATGGTGGCGTTGGAGCTATGCAGTTCTCCGGCAGGGCTTCGCCAAGCACCGCGGAGGAGGAGAAGAGGGAGAGGAAGGGCTGCACCTTGGAGAGGTGTAAAGGTGTGTGTAGCCCTCCTAAACCCTCCACTATATATACGAGGGGGGAGGAGGAGGGCCGGCAACCCTAGGGTTTCCCCTAGGTTGTGCGGCGGCCAAGAGGAGGAGGGGCGGTGCCCTAGGGGGTGGCTTGCCACCCAAGGCAGCCACCACGCCCTAGGGTTTGCTGCACTAGGCGCCTTGGGCCTAGGTCGGTGGCGCACCAACCCATCTAGGGGTTGTTCCGATCCACTTTTGGCTCACATGGCCCTCTGGGGCCGGTGGACCCGCGGAACCCTTCCGATGGTCCCGGTACTATACCGACGATCCACAAAACATTTCCAGCGATCAAATCTCCACTTCCTATATATGAATCTTTACCTCCGGACCATTCTGGAGCTCCTCGGGACATCTGTGATCTCAACAGGGACTCCCAACAACTTTTAGTAACCACATACTATTCGCATTACAAGCCTAGTGCCATCCAACCTTAAGTGTGTAGACCCTACGGGTTCGGGAACCATGGAGACATGACCGAGACACCCCTCCAGTGAATAACCAACAGCGGGATCTCGATACCCATGTTGGATCCCACATGTTCCACGTGATCTCATCGGATGAACCACGATATCGGGGATTCAATCAATCCCGTATGAACTTCCCTTTGCCTACCGGTATGATACTTGCCCGAGATTGAATCGTCGGTATCCCTATACCTTGTTCAATCTCGTTACCGGCAAGTCTCTTTACTTATTTCGTAACCCATCATCATGTGGCTAATTCCTTAGTCACATTGAGCTCATTATGATGATGCATTACTGAGTGGGCCCAGAGATATCTCTTCGTCACACGGAGCGACAAATCCCAATCTCGATTCGTACAAACCCAACACACACTTTCGGGGATACCTGTAGTGCACTTTTATAATCACCCAGTTACGTTGTGACGTTTGATACACCCAAAGAACTCCTACGGTATCCGGGAGTTGCACAATCTCATGGTCTAAGGAAATGATACTCGACATTAGAAAATCTTTAGCAGATGAACTACACGATCTTGTGTTATGCTTAGGATTGGGTCTTGTCCATCACATCATTCTCCTAATGATGTGATCCCGTTATCAATGACGTCCAATGTCCATGATCAGGAAACCATGACCATCTATTTATCAACGAGCTAGGCAACTAGAGGCTCACTAGGGACATGTTGTGGTCTATCTATTATCACATGTATTACGGTTTAGAGTTAATACAATTATAGCATGAATAATAGACAATTATCATGAACTAGGAAATATAATAATAACCACTTTATTATTGCCTCTAGGGCATATTTCCAACAGGGGCTACTCAGGGAGTTCCGGATTAAGGGTCGTCGGGCAGTCAGGTTGTCCCTTATGGGCTGAGCATATGGGCCGTGTCATTGAAGGCATGATTTGCTGACGACTGCGTAATCAAGATGGAAAGCTACGAAGACTAGGCATGCATTCCAAGGCAAGAGGACCAATTCGTCCCGTCTACCCTCGATCTATGTCGGTATAATGTAACCCTAGGAGCCTTTTATCTATGTAAACCAGGGGATCTTATGCGTAGAGGCAGGTTATCTCATCTAGGGTTTAGCTCATATGATCTCGAGGCAGATCAACTGTGTAACCATCGTTCCCCATCAATATAATCAAGCAGGACGTAGGTTTTTACCTCCTCAAGAGGGCCCCAACCTGGGTAAACAATGTCTCCCCCTCTTTCCTGCAACCCATCGATCTAAGCTCCACAGTTCGGGACGCCTTACCCAAGATCTACCGGTTTTGATGTTGATAGGAACCATGCCAAAAATCGTCGTTTCAACATCCTTGCGTTTGATCTTCCTAAACTCTACTCCTTACTACATGTGCAAAGTCTTTACTTTCCACTGCCATATTTGTTGACTAACACGTGTAGGGTGCACTAGACTTGTGAGAATCGTTAAAATCTGCCAACCATTAAACTGGGAAAAGACTAGCATTTTAATTTATGCAAGTAGTATATTCACCCCCTCTAGACACCTCTTCTATCGACCCCACAATTGGTATCATAGCAAGGTCTCCAAAATCTTAGTTTAAACACCATTGGAGGAAGATGGATGTGCCTAGTTTGGGAAATATTAGTTGTAGAGTGCCTATTCTTGATGTGGAATATTTTAGACAATGGAAAGATGAAATGCTTGATATATTTGCTGAATTCCGTTTGTGCAAGTATGTTAAATATCCCTATGAGCCTCCCATTGATCCTTTACATCCTTCTCAGGATGAAGAACATGATATGCTTGGTAATCTTAAAACTGTAAATATAATCAATAGAGGACTACCAAGAAATGTGCTTAGTCAATTACAAAATTTTGAGTGTGCTCACACTTTGTCGACAAATTAGAGAAAACATATCGTGACTATTAATTGAAAAATCTTGAGATCCTTCTCCACAAATGCATTGCATATCACAAAATGAAGCCAACCAATCCTAATTTTGTAAATGCCTTTTTGAGCTTCGTGACCTCATGCATGCTAAAGGACATGTCATTACCATTAACAATGTCATTGTTGAAGCCATTCGCAAGCATAAATACGGACATTGTCATAGTCAAAGTTCTGGTGAAATTTTTCTTTCCTATGACGAGGATAGTTCGTCCAATGACGAAAGTGTGGAGCATGGCTACTACGATGAGGATGAAGAGTTTGACATCGAGTATGAGAAGACGACAAGGAACCTTAGTCCTATGGCGAACCTTAGAGACTACATGGCCGGAGGAAAGGAGTGGGTTCTTGACAGTGGATGCATCAATCACATGACCGGAGATAAAGACATGTTCCATGAGATCACACCAAACCGAGGACCTCGAAGGTATGTGACCTTTGGAGACAACTCCAAGGGTAAGGTACTTGGTCCTGGTAAGGTGGACATATCTCATGCTTGTTGAATCCCTTGGTTACAATCTTCTTTACGTATCTTGACTAGCAGACTTCAGTTTCAATGTGCTATTTATGGAAGTTGACTTCCAAGTGTTTCGTCGTGATAACTTGTAACATCCCAATTTTCCTAATTGAGAATGTTTTACATTGTAGCTAAGCATCTATGCATATCGATTTAAATAAAGTTTGCAATTGAATTCTTTCGACTTTTGCTTTTGCATTTCTTTTTTTTCACACGAGAAATGCCGGGAAATAATCTCTTGCACGCAAGAGAGAGAGCGGAGGAAAATGACCCTCCAAAAATGTGAGGCATCTCTGAAATATTTGGAGCCAAGAAAGCCAAAGTTTTATCGTGAAAATAATTGCCAAAAAGAAATAAAGCATTTAGGGGATTTTCTGAAAAAACATTTTTTAAAAGTTTTTATTTTTGCCTTGGAAAAATGTTAATCGAGTAGAGGATATTTTTCTGATTTTTTAGGTATATAATACCCCTATTTTAGGATTTTATTTACCTGCCTTTTTATTTGTTTTACTTCATATTTTAGAAAAATAGGAAAGGTAGTTTTTTTTTCTAGAAATCGCACCGGCGCCAGATAGGCCCTGTGGGCCAAGTCGCACCTTAGCCGGGATCCGAAATCCCTCCGGATCGGCCACCGATCCCCAGTCACCCCTCTCTCCCTCACCGACGCATGGGACCCCCCCCCCCCCTGACCGACCCCAGCCCGAGCCGGCCCCCTTCCTTCCTCCTTCCTCCTCTTTCCTAACCCGAGCCCGAGCTCCTTACTTCCCATGGCAGCACGATCTCCACCCCGGATCTCCCTCCTCCTTCCCTCCCGAGGCCCCCTCTCCCCCTATAAATACCCCCACCGCACGCCGCACCCCGTTCCCCACCTCGCCACGCCGTCTCGCCACCCCAAACCGCCCCTTGCTGGACCTCGCCGGAGCACCAAGCACGGCCGAAGCTCCGGCCACTCCACTGCTCGCCTCCTGCCACGCCGCACCTCCCCGACGCCACCAGAAGAACGCGGTAGATCCCCTCCGCCGCCCGGACGTCTCCCCCACCTCGACCGACCGCCGGAACCCCTTCCCCGCCACCACCTCTTCTCCTCGGACTCGCCGGAGTAGAGCAGCCCATGGTAAGCCCCATCCCCTCTCCGTAGCCGTTGGATCCGAAATACACGCTATAGATTAGATCACGATACCCTTTCGGTCTTCTAAACAAAACCGTGCCGGTTTTTATTTACTTAACTATTAGCCAGAGAGTTTTATGTTAGGTTTCGGCCGTTTGCTAGTTCTTCTCGCAGCACACACCTCCGCATCCAATCAGTGAGCGCCACGTGTACCCCCTGTCTTTTAGCATCTGTTTTCTTTTTTCTGTTTAATTCCAAAACAGAAAAGTTTCAAGTTTGTTTTGACTATAGCTTTTGATCCCGAAGACCAACGAGGTTGATTCTTTTTCCAGTAGATCCCAATTTTTCTGTAGTTTTTGAAAACATATAATTTGTCTATGTTGGAAATTTTCAAATTTGAATTAGATCAGATTTAGTTTAAACCTTGTTTTGCTTATTCCAGGAGTTAAAAAAATGATTTTGATTTGATTCTTTTTGCTACTGCTTCCTAGTGATTATATATTACTGTGGTAGAAGTTTCAAAATTGTTTAAATATTTTTACTTGGGTTTTTAACAGAAACAAGTTTCTGCCTTAGTGACGTGTAGTGAATTCTTTCACTTAGGCCATAGCAACTCTTTACTTGTGATGTTATTTTTACTTGTTGTTTGATTGTAGTGCTTATGGTGTGTATTTGTTTGTATCGGTAGATCACCCGGAGTGCGAAGCTTGTTACTTAGAAGTGCTCGATCAAGACAACTATCATCAAGGCAAGTCATTTTGATCATACTATTTCCTATGTTTTTCGATGCATGGTAGTTTCACCTTTCTATGCCCAATTGCATTCTGCTTAGGTACTTGGAAATTTTAGTATAGGTTGTAGTATCATGTGGTAGGCACACAACAACCCCGATACTTAGCCCCGGGACGACAAATGTCATATTGCTATGCTTGAGTAGACGGGATTTCGATTGAGTGCAGAACACGAGTGATGCGAGGTTGATTAAATAATCAAGACCGGTTAAGACAAGATTTTCAAGACCTGGGACACAATGCAACTCTGGGTGAAGGATGGTTGATCGGCTCCCTAGAGAAACCAGTGGATGACCCGGGATGCTCGAGACGGCCATGACATCTTGCGGAAAGCTTCACCCAGGCTCGAAGAGACGGACGAGGCTTCAAGACCCAACGCTTACCTGCACAGCCACAAGTCATTATGGGCTCTGGCTTGGTTGGACAACGCGGTGACTCTGGACAGGCGGTGCTAGTAGATGTAGAAGAACGGTAGGAATGGATGGGCACCGACAGGGATTCAGAGGGACCCGTTGAAAGACCATGTTTTGATCATCCGTTCTTCAAACACCCTGAAGTGCGAGGACATACACGGAGGCGATCAAATCTTGTGGGGAACGTGTGCAAAACTCTGCAGAGTGCCCAACCTAATCGATTAGCCGTGTCCACGGTCATGGACAACTTGAGCCGAAGGCATTGAAATTCCCCTGAACTCTCGACACAACTTAATAATGATGTGGGTGTTAACAAAAACTCGGGTACGAGAATTGGTTGGCGGAACCATCTTGTTAACAAAAAACAACGTAGTAATATTTTGCTTTCAGCCCCTCTTGTTGTAGTATAAAATTGGCTTTATGCAAAACTTATAGCCCCGCCTGCCAAATATGCATGTAGAGATAGTTGATTATTATTTTTACCCCTCTTTTGATGACTTGCCGGCATATTCCATATGCTGACCTACACGGCTGCAACGTATCATGTTGCAGAGTACTTTTCCGACCAGGAGTGAGGCTACGATCTACGCTCAGCGACATGCCCTGGAGTCGGATGGACTCGTCTACCTGATGCTTCCACTAGTATTCGTTATATATCTCATGAGATGGCCTTCAGCCACTTTATTGTAATCCTTTATTGTAATAAAGTACTCGTTATGAGATTTCGATTAATAAAGCTATGTGATTGAACTCTTGGTATATTCATTGATGTACTGAGTGTGTACCAGCATGATCTTGGGATGGTACGGAAACACCAGAGGCTTGACTCGTCTTGAGTCGGGTCGCTACATAACTATAACATGGTCTTTACTGGTTTCCATAGACGTGATCTATACATTGTTGATTTCAGTAAAATATCCAACCCCGTACAAGTCTTATTGCAAAATCAACTAAAGGTTGGTTATGGCATATAAGGTTAGGACATGTAGGTATGTGTTACCTTGACAGACTTATCAAAGGTGATCATATTCTTGGTGTTAGAGATGTTATCTTTGACAAAGATAGACATTGTAGTGATTGTAAAGAAGAAAAGCAAGTTGATGGAAGTCATCCCGTGAAGAACATCATGACTACAAGAAGGCCACTCGAGCTACTTCACATGGATCTTTTTGGTACCAATGCTTACAAGAGCCTCGGTGGAAATTCTTATGGTCCAGTCATTGTTGATGATTTTTCTAGATTTACGTGGGTACTCTTTCTTGATGATAAGTCAGAGGTACAAAAGATCTTAAAGAACTTTGATTGGAAAGATCAAAACCAGTTTGAAGTGAAGATCAAGAAAGTTCGGAGTGACAACGGAACGAAGTTTAAGAACACTAATGTGGATACTTTTCTTGACGAAGAAGGTATCTCACATGAGTTCTTGGCGACGTACACACCTAAAAAAATGGAGTTGTTGAGACGAAAAACCAAACTCTCATAGAGATGGCCAGAATGGTGCTTGATGAATACTAGACGCAAAGACACTTTTGGACAGAAGCCGTGGAAACAGCTTGTCACGCCATAAAACGACACTACTTACACAAGCTTCTCGGTAAAATGACATAACAACTATTCACTCGTAATAAACCCCAATTTCGATACTTTCGTGTATTGGACTCCAAGTGCTACATTCTTGATAAGCATCGGCGTTCTACATTTTCTCCTAAATCTCATGAAGGTTTCCTACTCGCTTATGGATCAAACTCTCACACTTACCGTGTCTACAACAACTTCACTCAAAAGGTTGAAGAGATGGTAGATGTGAAGTTTGATAAATCTAATGGTTCGCAAGTCGAACAATTGCCAAATTATGTAGGGGATAAGGAACCTTCGGAAGCCATCCAAGATCTACTTATAGGCAAGATTCGTTCCATGCAGGTTAAGGAAAGTACTTCATCAACTTAGGTGGAAGCTCCTATTTAGCGTCAAGGCAAACTAAAAAACGACATGGAGGCATCCACAAGCGGTACGCGACATGATGAATAAGAGGAAGAAGTACAACATAATGATCCACCTCAACCTTCCTCACCACCACCTCAAGGATTTGAAACCGTCAACGACAACGTGCAAGATGATGATGAAGAAGCTCCACCGTCTAACAATAAGAAGTTGTCACGAGTTCGAGCAAGAGTGGAGAAAGATCATCTACTAAATCAAATCTTTGGTAACATACAAATTGAGAGAATCACTCGCTCTAAATCTCGTTTATCTATCTTTTGTGAGGACTATTCATTTATCTCTGTATTTCAGCCCTTGAAGGTAGAAGAAGCCCTTCAAGACCAGGATTGGGTGAATGTCATGCACGAAAAGCTACACAACTTCATGAGGAATGAAGTGTGGACACTTGTTGAAAAGCCCGAGGACGAGCACAATATCATTGGTACAAGATTGGTGTTTCGGAAGAAGAAAGATGAAGATGGTCAAGTTATACGCAACAAGGCACGTCTCGTAGCCCAAGGATACACGCAAGTCGAAGGTATGGACTATGGTGAGACCTATGCCCCCATTGCTAGACTTGAAGTCATTCACATTGTTCTCGCTTATGCCAATCACAATGATATTAATCGTTACCAAATGGATATCAAAACTTCTTTTCTAAATGGTGAAATTGAGGAGGAGGTTTATGTCAAAAAACTCCCGGCTTTGTGAATGCCAACAAACTTAATCATGTTTACAAAGTTCGTAAAGCTTTATATGGTCTTAAACAAGCCCCTAGAGCTTGGTACAAGTGCCTAAAGATGTTTCTTATAGAAAAGGGTTTTGAGATTTGCAAAATTGATGTAACCTTATTCCCTAAAATAGTTAACAGAGAACTATTTGTGTGCCAAATATATGTGGATGATATTATCTTTGGTTCTACTAACCCACATTTTAGTGAGAAATTTGGAAAGATGTGGCAGAGAAATATGAGATGTCAATGATGTGCGAGCTAAAATTCTTCATTGGATTGCAAATCAAACAACCGAGAGAAGTTACGTTTATCTCTCAAACCAAGTACACCAAGGACTTAATCAAGAAGTTCAATATGCAAGAGTGCAAAGGTATGAGAACCCCCATGCCCATTAGTGGACATATTAACCTCACTATGGAGGACAAACCGGTTGATCAAAGACTTTATTGATCAATGATCGGTTCATTGCTATATCTACGTGCCTCCTATCCTGACATCACGTTGATTGTTTGCATGTGTGCCAGATATCAAGCGGCACCTAAAGTGTGTAATCTTTTGTTGTGAAAAGAATCGTGACATACCTGATACATACACCAAACTTTGGCATATGGTATCCCAAGGGATCTTGTTTTAATCTTGTTGGCTATTCCAATTTGGACTATCCCAGAGACAAGGTTGATAGAAAATCCACCTCGGGTACATGTCAATTTCTTGGGAGATCTCTTGTGTCTTGGTCATCCAAGAAACAAAACTCGGGATCTTTATCTACTACTGAAGCTGAATATATATTCCTCGAATCATGGTGCGAAATTATTATGGATGACTCAAACTCTTAAGGATTATGGTTTTCATGTTAAAAATGTTCCATTATTTTGTGACAATGAAAGTGCTATTAAAATTGCCTATAATCCCGTGCAACAGTCATGAACAAAACATATTCAAGTGCGACATCATTTAATTCTTGATCATGTTTATAAAGGAGATATAGATCTTAAGCATGTTCGCATTGACAAAAACATTAGCTGATATATTTACCCAACCACTTGATGAGAAAGTATTTTGTCATTTGAGGAGTGAGGTGAACATCATTGATGCTTAAAACTTGAGCTAGACTCACTCGGATGCATGCAAGGGCATGAGGTTAATTGTCTATTCTTTGATGCTACTGATTTGACACTATCTGATATCTTGGAAAACTATGCTCTCTTGTATTGCATCTAACCTTTTTTAGGTACTTGGAAGAAATACGCACCACAAGATTACCATCAACTGACACCAAAAGCAATCTTGAGATAGACACATATCAACAATCCCCTTCTTAGGAGATGAAGGAAGAAGACATCAAAATCATATCCTTGACAATTATATGATGATGAAATTCACTCATGTCATTTGGATATATTATGTTCTTCCTTGCACGACTAACCATTGTAGGTGAAAAATGAACCAGAACGACAAGTACAGCTCCCAACTCAATATGATCATCATCAACGTTGAGCATCAACGACAAGTTCACCTACCACTACTGGAATGAGAGATTTTGCCATCTGCTGCTTCTTTGTCGTGTGTTGGCTGATGGCAAAGACTCTCTTTGCCATGAGCTACCCAAAACCAGACGGCAAAGAGCTGGCTGATGGCAAAGATACTATTTGCCATTAGCCAGCTCTTTGCCGTCCGCCAGCTGACGGGAAAGATCATTTAGACCGATGACGGAGATCACGGGCGGCCCATCCCGCAACCCCTCTCTCACCCTAACGGCCTCCCTCTTTGCCGTCTGCTTCTCTCCTCTGTGCCATCAGGGGGCAGACGGCAAAGAGGTTGCGCCCTAACGGCCGTCCCTCGCCACGCCCACGCGCACCTCTCCCCTAACTAACGGTCGTCGCGCCCCACCCACCCCTCTCTCTCAAACCCGAAACCACCACCGCCGCCACGCCCTCCTCCTCCTTGCGCCGCCGCGCCGTCCTCTTCCATGCGCCGTCGCGCCCTCCTCCTCCCTGCTCCGCCGCGCCCTCCTCCTCCTTGCGCCACCACCGCGCCCTCCTCCTCCCTGCGCCCCTCTTCCTCCCCGGTACCTCCTCCTACACCACTATCGCTGGAGCTCGCCCATTCTCCACCACCGCCCCATCCGCCACAACCGCCCTCTCCTCCACTGTCGCGCCCTCCTCGTCCCAACGCCCCCTCCTTAACCACCGTGCCGCCCCTCCTCCATTGCGCTGGCCCCTTCCTCCTCCCCGGTACTGCCACCACCCTGCACCCCCTCCTCCTCTTGGCTCCGGCCCCTCCTCGCGGCTCCCGTCCCCGCGGCTTCCCCCCTCCTTCGGTCGCCCCAGCCGTCCCCAACTCCAGTGAGTGCCCCCACCCCTGTTTTTTTATTTTTTTCTCTTTTAAATTACATAGTTAATTTAGATAGTTAGTTTATTTCCTGTTTTTCTGTTAAATTAGATAGTTATTTTATTTTTTATTTTTTATTTTGAATTAAATATTTAGTTGTTTTTGTTAAATTAGATAGTTGGTTTATTAGGTAGAAAAAAGTAGATAGAAAAGAAAAATAGATAGAAAATAAAAAACTTAGAAGAAAATAAGAGAAGACAAAGACTAGAAGATAGAAGAAGAAGAAGAAGAAGAAGAAGAAAGAGGAGAGGAGGAGAAAGAGAAAAGAAAGAAAGAAAGAAAGAAAGAAGAAGAAGAAGAAGAAGAAGAATAAGAAGAGGAAAAAGGAAAAGAAGGAAGAAGAATAAGAAGAGGAAGAAGAAGAAGAAGAAGAAGAAGAAGAAGAAGAAGAAGAAAAAGAAGAAGAAGAAGAAGAAGAGAAGAAGAAGATGATGATGATGAAGAAGAAGAAGAAGAAGAAGAAGAAGAAGAAAAGGAGGAAGAAGAAAAGGCAGAAGAGGAAAAAAAGAAGAGGAAGAAGAAGAAAATGACACCCTAACACCACGACACGATGCTCGACACCCCGACACGACCCCCGACGCCCCGACACGACGCCCCGACAAGAGGTCACGACACCTCGGCACGAAACTCCGTGCATCCATTAATACGCCGGCCCCGACGACACTGACCCGCATCCCCCGACCCCTGACACCCTTTCGTCCTCTTGTTGACCGAAAAGGTGATCTTCGGCCTCCAGAGGCTGCCGACCGTGGACCTCACTTGGAGAATATTCGGAGAGGAGAGGAGAGGCAGAGAAGAGAGGTCTCCGGAACCGGAAGAGTCGGCATGCTGACCCTTCGACCGTGCGTCGCCATACCTAAGGGCGCCGGGGACGAGCGAGTTAGGGGGTTCCTCGACGTTGATGGAATCCTAAATGACATATATATAGGTCATATATTTGTGTTAGGTCATATATTTTTCGATTTTATTGGTGAACACAAAGTATTTGTGTTGATCGGGTGGATTTACATGTGCAGTTGTCTCGTCGCTGTGAGGTCTGCTGTGCGAAGACCTCCCGGTGCGTTCTACGAGCTCCGCCCCTGCATTCGTGGGTGAGTACAAATGTCATCTCCTCCTCGCCCCTTCTTTTGCTCTGTGTCGGTGTTCGGATGAAACTTGCTAGATATAGGTTAATTAATTTATCAGTATGCGTGACCAGTATCCGTCTCCCATTTGAAAGGGTTACAGTTATAAATACGCATGCATTTGCATATATTTATAACCGTGATTCTTACAAATTGTCCAACATTATCCATGGACAGCTCGAGTATGTGTAGATTGGGTTCGTTTTCCCATATGCTTTGTTCCGGATCCGATGCATAATTTCGTCAGTGCCTCCCTGTTGTTCTCCGGATACACATCCTCTCTGTTTATTGCAGAGACGTGTATCAGGAGAACAGCGGGGATGTGCTGCATAATTTTGCGTTGGATCCGGAGCAAAGCATGGGAAAATGAACCCAATCTACACATACTCGGGTGGGATTAGGACCTATCTTTACCTATTAGCGTGTAGGTTGCATGGACGTAATAAAACTGGCGAACCTTATTAACTAATGAATATATATGCTGAATTATATATAAATATATTTCTTGTGTGTTTAGTAACTAGGAAAGATGAGTGATCGTGCGTGGATGTACACCGGTCACCCTAGTCAGAAAGAGATGACGAAATAATGGTTTCTAAAAACCAAGGAGTTTGTGAAAGCCGCATTTGCAAACGGCCAGGAAACAAACTGGTGCCCTTGTCCTGAATGCGACAACTATAAAAAGAGGATAGAGGTTGTAATGATTAAACAATTACGGAGGAGCGGTTTTAAGCCTAATTATACGGTTTGGACTTTTCATGGTGAGTCTATACAACGCACCAGAGCTGAGGTGGTCAGAAGTATACGGAGGAGCGGGTCAGAAGTATTCTTGCTTTGACTTGCATAGCCAGTTCCTGGATCCTGACCATCAGTTCAGAAAAGACAAGAACTTTACTAAAGGTAAAGTTGTCAAACACTTGGCACCACCTGCGTTGACAGGCCAACAGATGCTTGATCAGTTAAACGCCCTCGAGCCTGATCCAGAGCGTCCAGGGTATTTCAACGGGTATAATTCAAAACACGCCTGGACTCACAAGCCATGCTTGTGGGATCTACCTTACTTCAAAGACCTCCTTCTTCCACACAATATCGACATAGATGGGAAGACAAAGGATAATTCTAAGGCTAGAGTCGATCAAGAGACACTATGTGACAGACCGTTAAAAACATGCGAGAAGGCAAAGGAAAGCAGAAGTGGTCGAAGCCAAAGGCCTGGTTCAATCTTGGAAGGCCAGCTATGAGGGAAATTATCTTGTGGGTCAAAATGCACTTGATGTTCCCCGATTGGGTATGCATCGAATCTATAGAGGGGAGCGAGTCTTGAAATATTAAAAATCTTTGGTCTCAAGAGTCATGATTGGCACATATGGCTTGAGCGGGTAATGCCGATGATGTTACGTGGCTTTATTCCCGAGGATGAATGGCTAGTATTGGCGGAGCTGAGCTATTTATTCCGTGTTCTTTGTGCGAAAGAATTGTCGCCTGGCGTGGTAGATGACATGGAGGAGTTTGCACCGGAGTTGTTGTGCAAGTTAGAGAAGATCTTTCTGCCGGGCTTCTTTAATCAAATGCAACATTTGATTTTACATCTACCGACCGAGGCAAGATTGGGTGGGCCCGTGCAAAATTGTTGATGCTATGCAACTGAGAGGATGCAGAAGAAGCTTTGAGCTAAATGTAAAAATAAGCGTAGAATTGAAGCATCGATGGTTTTGGCATTCATTACTGAGGAGGTGGCAAACTTTGTGACAGTGCACTACGAAGCCAAAAATCATCATTTGCATAATCCGAACTCTCAGTACAATGATGCAGACCGTAAGAAAGGTGGATCCAACCTCAACCTATTCAAAGGGAAGCTTGCACCAGCCGGTGCTTCGAAACTAATAATGTTGGATGTCCAAGAATGGCGAAACATGTCGTTGTATATCTTCAACAACCTAACAGATGTGCGGCCGTACATCGAGTAAGTTCTCTGCACATTTTTCCGTCACTTCTAATTCCTTTGAACTGCTATTATTCCCAGATATTTCATAAAGCCGATACATCGCAAAATTACCGGATGGAGCGGTGATCCAAAATGATTCCGTCGAAGAGTATGAGCTTCTGGCAAAGCATGGAGGCGGCTATCCCGGTTTCATCTCTTGGTTCAAACAAACGGTAATTATCAATAATGGACCATTTCATTTATTGGTCTAACTTTCATCTAATGCAACAATCGTTTCGTATTAAACTTATAGGCTAATTCAGAGTCTATGGACGCCAAATTGAGACAAGCCGCTAATTGTTTTGACTATAAGGTCCGTTCATTTGAGAAATACAACATCAACGGGTATCTCTTTCGTACCTTTGGCAAAGAGCTATCTATGCCCGACCGGAAATCTACAAATTGTGGTGTCTCTGCTATCGGTGAAGGTGTTATCGAGTATTATGGAAGAGTTAAAGCAATTTATGAACTTCAATTCTATGGTGAAAACCCACGTCGTAGTCTTCAAATGTTATTGGTTCCAGCCGAAGGAGACTAGAAGGACTCATGAACATATAGGACTAGTCGAAATCAATCCAAACACCCATTTAGATATTCTCGATGTCTATATTACGGGTCAATAGGCGACCCAAGTTTTCTATCTACCGTGGGCATGCCAAACTGATAAGAATCTGGAAGGTTGGTATGTTGTTTATGAAGTGCCGCGGCGTGTTAGACCACCTCCCCAAATGATCAGGATTATGAACCTCACATTAACCTAGACAAATATGATGGAGAATTCTTCCAAGAAACACGTCTTTCCAAGAAATGTTTGAAGAACTGCCGTGCTTCACCCCAGAACATGGAAGTAGACAGCGACAATGAATCTGACTTCATCCATGAGCCGGAACCAGCAGAGCTGTGTTGCGGCAACAAAAGTCCCTCCCTGGCGCGTAGGAATTCTTCTTGTTACTTCTCTGGTTTGCGTCGGTTTTCCCTTGAAGAGGAAAGGGTGATGAAGCATAGGTGCAGTAAGTATTTTCCTCAGTTTGAGAACCAAGGTATCGATCCAGAGAGAGGGCCTCGTAAATTCCAGAGTACCTGCACAAACACAAACAAACTTGCACCCAACGCTTCAAAGGTGTTGTCAATCCCTTCAATATTGTTTGCAAAGTGAGACCTAAAGGCGGAAAGTGCAACGAAGTAAATAGTGTACGGCTGAAAATATGGTGTGGAGTAGACCCTGGGGGCCATAGTGTTCACTAGAGGCTTCTCTCATAATAGAAAATATCACGGTGGGTGAACAAATTACTGTCGAGCAATTGATAGAAAGGCGCAAAGTCATGACGGTATCTAAGGCAATGATCTAGCATATAGGCATCACATCCGAGACAAGTAGACCTATACTTTCTGCATCTACTACTATTACTCCACACATCGACTGCTATCCAGCATGCACCTAGTGTATTGAATTCATGACGACCAGAGTAACGCTTTAAGCAAGATGACATGATGTAGAGGGATAATCTCAAACCAATGATGAAAACCCCATCTTTTTACCCTTGATGGCAATAGCACGATACGCGCCTCGCTACCCCTTCTGTCACTGGGTGAGGTCACCGCACGTTATGAACCCAAAACCAAGAACTTCTCCCATTGCAAGAATCATAGATCTATTTGGCCAAACAAAACCCACAACTCGAAGAGAGTTACAAGGATATGAAACCATGCATAAGGGAGATCAGAAGAAACTCAAATAAGATTCATAGATAATCTGATCATAAATCCAAAATTCATCGGATCATGACAAACACACTGCAAAAGAAGATTACATCGGATAGATCTCCATGAAGATCATGGAGATCTTTGTATTGAAGATCAAAGAGAGAGAAGAAGCCATCTAGTTACTAGCTATGGACCCGTAGGTCTACGGTGAACTACTCATGCATCATCGGAGAGGTCATGGTGTTGATGAAGAAGCCCATCGTGTCCGAATCCCCCCTCCGGCAGGGCACCAAGACGTGCCCCAGATGTGATCTTGCGGAGACAGAAGCTTGCGGTGGCGAAAAAGTAATTGCGATCGTTTCTTGATTTTTTTGGGAATATTTGGGAATATATAGGCGCAAGATCTAGGTCAAGGGACCTCCAGGGGGCCCACAAGCCTAGATGGCGCGCCTGGGGCTTTTCTGGCTTGGCTCCCAAGTTCTCCGATCTTCTTCCGTTCAAGAAAAAAATCTTTTCGGGGATTTTCTTCCGTTTGGACTCCGTTTCAAAATCTCCTCTGAAAGGGGTCAAAAACATGGAAAAAACAAGAACTGGCACTTGGCACTGAGTTAATAAGTTAGTCCCAGAAAATAAATAAAAGGCATGCAAAACATCCAAAGTTTGACAAGATAATAGCATGAAACCATCAAAAATTATAGATACGTTGGAGACGTATCAATCATCCCCAAGCTTAACTCATGCTCGTCCTTGAGTAGGGAAGTGACAAAGAATGAATTGTTGATGTGGAATGCTACCTAGCATAGTTGTCCTTTGCAACTTCTTTCACGTGGCATGAATGTTCAGATACGTAAGATTCAAAACAATAGTTTGCTATTGACATGAAAACAATAATACTTCAAGCAAACTAGCAAAGTAATCATGAACTTTCAAAATAACAAGGCTCGTCTGGCTATGCTCCATCATCCTCACACAACTAATGTAAATCATGCACAACCCCGGAATTGGCCAACTATTTGTTTTCGCACTCTTACTTTCTCAAACTTTTTATAACTATCACGCAATACATGAGCGCGAGCCATGGATATAGCACTATAGGTGGAATAGAGTGTGGTGGTGGTTGTGAGCCAAAAAGGAGGAGATGGTCACACTGACTCGGCGTATCAATAGGCTATGAAGATGCCCATTAATAGATATCAATGTGAATGAGTAGGGATTGCCATACAAGAGATGCACTAGAGCTATAAGTATGTGAAATCTCATGAGGAAAACTAGTGGGTGTGCATCCAACTTGCTTGCTCACGAAGCCTAGGGCAATTTTGAGGAAGCCCATCATTGGAATATACAAGCCAAGTTATAGAACGAATATTCCCACTAGCATATGGTAGTGACGAAGCAATAAGCTCTCAATCATGAAGAACATGGTGCTAACATGAAGCACGAGTGTGGAAAAAGATAGTAGCATTGTCCCTTCTCTCTTTTTCTCTCATTTATTTTATTTTATTTGGGCTCTTAGGCCTCTTTTTTATTTTCTCTCTTTTTTTGGACTCTTTGGCCTCTTTTTTTCCTCACATGGGACAATGCTCTAATAATGATGATCATCACACTTTTTAGTTACTCAAAGCTCAAAGATCACAATGATGATGACTCCATAGTAAATGCCTCCAGCAGTGTACCGGGATGTGCAACGATCTAGTATGATCATGCAATGGCAATATGAGAGTGATGGCACAAGTCATGAGACCGAACGTGGGAGTTGCATGGCAATATATCTCGGAATGGCTATGAAAATGCCATAGTAGGTAGGTATGGTGGCAGTTTTGAGGAAGGAATTTGGTGGGTTTGTGCACCGGCGAGAATTGCGCGGCACTAGAGAGGCTAGCAGTGGTGGAAGGTGAAAGTGCATCTAAACCATGGGCTCACATTAGTCATGAAGAAACCATATACTTATTGCGAAAGTTTTTATTAGTAATCGAAACAAAGTGCTAAACGCATACTCCGAGGGGAAGGGTTGGTAGGTGTAAACCATCACGTGATCCCGACCTCAACACAAAGGATGACAATCAATGGATCAATTATGCTGCGACTTCCTAATGGTTCACCATACGTGCATGCTACGGGAATCACTAACTTCAGCACAAGTATTTCTAGATTCACAACACCCTACTAACATAACTCTTAATATTACCAAATCCATGTCTAAAACTATTTGAGAGGAATCAAAACTTCTCTTTCTACTCAATGCATATGAAGATGGAGGTTTTTGCATCCTCTTTGGGTACTTATCACTTTTCGGACTACTTTCATTGCATAAGCCAACTACCAAATCATGCACCGCCGTGCTCTAAAAATATAAGTGAAGCACAAGAGCAAAAGTATCTAGCTCAAAAGATATAAGTGAAGCACTATGAGCATTCTAGCAAAAATCACGATGAGTGCATGTCTCTCTCTCTCAGAAAGGTGTCCAACAAGGATGATTGTGACACAACAAAAAGAAAAGACTCCTAAGATACAAGATGCTCCAAGAAAAACACATATCATGTGGTGAATAAAAATATAGCTCCAAGTAATGCTGCCGATGGATTGAAGACGAAAGAGGGGATGCCTTCCCGGGGCATCCCCAAGCCTAGGCTTTTTGGTGTCCTCAAATTTGGCTTGGGATGCCTTGGGAATCCCCAAGCTTGAGCTCTTTCCACTCCTTATCTCTTTGTCCATGAGAACATCACCCAAAACTTGAAAACTTCACAACACAAAACTAAAACAGAAACTCGTGGTAACATTAGTACAAGAAAACAAACTACCACTTCTTTTGGTACTGTACCAAACTTGAATTCTATCTATATTGGTGTTGGGCTACTGTATTCTTACTTTTCCATGGCTAGTACCACCTGATACTAACCATAGTTTCATCAAAACAAGCAACCAACTCAACAAAAACAGAATCTGTCAAAAACAGACCAATATGTAGAAATCTGTATACTTCGTATACTTCTGTTACCTCAAAAAATCTGAAAAATTACGACGGCCTGGGAAAAAAGCATATCAATCAGCACCAAAAAGGATCAACCCAAAAGTTCTTTCTGAATAAAAATGAAAAATCATCTCGTGAGCAAAAAGTTTATGTCTTTTTCCAGCAAGATCAAACAACCATTACCAAGACTAGTCATAAAGGCTTTGCTTGGCTCAAACACAAAAAAGAAACACAAAAAACACAATCACAACAGAATTATGATCGTGTGGACGCAACAAAACAGAAAGAAAAAGATAAATTCATTGGGTTGCCTCCCAACAAGCGCTATTGTTTAACGCCCTTAGCTAGGCATTGATAGTTCAATGATGCTCACACAAAAGACTAGAATTGAAGCACAACGAGAGCATCATAGAGCATGTGAAAATCACATCTAAGTCTAACATACTTCCTATGCATAGGTATTTTATACGAAAACAAGTTATCAAGAGCGATAACTACCATATGCAAGGAAGAAAAGAGACAAGAGCAATCTCAACATCACGAGGGGTGATTTAGTGATATGAAAGTTTCTACCACAATATTTTCCTCTCTCATTACATGTGGGATCATCTTTAAATTCAACAATATAGATATCACATAGGATAGTCTTTTCATGATCCACATGCGTGCAAAGTTGACGATCTTAAAAAATAGTGGGATTATCATCAACTAAAGTCATGACTTCTCCAAACCCACTTTCAATATTATTGCAAATATCATGGCAACAAGTAGAGGACATAGCAAAACTAGCATCCCCAAGCTTAGGGTTTTGCATATTTTTAGCATGATTGTCACTAATAGAATTTATAGTGAAACCATTGCAATCATGCTTTTCATTCAAGGAGCCCTCGTGAATCACTTCATAAATTTCTTCATCACGATTTTCAGATTCACGCATCTCAAGCAAAACTCCATAGAGAAAGTCAAGTGCACTCTACTCACTAGTAATTGGATCAGCATAATTGGATCTCTTAAAGAGATTAGCAAGTGGATGAGAATCCATATCACTAGATTTTCAGCAAGCGAAGATGCAAGCATATTGACGGCACATACCACACCAGCAAAGGAAAGGCAAACGAAAAAGGCAAACGAAGAAAAGGGCAAATTGTGAAGTGGGGGAGATGAAAACGAGAGGCAACTGGCAATCAGAGTAAATGCAAGAGATGAGTTTGCGACACCTACTTGGATGAGTTCTTGACTTGATCTTCCTCCCCGGCAACGGCGCCGGAAATTCTTCTGCTGCGGCAACAAAAGTCCTTCCCTGGCGCGTAGGAATTCTTCTTGTTACTTCTCTGGTTGGCGTCGGTTTTTTCCCTTGAAGAGCAAAGGGTGATGCAGCATAGGAGCAGTAAGTATTTCCCTCAGTTTGAGAACCAAGGTATCGATCCAGAAGGAGGGCCTCGTCAAGTCCAAAGTACCTGCGCAAACACAAACAAACTTGCACCCAATGCTTCAAAGGGGTTGTCAATCCCTTCAAGATCGTTTGCAAAGTGAGATATGAAGGCGGAAAGTGCAACGAAGTAAAAAGTGTAAGGCTGAAAATATGGTGTGGAGTAGACCCTGGGGGCCATAGTGTTCACTAGAGGCTTCTCTCATAATAGCAAATATCACGGTGGGTGAACAAATTACTGTCGAGCAATTGATAGAACCGCCCAAAGTCATGACGATATCTAAGGCAATGATCTAGCATATAGGCATCACATCCGAGACAAGTAGACCGACACTTTCTGCATCTACTACTATTACTCCACACATCGACCGCTATCCAGCATGCATCTAGTGTATTGAATTCATGACGACCAGAGTAACGCTTTAAGCAAGATGACATGATGTAGAGGGATAATCTCAAACCAATGATGAAAACCCCATCTTTTTACCCTTGATGGCAATAACACGATACGCGCCTCACTACCCCTTCTGTCACTGGATATGAAACCATGCATAAGAGAGATCACAAGAGAGTTACAAGGATATGAAACCATGCATAAGAGAGATAAGAAGAAACTCAAATAAGATTCATAGATAATCTGATCATAAATCCAAAATTCATCGGATCTTGACAAACACACCGCAAAAGAAGATTACATCGGATAGATCTCCATGAAGATCATGGAGATCTTTGTATTGAAGATCAAAGAGAGAGAAGAAGCCATCTAGTTACTAGCTATGGACCCGTAGGTCTATGGTGAACTACTCACGCATCATCGGAGAGGTCATGGTGTTTATGAAGAAGCCCATCGTGTCCGAATCCCCCCTCCGGGAGGGCACCAGGACGTGCCCCAGATGGGATCTTGCAGAGACAGAAGCTTGCTGCGGCGGAAAAGTAATTGCGATCCTCTCTTGATTTTTTTGGGAATATTTGGGAATATATAAGCGCAAGATCTAGGTCATGGGACCTCCAGGGGGCCGACAAGCCTGGATGGCACGCCCCCTTTCCGCGGGGTGGGGGCTTGTGGGGCCCCTGGGCTCTTCTGGCTTGGCTTCCAAGTTCTCCGATCTTCTTCCGTTCCAGAAAAAATCTTTTCGGGGATTTTCTTCCGTTTGGACTCCGTTTCAAAATCTCCTATGAATGGGGTCAAAAACATGGAAAAAACAGGAACTAGCACTTGGCACTGAGTTAATAAGTTAGTCCCAGAAAATAAATAAAAGGCATGCACAACATCCAAAGTTTGACAAGATAATAGCATGAAACCATCAAAAATTATAGATACGTTGGACACGTATCAAGCTGGAACTAGAAGAGGTTAGTGATGCGGATGACCTGTCAATGCTTGACCGGTTATAGAAAGGCCTTCCACAACTTCAGGACGTTGAACCCCATGAGCACGTCATTCATGAAGACATGCGTGATACTAATGATGATGATGCATTTATTGATGATGATTATTAGTTTGTAAGATTGCCAACTTAAATAATATTTGTACATATTATTATTCATGTCAGTTATTCCAATTTTTTATGTTGTACTAATTTCTTTAAATCTTTATCATGGCAGGCCAACAGTTGTTGAAAGATGGTGGGTGCGGGTCCAGATCGCTTGACGAGTTCTTCTTCGGCGGCCCGCATGAGGGGTGGTTCTTCCATTCCACCCCTATCTCTCTGTAGAGACTTAGCAGACAGTCTGACAACACCACCTGGAGGTGATTCCTCGTCGGAGGCATTGCCCACTGGGAGAGGTGCAGGTCGGGTAGGGAAGAAGGGGAAGGGTACATGGAGAGGTGGTGGCTGCGGAAGACGTAGGCGGACTGTTGCGCCGTCCTCACCACCACCACCAGCTCATTCACCCGAGGACAGGACTACTATGGTGGACACGTTTGCGGAGGAGGCTACGGGGACTCCGGTGAAGGAGCTTTGGGTGGACGGGAATTCAGCCCATGTGACTCCGGTCCAGGATCAACCTCGGGTCGAGGTGCCTTCGGCCCACGAGACTCCGGTTCCTGAGGCTACGTCCCAGGAGACTTGTGCCACACACGCTTCGGCCGACGTGGAGAGGTCCGGATGGGGTGCCTGGCCGGATCAGACCGAGGTTCCGGATTGGACCGAGGGTCCGGGTGGCTGCTACTGCAACAAAAGACCTTCCAACAGCGCCAGAAACAAGCGTGCCGACGGGAGACTATACTTGTCTTCATACTCCTCAGCAACGGCACCAGGAATCCTTCTTCTACAGCTACGCCTTTAGGGACTTCCTTGGCAAATATGCAAAGGATTCCCCCATGGCCATGGAGCCTTGCGTTGGTGTTCCCTCGAAGCGGAAAGGGTGATGTAGCACAGCGGCGGTAAGTATTTCCTTCAGTTTTGAGAACCAAGGTATCGATCCAGTGAAGGATTATCACAAGTTCCTGCATAAACACAAAGAGCTTGCACCCAACGCTATGAAGGGGTTGTCAATCCCTTATAGATTGTTTGCCAAGTGAGAACTGAAAGCAAAAAGAAACAAAGCAATAAAAGCAAAAGTGGAAACGATAGGTGTGAATAGACTCGGGGGCCGTAGTGTTCACTAGTGGCTTCTCTCATGAAAGCAAGTAGACGGTGGGTAAACCCTAAAGATTCGAAATCAGGGGCGAGTACGAAGATCTCTCGTCGGCTCGGCGAGCCCGCTACTCGACGGGGATGGCAAAGAACTCACTCGATGGTAAGGGACACACTGAACACGGTCGTTTACCCAGGTTTGGGCCGCTAGGAAGCGTAATCCCCTACTCCTGCTTTGGTGGATTTCCCCTCTTGAATGTAGGTGGATGAACTAGTACAGTGCTCAGGAGCCTCCGGAGGCTGGATGGCTTTGCGTGGTGCTAGTGGGTGAATGAATGAATCGGAGTCCCCCTCTATGAAGCAACCTATCCTCTATATAAAGTGGTGGCCCCGGTCCTCTTCCCTTATCGTTTCGGTGGGAAGGGATCCCACAGTGGCCAATTTTGAAGGGGAACAGGGGAACATGCTCCCCTGCCCAAAGCTGGTCTTCGCTTGCAAAGTGGCTGCCCGCGCTACAGGGACGGGCCTGGTGATGACGTCTGTCCTGCTCGCGGGCGGCGATGGCCTTGTTGCACCAGAAAGGAAACCTTTGGAAGATTCCTTGGGAACCCTCGTACATCCTTGCCCCTTTGCACTAAAGGGGAAACTGCACTGCCCTGCTGTGTGCTGCTCGCCTGTCCTTCTCTAGCGTCATCCTTGACTCCTAAGGCAGGGCCTCGCCTCGGAATTTCCGCCACTCCGGAGGGCCCTTGAGGAGGTCGCCTACTGGTCTTGATGATGTTCCTCCTCATGAGGATTGGCCCCTCGCGAGGGCCTTGACTTGAGTGGTGCCGGGCCCATTGGTTTGCTCAATGAAGTTGGCCACCCCTGGGCCACAGGCAGGCAGGTATGGGTACCCCCATTCCGAGAACACCGACAGAGCAGTAGTAATTTTTTACTACCGCTCCGACAGACTTTTTCGCATACTTTTCCCCTCGCAGTAGTAGGCACGGTAGTAATTTATTAGTAACGTGGTTTGTGAGATGCCGAGCGGTAGTACTGCTCCCAGAGCGGTAGTATCGTTTGGCTATTGCTGTGGTGGCTGGGTAACGGTTGGATCTGACCCCCCACTATATAAAGGTGTCTTATTCTTCGAGGAGCTCACCTTTAACCTCTCGAAGCTCCATTGTTGCTCCATAAGCTTATTCTTGCCTTATCTCTCTCCCTAGCCAATCAAACTTGTTGATTTTCTAGGGATTGCTTGAGAGGGCCTTGCTCTACACTTACACCAAGAGATATTTGATTCTCCCCCGCTAATCCCTTGCAGATCTTGTTACTCTTGGGTGTTTGAACACCCTAGACGGTTGAGGTCACCTCGGAGCCACATTCCATTGTGGTGAACCTTTGTGGTCTTGTTGGGAGCCTCCAACCTTTGTGTGGAGATAGCCCCAACCTTGTTTGTAAAGATCCGTCGCCGCCTTCAAGGGCACCAATAGTGGAATCATGACACCTCGCATTGTGTGAGGGCCTGAGGAGAATACGGTGGCCCTAGTGGGCTCTTGGGGAGCATTGTGCCTGCACACCACTCCAATGGAGACGTACTTCCTCTTAAAGGGAAGGAACTTCGGTAACACATCCTCGTCTCCACCGGTTCCACTTGCGGTTATCTCGTACCTTTACTTTGTACTTGTTGTTGTTGTGGTGTATTCTGTGATTGCACTTATTATCCTTGTAGTTAGCATCCTATAGGTTCCTCAGTCCTCACCTAGTCATTCATATAGAGAACCTTTTGTTGCTAACGCTAATTTGTTAAGATAAGCTAAAAATTGGTAGTTGCCTATTCACCCCCCTGAAGTCAAGCACATCGATCGTTTCAAGAGTCTCCTCCTGGCACTATGACTCGGTTCAGTACCAAGCCCCGACCAGCAGTTGTGCCAGTGTTGGAAGCAAAACCAAACTTCATCAGCTCACGCATCTGCATCTTCATGTTCAGCCCCAGCTCCAGCAACTCCAGTATCGACACCTCTAGCTCCAGGACATTCTACCGAAGCCTTCGTCGACGCTCTTCTGTCTACTCCATCATCGACTGTCGTAGGAGATAGAGCCCAGAGAGACAATTGGCTCTATACTTTTTGAACTTTTTCGTAACTTGTTGCCAAAGGGGGAGAAATGTATAGATCATAGGGCTTTGAGAGAGAGCTTTTGGCTTTATTTGCTCTCGTTTGGTTTTTACAAAACTTTACCTCGTTGGATGACTTTATCCACTTACGTGTGTTTGATCATACATTTTGCTTGGTTGATACTACTACATCATTATCTTTTAGCTATTCATATGATGATCATTCACTTATTCTATTGGTGTCATGTGCATTACTATTCATTCATATCATGTATGCGCACCACCAAGATGTATGTGACATTGAAGAGTGACCCATGATCCTAATCGATTGTGCATTTGCATTCAAGTGCAAATTATAAATAATGCACAAATTTAGGGGGAGCTCTTGCTTTTCACATACTTCTCAAAGCATCGATGCTAATCGTTGGTTATATCTTTTGTTGAAGCACTGATATATATGTTGTCATCAATTACCAAAAAAGGGGAGAATGGAAGCACAATTGCTCCCTAAGGTGGTTTTGATAATTGATCACAACATATGCATCATTGGACTAATGATTCTATCTCAAAAGATGCATTGTCTAAAGGTTTATGTGGAGATGCCCCTTGATGCAAGAAAGGAATAAGATTGTTTCAATCTTCAAGCAAGAAGACTCTTCATTTCATATTTGCGAGAAATCACTTTTGAGTCCATAGGAATGCCAATACTATTAAAAGCGGATGAGGTATTAAAATGAACTAGTTGCTCAAGTGCTCAGAGATAGCGACCAAAAATACTCAGTCATTTTCCCACATAACAATTCTGTCACTTGGTAGCCTCCTACTTCGTGTTGTGGAGTTGAACCAAGATGTTTGTAGCCGCCTACTTCGTTAAGATCTACCATGAGTAAGGCTAGTCCTGTGTGGACGGAAGCCGTGGTGGAATAGACAAGGCCGCTTCTTTGTGGACCCCTTGTGGGTGGAGCCCTTAGTGGAATCTCGCACCCATTACCCTACGTGGGTTGTAGTCTCCACTAACATGGACATACAATAGCGCCACCTATCGGAACCATGACACAAATCGTCGTGTCAACCTCTTGAGTTTGATCTCCCTACCTTACTCCCTTTACTTTACACTTGCATGTTTTACATTTCATTGCTATACTCTTAGATATGCATGTCTAGGGTGTATTTGACTTGCTATAATTGCTAAAAATTGGCAACAACTAAAATTGGGAAAAGGCTAAGTTTTTATTGGTCAAGTAGTCTAATCACCCCCTCTAGACGTGCTTTCGATCCTACACCATGCTTCTTGTTGAGTCGACCATTTATGTGGTCAAGCTCTTCATCGAAAACTTTGAGTTTCCAATTGAGATTGGCTATTTCCAACGCATTGGCGTTGGCAGCCGAGGACAAGACATGCAAGGTAAAAACATCATGTTAGTCCGATTCTGAATTTTCGAGGCGAACATTGCTCACCCAAATTCTGAAACGAACAGTTTAAACAAGTCTTCGGGCTATCTTTCGTTTCTCCCACAAATTAGTTTTTGAGCCATGGGTGAGTTTTTATTTCCAACTCACGCATGGCCCGGGGACTATTATACCCATAAAGGCATATATATAACTTTGCAAAATAAAACTTGCAATATTATACAACTTACCTTAAAGCCCATCAGCAAGCCGTTGAAGGCTTTGTTCACTCTGCTATTGATGGACTAAATACATTTTAAGACCACATCCATGAGGGTGCGATGCTCTTCGGCTATAAAGGAGCCGGTCAAGGCGTCCTCCATTATGGTAGGCCACCCAACCCTAGCTTGTTCTCTTGTGGGTGGCGCTGGGGGCGGCTCAGAAGATTCCGGAGCATTAGGTCCCTTGAAAGTTGTCTCTGGGCAATGCTTGGACGGAATTTGGTTCTTTTCTCCACATACGGATAAGGAACCTGCCTTGTGAGTTTCCATGACCGAGGTATGTACCTCGGACAAGACCTCTCAGTCCTTTGCGACCGGTGTATTAACACCAAACGGAACCTCTCAGTCCCCGAAGGCCGGTGAATCTTCTTCGGTCGGGACCACCTGATCCTTAGCGTCGAGTGTATCCGCTTCGACCATCACTGTCTTGGTAGTGGTCGGTGGGGCTTGATGGGACGTCACCTCAACTATCTTCTTTGAGGACCGGGTGGGGTGTTGAGGGACACATTCCCACTCTCATCCAGCTCGGTGGACAGCAAACCCCCTCCGATACTCGATCTGTCGGAAGATCTCATACCGGGCTGTGTTAGAAAAAGCTCGGTTCTCATTGATGATAAAAATTTGGTATAACTCTACTAAATTAGGGAGTGGACTCCGTACCTTCGGGCTGGGGGCTTGACCCTAAGTGTTCCGCGAGGCGCCGCCCGACCTCTTTGTCAGAGTCCGGTCTTGTGCCGAGAAGGGCGACCTTGCGTTTGTAAGATTTCTTTGGAGCCTGAGGAGGTAGTCCCTCGTCATACCCCTCTGGTGCCTCCCTCTTCCTCGTCTGAAGATAATGTTTCTCTTCCTCCTCGTTTGCCTCTTCCCCTTGTGGGTAGAGGAGGCATGGGTATCCTCGGATTTCATGTCGGGAGGACCCCTCGAATGGAGACCCGTGCACGTCTCCTTCTTCTTGTTGTCGGGCGCCACGTACGGCGAATCTACTAGCATCAGCTCCAGCAGAGGAGTCCGGGGTTCCTCAGGCAGGGGAGCTTTGCATTCTATGTTCTTGGACAGTGCCATCCACTCCTGCGAATGAGAAAGGATACTAAGACCTTTTATAAAAACAAAACTTCGAATGGATATAAGAGCTCGGACATACCGCCATCGGGGGAGTATTGTCGTCCAAGCCGATATCTTCATCCTCGGCCGACAACTCTTGATGTGGTTTAAGCAGTACCCGCCATAGATGTTCATGGGTGGTGTGGTAGAACTCGATCACCGTCCCAGTCTCGTCGGCCTTCTGAGACCACACCGGGTTTTCCCGATGCTAGTAGGGAAGGATATGGCGATGTAGCGTAACCTGGAACACATCGGCCAGCCGGATATTGGACTCCACAATTTTTCGGATGCAATTTTGCAGATGCTGCACATCCGAAGACAAGCCCGAGTCCATGCCTTTCCTGATGAAAGCACATATGGTCCCTTGGGAATTTTGATAATTCATGAGAACATACATTCTCTCTTGGACTAACACTTTTACCTAGATATTTCAGGATTAGTCCATGGAGAGATATGGCTTAACGTTTATGTGGAGACACCCTTGGATGGAAGAAGGTAATAATATTGGCTCAAGCTTCAAGCTAGAAGTCTCTTCATTTTCTATTTGTAGGAAATCACTTTTGAGTCCATAGGAAAGCACTTACTATTAAAAGGGGGTGAGGTAGTAAAATGAACTGATAGCTCAATTATTCAAAATTAGCCACCAAAACACTGAGTCATTTTTCCCACATATCCACTATGTCAAGTTCCACATTCATAAATTCGGTGTCACCAACATTTCCACATCGGACCCACCGAGTTTGAACCTCACACAAAACCCTAGCCATTCCCACCAAATTGGTGCAACCGAAACTGCAACAGTGCTACCGAGTTCACTGTGACCAACATTCTGTTGCCAAGATACACAAAATCGGAATTTCCGAGTTTGAGTATTGGTGCCATGGAGTTTGGCCATCTGACCGTTGGTCACCTTTTTGGTGCCACCGAGTTCTATATATCGGGCGCACCGAGATTTAAAAGTTCACACCTTTATTGCTAGTTGGTACCACCAAGTTGTCCACTTTGGTGTCACCGAGTTTGCTCTTTTGTGTGTAACGGTTGGATTTTGGCTGCTGCCTATATATACCCCTTCACCCACCTCTCATTCGTGGGACAAGCACTCAGAACACACACTTCGTTTCCAGATGCATTTTCTGAGAGAGAACCACTTACTCATGTGTTGAGACCAAGATATTCTAATCCAATCATTTGAAACGTGATCTCTAGCCTCCCCAAACCGCTTTCCACCAAATCAACCTCTCCTACCCATGCATATTCTATGAGGGAGTGATTTGTGTTGAGGAGACTATCTTTAGAAGCACAAGAGAAAGGAGTACATTGATCTACCACATCTATTACCTTTTGGAGGGTGGTGCCTCCTATATTGGTTAGGTGTCGCTTGGGAGCTTCCTACTTCGTGTTGTGGAGTTGAACCAAGATGTTTGTAAGGGCAAGGAGATCGCCTACTTCTTGAAGATCTACCGTGAGTAAGGCTAGTCCTTCGTGGACGTAAGTCGTGGTGGGATAGACAAGGCCGCTTCTTTGTGGACCCTCCGTTGGTGGAGCCCTCCATGGACTCTTGCAGCCGTTACCCTCTGTGGGTTGAAGTCTCCACTAACAGGGACGTACGGTAGCGACACCTATCAGAACCATGCCCAAAATAATCGTGTCAACCTCATGCATTTGATCTCCCTACCTTACTCCTCTATGTTACACTTGCATGTTTTACTTTCCGCTACTATACTCTTAGAACAGCATGTGTAGGGTGACGTAGACTTGTTACAACTGCTAGATTTCTGCCCTCCTGGAAATTAGGTTAGGCTAGATTTTTATCTTAACAAGTAGTCTATTCACCCCCTCTAGACACATCTTCTATCGATCCCTCAATTAGTATCATAGAAAGGTCTCCAAAACCTTGGTTTAACCCTCATTGGAGGAAGATGAATGTGACTAGTTCCCAGATTTTTAGTTGTAGAGTGCCTATTCTTGATGGGAAGTACTTTAGACAATGGAAAGAGGAAATGCTTGATATATTCGATGAGTTCCATTTGCGCAAGTATATTGAATATCCCTATGCGCCTCCCATTGATCCCATACATGCTTCTCATGATGATGAAGTTAATATGCTTGCTAACCTTAACACTGTCAATCTTATCATTAGAGGCTTACTAAGAAATGTTCTTAAACAGTTGCAAAATTTTGAGTGTGCTCATACCTTGTGGAAATACTTAGAGAAAAGATATCCAAATTATTCCTAGAAAAATCTTGATATCATTGTTCACAAGTACATTGCTTTCCATAAGATGAAGCCCCCGGTCCTAACTTTGATAAATGCCTATTTGAGCTTGGTGACCTCATGCGTTCTAAATGAAATGCCATTACCATCAATAATATCATTGTTGATGCCATTCGAACGCATAAACTTGAACATTGTAATAGTCAAATTTCTGATGAAACTTTTGTCTCTTATGACGGAACTTCATCCGATGATGACTATGCAGAACATCGCTATTGCGATGATGATGAGAACTTTGACATCGAGTATGAGAAGACCATGAAGAACCTTAGTCTTATGGCTAACCTTAAAGACTACATGGCCGATGGAACGGAGTGGGTTCTCGACAGTGGATGCACCGATCACATGACCGGAGATAAAGACATGTTCGATGATATTACACCAAATCGTGGACCTCGGAAGTATGTGACTTTGGGAGACAACTCCAAAGGTACTTGGTATTAGTAAGGTGTCCGTATCTCATGACAGTTCCATTCAGAGTGTCATTCTTGTTGAATCCCTTGGCTACAATCTTATTTCCGTATCTCGACTAGCAAACTTTGGTTTCGATGTGCTATTTATGAAAGTTGAATGACGAGTGTTTCGTAGTGACAATCATAACATCGTCTTTACTGTTTTCCGTAGAGGTGATCTATATATTGTTGATTTATCTAAAATATCCAAACCCCATACATGTATTATTGCAAAATCTTCTAAAGGTTGGTTATGGCATAGAAGGCTTGGACATGTTGGTATGCGTAATCTTGACTAACTTATCAAAGGTGATCATATTCTTGGCGTTAAATATGTTATGTTTGAAAAAGATAGACTTTGCAGTGCATGTCAAGCAGGAAAACAAGTTGGAGGAAGTCATCCCATGAAGAACATCATGACCACAAGAAGACCCCTCGAGCTGCTTCACATGGATTTGTTTGGTCCCAATGCTTATAAGAGCCTTGGTGGAAATTCTTATGGTATAGTTATTGTCGATGATTTTTCCAGATTTACGTGGGTGTTCTTTCTCAATGATAAGTCGCAGGTACAAATGATCTTCAAGAACTTTGCTCGAAAATCTCAAAACCAGTTTCAAGTGCAGACCAAGAAGGTTCGGAGCGACAAAGGAACAGAGTTCAAGAATACTAATGTGGATACTTTTCTTGACGAAGAAGGTATCTTACATGAGTTCTTGGCGACGTACACACCTCAACAAAATGGAGTTGTTAAGAGGAAGAACGAGATGCTCATAGAGATGGCGAGAACAATGCTTGACGAATAAAAGACTCCAAAACACTTTTGGGCAGAAGCCGTAGAAATAGCTTGCCATGCCATAGACGGACTCTATCTGCACAAGCTTGTCGGTAAAACAGCATACGAGCTACTCACCAGTAACAAACCCCAAGTAGGATACTTTTGAGTATTCAGCTCTAAATGCTATATTCTTGTAAGCATCGTCGATCTAAATTCACACCTAAATCTTATGAAGGTTTCCTTCTTGGTTACGGATCAAACTCTCACGCTTACCGTGTCTACAACTACTTCACTCAAAAAGATGAAGAGACGGTAGATGTGAAGTTTGATGAGACTAACGGTTCACAAGTCGAACAATTGCCAATTGATATAGGAGACAAGGAACCTTCGTAAGCTATCAAAGATTTGTCCATTGGCAAGATTCGTCCCATGGAGGTGAAGGAAAGAACTTCATCAACTCAAGTGGAAGCATCCACAAGCGGTACACGAAATGATGAAGAAGAGGAAGAGAAACATCTTGATGGTCCACCTCAACCTTCCTCACCACCACCTCAATGAGAATATGACGCCAATGACAATGCTCAAGCTGAAGATGATGAAGAAGAATCTCCTCCATCCCATAAGAAGAATCTGTCAAGAGTTAGACCAAGAGTGGAAAGAGATCATCCGCTGAAGCAAATCTACAGCGACATAACGAACGGGAGAATCACTCGCTCTAAATCTCGTTTAGCTAACTTTTGTCAGAATTATTCTTTCATATCTAGAATTGAACCCTTGAAGGTAGAAGAAGCTCTCCAAGATCCAGATTGGGTGAATGGCATCCATGAAAAGCTACACAACTTTGAGAGGAACGAAGTATGGACATTTGTTGAAAAACCAGAAGGCGAGCAGAATATCATTGGTACAAGATGGGTGTTTCGGAACAAGCAAGATGAAGACGGACAAGTTGTATGCAACAAAGCACGTCTCATAGCCCAAGGATACACGCAAGTCGAAGTTATGGACTATGGTGAGACTTATGCTCCTATTGCAAGACTTGAAGCCATTCGTATTCTTCAAGCTTATGCCAATCAACATGATATAACTCTCTACCAAATGGATATTAAAAGTCCCTTTCCCAATGGAGAAATTGAAGAGGAAGTCTATTTTAAACAACCTCCTGGTTTTGTGAACCCTAGGAAACCTGATCATGTTTACACACTTCATAAAGCTTTATATGGTCTTAAACAAGCAGGTAGAGCTTGGTACAAATGCCTAACAAAGTTTCTCATTGAAAAGGGTTTTGTGATTGGCAAAATTGTTGCAACATTATTGACTAAAAGAGTAAACGGTAAATTATTTGCTTGTCAAATATATGTGGATGATATTATCTTTGGCTGTACTAACCCACATTTTAGTGAAAAGTTTGGAAAGCCGATGTCAGAGAAGTACGACATGTCCATGATGAGTGAACTGAAGTTCTTCTCTGGCTTGTAAATCAAACAATCGAGAGAAGGAACATTCATCTCTCAAACCAAGTACACCAAGGACTTGATGAGGAAGTTCAACATGCAAGAATGCAAAGGTATGAGAACCCCCATGCCTACTAGTGGACATCTTGACCTCACTAAGGATGATGCACCCGTTGATCAAAAGGTTTATCGATCAATGATCGGATCACTGTTATATCTATGTGCCTCTCGTCGTGATATCATGCTAAGTGTTTGCATGTGTGCTCGCTATCAAGCAACACCTAAAGAGTGTCATCTATTGGCTGTGAAAAGGATAGTGAGATACCTCATACATACACCAAATTTTGGCATATGGTATCCCAACGGATCTTCTTTTGATCTTGTTGGTTATTCCGACTCGGACTATGTTGGTGACAAGGTTGACAGAAAATCCACCTCGGGTACATGTCTATTTCTTGGGATATCTCTTGTCTCTTGGACATCCAAGAACGAAAACTCAGTATACTTATCAACTGCCGAAGCTGAATACATTGCAACTGGACCATGTTGTGCTCAATTATTATGGATGTCTCAAACGCTTACGGATTATGGCATTTATGTTATAAAAGTCCCATTGTTTTGTGCCAATGAAAGTGCTATTAAGATTGCATATAATCCTATGGAACATTCTAGAACCAAACACATCCAAGTGCGACATCATTTCATCTGCGATCATGTTGCCAAAGGAGATATTGATCTCCGGGATGTGTGTACTAACAAACAGCTAATTCATATTTTCACCAAACCAATTGATGAGAAAGTGTTCTGTCATTTGAGGAGTGAGTTGAACATCATTGATGCTTCAAACTTGAGCTAGGCTCACTCGCATGCATTACAGAGCATGAGCTTGAGTGGCTGTTCCTTGATGCCATTGATATGACTATCTTATGTCTTGGAAACTATGCTCCCTTGTATTGCATCTAACCTTTTGTAGGTACTTGGAAGAAATACACTCCACGAGATTGCAAACGAACACTCCTCAAAAGCAATCTTGACATGGCCAAGTATCAACAACCTTTTCTTCACAGATGAAGGAAGAAGACAACAACATCATATCCTTGACAATTATATGATATGGAATTTCACTCATGTCATGTGGATATATTATGTTCTTCCTTGCGCAACTAACCATTGTAGGCAAAAAGTGAACCAAAACGTCATGGATAGCTCACAACTCAAGATGATCATCATCAACATTGATCATCCACAACAAGTTCACCTACACACTAGTAGGAAAAACCTTATAGGCAGGACCTTAGTTGTAGCGCTGGAAAAACAAAAACGCTGCTGCTAATTAGCAGTAGCACTAATCCGGTCAAGCACTACTACTAACCCCTTAGCAGTAGCGTTGCTTATCAAAAAAGAGCTACTACCATGTGGGATCAGACGATGCCACCGACGGTAGCTGTAGTAGGAGCGTTGCTCAAAATCCAGCGCTAATGCTAAGTGTTTAGCGGTAGCGCTTTGTTTTGCAGCACCGCTGCTGCTAGTGCCCCACTTAGTAGTAGCGTTGCCCAAAATGCAGCGCTACTTCTAATTTTAACACTCCCCCATGGATCGTCTTTTTTAGTTTTGCAGAAAATAAAAAAAATCTTAAAATATTCAAAATATAAAATCCTTTCACATGTAGTTAGGTTTTAGTGCCTAGTTGGTATAAAAATTTTGAAATATGAATTTTGACCATTTTTTCAAACTTTTATAAAAAATGTAAAACGGGCATAACTTTTGCATATGACGTCGAAAAAAAAGTTTTATATATAAAAAAGAACTAGAGAAAATTTGGGACTCGATTTCACCCGGGCTTGCCCGGTGAACTTTTCTCAAATGCTGAAAATTCCAAATGTAATAGAAGTTATGGTAAAAATAAGTTTTTTCCAGAAAAATAAAAAAAATAAAAAAAATTTATAATTATTTTATTTTCAATTTAAATTCAATATTATTATTACTTATTTTGTTTATTTAAATAATTATTTGGATTTCAAATAATTAAATCATGTGACATCAAGACCTAAGGGTTAATAGGATTGATAGCTTAGTATTGTCAGGAAAACAACAAGTGGAGTCTTGAAAACTAGGGGTGATAGAACCAGGAAGCTAAGCAGGCTCGGGATGAAGGAGTGATAGGATGGGTGATCGAAATAAAAACATAGTTATCAGTAGCGTTGGACAGGGAAGCGCTACTGCTAATATTACTTACCAGTAGCGCTGCCCATACCAGCGCTACTACTAAAGTTTAGTTGTAGTGCGATAGTAGTAGCGCTTGGCCCAGCGTTACTGCTATGCAAAATTCAAGCGCTACTACTAGGGTTTTCCCTAGTAGTGACATGCTACGTCATCAACATCATTCGAAGGTACATAATCATGTACTTGATAAAGCTCTACATCAATTCATGGTGTACAAACAACTCAAGTGATATGAAGACATTGAAATGCTTAATCGAAAAATGGCAACCCCATTTCACGCTTAACGATGAGTATGACCTATGATCAAGCATCCTTGCTTGACTCGTCAAGTTAAATACTCTAATACCCCACATCTAGATGGAGAATATCGTATCGTTCACATTTGATCTTTCACATTCTTAGAACCATTCCACTCTCATCTATATGTGTGTATTTAAAAAAAACAACAATTTATTTCTTACTTTTGATTAAACTGTCTTCGTTGGAATTATCATTCTTTTGGACTCTTGACCTTTTGAAACAATTCTCTCAACCAACCTATTTTCTGTGTTGACTATCATTGCAACTCGGTTTCACCGAATTGGGAAACTCGGTCCAACCGATTTCTCCAAGAGGCCTAAATTTCAATCTCCGGTCTACCGAATCATTATGCCTCAGTAACTCCAATTTTCTGACCTTGTTGCTCGGCTAATTTCATCCGAACACTTCTCTTAGGGGGAGACAACTTCTCTAGGGGGAGAAAAATCTCAGTGATCCCATGCTATATAAGAGTGAGAATTATGTAGGATCCCTAACTTAGGGGGAGATCATTCAAGGAACTCTTATCCATACCTAAGGAGGAGTACATTCAATGAACCCTACAAAATATATAACGGGGAGAGAAGACAAAATTCATGAATCCTTACAAAAGAGAGAAGTATCCAGGATCCCTCTATCTACTCTCAAGGAGCCCTTACCCTCTGACCTTTCTTTTTGGTAATTGTGCCAAATGGGGAGAAATATCATCAAAGCTTCCATTCAATGAACCTATTTATAGGGGACAAATACTATCATGAAGCTTATACAAAAGAGGGAGCAATAACAATAAAGGGATATACTTGTATCATATCCTATACATTAAGGGGGAGATAGATAAATATTGTTTTAATTGGCTTTATTGGTTTGAACTTATTTTCCCTACCTACTCCCAATATCTACATGCCATGATTCAGGGGGAGAGGAAACTTTACATACTCTTTTTAAGGGGGAAAATGTTCTTGTTCCTTGAAGAGATATTCTTTCAATCAAATCCTATCTTAACCATGTCTTCAATTTCTTGGTACTTTTGAATTTCTTTGCATCTTTACAAAAGGGTACTCTTGTCTTATCTAACATTTGTTTGTTTTCCCAAGTGTACTCCTATGTCATAAAGCTCAAGATCCTCAAGGTAAGTATATGCATCATATCCTTGTTCATGATGACCTCTTGTTTCTTGCACATACTGTTTGCAAGAGGGAGTCGTAAACATGGAAGTCTCTCATTCACATATGTTTGATGCATACAGACAATATTCCTATGACTTGTCTTGTCCTTCTATCTTGTGTGTGCCCATGCATTCCAAGGCAACTATCCTTTAAAAGGATTGCACACATTTAGGGGTAGCTTATACCAGTCATATTTCCGTCAAAGATGTCATATCCTTATGTGTATCTTTATCTGAAGCTTTGATTGTATGTTGTCATCAATTACCAAAAAGGGGATATTGAAAGCACATATGCTCCCTTGGTGATTTTGATAATTCATCACAACATACATTGTCTCTTGGACTAACACTTTTACCTAGATATTTCAGAATTAGTCCATGGGGAGCTATGGCTTAAGGTTTATGTGGAGACACCCCTAGATGCAAGAAAGGAATAATATTGGCTCAAGCTTCAAGCTAGAAGACTCTTCATTTTCTATTTATGAGAAATCAACTTTGAGTCCATAGGAAAGACAATACTATTAAAAGGGGTGAGAGCTAGTAAAATGAAGTGATTGCTCAAATGCTCAAAGTTAGCCACCAAAACACTCAGTCATTTATCCCACATATCCACTCTGTCAAGTACCACATTCACAAATTCGGTGTCACCAACATTTCCACATCGGACCAACCGAGTTTGAACCTTAGACAGAACCTTATCTATTCCCACCAAATCGGTGCAAACGAAACTCCATCAGTGCTACCGAGTTCAGTGTGACCAACATTTTGTTGCATAGATACACAAGATCGGGATTTCCGAGTTTGAGTATCGGTGCCACCGAGTTTGGCCATCTGACCGTTAGTCACCTTTTCGGTGCCACCGAGTTCTATATATCGGTCTCACCAAGATTCAAAAGTTCACACCTTTAGTGCTAGTCGGTACCACCGAGTTGTCCAGTTCGGTGTCACTGAGTTTGCTCTTTTGTGTGTAACGGTTGGATTTTGGCTGCTGCCTATATATACCCCTTCACCCACCTCTCATTCGTGGGAGAAGCATTCAGAACACACACTTCATTTCCAGATCCATTTTTTGAGAGAGAACCACCTACTCATGTGTTGAGACCAAGATATTCCAATCCAATCATTTGAAACTTGATCTCTAGCCTCCCCAGACTGCTTTCCACCAAATCAACATTTCCTACTCATGCATATTTTGTGAGAGAGTGATTTGTGTTGAGGAGACTATCTTTAGAAGCACAAGAGCAAGGAGTTCATCCATCTACCACATCTATTACCTTTTGGAGGGTGGTTCCTCCTAGATTGGTTAGGTGTCGCTTGGGAGCCTCCTACTTCGTGTTGTGGAGTTGAACCAAGGCCACTTCTTTGCGGACCCTCTGTGGGTGGAGCCCTCCGTGGACTCTCGCAGCCATTACCCTCTGTGGGTTGAAGTCTCCACTAAGATGGACGTACGATAGAGACACCTATCGGAACCATGCCAAAAATTGATGTGTCAACCTCATGCGTTTGATCTCCCTACCTTACTCCTCTACATTACACTTGCATGTTTTACTTTCCACTGCTATACTCTTAGAGCTGCATGTGTATGGTTACTTAGACTTGTTACAACTTCTAGATTTCTTCCCTCCTAGAAATTAGGTTAGGCTAGATTTTTATCTTGACAAGTAGTCTATTCACCCCCCCTCTAGACACATCTTCTATCGATCCCTCACGTGAACAATGTGGTCAACCTCACTAGGGGACCAGACCTGAACTCGGCGGGCACCTCTCCATTTTCTCCTCTTGGTTCTGTGATGTAGAACCACTCTTTCTACCAGTTCTTGATGGTATCTATCAGTGTACCCTCCGGCCATGGCACGCGACAGTCGGCATGCTGGTTGCTGACCAATTTCGGCTTGACATTCAAGACCTTGAGCCACAGACCAAAGTGTGGATGAACCCACAGGAAGGCCTCACAGACGGTGATGAAGATGGAAATGTGCATACCGAAATTTGGGGGGAGGTCATGGATATCTACCCCATAGTAAAACATCAGACCCTTGATGAAGGGTTTAAGCGGGAAGCAAAGTCCTCGCTCTCCGATCCTTGGCGTAGGAACCACGTGACCCTTTTCTCGTGCTCGGTGGGCGATGCCAGATGCGATGTAGCCGCAACGCTTCAGCTCCTAGATGTATCCTTCTAAGACACAAGAGACCTCCCATTTGCCCTGAGAGCCCGAGCCGGCCATTGCGGAGCTTGATGTAGAGGGCGATCATAAGGGATGGGAGATGGAATGGATCGGGGCGCTTGAGCTTGGAGTAAGAAGGAGCAAGGGTTTCGAGTACCTCTGGTGGGCTTTGTTTTTTCCCTTTTAAAGGGAGGTCGTGAAACCAAGGGTTTCCGCTTACTGCACCACCAGCTGCACCACTTCCCTAAACAACCACATCGTTGGAACGTGTGTAGGTTGGCTCGGGTCATTAGTTCAAAATCCCCTTAAAGACGGGACACGATCTCTGTTGTTGATAGAACGTGCCCCGGAGAAAGTGGCCTCGAGTCGTGACTCGAGTTTTACTCATTATTTGTTATCGCGACTTTTCGTTAGAAGAGTTGTCAAATGGGTTACTATTCACCTTTGGGCCTTTAAGATCCTCAAGATTTAATTACGTTTGTTTTCAAGAATACTACATCATTGGAGCCACTAAACTGATACCAACCGAATATGAAGGAAACTTGCCATGCAAGCAGATTTGTTTATGTGCTCGACTGTCGAAGACTATACACATCAGCGTTGAAGGCCAGTTTGGGGGCTGTTGGGGAACGTAGTAGTAATTCAAAAAAATCCTACGTCACACCAAGATCTATCTAGGAGAAACCATCAATGAGCAAGGGGTAGAACATCTTCATACCTTTGAAGATCACTAAGCGGAAGCGTTACTACGAACGCGGTTGATGGAGTCGTACTCGTAGCGATTCAGATCGCGGAATATTCTGATCTAAGCGCCGAACAACGGTGCCTCAGCATTCAACACACGTGCAGCCCGGTGACGTCTCCTTCACCTTGATCCACCAAGGAGAAGGAGAAGTTGAGGGAGAGCTCCAAAGGACGACAGCGTGGTGGCGGTGGAGCCATGCAGTTCTCCGACAGGGCTTCACCAAGCACCGCGGAGGAGGAGAAGAGGGAGAGGTAGGGGTACGCCTTGCAGAGGTGTAAAGGTGTGTGCATCCCTCCCAAACCCTCCACTATATATATGAGGGAGGAGGAGGAGGGCCGGCCACCCTAGGGTTTGCCCTAGTTGGTGTGGCGGCCAAGAGGAGGAGGGGGTGGTGCCCTAGGGGGTGGCTTGCCACCCAAGGAAGCCACCATGCCCTAGGGTTTGCTGCCCTAGGTGCCTTGTGCCTAGGTGGGTGGCGCACCAGCCCATCTAGGGGCTGGTTCCCATCCACTTTTGGCCGACGTGGCCCTTCGGGGCCGGTGGCCCCTCCCGATGGTCCCGATACTATATTGACGATCCCCGAAACATTTCCGGCGATCAAATCTCCAATTCCTATATATGAATCTTTACATTTGGATCATTCCGGAGCTCCTTGTGACGTCCGGGATCTCATTCGGGACTCTGTACAACTTTCGTTAACCACATACTATTCCCATTACAACTCTAGCGTCATCGAACCTTAAGTGTGTAGACCCTACGATTTTGGGAACCATGCAGACATGACCGAGAGACGTCTCCGGTCAATAACCAACAACGGAATATGGATACCCATGTTGTCTACCACATGTTCCACGATGATCTCATCGCTTGAACCACGATGTCGGGGATTCAATCAATCCCGTATGCAATTCCCTTTGTCTACCGGTATGACACTTGCCCGAGATTCGATCGTCGGTATCCCTATACCTTGTTCAATCTCGTTACCGGCAAGTCCCTTTACTCGTTCTGTAACACATCATCCCGTGGCTAACTCCTTAGTAATATTGAGCTCATTATGATGATGCATTACTGAGTGGGCCTAGAGATACCTCTCTGTCACACGGAGTGACAAATCGCAGTCTCAATTCGTACCAACCCACCAAACACTTTCGGAGATACCTCTAGTGCACCTTTATACTCACCCAGTTACGTTGTGACGTTTGATACACCCAAAGCATTTCTACGGTATCTAGGAGTTGCCAATCTCATGGTCTAAGGAAATGATACTCGACATTAGAAAAGCTTTAGCAGATGAACTACATGATCTTGTGCTATGCTTAGGATTGGGTCTTGTCCATCACATCATTCTCCTAATGATGTGATCCCGTTATCAATGACATCCAATGTCCATGATCAGGAAAGCATGACCATCTATTGATCAACGAGCTAGCCAACTAGAGGCTCACTAGGGACATGTTGTGGTCTATGTATTCACACATGTATTACGGTTTTCGGTTAATACAATTGTGGCATGAATAATAGACAATTATCTTGAACTAGGTAATATAAGAATAACCACTTTATTATTGCCTCTAGGGCATATTTCCAACAGTATACCACTTGCACTAGAGTCAATAATCTAGTTACCTTGTGATGAATCGAACACCCATATAGTTCTGGTGTTGATCATGTTTCGCTCGTGGAAGAGGTTTCGTCAACGGACCTGCGACATTCAGATCCATGTGTACTTTATAAATATCTATATCTCCATCCTGGATGTATCCACGTATGGAGTTGAAGCGGCGCTTGATGTGCATGGTCTTATTGTGAAACCTGGGATCCTTGGCAATGGCAATAGCTCCAGTGTTGTCACAGAAGAGTTTCAGTAGGCCCGACACACTGGAAATCACTCCTAGGTCGGTGATGAACTCCTTCATCCAGACTCCTTCCTGTGCTGCTTCCGAATTAGCTATGTACTCCCCTTCACATGTAGATGCCGCCACAACGCTTTGTTGGCAATTGCACCAGCTGACTGCCCCATTATTCAAAATGTACACGTATCCGGTTTGTGACTTGGAGTCATCCGGATCTGTGTCGAAGCTAGCATCGACGTAACCCTTTACGACGATCTCTTCGACACCTCCATAAACGAGATACATATCTTTAGTCCTTTTCATGTACTTCAGGATATTCTTGACCGTTGTCCAGTGATCCACTCCTGGATCTATTTGGTACCTCCCTACCAAACTTATGGCAAGGTTCACGTCAGGTCTGGTACACAGCATGGTATACATAATAGAGCCTATTGCTGAAGCATAGGGGATGGTACTCATCTTTTCTCTATCTTTTGTCATGGTCGGACGTTGAGCTGTGCTCAACCTCACACCTTGTATTACAGGCAAGAACTCCTTCTTGGCCTTATCCGTATTGAACTTCGTCAATATCTTGTCAATGTATGTGCTTTGTGAAAGACCTATGAGGCCTCTCGGTCTATCTCTATAGATCTTGATGCCTAATATGTAAGCAGCTTCTCCAAGGTTCTTCATTGAAAAACTATTATTCAAATAGGCCTTTATGCTTTCCAAAAGTTCTTTATCATTTCCCATCAACAATATGTCATCCACATATAATATGAGAAATGCTACAGAGCTCCCACTAACTTTCTTATAAATACATGCTTCTCCATAAGTTTGTACAAACCCAAACGCTTTGATCACCTCATCAAAGCGAATGTTCCAACTCCGAGATGCTTGCACCAGCCCATAGATGGAGCGCTGGAGCTTGCATACCTTGTTAGCATTATTAGGATCGACAAAACCTTCCGGTTGTATCATATACAATTCTTCCTTAAGAAAGCCGTTCAGGAATGCTGTTTTGATGTCCATTTGCCAGATTTCATAATCATAAAATGCGGCAACTGCTAACATGATTCAGACCGACTTTGGGATCGCTACGGGTGAGTAAGTCTCATCATAGTCAATTCCTTGAACTTGTCGATAACCCTTAGCGACAAGTCAAGCCTTATAAATGGTCACTTTACCATCCGCGTCAATCTTCTTCTTAAAGATCCATTTATTTTCTATGGCTCGCCAATCATCGGGCAAGTCCACCAAAGTCCACACTTTGTTCTCATACATGGATCCTATCTCGGACTTCATGGCTTCAAGCCATTTGTTGGAATCCGGGCCCGCCATCGCTTCTTCATAGTTCAAAGGTTCATTTTTGTCCAACAACATGATTTCCATGACAAGATTGCAATACCACTCTGGCGGGAACGTGTCCTTGTGTACCTTTGAGGTTCAGTAGCAACTTGATCTGACGATTCATGATCATCATCATTAACTTCCTCTCTAGTCGGTGCAAGCTCCACAAAAACATTTTCCTGCGTTGCGCTACTCTCCGGTTCGAGAGGAGGTACAATTACCTCATGAAGTTCTACTTTCCTCCCACTTACTTTTTTCGAGAGAAACTCTTTCCCTAGAAAGGATCCGTTCTTCGCAACAAAGATCTTGCCTTCGGATCTAAGATAGAAGGTATACCCAATAGTTTCCTTACGATATCCTATGAAGACGCATTTTACCGCTTTGGGTTCGAGCTTCTTAGGTTGAAGTTTCTTCACATAAGCATCACAGCCCCAAACGTTCAAAAACAACAGCTTTGGTTTCTTTCCAGACCATAATTCATACAATGTCGTCTCAACAGATTTAGACGGTGCCCTATTTAAAGTGAATGCGGCAGTTTCCAATGCATATCCCCAAAATGGTAGCGGTAGATCTGTAAGAGACATCATAGATCGCACCATGTCCAATAAAGTGCAATTATGACATTTAGACACACCGTTACGCTGAAGAGTGTCAGGCGTCGTGAGTTGTGAAACAATTCCACATTTTCTTAAGTGTGTGGCAAACTCGTGACTCAAATATTCTCCTCCACGATCAGATTGCAAGAACTTTATTTTCTTGTCACATTAATTCTCTACATCACTCTGAAATTCCTTGAACCTTTCAAAGGTTTCAGACTTGTGCTTCCTTAAGTAGACATACCCATATTTTCTTAAGACATCAGTGAGGGTCAGAACATAACGATAGCCAGCGCGAGCCTCAATGCTCATTGGACGGCATACATCAGTATGTATTATTTCCAACAAGTTGGTTGCTCCATCCATTGTTTCGGAGAACGGAGTCTTTGTCATCTTGCCCATGAGGCACGGTTCGCATGTGTCAAATGATTCAAAAACAAGAGACTCCAATAGTCCATCTGTATTGAGTTTCTTCATCCGCTTGACACTGATATGACCACGGCGGCAGTGCCACAAGTATGTGGGACTATCATTATCAACCTTACATCTTTTGGTACTCACACTATGAATATGTGTAACATCACGTTCGACATTCATCAGGAATAAACCATTGACCAGCGGAGCATGACCATAAAATATATCATTCATATAAATAGAACAACCATTGTTCTCAGATTTAAATGAGTAGCTATCTCGCATCAAGCTAGATCCCGATAATATGTTCATGCTCAAAGCTGGTACTAAATAACAATTATTAAGGTTTGAAACTAATCCTGAAGGTAGATGTATAGGGAGTGTGCCGACGGCGATCAGATCGACCTTGGAACCATTCCCGACGCGCATCGTCACCTCGTCCTTTGCCAGCCCGTGCTTATTCCGTAGTTTCTGTTTTGAGTTGCAAATGTGAGCAACAACATCAGTACTAAATACCCAGGAGCTACTACGAGTGCTGGTAAGGTATACATAAATAATATGTATATCATATATACCTTTGACGTTGTGGGCCTTCTTATCCGCTAAGTACTTGGGGCAGTTCCGCTTCAAGTGACCGGTTCCTTTGCAGTAATAACACACAGTCTCAGGCTTGGGTACTTTCTTTGTATTCTTACCGGCAACTGGTTTACCGGGCGCGGAAACTTCTTTGTCATCCTTCTTGAAGTTCTTTTTATCCTTGCCTTTCTTGAAACTGGTGGTCTTATTCACCATCAACACTTGATGTTCTTTCTTGATTTCCATCTCCACTGGTTTCAGCATTGAATTCAATTCGGGAATGGTCTTCTCCATCCCTTGCATGTTGTACTTCATCACAAAGCTCTTATAGCGAGGTGGAAGCGACCGAAGGATTCTGTCAATAACCACGTCATCCGGGAGTTCAACTCCCAGCTGAGACAGATGCCTGTGCAACCAAGACATTCTTAGTATGTGCTCAGTGACAGACCCATTCTCCTCCATCTTACAACTGAAGAACTTGTAAGAGACTTCATATCTCTCGACCTGGGCATGAGCTTGGAAAACTGGTTTCAGCTCTTGGAACATCTCATATGCTCCACGTTGCTCAAAACGCCTTTGGAGCCCCGGTTCTAAACTGTAAACAATGTCGTACTGAACCAGGGAGTACTCATCACTCCGCAACTGCCAGCCGTTCTGAACGTCCTGGGCTTCCATAGGAATGGGAGGGTCACCTGGTGGTGCATCAAGGACATATCCCTTCTTGGAAGCAGTGAGGATGAGCTTTAAATTACGAGCCCAGTCCGCATAGTTGCTTTCATCATCTTTCAGCTTGGTTTTTGTCTAGGAACGCGTTGAAGTTCAGCGAGACATTTGCGTGGGACATTGGATCTACAATATTTGTAAAGACAATTTTAGACTAAGTTCATGATAATTAAGTTCATCTAATCAATTTATTTAATGAATTCCCACTCAGATAGACATTCCTCTAGTCATCTGAGTGATACATGATCAACGTCGACTAGCCCGTGCCCGATCGTCACGTGAGACGGACTAGTCATCAATGGTGATCATCACCATGCTGATCGTATCATCCATATGACTCATGTTTGACATTTCGGTCTCTCGTATTTAGAGGCCATGTCTGTACATACCAAGCTCATCGAGTCAACCTAAGGGTTTTGCGTGTGTAAATCTGTCTTACACCCATTGTAGGCGAGCGTTAGAATCTATCACACCCGATCATCACGTGGTGCTTCGAGACAACGATCCTTCGCAACGGTGCACACTTAGGGGAATACTTATCAAAAAATTTAATGAGGTATCATCTTATCTTTTCTACCGTCGTTCTAAGCAATAAGATGAAAACATGATAAACATCACATGCAAATCATATAGTGACATGATATGTCCATTATCATCTTGCTCCTTTGATCTCCATCTTCGGGGCACGACATGATCATCAATGTCACCGGCATGACACCATGATCTCCATCATCATGATCTCCATCATTGTGTCCCGTGAAGTCTTGTCACCAACTATTACTCCTGCCGGTTTTCATACTCATCGACATGCAAGTCGTGAATCCTATTACAAGAACATGATCAATCTCATACATCACATATGTAACATCACATCCTTTTGGCCATATCACATCACATAGCATACCCTGCAAAAACAAGTTAGACGTCCCCTAATTGTTGTTGCAAGTTTTACGTGAATGATTTGGGTTTCTAGCAAGAACGCTTCTTACCTACGTGATAGCCACAACGTTGATATGCCAATGCTATTTACCCTTCATAAGGACCCTTTTCATCGAATCCAATTCAACTAAAGTGGAAGAGACAAACACTCGCTAGCCACCTTATGCATCAAGTGCATGTCAGGCGGTGGAACTAGTCTCACGTAAGGGTACGTGTAAAGTCGTTCCGGGCCGCTTCATCCCACAATACCGTCGAAAAAAGATTGGACTAGTAACGGCAAGCAATTGACAAAATCATCGCCCACAACTTTTGTGTTCTACTCGTGCATAGAATCTACGCATAGAACCTGGCTCAGATGGCACTGTTCGGGAACTAGTAGTAATTCAACAAATTTCAGACGTCACACCAAGATCTATCTAGGAGAAACCAGCAACAAGTAAGGGGTAGATCATCTTCATACCTTTGAAGATCGCTAAGTGGAAGCGTTACTACGAACGCGGTTGATGAAGTCGTACTAGTAGCGATTCAGATCGCGGTAGATTCCAATGTAAGCACAGAACAAAGGCGCCTTCGCATTCAACACACGTGCAGCCCGGTGACATCTCCTTCACCTTGATCCACCAAGGAGAGAGGAGAAGTTGAGGGAGAGCTCCAGCAGCACGACGACATGGTGGCGTTGGAGCTATGCAGTTCTCCGGCAGGGCTTCGCCAAGCACCGCGGAGGAGGAGAAGAGGGAGAGAAAGGGCTGCACCTTGGAGAGGTGTAAAGGTGTGTGTAGCCCTCCCAAACCCTCCACTATTTATACGAGGGAGGAGGAGGAGGGCCGGCAACCCTAGGGTTTCCCCTAGGTTGTGCGGCGGCCAAGAGGAGGAGGGGCGGTGCCCTAGGGGGTGGCTTGCCACCCAAGGCTGCCACCACGCCCTAGGGTTTGCTGCACTAGGCGCCTTGGGCCTAGGTGGGTGGCGCACCAGCCCATCTAGGGGTTGTTCCCATCCACTTTTGGCCCACATGGCCCTTTGGGGCCGGTGGACCCCCGGAACCCTTCCGATGGTCCCGGTACTATACCGACGATCCACAAAACATTTCCAGCGATCAAATCTCCACTTCCTATATATGAATCGTTACCTCCGGACCATTCTGGAGCTCCACGTGACATCTGTGATCTCAACAGGGACTCCCAAAAACTTTTAGTAACCACATACTATTCCCATTACAAGCCTAGTGCCATCCAACCTTAAGTGTGTAGACCCTACGGGTTCGGGAACCATGCAGACATGACCGGGACACCTCTCCAGTGAATAACCAACAGTGGGATCTGGATACCCATGTTGGATACCACATGTTCCACGATGATCTCATCGGATGAACCACGATGTCGGGGATTCAATCAATCCCGTATGAACTTCCCTTTGCCTACCGGTATGATACTTGCCCGAGATTGAATCGTCGGTATCCCTATACCTTGTTCAATCTCGTTCCCGGGAAGTCTCTTTACTCATTTCGTAACCCATCATCATGTGGCTAATTACTTAGTCACATTGAGCTCATTATGATGATGCATTACTGAGTGGGCCCAGAGATATATCTTCGTCACACGGAGTGACAAATCCCAGTCTCGATTTGTACCAACCCAACAGACACTTTCGGGGATACCTGTAGTGCACTTTTATAATCACCCAGTTACGTTCTGACATTTGATACACCCAAAGAACTCCTACGGTATCCGGGAGTTGCACAATCTCATGGTCTAAGGAAATGATACTCGACATTAGAAAATCTTTAGCAGATGAACTACACGATCTTGTGTTATGCTTAGGATTGGGTCTTGTCCATCACATCATTCTCCTAATGATGTGATCCCGTTATCAATGACGTCCAATGTCCATGATCAGGAAACCATGACCATCTATTTATCAACGAGCTAGCCAACTAGAGGCTCACTAGGGACATGTTGTGGTCTATCTATTATCACATGTATTACGGTTTCGAGTTAATACAATTATAGCATGAATAATAGACAATTATTATGAACTAGGAAATATAATAATAATCACTTTATTATTGCCTCTAGGGCATATTTCCAACAGGGGCTACTCAGGGAGTTCCGGATTAAGGGTCGTCGGGCAGTCAGGTTGTCCCTTATGGGCTGAGCATATGGGCCGTGTCATTGAAGGCATGATTTTCTGACGACTGCGTAATCAAGATGGAAAGCTACGAAGACTAGGCATGCATTCCAAGGCAAGAGGACCAATTCGTCCCATCTAGCCTCGATCTATGTTGGTATGATGTAACCCTAGGAGCCTTGTATCTATATAAACGAGGGGATCTTATGCGTAGAGGCAGGTTATCTCATCTAGGGTTTAGCTCGTATGATCTCGAGGCAGATCAACTGTGTAACCATTGTTCCCCATCAATATAATCAAGCAGGACGTAGGTTTTTACCTCCTCAAGAGGGCCCCAACCTGGGTAAACAATGTCTCCCCCTCTTTCCTGCAACCCATCGATCTAAGCTCCACAGTTCGGGACGCCTTACCCAAGATCTACCGGTTTTGATGTTGATAGGAACCATGCCAAAAATCGTCGTGTCAACATCGTTGCATTTGATCTTCCTAAACTCTACTCCTTACTACATGTGCAAAGTCTTTACTTTCCACTGCCATATTTGTTGACTAACACGTGTAGGGTGCACTAGACTTGTGAGAATCGTTAAAATCTGCCAACCATTAAACTGGGAAAAGAGTAGCATTTTAATTTATGCAAGTAGTATATTCACCCCCTCTAGACACCTCTTCTATCGACCCCACAATTGGTATCATAGCAAGGTCTCCAAAACCTTAGTTTAAACACCATTGGAGGAAGATGGATGTGCCTAGTTTGGGAAATATTAGTTGTAGAGTGCCTATTCTTGATGGGGAATATTTTAGACAATGGAAAGATGAAATGCTTGATATATTTGCCGAATTCCGTTTGTGCAAGTATGTTAAATATCCCTATGAGCCTCCCATTGATCCTTTACATCCTTCTCAGGATGAAGAACTTGATATGCTTGGTAATCTTAAAACTGTAAATCTAATCAATAGAGGACTACCAAGAAGTGTGCTTAGTCAATTACAAAATTTTGAGTGTGCTCACACTTTGTGGACAAATTAGAGAAAACATATCGTGACTATTAATTGAAAAATCTTGAGATCCTTCTCCACAAATGCATTGCATATCACAAAATGAAGCCAACCAATCCTAATTTTGTAAATGCATTTTTGAGCTTCGTGACCTCATGCATGCTAAAGGACATGTCATTACCATTAACAATGTCATTGTTGAAGTCATTCGCAAGCATAAATACGGACATTGTCATAGTCAAAGTTCTGGTGAAATTTTTCTTTCCTATGACGAGGATAGTTCGTCGAACGACGAAAGTGTGGAGCATGGCTACTACGATGAGGATGAAGAGTTTGACATCGAGTATGAGAAGACCACAAGGAACCTTAGTCCTATGGCGAACCTTAGAGACTACATGGCCGGAGGAAAGGAGTGGGTTCTTGACAGTGGATGCATCAATCACATGACCGGAGATAAAGACATGTTCCATGAGATCACACCAAACCGAGGACCTCGAAGGTATGTGACCTTTGGAGACAACTCCAAGGGTAAGGTACTTGGTCCTGGTAACGTGGACATATCTCATGCTTGTTGAATCCCTTGGTTACAATCTTCTTTACGTATCTTGACTAGCACACTTCGGTTTCAATGTGCTATTTACGGAAGTTGACTTCCAAGTGTTTCGTCGTGATAACTTGTAACATCCCAATTTTCATAATTGGGAATGTTTTACATTGTAGCTAAGCATCTATGCATATCGATTTAAATAAAGTTTGCAATTGAATTCTTTCGACTTTTGCTTTTGCATTTCTTTTTTTTTCACACGAGAAATGTCGGGAAATAATCTCTTGCACGGAAGAGAGAGAGCGGAGGAAAATGACCCTCCAAAAATGTGAGGCATCTCTGAAATATTTGGAGCCAAGAAAACCAAAGTTTTATCATGAAAATAATTGCCAAAAAGAAATAAAGCATTTAGGGGATTTTCTGAAAAAACATTTTTTAAAAGTTCTTATTTTTGCCTTGGAAAAATGCTAATCGAGTAGAGGATATTTTTCTGATTTTTTCGGTATATAATACCCCTATTTTAGGATTTTATTTACCTGCCTTTTTATTTGTTTTACTTCCTATTTTAGAAAAAATAGGAAAGGTAGTTTTTTTTTCTAGAAACCGCACCAGCGCCAGATAGGCCGTGTGGGCCAAATCGCACCTTAGCCGGGATCCGAAATCCCTCCGGATCGGCCACCGATCCCCAGTCACCCCTCTCTCCCTCACCGACGCGTGGGACCCCCCCTGACCGACCCCAGCCCGAGCCGGCCCCCTTCCTTCCTCCTTCCTCCTCTTTCCTAACCCGAGCCCGAGCTCCTTCCTTCCCATGGCAGCACGATCTCCACCCCAGATCTCCCTCCTCCTTCCCTCCCGAGGCCCCCTCTCCCCCCATAAATACCCCCACCACATGCCGCACCCCGTTCCCCACCTCGCCACGCCGTCTCGCCGCCCCAAACCGCCCCTTGTTGCACCTCGCCGGAGCACCAAGCACGGCCGAAGCTCCGGCCAATCCACTGCTCGCCTCCGGCCATGCCCCACCTCCCCGACGCCACCAGAAGAACGCCGGAGATCCCCTCCGCCGCCCGGACGTCTCCCCCACCTCGGCCAACCGCTGGAACCCCTTCCCCGCCACCACCTCTTCTCCTCGGACTCGCCGGAGTAGAGCAACACATGGTAAGCCCCATCCCCTCTCCGTAGCCGTTGGATCCGAAATACACGCTATAGATTAGATCACGATACCCTTTCGGTCTTCTAAACAAAATCGTGCCGGTTTTTATTAACTTAACTATTAGCCAGAGAGTTTTATGTTAGATTTCGGCTGTTTGCTAGTTCTTCTCGCAGCACACACCTCCGCATCCAATCAGTGAGCGCCACGTCTACCCCGTGTTTGTTAGCATCTGTTTTCTTTTTTCTGTTTAATTCCAAAACAGAAAAGTTTCAAGTTTGTTTTGACCATAGCTTTTGATCCCGAAGTCCAATGAGGTTGATTTGTTTTCCAGTAGATCACAATTTTTCTGTAGTCTTTAAAAACATATAATTTGTCTATGTTTGAAATTTTCAAATTTGAATTAGATCAGATTTAGTTTAAACCTTCTTTTGCTTATTCCCGGAGTTAAAAAATGATTTGGATTTGATTCTTTTTGCTACTGCTTCCTAGTGATTATATCTTACTGTGGTAGAAATTTCAAAAAAATTTAAATATGTTTACTTGGGTTTTTAACAGAAACAAGTTTCTACCTTAGTGATGTGTAGTGAATTCTTTCACTTAGGCCATAGCAACTCTTTACTTGTGATGTTATTTTTACTTGTTGTTTGATTGTAGTACGTATGGTGTGTATTTGATTGTATCGGTAGATCACCCGGAGTGTGAAGCTTGTTACTTAGAAGCGCTCGATCAAGACAACTATCATCAAGGCAAGTCATTTTGATCATACTATTTCCTATGTTTTTCGATGCATGGTAGTTTCACCTTTCTTTGCCCAATTGCATGCTGCTTAGGTACTTGGAAATTTTAGTATAGGTTGTAGTATCATGTGGTAGGCACACAACAACCCCGATACTTGGCCTCGGGACGACAAATTTCATATTGCTATGCTTGAGTAGACGGGATTTCGGTTGAGTGCATAACACGAGTGATGCGAGGTTGATTAAATAATCAAGACCAGTTAAGACAAGATTTTCAAGACCTCGGACGCAATGCAACTCTGGGTGAAGGACGGTTGATCGGCTCCCTGGAGAAACCAGTGGATGACCCGGGATGCTGGAGACGGCCATGATATCTTGCGAAAAGCTTCACCCAGGCTCGAAGAGACGGACGGAGGCTTCAAGACCCAAGGCTTACCTGCACAGCCACAAGTCATTATGGGCTCTGGCTTGGTTGGACAACGCGGCGACTCTGGATAGGCGGTGCTAGCAGATGTAGAAGAACGGTAGGAATGGATGGGCACCGATAGGGATTCATAGGGACCCGTTGAATGACCATGTTTTGATCATCCGGTCTTCAAACACCCTGAAGTGCGAGGACATACACAGAGGCGATCAAATCTTGTGGGGAACGTGTGCAAAACTCTGCAGAGTGCCCAACCTAATCGATTAGTCGTGTCCACGGTCATGGACAACTTGAGCCGAAGGCATTGAAATTCCCCTGAACTCTCGACACAACTTAATAATGATGTGGGTGTTAACAACAACTCGGGTACGAGAATTGGTTGGCGGAACCATCTCGTTAACAACAAACAATGTTGTAATATTTTGCTTTCAGCCCCTCTTGTTGTAGGATTAAATTGCTTTTATGCAAAACTTATAGCCCCACCTGCCAAATATGCATGTAGAGATAGTTTATTATTATTTTTACCCCTCTTTTGATGACTTGCCGGCATATTCCATATGCTGACCTACACGGCTGCAACGTATCATGTTGCAGAGTACTTTTCCGACCAGGAGTGAGGCTACGATCTACGCTCAACGACATGCCCTGGAGTCGGATGGACTCGTCTACCTGATGCTTCCGCTAGTCTTCGTTAGATATCTCATGAGATGGCCTTCGGCCACTTTATTGTAATCCTTTATTGTAATAAAGTACTCGTTATGAGATTTCGATTAATAAAGTTGTGTGATTGAACTCTTGATATATTCATTGATGTACTGAGTGTGTACCAGCATGATCTTGGGATGGTACGGAAACACGAGAGGCTTGACTCGTCTTGAGTCGGGTCGCTACAGAAATGGTATTGAGAGCACACGCTGACCGTAGGACGTAACCTCTAGGAATGGAAAAGCCTTAGGAAGAAAACTATTTTCTTATGTCTATAAATCCTCTATTTTCTCTTCTGATCATTTCTGACTTCTCTCCGATTTTCCAATGTTTTAGATGGCCACCCTCATCCCCGTTAAGTTCACGGAGTTTTGCCAGCCCGACGCCACTATGCCTTTCGGAAAGGAGCTGGTACAGATCACCAAGGACTTGAGGATTGCTCTGCCGACTATCACAGGGAAGCCGACTTCGTCTTACCCGGAGGATTCATGCTACAGGATCGAGGTGCATGTTCCCGGAAGGACATTCGAGCCGCGCACTGAGCCTGTGGACTTCAAGTTCATCGCACCCAACTGGATTCTCGAAAGGGACATGGTGGTCCATTGTGTACTCGGACGTATCAAGGAAGTGTACAAAGGCTGCCCTATTTCACCAGACCTATTCACGGTAACCCGGAGAAGAGAAGATGGAGAAATCATATCAAGCAAGACCAAGGACGCTCTCTTGTCTTATGCCCAGACCTTGGAGAAGCACAGCGGGACTCTGGAGCATCGTGTGATCAAGGACGCCAGGAAAATCAAGCAACTGTCACTCCGCAAACTCGAACTCGAAGAAACAGCCCGGGAAGCCCACTATGAGCACGAACTGGAGGTGAAGGACTTTTTGTAGAGGATCGAGAAGCTGAAGACTCGAGTTGCATACCTGGAGGAGGAACTGGACATGGGCGAGAACCTTCATCCCGAAGGTGACGTAGCCCCCTTGATCAGCAATGATGAGGACTATGAAGAAAGCTCCACCGAAGGACCCATCACCATGCTTTTCTCAGGAGGACACTTAGACTAGACCACCAAATTTACTTTATCGTTAAACGCTTAGGCCGATGTTTAGGTTATCGAATTTTGTATCCCCGTGTGAACCTTTGTGATGGTATTGAATAAAATGTGTGACGTGATACTCGTTTGTTGCATTTAATATGGGTAGTGTAATTACTCTTAGACCATTGTTCTATGCTAATCTCACCCCTCTACAAACATCAGATGCCTCCGAGACGTGCCCCTACTTCCAACATTCCACCGGAACTCACCCAGTTGATTCAGCAACAGAACACCCTGATGCAGCTGATCATCCAGAACCAGAACAATAACAACAACCATCATCCACCCCAGGCCGACAATCTCACCCGTTTCCTGAGGTTGAACCCTTCGACTTTCTCCAGCAGCATTGAGCCCATTGTGGCAGATGATTGGCTCTGCAAGATGGAGCGGGAACTTATCACTGCTGGTTGTACTGAAGCTGAGATGGTGTGCTTTGCCGCACATCAACTTGAAGGCCCTGCAGCTGCATGGTGGGAGAACTACACCACCACATACCCCATTGCTGGAGTCACTTGGGAGCAGTTCAAGCAAGCCTTCCGTACCGCACATGTCTCAGCTGGTGCAATGAGTCTGAAGAAGCATGAGTTTCACAACTTACGCCAGGGAAATCGCTCTGTGGCTCAGTATGTCGATGAATTCAGCATGCTCGCCCGTTATGCACCTGGAGATGTGGCCGATGATGCGGCCAAGCAGGAAAAGTTCTTGGAGGGACTCAATGATGAGCTGAGCATTCAGCTGACTATGGCCACCTTCAACAACTACCAGGAGCTGGTAGATAAGGCCCTCATCTTGGAGGGGAAACACCAGCAGATGGAGAACCGCAAGCGGAAGTATGGGAATGGAAAGTTCAACTCCGGCACTCAGCAGAAGCCTCGCTACACCCCCTATTCAGGAAATACCGGGACTGGATCCGGTAAGTTTGGAGGACACGTCCAGCATAACCATCCAGTGCACAACCATGGAGGCCACAACCATGGAGGAAATGGGAACCACCGCAACAACAACAACTTCAAGAATGGCGGTACTGGCACTCAGCAGCATTCAGCTCCAGCTCAGAAGGATTTGAATCACATCACCTGCTTCAAGTGTCAGAAGACGGGACACTATGCCACTGAATGTCCCCAGAACAAGCAGGGAAATGGAAACGGCAACGGAAACTCTGCAGCAAAGAAGCCCAATCCTTTTCCTCGAGCTCAGGTGAATCACATTGATGTTGAAGAGGTCTATGATCACCCCGATACTGTGGTTGGTAAGTTTTTGCTAAATTCATGTCCAGTATTGGTACTTTTTGATTCTAGTGCAACGCATTCATTCATATCAAGGGTAGTTGTGGAAAAGTATAGTTTGCCAACTAGAACCCTCAGCCAGCCTATTAAGGTCAGTTCCCCAGGAGGCATGATGACAGCCGAGATAGGATGCCATGCTTTGAGTCTCAACATCGGGAACCATAATTTCCCCACCAACCTCATCGTATTAGAGTCCCAGGGATTGGATGTAATCCTAGGCATGGATTGGTTGGCCAAGTATGAAGGGAATACTGATTATGCCCTTAAGTCTATTTTGCTCACCACCCCCGAGCAGAAGCGTATTAAGTACGTGTCTCAGCGCCCGACACAGAGTAAACGAGTAAACTCTCTCATGGGAGTAGTCCAGGAGGAAGTACCGATTGTACAGGAATACCCAGATGTATTTCCGGAGGAATTGCCGGGCATGCCACCTGATAGAGAGATTGAGTTCCCGATCGAGCTATTACCCGGAACAGCCCCGATATCCAAGAGACCCTATCGGATGCCCGCAAATGACTTGGTAGAAATCAAGAAGCAAATTAAGGAGTTGTTGGACAAAGGGTATATTCGCCCAAGTTCTTCACCTTGGGGAGCCCTAGTGCTCTTGGTTGAAAAGAAGGATAAGTCCTTGAGAATGGTTGTCGATTATCGTGCATTGAACGAGGTGACCATCAAGAACAAGTACCCCTTGCCGATGATCAATGATCTGTTTGATCAGTTAGTTGGAGCCCGAATATTCTCCAAGATCGAGCTTCGATCCAGGTATCATCAGTTGAAGATTCGTGAACAAGATATACCCAAGACAAGCTTCACCACTCGATATGGCTTGTATGAGTACACGGTCATGTCATTTGGACTGACTAATGCTCCGACATATTTTATGCATCTGATGAACAAGGTATTTATGGAATACTTGGACAAGTTTTTCGTGGTGTTCATCGATGACATACTGATATTCTCCAAGAATGAGGAGGAACACAAGGAACATCTGCGTCTAGTTCTGGAGAAACTTCGAGAGCATAAGCTATATGCAAAGTTTAGCAAATGTGAGTTTTGGTTGAAAGAAGTCGGATTCCTCGGACACGTCATCTCAGGAGAAGGAATAGCAGTGGACCCTGCCAAGGTCGCAGCAGTCACCGAATGGGTAGCACCCACTTTAGTCAAGGAGAACCGCAGTTTCCTCGGACTTGTCGGATATTACCGGAGGTTCATTGAAAATTTCTAAAAGATCGCCAAGCCCATGACAGAGTTGTTGAAGAAGGAATCCAAGTATGTTTGGACTGAGGAATGTGAAATCAGTTTTCAAGAGTTGAAGAAACGTCTCGTTACAGCGCCAGTGCTGATATTGCCGAACATTCGGAAGGACTTCCAGGTTTACTGTGACGCTTCTCGTCAAGGACTCGGAGGAGTGCTCATGCAAGAAGGTAAAGTTGTAGCCTATGCATCCAGATAGCTCAGACCCCATGAGTTGAATTGTGCCACGCATGACTTGGAACTAGCAGCCGTAGTGCACGCTCTCAAGACCTGGAGACATTTCCTGATCGGAAATAGTTGTGACGTTTACACTGATCACAAGAGCCTGAAATATATCTTCACGCAGAAGGAGTTTAACCTCAGACAGAGACGATGGCTAGAAATGATCAAGGACAATGACATGATATTACATTATCACCCAGGCAAGGCAAATGTTGTAGCCAATGCGTTGAGCCGCAAGAGTTATGTGAACACACTCATAGCAGGAGGGTTACCCCAGGAGTTAGACGATGACCTCCGAGAGCTCAAATTGGAAATAGTTCCAAGAGGATTTGTTGCCACACTAGAAATTCAGTCTACTTTGATAGAAAAGATCCGTGAAGCACAGAAATCAGACACGGAGATAGCTGAGATTAAGCAGAAAATGAAAGACGGGAAGGCTAAAGGTTTTCGTGAGGATGAACACGGAACTTTATGGTTTGAGGATTGCATTTATGTGCCCAATGATCCCGAACTCAGGAAGTTGATACTTCAGGAGGCCCATGATTCCCCGTACTCGATACACCCCGGGAACACCAAGATGTATCTGGATCTGAAAGAAAGTTTCTGGTGGACATGAATGAAGAAAGACATTGCCGAGTTCGTAGCAATATGCGATGTTTGTCAGCGAGTAAAAGCCGAGCATCAGAAGCCAGCAGGTTTGCTCCAACCTCTGCCGATACCCGAGTGGAAATGGGAAAACCTTGGTATGGACTTCATCACCGGATTACCCAGGACCCGTTCTGGCTATGATTCTATTTGGGTTGTGGTCGATCGTTTGACCAAGGTAGCTCACTTCCTTCCTGTGAAGACTACTTACACGAGTGCCAAGCTGGCCAAGATATATATGACCAGGATCGTATGTCTGCACGGAGTACCGAAGAGCATTGTGTCAGATAGAGGGACTCGGTTCACATCAAAATTTTGGCACCAACTGTATGAAACCTTGGGAACGAGATTGGTGTTCAGTACAACTTTTCACCCACAAACAGATGGACAGACCGAGAGAGTCAATCAAATTCTGGAGGACATGTTGAGAGCTTGCGCACTAGACTATGGGTCTAGTTGGGATGACAATTTACCTTATGCCGAGTTCTCATACAACAACAGCTATCAGACCAGCCTGAAGATGGCCCCTTTCGAAGCTCTATACGGAAGGAGGTGCAGAACACCGTTGATGTGGGATGGAGTTGGAGACCGACAACTTTTTGGTCCCGACCTTATCCGGGATTCTGAAGAGAAGATCAAGCTAATTCGTGACCGACTCAAGATAGCTCAGTCCAGGCAGAAAAGTTATGCTGACAGCAAACGCAAGGAAGTAACATACGAAGTGGGAGACCGAGCATATCTTCGGGTGTCTCCACTTCGAGGAATCAAGAGATTCGGTGTGAAAGGAAAGTTAGCACCCCGATTCATTGGCCCCTACAAAATTCTTGAGCGTAGAGGCGAAGTTGCATATAAACTGGAACTGCCGGAAGGATTGTCCGGAGTTCATGATGTCTTCCATGTTTCCCAGTTGAAGAAATGCCACGCTGAGATGGCCGATGTTCCGTTGAGAGATACAGTGCCCCTAGAGGCCATACAGCTTGACAGTGATCTGACGTATGAGGAGAAACCCGTCAGGATTCTCGAGACTTCCAACAGAGTTACCCGCAGCAAGATCATCAAGTTCTGCAGGATTCTCGAGACTTCCAACAGACTTCCAACGGAGCCACCACACCGAGGAAGAAGCCACCTGGGAACGAGAAGAGGATCTTCGTCGAGACCACCCGGACCTATTTTCTAGCCAACCCGAATCTCGAGGGGGAGATTCATCTTAAGGTGGGTAGGTTTGTAACATCCCAATTTTCCTAATTGGGAATGTTTTACATTGTAGCTAAGCATCTATGCATATCGATTTAAATAAAGTTTGCAATTGAATTCTTTCGACTTTTGCTTTTGCATTTCTTTTTTTTTTCACACGAGAAATGCCGGGAAATAATCTCTTGCACGCAAGAGAGAGAGAGTGGAGGAAAATGACCTTCCAAAAATGTGAGGCATCTCTGAAATATTTGGAGCCAAGAAAGCCAAAGTTTTATCGTGAAAATAACTGCCAAAAAGAAATAAAGCATTTAGCGGATTTTCTGAAAAAACATTTTTTAAAAGTTTTTATTTTTCCCTTGGAAAAATGTTAATCGAGTAGAGGATATTTTTCTGATTTTTTCGATATATAATACCCCTATTTTAGGATTTTATTTATCTGCCTTTTTATTTGTTTTACTTCCTATTTTACAAAAATAGGAAAGGTAGTTTTTTTTCTAGAAACCGCACCGGCGCCAGATAGGCCCTGTGGGCCAAATCGCACCTTAGCCGGGATCCGAAATCCCTCCGGATCGGCCACCGATCCCCAGTCACCCCTCTCTCCCTCACCGACGCGTGGGACCCCCCCTGACCGACCCCAGCCCGAGCCGGCCCCCTTCCTTCCTCCTTCCTCCTCTTTCCTAACCCGAGCCCGAGCTCTTTCCTTCCCATGGCAGCACGATCTCCACCCCGGATCTCCCTCCTCCTTCCCTCCCGAGGCCCCCTATAAATACCCCCACCGCACGCCGCACCCCGTTCCCCACCTCGCCATGCCGTCTCGCCGCCCCAAACCGCCCCTTGCTGCACCTCGCCGGAGCACCAAGCACGGCCGAAGCTCCGGCCACTCCACTGCTCGCCTCCGGCCACGCCGCACCTCCCCGACGCCACTAGAAGAACGCCGGAGATCCCCTCCGCCGCCCGGACGTCTCCCCCACCTCGACCGACCGCCGGAACCCCTTCCCCGCCACCACCTCTTCTCCTCGGACTCGCCGGAGTAGAGCAGCCCACGGCAAGCCCCATCCCTCTCCTTAGCCGTTGGATCTGAAAGACACGCTATAGATTAGATCACGATACCCTTTCGGTCTTCTAAACAAAACCGCGCCGGTTTTTATTTACTTAACTATTAGCCAGAGAGTTTTATGTTAGGTTTCGGCCGTTTGCTAGTTCTTCTCGCAGCACACATCTCCGCATCCAATCAGTGAGCGCCACGTGTACCCCCTGTCTGTTAGCATCTGTTCTCTTTTTCTGTTTAATTCTAAAACAGAAAAGTTTCAAGTTTGTTTTGACCATAGCTTTTGATCCCGAAGTCCAATGAGGTTGATTCGTTTTCCAGTAGATCCCAATTTTTCGGTAGTTTTTAAAAACATATAATTTGTCTATGTTTGAAATTTTCAAATTTGAATTAGATCAGATTTAGTTTAAACCTTGTTTTTCTTATTCCAGGAGTTAAAAAAATGATTTTGATTTGATTCTTTTTGCTACTGCTTCCTAGTGATTATATCTTACTGTGGGAGAAGTTTCAAAAAAATTTAAATACTTCTACTTGGCTTTTTAGCAGAAACAAGTTTCTGCCTTAGTGACGTGTAGTGAATTCTTTCACTTAGGCCATAACAACTCTTTACTTGTGATGTTATTTTTACTTGTTGTTTGATTGTAGTGCTTATGGTGTGTATTTATTTGTATCGGTAGATCACCCGGAGTGTGAAGCTTGTTACTTAGAAGCGCTCGATCAAGACAACTATCATCAAGGCAAGTCATTTTGATCATACTATTTCCTATGTTTTTCGATGCATGGTAGTTTCACCTTTCTTTGCCCAATTGCGTGCTGCTTAGGTACTTGGAAATTTTAGTATAGGTTGTAGTATCATGTGGTAGGGACACAACAACCCCGATACTTGGCCCCGGGACGACAAATTTCATATTGCTATGCTTGAGTAGACGGGATTTCGATTGAGTGCATAACACGAGTGATGCGAGGTTGATTAAATAATCAAGACCGGTTAAGACAAGATTTTCAAGACCTCGGACGCAATGCCACTCTGGGTGAAGGACGGTTGATGGGCTCCCTGGAGAAACCAGTGGATGACCCGGGATGCTGGAGACGGCCATGACATCTTGCGGAAAGCTTCACCCAGGCTCGAAGAGATGGACGGAGGCTTCAAGACCCAAGGCTTACCTGCACAGCCACAAGTCATTATGGGCTCTGGCTTGGTTGGACAATGCGGCGACTCTGGACAGGCGGTGCTAGCAGATGTAGAAGAACGGTAGGAATGGATGGGCACCGACAGGGATTCAGGGGGACCCGTTGAAAGACCATGTTTTGATCATCCGTTCTTCAAACACCCTAAAGTGCGAGGACATACACGGAGGCGATCAAATCTTGTGGGGAACGTGTGCAAAACTCTGCAGAGTGCCCAACCTAATCGATTAGCCGTGTCCACGGTCATGGACAACTTGAGCCGAAGGCATTGAAATTCCCCTGAACTCTCTACACAACTTAATAATAATGTGGGTGTTAACAACAACTCGGGTACGAGAATTGGTTGGCGGAACCATCTCGTTAACAACAAACAATGTAGTAATATTTTGCTTTCAGCCCCTCTTGTTGTAGGATAAAATTGGCTTTATGCAAAACTTATAGCCCCACCTGCCAAATATGCATGTAGAGATAGTTGATTATTATATTTACCCCTCTTTTAATGTCTTGCCGTCATATTCCATATGCTGACCTACACGGCTGCAACGTATCATGTTGCAGAGTACTTTTCCGACCAGGAGTGAGGCTACGATCTACGCTCAGCGACATGCCCTGGAGTCGGATGGACTCGTCTACCTGATGCTTCCGCTAGTCTTCGTTAGATATCTCATGAGATGGCCTTCAGCCACTTTATTGTAATCCTTTATTGTAATAAAGTACACGTTATGAGATTTCGATTAATAAAGCTGTGTGATTGAACTCTTGATATATTCATTGATGTACTCAGTGTGTACCAGCATGATCTTGGGATAGTACGGAAACACCAGAGGCTTGATTCGTCTTGAGTCGGGTCGCTACATAACTATAACATGGTCTTTACTGGTTTCCATAGAGGTGATCTATACATTGTTGATTTCAGTAAAATATCCAACCCATACAAGTCTTATTGCAAAATCAACTAAAGGTTGGTTATGGCATATAAGGTTAGGACATGTAGGTATGTGTTACCTTGACAGACTTATCAAAGGTGATCATATTCTTGGTGTTAGAGATGTTATCTTTGACAAAGATAGACATTGTAGTGATTGTAAAGAAGAAAAGCAAGTCGGTGGAAGTCATCCCGTGAAGAACATCATGACTACAAGAAGGCCACTCGAGCTACTTCACATGGATCTTTTTGGTACCAATGCTTACAAGAGCCTCGATGGAAATTCTTATGGTCCAGTCATTGTTGATAATTTTGCTAGATTTACATGGGTATTCTTTCTTGATGATAAGTCAGAGGTACAAAAGATCTTAAAGAACTTCGATTGGAAAGATCAAAACCAGTTTGAAGTGAAGATCAAGAAAGTACGGAGCGACAACGGCACGAAGTTTAAGAACACTAATGTGGATACTTTTCTTGACGAAGAAGGTATCTCACATGAGTTCTTGGCGACATACACACCTAAAAAAATGGAGTTGTTGAGACGAAAAACCAAACTCTCATAGAGATGGCCAGAATGGTGCTTGATGAATACTAGACGCAAAGACACTTTTGGACAGAAGCCGTGGAAACAGCTTGTCACGCCATAAAACGACTCTACTTACACAAGCATCTCGGTAAAATGACATAACAACTATTCACTCGTAACAAACCCCAATTTTGATACTTTCGTGTATTGCACTCCAAGTGCTACATTCTTGATAAGCATCGGCGTTCTAAATTTTCTCCTAAATCTCATGAAGGTTTCCTACTCGCTTACGGATCAAACTCTCACACTTACCGTGTCTACAACAACTTCACTCAAAAGGTTGAAGAGATGATAGATGTGAAGTTTGATGAATCTAATGGTTCGCAAGTCGAACAATTGCCAAATTATGTAGGGGATAAGGAACCTTCGGAAGCCATCCAAGATCTACTTATAGGCAAGATTCGTTCCATGCAGGTTAAGGAAAGTACTTCATCAACTCAGGTGGAAGCTCCTATTTCGCGTCAAGGCAAACCAAAAAACGACATGGAGGCATCCACAAGCGGTACGCGACATGATGAATAAGAGGAAGAAGTACAACATAATGATCCACCTCAACCTTCCTCACCACCACCTCATGGAGTTGAAACCGTCAACGACAACATGCAAGATGATGATGAAGAAGCTCCACCGTCTAACAATAAGAAGTTGTCACAAGTTCGAGGAAGAGTGGAGAAAGATCATCTACTGAATCAAATCTTTGGTAACATACAAATTGAGAGAATCACTCGCTCTAAATCTCGTTTATCTATCTTTTGTGAGGACTATTCATTTATCTCTATATTTCAGCCCTTGAAGGTAGAAGAAGCCCTTCAAGACCAGGATTGGGTGAATGTCATGCAAAAAAAGCTACACAACTTCGTGAGGAATCAAGTGTGGACACTTGTTGAAAAGCCCGAGGACGAGCACAACATCATTGGTACAAGATGGGTGTTTCGGAAGAAGAAAGATAAAGATGGTCAAGTTATCCGCAACAAGGCACGTCTCGTAGCCCAAGGATACACGCAAGTCGAAGGTATGGACTATGGTGAGACCTATGCCCCCATTGCTAGACTTGAAGTCATTCACATTGTTCTCGCTTATGCCAATCACAATGATATTAATCGTTACCAAATGGATATCAAAACTTCTTTTCTAAATGGTGAAATTGAGGAGGAGGTTTATGTCAAAAAACTCCCGGCTTTGTGAATGCCAACAAACTTGATCATGTTTACAAAGTTCGTAAAGCTTTATATGGTCTTAAGCAAGCCCCTAGAGCTTGGTACAAGTGCCTAAAGATGTTTCTTATAGAAAAGGGTTTTGAGATTTGCAAAATTGACGCAACCTTATTCACTAAAATAGTTAACAGAGAACTATTTGTGTGCCAAATATATGTGGATGATATTATCTTTGGTTCTACTAACCCACATTTTAGTGATAAATTTGGAAAGTTGATGGCAGAGAAATATGAGATGTCAATGATGTGCGAGCTGAAATTCTTCATTGGATTGCAAATCAAACAACCGAGAGAAGTTACGTTTATCTCTCAAACCAAGTACACCAAGGACTTAATCAAGAAGTTCAATATGCAAGAGTGCAAAGGTATGAGAACCCCCATGCCTATTAGTGGACATATTAACCTCACTATGGAGGACAAACCGGTTGATCAAAGACTTTATTGATCAATGATCGGTTCATTGCTATATCTACGTGCCTCCTATCCTGACATCATGTTGATTGTTTGCATGTGTGCCAGATATCAAGCGGCACCTAAAGTGTGTAATCCTTTGTTGTGAAAAGAATCGTGACATACCTGATACATACACCAAACTTTGGCATATGGTATCTCAAGGGATCTTGTTTTAATCTTGTTGGCTATTCCAATTTGGACTATCCCAGAGACAAGGTTGATAGAAAATCCACCTTGGGTACATGTCAATTTCTTGGGAGATCTCTTGTGTCTTGGTCATCCAAGAAACAAAACTCGGTATCTTTATCTACTACTGAAGCTGAATATATATTCGTCGAATCATGGTGCGAAATTATTATGGATGACTCAAACTCTTAAGGATTATGGCATTCATGTTAAAAATGTTCCATTATTTTGTGACAATGAAAGTGCTATTAAAATTGCCTATAATCCCGTGCAACAGTCATGAACAAAACATATTCAAGTGCGACATCATTTCATTCATGATCATGTTTGTAAAGGAGATATAGATCTTAAGCATGTTCGCATTGACAAAACATTAGCTGATATATTTACCCAACCACTTGATGAGAAAGTATTTTGTCATTTGAGGAGTGAGGTGAACATCATTGATGCTTAAAACTTGAGCTAGACTCACTCGGATGCATGCAAGGGCATGTGGTTGATTGTCTATTCTTTGATGCTACTGATTTGACACTATCTGATATCTTGGAAAACTATGCTCTCTTGTATTGCATCTAACCTTTTTTAGGCACTTGGAAGAAATACGCACCACAAGATTACCATCAACTGACACCAAAAGCAATCTTGAGATAGCCAAGTATCAACAATCCCCTTCTTAGGAGATGATGGAAGAAGACATCAAAATCATATCCTTGACAATTATATGATGATGAAATTCACTCATGTGATTTGGATATATTATGTTCTTCCTTGCACGACTAACCATTGTAGGTGAAAAATGAACCAGAACGACAAGTACAGCTCCCAACTCAATATGATCATCATCAATGTTGAGCATCAACGACAAGTTCACCTACCATGTGCTGCTTCTTTGTCGTGTGTTGGCTGATGGCAAAGACTCTCTTTGCCATCAGCTACCCAAAACTAGATGGCAAAGAGCTGGCTGATGGCAAAGATACTATTTGCCGTTAGCCAGCTCTTTGCCGTCCGCCAGCTGATGGCAAAGACCATTTAGACCGACGACAAAGATCACGGGCGGCCCATCCCGCAACCCCTCTCTCCCTCTAACGGCCTCCCTCTTTGCCGTCTGCTTCTCTCCTCTGTGCCATCAGGGGGCAGACGGCAAAGAGGTTGCGCCCTAACGGCCGTCGCCCGCCACGCCCACGCGCACCTCTCCCTTAACTAACGGTCGTCGCGCCCCACCCACCCCTCTCTCTCAAACCCTAAACCACCACCGCCGCCATGCCCTCCTCCTCCTTGCGCCGCCGCGCCGTCCTCTTCCATGCGCCGCCGCGCCCTCCTCCTCCCTGCTCCGCCGCGCCCTCCTCCTCCTTGCGCCACCACCGCGCCCTCCTCCTCCCTGCGCCCCTCTTCCTCCCCGGTACCTCCTCCTACACCACCACCACTGGAGCTCGCCCATTCTCCACCACCGCCCCATCCGTCACAACCGCCCTCTCCTCCACTGTCGCGCCCTCCTCCTCCCAACACCCCCTCCTTAACCACCGCGCTGCCCCTCCTCCATCGCGCTGGCCCCTTCCTCCTCCCCGGTACTGCAACCACCCTGCACCCCCTCCTCCTCTTGGCTCCACCCCCTCCTCGCGGCTCCCGTCCCCGCGGCTTCCCCCCTCCTTCGGTCGCCCCGGCCGTCCCCAACTCCAGTGAGTGCCCCCACCCCTGTTTTTTTTTCTCTTTTAAATTACATAGTTAATTTAGATAGTTAGTTTATTTCCTGTTTTTCTGTTAAATTAGATAGTTATTTTATTTTTTATTTTTTATTTTGAATTAAATATTTAGTTGTTTTTGTTAAATTAGATAGTTGGTTTATTCGGTAGAAAAAACTAGATAGAAAAGAAAAATATATAAAAAATAAAAAACTTAGAAGAAAATAAGAGAAGAAAAAGACTAGAAGAAAGAAGAAGAAGAAGAAGAAGAAAGAGGAGAGGAGGAGAAAGAGAAAAGAAAGAAAGAAAGAAACAAAGAAGAAGAAGAAGAAGAATAAGAAGAGGAAAAAGGAAAAGAAGGAAGAAGAATAAGAAGTGGAAGAAGAAGAAGAAGAAGAAGAAGAAGAAGAAGAAGAAGAAGAAGAGAAGAAGAAGAAGATGAAGAAGAAGAAGAAGAAGAAGAAGAAGAAAAGGAGGAAGAAGAAAAGGAAGAAGAGGAAAAAAAAGAAGAGGAAGAAGAAGAAAATGACACCCTAACACCACGACACGATGCCCCGACACCCCGACACGACCCCCGACGCCCCGACACGACGCCCCGACAAGAGATCACGACACCTCGACACGAAACTCCGTGCATCTATTAATACGCCGGCCCCGATGACACTAATCCCCAACCCCCGACCCCTGACACCCTTTCGTCCTCTTGTTGACCGAAAAGGTGATCTTCGGCCTCCAGAGGCTGCCGACCATGGACCTCACTTGGAGAATACTCGGAGAGGAGAGGAGAGGCAGAGAAGAGAGGTCTCCAGAACCGGAAGAGTCGACGTGCTGACCCTTGGACCGTGCGTCGCCATACCTAAGGGCGCCGGGGACGAGCGAGTTAGGTGGTTCCTCGACGTTGATGGAATCCTAAATGACATATATATAGGTCATATATTTGTGTTAGGTCATATATTTTTCGATTTTATTGGTGAACACAAAGTATTTGTGTTGATCGGGTGGATTTACATGTGCAGTTGTCTTGTCGCTGTGAGGTCTGCTGTGCGAAGACCTCCCCGTGCGTTCTACGAGCTCCGCCCCTGCATTCGTGGGTGAGTACAAATGTCATCTCCTCCTCGCCCCTTCTTTTGCTCCGTGTCGGTGTTCGGATGAAACTTGCTAGATATAGGTAAATTAATTTATCAGTATGCGTGACCAGTATCCGTCTCCCATTTGGAAGGGTTACAGTTATAAATACGCATGCATTTGCATATATTTATAACCGTGATTCTTCCAAATTGTCCAACATTATCCATGGACAGCTCGAGTATGTGTAGATTGGGTTCGTTTTCCCATATACTTTGTTCCGGATCCGATGCATAATTTCGTCAGTGCCTCCCTGTTGTTCTCCGGATACACATCCTCTCTGTTTATTGCAGAGACGTGTATCAGGAGAACAGCGGGGATGTGCTGCCCAAATTTTGCGTTGGATCCGGAGCAAAGCATGGGAAAACGAACCCAATCTACACATACTCGGGTGGGATTAGGACCTATCTTTACCTATTAGCGTGTAGGTTGCATGGATGTAATAAAACCGGCGAACCTTATTAACTAATGAATATATATGCTGAATTATATATAAATATATTTCTTGTGTGTTTAGTAAGTAGGAAAGATGAGTGATCGTGCGTGGATGTACATCGGTCACCCTAGTCAGAAAGAGATGACGAAAGAATGGTTTCTAAAAACCAAGGAGTTTGTGAAAGCCGCATTTGCAAATGGCCAGGAAACAAACTGGTGCCCTTGTCCTGAATGCAACAACTATAAAAAGAGGACAGAGGCTGTAATGATTAAACACCTACAGAGGAGGGGTTTTAAGCCTAATTATACGGTTTGGAATTTTCATAATGAGTCTATACAACGCACCAGAGCTGAGGTGGTTCGTCGTCGATACCGACGAGCATGGTACCGGGATCGAAGACATGGTGAAAGACTCTGATGATGCTCGGGATTCAGAAGATGAGATGGAGGAATCTGCAAAGGCCTTCTATGAAATGTTGGAGTCTTCAAAATGTCCTCTCCATGAGCACACTGAGCTTTGTTAGCTGGATGCCATTGCACAAGTAATGGCTCTGAAGGCTCAGTTCAACTTGGGAAGAGAATGCTACGACGCGATGATGACACTATTTGGACGCTTTCTACCCCAAGGCCATGTCATGCCTGCAAACCTGTACCGGTCGGACAAAATACTTCGTGTACTTAAGATGCCCTATGAGAAGATAGATGCATGTGAGAAAGGATGTGTCTTATTTAGGAAGGAGTATGTACACTTGGACTATTGTCCCAATTGCGAGTCTTGCAGGTATCTTGTGGTAGACAACGGTATGGGTGAGAAGAGGCAGACCGCAGTTAGTGTTCTTTGGTATATGCCAATCATACCAAGGCTTCAACGTGTTTTCATGGTCAAAGAGACAGCCAGACAGATGACATGGCACAAAATGGGCAAAAGAACCGAACTAGATGCGGATGGGAATAAGATGGTGGTACACACATAGGATGGGGAAGCGTGGAAGCATTTTGATGGATTGCATCAGGATAAAGCGGCAGATCCAAGGAATCCTCAAGTCTGCATCGCCACGGATGGTTTTAATCCCTTCGGCATGACGACAACCCAATACAGTAGTTGGCCTGTATTTGTCATTCCACTCAATCTCCCCTCCGGCAGATTATGTAAAGAAAGAACATATTTCTAACGTTGATAATTGCAGGGCCCAATTATCCGGGGAAGAATATGAATGTGTACATGCAGCCACTTAAGGATGAATTGCAAGAAGCTTGGGATAATGGGGTCAAGACATACGATGCTGCTAGAAAAGAAAACTTCAAAATGCATGTGTGGTACATGTACTCTATGCATGACTTGCCGGCATATGCACTATTCTCTGGATGGTGTGTGCATGGAAGGTTCTCGTGCCCCACATGCAAGGCAGCTCTTCAGTTTCATTAGTTGTAGGAGGGTCAGAAGTATTCTTGCTTTGACTTGCATAGCCAGTTCCTGGATCCTGACCATCAGTTCAGAAAAGACAAGAACTTTACTAAAGGTAAAGTTGTCAAACACTTGGCACCACCTGCGTTGAAAGGCCAACAGATGCTTGATCAGTTAAACACCCTCGAGCCTGATCCAGAGCGTCCAGGGTATTTCAAGGGGTATAATTCAAAACACGCCTGGACTCACAAGCCATGCTTCTGGGATCTGCCTTACTTCAAAGACCTCCTTCTTCCACACAATATCGACATTATGCACACAGAAAAGAATATCGGAGAGGTTATTTTTGGTACATTGTTCAACATAGATGGGAAGACAAAGGATAATTCTAAGGCTAGAGTCGATCAAGAGACACTATGTGACAGACCGTTAAAAACATGCGAGAAGGCAAAGGAAAGCAGAAGTGGTCAAAGCCAAAGGCCTGGTTCAATCTTGGAAGGCCAGCTATGAGGGAAATTATCTTGTGGGTCAAAATGCACCTGTGTTCCCCGATTGGGTATGCATCGAATCTATAGAGGGGAGCGAGTCTTGAAATATTAAAAATCTTTGGTCTCAAGAGTCATGATTGGCACATATGGCTTGAGCGGGTAATGCCGGTGATGTTACGTGGCTTTATTCCCGAGGATGAATGGCTAGTATTGGCGGAGCTGAGCTATTTATTCCGTGTTCTTTGTGCGAAAGAATTGTCGCCTGGCGTGGTAGATGACATGGAGGAGTTTGCACCGGAGTTGTTGTGCAAGTTAGAGAAGATCTTTCCGCCGGGCTTCTTTAATCAAATGCAACATTTGATTTTACATCTACCGACCGAGGCAAGATTGGGTGGGCCCGTGCAAAATTGTTGATGCTATGCAACTGAGAGGATGCAGAAGAAGCTTTGAGCTAAATGTAAAAATAAGCGTAGAATTGAAGCATCGATGGTTGAGGCATTCATTACTGAGGAGGTGGCAAACTTTGTGACTGCACACTACGAAGCCAAAAATCATCATTTGCATAATCTGAAGCCTCAGTACAATGATGCAGACCGTAAAAAAGGTGGATCCAACCTCAACCTATTCAAAGGGAACCGTGCACCAGCCGGTGCTTCGAAACTAATAATGTTGGATGTCCAAGAATGCCGAAACATGTCGTTGTATATCTTCAACAACCTAACAGAAGTGCGGCCGTACATCGGCACATTTTTCCGTAACTTCTAATTCCTTTGAACTGCTATTATTCCCAGATATTTCATATAGCCGATACATCGCCAAATTACCGGATGGAGCGGTGATCCAAAATGATTCCGTCGAAGAGTATGAGCGTCTGGCAAAGCATGGAGGCGGCTATCCCGGTTTCATCTCTTGGTTCAAACAAACGGTAATTATCAATAATGGACCATTTCATTTCTTGGTCTAACTTTCGTCTAATGCAACAATCGTTTCGTATTAAACTTGCAGGCTAATTCAGAGTCTATGGATGCCAAATTGAGACAAGCCGCTAATGGTTTTGACTATAAGGTCCGTTCATTTTGAGAAATACAACATCAACGGGTATCTCTTTCGTACCTTTGGCAAAGAGCTGTCTATGGCCGACCGAAAATCTACAAATTGTGGTGTCTCTGCTATCGGTGAAGGTGTTATCGAGTATTATGGAAGAGTTAAAGCAATTTATGAACTTCAATTCTATGGTGAAAACCCACGTCGTAGTCTTCAAATGTTATTGGTTCCAGCCGAAGGAGACTAGAAGGACTCATGAACATATAGGACTAGTCGAAATCAATCCAAACACCCATTTAGATGTTCTCGATGTCTATATTACGGCTCAATAGGCGACCCAAGTTTTCTATCTACCGTGGGCATGCCAAACTGATAAGAATCTGGAAGGTTGGTATGTTGTTTATGAAGTGCTGCGGCGTGCTAGACCACCTCCCCCAAATGAACAGGATTATGAACCTCACATTAACCTAGACAGATATGATGGAGAATTCTTCCAAGAAACACGTCTTTCCAAGAAATGTTTGAAGAACCGCCGTGCTTCACCCCAGAACATGGAAGTAGACAGCGACAATAAATCCGACTTCATCCATGAGCCGGAACCAGCAGAGCTGTGCTGCGGCAACAAAAGTCCTTCCCTGGCGTGTAGGAATTCTTCTTGTTACTTCTCTGGTTTGCGTCGGTTTTCCCTTGAAGAGGAAAGGCTGATGAAGCATAGGTGCAGTAAGTATTTTCCTCAGTTTGAGAACCAAGGTATCGATCCAGAGGGAGGGCCTCGTAAATTCCAGAGTACCTGCACAAACACAAACAAACTTGCACCCAACGCTTCAAAGGGGTTGTCAATCCCTTCAAGATTGTTTGCAAAGTGAGATCTAAAGGCGGAAAGTGCAACGAAGTAAAAAGTGTAAGGCTGAAAATATGGTGTGGAGTAGACCCTGGGGGCCATAGTGTTCACTAGAGGCTTCTCTCATAATAGAAAATATCACGGTGGGTGAACAAATTACTGTCGAGCAATTGATAGAAAGGCGCAAAGTCATGACGGTATCTAAGGCAATGATCTAACATATAGGCATCACGTCCGAGACCAGTAGACCTATACTTTCTGCATCTACTACTATTAGTCCACACATGGACCGCTATCCAGCATGCATCTAGTGTATTGAGTTCATGACAAACAGAGTAACGCTATAAGCAAGATGACATGATGTAGAGGGATAATCTCAAACCAATGATGAAAACCCCATCTTTTTACCCTTGATGACAACAACACGATACGTGTCTCGCTACCCCTTCTGTCACTGGGTGAGCTCACCGCACGGTATGAACCCAAAACCAAGCACTTCTCCCATTGCAAGAATCATAGATCTAGTTGGCCAAACAAAACCCACAACTCGAAGAGAATTATAAGGATATGAAATCATGCATAACAGAGATCAGAAGAAACTCAAATAAGATACATAGATAATCTGATCATCAATCCACAATTCATCGGATCTCGACAAACACATTGCAAAAGAAGATTACATCGGATAGATCTCCATGAAGATCATGGTGAACTTTGTATTGAAGATCCAAGAGAGAGAAGAAGCCATCTGGTTACTAGATATGGACCCGTAGGTCTATGGTGAACTACTCACGCATCATCAGAGAGGTCATGGTGTTGATGAAGAAGCCCTCCGTGTCCGAATTCCCCTCCGGCAGGGCACCAGGACGTGCCCCAGATGTGATCTTGCGGAGACAGAAGCCTGCAGCGGCGAAAAAGTAATTGCGATCGTCTCTTGATTTTTTTGGGAATATTTGGGAATATATAGGCGCAAGATCTAGGTCATGGGACCTCCAGGGGGCCCACAAACCTAGATGGCGCGCCCCCTGGCCGCGGGGCGGGGGCTCGTGGGGCCCCTGGGGATTTTCTGGCTTGGCTCCCAAGTTCTCCGATCTTCTTCCGTTCCAGAAAAAATCTTTTCAGGGATTTTCTTCCGTTTGGACTCCGTTTCAAAATATCCTCTGAAAGGGGTCAAAATCATGGAAAAAATAGGAACTGTCACTTGGCACTGAGTTAATAAGTTAGTCCCAGAAAATAAATAAAAGCCATGCAAAACATCCAAAGTTTGACAAGATAATAGCATGAAACCATCAAAAATTATAGATACGTTGGAGACGTATGAAGCATCCCCAAGCTTAACTCATGCTCGTCCTTGAGTAGGGAAGTGACAAAGAATGAATTGTTGATGTGGAATGCTACCTAGCATAGTTGTCCTTTGCAACTTCTTTCACGTGGCATGAATGTTCAGATCCGTAAGATTCAAAACAATAGTTTGCTATTGACATGAAAACAATAATACTTCAAGCAAACTAGCAAAGTAATCATGAACTTTCAAAATAACAAGGCCAAAGAAAGTTATCCCTACAAAATCATATAGTCTGGCTATGCTCCATCATCCTCACACAACTAATGTAAATCATGCACAACCCCGGAATTGGCCAAGTATTTGTTTTCGCACTCTTACTTTCTCAAACTTTTTATAACTATCACGCAATACATGAGCGCGAGCCATGGATATAGCACTATAGGTGGAATAGAGTGTGGTGGTGGTTGTGAGACAAAAAGGAGGAGATGGTCACACTGACTCGGCGTATCAATAGGCTATGAAGATGCCCATTAATAGATATCAATGTGAATGAGTAGGGATTTCCATACAAGAGATGCACTAGAGCTATAAGTATGTGAAATCTCATGAGGAAAACTAGTGGGTGTGCATCCAACTTGCGTGCTCACGAAGACCTAGGGAAATTTTGAGGAAGCCCATCATTGGAATATACAAGCCAAGTTATAGAACGAAGATTCCCACTAGCATATGGTAGTGATGAAGCAAGAAGCTCTCAATCATGAAGAACATGGTGCTAACATGAAGCACGAGTGTGGAAAAACATAGTAGCATTGTCCCTTCTCTCTTTTTCTCTCATTTATTTTATTTTATTTCGGCTCTTAGGCCTCTTTTTTTTGGACTCTTTGGCCTCTTTTTTTCCTCACATGGGACAATGCTCTAATAATGATGATCATCACACTTTTTAGTTACTCAAAGCTCAAAGATCACAATGATGATGACTCCATAGTAAATGCCTCCGGCAGTGTACCGGGATGTGCAACGATCTAGTATGATCATGCAATGGCAATATGAGAGTGACGGCGCATGTCATGAGACCGAACGGTGGGAGTTGCATGGCAATATATCTCAGAATGGCTATGAAAATGCCATAGTAGGTAGGTATGGTGGCAGTTTTGAGGAAGGAATTTGGTGGGTTTGTGCACCGGCGAGAATTGCACGGCACTAGAGAGGCTAGCAATGGTGGAAGGTGAAAGTGCATCTAAACCATGGGCTCACATTAGTCATGAAGAAACCATATACTTATTGCGAAAGTTTTTATTAGTAATCGAAACAAAGTGCTAAACGCATACTCCGAGGGGAAGGGTTGGTAGGTGTAAACCATCGCGCGATCCCGACCTCAACACAAAGGATGACAATCAATATATCAATTATGCTGCAACTTCCTAATGGTTTACCATACGTGCATGCTACGGGAATCACTAACTTCAGCACAAGTATTTCTAGATTCACAACACCCTACTAACATAACTCTTAATATTACAAAATCCATGTCTAAAACTATTTGAGAGGAATCAGAACTTCTCTTTCTACTCAATGCATATGAAGATGGAGGTTTTTGCATCCTCTTTGGGTACTTATCACTTTTGGGACTACTTTCATTGCATAAGCCAACTACCAAATCATGCACCGCCGTCCTCTAAAAATATAAGTGAAGCACAAGAGCAAAAGTATCTAGCTCAAAAGATATAGTGAAGCACTATGAGCATTCTAGCAAAAATCACGATGAGTGCATGTCTCTCTCTCTCAGAAAGGTGTCCAACAAGGATGATTGTGACACAACAAAAATAAAAGACTCCTACGATACAAGATGCTCCAAGAAAAACACATATCATGTGGTGAATAAAAATATAGCTCCAAGTAATGTTACTGATGGATTGAAGACGAAAGAGGGGATGCCTTCCCGGGGCATCCCCAAGCCTAGTCTTTTTGGTGTCCTCAAATTTGGCTTGGGATGCCTTGGGAATCCCCAAGCTTGAGATCTTTCCACTCCTTATCTCTTTGTCCATGAGAACATCACCCAAAACTTGAAAACTTCACAACACAAAACTAAAACAGAAACTCGTGATAACGTTAGTACAAGAAAACAAACTACCACTTCTTTTGGTACTGTACCAAACTTGAATTCTATCTATATTGGTGTTGGGCTACTGTATTCTCACTTTTCCGTGGCTAGTACCCCCCGATACTAACCATAGTTTCATCAAAACAAGCAACCAACTCAACAAAAACAAAATCTGTCAAAAACAGACCAATCTGTAGAAATCTGTATACTTCGTATACTTCTGTTACCTCAAAAAATCTGAAAAATTACGACGGCCTGGGCAAAAAGCATATCAATAAGCAGCAAAAAGGATCAACCCAAAAGTTCTTTCTGAATAAAAATGAAAAATCATCTCGTGAGCAAAAAGTTTATGTCTTTTTCCAACAAGATCAAACAACCATTACCAAGACTAGTCATAAAGGCTTTGCTTGACTCAAACACAAAAAGAAACACAAAAAACACAATCACAATAGAATTATGATGGTGTGGACGCAACAAAACAGAAAGAAAAAGATAAATTCATTGGGTTGCCTCCCAACAAGCGCTATTGTTTAACGCCCTTAGCTAGGCATTGATAGTTCAATGATGCTCACACAAAAGACAACAATTGAAGCACAACGAGAGCATCATAGAGCATGTGAAAATCACATCGAAGTCTAACATTCTTCCTATGCATAGGTATTTTATAGGAAAACAAGTTATCAAGAGCGATAACTACCATATGCAAGGAAGAAAAAGAGACAAGAGCAATCTCAACATCACGAGAGGTGATTTAGTGATATGAAAGTTTCTACCACAATATTTTCCTCTCTCATTACATGTGGGATCATATTTAAATTCAACAATATAGCTATCACATAGGATAGTCTTTTCATGATCCACATGCGTGCAAAGTTGACGATCTTAAAAAATAGTGGGATTATCATCAACTAAAGTCATGACTTCTCCAAACCCAATTTCAATATTATTGCAAATATCATTGCAACAAGTAGAGGACATAGCAAAACTAGCATCCCCAAGCTTAAGGTTTTGCATATTTTTAGCATGATTGTCACTAATAGAAGTTATAGTGAAACCATTGCAATCATGCTTTTCATTCAAGGAGCCCTCGTGAATCACTTCATAAATTTCTTCATCGCGATTTTCAGATTCACGCATCTCAAGCAAAACTCCATAGAGAAATTCAAGTGCACTCTACTCACTAGCAATTGGATCAGCATAATTGGATCTCTTAAAGTGATTAGCAAGTGGATGAGGATCCATATCACTAGATTTTCAGCAAGCGAAGATGCAAGCATATTGAAGGCACATACCACACAAGCAAAGGAAAGGAAAACGAAAAAGGCAAACGAAGAAAAGGGCAAATTGTGAAGTGGGGGAGAGGAGAACGAGAGGAAACTCGCAATCAAAGTAAATGCAAGAGATGAGTTTGCGACACCTACTTGGATGAGTTCTTGACTTGATCTTCCTCCCCGGCAACGGCGTCGGAAATTCTTCTGCTGCGGCAACAAAAGTCCTTCCCTGGCACGTAGGAATTCTTCTTGTTACTTCTCTGGTTCGCGTCGGTTTTCCCTTGAAGAGGAAAGGGTGATGCAGCATAGTAGTAGTAAGTATTTCCCTCAGTTTGAGAACCAAGGTATCGATCCAGAAGGAGGGCCTCGTCCAGTCCAAAGTACCTGCGCAAACACAAACAAACTTGCACCCAATGCTTCAAAGGGGTTGTCAATCCCTTCAAGATCGTTTGCAAAGTGAGATTTGAAGGCGGAAAGTGCAACGAAGTAAATAGTGTAAGGCTGAAAATATGGTGTGGAGTTGACCCTGGGGGCCATAGTGTTCACTAGAGGCTTCTCTCATAATAGAAAATATCACGGTGGGTGAACAAATTACTGTCGAGCAATTGATAGAACCGCGCAAAGTCATGACGATATCTAAGGCAATGATCTAGCATATAGGCATCACATCCGAGACAAGTAGACCGATACTTTCTGCATCTACTACTATTACTCCACACATCGACCGCTATCCAGCATGCATCTAGTGTATTGAGTTCATGACGACCACAGTAACGCTTTAAACAAGATGACATGATGTAGAGGGATAATCTCAAACCAATGATGAAAACCCCATCTTTTTACCCTTGATGGAAATAACACGATACACGCCTCGCTACCCCTTCTGTCACTGGGTCAGGTCACCGCACGGTATGAACCCAAAACCAAGCACTTCTCCCATTGCAAGAATCATAGATCTAGTTGGCCAAACAAAACCCACAACTCGAAGAGAGTTACAAGGATATGAAACCATGCATAAGAGAGATCAGAAGAAACTCAAATAAGATTCATAGATAATCTGATCATAAATCCAAAATTCATTGGATCTCGACAAACACACTGCAAAAGAAGATTACATCGGATAGATCTCCATGAAGATCATGGAGACCTTTGTATTGAAGATCCAAGAGAGAGAAGAAGCCATCTAGTTACTAGCTATGGACCCGTAGGTCTATGGTGAACTACTCACGCATCATCGGAGAGGTCATGGTGTTGATGAAGAAGACCATCGTGTCTGAATCCCCCCTCCGGCAGGGCACTAGGACGTGCCCCAGATGGGATCTTGCGGAGACAGAAGCTCGCTGCGGCGGAAAAGTAATTGCGATCGTTTCTTGATTTTTTTGGGAATATTTGGGAATATATAGGCGCAAGATCTAGGTCATGGGAGCTCCAGGGGGCCGACAAGCCTGGATGGCACGCCCCCTGGCCGCGGGGTGGGGGCTTGTGGGGCCCCTGGGCTCTTCTGGCTTGGCTCCCAAGTTCTTCGATCTTCTTCCGTTCCAGAAAAAATATTTTCGGGGATTTTCTTCCGTTTGGACTCCGTTTCAAAATCTCCTCTGAATGGGGTCGAAAACATGGAAAAAACAAGAACTAGCACTTGGCACTGAGTTAATAAGTTAGTCCCAGAAAATAAATAAAAGGCATGCACAACATCCAAAGTTTGACAAGATAATAGCATGAAACCATCAAAAATTATAGATACGTTGGAGACGTATCAAGCTGGAACTAGAAGAGGTTAGTGATACGGATGACCTGTCAATGCTTGACCGGTTATAGAAAGGCCTTCCACAACTTCATGTCGTTGAACCCCATGAGCACGTCATTCATGAAGACATGAGTGATACTGATGATGATGATGCATTTATTGATGATGATTATTAGTTTGTAAGATTCCCAACTTAAATTATATTTGTACATATTATTATTCATGTCAGTTATTCAATTTTTTTATGTTGTACTAATTTCTTTTAATCTTTATCATGGCAGGTCAACAGTTGTTGAAAGATGGTGGGTGCGGGTCCAGATCGCTTGACGGGTTCTTCTTCGGCGGCCCGCAGGAGGGGTGGTTCTTCCATTCCACCCCTATCTCTCCGTAGAGCCTTAGCAGACAGTCTGACGACACCACCCGCGGGTGCTTCTTCGTCGGAGGCATTGCCCACTGGGAGAGGTGCTGGTCGGGTAGGGAAGAAGGGGAAGGGTACATGGAGAGGTGGTGGCTGCGGAAGACGTAGGCGGATTGTTGCGCCGTCCTCACCACCACCACTAGCTCATTCACCCGAGGACACGACTACTATGGTGGACCCGTTTGCGGAGGAGGCTACGGGGACTCCGGCCAAGGAGCTTCGGGTGGACGGGAATTCAGCCCATGTGACTCCGGTCCAGGATCAACCTCGGGTCGAGGTGCCTTCGGCCCACGATACTCCGGTTCCTGAGGCTACGCCCCAGGAGACTCGTGCCACACACGCTTCGGCCGACGTGGAGAGGTCCGGATGGGGTGCCTGGCCGGATCGGACCGAGGTGCCGGATTGGACCGAGGGTCCGGGTGGCTGCTACTGCAACAAAAGACCTTCCAACAGCGCCAGAAACAAGCGTGCTGACGGGAGAGTATTCTTGTCTTGATACTCCTCAACAACGGCACGAGGAATCCTTTTCCTACAGCTACGCCTTTAGGGACTTCCTTGGAAAATATGCAAAGTATTCCCCTGTGGCCTTGGAGCCTTGCGTTGGTGTTCCCTCGAAGCGGACAGGGTGATGTAGCACAGCGGCGGTAAGTATTTCCCTCAGTTTTGAGAACCAAGGTATCGATCCAGTGAAGGATTATCACAAGTACCTGCACAAACACAAAGAGCTTGCACCCAACGGTATGAAGGGGTTGTCAATCCCTTATAGATTGTTTGCCAAGTGAGAACTGAAAGCAAAAAGAAACAAAGCAAACTAAAAGAAAAAGTGGAAACGATAGGTGCGAATAGACCCGGGGGCCGTAGTGTTCACTAGTGGCTTCTCTCATGAAAGCAAGTAGACGGTGGGTGAACGAATTACTGTCGAGCAATTGATAGAACCGTGCAAAGTCATGACGTTATCTATGGCAATGATTATATCTATAGGCATCACGTCCAAAACAAGTAGACCGATACTTTCTGCATCTACTACTATTATTCCACACGTTGACCGCTATCCAACATGCATCTAGTGTATTAAGTTCAAAAGAACAGAGTAACGCCTTCAGCAAGATGACATGATGTAGATGGACAATCTCATATCTACGATAAAAGCCCATCTTGTTACCCTTGATGTCAACAACATGATGCGTGCCTTGCTGCCCTTTCTGTCACTGGGAAAGGTCACCACACGGTATGAACCCAAAACCAAGCATATCTCCCATTGCAAGAATCATAGATCTAGTTGGCCAAACAAAACCCAAGACTCGGAGAGACTTACAAGGATATCAAATCATGCATCTAAGAAATCAGCAAAGACTCAAATATATATCATAGATAATCTGATCACAAATCCACAATTCATCGGATCTCGACAAACACACCTCCAAAGAGGATTACATCGAATAGATCTCCATGAAGATCATGGAGAACTTTGTATTGAAGATCCAAGATAGATAAGAAGCCATCTAGCTACTAACTACGGACCCGTAGGTCTGAAGTGAACTACTCACGAGTCAGTGGAGGGGCGATGATGTTGATGAAGAAGCCCTCCAACTCCAAAGTCCCCTCCGGCAGGGCACCGGGAAGGGTCTCCAGATGATATCTCGCGGAAACGGAAGCTTGCAGCGTCGGGAAAGTGTTTTCGTGGATCCCCTGATTTTTTCTAGATTTTTAGGGAATTTATAGGCCAAAGACCTAGGGCAGGGGAGCGCCAGGGGGGCCACAAGCTTGGTTGCCGTGACCTCCCTCTGGCCGCGGCTACAGGGCTTGTGGGCCCCCTGTGGGCCCACTTGCTTGGCGCTCAAGCCTCCCGATCTTCTTTCGTTCTGGAAAAATTTATTTCGGGGATTTTATTCGATTTGGAATCCGTTCCAAAATCATATCTGAAAAGAGTCAAAAACGCAGAAAAAACAGGAACTAGAACTTGGCACTGGATTAATAAGTTAGTCCCAAAAAAATATAGAAGGTAAACAAAACATCCAAAGTTGACAAGATAACATCATGAAACCATCAAAAATTATAGATACATTTGAGACGTATCAAGCATCCCCAAGCTTAGCTCCTGCTCATCCTCGAGTAGGGAAGTGATAAAGAATGAATGTTTGATGCTTTCATGCTACCTAGCATAGATGTCCTTTGTAACTCCTCTTATGTGACGTGAATGTTCAGATCCATTAGATTCAAAACAATAGTTTGCTATTGACGCGGAAAAAATAATAATTCAAGCAAACAAGCAAGGTAATCATGAACTTTCAAAATAACAAGGCCAAAAGAAAGTTATCCCTACAAAATCATATAGTCTGGCTATGCTCTATCATCGTTGCACAACGAATTTAAATCATGCACAACCCCGGTATTGGCCAAGTAATTGTTTTCACACCTTTACTTTCTCAAACTTTTTCAACTCTCACGCAATACATGAGCGTGAGCCATGGTTTTAGCACTATAAGTGGTGTGGAGTGTGGTGGAGGTTGCAAGACAAACAAGGAGAAGATGATCACATTGACTAGGCATATCAATGAGCTATGGAGATGCTCATCAATAGATATCAACGTGAATGAGTAGGGATTGCCATACAAATGATGCACTAGAGCTAAGAGTATGTGAAAGCTCTTAAAGAAAACTGGTGGGTGTGCATCCAACTTGCTTGATCACGAAGACCTAAGGCAAATTTTGAGGAAGCTATCATTGGAATATACAAGTCAAGTTATATAATGAAAATTTGCCACTAGCTATATGGTGGTGACATAACGAGAGACTCTCAATCATGAAGATCATGGTGCTTAATATGCACAAGTGTGGAAAGGTGGTAGCATTGTCCCTTCTCTCTTTTTCTCTCATTTTTTTGGTGGGCTCTTTGGCCTCTTTTTTTCTTTTTCTTTTTTTGGTGGGAATCTTTGGCCTCTTTTATTTCCTCACATGGGACAATGCTCCATCAATGATGATCATCACACTTACAACTCAAAACTTAGAGCAATGATGACTCTATATGGAATGCCTTCGGTAGTGTATCGTGACAATGATCAAGCATGGCATAGACATCAATGGAAACATCATGCTAGCTATCTTACGATCATGCAATGGCAATGTAGAAGTGGTGGCACATGTCATGGTGGTAGTCGTATGGCAATATATCTCGGAATAGCTTTGAAAAAGCCATAGTAGGTAGGTATGGTGGCTGTTTTGAGGGAGGCTATATGGGTGGTTTTGTGCACCGGCGAAAGTTGCACGGCACTAAAGAAGATAGTCAAGGTGGAAGGTGAAAGTGCATCTAAATGATGGACTCAACATTAGTCATGAAGAACTCATATACTTGTTGCAAAAGTTTTAGTATTAATCGAAACAAAGCATTCAACGCATACTCCTAGGGGAAGGGTTGGTACGTATAAACCATCGCGCGATCCCGACCGCCACACAAAGGATGACAATCAATAGACTAATCTTGCTCAGACTTCATCACATAGCGGTTCACCATACGTGCATGCTATGGGAATCACTAACTTCAACACAAGTATTTCTAGATCCACAACACCTTACTAATATAACTTCAATATTACCATAACCACAACTCAAAACTAGTTGAGATGAGTCAAACTTCTCTAACTATTCAATGCATATGAAGGTGGAAGTTTTCATATCCCTTTGGATAACTACCCCTTTTGAGACTACTTTCATAGCATAGATCAACTACCAAGACACGCACCGCCGTTCTGTAAAAGATATAAGTGCAGCACATAGAGCAAAAGCAACTAGCTCAAAAGATATAAGTGAAGCACATCTGAGCTGAATTGTTTACCAAAGGATATATGTGAAGGTCGAAAAAATCACGGTGAGTGCATGTCTCTCTCTAGGTGTGCAGCAAGGATGATTGTGACACAACAAAAATAAAAGACTCCTATGGTACAAGACACTCCAAGCAAAACACATAACATGTGGTGAATAAAAATATAGCCCCAAGTAACGTTACCGATGGACGGAAGACGAAAGAGGGGATGCCTTCCCGGGGCATCCCCAAGCTCAGGATTTTACGGCATCCTTGAATCATCTTGGGGTGCCTTGGGCATCCCCAAGCTTGAGCTCTTGCCACTCTTTATCCTTTTGTCCATAAGAACTACACCCAAAACTTGAAAACTTCATAACACGAAACTTAAACAGAAACTCGTGATAACATTAGTATAAGAAAGCAAACCACCACTTCCTTAGGTACTGTAGCAAACTTAAATTCTACTTTTGTTGATGTTGGGTTACTGTATTTTCAATCTTCCATGGCTAATACCCCCTGATACTATCCATAGTTTCATCAAAATAAGCAAACAATACAACAAAAACAGAATCTGTTAACAGCAGACCAATCTGTAGCAATTTGTATACTTCGTATACTTATGGTACTTCAACACTTCTGAACAATTACGACAGTCTAAAGCATTTGCATAGAAATAAGCAGCAAAAAGAATCAACTCAAAAGCTCTTATAGAAAAAAATGAAAATTCTTTTCGTGAGCAGAAAGTTTCTGTCTTTTCTAGCATGACCAAACTGTTTTGCTTGGCACAAACGCAAAGAGAAACACAAAAAACACAATCATAACAGAATTATGAAAGTGTGGAAAACACAAAAGAGAGAGAAAAAGGATAGATTCGTTGGGTTGCCTCCCAACAAACGTTATTGTTTAACGCCCTTAGCTAGGCATTCAATGATGCTCTCACAAAAGACAAGAATTGAAGCACAACGACAGCATCCTAAAGCATGTGAAAATCACATCTAAGTCTAACATGCTTCCTATGCATAGGCATTTTATAGGAAAACAGATTGTCAAGACAACAAATAATTTCCATATGCAAGGAAGAAGAAAGAGACAAGAGCAATCACAACATAACGAGAGGTGATTTGGTAACATGAAAGTTTCTACCACAATATTTTCCTCTCTCATAGCAATTACATGTGGGATCATATTCGAATTCAACAATGTAACTATCACAAAGTATATTATTTTCAAGATCCACATGCATGCAAAGTTGACGCTCTTCAAAAATAGTGGGATTATCATCAACGGAAGTCATGACTTCTCCAAACCCACTTTCAATATTATTGCAAATGTCATACTCATCATGAGGCTTAAACAAATTTTCAAGATCATAAGAAAAATCATCACCCCAATCAAGATCATTGCAACAAGTAGAGGACATAGCAAAACTAGCATCTCCAAGCTTAGGGTTTTGCATATTCTTAGCGTGATGTTCACTACTAGGATTTACAGTGAAACCATTGCAATCATGCTTTTCATTCAAGGAGCCGTCGTGAATCACTTCATAAGTTTCTTCATCACGATTTTTAGATTCACGCATATCAAGCAAAACTCCATAAAGATAGTCAAGTGCACTCAATTCACTAGCAATTGGTTCCATATAAGTGGATATCTTAAAGAGATTAGCATGTGGATGAGGATCCATATCACTAGATTTTCAGCAAGCGAAGATGCAAGCATATTGTAGGCACATAGCACACAAGCAAAGGAAAGGCAAACGAGAGAAAAGGGAAACGAAAAAGGAAAACGAAAAAGGCAAAGGAGAAAGGCAAAAAGGCAAAAGGAAACGACAAAGGAGAAAGGCAAATGAAAACGGCGAATGGGAAGTGGGGGAGAGGAAACCGAGAGGCAACTGGCAACAAAGTAAATGCAAGAGATGAGTTTGTGAGACCTACTTGGATAGATCTCTCCTTCCCCAGCAACGGCGCCAAAAATACTTCTGCTACTGCAACAAAAGACATTCCAACGGCGCCAGAAACAAGCGTGCTGACGAGAGACTATTCTTGTCTTGATACTCCTCAGCAATGGCACCAGGAATCCTTCTGCTACGGCTACGCCTTTAGGGACTTCCTTGGCAATAGCAAAGGATTCCCCCATGGCCTTGCATTCTTGCGTTGGTGTTCCCTTGAAGCGGAAAGGGTGATGTAGCACAGCGGCGGTAAGTATTTCCCTCAGTTTTGAGAACCAAGGTATCGATCGAGTGAAGGATTATCACAAGTACCTACACAAACACAAAGAGCTTGCACCCAACGCTATGAAGGGGTTGTCAATCCCTTATAGATCGTTTGCCAAGTGAGAACTGAAAGCAAAAAGAAACAAAGCAAAGTAAAAGCGAAAGTGGAAACGATAGCTGTGAATAGACCCGGGGGCCGTAGTGTTCACTAGAGGCTTCTCTCATGAAAGCAAGTAGACGGTGGGTGAACGAATTACTCTCGAGCAATTGATAGAACCGCACAAAGTCATGATGTTATTTATGGCAATGATTATATCTATAGGCATCACGTCCAAAACAAGTAGACCTATACTTTCTGCAACTACTACTATTACGCCACACGTCGACCGCTATCCAGCATGCATCTAGTGTATTAAGTCCAAAAGAACAGAGTAACGCCTTAAGCAAGATGACATGATGTTGATGGATAATCTCATATCTACGATAAAAGCCTATCTTGTTACCCTTGATGGCGACAACATGATGCGTGCCTTGCTGCCCTTTCTGTCATTGGGAAAGGTCACCACACGGTATGAACCCAAAACCAAGCACTTCTCCCATTGCAAGAATCATAGATCTTTTTTTTGACCAGCTACTGTAGGGAAAACACCCCACAACCTTTTTTCTTTTATTCCCATATGCAAGAGTTATATGTACAAGAAGAGGTTAGGATGTACAAGGGGGTTGGGGAGCTATGAATACAAACCTCAAGGAGGCATAAAGGAAATCCATTTAAGGAGATCATCCGTGAAACTAGCCTTAATCCTATGGGCTAACAGGGAAATGTCATGAATAAAGTTGGATCTCCATTTCCTGAATCTCGGCTGCTCCTGGTTGAACACCTTGGCATTTCTGACAGTCCAGATGTTCAAACATGCAGTGAACACTACCTCAGCAAAAAAGGGGTATTGGAAGTCTCCCTTGGCAGCCAAAGCAGAGCTCCACATGGATTGACCCTGCCATGTGATCTGCAGGTAGGTCCATACCCTCATGTTGAAAAGACAGTTGAAGAAAAGGTGATCTCTGTCCTCTTTAACTTTGGCATGGCATAAAACACAGAGCTTGGAGTCTGAAACATTCCAGTGGCGCCGTTCAAGCATGTCCTGGGTGTTGAGCCTATCCATGATTAACATCCAGGCGAACAACTTGATCTTCATTGTACAACATCTCTTCCAGATCCAGTTCAGTAAAGGGTTTGGAGTAATAGTGCTGTGGATATGAGTATAGTATCTCTTGGCTGTGTAGGCCTTAGCATCCTTATCCCATACCCATATATCAGAAGCCTGGGGATTCAGCACCAGGTCTTGAAGCAGGGAGTTGACAGAAAGTAGCTCCTGGTAAGCCTGAGCAGAGAGTGGTAGATGGAACATATTGAGCATACTTTCATCATGAAAGGTATTAAAAACCTCCTCAGCTGTGCAGAAAGGATCAGTAACAAAGGAGAAGAGCCTTTGGAATCTAGCAGCCAAAGGCCTAGGAGAATTTCCAACCAACCAGGAGTCAGACCAAAACAGGAAAGTGTCACCCCTGTTAGGCTGAACGTATGTAACTAATCTGAACTTGTCAAGCCTTTTCGAGATATCCTTCCACCAGAGTGAGCCACAAAGAGCAGTTCCCTGAGGGACTGTGTTATGGTAGTAAGTGTTCCAGATTAAGTGAACCCATGGGATATCAGCCTTATTCAGAATTTTTTCAACATTCTTGAGCAGAAGGGCTTCATTCTAGATTGCTAGATTCATAATGCCTAAACCCCCTTTATGCTTGGGTCTGCACACCAGATTCCAGGCAGCAAGGGAGGGTGCATGATCTTGACAATTTTTCCTCCACAGGCATTGCCTTTGAATTCTTTCAAGATGTTTTAGTATGCCTGGTGGAACAAACTGCATAGAAAGAAGATTGGAACAGAGGACAGTGCTGAGTTTAAATACTGCAACCTTCCCCCCTGAGCCAGGAAGGATGAACTAGCACTTAGTCTTCTCTCCATGTTGTGAACCAGTGGCATGAGATCAATAATTCTTGGTTTAGTTGTCCCCACTGGAAGCCCAAAGTATGTGAAGGGTAATGATCCTACCTTACAGCTAATGGAGTCAGCAAGGGCTTGGAGATGCTCTTGAGAAATGTTGACAGGCAGAAGGGAAGACTTATGATAATTTACTTGGAGCCTAGTGGATTGGGAGAAGAGCAAGAGCATTTGCTTGAACTGAAGTAGTTGAGTTTCTTCAGCAGGGAGGATGATAAGTGTATCGTCAGCATGACTATAGGGAAATCCTTACCATGGCAAGGGATGGGTAGCTGAATCAGTCCATCTACCAGCATCTTGTTAACCTTGGTCTGCAAAAAGTGTGCAGCAATTGCAAAAAGCAGTGGGGACATGGGATGTCCCTGCCTGAGCCCTTTCTTGCACATGAATTTCCTTCCAGGCACTCCATTGACCAGGACAGAGGAAGAGCCAGAAGTGAGGAGCTGTTGTACCCAAAATATCCATTTATCATTGAATCCTTTGTGTTTGAGAATCTGGAAGATAAACTCATGTTCCACAGAATCAAAAGCCTTTTCAAAGTCCAGCTTGAGAATAACTATAGGCTTTTTGGATTGATGACATTGATGCAGGTATTCAAGAGTCCAGCCAGCACAATCTTGTATGGTTCTAGACTTGATAAATCCATACTGATTCTTGTGAATACACTTCATGATCTGCAACTGCAATCTGTTGGCTATCATCTTAGACAAAAAAAACTTGAGGCCCATCCTAGTGAGGGAGATAGGTCTGTAGTCTCCCACTTGCTCAGGTGATCTCTTTTTGGGAATCAGAGTAATATAATAAGAATTCATGTTCTCCGGCTTAGCAGTACCAGCATGGAAGGCAGCAGCAAGTTGATGAAACTTAGGACAAATAATAGAACACCATTTCTTAAAGAAGAGGCCATTAAAGCCATCAGGTCCAGGAGCTTTGTCAGTTGGCATTTCCTGAACAGTTTTATCCATTTCAGACTTAGAAAAAGGCTATGTGAGGACATCAAGACCATCCACCTTCTGGATCAGAGACTGTAGATCAAAGGCCATGTTAATTCCAAGGGAAGTTCCCATTCTGTCCTTGAAGGATGCCCAGAAACTCCCAGCAATTTGGTCATGATCAGAATTAATGGATCCATCATTTAACTTAAGAGAAGCAATGGAGTTCCTCCTATATCTCTCAGTTTCCATAGCATGGAAAAATTTGGTGTTTTCCTCACCTACTTTGACAAATCTGATAGTGGCTCTCTTTTTCCAGTACAGGAACTGAAGGTGCAGGAGGTGCTCTAGGTGCAACTTTACAATGCTCCTGAAGTTGGCTTCAGGTCTGAATAGAGGCCTTAATTCCTCAAGTTCATCCAAACATAACACATCATGGTTGCATCGAGAGATGAAAATTTTCAGTTGGGAAAAGTTTGTCTGCCATCTCTTCAGAGCCTGCCTGAGATGTTTCAACTTATCCATAATGATGGCAGTAATGTGAGCCTTCTTAGAAGGAATAACCCATGACTTTAGGACACAGTCCATGAAGCCCTCCATTTCAACCCAGTAGTTCTCAAATCGAAAGAGGTTGCACTTAGGGATGGAGGTGTTGACAGTAACCACACATGGAACATGATCAGAAGCTGTTTTTGCAAGGGGGAGCACATGTGTAAGAGGGTATGAAGAGATCCAATTGGCAGATGTGAAGAACCAGTCAAGTTGCTCAAGAAGGGGGGAATCTTGCATATTGGAAAAAGTGAATGATCTGCCCTTAATGTGTAGTTTTAGTAAACCAAGATGACCAATGATCTCATTGAAGATGAACATATCGTTTACATCAGCCCCAGGGAGGTTCCTGTTATCAGGTGATCGAATGAAATTAAAGTCTCCAAGTAGCAACCAGTTAGCATCAGCAGGTATATGAAGATTATACAGCCAGCTAACAAAGAGATCTCTAGCTTTACCCTCACAAGGACCACAGACATTCACTAAAGTCCAGGATTCTCCAGTATAATTTAATCTGAATGAGATGATCAATCCAAAAAGTGTGCACTACACTAAAGGACTAGTAAGAATGGATGAGTTCCCGAGTGTTATAAGGTCCCCGGATGCTTCCCGGGAAGGGGAGTAAGCAAATTGATCAAAACATTTAGGACAGAAACACCTGACTGTCCGGAAATCAATGGACTGCATTTTAGTTTCTTGCAAGCACACTACAGCAGCCAGGCTCTCATCAATCTTGTTATGAACCGCGCGTTGCCTATGATCAGAATTTAGGCCACGAACATTCCAACAAAGAACACGCCAACGTCTCGTAGAACGACTATCCATAGAAAGATATATATAAGGCAAAAGCAGGGATATGTAATAGCCCTTGCAATCGAGGTTCAGTTAGCCATAAAACAGAGCAAACAGTAGTCTGACGAAACATGGAGCCGGTACAGCAAATATATAACAAAAATTGACTAAACATCTGGAGATGATGGTTTGAGATCAGCTGGATCTTCCATAAGACGATCCACGGTCAGCTTCTCAGGAGCGATGCCAAGCTGCTAACCGACAGCCTGAATCACCGGGATAGGAGTGGCAGGAGGAATCTGTTCGTCTTGAGCAGCAGACTCATGCACCGGAGAAGGCATGGGCTTGGCTTTGGTCTTCCACTTCTTTGGGACGTGCGCCGGCAGCTCCTGCAACACAGGCTTGAAACCATCCCTCTTGATGGAGCCTCGTGTGCATCGGCGAATAGAGGAGTCGACAACAGGCGTGGCCTTCTTACGGGCCCCTCTCTTCGTCGCAGCAGGTGATTGGAAGGAGAATGATTCCTCAGCAGATGAAGAGGGGCTGACAGGGATTACCTCTGCCGAAGAAAGCGGAGTGCATTCTGGCGTTGTTGGCGCCATCTTTGGGTCAGAGCTATCAAAGGCCACCGTCCAAGACCGCTTGGGAATCAGAATGGGCGTCGCCATTGGCATCTGTAGCTGGCGAGGGACATGCATGGTGCTGGCTGCCCCCATGAGTGCTTCAAATGATCGGGACCAGGAAAGTACTGGCGGTAGAGGAGGCCCGTAAAAAACCTTGACAGCCCGAACAAAGATATTCTCAGACTGAACCTGCGGGGGCTTGTATGGGACGATCGCCGGGGATTGTTTTCAGGCGCCTCGTCCTCCACTGGCACGTCTTCCTCCGGCTCATCAGCGTCAGCTTGGACATCAGCCGCCTCCTCAGCATCAGGGGCAACAGGGTCAGCGGCCACCATCGCAACCATATTGGGAACAGGGGGAGCAGGGTCAGCGGCGACCTCCTCGATGTCACCCTAGGGTGTGGGTCTAAGTCCACCAGTTCATGAATCGAATCCGAAGAAGAGGGACTGGGTTGATCGATCACCATGGACTCCTGGTCTTGTGGAGGAGCAGCAGGTTGCGCTTCTGGGGCCGCCTCAGGCTCCCATCCTCCTCCATCTGTAGCAGCATGAGGTACTATTGGCTCAGGTTCAGGGGGGTTGGCACAGCGTTCCATCCTAGAGCCGGGTACGGGGTCAGTGTAAACAAGAATCGTAGATCTAGTTGGCCAAACAAAACCCAAGACTCAAATATATATCATAGATAATGTGATCACAAATCCACAATTCATCGGATCTCGACAAACACACCGCCAAAGAGGATTACATCGGATAGATCTCCATGAAGATCATGGAGAACTTTGTATTGAAGATCCAAGAGAGAGAAGAAGCCATCTAGCTACTAACTACGAACCCGTAGGTCTGAAGTGAACTACTCACGAGTCATTGGAGGGGCGATGATGGTGATGAAGAAGACCTGCAAATCCAAAGTCCCCTCAGGCAGGGCACCGGGAAGGGTCCCCAGATGAGATCTCACGGAAACGGAAGCTTGCGGCGGCGGAAAAGTGTTTTCGTGGATCCCCTGATTTTTTCTGGATTTTTAGGGAATTTATAGGCCAAAGACCTAGGGTAGGGGAGCGCCAGGGGGGCCACAAGATTGGTTGTCGCGGCCTCCCCCTGGCCGCGGAAACAGGGCTTGTGGGCCCCCTGTGGGCCCACTTGCTTGGCCCTCAAGCCTCCCGATCTTCTTCCGTTCTAGAAAAAATTATTTTGGGATTTTATTCCGTTTGGACTCCGTTCCAAAATCAGATATGAAAAGAGTCAAAAACACAGAAAAAACAGGAACTCGCACTTGGCACTGGATTAATAAGTTAGGCCCAAAAAAGATATAAAAGTTAAACAAAACATCCAAAGTTGACAAGATAACAGCGTGAAACCATAAAAAATTATAGATACGTTTGAGACGTATCAGTGGCTGATTCCTATAGTGTACATGCGACATCATCAGCATCATTCGAAGGTATGTACTCATATGCTTGATAAATCTTTGCACCAAGTCATGATGTAAAGTAACTCAAGTGATATGAGGACATTAAAAGATAAAACAAAAAATGGTAACTCCATATTACGCTTAATGATCAGTATGACCTATGATCAAGCATTCTTGCTTGACTCCTCAAGTCAAATACTCTAATATAGGTGAGCTAGTCACCGCCCTACATCTAGATGGAGATTCTTATATGGTTCACATTTGTAATTGCATGCTTTCTTGGAACCATTCAACTCTCATCTATATGTATGTATATATTTTCAAAACAAAACACAACAAAAATTATGTTCTCTCTTATTTCCTTTTTATCTTTGGATAGTTCCCATTTCAAGTTTGTGGATATTTTCTGTCTATTTTCAGTTAAGGAGTTGATTTTCATTGCAACTTGCTCTCACCGATCTAGGAATATCGGTCTAACCGATTTCTCCTAGAGGTCTTCTGTGATTCTTGGTTCTACCGAACCATAATGCCTCGGTGTCTCCGATAATTATCACTGCCCAAGATTTTCAGACATTACCTTCTAAGATCTTATAGAACATTTTGGGAGACAAAATTAGCTTTACCATAATTTTCGAGGTCGAGTAAACTTGTGTAGGGGGACAAAACCTCACTGATCCCATACAATATAAGAGGGAGAATCATATAGGATCCCTATCCCAGGGGGAGATATTTCAAGGAACTCTTATCTATTCTTAAGGGGGAGAAAAGTCAAATTCAAGGAAATCTTATCAAAGAGAGAAGAATCAGGGATCCCTTTCTCTCAATGAGCCCTTACCCTCTGACATTTTTGGAAATTAATGCCAAAGGGGGAGAAATATCAAATCTTCCAATAAGGTTACGTAAAGGGGGATAAATATCTCCAATAAGCTTACATAAAAGGGGAGATATATTTTCCCAAGGGAAGGTCTACCTAAGGGGAGATCTACCTAAGTGGAGATATATCAAACCTTACATGCTCAGGGGGAGAGAGATAGTTTTTTTTCCAGATATCATTGCCTTTCTATCACTATCTCTCGATTGAACTTGTCGTACCCTACCTACTCCCAATATCTACATGCTATAATTTAGGGGTAGAGGTAATCTTACTTATTCATTCTTAGGGGAGAAAGTTCTTAATTAACTTGGAGACATATTTATCATAAAATCCCAATTTCAATATGTCTTCAATATCTTGGTACTTCTGAAGCTCTTTGCATCTTTACAATAGAGTACTCTTGTGCTATCTAACATTTGTTTTCCCAAGTGTACTTCTACTACTAGGACGCTCAAGAACCTCAATGTAAGTATATGCATCATATCCTTGTTTAAGATGATATCTTGTCTCTTGCAAATATTGTTTGAAAGAGTGAGTCTTGAACATGGACGTTATTCATTCACATATGTTTCATGCATATAGCCAAGATCTATATAACTTGTCTTGTCCTTTCTACCTTGTGTGTGCCCATGCGGTCCAAAGCAACTATCCTTTAAAAGGATTGCACATGTTTAGGGTGAGCTTGTACTAGTCATGTATCTTTCAAAGTTGTCATATTCTAATGCTTATCTTTATTTGAAGCTTTGTTTGTATGTTGTCATCAATTACCAAAAAGGGGGATATTGAAAGCACATATGCTCCCTTTGTGGTTTTGATAATTTATGACAACATACATTGTCTCTTGGACTAACACTTTTACCTAGTATATTTCACGTATAGTCCACACAGAGCCTTGGCTATAGGATTGTGAGGAGAAGCCCCTTTATGCAAGGAAGGAATAGGATTGGCTCAAGCTTCAAGGAAGAAGACTCTACATTTTATATTTGTGAGAAATCACTTTGAGTCCATAGGAAAGACAATACTATTTAAAGGACATGAGGTATTAGGATAAATTGGTTGCGCAAGTTCTTAGAGGTAGCCACCAAAAATACTCAGCCATTCTCCTACAAGATATCTTTGTCCAAACCCATATCAGCAAAATGTGTGCGACCAACAATTTCCATTCAACCCTACCAATTTTACACATGATAGATCCTATGCCAAACCCTACCATCTCGGTACCACCAACATTCCTATTAGTGCCACCGAGATTCAGTGACAAACTTTTTTGTTGAGAAGATTTCAAGAATTGGAATTTCCGAGTTTGAAATCAGTCTCATCGAGATTTGCAAACTGGTCTAGGTCATTGTATCGGTACCACGGAGATTCATATATCGGTCTCACTAAGAATTCAAAAGTTGAGACATTTAGTTCAACTTGGTACCACCGAGATTCTTTTCGGTGTCTTCGAGTTGGGCAATAATGTTGTAACGGTTGGATTTTGGGGGATGCCTATATATACCACGCCACCTACCTCTCATTTGTAGAGTAAGCACTCAGAACACACTTACAGTTGCCAGATCCATTTTTCTGAGAGAGTGGCACCTACTCATGTATTGAGATAAAGAGATTCCATTCCAGCCATTTGAACCTTGATTTCTAGCCTCCCCAAGCTGCTTTCCACTAGATCAATCTCTCCTACTCATGTCAAATCTATGAGAGAGTTGTTGAGTGTTGAGGAGACTATCTTTTGAAGCACAAGAGCAAGGAGGTCATTATTCTACCACATCTATTACCTTTTGGAGGGTGGTGCCTCCTAGATTGGTTAGGTGTTGCTTGGGAGCCTCCTACTTTGTGTTGTTGAATTGAACCAAGATGTTTGTAAGGGCAAGGAGATCGCCTACTTAATGAAGATCTACCGTGAGTGAGGCTAGTCCTGTGTGGACAGAAGCCCTAGTGGAATAGACAAGGTCGCTTCTTTGTGGACCCCTTGTGGGTGGCGCCCTCTGTGGACTCTTGCAGCCATTACCCTCTGTGGGTTGAAGTCTCCACTAACATGGACGTACGATAGCGCCACCTATCGAAACCATGCCAAAAATTTCCATGTCAACATCCTTGCGTTTGATCTTCCTAAACTCTACTCCTTACTACATGTGCAAATCTTTACTTTCTGCTACCATATTTGTCGACTAGCATGTGTAGGGTGCACTAGACTTGTTAGAATTGTTAAAATCTGCCAACCATTAAATTGGGAAAAGGCTAGGATTTTAATTTATGCAATTAGTCTATTAACCCCCCTCTAGACTCCTCTTCTATCGATCCCACACTAAAACAACTAGGCTCACATATGTGCACCAACAACTTACGCTAAAAATGATAAACAACTAAGTGATAGCAAGATATATAACAAGAAAGAATATGGCTATGAGAAAGTAAAGTTCATAAGTAAATGGCTTGGGTAAGAGATAACTAAGGCACGTAGAGACGATGATGCATTCCAAAGTTCACACCCTTGCGGATGCTAATCTCCATTTCGAGCGGTGTGGAGGCACAATGCTCACCAAGAAGCCAGTAGGGCCACCGTAATCTCCTCATGCATTCGCACAATGCAAGATGACATGATTCGACTAAGGGAACCTTGAGGTTGGTCACCGATGTTGGGCCCCTGGGACCAGGGGTGCCCAGGCGCATCAGCCTATAACCCAAGGCGTGGCACGATCGTTCAAGCCCGGCCCAGCCCATCTATGGGTTACTCGAGGAAGACCCTCGCAAGGGCCCTAGCCTCGCGAGACAGGAATCTAAGGATCATTGCCAAGAATCATAGAAGGGCGCTTACTACGGGGACGCGCCTCGAGGCTACCCCCGAGGCCCTCACAGGTCGAGTTTGCCGAGGGTAGAAAGGTGGGGGGCCCCGGACGTACAGCCTGCACGGGTAATGTAGGTTGCACAGGCGGGACAGGAGCGGTGCTAACGGATATGGACAAGGACGATTTCCACTTTCGTGCCAAGGAAGCGAGGCCAGCTGGCAGGCCCCTAAGCGTCTCCCAAACGTTTCCTAATCGGTGCAAGAGGACCAAGGCTGGGGGCTCGTCAGGACGGAGCTCACCCCCGATCCCACTAGCGCGTCACGAAGAAGGGCATTTGCAGGCGAAGACCACCTTTGTCAGAGTAGGCTGCAATCTTGTGCCCTTTTAAATGGTCGTTGTGGCAACCCTTCCCGCCGAGTGTTTTCAGGGGAAGAGAACCAAGGCCGGTATAAATGAGAGGCCCAACCTCCATAGTAGGGGATTCGACCCCAATCGTATCCACTAGGGCAAGAAGCCACCTTTGTACTCGTCTTCCATCTCAAGCAATAAAGAGAAGCAGGAGTAGGTTTTACATCGCAAGTTGGCCCGAACCTGGGTAAACTACATTGTGTCCCATTTTCTTTCCTCGAATCGAGCCACTGGAGAGTCGCCATGAAGTTGAGAGGTAGAATAGGGTTGGAGAGAGAGCACACCCTAGAGTTCAAACCTTTTCCGGGTCCGCGGAGCCCCGATTCCGACACCCGAACCCATACAAATAAGGTTGGGGCAATCTCCACAACTTAATTGGAGGCTCCCAGAAACACCACGAAGCTTCAGGACAATGGATTGTGGCTCCGGGGTGACCTCAAATGCCCGAGGCAATCTCCACAACCTACTTGGATACCCTGACGCTTTCCCGGAGCTTTACACCACAATGGTTGAGCTCCGAGGCACCACCAAGCTTCTAGGATGCCAAAGCACCCAATAAGAACAAGCTACAGGGTACCAAGCACCCAAGTGTAATAGGTTCTCAACTTTGCACTTCCACGTATCACCATGGAGAACTCAAACAGATGCAACTAATGCAATGGCAAGAACACACAAAGTGGACAAGTCCCTCACACTCTAATCATTCCACAACAATAAAAGCTATGGAGGAATATGAGAGGAAGAAGAAGGAGCACACAAATAAATCCAAGATCTAAATCCAAGGGGTTCCCCTCACATAGAGGAGAAAATGACTGGTGCAAATGTGGATCTAAATCTCCTCTCTCTTTTCCCTCAAGAACCAACAAGAATCATTGGAGGGATTAAAAGTTAGAAAGATCGAAGAAGGTCAACAATGGGGAAGAACATGAGATAAAGTGATGGAGAACCATTGGGGAAGAAGACCCCCTTCAATAGGTTCCCCCAAAACCAATCGTTATGTGCACAGGTCGTGCAGAAGCGGTACTATACTGCTCATCTGAGCGGTACTACCGCTTAGTGCGGTACTTCCAGGAAAAAGCATGCAAACGACCAAAATATTGAGGTGGTACTACTGCGAGAGTGATACTAGCGGCCGACTCGCGGTACTACCGCTTGGCATGCACAACCAAAACCAGAGTGCTCAAATAAGGAGAAGTGGGGGCGGAAGTGGAGGGCGGCAATACTGCCCGAGCGGTACTACCGCTCCACTCCGAGTGGTACTTCCGTTGAAAATGGCCAAGGGCACCCGAGGACACCAGAGAGATCAAATAAGAAGTATAGCAGCGCTATTGGAGAGTGGTAGTACCACCCGAGTGGCACTACCGCTTCCACCAGAGCGGTACTTCCACTTAACACAGAAAGACTGCCGTGGCACTAAAACTGCCATATCTTTTGCATACGAGCTTCGAATTGAGCAAACTCAAGATTGTTGGATAGCATACTATGAGAAATATCTTAAGAAGAGGCAGTTATGAAAATGCCAATGATATAGAGATGTGAGACCTCTATGAATGAAGAACCGACAAAAACTCCAACATCGGAAACACCATAGAAGATGCACACTAACTCCGTTTTCTATGAACTCGAGCTTGTCATGAAGATGACCATAATCTCCAGAACCACATAGAGAAAAGCCAACCAAGAACCAAAAAATATGATTATGCCAAGAATGCAATGGTTTGAGCTCTCAACTAATGATATGATCAAGCTACTCACTTGAGACCCCCTTGATAGTAGGACAATCTATCCAATAACCCGGTCTCCCAACTAACACACTAAGACTGGTAAAATAGAAAACCAATCAAGGAAAAACCTTTGCCTTCTGCATAGTCCACTTGAGCTGGATGATGACGATGTTGTACTCCTCAAGATGGACCACCTTTCTGGATTGCGTCGGCTCAATGCAGACTAGTAGATTTCTCCCCATACTCCACTATGGGTGAGACACTCTTCAACACATCTTCACAAGTCCATTGCTAAGCCAATGGACGACAAGCTTCAAGCATGATCTCTTCGCGATGCTCCACTTGAACTTGCACACTCTAATCTTCAAGATGTTCACCACTGGATGTCATCTCCATGGGTTGTATGAGATCTTCCTCTTGATGCAAGACCATGGAAACATACCTAACCCAAGATAGAACTCTCACAAAGACCATGGGTTAGTACACAAAGCGTAATGGATAATGCTGACCATACCATGTGGTCACTTGATCCCTCTCGGTACATCTTGTACGCGTTGTGTGTTGATCAACTTGATTCAATCTTTGACTTAGTCTTGATCAACCATGTATCTTTATGACCAATCTTTAAGTAAAACCATGAGTACCACCCTTGTCATTATATAAACTCCTTGAAACCAACAGTTGGACTTCAAGAAGTGCCTATGGACAAATCCTTCGAATATAACTCGAGGCAACCATTAGTACATATGGATTGTCATCAATTACCAAAACCACATATGAAGAAATATGCTCTAACAAACTGGTTCGTCTCGGGCCAGGGATTCAAGTTCGGTGACCTATAGTATGTCGCCGATGACCAAGGAGATCTGATCCTTCCTGAGGTCTCGTCTTTGGCCGAAGAGATCGAAAACTCCGAAGCCTTATCTTCGGGTCCTCTCCCCGACCTTGAGTCCGGATTAGTGTCTACTCCCAATCCAGCCTTGTGTCCGGATCGGACCTTGTATTCGAAGGCCCGGGGGTAACCTCGATCGAAGACACTTATTATGGTAACGCATTGGAGGTCAACTCTGCCAGAGCTCTGAGGTCCGGTCCAGCAAATCTCTTGTTTTCAAACAAAATAATGATCTAAACCCAAGCCATGGGTAGTTTAGACAACTCGGTCCCGATCCTTGATCCTTCCGGCTCTAAGTCTAGGTGCGCGGAACTTTATTCCCCACCCACCACCCACTTTATATCCACTATCGAAGATCTATAAAATCTATTAGACTTACCCTCAGAGGAAGCCGAAGACATGGCTATCTGATCACCTGGTCCTCCCGTAACGGGATGATGGACTGCCACCTCCACGTACAATGTCTACATGGTGGACACCCCTAAGGATGATGGCGTCACAGGGAATAGCGATGATGACACCCTGGTCAAAAACAGTGGCATTGAACCCGCCAAGTGCCGTTGTCAGCGCAAAAATCCTAAAGATCTTAAGGGCAAGGAAAGTAATACACGAAATGGAGATAATCCCTCCCCTGAGGATATGGAAAACTCCATCGAATCCCTAGAAGCCGCAGACCCCAATTACAACCCCGACCTCCGGGGTTACATGGATCTAGACAAGCCTGAGGATCTTGATGATTCTGAAGACGACAAATATAGTCCTTCAGTCGAGGAGGAGGATAGATTGGGAGATGAGGATTCCATCATCCCTGAAGACCCACTGGATCAGGAAGTATTCACGCCGTAGCTCATAGCCACTACTCGGAGCCTTAAGCTAAACCAGAGGCCAGTTAAAGCCTCGCAGGACTCCATCATTGAAAGATGGATGAAAGACCTGTCTGCCGAAGAGGGGTACAACCAGGAATGACGGGGACAAACTATGAGCTACCCGCATAGACATTTGTTGTCAGAATTCAAAGATGAGGCCTTGGACCACGCACCAACCAGATCCGCACAGGACGGCTAACCAGGCCGCCCTGCTCGAGGACGGGATAGTAGAAGGGAGACGGCTCAATCTGGAGACCCATTTGACCCACGACACAACATTAATTCTAGAACAGGACATAAAAGATCTAGTTACGGATCTAGAAGTAGCACTCCCGCTACACAGGACAGGTACCAAGCTCGGCTCGATCAGAACGATGGACTTCGAGAACAACAGCGTGGAAGGATCTCGTATAATCTCTAGCATGACACAACTCAGAGCACCGCCCACCCAATGTGTTTCACATATGAGGTGATGCGACATCAGTTCCCCGAAGGGTTTAAAGCTATCAATATCGAGCAGTACGACGGGACAACAGACACGACCGTATGGATCGAATATTTCCTTCTCCAAATTCACATGGCTCGCGAAGATGACCTCCATGTCATCAAATACCTGCCATTAAAGCTCAAAGGGCCACCAAGGCACTGGTTGAATAGCCTCACCGAAAAATCCATTAGGAGTTGGGAAGATCTCGAAGATGCCTTTCGAGACAACTTTGAAGGCACTTATGTCCGACCACCTGGGTCTGATGACTTGAGACTCATCATTCAACAACCCGACGAGTCATCTCGGCAATTCTGGAATAGATTCCTCACCTAGAAAATTCAGATTGTTGATTGTTCGGACGTCGAAGCATTAGCTTCTTTCCGCAACAACATAAGAGATGAATGGGTAGCCCAGACGCTCAAATAAGAGAGGCCGAGGACAATGGCCGCCCTTACCTCACTCTTGACCCGCCATTGCAGGGGTGACGATACTTTGCTAGCCCATCAGGACAACCCTCCCTCAAATCCCGACACTTCCACAGTCGGTGATGGAAATTTAAAGTCATGACGCAACAAGAACAAACGTCGACACAATAGTGGTGAAGCCGATGACATGGCAGTTAATGCCGGATTCAGCTACTCCAGACCCAGATCTAGGAAGAAACCTTCTAAAGGAAATCGGGGCGGCTCGACCATGCTGGACAAAATACTTGAGAGGCCATGTTAGATACACGACACCCAAAACAAATGAAAGCACATATGCTCCCTTGGTCATTTTGATAATTCATGACAACATACAAATGAAAGCACATATGCTCCCTTAGTTGTTTTGATATTTCAGGTATAGTCGACAGAAAGCATTGGCTATGGGATTGTTAGGAGAAGCCCCTTGATGAAGGAAGAATAGGATTGGCTCAAGCTTCATGCAAGAAGACTCTACATTTTACATTTGTGAGAAATCACTTTGAGTCCATACAAAAGACAATACTATTGAAAGGGGCTGAGGTATTATGACGAATTGGTTGCTCAAGTGCCTAGAGGTAGCCATCAAAAGTACTCAACAATTCTCCCACAAAATATCCCTGCCAAAGCTATATCAACAAAATCGATGCCACCAACTATTTCCTCTCGGCCCTACCATTTTACACTTGACACATTCTATGCCAAACCCTACCATCTTGGTACCACCAACTTTCACATTGGTGCCACCGAGATTTAGTAACCAACTTTCTATTGAGAAGATCTCAAGAATCTAAATTTTTGAGTTTGAAATCGGTCTCACCGAGATTTGGAAACTAGTCTAGGTCATCGTGTGAGTACCACCGAGATTCCTATATTGGTCTCACCAAGAATTCAAAAGTTGTCACATTTAGTGCAACTCGATAGCATCAAGATTCCTTTCGGTGACACCGAGTTGGGCAATAATGTTGTAACGGTTGGATTTTGGGGGGTGCCTATATATACCCCTCCACATACCTCTCATTTGCAAAGGAAGCACTCAAAACACACTTCCACTTGCCACATCCATTTTTTCTAAGAGAAATCCACCTACTCATGTGTTGAGATCAAGAGATTCCATTCCAACCGTTTGAACCTTGATTTCTATCTGCCCCAAGTTTCTTTCCACAAGATCAATCTCTCCTACCTATGCCAAATCCGTGAGAGAGTGATTGAGTGTTGAGGAGACTATCTTTTGAAACACAAGAGCAAGGGTTTCATCGTTCTATCGCATCTATTACCTTTTGGAGGGTGGTGCCTCCTAGATTGGTTAGGTTTCGCTTGGGAGCCTCCTCTTCGTGTTGTGGAGTTGAACCAAGAAGTTGTTACGGTCAAGGAGATCGCCTACTTCATGAAGATCTACCTTGAGTGAGGCTAGTCGTGTGTGGACAGAAGCCGTGGTGGAATATACAAGGCCGCTTCTTCGTGGACCCCTTGTGGGTGGAGCCCTCTGGACTCCCACAACAACCTATCTGAACCAAGCGAAAAATTACCGTGTGAACTTCTTTGTGTTTGATATTCCCAAACTCTACACCTTACTACATATGCAATGTCTTTACTTTAGGCTACCATATTTGTTGACTTGCATGTGTAGGCTGCACTAGACTGGTTAGAAATGCTAAAATCTGCCAACTACTAAAATTAGGAAAAGGTTAGGATTTTAATTTATGCAAGTAGTCTTTTCACCCCCCTTTAGACACCCCTTCTATCGACCTTACAATTGGTATCAGAGCAAGGTCTCCATAACCTTGGTTTAATCACCATGGAGGAATATGCATGTTCCTAGTTTGGGGAATATTAGTTGTAGTGTACCTATTCTTGACGGGCAATATTATAGAAAATGTAAAGATGAAATGCTTGATATATTTGATGAATTCCATTTGCGCAAGTACGTTGAATATACATATGAGCCTCCGATTGATCCCTTACATCCTTCATATGATGAAGAACTTGATATGCTTGGTAATCTTAAAACTGTAATTCTCGTCATTAGAGGACTGCCAAGAAATGTGCTTAATCAATTGCAAAATTTCTACTGTGCTAATATCTTGTGGAAAACTTAGAGAAAAGATATCCTTACTATTCCTTGAAAAATCTTGAGATCATTTTCCATAAGTGCATTCCTTTTCACAAAATGAAGCCAACTGATCCTAATTTTGATAAAGGCCTATTTGAGCTTTGTGACCTCCTGCGTGCTAAAGGAGATGTCATTACAATTAAGAATGTCATTGTTGAAGCCATTCACATGCATAAATATGAACATTGTCATAGTCAAAAATTTGATGAAATTCTTGTTTCATGTGACGAGGATATTTTGTTCGATGATGAGAATGTGGAGCATGGATACTACGATGAAGATGAGGAGTTTGACACCGAGTATGAGAAGACCACGAGGAACCTTAGTCTTATGGCTAACCTTTGAGAATACATGGCCGGAGGAAAAGAGTGGATACTTGATAGTGGATGCACCGATCACATGACTGGAGATAAAGACATGTTCCATGAGATCACACCAAACCGTGGACCCTGAAGGTATGTGACTTTTGGAGATAACTCCACAGGTAAAGTACTCGGTCTTGGTAAGGTGGCCATATCTAATTATAGTTCCATTCAAAATTTCATGCTTTTTGAATCCCTTGGCTATAATCTTCTTTCTGTATCTAGACTAGCAGACTTTGGTTTCAATGTGCTATTTACGAAAGTTGACTACCAAGTGTTTCGTAGCGACAATCATAACATGGTCTTTACTGGCTTTCACAAAGTTCATCTATACATTGTCAAGTTCACTAAAAAAATCCATACCCCACACATGTCTTATTGCAAAATCTTCTAAAGGTTGGTTATGGCATAGAAGGTTAGGACATGTCGTTATGCGTAACCTTGACAGGCTTATCAAAGGTGAACACATTCTTGGTGTTAAAGATGTTATCTTTGACAAAGATAGACTTTGTAGTGCTTGTCAAGTAGGAAAGAAAGTCGGTGGAAGTCACCCCGTGAAGAACATCATGATTACAAGAACGCCACTTGAGTTGCTTCACATGGATCTTTTTGGTCCCAATGCTTACAAGAGCCTCGGTGGAAATTCTTATGGTCTAGTCATTGTTGATGATTTTTCAACATTTACATGGGTATTCTTTCTTGATGAGAAGTCACAGGTACAACAGATCTTCAGGAACTTCTCTCGAAAAGCTCAAAATAAATTTGAAGTGAAGATCAAGAAAGTTCAGAGCGATAACGGAACAGAGTTCAAGAACACTAATGTGGATACTTTTCTTGACAAAGAAGGCATCTTACATGAGTTCTCGACAATGTACACACCTCAACAAAATGGAGTGGTTGAGAGAAGAACCACACCTCTCATAGAGATGGCCAGAATGATGCTTGACTAATAGAAGACGCCAATACACTTTTGGATAGAAGCCGTGGAAACAACTTTTCACGCCATAAACCGACTCTACTTACACGAGCTTTTTGATAAAACGGCATACAAGCTACTCACCGGTAAAAAAACCAAGTTGGATACTTTCAAGTATTTGGCTCAAAGTGGTACATTCTTGATAAGCATCTCGCTCTAAAATTTCTCCTAAATCTCATCAAGGTTTCCTACTTGGTTACAGATCAAATTCTCACACTTACCGTGCCTACAACTGCTTCACTGGAAAAGTTGAAGAGAAGGTAGATGTGAAGTTTGATGAATCTAATGGTTCGCAAGTCGAACAATTGCCAAATGATGTAGGAGATAAGGAACATTCGGAAGCCATCCATGATCTACCTATCGGCAAGTACTTCATCAACTCAAGGGGAAGCTCCTACTTCGCGTCAAGGCAAACCACAAAATGACATGGAGGCATCCACAAGCAGTACATGACATGATGATGAAGAGGAAGAAGTACATCATGATGATGCACCTCAACCTTCCTCATCACCACTTCAAGGAGATGACACCGTCAACTACAACGAGCAAGAAGATGATGATGAAGATGTTGCACCGCCAACAAGAAGAATCTGTCACAAGTTCGAGCAAGAGTGGACAAAGATCATCCACTGAATCAAATCTTCGATGACATACAAACCAGGAGAATCTTCGGTGACATACAAACCAACACTTGTTGAAAAGCCAGAAGATGAGCAGGACATCATTGGTACAAAATGGGTGTTTCAAAACAAGCAATATGAAGATGGTCAAGTTGTACGCAACAAGGAGCGTGCCGTAGCCCGAGGATACACGCAAGTCGAAGGTATGGAGTATGGTGAGACCTATTCCCCCGTTGCTAGATTTGAAGACATTCACATTCTTCTCGCTTATGCCAATCAACATGATATTACTTTTTACCAAATGGATATCAAAAGTGCTTTTCTAAATGGTGAAATTGAGGAGGAGGTTTATGTCAAACAACCTCCCAGCTTTGTGGACCCCAAGAAAGCTAATCATGTTTACAAACTCCGTAAAGCTTTATATGGCCTTAAACAAGCCCCTAGAGCTTGGTACAGATGCCTAACTATAACGTTCAAGATGCGATACTTCCCATATTTTGGGGCGAGGCCTGAGATTAGTAAAGAGATGCATCTTAGCATTTCGCAAGCACAAGTATCATTGCAATACATACAAGAACAAATGAGTATATGGAATGGCTTACACTCACCACAAGTTAAGTTACAATTCAATCAACCAATTTATTTCAAATCATCCCAAAGGGCAGGGTCCGACTACGGACAAGATAAATGGTAAACTTGCAATGATTTGTCTCCTATGCCCAGGAGACAACCAAGGGCCCCTAATCTTCGGGGTATATCGTGTAGATGCGTCCACTGCCTTCATCGAACTCCCACTTCAACTTCGTAGCATCAAATGCCTCTGGATCTGCTGAACATGGACCTGTGGGGTTGTAGTAAATTTTGAGCCACAAGAACTCAGCAATCTTGCGACCATTATACCGGAACTAATGAAGTTATTGGGAATGGAAGGTTTAGGGTTTAGGTTGCAACAACACTAAGCATATATGGTGGCTAACTTATGAGAACATGAAGTAAAGTGAGTGGACTATGCATGACGGTTGGGAACTAATAATGATCACTAAGTGATCCTAAACACCTACTTACATCAGTCATAACCCCACCATGTCCTTAGTCGGAGAAGGAACTCACAAAATAGACATTTACAGTTGTGCACGCGGTTGGCATATTTTATTTAAGTTTGCTTCAAGTTGTCGAGAACCGGATGTTAAAAAAAGTTCCCATGGTGCTACATAACCATGGGCATGGCTTTCTGAAAGATTTAACCCTGTAGGGGTGCTCCAACTAATCCATCACAAATTACCACAAGCTGCATAGGAAGCCTCGATAACAGAAAACCCGTGATCTTCTCGGATTCCTTAGTGAAAAACCTCAACCTTGAGATAGCCCAAATTATCACCAAAATTCCGATGCACAGGGCACCTCGAGGAGGTGAATACAAATCCAGCAAGACCGCCCAACATGTCGAATAACCCGATAGGAGCCACATATCTCATTCTCAGGACACAACGTAGGAGCAGTACGTACAAGGGGCGGATAGAAATCCCCCGGGTTGCCCCGGATGGCCCTCACAAGTGGCTCTGGTTTGGACCAACACTCATGAGGAGCACTGGCCCAACGGGGTTGATTAATTATCCATGGGTAGATCTTCCATATGCTTTTTATTATTAAGTTGTTTAGCAAATTTAATACCAAAGTTGGGTCTTTCCACACAAGTCTTAACCAAAATGAGTTATAAAGGGGTCCCCATAACAACCCCAAGCATGTTAGGAGCACTCAATTTGGAACATAACACCGGTAGCCGAAACTAAGGTGGCAAAAGCGGAACAAAACACACACCAAAAGGCCACGACTTCCACCTTTTACCAAGTATATAGGTGCATTAAATTAAATAGTAGTAAATGGATGATATTCAAAAGCCCATGTTAACACATGGATCAGCCTGCACCTGCAACTAGCAATGCTATAAGATGGTTGAGCAAGCGCTACTTAGACAAACAATATTTGCTAGGTTGTGGAGGGCTTAGAGTATTTTTAGGGAAATGTATGGAGACTTATTATCAGGTGGTAGGCAGCGATGGAATAACGATGGAAACGAGTCATCTAAGCACAACAAAATCAGAGACGTTATCAAAGTCACAATCATCTTGCGTGTTGGTTCTTATGACTCGTACATCTCTTGCTCTTCAGGAACGTACTCAGCATGATCGTCACACTCGTTCTCAACTCCTAAAGGAAATACATAACCAATGAACACACAGCATGGTGCAATGCTTGAAACAACATGATGCATGAGTGTCTCGAAGAAAAGATCATGGCAATGCTAACTAGTCCAGTTTCTCATTTATTTATTAAGTTGTTATCATTCTGGACAAAACCTCAAGTTTATTCATTTGGACATTCATGAACATTGGAGAAATGGATGCATCATGAGAAAACGATGAAAAAAATTAAAGAACATCACAAACCGAACTACAAATCTCTCGAAACTCGCAAAACAAAATACAGAAGGCAACTGAGACAAACCAGCAATATGAGATAAGCTACAGGCATTTCCTTGGCATTCCAAGTATGCCACTGGATTGGGAACGAAATTCTAGGTGCAATTGACATAAGAATCATGAAAAAAAATCAAGCACAATTCACACAATGCACAAAACAAAACAACATCCAATCTGTCCACAGACAGCAACATACCACTTTTAACATGTGCAAACTAGTAGCTACAGCCACCAAATAAGTTCAACCAATGCATGAATGTAAAGCTATCAAAGAACACAAAAAACTCTAACTAACAATAAGTTTCATAGGTAGATGAATCAAAGGCAATTAAGCTCCCAATATGGCAAGAAATATTACATGTTTGGACTTGGTGAAAATCGCAGTTTGCACTTGCAGTTTATAATCTTGTGACATGTTGACAACAACAAAACACTATTCTAAAGATAGTTCCATGGCATGAAATTTAAAAGGGTTATAGAGGGAAACATCTAATATAAATCACTAGCAATGAGCATGAGCCGAAACATCATAGAAACATGGTTGGATCCCTTAAACATGGCATGAAAATAACTACAGATTCTCAAACATAGTCAATTTCACAAAGGGGAATTTGTCATAGTTTATAGCAACATAGCAATTTGACAGGAAATAACTCTAAGAAGCAAAACCTATTGGGCAAGGTGAAGTCACCATTTGACAGAGGACAACAAACACAACAATTCATGGCACTGGACCAAACAGAAAGGAACAATAAATTCATGGGAATCATCGACACAACATGGTAAAAAAATAACATATTCCAACACTAAGAAATATTTAGCATGTGAAATCATAAATATTTTCCTAGCTACTTTTCCCACAAAACACTAACACGTCCATGCTGACAAGTTCATCATATCATGCATGAATTACATCCTACAAAAATCACAAAATGACACCTCACCACAAAATAACATTTTTGCAAACTTTCCCAAATGATAGAAACACTTCCACCATCGGATTCAGTGGAAAATTCTACCCCAATTTCACATATTACACTCGTATGTTTCTATAGGAAAATCTCACACATATCTAAAACGGAAATTTCAGAAAAACATCAATTGACTTATAAGTCAAAAGTTGCCCTATTTGGCCACTTCCAAATATGGCCATGTCCAAGATTGGACTCTTTTGTAATCCGGGAAAAGTCTAAAATGAAATTAACAACACACAAAAAACACAACAACAAAATGCCAGACCCACCTGGCATAGGCACCAAAGCTCCTATGGGAATGACAAGTGAAGCCCACTTTCATAGACATCCATACAAGCATAATACAAAAAATAAAACTGAGGGGTGACTCGAAGCCAAGACCGCGTGATAGCTAACACATGGAGGTAGACACTACACTCGATTGGTGATTGTGATACAACATGGGATCGATCTAGGTTAAGCGTGCGGGATCTACTCCGAATGCCACAAAGGAAAAACCAGCAAAACAACAATTCCCCGAGGGGCATGGGCATCAAACCCATGACCTCCAACACGCAGCACAAGGGGGAACGTTGCATGGGGAACAAAAAATTTCCTACACACAAGCAATACCTATCCATTGTGATGATCATATACGAGAGGGGAGAGTGAATCTACATAACCTTGTAGATCACTAAGCGGAAGCGTATATAACGCGGTTGATGTAATGGAACATCTTCGAGATCCAAATCACAGCCCGTCCCGCGATCTCATCACGATACGTCACGCGATCCCATCACGATCCATCCCGATCTAGTGTTGAACGGACGGCACCTCCGCGTTCAGCACACGTACAAATCGATGACGATCCCCGCCTTCTTGATCTAGCAAGAGGGGCGGAGCGGTAGATGAGTTCTCCAGCACGGCGGCGTGGTCGTGGTGGTGGTGAACTAATCAAGGAGGGCTTCGGCTAAGCACCGTCGAACTAGACTTGAGGAGAAACAGATCTAGAGAGAAGTAGAGGGAGCATGTGGCAATTAGGGTTAGCCCTCACCTCTAAAACCTCTAGTATATATAGGAGGGAGGGAGGGGAGGAGGCAGCCTCAAACCCTCAAGGTTTGGCCGAAATTGGAGGTGGAGCACTCCTACTCCAAACCTACTAGGGGTAGGATTCCTCCTCTCCACTTGGAAACCCTTTCCACCTTTTCCACCTTTGGGTTTCTTTCCTTCCCACCTCCAATCCGCCTTGGGATTTTGTGGGGGCTTTGGCCAGCCTACTAGAGGCTGGTACACGTCCTCACACATCCCACTAGACCCTTTGGGGTGGGTGGGTCCACTTGGTGGATTCCCGGAACCCATTCGTCATTCCCGGTACACTGCTGGAAATGCTCGAAACTTTTTCGGAGTTCAAAACCCACTTTCCTATATATCAATCTTTACCTACGAACCATTCTGGAGCTCCTCGTGATGTCCAGGATCTCATCCGCGACTCCAAACAACCTTCGGTTACCAACACCTATAACTCAACTACACCGAAAACGTCACCGAACCTTAAGTGTGCAGACCCTGCGGGTTCGAGAACTATGCAGACATGACCTGAGACACTCCTCGATCAATAACCAATAGTGGGACCTAGATTTCCATATTGTCTCCTACATATTCTACAAAGATCTTTATCGGTTGAACCTCTATGTCAAGAATTCAGTTAATCTCGTATGTTGTTCCCTTTGTCCTTCGGTATGTTACTTGCCTGAGATTCGATCATCGGTATCTCCATACCTAGTTCAATCTCGTTACCGGGAAGTCTCTTTACTTGTTCCGTAATACAAGTTCCCGTGCCTAACTCCTTAGTCACATTTATTGCAAGGCTTGTTGTGATGTTGTATTACCGAGTGGGCCCCGAGATACCTCTCCATCACATGGAGTGAAAAATCCCAGTCTTCATCCATGCCAACCCAACATACACCTTTGGATATACCTGTAGAGCACCTTTATAGTCACCCAGTAACATTGCGACGTTTGATACACACAAGGTATTCCTCCAGTGTCTGGGGGTTGCATGATCTCGTGGTCATAGGAACACATACGTTGACATGTAGAAAACAGTAGCAATAAACTGACACGATCATATGCTACGTTTATAGTTTGGGTTTTGTCCATCACATCATTCTCCTAATGATGTGATCCCGTTATCAAGTGACAACACTTATCTACGGCCAGGAAATCTTGACCATCTTTGATCAACGAGCTAGTCAACTAGAGGCTCACTAGGGAGAGTGTGTTTTCTATGTATCCACACATGTATTTGAGTTTCTAATCAATATAATTCTAGCATGGATAATAAAAGATTACCATGAGCAAGGAAATATAATAATAACCAATTTATTATTGCCTCTAGGGCATATTTTCAATAGTCTCCAACTTGCACTAGAGTCAATAATCTAGTTCACATCACTATCTGATTGCAATGAATCTAACACCCATACAGTTCTCGGGATCGATCATGTCTTGCTTGTGAGAGAGGTTTTTAGTCAACGGATCTGAACCTTTCAGATCCGTGTGTGCTTTACAAATCTTTGTGTCATCCTATAGATGCTGCTACTAGACGCCATTTGGAACTATTCCACATGACTGCTCCACTATACGAATTCGGTTTACTATTCACACTTATCTAGATTAGTGTCAAAGCTTGGATCGACGTAACCCTTTATGACAAACTCTTTAATCACCGCCGTAATCGAGAAAAATTCCTTAGTCCACTAGTTACTAAGGATAACTTTGACCGATGTTCAGTGATTCAATCATGGATCACTCTTTGTACCCCTTGACAGACTCATGGCACGTCACACATTAGGTGCGGTACACAACATGGCATACTTTAGAGCCTACGGCTAAGGCATAGCGGACGATCTTCGTCCTTTCTCTTTCTTTTGTTGTGGTCGGGTTTTGAGTCTTACTCAAATTCACACCTTACAACAGAGCCAATAATTTCTTCTTTGCCGATCTCTTTTGAACTCCTTCAAAAACTTGTCAAGGCATGCATTTCGTTGAAAGTTCTATTAAGCGCTTTGATCTATCTCCATAGATCTGGATGCTCAATGTTCAAGTAGCTTAATCCACGTTTTCCTTTGAAAAACTCCTTTCAAACAACCCTTTATTATTTCCATAAATTCTATATTATTTCCGATCAACAATATGTCAACCACATATACTCATTAGAAATTCTACAGTGCTCCCACTCACTTCTTTGGAAATACAAGTTACTCACAAACCTTGTATAAACCCAAAAAACTTTGATCATCTCATCAAAACGTATATTCCAACTCCGAGACACTTGCTCCAGTCCATAGAAGGATCGCTAGAGCTTGCAAACACTTTTCTGTAATTCGAAAGCTAAGTAATTATAAATGCGGCGACTAAGCATGTTTTAGTATGTGCTAAGTTCTTAATTTTTTTTGAAAACCGAGTACTTGTAATGTGGCAACCCAGATTGTTAACTTTCTTGGCAACTAAGTACTTTGCATATCTCACAAGTAAGTACATACAAATCTGACAATTAAATATGTACAATCTGACAACTAAGTATGCTCTTTTGTGGCAATTATGTACTCATAATCTGGCAATTAAGCATCATTAATACGACAACAAAGTACTTATAAAGCCGGTAATCACTTTTTGTAATCCGACAACTAAGTAAATATAATGCGGTGACTAAGCATGTTTTAGTATGTCCATTAAGTACTTGTATCCAACTGACCACTAGTTACTTGTAATTTAATATTAAATATTTTTAAATTAGAGAGCAAGTCCACTAGAGCTGAGGCACGTGGCGATAGTGTTATTTCTTTTTTGCTTGAATGCATGCACTGTACTGCCTGCCTATCATCCCTTGCATGCATATGTTGTACTCCCTCCGTTCCTAAATATAAGTCTTTTTAGATGTTTCACTAGGGGACTACATACGGATGTATATAGACATACTTTAGAAAGTAGATTCACTTATTTTGCTCCGTATGTAGTCATTTAGTGAAATCTCTTAAAAGACTTGTAATTAGGAACGCAGGGAGTAGTTTCTCTCTGTTTATTATTTTACAATTTTTTTCTTTCACATGCATGCACTACACAATGCACAACCGTAGCTAGCTAGTGCTTCCGCAAATAGCGACTAGTACTATTTTGTGCTTGCGCTAGTGCATTTAGCGGGATCATTTTCCTATTTAACACTTTTTTGAATAGTGACAATCAGGTTCTTCTTCTAACACTTTTTTATTTTCTCTTTTGTATGTTTTTCTATAGAAAAAAAATTTGCACCATTGAAGCAGCCTTCACCAAAACGACAGGGAACACGGAGATCATTCCGGCAGCCTTCACCAAAACAACAAGGAACATGGAGATCACCGCGTCTTGCACGCATAACATCTCAAAATGTCACCGGTGCTGAAGCCATAGCCATGGATGTCTCTCATGCAATAATGGAACAATTATTATCACCAAGCAGCAGAAACAAAGCACCATGTGTTGTGGCTACAACACGCTCAGGTAGAATCTAAATGTGCTCACCAGTCCAAGTTGGAAGCAGCAATAGCACAACTATTACAATTTCTCCAAAAATCAGCCCAAGAACGCAACCAAGTGCAGAAATTGGGGAAAGCAAGTGGACCGCCATTATCTTGTCGCCAACAGTTGATACAAACATGCATAGTGGAAACAAAGCAGCATGTGATGTGGCTACAACACGCTTAGGCAGAAATCGAATGCGCTCATTAGTCAAAGATGGAAGCAGAAGTAGCACTTCTATTACGGTTTCTCCTAAAGTCAGCCCAACAACACAACCAAGTGCGGAAATTGGGCAAAACAAGTCCACCGCCATTATATTGTCGCCAACAGTCAATACAAACATGCACAGCGAAAACAAAATAGCAGGTGATGTGGCTACAAAAGGCAGAATCTGAATGTGCTCATTAGTCAAAGATGGAAGCAGCAGTAGCACAACTATTATAGTTTCTCCAAATGTCAGCCCAAGAACGCAAGCAAGTGTAGAAATTGGGGAAAGCAAGTCTACCGCCATTATATTGTCGCCAGCGGTCGATAGAAATGTGCACATCGGATCCGGAACTTCTCCAAGCTCAATGAGGCTACCTCCAGTTGGGAAAAGCTTCTTGCGACACATAACTAATGACAACACCTCAACATCCATTCCAAAACATGTATTAGATGTCATAAAGGATCTTTCAGAATCAGCAAAAAAGCTAGGGCTGTTTCAAGGCGACAAATATGAATCAATAAGAGCTAGTGCGAAGACACAAGCAGCGAACCAAAACAAGAGGAGTCATGGGTCTTCATCAAGCCAGCCTAGAGATAATCGGCCAGGGGCATTTACAGCTCCTTCATTCTCCCTAGGTTTGTCACCCATTCTATCCAATCCAAGCAACGAAGGGAACATAGACTCTCAACACCTAGATGCAGGCGATCCTTTAGAAATTGTGCCATCATCATGGAATAAAGCACCAGGTACCTAACCCGCAACATGAATACATATTTTCAGATATAATATTTTTCTTTAAAAAGCATCAAGTTTTCCAACAACTCATTTTTACTATCATGCATGTCCTTATACTATGACAGGAGTTGAAACAGGCTCACAGATGTTTGAGTATCCATTGTCGAACAAGCTGAATGCTTTTCTAGCTACCGGAGATCAAGATGAAATGGATGCCGGTCTAGCTGTAGAGCTTGATGACTATGAGAGGCATCTCGAAGATTTCTTTAAAAAAGCATGCAGCAGAAGCAACAGCTGCAGCAGCGAGAAGTAATGACATGGCAGGCGAGCATGGTCTTCGAAGCATCACACCAGAGCCCAACCCTCATAAGGGGAGGGTGAAGAAGCCGTCGCACTTTCAACTATCACCATATGATGATGACATCAAGGTCATCGACGAATAGGAAGATGTGTATGCGAAGCTAGTGTTGAGCAACAAACATCAAAGGAATGGAAGTTCAACAATCAAAAAGTAATTGTCCCCTTCTTGTTTTACTTTTTCCATTTTTATGTTTTTCTTCCTTTTTCAAGTACTAGCAGATGCATGGTCTATCACGTCGATGCGAATTTAGTTACGGTTGTCATGTTATTTATGCCTAGTTGTCAAGATGTTTTGTTGTAGTTTTCATTTTTCATTGTGCCAAGTTGTCATTTTGTATTTAATATGACGTGCCCTCCTAGAATAAAGTTAAACTGTGTTGGGATGCTGCCAAAAAAATTGTACACTCTAGTTGTCAATTTTAACTCTGTTGAATAACCATTTTTATTATCATACAGCTTGCCAAAAATAAGTAACACTATAGCAGTCGGTTTTAAACTGTGTAGAGTTGTTACCAAAAGTACATTACACTCTAGGTGTCGGTTTTTGTTGTGCTGAGTTGCCATTTTTATTTCACAGAGCTTGCAAGAAACAAATTAACACTCTAGCAGCCAGTTTAAACTGCGTCGAGTTGTTACCAATTTTTTGTACCCTCTTGTTGCCAAAAACATTACATCCAAATTCCATAATTATTTTTGCTTCACTATATTTTGGTTAATGGTGTCATATAGTACAGCGTGCATCGTCACTAATTAGATTATCCCATCATTTTTTATGTTAAATGCACTTTTTACCTATTTTTGTGTTCCGAGCAGCAAAATTGTTTTTCTAGATAACAAGTTTTTTGGTATGCTCCCACAAATATGCAGCGTCATCATCATCAAGTATGAAAGAAGGTGGGTGTACACATGGGACCTTGCTAATTCAATCCACATCAAAGGAGAGTTGTCTGCTAATTGTGCTGAAGTTGGGATAGAGTATCTGCAGGCAACCAAGAAATCTAGGGACAAGTTGATACTCTCACACTTAGTTGCCAAATTCTTATTGCGAGGCGAGCATAGTAAGAAGATAGTCACAAACATTTTTGAAAGGAAGAAGGACTATGCTCTTAGCTGTCAGAATTTAGTAAGGAACTCATTTTCTTCGACTTGATAATTTTCTTGGTTGTGTTTTACTTTGCCAAATTTAAACATCCCTAGTTGTTGCATTTTAAATACTTAGTTGTCTAATTTTAAATGCATTTAGTTCTCATAATAGAGTCACCTCGATGCCAGGTTTAAACATACCTAGTGGTCACATTTTAAATACTTAGTTCCCTGGTTTTAAATGGAGTTAGTTCTCATAATACAATCAATTGGTTGCCAGGTTTAAACATACCTAGTCTCCCAATTATAAAATGCTTACTTTTCCAAAAATTAAACACATTTAGTTGTCAGATTTCAAATAATAGTTTCCTAGTTTGGTTGTCATATTATAAACATTCTCAGTTAGCAGGTTTAAACATACCTAGCTAGCCACGAAATAAAAAAGGTACTTGATTGCCAAAAGATTAAGCATACTTATTAACTAGATCACACGTACTTGCCAATAATGCTTATTTTCCCGGATTATTGTTACTTAGTTCACATGTTTTAATCTCCATAAGTGACAACTAGGAAACCTGGCAACAATACAAGCAATTTTTTGTCGCTCTCCAGGTGCTATATGTTACTTTTTCTTCTTCTTCATCTGCGCCTACAGATCATGTTTCCTGTTATTGAAGAAATTGGAGTGGGTGAAGTGTTAGGACATCATTTGTACGTTTTATGCATCAATAATACTGTTCAAAGGTTTGAGTCATTAGATTCACTATGCAACAAAACAAATATGATTCTTATCCACCATGCAACCGCACTAATGAAAAGAATCAAGGAAGCATGGAAGCTATATTATCATAAGTCCAGGGTTCAGATTGAAAACTACGAACTCTAGATTATTGAAGCTCCGAAGTAGGCTACAAGGTGAGAACATGTTTTTTGATCTTTTTCCTTTTTTGTAACTACAAACTGCAAATATCATTTTCACTCACAAGTTTTAAAAAACCTATCTCTCACAAGTTTTTTTAATGGAAAATAGGAGTGTGCACTGTGGCTTCTACATGCTGGAGTATCTTGACAAGTGGGATGGTGTGAATGTGCCTCAAATTCGGAAAGAGGACATCCCGAAAATAAGGAAAATAACAGCCAACAAGTGGCTCAGTGCTCCCTTGAACAAAAACAAGAAGTGGAAATGGCAGCTTGACAACAACTCTGTGTGAGGTAAGCAAAAGCAATGAAAACAAGCACTTTTTTAACTATGGCAGCTTTGCTCATGTGTTAAGTTTCTGCAAGTGTTTTGAACTTTTCTTTTCTGTTGACTAATTATTCTGTAACCTGGCGACTAATTATTCTGTAACCTGACAACTAGGTAGTACATAATCTGGAAACTGAGAATTATATAACCTCGTAGCTAAGTACTTCCATCTGGCAACAATCTTTTAACAACCTGATAATAAAGATGTAGCAAATAAGTACTTCCACCTGACAACCTGATAATTGGTTATCTGGCAACTATATTTTTAATTAAAATAACTAAGTAATTGCAGTCTCGCAACTACTACCTTTGTATCAATACAGTAACAAGCTAGTACTAGCCTTTGTTTAAACTGCAGCACGCTGCTTTCACTGTAGTTAGCTATGCATGAGACAGGAAGCATGCGTTTCACTGTAGTTAGTTATGCATGGCACAGGAGGCATGCGTTGCAAGGCTCTCACAGAAAACTCTGTCAGGCTAGCCGCTGCATCGCACGTATGCTAAGAAGATATTTTAGAAACCGCCGCACGGCAACACACACGTTTTTAGTTGTCGGATTATAGTGTACTTACTTGCGAGTTCTAAAAAAAAGATTCGATTTTTTGCCAAATATACGTGCTCAAATTCTGGCAACGAGAGGTTTTTTATTTAGGAAGCTAAGTATTAAAAATGCGACAACAAGATTTTTTTTAAACCTAGCAACCAAACTATTGTATTTTAAATTAAGCGACTTAGTATAACCTTTTGCACATAAACCGGGGGGGGTACAAGAAAGTTACATATCAGACAAAAGAGACACACATATATAAAATAGCACCAAGAACGACATTAGCACCCATCGTATAACATAGAGCATTCAGAATTACATATATAAATAGCATCCACAATTTTATATATAAATCCAAAATTACACAATGCATCCAGGAAAACATCTCGTCTTCAGTTTGGAAGGGGGACGGGTTTATCCCTTGTCGAGCATGTCCTCGCATCATGTGTGATTGATCCACAGAGCTGACATGTCCTTTTTCTTTCTTGTCAATGTTCAATGGGTGCTGGAATGTCTTCTTCCTCTTGCGCCCTTTTGTGTTTGACTTTTTTGGGTCACGAAGGATAGGCTCACAAGCAACTACATGTGAAGAATGGTGTTGGTTGTCCGAGCCACCAACCAGGGTAGAAGTAGCATTTGTAGACGCACTCATAAAACTCATGGATTCACTTTGGCTTTGAATTTGGGGGTCAGAAGCAACTGCATGAGGAGAGTGGGCTTGGTTGTTTGAGCCAGCACCAGCTTGGGCAGTATAGATACTTGGACCAACATTGTTCAACATAGCCGGCGCACTTGTTGCACCCGCCGAAGCACTTCGGGCAAAATATGCACCTAAAGCAGCAGACCCTATAGTAGCAGACTTTGACATAGTTGGTGTACTCCCAGCTACCGTTGTAGCACCGTGGCACAGAATGTTTGACTCAGCAGGAGCTACATAGGATGAATGGCCTTGGTTGTTGGAGGCACCAACTTGGGCAGAATATACACTAGAAGCATCAGGATTTTGCATAAGTGGTGCACTCGCAGCAGCCAAGGAAGCACTTCGGCCCTGAGTGGTTGGCTCGAAAGCAGCTGCATATGAACAATGGCCTTGGTTGTTGGAGATGTGAACCTGGGAAGAATAGGTACGTGGAGCAGCATTCTTTGACATAGATGGTGCACTCGCAGCAGTTGTTAAAGAAATTGGTGCAACATCAGCCCTTGATCCTCTCTTTTTTGTTCTTTAGCAAGTGCAGCAAGCTCCCTCTTCATATCCTTTAAGTGTGTACCTATTATCTTCCAACCATCACCTGTGCGGCACCCAACTTTAGCAAGTGAGGGAAACTCATTCTTCATGAGGGTTGTTTTCATCAGAATCACTAACTCCTCAGGCATCTCATGCACTTTGCGACGGACATGTGACGACATATCGACGAGCATTTCCTCCGCAAGCCACGCCCATCTCTTGAGTTTGTACGTTGCTCGCAACGTGGTAACACCAAGCTGGACCATGATTTGCACCGTACAAGGAAATAATACATTAGTCATGGAAAGAAAAAGGCTGATTTTTTGAGTCATTCAATTATGCATTTGGAGAACCCAGCAACCCCCAAAAGCTGCCAAGTAGGAAAAGAAGTGGAGAACATGAAAATTATGAATACAAAAGCCACCAAGTCCCCAAAATAGGAAGATGGAAATGTTGGAAATATGCCCTAGAGGCAATAATAAATTAGTTATTATTATATTTCTTAGTTCATGATAATCGTTTATTATCCATGCTATAATTGTATTGATTGGAAACACAATGCATGTGTGGATACATAGACAAAATACTTTCCCTAGTAAGCCTCTAGTTGACTAGCTCGTTGATCAAAGATGGTCCAGGTTTCCTGACCATAGGCAAGTGTTGTCACTTGATAACGGGATCACATCATTAGGAGAATCATGTGATGGACTAGACCCAAATTAATAGACGTAGCATGTTGATCGTGTCATTTTGTTGCTACTGTTTTCTGCGTGTCAAGTATTTGTTCCTATGACCATGAGATCGTATAACTCACTAACGCGGTAGGAATGCTTTGTGTGTATCAAACGTCGCAACGTAACTGGGTGACTATAAATATGCTCTACAGGTATCTCCAAAGGTGTTCGTTGAGTTAGTATGGATCAAGACTGGGATTTGTCACTCCGTGTGACCGAGAGGTATCTCGGGGCCCACTCGGTAATACAACATCACACACAAGCCTTGCAAGCAATGTGACTTAGTGTAAGCCACGGGATCTTGTATTACGGAACGAGTAAAGAGACTTGCCAGTAAACGAGATTGAAATAGGTATGCGGATACTGACGATCGAATCTCGGGCAAGTAACATACCGAAGGACAAAGTGAATGACATACGGGATTATATGAATCCTTGGCACTGAGGTTCAAACGATAAGATCTTCGTAGAATATGTGGGATCCAATATGGATATCCAGGTCCCGCTATTGGATTTTGACTGAGGAGTCACTCGGGTCATGTCTGCATAGTTCTTGAACCCGCAGGGTCTGCACACTTAAGGTTCAACGTTGTTTTATGCGTATTTGAGTTATATGGTTGGTTACCGAATGTTGTTCGGAGTCCCGGATGAGATCACGGACATCACGAGGGTTTCCGGAATGGTCCGAAAACGAAGATTGATATATATAGGATGACCTCATTTGATTACCGGAAGGTTTTCGGAGTTACCGGGAATGTACCGAGAATAACGAATGGGTTCCGGGTGTTCACCGGGGGGGGCAACCCACCCCAGGGAAGCCCATAGGCCTTGGGGGTGGCGCACCAGCCCTTGGTGGGCTGGTGGGACAGCCCAAGAAGGCCCTATGCGCCATAGGAAGAAAATGAAAGAGAAAAAAAAGAGGTGGTGGGAAAGGAGAGAAGGACTCCACCTTCCAAACCTAGTTGGATTCGGTTTGGAAGGGGAGGACTCCCCCCTTGGCTCGGCCGACCCCCTTGGGGCTCCTTGAGCCTCAAGGCAAGGCCCCCCTCTCCGTCCTATATATAGTGGGGTTTTAGGGCTGATTTGAGACAACTTTTGCCACGGCAGCCCGACCACATACCTCCACGGTTTTACCTCTAGATCGCGTTTCTGCGGAGCTCGGGCGTAGCCCTGCTGAGATTAGATCACCACGAACCTCCGGAGCGCTGTCACGCTGCCGGAGAACTCATCTACCTCTCCGTCTCTCTTGCTGGATCAAGATGGCCGAGATCATCGTCGAGCTGTACGTGTGCTGAACGCGGAGGTGCCTTCCGTTCGGCACTAGATCGTGGGACGGATCGCGGGACGGTTCGCGGGGCGGATCGAGGGACGTGAGGACGTTCCACTACATGAACCGCGTTTCTTAACGCTTCTGCTGTGCGATCTACAAGAGTACGTAGATCGGAAATCCCCTCTCGTAGATGGACATCACCATGATAGGTCTTCGTGCGCGTAGGAAATTTTTTGTTTCCCATGCGACGTTCCCCAACAGTGGCATCATGAGCTAGGTTCATGCGTAGATGTCTTCTCGAGTAGAACGCAAAAGTTTTTGTGGGCGGTGATGTGTGTTTTTCTGCCCTCCTTAGTCTTTTCTTGATTCCGCGGTATTGTTGGATTGAAGCGGCTTGGACCGACATTACTCGTACGCTTACGAGAGACTGGTTTCATCGCTACGAGTAACCCCGTTGCTCAAAGATGACTGGCAAGTGTCGGTTTCTCCAACTTTAGTTGAATCGGATTTGACCGAGGAGGTCCTTGTATAAGGTTAAATAGCAATTCATATATCTCCGTTGTGGTGTTTGCGTAAGTAAGATGCGATCCTACTAGATACCCATGGTCACCACGTAAAACATGCAACAACAAAATTAGAGGACGTCTAACTTGTTTTTGCAGGGTATGCTTGTGATGTGATATGGCCAACGATGTGATCTGATATATTGGATGTATGAGATGATCATGTTGTAATAGTTAATATCGACTTGCACGTCGATGGTACGGCAACCGGCAGGAGCCATAGGGCTGTCTTTAAACTAACGTTTGTGCTTGCAGATGCGTTTACTATATTGCTAGGACGTAGCTTTAGTAGTAATAGCATGAGTAGCACGACAACCCCAATGGCGACACGTTGATGGAGATCGTGATGATCGAGATCATGGTGTGACGCCGGTGACAAGAAGATCGTGCCGATGCTTTGGTGATGGAGATCAAGAAGCACATGATGATGGCCATATCATGTCACTTATGAATTGCATGTGATGTTAATCCTTTATGCACCTTATCTTGCTTAGAACGGCGGTAGCATTATGAGGTGATCTCTCACTAAAATTTCAAGATGAAATTGTGTTCTCCCCGACTGTGCACCGTTGCGACAGTTCTTCGTTTTGAGACACCACGTGATGATCGGGTGTGATAGACTCAACGTTCACATACAACGGGTGCAAAACAGTTGCACAAGCGGAACACTCGGGTTAAGCTTGATGAGCCTAGCATGTGCAGACATGGCCTCGGAACACATGAGACCGAAAGGTCGAGCATGAATCGTATAGTTGATATGATTAGCATAGAGATGCTTACCACTGAAACTATTCTCAACTCACGAGATGATCGGACTTGAGATAGTGAATTTGGATCATGTACCACTCAAATGACTAGAGAGATGTACTTTTTGAGTGGGAGTTCTTAAGTAATATGATTAATTGAACTAATTGTCATAAACATAGTCTAATGGTCTTTACGAATTATGATGTAGCTTGCGCTATAGCTCTACTGTTTTTTATATGTTCCTAGAGAAAATTTGGTTGAAAGTTGATAGTAGCAAACTTTGAAGAGGATTGTCCTCGTTGGTGCGTAGAAGGCTTATGTCCTTAATGCACCAATCGGTGTGCTGCACCTCGAGCGTCGTCTGTGGATGCTGTGAACATCCGACATACACGTTTCTGATGACTACACGATAGTTCAGTGCAAAATACTTAATGGCTTCGAAGCAAGGCGCCGAAGACGTTTTGAAACGTCACGGAACATAAGTGATGTTCTAAAGAGATGAAATTGTGATTTCATGCTCGTTCCCTTGTTAAGAGGTACGAGACCTCCGACAAGATTCTTTGTCCACAAAGTAAAGGAGAAAAGCTCAATCGTTGAGCATGTGCTCAGATTGTCTGAGTAGGACAATCGCTTGAATCAAATGGGAGTTAATCTTCCAGATGACATAGTGATAGTTCTCCAAAGTCACTGCCACCAAGCTGTGAGAGCTTCGTGATGAACTATAACATATCAAGAATAGATACAATGATCTTTGAGTGATTCGCGATGTTTGACACTGCGTAAGTAGAAATCAAGAAGGAGCATCAATAGTTGATGGTTAGTAAAACCACTAAGTTTTGAGAAAGGCAAGGGCCAGAAGGGATACTTTGTGAAACGGCAAAACAGTTGTTGCACTAATGAAGAGACCCAAGATTAAACCCAAACCTGAGACTAAGTGCTTCTGTAATGAGGGGAACAGTCACTGAGGCGGAGCAACTCTAGATACTTGGTAGATAAGTAGGCTGGCAAAAGTCGAAAGAAGTATATTTGATATACATGATGTGTACTTTACTAGTACTCCTAGTAGCATGAGGGTATTGGATACCGATTCGGTTGCTAAGTGATTAGTAATACGAAATGAAAGCTACGGCATAAACGGAGACTAGCTAAAGGCGAGGTGAAGATACGTGTTGGAAGTGTTTCCAAGATTGATATGATCAAAACGTCGCACGCTCCCTCTACCATCGGGATTGGTGTTAAACCGAAATAATTGTTATTTGGTGCTTGCGTTAAGCATGAACATGATTGGATCGTGTTTATTGCAATACGATTATTCATTTAAAGAGAATAATGGTTATTCTATTTGCTTGAATAATCACCTTCAATGGTTTATTGAATCTCGATCGTAGTGTTACACATGTTCATGATATTGGTGCCAAAAGATACGAGGTAATGATGATAGTACCACTTACTTGTGGCACTGCCACTTGAGTCATGTTGGTATAAATTGCATGAAGAGGCTCCATGCTGATGGATCTTTATACTCACTTGATTTTGAATCACTAGTGACATGCAAATCATACCACATGAGCAAGGCCTTGTTTTCATTGAGATGAAACAAGATAGTAACTTGTTGGAAGTGATACATTTTGATGTATGCAGTCAAATGGGTGCTGAGGCACGCAGTGGATATCATTATGTTCTTACTTCAATGACGATTTGAGTAGATACAAGAGTATTTACTTGATGAATCACAAGTCTGAAATATTGAAAAGTTCAATTTTTTTTCGGAGTGAAGTTCGTCGTAACAAGAGGATAAACTGTCTACGATATGATCATAGAAATGAATATCTGAGTTACGAGTTTTGGCACGCAGTTAAGACAATGTGGAAATTGTTTTGCAGTTCATGCCACCTGGAACATCATAGTGTGATGATGTGTTTGAACGTCATAGCCACGCACTATTTGGTATGGTGCATGCTGTGATGTATCTTATCGAATTACCACTATTGTTTTTGGGTTATGCATTAGAGACAACCGCATTCACTTTAAATAGGGCACCGCGTATTTCCGTTGAGATGACACAGTATAGACTAAGGTTTAGAGAAATCTAAACTGTCATTTCTTGAAAGTTTGGGGCTTCGACACTTATGTGAAAAAGTTTCAGTCTGATAAGCTCGAACCCAAAGCGGATAAATGCATCTTCATAGGATATCCAAAACAGTTGGGTACATCTCCTATCTCAGATCCGAAAGCAAAGTGTTTGTTTCTAGAAACGGATCCTTTCTCGAGGAAAGGTTTCTCTTGAAAGAATTGAGTGGGAGGGTGATAAAACTTGATGAGGTTATTGAACCATCACTTCGACTAGTGTGTAGCAGGGCACATGAAGTTGTTCCTGTGGCGCCTACACCAATTGAAGTGGAAGCTGATGATGGTGATCATCGAGCATCGGATCAAGTTACTACAAACCTCGTAGGTTGACAAGGTCGCGTACTACTGCAGAGTGGTACGGTAACCCTGTCTTGGAGACCATCTTGTTGAGCAACAGTGAACCTACGAGTTATGAAGAAGGCAATGGTGGGCCCGGATTCCGACAAATGGCTGGAGGCCATGAAATCTGAGAGAGGATCCATGTATGAAAACAAAGTGTAGACTTTGGAAGAACTACTTGATGGTTATAGGACTATTGAGTAAAGATGGATCTTTAAAAGGAAGACAGACGATGATGGTGATAAGTCACTATTAAGAAAAGCTCGACTTGTCACAAAGATGTTTCCGACAAGATCAAACAGTTGACTATGATGAGACTTTCTCACTCATAGCGGTGCTAAAAGTCTGTTAGAATTATGTTAGTAGTTGTTGCATTATTTTTGAAATATTGCACATAGGATGTCAAAACATTATTTCCTCGACGGTTTCCTTGAGCAAACATTGTATGTGATACAACCAGAAGGTTTTGTCGATCCTAAAGATACTAACAAGTATGCAAGCTCCCGCGATCCTTCAATGGACTGGTGCAAGCATCTCGGAGTTGGAATATACACTTTGATGAGATGATCAAAGATTTTGGGTTTGTACAAAGTTTATGAGAAACTCGTATTTCCAAAGAAGTGAGTGGGAGCACTATAGAATTTCTGATAAGTATATGTGGTTGACATATTGTTGATCAGAAGTAATGTAGAATTTCTGTGAAGCATAAAAGGTTGTTTGAAAGGAGTTTTTCAAAGGAATACCTGGATTGAGCTACTTGAACGTTGAGCATCAAGATCTGTGGAGATAGATCAAAACGCTTAATAGAAGTTTCAACAAGATGCATGCCTTGACAAGTTTTTGAAGGAATTCGAAACAGATAAGCAAAGAAGGAGTTCTTGACTGTGTTGTGAGGTGTGAATTTGAGTAAGACTCCAAACCCGACCACGGCAGAATAAATAGAATAGACGAAGGTCATCTTCTATGCCTTAGCCGTAGACGCTAAAGTATGCCATGCTGAGTACCGCACCTGATGTGTGCCTTGCGGCAAGTCTGTTAAGAGGTACATAGAGTGATCCAGGATTGAATCACTGATCAGCGGTCAAAGTTATCCTTAGTAACTAAATAGACTAAGGAATTTTTCTCGATTATGGAGGTGGTTAAAGAGTTCGTCGTAAAGGGTTACGTCGATGCAAGCTTTGACACTAATCCGAATAACTATGAATAGTGAAACGGATTCGTATAGTAGAGTAGATATTTGGAGCATTTCCGAATAGCACGTAGTAGCAGCATCTATAAGATGACATAAAGATTTGTAAAGAACGCACGGATCTGAATGTTTCAGAACTGTTGACTAAAACCTCTCTCACGAGCAAGACGTGATCAGACCCCAGAACTATATGGGTGTTGGATTCATTGAAATCACATGGTGATGTGAACTAGATTATTGACTCTAGTGCAAGTGGGATACTATTGGAAATATGCCCTAGAGGCAATAATAAATTAGTTATTATTATATTTCTTAGTTCATGATAATAATTTATTATCCATGCTATAATTGTATTGATTGGAAACAAAGTGCATGTGTGGATACATAGACAAAACACTGTCCCTAGTAAGCCTCTAGTTGACTAGCTCGTTGATCAAAGATGGTCAAGGTTTCCTGACCATATGCAAGTGTTGTCACTTGATCACGGGATCACATCTTAGGAGAATCATGTGATGGACTAGACCCAAACTAATAGACGTAGCATGTTCATCGTGTCATTTTGTTGCTACTGTTTTCTGCGTGTCAAGTATTTGTTCCTATGACCGTGAGATCGTATAACTCACTGACGCCGGAGGAATGCTTTGTGTGTATCAAACGTCGCAACATAACTGGGTGACTATAAAGATGCTCTACAGGTATCTCTGAAGGTGTTCGTTGAGTTAGTATGGATCAAGACTGGGATTTGTCACTCCGTGTGACGGAGAGGTATCTCGGGGCCCACTCGGTAATACAAGATCACACACAAGCCTTGCAAGCAATGTGACTTAGTGTAAGTCACGGGATCTTGTATTACGCAACGAGTAAAGAGACTTGCCGGTAAACGAGATTGAAATAGGTATGCGGATACTGACGATCGAATCTCGGGCAAGTAACATATCGAAGGACAAAGGGAATGACATACGGGATTATATGAATCCTTAGCACTGAGGTTCAAACGATAAGATCTTCGTAGAATATGTGGGATCCAATATGGGCATCTAGGTACCGCTATTGGATATTGACCGAGGAGTCACTCGGGTCATGTCTCCATAGTTCTCGAACCCGCAGGGTCTGCACACTTAAGGTTCGACGTTGTTTTATGCGTATTTGAGTTATATGGTTGGTTACCGAATGTTGTTTGGAGTCCCGGATAAGATCACGGATGTCACGAGGGTTTCCGGAATGTTCCGGAAATGAAGATTGATATGTAGGATGACCTCACTTGATTACCTGAAGGTTTTTGGAGTTACCGGGAATGTACCGGGAATGACGAATGGGTTCCAGGTGTTCACCGGGGGGGCAACCCACCCCGGGGAAGCCCATAGGCTTTGGGGGTGGCGCACCAGCCCTTGGTGGGCTGGTGGGACAGCCCAAGAAGGCCCTATGCGCCATATGAAAAAATCAAAGAGAAAAAAAAGAGGAGGTGGGAAAGGAGAGAAGGACTCCACCTTCCAAACCTAGTTGGATTCGGTTTGGAAGGGGAAGACTCCCCCCCCCTTGGCTCGGCCGACCCCCTTGGGGCTCCTTGAGCCTCAAGGCAAGGCCCCCCCCCCTATCCCTCCTATATATAGTGGGGTTTTAGGGCTGATTTGAGACAACTTTTGCCACGACAGCCCGACCACATACCTCCACGGTTTTACCTCTAGATCGCGTTTCTGCGGAGCTCGGGGGTAGCCCTGCTGAGATTAGATCACCACCAACCTCCGGAGCGCCGCCATGCTGCCGGAGAACTCATTTACCTCTCCGTCTCTCTTGCCGGATCAAGAAGGCCGAGATCATCGTCGAGCTGTACGTGTGCTGAACGCGGAGGTGCTGTCCGTTCGGCACTAGATCGTGGGACGGATCGCGGGACGGTTCGCGGGGCGGATCGAGGGACGTGAGAACGTGCCACTAAGTCAACCGCGTTTCTTAACGCTTCTGCTGTGCGATCTACAAGGGTACGTAGATCGGAAATCCCCTCTCGTAGATGGACATCACCATGATAGGTCTTCGTGCGCGTAGGAAAGTTTTTGTTTCCCATGCGACGTTCCCCAACAGGAAATGTGCGTATAATTTGTGTGTTTTACCCTTAGTATATTGCAACAGACGATCCCATCATGCTCATCCTTGCACCATTCACACATATACACCCATTCTTCAACATTTGCATGAACCTTAAAGGACTTGTTGTCGTATCCCGGGACAAACTTAGCAATACAGTCAACCATGTACCCTTGGGCACCCGTCTGCTTACAGTTGTATGACAATGGTGACTGCATCTCCCCCTGGAACCTAACAAAAATATTGCACGTATAGATAGTTGACATTTGGAGCTCAGTTGGGTTGTAACTCCACTTCCTAGCTGTTGTGATTGTTGTGTCTGCATCCTGCTTGCTCTCAGCACACATTATCTTCTCTTGTATGGCAACATATTCGCAAATAAAGTCCATGACTGAGTTTTGCGGTTGACATACTTTTTTAGCACAACATTGAAGCCGTCACTCCTTTGCGTGGTTTGGAGAAAGGGGTAGAACTTGTGCATAAAGTAGGCAGGCACCCAACATGTTCGTTTCTCAAACAAATAAACAAAGTCTGGGTGTTCTACAACCCCATGTTGCTGAGCCATTGCAGTCCAAACTACTCAGGAGTGTAGCTGTCATTGACACAGTCATTGAACTCGGTTTGCAACTCTGGATGTTTCTTAGGAATGAACCAAGCTTCTCAGTAGCATTTTGCATTATATGCCAATGACAGTTTCGGTGCGTTGTATTGGAAAAACACATCTTGAATAGCAGACCTCATGGCAAAATCTTGGTCTGTTATGATATTGGTTGGAGCCAAACCACCCATTGCCTCTAGGAATGTCTCAAATAGCCAAATTAAGCTTGTCGATAGCTCATTCCTAACAAAACCACAGCCAAACTGAATTAACTGTCCATGGTTGTTTATACCAATAAACGGGGAACAAGGCATCTTGTATATATTTGTCAAATATGTTGTGTCAAAAGAGACACAATCATTGAAAAACTTGTAATCCCTTCTCACTGAACCATCAATCCAATAAATTCATTGGACCTTATCATCATCATCATCAAGCTTGTACTTTTAGAAGTCTTTGTCAAGTTGTTGCTTTCTCTTAATGTACTCAATTGTGTCCTGCATATCAGTGTATTTGTGCTCAGCCCGGAAATTTGCCAGCAAGTTTGCCATGTCTTTGTGAGTGTAACCAATTGCTTCACATTGGCCATGCAACTCTGTCAACAACTGCATTTATCTAGAAGGTTCCAGATTGCATGAATGAAGCAAGTTCACAAACTGTTGTTCTTCTTCAGGGATATGTCTATGTGACTGTAAGTACCCTGTCAGCGACCACTTCTTGATGAGAGGGTGGTTATGGTCGTCATTTATTTCTGTAACAACCCAGGAATTATCTCTTCACTTGACAAACATACGGTTTGGGTAGTTTGTTCTTTTAGTTGTATTCCTCCACCTCTCAGGGGCAATAGGTTGCGGGTTTTGGGTGTCTACTTTCTTCTTGATCTTCAGCCCAGCTCAATGGCACACAAGGGATGCTCTTAGTAGTTCACCACTAGCCTCTGACTTTTTTCTAAAACAGTACCTCACTCCAAACCCTTTCTGCCTCGCATACATTTTGTAGTGTTTCTCAACATCTTCAAGGGTGTCAATCCTGATCGTGGTTGTGTGTTGCTATGGCGTGGACATCACCTCCGGCATGCTTTCATCCCCATTTGCATTGCCATCATTTGGTGTGCGATTAGATGATGCATCCATCGTCTGGTCTGTGTTTGCCGGTTGCTCTAGCACAATGCGTGATGCACTGACAGTCTCATGATCTGCATAACACACAAAACCAATTTAGTAACATTTTTTTTAGAAACTCACAGTTTGTGCATCTTTTTCTTGAAAACTGGTAATCAAGTACATCTTTTTCAAAACAGGGAGGCATGTGAAATATGTATTTTTGCACAGCTATTAGGAACAAAGTATTCTGAAATAATATAGTTTTTTTCATGGTAAACTAGAAAAAAAATTGTGTATTCACAACCTTTGGTACTGCCATTTTTGGGTATTTTACAGGATATTCTACATGAAACCAGCATTTTAAGTAGCAAGAAAGGAACTGTCATTTTTTCTTGGTAACTAGGCACATTTTTTCTGGCAACGAGATGCATGAAGTTATTCAACAACGAGCAAAAGAAACTGGCATTTAGTTTTCCTAGAAACTAGGCACAATAATACTGACAACTACTGCATTTTCTATGCGGCAACTAGGTGTGAAATAACAGAGAACACAAAAAGACTTGTTATGTTAGTGATTAGCCTTGAAGGCCTTCTTTTGGAATGACGGTAGCAGCAAAAACACAACTAGATGGTGGTGGTGTAGTTGGAAACTATAGGAATTACGGTAGCAGCAAAAACACAACTAAATTGGAAACTGTTGGGAGGGGGAACAAACCTTTGTCATGAGCAGCCAGAAAGTGAGAATCCATCTTTTATGTGGCGTGTCCCTTGTTGTTTCTTGGGAAGTTCTTCCTCCCTGCATGTTTTGTGTGAGATGGAGACAATATATCAGCTAACTTCTGTTTATTCTGACCTTTTTGTTCTGGAACAGGAATTGGAAAGCATATCAGATGCTGAAGATCCAGAGGGAGAAAGAGGTGCAGATCTGAGGGGCAAAAAAGAGAGGTGCTATTTTGGGGGAGAAACAAGAGACTTTTTTTGTAGGATTTTCTTTTGTGCAAAAATTGAGGGGCAGTAATTTGTAAGTAGATTCATGTTTCTTGCAAGGATCCTGGGACAGGGCACTTGCGTACCTGTTATTTTTGCTGCTTCGATCACTTGGATCACTTGAGATGTCACCTTTTTTGCTGCTTGTGCTGTTTTTTCCCCTTCAGATCTTGTGTTTTATGCTAGTGGAGGCTATTAGGGAGGGAGGAAGAAGACGAGAGGAATTAAGGGGTGGGGGATCTGGGGTGGTTTGCGAGATTGGTGGTGGTGGGGGAGATATTTCTGGGAAGAAGTGCTTCAGACAAAAAAAAGGAAGCGGCTCGGATTGGGGGGAATAGGTGGAAAAGTACAAGCCAGGCTAGCAACCTGCCGTCGCACGGGAGCGCACCTGTGCTGCGCCGCTCCGTAGTGGAGTACAAAATTAAATTAACAACACAAGAAAAAAGACAACAGAAAAATAAAGAAATGTCAGCCCCACGGCTCTTGTGGGAATGACAAGTGAAGCCCACTATCATAAACACCCATACAAGCATAATGCAGAAAATAAAAGCGGCTCACGGGTGACTCAAAGCCGAAACCCCCTAATAGCTGACACATGGATCTAGCCATTGCACTGGATTGGTGGTTGCGATAGAACATGGGATCCATCTATGTTAAGCCTGCTGGATCTACTCCGAATGCCACAAAGGGAAAAAACAGGATCGATCTATGTTAAGCCTGCTGGATCTACACCGAATGCCACAAAGGGAAAAAAAACCAGCAGGATCGATCTATGTTAAGCCTGCTGGATCTACTCTGGATGGCACAAAGGGAAAAAACCATCAAAACAACAAATTCCCCTAGGGGTCAGCCTGGGCATTCGAGTATTTTGGTTATTTCGGTTCGGATAGTTTGGTTTATGGGTAATTCGGGTATTCAAAAATGAGAACCAAAATAATTTCTGTCAAAAAAAAAACCTAAACCCAAATTACCCAAAATTTCGGTTCGGGTAATTCGGGTACCCAAAATATTCTCAACATAGATAAATTTTTGATATGAATAACTCAGGTAGTATGGGTATTTTTGGTAATATGAGTATTTTAGTTAGTATGGGTAACAAGTTAGTGTAATAATAGCATGAAAATTTTGGACAATATGAATAAATTTGGGTAGTATCGGTATTTCGGGTTTTCCATACTAGAACCCGAACCCTAACCCGAAAACCGAATAGTCAAGAAATGAGAACCAAATCCTTACTCGATACCCGAATTACCCGGCAATTCGGGTAATTCGGTTTCGTTCGGGTTCGGGTAGCGGGTTCAGGTACCCAAACGCCCAGGGTGACTTTGGGGGATGGGTATCGAACCCACGACCTCCAAGACACGGCTACGCGGGCTGCATGAGGCGACACGGTGAGACGCGCCCGTGCGAGCGAGTGGTACTGTAGGGGAGCGCATGCGCGGGCAAGGGCTAGGGCGTGCGGGACTCTAATCTGAGCTGTTGCTTGTGCCATGCGTGCGGCAGAAACGAGCGGGACGACAACGATGCAAGAGAGAGAGAGAGAGAGAGAGAGAGAAGGACGTGATGCGTGGGCTCACAACGGGAAAACTCGAGGCGATGCATGCCGCTAGCACGACGACGAAGACGGTGATGATGCGCTGCAGCAGCTCCAGCCCGAGACACCGTAGACAGGGACGACGGGGCCGGTGACGACGACGATCCCTTGGCAATCCACCTTCGTGAAAATGGAGCATCCAAGGGGCAGCGTGGCTGCGGGATCTTCCGGGGACAACGAGCGAGAATGCTAGGCCGCCGGCGAGCTCAAGCCCGAGCCGGTCATGGCGACGGCGATGCAGGAACCTGCCTCACAGCGCAAGAGACGAGGAGGGGTGAAAATGGAGAGGGGTTAGGGTTCTAGGGTCGCCGGGGTTGCTAAATAGGAACCATGGCGACACTGAGGCGGTCAAATCACTTGGACGATGATGTGGCATCGACGGATGATCTGTCATACCAAGGAGGACGACGCTCCTGTTGCTGGTTGACTGCCAGCGCGGTTGGGGTGCGGCTTGCGGGAGGCTGCTGTTGGTCCTGTAGGTTGCTCAAAAGAGGGGACCTCCTATACGGCGCTGCACGCGCCGGTTCGTGCTTTTGGAAACTGCAGCGCCCCCGCTGGGCCGGCCCAAGAAACATCTTCTCGTGCCCCGCTAGAGGATCTAAAAAAAATTCATTATTTTTTAAAACGTGAACTCAAAAACGTACATTAAAGTTTCATCGAATTAAAAAGCAATTAATCAGATTTTTAAAAAGTCCAATGATCATGCAAACAATTTCACTGATTTTTAAAATATGTTCACGGATTTTTAAAAGAGTTTACAAAATTCAAAAAAAGTTGTCGATTTTATAAAAAAAGTTCATCAATTTAAAAAAAGTTCATTGATTTTGAAAAAAGTTCACGAATTTTAAAATATGTTCACCGATTTTCAAAAATAGTTCACTGATTTAAAAAATGTTCATCCATTTTTAAAAATAGTTCATTAATTTTGAAAAAAGTTCACGAATTTTAAAATACGGTCACCCATTTTTTTAAAAGTTCTCCAATTTCAAAAAATGTTCATCGATTTTTAAAATATTTCATTGATTTTGAAAAATGTTCATGAATTTTAAAATATGTTCACTGATTTTCAATAAAGTTCACCAATTTATAAAAATTCACCGATTAAAAAAGTTCACAAATTTTAAATTATGTCCATGGATTTTCAAAATGTTCACAAAATTTGAAAAAATGTTTATCGATATGGAAAAAAGTTTACAACTTAAAAAAAGATTCCATCAAATTTTCAAAAATAATCAATCTGAAAGAAAATTCACATATTTCCAAAAAGAAATCAACGAACCAGCATGAAAATGAAAAAAGGAAAACGACTAAGAATAAATAAATAGGGCAAATAAAGAATAAAGGACGTAAAAGGTTCATTTCTATCGCATCCGGTTGGGGGTGGCAGAGTGGTTGCAACAGTAGAATTCCTCAGAAAAGTTGCCGGTTCAAATCACGCTAGCGCAGTTTTATTTTTAACACTTAGATGGGCCGGCGCATGACCGAGCGCTGCAGGGCCGGTTAAGAAAAGTTCACTTTAACCGACGCGTGCAGCCACAAATAGGATTTGCCGCAAAAGAGGTCCATGAGGCCGGGGTCTCTCTCTCACCCTGAAAACATAGAGGGTTTTCCTTTTTTATAAAAACCCCACATGCAAATAATCACACAGTAAAAGAGAGATGGGTTTTGGGGCGAAAGAACATATTTTTGGACTCACAAAAATATACACCATTTAATAAAAATGGTGAAGGCATTTTAGGAGAATGAGAGATAATTGCTTTGAAAATGATTAAAGGGTTTATTTTTGCAAAACCACCATAGAAAGAAAACACCACAAAACCAAGTGTAGACTAAAAATACCTACTGAATATTTGGGAGCTATGGAACATTTTTTAATAACTAAATTGAGCAAGTTCCAAATCACACAAAGCTTAAATTGGAAATAAAGGGGGTTTCGCATAGTTTTGAAGAAAGGGTTTTGGCATGGTTTGAAAAGGAGTTGCAATGGACCCACTAACCACTTGCAAGCACACTTCACCCACAACTTCTCACATAACACTTCAAGCAACATGATGCAACAAAAATGATATGATGATTATGATGCCATGATGCAAGAATGTGTGAAGCAAAATAATATTCTTACTCAACCACACGTTGCATAGTTGGAAGGTTCAACATGGGATACATTACAAATAAGGCAAGGGGTGCACTTGGGATGTTACACTAACGGAGTTTCTCATTCAAAATGGTTTTGAGATTGGTAACATTAATGAAACCTTATTCACTAAAAGAGTTAATGGTTAACTATTTGTGTGAGAAATATATGTGGTTGATATAATATTTGGTTCTACTAACCCACATTTTAGTGATAAATTTGGAATGTTTATGTGAGAGAAGTATGAGATGTCTATGATGTTCTAGCTGAAATTCTTCCTTGGTTTGCAAATCAAACAATTGAGAGAAGGTACATTTATCTCACAAACCAAGTACACCAAGGACTTAATCAGGAAGTTCAACATGCAAGAGTGCAAAGGTATGAGAACCCCCATACGTGCTAGTGGACATATTGACCTCACTAAGGAGGACAAACCGGTTGATAAAAAAGTTTACCGATCAATGATCTGTTCATTGCTATATCTCTGTGCCTCCCGTCTGGATATCATGTTGAGTGTTTGCATGTGTTCCTAATATCAAGCGGCACCTAAAGAGTGTCATCTATTGGATGTGAAAAGAACTGTGAGATACCTGATACATACACCAAACTTTGGCATATGGTATCCCAAGGGATCTTCTTTTAATCTTGTTGGCTATTCCAACTCGAACTATGCCGGGGACAAGGTTGATAGAAAATCCAACATGGGTACATGTCTATTTCTTGGAAGATCTCTTGTGTCTTGGTCATCCAAGAAACAAAACTCGGTATAATTATCCACTGTCGAAGCGGAATACATTGCCGCTAGATCATGTTGCGCGCAATTACTATGGAGGACTCAATATCTTAAGGATTATGGCATTCATGTCAGAAATGTTCCATTATTGTGTGACAATGAAAGCGCTATCAAAATTGCCTATAAACCTGTACAACATTCTCGAACAAAACGTATTCAAGTGTGACATCATTTCATTCGTGATCATGTTGGTAAAGGAGATATAGATCTCAAGCATGTTCGTACCGACAAACAATTAGCTGACATATTTACCAAACCACTTGATGAGAAAGTATTTTGTCATCTGAGGAGTGAGTTGAACATCATTGATTCTTCATACTTGAGATAGACTCACTTAATGCATGCAAGGGCATGAGATTGATTGTCTATTCCTTAATGCCATTGATTTGATACTATCTTATATCTTGGAAAACTATGTTCCTTAATGCCATTCTTGCTTGAGTCCTCAAGTAAATATACTCTAATATAGGTGACCTAGTCACCGCCCTACATCTAGATGGAGATTCCTGTATGGTTCACATTTTCATTGCATGCTTTCTTGGAACCATACAACTCTCGTCTATATGTATGTATATATATTTTTGAAAAAAAATAACAAAAAAAATATGTTTTCTTGTTTCCCTTCTAATCTTTGGATATTTCCTTTTTCAAAGTTTGTGGATATTTTCTGTCTATTTTAAGTTAAGTAGTGGTTATCTTGCAACTCGGTTTCACCAATCTAGGAAACTTAATCCAACCGATTTCTTCTAGAGGCGTGCTAACATTATCGGTTGTACTAAACCATATTGCCTCGGTGGCTCTGAAATTTATCACTGTCTATGATTTTCTGATATTTTCTGGACTTTTGCAATAGGGGGAGAAAGATTGTCATGATCCCAAGTTCTATTACCTCCTAAAATCTTATTGAACATTTCCATTTTTGACAAAGGAGGATATAATCTTGTTTCCCAAAATATTTTGAGGGGGAGGGAAATCCTAAGGGATCCCACAATATAAAAGGGAGAAACATCTAGGATCCATAACATCGGGGAAGATAGTTCAAGGAACTCTTATCCATATTAAAGGGGGAGAACATTCAATGAACCCTTACCTACTATCTAAGGGGGAGAAATTTCAATGAACCCTTATAAAAGAGAGAAGAATCAATGATCCCTTTCTCTCAATGAGCTCTTAGACTCTGACCTTTTTGGAAATTAATGCCAAAGAAGGAGAAATATCAAAGCTTCCAATAAGATTTCATAAGGGGGATAATTATCAAGAGGGGAGATTTAGGTTCCTAAAGGAAGGTATACCTAAGGGGAGATATATCAAACCTTACATATTGAGGGGGAGATACCATTAAGGGAGCGAAAGATAGCAATAAAACAATATCTACATACTTCCACTATATTTAGATTGATCTTGTCTTACCCTACCTACTCCCAATAACTACATGCTATGATTCAGGGGGGAGAAGAAATACTTACATGCTCATCCTTAGGGGAGAAAGTTCAAAATTCTCTTGGAGGCATACTTATCATCAAATCCTATTTTAAATATGTTCTCCATATCTTTATACTTATGAATCTCTTCGCATCTTTACAATCACTACTAGAATTCAATTTTTTGCCGTCTACCAAATCTTTGCCGTCCGCTGGCTCATGGGAAAGAATGTCTTTGCCGTCAACTTCCACAAAGCGGACGGCAAAGAACTGGCTGATGGCATCAAATGTCTTTGCCATGAGTCACTTCTTTGCGGTCAGCCGCAAACGGCAAAGATTAGGACAGTAGACGGCAAAGCTTTGTACTGGGCCCACCTGGCGGAGGGAATATTAGGTCAAACTACAGTTGCTTCTTTTCCGTCTGCTAGCGGACAACAAAGAGTTTGTAGGCAGACGGCAAAGCATCTAGACCCTTTGCCGTTCGCCAGCAGATGGCAAAGCTCAGGAATTATGTAACGGTCATCCCTATCCACCCCAACCCTCTCTCTCTCTCTCTCAAATGACCACTCTCTTCCACTCCTCTCCCCCGACGCCCACCGCCGCCACAATCGTCGCGCCCCCGTTGCCGCCCCGGTGCCCCACAACACAGCCGCCGCCCCGGTGCACAACCGCCCCCGACGCCTCCCCAGTGCCCCACAGCCCCCAAGCGCCGCCGCCCCCGACGCTGCCCTGCAGCCCCAACACTATCGGCGCCACCCCAACACCCCCGGCCCCTCCGCCCACGACGCCCCTGCCGGTGAGCCCCCACACCCCAGTCGCCTCTGCCACTAGTTAGTTAGCTTAATAGAAAGAAGAGGAAGAAGAAGAAGAGGAGGAGGAGGAGAAGAGGAGAAGAAGAGGATGAGGAGGAGGAGGAGGAGGAGGAGAAGAAGAAGAAGAAGAAGAAGAAGAAGAAGAAGAAGAAGAAGAAGAAGAAGAAGAAGAAGAAGAGAATAAGAATAAGAAGATGATGAAGAAGAAGAAGAAGAAGAAGAAGAAGAGAAGAAAAAATGAGAAGGAGAAGAAGAAAAGAAGAAGAGAAGAAGAAGAGAAGAAGAAAAAATAAGAAGGAGAAGAAGAGAAAAATGAAGAAAAGTAGAAGAAGTAGAAGAAGAGGATAAAGAAAAATAGAAATAGAAATAAGAGGAAGAAGAAGAAGAAGAGGAGGAAGAAGAGGAGAAGAGGAGGTGGAGGAGGAGGAGGAGGAGGAGAAGAAGAAGAGGAGAAGAGGAGAAGAAAGAGGGAAAATGAAAAGAAGAAGAGAAGAAGAAGGAGAAGGAGCCATCCTTCTTCTTCTCTTTCTTCTCTCCTCCTTCTTCTCCTTCTTCTTCTCCTTCTTCTCTCCTCCTTCTTCTCCTTCTTGTCCTTCTTCTTATCCTTCTTATCTCCTCCTTCTTCTCCTTCCTCTAAAATGACATAATTAGCCCATTTAACTCCTAAAAGACATAATTAGCATATTTGTTTTGATTAGGTGGATTAACATGTGACAGTTGTCTCGTCGCTGTGAGGTCTGCTGTGCGAAGACCTCCCCGTGTGTTGTACGAGCTCCGCCCCTGCATTCATGGGTCAGTCCAAATGTCATCTCCTCCTCGCCCCTTCATTTACTATGGGCCGGTTTTCGGATGAAACTTGCTAGATTTAGGTAATTAAATTAATTTATCAGTACGCGTGACCAGTATGTGTCTCCCATTCAAAAGGGTTACAGTTATAAATATGCATGCATTTTCTTATATTTATAACTATGATTCTTTCAAATTGTCCAACGTTATCCATGGACAGCCCGAGTATGTGTAGATTGGGTTCGTTTTCCCATATGCTTCGTTCCGGATCCGATGCATAATTTCGTCAATGCCACCCTGTTGTTCTCCGGATACACATCCTCTCTGTTTATTGCGGAGACGTGTATCAGGAGAACATCGGGGAGGTGTTGTAGAAATTTTGCGTTGGATCCGGAGGAGAGCATGGGAAAACGAACCCAATCTACACATACTCGGGTGGGATTAGGACCCATCTTTACCTATTAGCGTGTAGGTTGCATGGACGTAATAAAAATGGCGAACTTGATTAACTGATGAATATATATGCTAAATTATATATAAATATATTTCTCGTGTCTTTAGTAGCTAGGCAAGATGAGTGATCGTGCGTGGATGTATACCGGTCACCCTAGTCAGAAAGAGATGACAAAAGAATGGTTTTTAAAAACCAAGGAATTTGTGAAAGCCACATTTGCAAATGGCCAGGAAAGGAACTATTGCTCCTGTCCTGGATGCGACAACTATAAAAACACGACAGAGGCTGTAATGATTAAACACCTCTAGAAGGAGGGGTTTTAAGCCTAATTATACGGTGTGGACATTTCATGGTGATTCTATATACAACGCACCAGAGCTGAGGTGGTCCGTCGTCGCACCGACGAGCATGGTACCGGGATCGAAGACATGGTGCAAGACTTTGATGATGCTCGGGATACGGAAGATGAGATGGAGGAATCTGCAAAGGCCTTCTATGAAATGTTGGAGTCTTCAAAACGTCATCTCCATGAGCACACTGAGCTTTGTCAGCTGCATGCAATTGCACAAGTAATGGCTCTGAAGGCTCAGTTCAACTTGGGAAGAGAATGCTACGATGCGATGATGACACTATTTGGACGCTTCCTACCCAAAGGCCATTTCATGCCTGCAAACCTGTATCAGTTGGACAAGATACTTCGTGTACTTAAGTTGCCCTATGAGAAAATAGATGCATGTGAGAAAGGATGTGTCTTATTTAGGAAGGAGTATGCACACTTGGACTATTGTCCCAATTGCGAGTCTGGCAGGTATCTTGTGGTAGACAACGGTTTGGGTGAGAAGAGGCAGACCAAAATCGCAGTTAGTGTTCTTCGGTATATGCCAATCGTAACAAGGCTTGAACGTCTTTTCATGGTCGAAGAGACAGCCAGACAGATGACATGGCACAAACTAAGCAAAAGAACCGAACTAGATGCGGATGGGAATAAGATGGCGGTACACACATCGGATGGGGAAGCGTGGAAACATTTTGATAGATTGCATCAGGATAAAGCGGCAGATCCAAGGAATCCTCGAGTCTGCGTCGCCACGGATGGTTTTAATCCATTCGGCATGACGGCAACCCAATACAGTAGTTGGCGTGTATTTTTCATTCCACTCAATCTCCCCCCCCCCCCCCGGCAGATTATGCAAAGAAAGAACATATTTCTGACGTTGATAATTCCAGGGCCCAATTATCCGGGGAAGATTATGAATGTGTACCTGCTGTTGGCTACGCCTATAGGGATTTCCTTGGCGAATATGCAAAGGATTCCCTTGTGGCCTTGGAGCCTTGCGTTTGTGTTCCCTTGAATAGGAAAGGGTGATGTAGCACAGCAGCGGTAAGTATTTCCCTCAGTTTGAGAACCAAGGTATCAATCCAGTAGGAGGATCGCGTCAAGTCACAAGTACCTGCACAAACACAAAGAGCTTGCACCCAACGCTATGAAGGGGTTGTCAATCCCTTATAAATTGTTTGCAAAGGGAGAATTGAAAGCAAAATGTAAACAAAGCGAAGTAAAACTAAAAGCGGAGATGATAATTGTGAATAGACCCAGGGGCCGTAGTGTTGACTAGTGGCTTCTCTCATGAAAGCAAGTAGAAGGTGGGTGAACGAATTACTATCGAGCAATTGATAGAACCGTGCAAAGTCATGGCGTTATCTATGGCAATGATCATACATATAGGCATCACGACCAAAACAAGTAGACCGATACTTTCTGCATCTACTACTATTACTCCACACGTCGACCGCTATCCAGCATGCATCTAGTGTATTGAGTTCATAAGAACAGAGTAACGCCTTAAGCAAGATGACATGATGTAGATGGACAATCTCAAATCTATGATGAAATCCCATCTTGTTACCCTTGATGGCAACAACACGATGCGTGCCTTGCTGCCCTTCTGTCACTGGGAAAGGTCACCGCACGGTATGAACTCAAAACCAAGCACTTCTCCCATTGCAAGAATCATAGATCTAGTTGGCGAAACAAAACCCAAGTCTCGGAGAGACTTACAAGGATATCAAATCATGCATATAAGAAATCAGCAAAGACTGAAATATAATTCATAGATAATATGATCACAAATCCACAATTCATCGGATCTCGACAAACACACTGCCAAAGAGGATTACATCGGATAGATCTCCATGAAGATCATGGAGAAGGTTGTATTGAAGATCCAAGAGAGAGAAGAAGCCATCTAGCTACTAACTACGGGCCCGTAGGTCTGAAGTAGACTACTCACGAGTCATTGGAGAGGCAATGATGTTGATGTAGAAGCCCTCCAGCTCCAAAGTCCCCTCCGGCAGGACACCGGGAAGGGTCTCCAGATGAAATCTGGTGGAAACGGAAGCTTGCGGCGGTGGAAAAGTGGTTTCGTGGACGCCCTTATTTTTTCTGTGATTTTAGGGAATATATAGGCCAAAGAGCTAGGGCAGGGGAGCTCCAGGGGGCCACAAGCTTGGTAGCCGTGGCCACTAGTTTTCTTTAAGACCTTTCACATACTCTTAGCTCTAGTGCATCATTTGTATGGCAATCCCTCCAATGATGCATCCAACTTGCTTGCTCACGAAGACCTAAGGCAATTTTGAGGAAGCCCATCATTGGAATATGCAAGCCAAGTTATATAATGAAAATTTCCCACTAGCTATATGGTGGTGACAAAACGAGAGACTCTCAATCATAAAGATCATGGTGCTTAATAAGCACAAGTGTGGAAAGATAGTAGCATTGTCCCTTCTCTCTTTTTCTCTCATTTTTTGGTGGGCTCTTTGGCCTCTTTTTTTTGGTGGGCATCTTTGGCCTCTTTTTGTAAATGGGCTTCGCTGGCCTCTTTTATTTTCTCACACGGGACAATGTTCCATCAATGATGCTCATCACACCCACAACTCAAAACTTAAAGCAATGATGACTCTATATGAAATGCCTTCGGTAGTGTACCGTGACAATGATCTAGCATGGCATAGACATCAATGGAAACATCATGCTAGCTACCTTATGATCATGCAATGGCAATGTAGAAGTGGTGGCACATGTCATGGTGGTAGTTGCATGGAAATATATCTCGGAATGGCTTTGAAAAAGCCATAGTATGTAGGTATGGTGGCTGTTTTGAGGGGGGCTAATGGTGGGTTTTATGCACCGGCGAAAGTTGCACGGCACTAAAGAAGATAGTGATGGTCGAAGGTGAAAGTGCATCTAAACGATGGACTCAACATTAGTCATGAAGAACTCATATACTTATTGCAAAAAATTTAGTAGTAATTGAAACAAAGCATTCAACGCATACTCCTAGGGGAAGGGTTGGTAGGTATAAACCATCGCGCGATCCCGACCGCAACACAAAGGATGACAATCAATAAACTAATCATGCTCAGACTTCATCACATAGCGGTTCACCATACGTGCATGCTACGGGAATCACTAACTTCAAAACAAGTATTTCTAGATCCACAAGACCCTACTAGTATAACTTCAATATTACCACAACCACAACTCAAAACTAATTGAGATGAATCAAACTTCTCTAACGAGTCAATGCACATGAAGGTGGAAGTTTTCATATCCCTTTGGATAACTACCCCTTTTGAAACTACTTTCATAGCATAACTCAACTACCACGCCACGCACTGCCGTGCTCCAAAAGATAGAAGTGAAGCACATAGGGCAGAATCAACTAGCTCAAAAGATATAAGTGAAACACATGTGAGCTGAATTGCCTAACCAAAGGATATAAGTGAATCTCGACAAAATCACGGTGAGTGCATGTCTCTCTCTAGGTGTGCAGCAAGGAAGATTGTGACAACACAAAAATAAAAGACTCCTACGATACAAGACGCTCCAAGCAAAACACATAACATGTGGTGAATAAAAATATAGCCCCAAGTAACGTTACCGATGGATTGAAGACGAAAGAGGGGATGCCTTCCCGGGGCATCCCCAAGCTTAGGCTTTTTCGGCATCCTTGAATCAACTTGGGGTGCCTTGGGCATTCCCAATCTTGAGCTCTTGCCACTCTTTATCTCTTTGTCCATAAGAACTTCACCCAAAACTTGAAAACTTCACAACACGAAACTTAAACAGAAACTCGTGATATCATTAGTATAAGAAAGAAAATCACGACTTCCTTAGGTACTGTAGAAAACTTAAATTCTACTTATGTTGATGTTGGGTTACTGTATTTTCAATCTTCCATGGCTAATACCCCCCGATACTATCCATAGTTTCATCCAAATAAGCAACCAACTCAACAAAAACAGAATCTGTTAACAGCAGACCAGTTTGCAGAAATCTGTATACTTCGTATACTTCTGGTACTTCAAAAATTCTGAAAAATTACGACAGTCTGAAGAAGTTGTGTAGCAATCAGAAGCAAGAAGAATCAACTCAAAAGCTCTCACAGAAAAAGAAAAATGAAAATTCTTTTCATGAGCAGAAAGTTTCTGTCTTTTCCAGCATGATCAAACGATCATCCCCAAGGCTAATCATAATGGTTTCACTTGGCACAAACGCAAAAGAAACACAAAAAACACAATCATAACAGAATTATGAAAGTGTGGAAAACACAAAACAGAAAGAAAAAGGATAGATTCGTTGGGTTGCCTCCCAACAAGCGCTATTGTTTAACGCCCTTAGCTAGGCATTGATAATTCCATGATGCTCACACAAAAGACAAGAATTGAAGCACAACGAGAGCATCATAAAGGATGTGAAAATCACATCTAAGTCTAACATACTTCCTATGCTTAGGCATTTTATAGGAAAACAGATTGTCAAGACAACCAATAGTTACCAAATGCAAGGAAGAAGAAAGAGACAATAGCAATCTCAACATAACGAGACGTGATTTAGTGATATGAAAGTTTCTACCACCATATTTTCCTCTCTCATAATAATTACATGTGGGATCATATTCGAATTCAACAATGTAACTATCACATAGGATATTCTTTTGATGATCCACATGCATGCAAAGTTGAGGCTCTTCAAAAATAGTGGGATTATCATCAACTAAAGTCATGACTTCTCCAAACCCACTTTCAATAATATTGCAAATATCATATTCATCATGAGGCTTAAACAAATTTTCAAGATCATAAGAAAGATCATCGCCCCACTCATGATCATTGCAACAAGTAGTGGACATAGAAAAACTAGCATCCCCAAGATTAGGGTTTTGCATATTCTTAGCATGATTGTCGCTAATAGAATTTATAGTGAAACCATTGCAATCATGCGTTTCATCCAAGGAGCCCTCGTGAATCTCTTCATAAATTTCTTCCTCACAGTTTTCAGATTCATGCATCTCAAGCAAAACTCCATAAAGATAGTCAAGTGCACTCAACTCACTAGCAATTGGATCAACATAATTGGATCTCTTAAAGAGATTAGCAAGTGGATGAGGATCCATATCACTAGATTTTCAGCAAGCAAAGATGCAAGCATATTGAAGGCACATGGCACACAAGCGAACAGAAAGCAAGAGAGACAAAAGGGCGAACAAAAAAGGCAAGTGAAAAAGGCAAACGAAAAAGGAAAATTGTGAAGTGGGGGGAGAGGAAAATGAGAGGCAACTAGCAAAAAAAGGTAAATGCAAGAGATGAGTTTGTGACACTTCCTTGGATAGATCTTGACTTGATCTCTACCCGGCAACGGCGCCAGAAATCGCCGTGTTGATGGGAGATTATTCTTGTCTTGATACTCCTCGGCAAGCGATCCTCCCTGGCAACGGCGCCAGAAATCCTTCTGCTGCTGGCTACGCCTATAGGGATTTCCTTGGCAAATATGCAAAGGATTCCCCCGCGGCCTTGCAGCCTTGCGTTGGTGTTCCCTTGAAGAGGAAAGGGTGATGTAGCACAGCGGCGGTAAGTATTTCCCTCAGTTTGAGAACCAAGGTATCAATCCAGTAGGAGGATCGCGTCAAGTCACAAGTACCTGCACAAACACAAAGAGCTTGCACCCAACGCTATGAAGGGGTTGTCAATCCCTTACAGATTGTTTGTAAACTGAGAACTAAAAGCAAAAAGTAAACAAACCAAATTAAAAGTAAAAGCGCAGATGATAATTTGGAATAGATTCGTGGGCCGTAGTGTTCACTAGTGGCTTCTCTCATGAAAGCAAGTAGACGGCGGGTGAACGAATTACTGTCGAGCAATTGATAGAACCGCACAAAGTTATGACGTTATCTATGGAAATGATTATACATATAGGCATCACGTCCGAAACAAGTAGACCGATATTTTCTGCATCTACTACTATTACTCCACACGTCGACCGCTATCCAGCATACATCTAGTGTATTGAGTTCATAATAATAGAGTAACGCCTTAAGCAAGATGACATGATGTAGATGGACAATCTCAAATCTATGATGAAAGCCCATCTTGTTACCCTTGATGGTAACTACATGATGCGTGCCTTGCTGCCCCTTCTGTCACTGGGAAAGGTCACCTCACGGTATGAACCCAAAACCAAGCACTTCTCCCATTGCAAGAATCAAAGATCTAGTTGGCCAAACAAAACCCAAGACTTGGAGAGACTTACAAGGATATCAAATCATGCATATAAGAAATCAGCAAAGACTCAAATATAATTCATAGATAATCTGATCGCAAATCCACAATTCATCGAATCTCGACAAACACACCGCCAAAGAGGATTACATCGGATAGATCTCCATGAAGATCATGGAGAACTTTGTATTGAAGATCCAAGAGAGAGAAGAAGCCATCTAGCTACTAACTACAGACCCGTAGGTCTGAACTAGACTACTCACGAGTCATTGCTGAGGCAATGATGTTGATGTAGAAGCCCTCCAGCTCCAAAGTCCCCTCTGGCAGGGCACCGGGAAGGGTCTCCAGATGAGATCTCGCGGAAACGGAAGCTTGCGGCGATGGAAAACTAGTTTCGTGGACGCCTTTATTTTTCTGGGACTTTAGGGAATATATAGGCCAAAGAGCTAGGGCGGGGGAACTCCAGGGGGGGCACAAGCTTGGTAGCCGCGGCTACAGGGCTTGTGGGCCCCGTGTGGGCCTCCTGCCTTGGCCCTCAAGTCCCCCGATCTTCTTCTGTTCTGGAAAATTTCATTTCGGGGATTTTATTCCGTTTGGACTCCATTCCAAAATCAGATCTGAAAATAGTCAAAAACACAGAAAAAACAGGAAGTGGCACTTGGTACTGAATTAATAAGTTAGTTCCAAAAAAGATATAAAAGGTATATAAAACATCCAAAGTTGACAAGATAACAGCATGAAACCATCAAAAAATATAGATACGTTTGAGACATATCAGTACCTGCAGCCGCTTAAGGATGAATTGGAAGAAGCTTGGCATAATGGGGTCAAGACATACGATGCCATTAGAAAACAAAACTTCAAAATGCATGTGTGGTACATGTACTCTATGCATAAATTGCCGACATATGCGCTATTCTCTGGATGGTGTGTGTGTGTAAGGTTCTCGTGCCCCCAATGCAGGGTAGCTCTTCAGTTTCACTGGTTGCAGGAGGGTCGGAAGTATTCTTGCTTTGACTTGCATAGACAGTTCCTGGATCCTGACCATCAGTTCAGAAAAGACAAGAAGAACTTTACCAAAGGTAAAGTTGTCAAAAACTTGGCACCACCTGCGTTGACAGGCCGACAGATCCTGGATCAGTTAAATGCCAATCGAGCCTCATCCGGAGCGTCCAGGGTATTTAAAGGGGTATAATTCAAAACACGAGTGGACTCACAAGCCATGCTTCTGGGATCTGCCTTACTTCAAAGACCTCCTTCTTCCACACAATATTGACATGATGCACACTGAGATGAATATCGGACATGCTATTTTCGGTACATTGTTCGACATAGATGGGAAGACAAAGATAATACTAAGGCTAGACTCGATCAAGAGACACTATGTCATAGACCGTTACAAAACATGCGAGAAGGCAAAGGAAAGCAAAAGTGGCCGAAGCCAAAGGCCTGGTTCAATCTTGGAAGGCCAGCTATGAGGGTAATTATCTTGTGGGTGAAAATGCACTTGATATTCCCCGATGGGTATGCAACGAGTCTAAAGAGGGTAGCAAGTCTTGAAAAATTAAAAATCTTTGGTCTCAAGAGTCATGAATGGAACATATGGCTAGAGGGGGTAATGCCGGTGATGTTACATAACTTTATTCCTGAGAATGAATGGCTAGTACTGGCAGAGCTGAGCTATTTCTTCCGTGTTCTTTGTGCGAAAGAATTGTCGCCTGGCATGGTAGATGACATGGAGGAGTTTGCACCGGAGTTGTTTTGCAAGTTAGAGAAGATCTTTCCGTCGGGCTTCTTTAATCCAATGCAGCATTTGATTTGACATCTATCGACCGAGGCAAGATTGGGTGGGCCCGTGCAAAATCGTTGGTGCTATGCAACTGAGAGGATGCAGAAGACGCTTCGAGCTAAATGTAAAAATAAGCGTAGAATTGAAGCATCGATGGCTGAGGCATTCATTACTGAGGAAGTGGCAAACTTTGTGACAGCACACTATGAAGCCAAAAATCAGCATTTGCGTAATCCGATGTTTCGGCACAATGATGCAGACCCTAAAAAGGTTGGTCCAATTTCAGCCTATTCAAGGGGAAGCTCGCACCAACCGGTGCTTCGAAACCAATAACATTGGATGTCGAAGAATGGCGGAACATTTAGTTGTATATCTTCAACAACCTAACAGAAGTGCGGCCGTACATCGAGTATGTTCTCGGCACATTTTCCCGTAACTTCTAATCCCTTTGAACTGCTCTTATTCCCGGATATTTCATACAGCCGATACATTGCCAAATTCTTGTATGGAGCGGTGATCGAAAATGATTCCGTCGAAGAGTATGAGCTTTTGGCAAAGACAGGAGGCGGCTATCCCGGTTTCATCTCTTGGTTCAAACAAACAGTAATTATCAATAATGGACCATTTCATTTCTTGGTCTAACTTGCGGCTAATGCAACAATCGTTTCATATTAAACTTGTAGGCTAATTCAGAGTCTATGGACGCCGAATTGAGACAAGCCGCTAATGGTTTTGACTATAAGATCTGTTCATTTGAGAAATACAAAATCAACGGGTATCTCTTTCGTACCTTTGGCAAAGGATATTTATGCCCGACCGGAAATCTACAAATTGTTGTGTCTCTGCTAGCGGCGAACGTGTTATCGAGTATTATGGAAGAGTTGAAGCAATTTATGAACTTCAATTCTATGGTGAAAACCCATCGAACATCGTAGTCTTCAAATGTTATTGGTTCCAGCCGAAGGAGACTAGAAGGACTCATGAACATATAGGACTAGTCGAAATCAATCCAAACACCCATTTAGATGTTCCCGATGTCTATATTACGGCTCAACAGGCGACCCAAGTTTTCTATCTACCGTGGGCATGCCAAACTTATAAGAATCTGGAAGGTTGGTATGTTGTTTATGAAGTGCCGCCACATGTTAGACCACCTCTCCCAAATGAACATGATTATGAACCTCACATAAACCCAGACACATATGATGGAGAATTCTTCCAAGAAACACGTCTTTCCAAGAAACATTTCAAGAACCGCCGTGCTTCACCCCAGAACATGGAAGTAGATAGCGAAAATGAATCCGACTTCACCCCTGAGCCGGAACCAGCAGAGCTGGAACTAGAAGAGGTTACTGATGCGGATGACCTGTCAATGCTTGACCGATTACAGAAAGGCCTTCCACAACTTCATGCCGTTGAACCCAATGAGCACGTCATTCATGAAGACATGCGTGATAGTGATGATGATGATGCATTTATTGATGATGATTATTAGTTTGTAAGATTCACAACTTAAATTATATATGCACATATTATTATTCATGAGAGTGATTATGTTGTACTAATTTATTTCAATCTTTATCATGGCAGGTCAAGTCCCTCCACCGATGCCCCGTCTTCTCTGCGATTGGCACAGTGAGCTTCATTTCAATGGTCATTATAAACTAGTATTCTTAGCTTGTTTTCCTCTAAAATGAGATAATTAGCCCATATAGCTCCAAAAACTCATAATTAGATAATTTATCTACAAGAGGAGGAGAAGAGGAGAAGAAATAGGAAAAATGAAAAAAAGGAAGAAGAAGAAGAAGAGAAGAAGAAGGAGAAGGAGGAAGAGGAGATGAAGGAGAAGGAGGAGGAGGAGAAGAAGGAGAAGGGGGAAAAGGAGAAGGTCACCTTCTCCTCCTTCTCCTCCTTCTTATTCTCCTTCTTCTTGATTTCTTCTTCTTCTTCTCCTCCTCCTCTAAAATGACATATTTAACCCAAGTTAGCTCCAAAACGACATCTAGTTAGCATGGGTTCCACCTAAATGACATAATTAGCTTAGTTAGCTCCAAAATGACCTATTTAATAAAAAATGACCTATACTTAGCTAAGTTCTCTCCTAAATGACATAATAAGGCTTACGTAGATCCAAGATGACAAATTCCCCCTAACTTAGGTATTAAATGGCCTATAATTAGCTTATCTAGCTGCAAAATGGCTTAATAAGCATAGTTTGCTCCGAAATGACCTATTTAACCCAAGTTAGCTCCGAAAGGACCTCTAGTTAGCTAGGCTTCCACCTAAATGACATAATTAGCTTAGTTACCTCCAAAATAGCCTATTTAATTAAAAATGACCTATACTTAGCTAAGTTCTCTCCTAAATGACATAATAAGTCTTACGTAGCTCCAAGATGACCTATTCCCCCTAACTTAGGTATTAAATGGCCTATAATTAGCTTAGATAGCTCCAAAATGGCTTAATAAGCATAGTTTGCTCCAAAATGACCTATTTTACCCAAGTTAGCTTCGAAAGGACCTATAGTTAGCTAGGCTTCCACCTAAATGACATAATTAGCTTAGTTAGCTCCAAAATGGCCTATTTAATAAAAAATGACCTATACTTAGCTAAGTTCTCTCCTATTTTACCGTAGTTAGCTCCGAAAGGACCTATACTTAGATAATTTAGCTCAAAGAAGAGGAGAAGGAATAGGAAAAATGAAAAGAAGTAAGAAGAAGAAGAAGAAGAGAAGAAGGAGAAGGAGGAGTAGGAGAAGAAGGAGAAGGATCCTTCTCCTCCTTCTCCTTCTTCTTCTCCTTCTTCATTTCTTCTTCTTCTCCTCCTCCTCTTTCTTCTCCTCTTTCTTATTCTCCTTACCTTATTTTCCACAACAATGACATAATTATCCCATTTAGCTCCAAAAAGACATTATAAGCTCAAAATGGCATAAGAACCTTGGTTATCTCATTAATATTATATACTTAGCTTGTTTTCCTCTATAATGACATAATTAGCCCATTTAGCTCCAAAAGACATATTTATCTAATTTAGCTCCAAGAAGACGAGAAGAGGAGAAATGAAAAGGAAAAAGAAAACGAAGAAGAGAGAAAGAAGAGAATGAGAAGGAGAAGAAGGAGGAGGAGAAGAAGAAAAGAAGAAGGAAAAGGAGGAGAAGAAGGAGAAGGAGCCCTCCTTCTTCTCCTTTTTCTTCTCTCCTCCTTCTTCTCCTTATTCTTCTCTTCTTCTCCTCTTCTCCTTCTCCTTCTCCTTCTCCTCCTCCTCCTCCTCCTTATTCTTGTTTTTCTTCTCCTCTTCTCTTCTTGGTTCTTCTCTTTCTTCTTCAATTTAGCTTTTCTGTCATCTACATGTTGTTGTTCTTCTTATTCTAACTTTCTTATTCTATTTTGCAGATTGGATGTACTACATGCATGGAAGCTGGCATTGGAGTGCTTTAGTTCTACTCCCTCCGTTCCTAAATATAAGTCTTTTAAGAGATTTCACTAGGAGTCCACATACGGAGCAAAATGAATGAATCTACACTCTAAAATATGTCTATATACATCCGTATGTAGTCCACTAATGGAATCTCTAGAAAGACTTATATTTAGGAACGGAGGGAGTAGTTTTCATTTGAGTTAATGAACAATGTGGAACTATATGTATATGTATATATGGATGAACAATATATGTGGAACTATATGTATATGTATATATGGATGAAACTTTGTATGTGTTGGTTCTTTTGACATATGGGGTGTACAATGATGAAAAAATGGCATTGATGAACTTTATATGTATATCATATATGTGTTGTGACCTATATATCATATATGTGCTGTGAAATAGAAAAAATAAACAAAAATGTCACAATATTGGCTCTTTGTCGTCTGCCAGCTGATCGAAAAGGCCTTTGCCATCAGGGAGCACACAACAAAGAGGCCATGTAGAACCCAGCTGTGCAACCTGGGCAGCAGCAGCTGGCTATATGGGCTCTTTGTCGGCCGCTGCCTCGGGGGGCTGACGACACAACGGTAGGGAGGCAGACGGCAAAGAGGCTGATTCTTGCGCTGGCCCAACTCTGTGCTGGCCCATAGAAGCAGACGACAAAGAGGTGGAGGGAAGCAGACGGTAAAGAGGGGGAGGAAAGCAGACAGCAAAGCCTCTGTTAGCCCTAACGGAGGCGTCGCCTGTCGGCTGCAGTCTCAAATTCTTTGACAGCTCAGTGCCAGATACTACGGCAAAGGTCTTTGCTATCCACCTAGGGAAGTCTGACGGCAAAAAAACCAACAATGCCGTCGTAAGCTGACGCAGAATCTTTGCCGACACGAGTTTTCTTTGTCGTCTCTGTATTACTCAATGTCGTCGGTGGAGTCCTATTTGCCGTCTATTATGGCAGACGGCAAAGAAGTTGATTCATGTAGTGAATAGAGTACTCTTGTGTTATCTGACATTTGTTTTCCCAATTGTACTCCTACTACTAAGACACCCAAGGACCTCAAGGTAAGTATATGCCTCTTATCCTTGTTCATGATGATCTGTTGTCTCTTGCACATATTGTTTGCAAGAGTGAGTCTTGAACATGGAAGTTCTTCATTCACATATGTTTGATACATATATCCAATATCTACAAGACTTGTCTTGTCCTTTCTACCATTTGTGTGCCCATGCAGTCCAAAACAACTACCCTTTAAAAGGGATTGCACACATTTAGGGGGGGGGGCTTGTCCTAGTCTTTTATCTTTCAAAGCTTTCATATTCTAATGCTTATCTTGATTTGAAGCTTTGTTTGGATGTTGTCATCAATTACCAAAAAGGGGGAGATTAAAGAACATATGCTCCCTTTGTGGTTTTGATAATTGATGACAACATACATTGTATCTTGGACTAACACTTTTACCTAGTGTATTTCTGGTATAGTCCACACAAAGCATTGGCTATAGGATTGTGAGGAGAAGCCCCTTGATGAAGGAAGAATAGGATTGGATCAAGCTTCAAGCATGAAGACTCTACATTTTACATTTGTGAGAAATCACTTTGAGTCCATAGGAAAGCCAATACTATTAAAAGAGGGTGAGGTATTATGATGAATTGGTTGCTCAAGTGCCTAGAGCTAGCCACCAAAAATACTTAGCCATTCTCCCACAAAATATCTCTATCCAAAGCCATATCAACAGAATCGGTGCCACCAACTATTTCCACTCGGCCCTACCGATTTTACACTTCACACAGCCTATGCCAAACCCTACCATCTCAGTACCACCAACTTTCACATTGGAGCCACCGAGATTCAGTGACCAACTTTCTCTTGAGAAGATTTCAAGAATCAGAATTTCCGAGTATGAAATGAGTCTCACCAAGATTTGGAAACTGAGGTGATCGTATCGGTACCACCGAGATTCCTATATAGGTCTCACTAAGAATTCAAAAGTAGCCACATTTAGTGCAACTCGGTACCACCGAGATTCCTTTTGGTGTCATCGAGGTGGAAAATAATGTTGTAACAGCAGGATTTTGGGGGATGCCTATATATACCCTCCACCTACCTATCATTCGTAGAGGAAGCACTCAGAACACACTAACACTTGCAAGATCCATTTTTGAGAGAGAGCGACCTACTCATGTGTTGAGATCAAGAGATTCCTTTCCAACCATTTGAACCTTGATTTCTAGCCTCCCCAAGTTTCTTTCCACAAGATCAATCTCTCCTACCCATGCCAAATCTGTGAGAGAGTGATTCAGTGTTGAGGAGACTATCTTTTGAAGCACAAGAGCAAGGGTTTCATTGTTCTACCACATCTATTACCTTTTGGAGGGTGGTGCCTCCTAGATTGGTTAGGTGACGTTGGGAGCATCCTACTTCGTGTTGTTGAGCTGTATCAAGAAGTTTGTATGGGTAAGGAGATCACCTACTTCATGAAGATCTACCGTGAGTGTGTCTAGTCCTTTGTGGACGGAAGCCATGGTGGAATAGACAAGGCAACTGCTTCATGGACCCCTTGTGGGTTGACCCCTCCGTGGACTCTCGCATTCGTTACCCTCCGTGGGTTGAAGTCTCCACTAACATGGACGTACGATAGCGCCACCTATCGGAACCATGCCCAGAATCGCCGTGTGAACTTGTTTGCACTTGATCTTCCTAATCTCTACTCCTTACTACATGTGCAATGTCTTTACTTTCCGCTGCCATATTTGTTGACTAGCATGTGTAGAGTGCACTAGACTGGTTAGAAATGCTAAAATCTGCCAATCAATCAAATTGGGAAAAGGCTAGGATTTTAATTTATGCAAATAGTTTATTCGCCCCCCTCTAGACACCACTTCTATCAATCCTACAACAAACCCGCTACTCACACCAACCATAACTGTTGGGTGATCAAGGGGGCTAGCAAGAACATGGCGAAAGACTAGGCCAAGATCCCCGCAGCAAGGACGACGAGGAACCTCATCCCCCGAGCAACGGCGGCCAAAAGCAGTTCCCCCCTAAAGTAAAGACCGTGAACATGATTTATGTCACACATTTACTAAAAAAGGAGAGGAAGTGGGCACTTTAGGATGTATACGCCATAGAGCCAGTAGCCCCGAAGTACAATCCATGGTCGGCATATCCGATCACTTTTAACCGCACGGGCCACCCAACTAGTATTCGTCACGGGTGTTAGTGCACTAGTAATGGGGTACCTAGTGTACCTGACCTTTGCACAAGCGTTGGGAGCATAAGCCCTCAAGGGCAACCACCAACCCAAGCAAAGAGCTAGAACCAGACGCCAGCGAGACCAACACAAGCAGCCTAGAGCAGACCCAAGACGTGCTAAGAACCCCAGGCGCCTACCGGGGGCGAAGGCACAAGCATCCTCACCAAGACCAGGCAAGGTGCCTCCTCGGCAAGTGCGGGCCAACCTGCCATAGCTCCACCTCATCGCTACACCAGTCACTTGTCGATGAGGTGTCGAGCTCCCAGAAGGCTAGGTGGATCTCACTGAACACGTGGCGGCGCGTCGGAAGATAGATCACGACCTGTTGACACCCAACGAGAGGCGTTTCAAGACCCCAAGCCACAACCAGCTCATAGGTGGTAGAAGCGTGTCGGGAACACACCCCCGCTCGCCACCTAAGACCGCATTTATTGTGCTTTGTCTTAAGTGCTAGAGTTAGGTATGATAGCAATGTTAGCTATCTGATCATGACTTTTTTCCATTGTGGACACCCCTTGAGCTATAAAATGAGGCCCGAGGCAACCTAGCAAAGGATTCGGACTCATGGAGATTCGACACCTCGTGGATTACGTCCCCAAGGGATTAGAACCAAGTGTAAGTGTGCGCACATGACAACTATCCCCGGCAACCCTTGCCAGGGCAGAGCTTCGTGAAAACTTCATCTTCCCCAATCAATCCACCAAAGCAGGAGTACGGTTTTACGCTTCAAAGTGGCCCGAACCTGGGTAAAATCCCCGAGTATCATTATCGTGTTGCCTCGTAGTCTCTGCTCTTTGTGCCATATGACCTCCAAGCCGAACCACAAAGGGCCAGAGGTCCCGTAGGTGATTGTGTGCACACCTGCACCGACAATAGTGGTTCAACGGCCTTGGTACTCAACCCCATCATTGATGGGTATCACTTCACGTGAGTCCTCATGGATGGAGGTAGCAACCTAAATCTAATTTTTTAAGACACAATGAAAAAATGGGCATTGATCCATCAAGAATAAAACCCACTAACACCAACTTCAAAGGAGTAATTCCTGACATCGAGGCTCGCTGTTCGGGCACCATAACTCTAGAAGTAGTGTTCGGTTCACCTAAAAACTTTTGCAGCAAATACTTGATCTTCAACATTGTTCCCTTCTGCAGTGGGTACCATGCACTCCTTAGCAGGATAGTGTTCGCTCGCTTTAATGCCATTCCATTATCCATACCTCACGGTGAAGATACCAGGACCTAAGGGCATCATTACCGTCAATCGTAACATCGAGCGATCCCTTTGATATGAGGAACACACTGCGTCTTTGGCAGCTGAAGTACAGGCTGGAGACGCGGCTCTAAAGTCACAACTAATTATCAAGGAGCACAAATGAGCTCGCAACCCACCACGGTCCCCTATCACTCCATAGGTATACACTCCCAATAGAAGCACCTCGCGTCCAGCAAAATACGTGCCCCAAAGGCACAATTTTGCGCTTAGGATACCATGGGCAACTATGGGGATTGACCATATAAGAGCTAGTGTTTGGCTAAACCGAACTATAGTGAGCATCATCCTCGGACACATGCAGGTACCGTAAATGACCAATTTTGCGTCAAGACACTCACACATTTGTGGCTTCTCAAGACCACCATTGCTTAAAGGACCGCTCAGTGACGTTCCCCCCTTTCAAGGAATATTTCCTAAGAGTCAAGGTGCAGACGTGCAGCAGGGCATTATAAGGAACATCAAAACAAACCATGTAAACTTTTACTCATAAAATTCTTCCTATATATATATATATATGTATATATATATATATAAATATAATCGCTTGCTGGATTTGAATTGTACGGATACAATTTATCGGAAATAAGGAATACACTTCGTGGTTAATGAGCTTTGGAACATCTTTGTACCTCCTCCTTTTTCCGAACTATTTTTTCGAACACCAACACAAGCCTGTTTTTATGCACACGTTAGATACTGGCTAAATTGACGGGGGAGGGGGGCGGGGGCTTGGCCATCATGGCGGCCCTTAGAACGATTCCAATGCTATTTAGCATGCATATATGTGGCATCTTGGATTCACGTTATATGCATTGGTTCTGAATTATGTCTTGGGTCAAAAGTTGGGTTGCCCCCCTCCTGTTTTTACCCCTTTATGTTCTGCTTGTTTGTCTAAAAGGGTCAATTGAGAACCCCTGCGATTGTACTTACAACTAGTATGGTTAAGTACCTTAGTGGAGAAAGCTAAAAAATGACTGTCATAATAAGCGAGAACTGGTGTGCGATCCGAAGACAAGTACAAAACTAAAGAACCGCTAGGGGTTCATCACATTACGTGGAAGGTTTGAAACCATTCAAACCAACTGATAATAGATGTTTACACCACGACATAGAGAAACATCACGCTTTGCAAGGGGGCTCCAATTGGCACGCGCAGTCAAGCTCCTATGGTTAAGCGAAAGACTTAAAGCCACATAGTCTGATTGCCTAGTTTTCTCCCGCATTACCTCCTTAGGGCACCAAGACTTTGTCTAAGGGTAACAATGCAGAAGCCGACAACAGGAAACTTCCAGTATTAAAACAACCACACAGGAGTTGTAATTAAAAAAGACATGGTATACCATGCAAAAGTAAAATGACATTATATCCCACAAGAACGTTTACATGATAAGGTTTCCATTCAATGATTACGTCTTTGGAACACCTCACTTCTACAATGCGACCACCTTCCATAGCAGTGGAGAAGTACAACTCCGGGTGTCTATGCTCCTTTCCACGCGGCGGAGGTGCGGTGGCCATTTTGAAGGACTCCACTTATGGCCAATACATCATCATTCTTTCGAAGGTCATCTGAGATCCCTCGATGCAGAAAGAGCGCTTCACGATATCAATTCGGAGCGTAGCAGTGATATGTCTCCATCGTATCTACTTTTCCAAACTCTTTTGCCCTTGTTTTGGACTCTAATTTGCATGATTTGAATGGAACTAACCCGGACTGACGCTGTTTTCAGGAGAATTGCCATGGTGTTATTTTTGTGCAGAAATGAACGTTCTCGGAACGTCCTAAATATTTACGGAGATTTTTTCTGGAAAATAGGAAAAATACCTACGCAAAGATCCACCGAAGGGGATGGGCCAGTTGGCCACAAGCCCTGTTGCCGCGGCCACCCCCCCTGGTCGCAACAACCAAGCTTGTGAGGCCCACGTGGCTCTGCCGCCCCCAAATTCAGCTCTATAAATTCACTTTCGCCCAAAAAAAATAAGAAGAGAAGATTTCGTCGCGTTTGAGATACGGAGGCGCCGCCACATCCTGTTCTTCATCTGGAGGACAGATCTGGAGTCCGTTTTGGGTTCCGGAGAGGGGAAATCGTCGCCATCGTCATCATCAACCTTCTTCCCTCTCCAATTCCATGAAGCTCTTCATCGTTCGTGAGTAATCTATTCTTAGGCTCGTTGGGCGGTGATGAGTAGGATGAGATCTATCATGTAATCGAGTTAGTTTTGATGGGGATTGATCCCTAGTATTCACTATGTTCTGAGATTGATGTTGCTACTACTTTGCCATGCTTAATGCTTGTCACTAGGGCCCGAGTGCCATTATTTCAGATCTGAAATTATTATATTATCACCAATATATGTGTGTTTTAGATCCGATCTTGTAAGTTGTAGTTACCTACTATGTGTTATGACCCGGCAACCTTGGAGTGACAATAACCGGAACCACTCCCGGTGATGACCATAGTTTGAGGAGTTCATCTGTTCAACAAGTTGTAATGCATTGTTCTGGTTCTTTATTAAAAGGAGAACCTTAATATACTGTAGTATCCTTTTGGACCCCGCTGCCACGGGAGGGATGGACAATAGATGTCATGCAAGTTCTTTTCCCTAAGCATGTATGACTACACACGGAATGCATGCCTACATCAAATTGACGAACGAGAGCTAGACACATATCTCTCCGTGTTATAACTGTTGCATGATGAATATCATCCAAACGAATCACTGACCCATTGCCTACGAGTTGGTCCCACTGCTGTTGTTACTTCTTTTGCTCTGCTGCTGTTACTTGTTTTGCTCTGCTGCTGTTACCACTGTGGCTACTTGCTACTGTTGTCACTACTGTCGCTTGCTACTGTTGCTACTTGCTACTGTTGCTACTTGCTACTGTTGTCACTACTGCTGTTCCTTGCTACTGCTGTTACTCGTTATACTGCTGCTACTACCTGCTACAATTCTGGTTCGCTCGGCGTTGATGGGAAAAGACAATTTCCGTCAACGGGCAACTTCTAGCGCCATTGATACAACACTTAGGAATAGTCTGCCATCAACAGATCGTTTCTGACACCATTGTTATCATCCTACTTTGCTGCTGATACTTTGCTTGCAGATACTAATCTTTCAGGTGTGGTTGAATCCGACACATTCAGCTACTAATACTCGAGAGTATTCTTTCACCTCCTGATTGGCGTACCAACAAATTTAGGTCGAATACTCTACCCTCGAAAACTGCTGCGAACCCACGCGCTGGTGGGCCATTGCAAGACAATTGCTAATTGTTGAGCAACTAGGAGTAGTTCTGGCTCTGTTGTCACAAAGGCATCAAATCAGGGACTTGTCAACAACATTCTTCTAGTTTTGTTGTCAGGGAGTGCTAGCAGCATTCTTCTGGCGCCGTTGCCGGGGAAGGTCTGTTGTCACAGTAGCAGCATTTTTCTGGCGCCTTGCCGGGGAAGTATTGCTATATTCTCTAAGTCACTTGGGATTTATATCTGCTGATCACTATGAAGAATCTGAAAGATCCAAAAACCAAAGTCTTGCCCTCAACTACTAGGGGAACTAAGGAACTGCCATCTAGCTTTCCACTTGATTCACTTTCAGTTATGAGTAAGTTTGTGACACCACCTCCTGCTAGAAATCTTGATATGTCAGCTGTGCTTGATGATGCTTGTTATGCTACTATGCCTGATACTGCTAGAGATGTTATGCCTGATACTGCTAGAGATGCTATGCTTGACACTGCTTTGCCTGATGATGCTAGAGATGCTATTTTTCCCGATGATGCTAGAGATGCTATTTTGCCTGATGATGCTATGCTTGATACTGCTAGAGATACTACTTTGCCTGATGTGCTACTAGGGGTATTCCTTGATGCTCATATTGCTAGTGTTACTGCCAATGCTCGTGATGCTTCTGAAACTGTCGATACTATTGAGTTAGAACCTACTTTTGCTCCTGCTAGATCTAGCTCTCCTAGATATGAATTGCCTGATATACCTGAGGGTTATGTTATGGAGGGAGAGATAGCTGAGGATTTTCTTGCATGTAAGGATGCCTATGACGCTGAGAAATGACTTCTCAAGTGGAAGGAAAAATCTCTGAAAGCTAGGATGAAATACGACCCAAAGTTTGCCACTTCACCTATCTTTATCACCGGTAAGGATTATGAATTCTCTGTCGACCCCGAGATAATCTCTCTAGTCTAATATGATCCTTTCCATGGTTATGAGTCTGAGACGGTCGTAGCCCATCTTACCAAACTACACGATATAGCCACCCTTTTCAGTAGTGAGGAGAAGATCCGCCACTACTATATCCTTAAGTTGTTTCCTTTCTCTCTAAAGGATGACGCTAAAGCCTGGTTCACTTCTCTTGCTCGTGGATGTGTGAGTAGTCCCCATGATATGGTCTATTACTTCTGCGAGAAATATTTCCCTGCCCATAAGAAGCAAGCTGCCTTGCAGTAAATATACAACTTTGCTCAACTCAAAGAAGAAAGTCTCCCACAAGCTTGGGGGAGGCTCGTCCAACTACAGAATTCTTTGCCTAATCACCTTCTTAAGAAGAACGAGATACTTGATATCTTCTATAACAGACTTACCGATGCTTCCAGAGACCACCTAGATAGTTGTGTCGGTTGTGTTTTTAGGGAACGAACTATAGAACAAGCTGAGACTCTACTGAATAACATCTTGATCAACGATAATGCTTGGACTATTCCCGAACCACCTCCTAAGCCAACTCCGAAGAAAAGAGGTATTCTATTCCTCAGTCCCGAAGATATGCAAGAAGTCAAGAAATCTATGCAAGAGAAAGGCATTAGATCTGAAGATGTCAAAAATGTACCACCTATCAAAGAGATCCATGGTCTCGATAACCCGATACAGGTAGTAGAAGTAAATTCTCTACATAGGTTTGATGAGAGTGATATTCCTTTTGATAAACCTTCTAGCCTATGCTTTGATGAATTTGACAACTTTGTTGCCAATCAACAGAGTTTCAATGATTATGTTAGCAGAAATTTGGAACAAAGTACTCGGATGCTTAGTCACTTAAGTGCTTGTGTAGACAGAAATGTCAATGATCTGAAGCTTCTGAGTAAACATGCCTCTATGATTACTACTCAGGTAGAACAAGTACTTAAAGCTCAGAATGACCTGCTCAATGAATTAAATGACAACTCTATCAGAGTCGTTACTAGAGGAGGCAAAATGACTCAGGAACCTTTGTATCCAGAAGGTCATCCTAAGAGAATTGATCAAGATTCTCAAGGAATTAATGCAGATGCACCCAGTCATCCTAAGGAGAAGAAGAAGGATGATAGAAACATGCATGTTAGTTCACCAAATACTGTCACACCTGAAGAACCAAATGATATTTCTCCGTCTGATGCAGAAACACAATCTCGTGATGAACATGAACCTTGTGACAATGTGGACAGCCATGTTCATAATAATGCTCAACCTAGCAATGGTGAGGATGTGGAGATTGAACCTACGGTTAATCCTGATAATCCACAACCTAAGAGATACGATAAGAATGACTTCACTGCTAGGAAGCATGGTAAAGAAAGGGAGCCATGGGTTCAGAGACCTATGTCCTTTCCTCCTAAGCCATCCAAGAAAAAGGATGATGAGGATTTTGAGCGCTTTATTGAAATGATAAGACCCGTCTTTCTGCAGATGTGGTTAGTTGATATGCTCAAAATGTCTCCGTATGCCAAGTACATGAAAGATATCGTGACCAATAAACGGAAGATACCGGATCTTGAGATCTCCACCATGCTTGCCAATTACACTTTCAAAGGTGGAACTCCTAAGAAACTTGGTGATCCCAGAGTGCCCACTATACCTTGCTCCATTAAAGGAAACTACGTAAGAACTACCTTATGTGACCTTGGAGCCGGAGTTAGTGTTATGCCTCTCTATCTTTATCGTGGACTTGAACTGGATAAGTTGACACCCGCTGAAATCTCTCTGCAAATGGCCGACAAATCAACTGCTTTCCCTGTTGGCATTTGCGAGGATGTGCACGTTGTGGTTGCTAACACCACTATCTTAACAGACTTTGTTAACTTGGATATCCCCGAGGACGATGCCATGGCTGTCATCCTCGGAAGACCCTTGTTAAACACTGCAGGGGCTGTTATAGATTGTAACAAAGGCAATGTCACTTTCCATGTCAACGGTAATGAGCATACCGTGCACTTTCCGGAGAAACAATATCAAGTACATTGCATCAATGCTATCGAAAAAACTTCATCGATTCTTATTGGGAGCTTTGAATGCCCTATTCCTCGTGTCAAGATGAAGTATGAATTGCTTGTTGGGGAGAATCATATCCCCATTGTGGTGACTTTGTGGCTAATCAACAATTCTCCGTTTCCTTTTGCGATTCAAGAAAGTTTTGTCATAAGGATTTGATCAACCCCATTGACGGATTTCTTTCGATGACCATGAAACGGATGAATCAAAGAGTCACATACCTCTGTTCTAAGCTTTCACTTTCTTTTGCTTAGATGAAAAATGATAGGTTTAGTTTAGTTTTTCCTGTTTTCTGTTTCAGCATCCCGGAGGAAAATGCCCCGAAAATAGAAGTTCTCCGATGGTCCTGAAAATCTAGTATGATTTTTTCTGGAATATTTGAAAAATACTGGGACTGAGAGCTGGCCTGGGGGCCACCCCAGTGGGCCACAAGCTCTGTCACCGTGGCCACCCCTTGGTCGCGGCAAGCAAGCTTGCGGGGCCCATAGTGCCCCCCTCCACTCATTCCAGCTCCCATCCTCTTCTTCTTCCTCCAGAAAAAATTGTTTCGCAGCTCAAACCCGTGTTCTTGCTCATTTGGCTGTGATTTTCGATCTCCTTGCTCAAAGCATCATTCTCCGAACCGTTTTGGGGAAATTGCTGCTTGGTAAGTGACTCCTCCATTGGCCAATTAGTTTTTGCTCTAGTGCTTTATCCTTCGCGTATTCTTGCTACCTTGGTGACCATGTTCTTGAGCTTGAAATGTTGATTTTAGCTGGTCCCAAGTAGTTTTAGCGCGTGATACGGTCTCTAGGCACTAGTAGGAGTAGTTGCTACAAGGTGTAGTTGGTCTTTATTCACTTTTCTCTTGAACTTCAAAATTTCAGCAAAGAGAAATTATGTTCAGGAGGAAGTTTCATGGTGGTTCCTCAAGTAAGAAGGGTCCCCCGTCTTTCTATTCGGGAGCCCGATGCTTATCAACTAAGGGACGCACCGGTATAACCATGTGAATGGCCTTCTGATGAGTTCATGATCGAAGCAGGCTTCAAGGATGAGTTTGATACACTTGTCCGCAATGCCGGGTTAGAAGAACTCCTTTCAGATAAATGTGAACAATATGCTATGCTCACTGCCTCTTTCGTGCATAGATTTAAATTTTCAGTTGGCCGTGACTCATCCATACTGTTTGATTTGTATGATAAATCCTATGCCATGGATTTGGAGGATTTCAATAGGATTTGCAAAATACCCGATGGGGGTAATATTAAAGATCCTGCTAAATCTTCGGTTAGAGATTTTTTCTCTAGTATATCTGTTGGAGAAACTAGACACATCACGCAAGCTACCATAGGAAGCAGTCATTTCCCTGCCTTGCACTACTTTGCCCTCTTCATAGGTAGATACATTAATGGGAAAGTTGAACATTGTCACCTATGCGCTTCCGACCATAGTATCCTTAAGAGCGCAGTTACGGGTGACAAAAGCTTCAACATGGGAGCTATTATAGCAAGGATGCTGAATAAGAATGCTATTGAGGGAGATTTCTTTGGCGGCATCTATGCCACTCGCATACCAAATTTTCTTGGAGTACCCATCCGCGTAGGAGATCCCCCGCTCCATATAGCTTTCCTTGACCACGTCGCTTTGACACGCTACCAGTTTCTTGAGAGGGATGATGAATCCCTCCTATACCGATTGATATTTAACCGGCAGCGTGTCTTCCATATTACCCTTCCTGCTCCTGCTTTCTTTGACTTTCAGGTAAAATGGAGATACTACATAACCATAGGAGAGGCAGAGGAGTATGAGAGGGTGGCGACGGTTGCTCGTCTTCCTGAGGCAGCTATTTAGGCAGTGGCTGCAGTGCTCCCGTATAAGCCCGATTATGATTTTGGGTTTCGCCAGGACCGTCCTTGGGAGTAGACGAAGCTAGGCCAAAAGCCTAAGCTTGGGGGAGTACATGTTCTCACCGACCTTACATTCATGCTTATCATTTTACTTTGTTCGTCGGTGTTTACACTTTGCCACTGTATTATCCATGCTAGTTTATTTTCATTTTCTTGTTTTCTTGTTTTGTGTTCTTTTAAGAAAACCCAAAAAGATTTTCCTTTCTTCTTTTGCTTGTTGGGAGCTTTACCATGTAAATAGTTTTCTTTTTCTTTGGGTCAAGGTAGAAGATATTGGTTACAATGTTTAGTGGCTCTTGCATGCATACCTGTTTAGCTTTCAAAGAGCCATATTACTTTGTCTTCTCCTTTGTGTTTGCGTGCAGATTTCAGCTTAGTCCAATGCACGAGTACGCTTATTATTGTTCACATCGTTCGATCGTGCAAGTGAAAGGCAATAATGATGATATATGATGAAGTGACTCAGACTGGAAAAGCTGGTATGAACTCTATCTATTTTGTTTTTGTAAATATGTCTAGCTTGTCGTCACAAATTCAGCTTTGTTGTGAGAGAACCATGTTTGCAATGACAACTTAGAGATCATACTTTCTGATTCCATGCTTATTTAGCTAGGAGCTCATAATGGTTTGTCTTGAATGCCAACATAGATTTTGAGATGACTATGATGTAGTATGATAGGATGGTAATCTCCTTTGATTGATTCAAGTGGCTTGACTTGGTGCATGTTCATGCATGTAGTTGAAACAAAATCAACATAGCCTCAATGATGTTCGTGTTCATGGTGATTTATATCCTGTTCATGCTTGCACTCCATGTTAGTCAAACTCATTGCATCCTCATGACTGTTGTCGCTCTCTAGTCGGTCGCTTCCCAATATTTTGCTAGCCTTCACTTGTACTAAGCGGAATACTGCTTGTGCATCCACTTCCATAAACCCAAAAGTTTTTCCATGAGATTCCACCATACCTACCTATGTACGGTATTTACCTGCCATTCCAAGTAAATTTGCATGTGCCATTCTCTAAACCTTCAAGAAATAATCTGTTTTGCATGCCCGAACCGCTCATGTGGTGATAGGGGGCTATTGGTATCTTCCATGTTAGGCGTGTTATCCTCGACATGTGTTTATTCATTGTCATTCACGAGAAAGGGGCCGGTAAATGGAATGCCCAGTTCCACGCTTAAATCAAAAAATAACTGTAAAACAAGACTCCCCCCGGATTGATGTTAGTATAGACGGAACCCGAGGATTCGGCTAGCCGTGGAGTGTGATTGATTGGTGGTGGGGGAGTTAAAACTTTACTTTTTTGTTTGGGAACTGCCTATAGCATGAGTAGCGTGGAAGATATTGAGAACTCTTGGTCATTGCGTTGACAATGAAAGCATGCGACCCAAAATTATTATCTCTGTTTCCAAAGCTTGAGCTCTGGCACCTCTGCAAATCAATGCTTCCCTCTGCGAAGGGCCTGTCTATTTATTTTCCCGTTGAGTCATCCTCTTCTTATATAAGCACCAATTAGAGAGCACCTCTGTCATTTTTATGCTTTGCTTTTGATTGATATTTAGTATGACTATGACTTGATCCCGGTTGCTATGAATTACAATGTTTAGTCAGCCCATGATCTTTGGAAGTGCTCTGCATTTATGTTTTGTGGTCTCAGAAAGAGCTAGCAAGATACCACCTATTAATATTGCTTCATGCATGTTTTGATTGAATTGTTGGTATCTGAAACTCATTATTATTTGCTCGCTAGCTGATTATGCCATTGATATTAGTTTACCGTGAGACCTTTGTGTCACTTGCTTATGTGGTTAACTTGTGATCTTGCTGAAATTTTGGTTACGTGTTAGACATAGTTGCAACAACAAGATCAAACAGAGTTTGTCAAAGTTTTTCTTTCTCTTTCAATTTGTCAACTGAGTTGCTTGAGGACAAGAAAGGTTTTAAGCTTGGGGGAGTTGATACGTCTCCATCGTATCTACTTTTCCAAACTCTTTTGCCCTTGTTTTGGACTCCAATTTGCATGATTTGAATGGAACTAACCTGGACTGACGTTGTTTTCAGCAGAATTGCCATGGTGTTGTTTTTGTGCAGAAATGAAAGTTCTCAGAACATCCTGAAAATTTATGGAGATTTTTTCTAGAAAATATGAAAAATACCTGAGCAAAGATCCACCGGAGGGGATGGGCCAGTGGGCCACAAGCCTTGTTGCCGCGGCCACCCCCCTGGTCGCGGCAACCAAGCATGTGGGGCCCACGTGGCTCTGCCGCCCCAAACTCAGCTCTATAAATTCACTTTCGCCCAGAAAAAAATAAGAAGAGAAGATTTCGTCTCGTTTGTGATACGGAGGCGCCGCCACATCCTGTTCTTCATCTCGAGGACAGATCTAGAGTCCGTTTTGGGCTCCGGAGAGGGGAAATCGTCGCCATCGTCATCATCAACCTTCTTCCCTCTCCAATTCGATGAAGCTCTTCATCGTTCGTGAGTAATCTATTCGTAGGCTCGCCGGGCGGTGATGAGTAGGATGAGATCTATCATGTAATCGAGTTAGTTTTGATGGGGATTGATCCCTAGTATCCACTATGTTCTGAGATTGATGTTGCTACTACTTTGCCATGCTTAATGCTTGTCACTAGGGCCAGAGTGCCATGATTTCAGATCTGAAATTATTATGTTGTCACCAATATATGTGTGTTGTAGATCCAATCTTGCAAGTTGTCGTTACCTACTATGTGTTATGACTCGGCAACCCCGGAGTGACAATAACCGGAACCACTCCCGGTGATGACCATAGTTTGAGGAGTTCATGTCTTCACCAAGTGCTAATGCGTTGTTCCGGTTCTTTATTAAAATGAGAACCTTAATATCATGTAGTATCCTTTTGGACCCCGCTGCCACGGGAAGGATGGACAATAGATGTCATGCAAGTTCTTTTCCCTAAGCACGTATGACTACACACGGAATGCATGCCTACATCACATTGATGAACGGGAGCAAGCCACATATCTCTCCGTGTTATAACAGTTGCATGATGAATATCATCCAAACGAATCACTGACCCATTGCCTACGAGTTTGTCCCACTGCTGTTGTTACTTGTTTTGCTCTCTGCTGTTACTTGTTTTGATCTGCTGCTGTTACCACTGTGGCTACTTGCTACTGCTGTTACTACTGTAGCTTGCTACTGCTGCTACTTGCTACTGTTGCTACTTGCTACTGATGTCACTATTGTTGTTCCTTGCTACTGGTGTTACTCGTTACACTGCTGCTACTACCTACTACAATTCTGGTTCGCTCGGCGTTGACGGGAAAAGACAATTTCCGTCAACGGGCAACTTCTGGCGCCATTGATATGACAGTTAGGAATAGTCTGCCGTCAACAGATCGTTTCTGACACCGTTGTTATCATCCTACTTTGCTACTGATACTTTGCTTGCAGATACTAATCTTTCAGGTGTGGTTGAATCCGACACATTCAGTTGGTAATACTCGAGAGTATTCTTTCACCTCCTGACTCGCGTACCAACAAATTTGGGTCGAATACTCTACCCTCAAAAACTGCCGCGAACCCACGCGCCGGTGAGCCATTGCAAGACAATTGCTAATTGATGAGCAACTGGGAGTAGTTCTACCTCTGTTGTCGCGAAGGCATCAAGTCAGTGACTCGTCAACAACATTCTTCTAGTTTCGTTGCCGGGGAGTGCTAGCAGCATTCTTCTGGCGCTGTTGTCGGGGAAGGTCTGTTGTCACAGTAGCAAGCAGTAATCAACTTTTATACAAGGCAAAAATAGTTGCTGGGTAGTGGCTCCGTTGGCCAAAACCTGATGCAAAGATCCTTTATTATCTGCTCTGTCATCTTGTTCAGCTCAATCAAATGTTTCAACTGATCGAAGACAAGAAGGGGTGGCTTGGGGGTTGAAATTGTGCCCAGAAGAGCCTTTGCTGGGCCTCGCCCTCCTGGAATGCATAGTGCTTAAAAACATCCGCGGCACTCTTCAAGAGATCTGTAATCGTGCCTGGAGAACACCACACTCTAGTAAGTAATGAAAATCCTTGTACATCAAAAATACATTGTAGTAAACATATCTTACCATCTGCAATTTGCTTGATCTGATGGATCTCCTTCCGATGACTGTGTGCCCCCTTCCGTGCTTCTTGGTGTGCGGCAGTTACAGAGGTCAGCCTGGAAGGTTTTTTTTCTTTATTCTTCTGCTCAAGTGCCTCATTTTTAGTGACATTTCCTTGAGCTCTTGCTAGAACTCATTGACCCTGGCCTCATACCTCTCACTAGCAGACTTGGCATGTTTGGCCACCGCTCTTTGTTCGGCAGCCTCCTGCTTAGCCTTGCCCAGTTCAGCTTTGAGCCGTTTGACTTTAGTAGGAGCAGTTATGATGGTCATGCAAATGAATCACACTTAGGGACAAAATATTTAAAACCTTACTTTTATTAGAAAACTAAGTGTTGAGTGCTTACCTTGTGCGTCCTCAAACCGCTTGTTAAGGCGGTCGAGCTCTTCCTCGGAAACCTTCAAATTTTGGTCCATTTCCGCCAACTCCATGTAGTTGGGGGTTGCGCTCGAGGTTGGGGCGTGCAGATAAGCATATTTAGACTCTCATAGTTCTTCGTTTTTTTTGAAATCCTGTGCTAGGGTGCTTTTTATCATCTTACCAGAGTCTTGGGGGATACATGCAACTTTTTTTCCAAACTATTCTGACCCTTGCATGAGTTTTCCATAACTCACACAAGGCTCGGGGGCTACTGAGCATAAAATTTCTTATAGATAATACAAAAAAATCAAATTAATTCGTGAGGGAAAAAAGAGTGTTCTCATTACCTTGATACCTACCAACAACACGTCGAACGCATATTTTAGACCGATGTCAACGTGTTGAATGCTTTTCAATACCGCACTCAGATGAGTGTGACACTCTTCAGGAATGGAAGAGACATTGAGACCATCCTCCCTCATGGACGATAACCCAACATGGAGTTGCTCCGTTGTGGGCGGATCCGGGTGTAGCGTAGTAGTCGCCCTTCACGAAGAAACTTCTACTGACAGCGTGGAAACATAGGGGCCTTTGAAGTGGACTTCGTAGGGGACATAGAATGTCTGGACCCTCCTTTCTTTCTTTCCAAGAGGGATTCATCCTCCTGGTCCTTTGTGGCCGAGGTATCAACCTCACCCATGATATCTGATACATCTCCGTCATATCTACAATTTTTTATTCTTCCATGCCAATATTATACAACTTTCATATAATTTTGACAACATTTTATAAGATTTATTGGACTAACATATTGATCCATACTAATGGATCTCACGAGTTTTCTGTTAAGTTTTGTGTGGATGAAGTGTTCAAAGTTCGAGCAGATCTCGATATGAGGCGATGAAGGAGAGGCAAGAGTTCAACCTTAGGGATGCCCAACGCACCCCAAGTAAATATCCAAGGAGACTCAAGCGTCTAAGATTGGGGATGCCTTAAAAGGCATCCCAACTTTCTTCAACAAGTATCGGTATGTTTTCATCTTCGTTTCGTTTACGTGATATGCGTAAATCTTGGAGCGTCTTTTGTGTTTAGTTTTCACTTTTATTTTATGCACCATGCTAGTACGAGATAGTCCATGGCTGATTTATAGAATGCTCATTGCACTTTAGTTCTATCTTTTGAGTATGGCTTTATAGAATGTTTCATGTGCTTCACTTATATCATTTGATGTTCGGATTACCTGTTTCTCTACATATAGAAAACCGTTATTTATAGAGTGCTCTTCTACTTCACTTATATTTATTAGAGTGTGCTCTTTTGTAGAAAGAGTTAAACTCTCATGCTTCATTTATATCTATTTGGAGAGTCAAAAGGAATTAGTCAATTAGATGGTGAGTCACAAAATCCTACATTAAACTTGTAGATCACTAAGTATGATATGTTTGATTCCTTGCAATAGTTTTGCGACATTAAGATAGTAATATGTGGGTGCACTAGTTGATAATTGTGGATTAGTAAAAATATTGATGTTAAGGTTTGTGATTCCCTAAGCATGCACATATAGTCTCGGTTATGCGATGAAGTTGGAGCATAATTTATCCTTGATTGAAATCCTTTCCGCTGTTATAATCAGAGTCGCGCGATGGTTTATTCCTCCAAACCTTCTCCCTAGTGGCATGCGAGTAGTGCTTTGTTTAGAGAGAGCTAATAAAATCTTGCAATAAGTATGTGATTTCTTTATGACTAATGTGAATCCATGGATATATGCATTCTTACCTTTCTGTAATTTGCTAGCATCTACGGTACCGTGCATTATCCTTTCTCACCTCGAGAGTTGGTGCAAACTTCGCAGGTGCATCCAAACCCCATGATATGATACGCTCTATCACACATAAGCATTATTATATCTTCCTCAAAACATCCACCGTACCTAGCTATTATGGTATTTCCATAGCCATTCCGAGATATATTACCATGCAACTTCCACTGCTTCCGTTTTGATGACTTGAGCATTCATTGTCATATTGCTTTGCATGATCGTAAGGCTGCTAGCATGATATTTCCATGCCTTGTCCGTTTTTGATATCTTTTTCTACGCTAGATCATTGCACATCCTGGTACACTTCAAGAGTCATTCATATAGAGTCACACTTTGTGCTAGGTATCGAGTTGTAATATCGAGTTGTAAGTAAATAGAAGTGTGATGATCATCATTGTTCATTATTAGAGCATTGTGCTAGTGAGGAAAGGATGATGGAGACTATGATTCCCCCACAAGTCGGGATGAGACTTCGGACAAAAAAGGGAAAAGATAAGGGAAAAAAGAAAAAAAAAGAAAAAAGAAGAAGAAAAGGAGACAAAAAACAAGAGAAAATAGAGAAGGGGCATGCTAATTCCACACTTGTGCTTCAAAGTAGCACCACATTTTTGATATGGAGAGTCTCCTATGTTGTCACTTGCATATACTAGTGCTAATTTTTCATTACAAAGTTTGATGCACACCCAATTAGTTTTCATTTTGAGCCTTCATACACTTATAGCTCTTAGTGCATCTGTTGCATGGCAATCCCTACTCCTCGCATTGATATTTATTGATACGCCAAGTTGATACGAGACTTTCTTCTTTAGTTTTACCCCTTTGAAACCTACCACCATATTCTATTCCACCTTTATGCTATATCCATGGTTCGCACTCATGTATTGCGTGAGTAATAAAAGGCTGAAGCACATTAAAAAGTATGATCCAATTGCTTGATTTGACACAGAGGTGCTCATGATTTATACCTTATCCTAGGAAGATGAAGCATGACAAGCTATATGATTTTGTAGGCATATCACTCTTCAAGCATTGCTATTTTATAAGGACATGATTGTTTGCTAGTAAACCTGAGTATGGATGTCTTTTTGTCAAATGATATACTATTGCCTGGAATCACTCGTATCTTAATATTCATGCCATGATTAGATATATTATCAAGATTATGCTAGATAGCATTCCAAGTAAAGAATTGTCTTTTTATCATTCGAGTGGGAATTAATCTTGGGAATGCTGATACGTCTCCATCATATCTATTATTTTTTATTGTTTCATGCCAATATAATACAACTATCACATATTTTTGGCAACATTTTATATGATGTATTGGACTAACATATTGATCCAGTGCCAAGTTTCAGTTGTTGTTTGTTGCATGTTTTTTATTTCTCAGAATATCCATATCAAATAAAGTCCAAACGCGATAAAAATTTACGGAGAATTATTTTGCAATTTATCTGATTTTTGGGAGGTGGAATCAACACAAACATAGGCCCACAACCTCCACTAGACACCAGGGCGCGCTTAGGCACCCTAGTGCGGGGTGCTGTCTAGTGGGCATCCCTTAAGATGGTTGGGGCTCTTCTTCGGTCGCAAGAAAGCTAATTTATGGATAAAAATGCCCTCAAAATTTCATCCCGATCAGAGTTACGGGTCTGCGGGAATTAAAGAAACGGTGAAGGGCCAGAAAACAGGAACACGAAACAGTAGAGAAGAGAGGGGGAGATCCAATCTCTGAGGGGATCCTACCCCTCCACCGCCATGGAGGCGATGGACCAGAGGGGGAATTCTCCTCGCATCTAGGTGGGAGTAAAAGGAAGAACAAAAAGGAGGGGGCTCTCTACCCCTCTCTCCCGGTGCGCCGTAGTGCTGTTGGGGAAAGGAGCGTGATAGCGATCTACATCAACAATCTTGCCGCCGTAACGCCAACTCTTTCCCCCTCTATGCAGCGATGTAACACCTCTTTTCCCACTGTAACTCTCTACTTAAAATGGTTCTCAAAAGTATACACTAGTTCCCAATGATATGTGGTAATCCTATGGTGTTTGAGGAGATCCATTTTGTCCTACGGGTTAATTTTGATATGATGTTATTGATATGAGTTTTGTGTTGTTATGGTGTTGTCCTAAGGTGCCTTCCGTGATGTACACACATGAAGGATACGCGCTGGAGGGTTTGAAGTGTGTTCATAATTGCTTATAGTGGGTTGCGAGAGTGACAGAAACTTATACCCGAGTCAGGGACTTGTGCGCATATGGGAATAAAGTGGATTTGATGTTTAATGCTATGGTTCGGATTACCTTAATGATTTCTAGTAGTTGCGGATGCTTGCTAGAGGTCCAATCATAAGTGCATATGATCCAAGTACGAAAAGTGTGTTAGCGTATGCCTTTCCTTCATTTCCCGTCATAAGTATCTATCATATTTTATTCAATTGCCTATGGACAATATTCTTCTTGTGTTACACAAAAAGCTTTCTACTAAACAACCCCAAACTTTTATTTACTACGCTTTATTTTCTCCGAAAGTACTTCTAGTTTTATTCTTGTTTTAGGTAAATAAACACTAAGTGTGCATATAGTTGTATCGATGGTCGATAGAACTTGAAGGAATATTTATTCTACCTTTAGCTCCTTGTTGGGTTCGACAGTCTTACTTATCGAAAAAGCCTACAAACGATCCCCTACACTTGTGGGTTATCAATATCATAACCCCGGCCTTGGTTTCTGGCTCGGCGGAACTTCCCAAGATACCACCTCCCCGATCTTCTCGGTAGCAGGTGGAGGTGTGTGGGCTGAGCGAGCCCCGCTTTCAGCTAGATTGGCTGGCAAAGACCCCCCCCCCTTTGAAATCTGATCAGTGGGTAAGTCACGCTGCGGGCTGCAACACGGAAACAAGCCTAGTCGTTAGAGCCACTACATTTGAAGGAATATTTATTCTACCTTTAGCTCCTTGTTGGGTTCGACAGTCTTACTTATCGAAAAAGCCTACAAACGATCCCCTACACTTGTGGGCTATAAATATCATAACCCCGGCCTTGGTTTCTGGCTCGGCGGAACTTCCCAAGATACCACCTCCCCGATCTCCTCGGTAGCAGGTGGAGGTGTGTGGGCTGAGCGAGCCCCGCTTTCAGCTAGATTGGCTGGCAAAGAACCCCCCCCCCCCTTCGAAATCTGATCGGTGGGTAAGTCACGCTGCGGGCTGCAATACGGAAACAAGCCTAGTCGTTAGAGCCACTACATTTGAAATGAATTGCATGTTCATATTTTTGATAAGTATCGTCATTGTTAGATCATGTTTTTCTGGATGTGATTTTGGTAATTGATGACAATCCCTATGGACTAATGGTTGCCTTAAGTTATATTCGAAGGATTTGTCCATAGGCACTTCTTGAAGTCCATCTGTTGGTTTCAAGGACTTTATATGATGACTAAGGTGGTATTCAAGGTATTATCCAAATAATGGTCATAAAAACACATGGTTGATAAAGACTAAGTCAAATAGATATTATCCAAGATCGCGGGTTTGAAATTGGGAAGATAGATCCCACACTTTTTACTAAGAGGGTTAAAGGGGATTTGTTCATATGCCAACTATATGTTGATGATATTATCTTTGGCTCTCCTAACATTTCATTCAATGAAGAATTTGCTGCACTAATGACTGAGAAGTTTGAGATGTCCATGATGAGAGAGTTGAAGTTCTTCCTCGGGTTCGAGATTAGACAAGGTCTAGAAGGGACATTCATCAAACAAGCCAAGTACACTCAAGACATTCTCAAACGGTTCGAACTCGAAGATGTCAAGCCGGTCAAGTTCCCCATGCCAACAAGATGCAAGCTTGACAGTGATCCCAATGGTAAAGCAGTGGATCAAAAGGTATACCGTTCCATGATTGGATCCCTCCTTTACCTTTGTGCATCCAGACCGGATATTATGTTAAGTGTAGGGATATGTCCACGGTTTCAATCCGCACCAAAAGAAAGTCATTACATGGCTGTTAAGCGAATCTTTTGATATTTGGCTCATACCCCAAACTTTGGCCTCTGGTATCCCAAAGAAGCAAACTTCAATCTAGTTGGCTATTCTGACTCAGATTGGGCAGGAGATTGTGTGGAGAGGAATTCAACATCTGGAGGATGCCAATTCCTTGGTCGCTCTTTGGTAAGTTGGTCTTCAAAGAAGCAGAATTGTGTCTCCTTATCATCCACCGAAGCTGAGTATGTGGCAGCTGCAAGTTGTTGTGCACAATTGCTATGGATGAGGCAGACTTTAAAGGATTATGGTGTCACTTGTGACAAAGTGCCTCTTCTATGTGACAATCAAAGCGCTATCAAGATTTCCCTCAACCCAGTGCAACATAGCAAAACCAAACATATTTATATTCGTCATCACTTAGTTCGTGAACATATCAAGCTAGGTTATATTGAGGTTCACTTCATCCACACTGAAGAGCAACTTGCAGATATTTTCACTAAGCCTCTAGATGAAGCAAGGTTCCGGGAGTTAAGGCATGAGCTAAATATCATTGATTCAAGTAATGTGGATTGAAACTAGGCATATTGCACCTCACTTTGCATTCCATCTTGGTCTAGATGTAGGCATGGATATAGGGGGAGTGTTGTTCTCTCAATGAACTTTCCCTCCCCCCATTATGCATAAATCAATCTAGTCTTTCACTTTAGCCATTGTCAAATGGCACTTGTGCTTCAAAGATGAGCATTGGTCATGAACCCAAGGATAATTCTTCGCGGTGTCATACCATTGTCTCAAACATAGGTGGCCTCGGCCACCGCCCCTCCATCATTTCTTTTGTATAGAAGAAAGGATATACAATGACAAGTCAGTACATTGTTCTAGGTGCTATCTCATTTTTTACTTACTTGTCATGTGCCCAAGTTCCTCTCTTATCCTTAGCTGCGTTGTGACATTTGCAGCGGTACTATCACCAGGGTAGCGGTACTACCGCCAGGACCCCAGCGGTACTACCGCCAGGGGTAGCGGTACTACCGCCAGGACCCCAGCGGTACTACCGCCAGGTATGGCGGTACTACCCCCAGGATTCCCATCTAACACGACCGGCTAGGAAATTTTTAGGGCTGTCTCAAGGGGGAGCGGTACTACCGCCAGGGGGAGCGGTACTACTGCCAGGACCCCAGCGGTACTACCGCCAGGTAGCGGTACTACCGCTAGGTCCTCAACGGTACTACCGCTGGCCCGTACCCCTTGGGCTATATAAAGGAGGGGGAGCCCGTTTTTCTCTGCGTGTTTCTTCTTCCTCGCGGCTCCTCCCTCCCCTAGCCCGAAATCTCCCTGTTTGGATCTCGTTTCGTGGAGCTCCTTCTCCCCGTTGGATTGGAAAGGTTGCTCCTCCTCTCCTTCCTCCTCCAAGAGCCATGAATCCCGGTAAAGCTCCTCCCTTCTTCTATTTGGTTGATGTTCTTGTTCTAGGGATAGGAGCATTGGGGATTGGATCCATGTCTTTGATCTTCTGGCTAGTTCTTGGATGGCATGAAGGAGATATTTGAGGGAGTGTAGGTCCTATGGATTGTTGTTGATTATGTTGCCATGCCCTAGGATTTACTTGTTTTAGATCTAGCACTTGAACTATGTTTGGATTAGATCTAAAACTTGCTCTCTCTTGCCAAGGCATGTACTTATTTCGGTGTTACTAGTGATCCTCATGTAAAGTAGGGCTGGGGTGGAGTTCTTAGTGTTCATATACAGCCCATGACCTCGTAACAATTTTTACCTGTCAGATCTGAAAGTCAAACCCCAGCGGTACTACCGCCAGGGGTAGCGGTACTACCGCTAGGACCCAGCGGTACTACCGCCATGACCCCCAGCAGTACTACCGCCAGGAGCATTCACTGTGTATTCTTTTTATGTGCTTAGCAATGAGTGTTTATTTTTTTTGCGTTTTCAAGATTCATTGCCTTGACTCTTTTTGTCGCTTTTTTCGCTGTGTGTTCTGAGTCACAGGTAGTTCTCGCCGTTCGAACCCCCCACGGGACACATAGTCAAAGCAGTATCGGAACCAAGAGGCTCCCGAGGGGTCTGCCACCTCAGGTCTGTAACCCAAGAAGCAGTCCTTCAAGAAGGTCGCACACAAGGATAAGAGGGTCAATGTCCGAACAAGGTCCCTCAAGGACTTTCTGCAGTTTCACACTCAGAACCACTATCTCAATGAGAGGGCTGTGATCAAGGATGTTGACCATGTCTGGGCAAGGGACCAGTGCAGGATCTACCGTGATGTTGTCGCGCATTTCAAGAAAAACTATGTCTCCGTTCAGTGGATTGACCTAGCTCATCTTCAGCGGAACATGGACTATTTTGGTGATGCCCTCTCTCTGATTGACAAACTGGGCATCAAGGACATCATCACTTACAAGACAGATTTTGATCCCACTTCTGTTGCTCAGTTCTATGTCACGGTCCACTTCTCTCCTGATGCAGAGCGCTCTATGTTGTGGATGACTGGGACTCAGAAGATGACCGGTACGTGGCGTGAGTTCATGCAATTCCTCAACATTGACTTCCAGGGAGGTGACACTCCACTTGGGCTGCGTCCTCATGCTGCAGCCCCCACCGATAGCCCCCCCGCAAAGGACAGATTGCAGAAACTCTATGTGAGGAAGGGTGTGCTCCCCAAGCACCTGGACATCATGCATCGGATCCTTCGCAACACCCTCTTCCCTCGCATTGGTAACTTCGACGAGGTTCATGGCTCCTTGGCTGAGATGCTTCTGCTTTGTGAGGAGGCTATGTCTAAGGAGTCTGCCCCTCTGGATATTTCTGATGTGATGTTCACGGAGCTCTGGAACTGCATCATCATGCGTAAGGTTCCCATCTACGGGCCTTATCTGTTCGCATATATTCTCCATAAGTGGCAAGAGGCTTTTCCGGAGGAGGTGCTCTACGCTCAGTCTGACTACATTGTGCATTACCCGATCAAGCTTCGCGTCAAGGACAAATGGGCCAACCCATCAACTTCCTCTCAGCACATGGATACTGACACAGAGACTGCTGCTGACAGAGGAACCGCCTCTCAGTCCCGCTCTTCTGCCATGCCTTCTTGGGCCATCAAACTGCAGGATAAGATGAAGACTTTATTCTGTATGCAGGCTAAGGGTCAGTACCAGACGCACGTGGCTCAGAAGGAGGGCCGCCAGAGGCACAAGCGGGTTCTCAGGACTCTTGATGTGGACATCTCCAGCGGATCAGAGGACGACATCACTCCAGAGGCTACTTGGATGCAGGCTCAAGGATACCAGTGGTCTGGCGATGAGGCGGAAGAGGAGGAGCAGGACGATCAGGAGGGTACCGACGAGTCTGGCGATGCTGAGGATGATGAGTAGCTACCTGTGGCATTAGGTGTGCCCCTTTTTGGTGTCTTGTGCCAAAGGGGAGAGAGTCTAGGAGCTGGTTTTGCTTTCATATTCGAACTTTGCTTTGCTTTGCTTTCTTTCGTGTGGTTTGCTTCGAACTTGGTTTGCTTCTAGTTTTCTATCATTTGTGGGACATGAACTTATGTGAGATTTATTTCCATCATATGCTGTGAGTCATATGCCCCGTATTGTCATATAACTCTATCTTTTTGTTCTCATATTATTCTCTGTGCAAATCCGGTATTGTCATCAATCCACCAAAAAGGGGGAGATTGCTGGGGCAAAGTTTATGCCTAAGTAATTTTGGTGATTGATGACAGTACCGTAAAGGACTAACCGTGTGTGTTAAAGTTTCAGATAACACACGTTAACGGCACAAGACGACACGTCTCCTCATTCATGGAACGGAAGCACGGCGCTCTCTACGATTCTCTTTATTTGAGTCATAGGAAAGCCGTACTATTAAGAGGCGATTCGTAGTGGAAAGGTTTGGGTGGAATCTATCTTTGCACGCGCACACTTCACATTCTCCCTTTCCTTCATCTTTGGAGCGGCCCCCGCCACTTTGTTTCTCGCCTCTTTGCAAAATGATCCCCAGCGGTAGTACTGCTGGCTCTAGCGGTAGTACCGCTGGATTCCTAGCGGTAGTACCGCTAGCTGGCGGCAGTACCGCCCCTGGTCAGCGGTAGTACCGCTCCAGGAGCTTAGTACCGCCTGCCTAGCGGTTGTTCGTGGACGGACCTTTTTGCGAAGACTTTCTTGGCGGTAGTAGTGCTTTTGCACTACCAGGGGCCCGGCGGTAGTACCGCTGGTGTCAGCGGTAGTACCGCTGGAGTCCCAGTGGTAGTACCGCTGCATCCAGCGGTAGTACCGCCAGAGTCCCAGCGGTAGTACCGCTGCATCCAGCGATAGTACCGCCAGGCAGCGGTAGTACCGCCCCTGGTCAGCGGTAGTACCGCTGGAGTGCCAGCGGTAGTACCGCTGCAGCCAGTGGTAGTACCGCTAGAGCTCGGGCAGAGAGTGCGAAAACGGTTTGTTTTTCCCCCCACTATATAAAGGGTTCTTCTAGCTGAGGAACCCCATCTCTTACCTCTCTAAGCTCCATTGTTGCGCCCCAAGCTCAAAAGTGCCCGATCTCTCTCCCTAGCCAATAAAACTTGTTGATTCTTTAGGGATTGGTTGAGAAGGCCTAGATCCACACTTCCACCAAGAGAAAAGTTGATTCCCCCACCAATCCCTTGCGGATCTTGTTACTCTTGGGTGTTTGAGCATCCTAGACGGTTGAGGTCACCTCGAAGCCATATTCCATTGTGGTGAAGCTTCGTGGTCTAGTTGGGAGCCTCCAAGCTTTGTGTGGAGTTGCCCCAACCTTGTTTGTAAAGGTTCGGTCGCAGCCTTCAAGGGCACCTATAGTGGAATCACGGTACCTTGCATCCTGCGAGGGCATGAGGAGAATACAGTGGCCTTAGTGGCTTTTTGGGGAGCATTGTGCCTCCACACCGCTCCAACGGAGACGTACTTCCTGTCAAAGGGAAGGAACTTCGGTAACACATCCTCGTCTCCATTGGTTCCACTTGTGGTTATCTCTATCCTTTACTTTGTATTTTCTTATGCTTGTGACTATATCTTACTTGTCTTAATAGCTCTCGTTGTTAGCTTCTATAGAGTTCACCTCGTTGTCGTATTATTCATGAACCCTTATGGTGTTTACCTTAACTTGCTAAGATTAATTAAAAAGTGGTCGTTGTCTAGTCAACCCCCCCTCTGGCCAACCATATCGATCCTTTCACTATCCACAGTGTTGAAGATTCTCAAAAGTTTCTTGTTTCCAATCCTTTCAATTATTTTGAGGTTCTCACCTTATCAAGTTTTTTTATAACGGTGCATTATCTTGCTTCCCAGGCAATTGTTTCAACGGTGGTTTCTTTTGAGTGGCCCCATAACCCACAAGTTTTTCCCAGGATCTTATCTCGCTGTTCTAATCTTTTCCTGGAGATCTCTAGTTCTATTTAATTATGACGTAAGTATGAATTTCATCAGTCATATTCCTTCTTCAAGATCGCTTCAAATTTATTTTCATCATCGGCTCAACCTTTGCATATTCTTCATCGCGGAGTGTCTTAGTTATTGTTGGTGATGTTTCCTTATCATTTTGAGCTTGGAATACCGAAGGAGTGTTTCTGTCAACATCTTGGTCCATTCCCTTGAAGATTCATCATTCTAGCTTTGTGTTATCATCTTGAATTGTTCTCGATCATGAGAAATTCATATCAACCGCTAGGTTATTCTTGTAGATACTAATTCTTTCATTTTTTAGCTTGATGCAATAAGTGGGCAATACAAAAGAAAGCTAGACTACATACAAGATTACATATTCCCTGGTGGCTGCCTTCCTTCTTTGTCCCATGTAATGTCTGCCATGACTACATCTTCGAGGTTCAGGTATGTTTTACATCAATTGATCGATGCTTGATTGGTTACTTCATTGTCATGGATGGATATCCATCGATAAACCCTCCATGATCTTGTTGCACATCGGGTGTAGCATAGAGAATGTCAAGAATATTGGGCCCCATTACTACACAACTCCGATGTGGTGGATGGACAACTACACTGCCAACAAAGAGTAAGTACCACCTACCATTCACTATAGAAAAATGGCGTTGTCCATTTAATTAGGAAAAACTTGACGACAAGAAGACTAGCACATGTACATCATATGTTCATTAAGCAGGTAAATTTTTTGTCATGATTATATACACATACACATATGATGTTACAGTTGGTTTCTCAGTTGGTATGAATATATTACCGCTTCTTTATGTTGCAGTACAATTTTGGCCGTGGGCTTTGACAAGAAGTTCATCCGTATATAGGAATACTACCTCATATTCTGTGCGGATTGTATGAAGGCACGAGCACTTGGAGATTACCAGGTACGTATGTATGTATGCCCTAACTTATAGTATTTACCTATGTTGCATGTGCCAATCCAAGGTGAGGATGCCCCTGATATGCACTAAGCTTAGTTGTTGTCCTTACTTTGAAACTTTGACCAAATTATGTCTCAGCTTGCACTTTTTTGTGGAAAGGAGCTACTACTCCATGCACTAATTGTGATGATGCCTGATTGTCTAACATATGTATATGATATATGCAGGTTGTTTTCTCTCGCCCAAGCAATTGTCGACTAGACCAGCCTTTGGCTAAAGCCTAAAGCGAACTTATCCCCCGTTCAGCTGTCAAAATGTTACTTTTTGATAAGTCAGCCCTGGAATGGTTCATTCATATAGGTGATACGTCTCCAACGTATCGATAATTTATGAAGTATTCATGCCATATTTTCCTATGTTTATAATTACTTTATTTGGTATTGATGTAGTTTATATGGTTTATTTAGAACTAACCCAGAAAGACGATGTTTTCAGCAGAATTACCGTGGTGTTGTTTTTTCTGAAGAAAATGAAAGTTCTTGGAATCGCCCGAAACTTTTTTATGATTTTTACTGGAACATATGAGCAACGTTGGAGCGAACAACCACTAGAGGAGGGCAGCCACGGAGGCACAAGCCAACAGTGCGCGACCTGGGCCTTGGTTGCGCTCTGATGGCTTGTGGGGCTCACATGGCTCCGTTGCGCGTGATTCCAATGCAGAAAAATCCTATAAATCCCAGAAACCCCGGAAATAAAGAGAGAACTTCCGCTTCGCTGCCGCAACTCTCTATATCACCGAAAACCCCATCTGGAGCGATTCCAGTACCGTGCCGGAGAGGGAAAACCATCACCGGTGGCCATCTTCATCATCCCGTCAGAGGCCATGACGAGGAGGGAGTAGTTCACCCTCGAGGCTAAGGGTATATACCAGTAGCTATGTGTTCAATCTCTCTCTCTCTCTCTCTCGTGTCCTTGAGATGACACGATCTCAAGAACACGGGCTTTGTTAATATAGTTGGATCATATGATGTATTTCCCTTACCATCTAGTCGTGATGAATTGAGTCTTTCCCTTTAAGATCTCGTCATGTTGGATTGAGCATATTGGTATGGCAACACTTGATGTAGTTCTTGCGTGGGATACCCGTAGTGACATTGGAGTATTCTATTTTTTTGACCGGCCATTGGAGTATTCTATTGATTCACTTGATATATGTTTAGGCATCAACTTGCGGGTTCCGGTGACCTTGGGGATATATGCATAGGGGTTGATTGCACGTTTTCATACCATGTTCTCCGATAGAAATCTTGGGGTGCTCCTTGCACGTTTTTTGTGTAGGATTGAATATGATAGCTCTGAAATTGTTCGATGCATGTCGCATAATTTACCCACGGATATTGAGGTGATATTGGAGTATCTAGGTGACATTAGGGTCGATTGATATGTATCATTGGTGTTATTCTAGTATGAACTCTTAGATAGATCAAACGGAAAGGATAGCTTGATGTTATCTTAGTACGAACTCTTGAATAGATTAAATGGAAGGGATAGCTTGATGTTATCTTAGTATGAACTCTTGAATAGATTGGTGGAAATAATAACTTTGACGTGGTTCTACTATCTACACCAATTTTATCTTATTGTTCTCCGCTAGATAGGAACTTTGGAGTGATTCTTTGTTGCACGTTGAGGGATCCAACTATGTTAGCATTTTTGAGAGACTGCACTAGTGAAAGTATGTACTCTAGGCCTTATTTCCAAGCATTAATACAACGTTTTTCTCGCTGTTTGCCACTTGTTACCTTGCTGTTTTTATATTTTCATATTACAAAAACCTATATGTACCATCCATATTGCACTTGTATCACCATCTCTTCGCTGAACTAGTGCATGTATACAATTTACCATTGTATTGGGTGTGTTTGGTACACAAGAGATATCTTGTATTTGATTGCAGGGTTGCTTGAGAGAAACCATCTTCATCCTACACCTCCCACGGATTGATAAACCTTAGGTCATCCACTTAAGGGAAAATTGCTACTCTCCTACAAAACTCTCCGCTTGGAGGCCCAACACGAGTCTACAAGAATAAAGTTGTGTATTAGACATGAGTAGGCAGCCTAGCTAATAAACCAGGTGGTTTGGTGATCTACCTTCTTGTTTTAATTATGAAATACTTAGTATTTCGTGGCAGTGTATTGTTATCTTCCATTAAACCTAGGAGTCAAAAAATGGTGGTCAAATGAAGATATTGTTTTTATCTATCAATAAACCTAATTTAGATACTAATGTTTTCACAGTCGAAAAAAGGTGGAGGAGGGCCGCGGGGAGGGGGCGTCATGGCCTGGCTCCGACGGTAGGGCGTCGCATCCTAGAAACATCGCGGTGGTTCGCTGCAGGCTGGATCCAGCCCGTGCTCCTACTATGAGGTGGTCGGGGAGGGGTGGCGCCGGTTGTGGGGGTGGGGTAAGGGAGGGAGTAGGTGCGACGATGGGGGAGGAGGTGGGGAAAGGAGGGAGGTGTGCGGTGGTGGGTGTTGGAAATATGCCCTATAGGAAATAATAAATTAGTTATTATCATATTTCCTTGTTCATGATAATCTTTTATTATCCATGCTATAATTGTATTGATTGGAAACTCAAGTACATGTGTGGTTACATAGACAACACTGTGTCCCTAGTGAGCCTCTACTTGACTAGCTCGTTGATCGAAGATGGCTAAGGTTCCCTAGCCATAGATATGAGTTGTCATTCGATAATGGGATGACATCATTAGGAGAATAATGTGATGGACAAGACCCAAACCTTAAGCATAGCATTTGATCGTATCCAGTTTACTCCTATTTATTTATGTATGTCAATGTATCTGTTCCTATGACCATGAGATCATGCAACTCACTCATACCGGAGGAATGGCTTGTGTGTATCAAAAGTCACAACGTAACTGGGTGACTATAAAGATGCTCCACATGTATATCCGAGGGTGTCCATGGAGTTTGCATGGAGCAAGACCAGGATTTGTCACTCCGTATGACGGGGAGGTATCTCGGGGCCCACTCGGTAATACGACATCACAATAACCTTGCAAGCAATGTGGATAAGGAGTTAGTCATGGGATCTTGTATTATGGACCGAGAAAAGTGACTTGTCGGTAATGTGATTGAACTAGGTATGGAGATACCGACGATTGAATCTCGGGCAAGTAATATACCGACGGACAGAGGGAATTGCATACGGGATTTACTGAATCCTTGATATCATTGGTTCGACCGATATAGATCCTCGTAGAATGTGTGGGAACGAATATGGGCATCCAGGTCCCACTATTGGTTATTCATCATAGAGGTGTCTCGGTTATGTCTGCATAGTTCTTGAATCTGTAGGGTTTGCACACTTAACGTTCGGTGATGATATAGAAATAGTTGAGGTATTGTGTCGGTGCCAAATGTTGTTCGGAGTCCCGCATGAGATCCCGGACATCACAAGAAGCTCCGAATGGTATGGAGATAAATAAATAAATAAATATATGTATATATATATATATATGAAGTCATATTTTGGCTACCGGAAAAGTATCGGGTTTTTGCGGTACTATACCGGAAGCTTTTAGAAGGTTCCGGAAAGTTTTGGATGAGTCTGGAAGTCATCGAAGGGTTACACCACGTCCCAAGGTTTTACATGGGCTGAGGGGAGGCTCCCTGGTCTTATTGGGCTAGGCGCACAGCTCCCTCAAGGCCCATTGTGACAGCCCAAGACCGACGTTCCAGAAGATTCCCCCTTTATTCCTTTTTCGTCGTGTTTCTATTTTATTTTGTCGCATCATCATTGCATCATCTGCATTGCGTCGGCATCTCCGTTGCCGCCAGTTTTCAAACTTGCATCCGTTGTTAGTTGTCGGTTCACGTCGTTGTCCGTTCTGAGCCCGGCCGCACACGCACGCGCCCGCGACATCGTACAAATCTTGTTTTTAAAGGTGTGATGAAAACTTTCTCTCATCGGAGTGAAAATTGGCATGCGGTCGTGATTAGTTATAGCTCGGCTGCGTGTCGAATTTCGTCGCGATCGGAGTCCGTCTCGTACCCTAACGGTCGACCGTAGCGGCACCGTATTTGGTCTACCGTCGGATGGTTTGTCGGTGTTATAAATCGCGTTGCCGCGCCGCCCGTTTTCCCTCTTGTCTCCGGTTAACCACTCTTCACAGCCACGTACCCATTCCCGCATGTGGAATCGTTCGGATCCGACCCCACGGTTGGATCCGGAACGAAATTCCGGTTAATCTAGCCCTCCTTTTCTCTATAAATAGACCCCCGTGTATTTTTTTTAACAGCCCCCCTCTCCTCCTACCTTGGAAACCGCGCCCACCTACCCTAACCATAGTCTCTCCGGCAGCCACTCTCTCCTGCCCGCCGCAGCAGCCCAGATCGGGCCCGCCCCGGGCCGAAGCGGGCCCCGAAGGCCCGGATCCGCCGCGCCGCCCCGTGCTGCCTTAGCTCGCCGCCGCTTCCCTGCTCCCGTGCGCTCTGCCTCAGCCCTGAGCGCCGCTGCCTCCAGCAGCCCCGCCGATGACATGCGTCGTTGCGTGCACTCGCTATCGGTCCTCCTCACGGGAGCTCGCCGCCCCACGCTGCCGTGGAACCGCGGCGTCTCGCCTGCCCGCCTCCGTGACCGGAGCTATGCCACCGGCGATCTCCTCCACCGGCTCGGCCTACCACCGGCGGGAATGGGACCGGAGGCCCTGGATCCGCCGCCTCCACGCCCTGTCCGGCCACCCTCGCCTCCGACCGCCGCCTCCATGGCTGCTGCTAGCCCGTGCACAAGGAGCACGACGGCCAGCGCCCCCTCGCCTCAGCTGGGCCCATCTGCAGCAGCCCCTCCAGGTGGGCTTTCCCCAAGGTGTGCCCTTGCCCTCCTATTCCTCGCCTAGGTTTTTTTCTATTATCTCACGCCCACTGTTCGGCCCAATAGAATTTTAGGATTTTCCCGAATTGATTTCTTTTTCAGGAATTAGCTAAATATTTAAACGTACGTAACTTTTATTCCGTGTGTCGGAACGAGGCGTGTAGCATATGTATTTCGTGTAGTTTTGCACGTAGATTACGTTTGTGCAACTTGCATATTTGTTTGACGTAGTTAGAGCTGTCGTATGCCTAGGTTTACATGTTGTCTCAATAGGATAGTGCCCGTATTTATTTTTCGCGCAACACCGGATTGCTCGTATGCCGTAGATTAAATGTCCATGTTTTAGGAGCACCTTTTCCATGTATTTTAAAGTAGTCATTGGTATTTTTGCATGTAGGGATTGCCGCTAGTTTATTTTTCCGTGTATAGGTGATTATCTCGCATTTTCGTGTGGCATTATTTTTGTTCTGCAACCCCACATATTTTATATGTTTTCGGGGTAGGAAAATCCATGGGATTTTTCTGTGCAATTAGTTTTAGCTTTTGAGCAAGTTTGTTCGCGCGATATTTTTGCTATGTTGCCCTCTTGTCTATTTCGTAGGATTTATTTCGTGCTTCGTTTGACGGAGTTGTCAACTAGAGAGTTGCCCTTTGATGTTTAGTCTAGCCCCTGGTAATTTTGGTTGCAATAGAAATGCATGTTTAGGTGTGGTTTGCTTGCTCTCAAGTTGCTAGAAATAGTGATGTTTTAGAGATGCTGAAATATTTCTAAGTCTGAATCTGTTATATTTTGTTGTTGTCTTGTCTTGCTTGTATCTTGTGATCTGTAGCTCTGTTGAGGTTGGTGCAATGGAGTTAGTTGTAGACTTTATGTTTCTCTAGCATGCTGTGAATTTGCATGCCATTTGGATTCCTGTAGCTTGTGGTTTTGCTGCTGTCAATATGGCTTCAGATCGAAAACTGCACTTTCATAAAGTGTTATTTTCACTAAGTCTGAAACTGTGTGTGAGAAGCCATTTTGTGACTTCTTTTCCTAGTGTTCCTTGATGCCATGCCAGGTGTTGTTGGTTGTATGTTGTAGTGCATCTTTCCCTCTATCGTGTCATGAATTGTGGGAGCCATTTGGATTTGTGTAGCCCATAGATGTGGGGTGTAGAAAATGCTATGTGGCTGATTTTGGCAGATTGTAGTGATTTCTTGTTTTGCTCGTAGGTTTTGATCCGTAGCTCCATTTTGATTGTGTCCTATATGATACTTACTTAGAATCTCGTGTAGTTTCATTTTCTCTTGCTGGTTGTATGTTTTGAAGTTCTCGTGACCGTCATTGCACACATATTGCATTCATGCCATCATATCTTGCGGTGCTTGTATCTTTTGAACCGTAGCTCCGTTGGAGATGTTCTCTATGTGTAAGTTGCTTATAACGACCTGTAGAATCATGTGAACCTATTTGTTTTGATGTTTAACCACCAATTAAATGTGTTAGTTCAGATCTGGACATAATTGTTAATTAACATGTGAGGTCGTTTCGGAGGTGCTATATGACATTTCCGACCTCATTTAAAATGCCTAGATAGGTAGTTTAATTACGCTTCACCTCTTGCCATGTTTAATCACATTTAATATTGCCATGTATCTAATCGGGATAGAACTAAATAAATAAACGTGGAGTTTTGTCAATATGCAACTCGTTGCATATTGAAGTTCACTTAATGTGTAGTGTTTGAGTGTTGTGAATTGCCATGCCGTGTCTTGCATGTGTTCAGCTGCTCATGCATCATTTGTGTTGTGCATCGTGTGGTGAATTCCGTGTGTTGATTTGTGTTTCCGGTTTCCTCTGTCTCAATAGAGTTCCGCAAGCGTGTTGGAAAGTGAGGACCCGTTCGACTACGTCGGTTCGTCTGCTTCACGGAGGCATTTTTTTCCAAGCAGGATCTCAGGAAAGATGACCATTTCCCCAGATACCATTACTATCATTGCCATGCTAGTTTTACCGCTTCTATCGATTATGTCTCGTTGCCTACCACATGTTAAATATCAGCCTCTCAACAATGCCATGAAAACCTTCAACCTGTTCAACCTAGTAAACCACTGATGGGCTATGTTACCGCTTGCTTAACCTTGTTGTTAGCGTTGCTAGTTGCAGGTGCAGTTGCTTCCATGTGACAACATGGGTTCTTTGTTATATCACCATATTAATGCTATTTAATTTAATGCACCTATATACTTGGTAAAAGGTGGAAGGCTCGGCCTTTCTAGCCTGGTGTTTTGTTCCACCTTTGCCCCCTTAGTTTTCGTCTACCGGTGTTATGTTCCATCTTTGAGTGCTCCTAACACGATCGGGGTTGTTATGGGGACCACTACAGGAATCATCTTCCTTGCCATCTGCCATCACAGACGGCAAAGACAATATCCCGGACGGCAAAGACAATATCACAGACGGCAAAGATTCTCACGGCCGGCAAAATTTATGCGTCAGCCTACGACGGCATAGGACCTTCTTTGCCGTCTGCCCCCCCCCCCCCCCCCCCCCCAAAGCGGACGACAAAGCTCTTTGCCGTCAGCTTTCCTTAGGAGCAGTCGGCAAAGTGCTCGAGACGGCAGCCGACAGGCGTTGCTTCCGTTAGGGGTTAACGGAGGCTTTGCCGTCTGCCTCCCCCTCCATCTTTGCCGTCTGCCTCCCCTCCACCCTTTGCCGTCTGCCGTGGGGCGGCCCTTTGCCGTCTGCTCGCTGATGGCAAAGGGGCAAAGAGCCTGTATTGGTCCATTTTTTGTCTGTTTTCTTTTATTTCCCTACATTTTTATACTATATCTATATACATATTTCATAGCATATATAGTTTTAGACATCTTCAACACATATATTTCACAGCATATATATTTCCAACATCATCATGAAATATTTAACAAGCTAGAACACAGAGGCTAGCACAATATGTAGTTTCACATAGTTCATCCATATATATACATACATAAGTTTTACATTGTTCGTCAATACAAATGAAAAAACTAAACACTAACAGTCCATCAATGCCAGCTTCCATGAAATGAATCAAATCTGCAAAAAGGAGAGTAATTAAGAAAGTTAGAAGAAGTGGAAGAAGAAAAAAGAGTAAAAGAATAATAAGTAAAAGAAGAAGAAGAGGTAGAAGGTGCATATATGTGGGAATGTTCATTGCATATATGTAGACAACTTGTTAAGGCCTGACAAAAAAAATACTAACATTACAAGAGGCATCTAATGTGAAAATCAATAAGATTACATCTTCTTCCAACCTAATCCGAAGTATGTGTTTCTTCAACCTTGATACTGCATGTTTGAAATTAGAAGATGGAACATGTTTGGAGGGTGTGCTAAGATAATGCTTATGTTCAGATTTGGTAAGAAACTGAGTACCCACACACATGAGATTGTAACATCTGTAGCCAACTTATTTCTTCATGTAATGTTATTGATAATGTAGGACCATAGCACGGATGCAAACTCAGTAGCTAGCCAATATGCAATGCCTATGCTAATAATCTTCTGTACGAGTAGCTGCAAAGGGTTACTCTGATGACCACATGGCGGCCCTGTGTTTGGGACAGTTGATTACAGTTTGTAGTTTACGGATAGGTGATCAGTTAATACAATATCTTTAAATAGTGTGTGGTATGACCTCTATCGCTGCTATTGTGCCTTGACCTCAACGCTATTTTCCCTTTACTAAATTGCAGGATATATTGCCAATTCAAGAGTGAATAATTTCACATAGTAATTCTTTTATATATTAGAGCATATATAGATGGTAGACCTAAGGAGGCCTGTCTAGGCAAAACGAGTAAGATTAGTTAGTTGAAATATCATGCTAATTGGTGCAGATATACATTGTATGTGTTGCTTCCTTTTTTATTAGGAAAACTTATTACAGTATGGTGTTCGTAGAAAGAATATTTTTAATAGTATCATTGTGTGTTGTCTCCATATTTGTAAATCACATCCTTCTCATTCTGTTTTGTTTCTCACACTTTGATGGGATCTGATTTTCAAGTTTTAATGAGCTGGATGGAATCAGTCCATCGAAAGACGAATTCCTGGATGCCATGGAGCCGAAGTTAAATAGTGGAATAATCTGAGTCTGATTTTGTTTTCTCACCTCATATACATATGTATCATTGTATTCTGGTATTAGAAACTGAAAGTTTTTTATAGTAATATGCATGCTAATTTGTAGTAACTACACATATAGGGTCGAAGATAATGGATATAAGGCATGTAGATTGTCAAATTATTATTTTTGTAATATCAAACTGTTATTTTGGTAAATGTCGTGTTGATTATAAATGCAGTTCGGTGTCCAAATTCACCAGAATTCAAGAAACAACCAACACCATTTTACTTTTCTCTATAGACTAAAATAGTATATTTGAGCATTTTTATTTTAGTAAATGATAAATATAATGAAAATGGGCATATTTAGAGCAATACAAAACCAAAGGGATGCACAAAAGTGCAACCCCTTGACGAGAAGTCTATTTCCTTTATGAATTATTTTACAGTTTAATTTGCACTATATCCGTTCGAGAATAGGCTTTCATATTTTTATATGATAAAAGGAGGAACAGTAAACTAGCTAACATAATAATTGTCTCTAATGTCTACATGGATATCTATTCTGTTTTGAAAAGTAAACCATCATATTGTATTTACTGTGTGATTTTGTGATGCTCTCTCATTATCTATATACAGTAAATTGTTTACTTTGGTCAGAATAGGTGGTTGGTGAAAGGAAAATAAGAACATTTTCAAACTATAGGTTCTATTGTGGAAGGGGATTCACCTTAGAAATTGAGGTTGTTGGAGGGAGATGATGCACTGGGATGCCCCTCTCCCCGACATCAAAGATTGATGTGGTGGCGGTGGCCGATGGCGTTGCGGTTGGAAGTGGATGCTGCTCCTCAACAGCGACAACGGGAAGTTGCTGCTGCTCCTCTGCAGCGGCAACGGGAACAACAGCAGGGGCGGGCGACTCATCCGTGGGCGTGGGGAGATCCGGCCCCGGCGGCTCCCTGGCTTGGTTCATCGGGCCGCGCCACGCCGCCGGCCTCGACGGAGACATTGCCGAAGGCCATGGACTCTAGGCGCTCCAGGTCGGCGCACGCGACTCTGGTGACCGGCTTCTGCCACTTCCACTGTAACATGTTGAACGAATCAGCACTGTAAGTAAAAGTGAGTAGAAAGAAGGACTCGAAAGCATTTCCGTCTGTAATACCCGGCCATAGGCTCATCTCTATTAATGTTCTCAGCTCCCTCGCACCATGCAAAGAGAGCGACATGATATCAAAATAAAATGTGATCAATCCGCATTGCATATTACACGGTGGTGTGACCTTAGCCAATTACGAACAACCAACTACAAAGCCGACAGTGTTCTAGTTTCATTGATAAAGTGCAAGTCAGGTCACAGGCACAACTTTGTCTGTAGTTGACAGAACATATAACGAAAGAACTAACTAGAGAAACTAAGCACTATGGTACTAGACAGACCGTCAGGTTATATATAGTTTGTCATGTCGGATAGAATGTATCCCGTCTGTACATGCTACTTAGGCACTCTCTTTTCTACAAGGCGGTTGTAATGCCAAATACTAAGGTGCTGACGATAGATTCCTTTTATCACTGATTGGTATATCTTCCCATTTGATTCTGTAAAAGCCACAAAATAAATTGGCATGACATGGTAGGTACCATGAGCTCGCATGCCTATACAACACATGGCAAAATTAAAAGCAAAATGCACCGCTTACCTGCGGATGTTAATAGATAGAATTGGCTCTAGAACACAACTACCTCCCCTTCTCTGTCGCTCATAGTCATCCCTGATGCAGGCTCCTCTTCTTCTACTACTTCTTTGGGTAAAGCTTTGAAAGAAAGAAAAAAGAATGAGCACTAATTTGCACTGTTAGGATAGAGAGAAGAGAATTAAGCTAGCTAATTATGTCCAAGTCTACGGAAACCTGGCTGAGTAAGAGAAAAGGACTTACGAATCTGCTGCCAACGAAGGATGGGCCGGTTAGGATGGCTAGCTAATTATTAGCTCCTTCGGTGTCAGCCGGCTCCCTTACTATCTGCACAACACCACGACAAGAAAGCATCAACCACCGTTTGCCTGCCACTTAGATATCTGAACTGCATAATATGAAAATTTAGTGATGGCCCGAGAGATGTAGAGCGTATTTACCTCTACCAATTCATCATCCACGGCGTCTTTGTTTCCATAGACAGACATCAAGATGTTCTTCAGATTCTCCCTGTTTCAGCTCAGGAATCAGTATATACATCAGAGTCAACATTAACAAACAAAGTCAACATTTCAGAGTGAGTAAAATGACTACAGACGTTGATTAACCGCTGTAACTAAGCTTGATTGATTTGATTAAAGGAGAAGCTAATATCTGCCTGGTTCAAAACAAAGAAGGTTCCCATCTAAATCATTGAGAAGTAGGTATTCCTGCAACTTCCACGACCTCGTCCAAGAACTACAGGATCAACTGCTTGCCAGAAAACTAGATATACTTCCGAGCGCTGCTCGAACGCAAGGGGGGCTTGCCAGATTCGTCCGCGGAGGAAGGAGACGCACCTGCGCGATCTGTGCTTCGACTGACGGCACGCGGGGTGGAGGGGGAGGGCTCGGCAGATCGGGACGGAGTTGGTGGGGCAAGCAGGGACAGAGGCGCGGCGCGGGGTTAGCCACCGCGTATGTGGCACCCGTGTAGAGCGACTCCCCCACCGTCTCCGCCTCCCCCGTGGCAGCCGCCCCGCCGGCCCCGACCACGGCTGTCGTGTCCTCAAGGACCTATAACTTCGACGCCATGGCGGGATCGGGCTCTCTGGATTGGGTCGGGGAGGGAGGGAAGGGGAGGGGTGTTGGAGGACGCTGGACGTAGGGATGGCCCGGGGGACCTTGTCGCGGGGGGCGTTTTTGACTCCGGTGGAGGGTGGTGACGCGGTGGTGGTGGTGTGGCAGCGCGGGGAGGAGGCGGATTGGGGAGAGAAAGAGTGGGGATTGGGGGAGAGGGCAGATGGGGGGCGTTAGTAGCCGTCCTCTTTGCCGTCCGCCTTGTATCAAGCTGACGGCACAGAGGTCTGGAGGCGGACGGCAAAGAGGTGGGTGAGGTGCGGGTGGAGACGGCCGTTAATCAAGAGGAGAACCTAGACCTTTGCCGTCAGCCTTATTTTTGTTTGTCGTCTGCCAACAGATGGCAAAGGGCTGGCACCTCTTTGCCGTCTGCCTTTGTGTCCTTTGCCATCTGCCAGCTGATGGTAAATAAAAGGCAGATGGAAAACTACTTCTATGCCATGAGCCTCCTCTTTGCCGTCTGCCACGTGTAATCTGACGGCAAATAACTTCTTTGCCGACTGCCAGCAGACGACAAAGATTAGGCACATGGCAAATTATCTATTTCCAGTAGTGGACCCCCTTGATAATTTGTTTTAGATTAAAGCTGGTTTGGAAAGGCCCAACATTGGTACTACATTTTCCCAACATAATAATTCTATTAGACTGAAATGCATAGGGAGTTAGCGTTACCCGAGGAGTAACTTTACATAAACAGGGGGGCCATTGCTGATGGTGTTGGTCCCAAACGGTCTGCCTGTGGGGCCACCACGAGGAAACTCGAGGTTTGGCACTCGTAGCTAGTTCCATCCGTTGTGTCCTGAGAACGAGATACGCGGGTTCTATCGGGTACGTCGACACGTCGGGCGTCCTTGCTGGATTAGTTTTACCTTTGACGAGATATCTTGTGCATCGGGATTCCGGTGATGCTTTGGGTAATCTCAGAGTTGAGGTTTTCCACTAAGGAATCTGACGAGATCGCGAGTGTCGTGAAAGAGGATTTCTATGCGGCTTGTGGTAATTTTTTATGGACTAGTTGGAGCACCCCTGTAGGGTTAAATCTTTTGAAAAGCCGTGCCCGCGGTTATGTGGCAACGTGGAAACTTTGTTTAACACTAGTTCTAGATAACTTGAAGTTAACTTAATTAAAACTTGCCAACTGTGTGCCTAAACATGATTGTCTCTTTCATGAGCTCCTCCGCCGATCGAGGACATGGTGGGGTTATGTCTGACGTAGGTAGGTGTTCAGGATCATTCATTTGATCATCAGTAGTTCACGTTTGCTATGCGTAGATCTTCCCCCCTCTTTATTTCTTGTATTCGTAAGTTTAGACACCAGATATATGCTTAGTCGCTGTTGCAACCTCACCACTTAACCTTACCTCACCCATTAAGCTTTGCTAGTCTTGATACCTTTGGAAATGAGATTGCTGAGTCCCATGTGGCTCACAGATTACTACAACACCAGTTTCAGGTACATGTAAAGGTTACTTGACGCGAGCGTGTTAGTTGTTCGTTTGGAGTTGCTTCTTCTTCTTCTTCTTCGTCGATCTAGGATGGGTTCCAGGCCGACAGCCTGGGATAGCAAGGATGGATGCCGTTCTTCTTTTCTCGTTTGTTTTCGTCCGTAGTCGGACCCTCCTCTTCTTCATGATGATTATGTATTGTACTGCTGTGCTCTCATGAAGCTAGTGGCGAGTGTAAGCCAATTCTACATATATATCTCTTCTTTTCAGTACATGTACTTGTAACGATATCCATTCTTGCGACACGACGAGATGTGCTTCTATCCCTGACGAGGCCTTCGTGCCAAATTGAGGATAGGGTCGCATCTTTGGCGTGACACCCATGCAATTGGGAAAGGTGGGAAGTCCACCTTTGTATGTAAGGGAAGGAGGAGGACTAGAATTCCACCTCCTCCCACCTTGTGTGCGCCCTAGGGCTTGGAGGGTGTGTTCTCCATGCCCCTCCACCTCTATATAGAGGGGAGGGGCGCCCCAAGAGGATACACCAAGCCCTTGGCGCCCCTCACTCTCCCTAGATTATTTTCTCCTCCGTTTGCGGTTTCCGTAGCGCTTGGCGTAGCCCTGCCGGAATAGCACGACCACCACTGCCACCACACCAGCGTGTTGCCAGAGAACTCAGCTACTACTTCACCCACGCTCGCTGGATCAAGGTGGTGATGGCGTCATCAAGTTGTACGTGTGCTGAACACGGAGGTGACATCCGTTCGGCACTTGATCGAGATGTTCATGATTGGATCGTGGGACGGATCATGATTGAATCGCAAATATGTTCGACTACATCAATCGCGTTTCTCAATGCTTCCGCTTAGATATCTACAAGGGTATGTAGATGCACTCCCCTCTCGTAGATGTTGATCTCCATAGATAGATCTTGGGTGGGCGTAGGATTTTTTTGTCTCCATTGTAACGTTCCCCAACACGGAGGGTGTTGCGGTGGCTGGAGGTGGTCAGGGGACGGGTGGCACCGACGTTTGTAGGCATGGGGTAAGGGAGAGACGAGGTGCGGTGGTTGGGCAAGGGAGAGGGGTGTGCGGTGGTGGGTGGGTGCAGTGGTGGCCAGAAGTCGTCGGGGGAGGGTTGGCGCCGGCGGTTGTGGGTGTGGAAGAAGGTGGGGGGAGAGAGGGGGGAGGGGAAGAGAGAGAGATGGGATGGCGGAACAACCATTAGATAGGCATCATCTTTGTTGTCTGCTAGTAGACGGCAAAGAGTGTAAATACCAACGACAAAGAGATAGCAGACGACATATAGTGTGTCCATTTCACCTACCCAGTTCCACGGTCCAGTGGGGCCCAACCGGGCTCTTTACCATCCTCCTGTAGGCTCTTCGATGTCCGCCAGCAGACAACAAACAATGTAGTGATGGAAAATAGTATCTTTGCCATGAGTCCATTTTGTGTCATCTGTTTTGTCGAAGCTCACACCAAAGAACTTCGTTGTCGTCCGCTGATACACGACAAATAATGGGCTAATGGAAAATTCTCTGATTCCAGTAGTGTTTACTCGTTCCATAATACAAGATTCCATGACTAACTCCTTAGTCACATTTTTTTGCAAGATTTTTGTGATGTTGTACTACCGAGAGGGTCCAGAGATCCCTCTCCGTCATGCGAAGTGACAAATCCTAGTCTTGATCCATGCCAACCCAATAGATACCCTCGGAGATACCTGTAGAGTATCTTTGTGATCACCAAGTTATGAAATGACGTTTGATACACACAAGTCATTCCTCCCATGTGAATGAGTTGCATGATCTCATGGTCTTAGGAACAGATACTTGACATGAAAAGACCAGTAGCAACAAACTGAGTGATATGATCAAATGCTATGCTTATGGTCGGGTCTTGTCCATCACTTCATTCTTCTAATGATGTGATCCTGTTATCAAATGACAACTCATGTCTATGCTTAGGAAACCTTAACCATCTTTGATCAACGAGCTAGTCTAGTAGAGGCTCACTAGGGACACGGAGTTGTTTATGTATGCACACATGTATCTGAGTTTTCGATCAATATAATTCTAGCATGGATAATAGACAATTATCATGAACAAGCAAACATGATAATGAAAATTTTATTATTGCCTCCAAGGCATATTTCCAAAAGGAGGCATCTACACCAACATGTTATAGGTCCGAGGTAGATATAACTCCTCGCCATCAATAACGTCAGGACCGACCGACAAGAAGTGGTGGGGGTCAAGCACGTAGACTACCATGGCGGTCGCAGTCACCATGTTGCATCCCCGGGTAAGGCTATGAAAAACATGCCGATTCGAGAGTTCCTTCATATCCTCCATAGTCACACACAAATGTGCTTTAAGTTTCATGTAGGTCAAGATTTTCATAGATACCACACATTCAACGACGCAACATATCTTAGGGCGTGTTTGCATTGGTTACATTCTCATTTGAGCCTGGCCAGTAGAGCCTATCTTGGTGGAGCATGTTTAAGTATATACATGTTGTGATCCTTGTTTTGCATGTCGTTTGGTTGGCTACATCAAGCCCAACTCGTATTATACCCATAGTGTAAATTACACTTAGCGCGACCTTCATGTGAAAAACTGTTCGATGTGAGCGTTCTTCATGAGCCACACTAAGAGCACTATAAATTTCATGGGGGCTAATTTCTATGTCCGAGCTAGCCAACCAAACAACTCACTACTTAATCTGTGAGATATGGCTTGGTGCAACCTACCAAGCAAACCATAATTGCATTGCATGCTTGTATGACGTCAAGGGCGAGTTTGGTTGCCTGCATATGGCCCAACTAGGCCCGCATGATAAGGAAATAGGTTGTTTGGTTACCCTGCATACACTGTTCAATCTGCATAGTGCGTACTTTAAAGCACTCTAACACAGGCCCGTGACCTACTGCTGAATTGACAGTTTTCCAGAGTCGGGCTCGTCTGAGGCAGAGGAGGAGAATACATCGTTGAGCTCCTCCGACGAGGGATATGGCGCGAGCTTGCGTGCGTCTCCAAAAAATCAACGGGAGGATTTCGGTTCACCTCCCGCCGACTCGGTCGCCCTTTTTTGCCCACCTCCGCTCACCGCAGAAATCCCCGCATGTGGGAGATATGCCCTTGAGGTAATCATGTATGATGATATTTTCTATGTGTTTATGAATAAAGATAGTCCTAGGACAATATCAATGATGTGTATTAACAAGTACATGACCTGTTTGTGGGACTATGCATTGTATGATGATTGTCCTAAATGGTCCCTAGTTGAAAGGGTTGTGTGGACACACAACCAATTTGACTAGCATATGACGTGATGGATGGTCCGGTCCCATCGACCATGTAGCATTGGATGCTAGCCGGACAATATGGGCTCACAAAGATCTTATCGGATTTGACGTAGTCGGATTTGATCTATGAGACGCAACAATCGGTCATCTGCGAGTCTCTAGTACAACATATGTTCTATGTCCTAAGACCTAAGCTGGATCATCTACTCGGGATCATACTTGCTTTGGGCCGACCAAATGCTACTCCGTAACTCGGTAGTTACAAAGTTATGTTTCGTGCTTGTCCAAACCCATGATGTGAGATGTGGTCAAGCAAGATGGGATTTGCCCCTCCGACCAAGAGAGATATACACTGGGTCCCTCGGGTGATCTGACCTGGATAAGCAACGCCATGTGATGAGGATTATGAGATAATCCAAAATATTGGTCGAATTCACCGGAAAGAGAAAGAGGTCATGCTGCAACAAGGATGACCATGTCGCCTTGTGAACCACAATATATATCGTGTGGCAAAGGGAACAGAAGTATGAAGTACATGTTCATCTAATCAGCTTCATCGGACACTTGGAGTTGGCACGCTTTGCTAAAGGCCGCTACCAGCTGGTCGAGTCGGATGTGATCTGACTCGCGACCAAGTGAACAAGAACCGAAGGGGTCGTGTGCTTAAGGTAAGGAACACAAGGGCTTTAGGGTTCGTGTGAGGCCCGGGTGTTGACCACGCATCCGTTGACCGAGGTGCGGCACACTCATTCAATTGATTGCTTCGGCGCTGTCATTAGGGCTATGCATGTGTTGCAACTAGCCTCCTCCATCCGCTGCCGACTGGGTGATCGGACCTAGAAGTCCGCTACACGGTGTTCCTCCTGCACGCACAGATACCGTTAGAGGTCGTGCACTTGTGCACCTTCGGTGAACCTGTAAGTGGGATCCGGCAACCGACTGTTCGAGGGAGAGAATCGAGTGACCAGTTGTTCGAGGGAGATCAGACGAGGAGGAGACGGACCACGCAGAGATGCTTCCCCAACTCTACTACCGTTGCACGGCACTGCACGTCTAGTGGTAATGATCTATGATCCACCTCCGTAGCATGTTCTTCGTTTATCCGTGTGCAGGAAAAAAATAATTCGCATACGATACACCTACAGTAGAACCCAATAGTGGTATCAGAGCCTTTTATAGGTTTTGGTTTCAGATCGGATGCATATTTGATATATGGAGGCGGCGGATGAGATCCGTCGTCATTTTTTAGATCGGCTATGTGCATGGTTGATGAGATCAACTGCACATCAAGATTGCTGAGGCTATGTTTTCTATCAATCGAAATCAATGATGGCATGACACAACCTACCCCAATCGGCCAGTTTCCTCCATCGGGGTTAACATTGAAGTATAAATCCGAATCAGGTTCGTGATGATCGATGAGATGAGTCAGATTAGAAAATTCAGCATGATGGGACCGCCGTGTGCATAGCACCGTATATTTCATACATGATCACACAAACCGGTAGAACACGATTCTATGCATAAGTTTGTTTGACAAGTTTGATGTGAATAGTATGGCTCATGTGTATGTAATTTAAGATGACCTACGTGTCATGATTGTCAGCCGGCATGAGACAAACTGTTGTCATTTTATTGTATAACGACCTGCACGTCAACTTGTGATTCTGTGTAAATTCATTACTAGTTGTAGTAGTTGGAGGATAGAGGTCAAGTTAGAGGTTTTGGTGTCCGGCATGATGGACAAGGTGGAGTTCCTCCGGGGTCATCGGACTTTGAGTCGTCCTGGAAGGACGTCCATGAAGGAGCCATACTATTTCTCATATTTATGTTTATATGATATTGATATTGCTTCTTGTTTCTATGCATGTTATAATGGTAGAAATATTCCTCGTTAATATCAATCACATTGCCATTCCGTATGTTTCACCTTCGCACATCAAGTACGTCTAGTAGTGTGCTGAGGTGCTACTAGGTGTCCTTGAACTAGAGGGTTCGTGTCGGATATGGAGATGCACTGCATCACGTTAACTTGACAAGGCTATCAAAACGGTGTTGGGCCTTATGGCAAAGAAGGTCGGGAGTCGGGGTATAAGATACCTTCTTGACCGACATGAGTCGCAGAGAGATACGATTAGCAAGGAGTTGCTTATAGGATAGGCAAATAGACTAGCAGTGATGCTAAAAATGACTAGTCGCTTGCGCTAGTCAGATCCTGAATCACCCAGAGTTTATGGAGGGTTGGCGACTTAAGTGGGAGTAGTTTTGTTTCAGGCTTGAATTACTCTAGATAAACTCATTGCTTAGTGATTACATAGTTTCTATTGTAGATCAATGGCACCACCTGCTCAAAAATTTGCGTTCAAACCAATTCTGGAAAAGGATAAACTGAATAGAACAAACTTTACCACTTGGTATAGAAATTTGAGAATTGTTCTCAAGCACGATAAAAAGGAACATGTTCTAGAGGATTCACTTGCAAAGGTACCTGCCGGTAATGCTAATGCCACAACCAAGAATTCCTACCAGAAACTCGTTGATGAATCGAACGAGACTAGCTGCCTCATATTTGTTGTATGGAGCCCGATTTGCAACAACATTTCAAAGATATTGCGGCTTTCGATATGATCGAGAGTCTCAAGAACATGTTTCAGGTGCAGGCTAGGACTCAAAGGTTCAACATCTGGCGAGCCTTGATGGATTGTAAGTTGAAGGAAAGTGATTCACTGAACCCGCATCTGGTCAAGATGATCGTATACGTGCAGGCCTTGGATCGGTTGGGCTTCCTGCTCTTGGATGAGCTGGCTACTGATGCAGTTCTCAATTCTCTTCCTGCTAGCTATGTGACGTTTATCTTGAACTATCGTATGCATGACATGGATAAGAATCTCACTAAATTGCATGGGATGCTCAAGGTGGGAGAGCAAGATATCAAGGAAGGCACGCATCAACTATTGATGGTTCAGAACTCGACAAAGTTCAAGAAGAGTTGGTCCAAGGAAAAGGGTAAGGCAAAGGGCACGGAGAAAGTTGTCTCCACCGTTGAGCCGTAGTTTGGACCAATCACAAAGACCATTTGCTTTCATTGCAAGGAAGCTAGTCACTGGAAGAGGAACCGTAGCAAGTGTCTTGGTGAGCATGGCAAGAAGGCCGGAGATGCTTCTTCAGGCAAAGGTACACATGCTACATATGTTATAGACATTTACCTTACTGGCATACCTAGTAGCTCTTCGGTATTTGATACCGAATTGATTGTTCATATTTTCGACTCGATGGAGGGACCGATAAGAACTAGGGGTGTGTCACAAGGGGAGTTTGACATCAGGGTCAACAACAAAGCAAGAGTTGCTTCATTGGAGGTCGGCATGATGCACCTCTAACTTCTCGATTTATTTTGAAATTGAATAATTGTTATTACATTCCCGTACCTAGTCGGTACATTATTTCTGCCTCATGAATGATGATTCAGGGTTATGAATTCAATTTAAAGGATAATGGTTGTTCATTTTATTTGAATGGAATGTTCAACGGCTATGCACCCATTATAGATGGGCTATTTATTTTGAATCTGGAAACGGAACTAGTCTATAACGTGAATGTCAAGAGGCATGAGCCCAACGAGATAAATCCGACGTACTTCTAGCATTGTTGGCTTGGCCATGTTAGTATGAAATGCATGAAGAAGCTCAATGATGTGGACTCCTAACTTCATCAAACTTCGGGTCTTTCAAGACATACGAATCATTCTTGCTAGGCAAGATGACTAAGTCTTCTTTTACAGTGATGTGTGTGGTCCAATGAGCACAACTGCCAGAGATGGCTATCAATACTTTGTGAATTGTACCGATGACTTGAGTAGATATGGATATATATATTTTATGAGGCACAAGTTAGAAGTTTTTAAAAGTTCAAAGAGTTTCAGAACGAGGTAGAAAATTAGCTTGCAAGACGATAAAGCTTGTACGATCAGATTCTAGAGGTGAGTACATGAGCCATGAGTTTGATGATCATCTATAAAGTCGAGGTATAGTACCTCAGCTCACACCTCCACGTACGGTGTAGAGAAACAACGTGTCAGAATGGATAAATCGAACCTTGTTGGACATGGTCCGATCGATGATGAGCAAATTGGATTTACCCTTGTCATTCTAGGGATACGCTCTAGAAACCGCATCTTTCACACTTAACATGTCACCATCAAAATTCATAGACAAGACACCACATGAGATGTTGAATGGGAAGAGTCCTAGTTTGTCTTTTCTTAAAATTTGGGGTTGTGAAGCATTTGTCAAGCGACTCATGTCGGACAAGGTTACACACAAGTCGGATAAATGCGTATTCGTGGGATATCCAAGGGAAACCTTGGGATACAACTTCTATAATCGAGAATAGAACAAACTATTTGTTGCTCGGAATGGGGTTTTCCTAGAGAAAGAGTTTCTTAGTCGGGAGGCTGGTGGGAGAACGGTGCGACTCGAAGAAATTTAAGGGCCACTCGGGGACCACTCGGCTGGTGATGAGATGACACTAGAGTTGATCAAAGAACCAATAGTGGACTTGGCACGGGAGCCACAGAGGTGGGAAAGATTGCGCAGAGTTCGCGACGTGTTATTTCTAGAAACTGATGAACCGACTACGTATGCAGAAGAGATGGTGAGCCCAAATTCCGAGGCATGGTTGGAGGCCATGAGATCCGAGTTAAAGTCCATGGACTACAATCAAGTTTGGGACTTGGTTGATCCGCCGCCTGGCATTTTGGCCATTGGTTGCAAATGGGTCTTTAAGAAGAAAACCAATGTGGATGAAAATGCTCAGATCCACAAAGCTCGGCTTGTCTCTAAAGGTTATGGACAAGTTCAAGGAATTGACAACGACGAGACCTACTCGCCGGTAGCGATGCTAAAGTCGGTAAGCATCAGACTAGCTATAGCTGCATATTTCGATTATTACATATGTCAGATGGATGTCATAACTGCTTTCCTTCATGGAAATTTAAAAGAGGATGTATACATGATACAACCCTAAGGTTTTGTCAATCCAACTAACCCTAGTAAAATATGCAAGCTCAAGAGATCCATTTATGGATTGAGGCAAGCATCTCAGAGTTGGAATGTTCATTTTGATGAAGTCATTGTTAACCTTGGTTTCATCAAAAATGAAGAGCGCTATTGTTTATACAAGAAGTCTAGTGGGAGCTCATGTCACACGCTCGGTTTTGCCTCTCTTGACTAAGTCAACATAGCTCAAAAATTAGGACCAATTAAAACTTTTGTGTGTGCTTGTGATGCATGACTTGGTTGTCATTGCTTGCTTGTTTGATTGTGTTTTTAAATCACAAAATTCCTCCTACTCTCTAGACTCGTCTCCATGACCCAAACCTTTACCCAATGATCATGCCATGTGTATAGGACCAGAAACTATCTTTATAAAATATTGTTTTAACCAAGAAAACATTTATTTGATTTAGCTTCCCAAAAACCCTTGAATAGAGGTTTGTACTGGAAATCCTCAAACTAGGGAAGTTTATATGCACCAAATATTTTATTTAAATCCTATTATCAAAATTACTTCACAAGACCACAAAATTATTATTTTAAAAATTATTTTTCCTATTTTATTTAAATACCTTTTTAGGCCAGAAATGGTCTTTCATGAAGTAAAAATAATTTTCTCGGTCCCAAATATTTGAGAAAATTTGGGGACACTCAGTGGAGATATATTTTCCATATATAAGAGTTTTAACACATGATCATGTCCACAATGTTGGACAAAACCCTCCAAAACCCTTTCCGTCTATTTCAATTATTTGATATATTTCTATAGGAAATATTCTCAATAAATTCCTGGAAAATTCTAGCAAGTCCCACATGTTAATGTGGTGATCTTGCCAAGTTTCATCTCAATCCCACTTGATTTGATTCACCAAAATATTCCAAAACTCCATCTATCCATAACAAAATTTTAACAACTCTACATGGCCATGTTTCTCCTTTTGTTCTCAAATTTTGTGGACATGTTCTAATACTCTAAGAATGTGTCCACACAAAGTGGTGCATCAAGGAGGACAAAGAACTTGTCCAAAACCCCTCAAAACCTCTTCTGCTGATTTCTAGAATTGGGAAACTTTACAATGTGAAGTTTCTCCAATTAATCCCAAACTTTTTGGGCATGTTCTAATCCTGAAATAATGCCACCACACCAAGTGGTGCATTAAGGGGAATTAACTTGCATGGATTTATCTAAGAGAAAACATTTCTGGCCATTTCAAAGGTTTATCAAGTTTACGTTGTCAACTTTCACCATATAATCTCAAAGTTGGCGATCATGGCCAAAAGGTCTTACTATTTACCCCTGGTAAGTCTCAAGGTTGTTGGATACCCTTAGATGCCCCTGGAAAGCATCAAACACCTTCTGCCATAAACTAGAGGACAAGAAAAGTTGACCCTAAGATATTGTCCTTGCTCCAATTTTTTTATCACAACATATGCTAGCCCTCTCACACCCCCACTAACCTTGCCATGGCCCCTGATGAGTTATTGGAGGGTAACTCCCTCTCTTTCTCTCTCCTTTTCGCCATGGCAACACCTCTTTTGTCCCTCTCCAGTTATTTCTATTTATGCAAATGCCCCCAAATCTTTCCACATCACTTCTAGTGTGCTAATGCATCTTGACAAACCCAAAAATGGCAGGCTCATGTGGAAAATATGAACAACCCTTTTAAAACTAGTTTTTTCGTAGAAATATAGCCTTGAACTATAGGTGCTAGCTACACTCCTCTTCCTGAGCTGAAACTTGGTGTTCATGTAGTCCTTACGTAGATAGGGCTAATGGACAAGGTTTTATCCCAATTTCTCCCTAGTATAAACCCCTTATATGAGCCTCTAATTTGCTGCTGCAAACTTACCCTTTGTAAAAACCTAGCCTAACCTACTCCACATCGACCCAAACTCCTCCATCACCCTCTGCCATGCATGCCTTGCAACCGAGACAACTTTTCCCGACCAAAGGGTGGTCGTGGACATAGTGTAGCTTGGTGACCACACCACTGATGCACATAAACGATGCTCTACCGCTTGTGCTTGTCTTGTATCTACTTGGTGGACATGGCAGAGTGCCCACTCGCGCCAGTGGACCGTTGTTGACCTTGCACACCCCTCCCCGACTCTAGGATGCAGCCAAGGGAGCCTAGGCACGCGCGTGCTCCGCGCCTAAGGACATCCGGTGGCCACCCGAGCCCCGCTCTTGTCACACCGGCTATTTACATCGGCCCCAAGGAACCCTCGCGGCTCTCTCCATTATCTCTTCCTCGTGCGATACCCTCCCTCCCAGCTCCCCCATGGCCTCCATCCTTGGCAATGACCAAAGCATCCCGACGGCCTCCGATCAAAATTTGTCCAGCCTCGAGCTCCTCCTTGCCCCTGACCACTCCGAAGGCTTCTCGTCCCCACTTCAAAGCCTTCGGTGCCGCCAATTCTCTCTGAGAACGCCCTGGGCTCAAGCACGACAGTGGTCGGCGAATCCCCGTCGGCCATTCCGACCCACCGTTGTTGCAGCCCCTCACTATAGGAATGCAGCTCGTGGAGGGATGCGGCGTGACTTCCCTAGCTCTCCCGAGTGCGGAGCCTCGCGGGAGAAAACTAGTGGAGCAAGCTTCGGCGCACGCTCGCCTTCCCCTGCGTCCCTTCTACATGAGTGGGAGGAGGGAGATGAACCTACCAGCGTGCCCCGCGTGTGGACCGGCCAGTTAGGCTTACAAGTGGGTCGTGCCAACTAAGGGGAAACGGACTCGCCCTGGAGTTGCCTTCACTCGGGGGAAACACACCTACCGAAGTGCGCCACCGACGTCACTGCTTTCACTGTCTGGTTGCGCCAATGGGCCGGACCGTCAATTATCCAAGGCCATGCACATCAATTAGGCCTTGGTAAATTCCTCCCCTTTTTGCTTTTTGTGATAGAATAAAAATCCATAGAATATTCATATTGACTACAAATTTAATAATTCAAATTCCGGGAGACTCCTAAAATTATACACTATCCAAATATGTGCATTGCATATTTTTCCAAAAATATTTTCTTCAGTGTTCAACTTTGAAGTTGAATTTGAACTACTCAAACTCCACCTTGCAAAATTCCTAGAAGGTCTAAATCAACTCCAAATGGACTGATTCCCCTTTCTAGGTGACTCTAAAATCATGCTCTATTTTCTAGCCGTATTAAACTTTTTTCTCATGCATTATTTCTTCTAGGACAAATAATGGCTCCCTTTTTCACTATTTCTATCGTAGAAAAATCATAGAGAAAACATCCCAACTCCATATCTAGTGAAACCACTTCCAAAATCCTTCTAAAATCATTCCCTAATTGATAGGCACATCCACTCTTTTTTACAAAAAAAATTTTGTGGACTTCTTATAGGATCATAAATTCCTCCATTTCTACTATTCAAAAATCCCCGATGGTCCAAATCCATTAGAGCGAACCTTAGGTATTTTAATTATGACTAGAGATGTCCGTGGAAATAAAACTCCTATTTATAGAGCACTTTGTTTTTCTCCTTGTTGTGTGGCTTATCATGGTTGTTTCTAACGATAGCTGACGAAGTAGACAAAGTGCTCGGAGTTTGACCAGAAGCTCGTGAAGCCCTTGACGACTGTGCTGAACCACGCAAGCAGTCCCTTGACCATGACTTGAAACCATTTATGCATGTCATATGGCAGTTTACTTCATTGCATTTGAATCATGTTGAAATTGTGGCCACCTTGGTAGGTTGTCTCCGATGCTCCTCACTGATACTTGCACTGAGCATGACCCTACCTTCCTATGAGGGTTGTGTGGGTGGGAAGTAGTTAGGTTACTTGTAGTTGCTACGCAAATGGGATGGGAACATGCATGGTGACGATCAAAGAAAAGATTCCAAGGACTTTTCCAAAACTCAGTCGGGTGCCACTAATGCCCGAGGGAGATGTGTTGAGCTAGGTAACTACTTGATAAAGAAGGGGTGTGCCGAGGCAATTGTGTTTGTGGTTTCAAAAACAGGATTTGATTTAAGATTTGTCGACCGTCCCGACCTTACATGTGTGACCACGATACCCCTTTATGGGACGGGGCTTTGTTGATTACCTAGGTGGATGCAGCAGAGAGCCCGCATTACTAGTGGTGAGAGGGCGAGAGTTACCCTCATGAGACAAGGTCGTGCCAGATAGGGCGACCATGGTCTGTTTTTACAGACACCGGGCACACCGTTGTGTCCCCACAAGGATGGTACGATCTTGAGTGAGGGTTGTATGATGTACATCATGAGGAAGTGGGCCAACGAGTGGACTCTTTGTTTAGTGCCGCCAGGGGAAAGGCATTGTTCGGGTTCTTACCTCGGGTATGTAATAAACCGCGAGTCATGGATGACACAGAAGTTCCCCGAGTCTTGTGGGTACAATGCGCAACCTCTACAGAGTGTAAAACTATTTGAATAACTATGCCCACGATCGAGGACAGTTGGGTGGTGCTGCTTAAACTACGTCCAGAAATTTTCGCACAAACCAAGTGTGCATGTGTGACAGAGGTGATTGTGTAAGAAAGATGGTACTATGATTTATGAGCTAAGTCAGACGACTTAGCATGGTGGGTGGATGTGGTATGTTCGCCCCTTAGTTGATAATTATATTTGTAACCTGTTCGTATGGATATCATTTACCTCATGATGCATGCCCTCACAAGAAACAGATCATGTCATTGCACCTGAAAATCTACTTTCCGCAATTTACCTATCGTCCTATATCATGCATTATTATTCGCTTGTTCCACAACATGGGTTGCTTGTGAGTACATTCAGAGTACTCATTGGCCTGCCACTTGTTATTTTATTGACCAGGCACGAGAGTATAGGATATGATGAAGAATACCATGGTGACACTCGTGACCATGGCCTAGTCAGAATGCCTGTTGGGTTAAGGAAGATGGCATGGGTTCATGCTATTGATACAAATTTTCCATTGCAAACATATGAAGACTTGGCCATGGAGGCCATAATCGAGTAAAAGGGTGCGTAATGGATGTAAGCCTCTTGTTATTCATTTTTTGTGTGTTCACTGAGCATTGATCTCTCGGATCAATGTGCACCTACATTCAGTGATCACCACTTATGAGTCGAGGTCCCCACACAGCTGGTACATTAGTTAGGACAAAGCTATTTTTTGAGACCATTCAAACCACTAACAAAACCTATATATTTCTCACCTCTCCCAAATTTTGAAAGGTAATGAGGGTTTTTGCCTTAGCACATCCACCCTTATTCTCTTGACTCTCCTCATCTGATTTTTCAAAACATGCAAACGGTCGCTAGCACCATTATGCCCCTAACCACTGGATTCCTTGAAACTCTCATGGGTAACTTGAAAGGGGACGACCTTGCCAAACGATCACCCACATACTTGGAAGACAAGGTTGGCAACGCCGCAACAAGATGACACCAACAAAAGCTACCTTCTCGAGGAATGAAGACGTCGAGACTCAGAAGATGGTGACACCCTCGACACTATACCAGAGTGATGTATATGATGATCAAGACATAGATTTGCAAGATCATGATATGCATCACTGATAGAGTGACTCTGTCCCTAGCGTTGTTGTGTCAACAACCACCAGTGGATCAGAACCTCGTCATTTGGTTTTCCTCACATAATGAGCAGGAAAAACGGTTCTCATCATCCCCCGCTCTTGGTGTCGATATTGTCATCAAGATAACCGACACGTCACAACTCTATCATGCCTTGTTGATGTCATTGCACAAAGGATCGTCCACTCAGAACTCTCGATGCCTTGGAAGACAAGAAGACATTGACAGGATTACAAAGACAACAAAAGACCCTGTCAACGACAGCCATGGGGAACCACCTTCGCCGCCGGCTTAGCAGAGGAAAGTCGTCAAAGATTCTTCAGCCTCATCTCGGATCATTTCATTGAACAACAACAAGACACATAGCGACACTTGAAGAATACCCAGAAGACTGAGCGGACTCCTATCCCACACACGAAGTAAGCATGACTATTGAGTCTGAGAAACCCTAGGGTAGGATGAGTCGTGTATCCCATATGTGAAGTCCAGTTCGTGTTATGGCTTGAATGGAACCATATTGTGTGTTGCTTGGTTTGTTTGTTTTTTTCCTTCATATAAGTCACATTTTTTCCCTATGCAACAAGTAAGAGATTATATCACCTGCCTCATCTTGATGTTTGTGTTTGGCCTTTCGGCACTTGTTTTATTGCACTTGGACTATACCACCCATTTAGGTACTCCCCTCTATGCTAATTTTCTCTCTCTCTCTTACCTTTCTCAACAGTTGAAGACCAACGAGACAAGATACACCAAGGATCCACCTCGACACACGACTATAACTGAACACTTCGACTACAATGGACTTCACCAAACGCAACCCCGTAGAGTTATGTTTTCGCTCAAGATTGGAATCCCCTCCCTAGACCAACCAAGACCTCACAAGCTTCCCTAGCTCAAACCTCTGGTCACGTGTTTAATACATGGATTTACCACAACACTTGTTGAGCATAAGTGACCTATGCTTAACACTGGTTTTTTATCGAACAAGAGATCATAGTGAGCAAACACCTTTCATTCTTAAGCTAGCACCAGAACCTTGATGCCATAGGAAGGATCATTTTAGGGATATATCATTCTTAGGCAATGATTTGGTGTGATTATTATGAGTGTCTCGAGGATGTAGCCAAGCCCCTTTGGTGGATCATAAGACTCTTATGTTAGTAGATGAACTTGGTGGAACAAGTTGATAAAGTAGCATAACCTACATATTCCTGGAGTAAGTTTGGATTCACTAAGACAATTATGATTACGAGCTAAAACAATTAGTAGTATAATAAATAAACTTTGTCAAGTAGTAGTCATGGATTAATAATGACTTGGAGTAGCAAGTAAGAGTTCTCGTTGGGCATGCAATTTGTATTTAATAGGTAATCCTAATAGAGTGTCGATGATAAATGAGATCACATGGTTCAGAGTAAATTGGATTTAGTCCGATGATCTTGATCATGATACCATGTTCCTCCATGGATGATAGTAGAAGTAATTGGAGTTGTCAAAATTGATTTACGAATTTATATAAGCTTGACCTTGGAGTTTTGTTGTTCATGATATTGGAAGTTGGTGGATGTACTATGATATAGTCCTTGCAATGATTTATGGATTATAAGGACTCTAGGTGATTATGTAGAACCCCATCGATATTGGATATGTAGGAGTGATGGGTCAAGTGATGATTGATAGTATTAGTGAACCACTTGATTGGATTCTTAGGAAGGAAACAAGATCTTGGATTGGTATAATACGTGTTTCCTTAACATAGAAATGCAGTACCTTAGAGCTTGGATAATTTATCTGAGCACTTGGATTGTAGATTCTCATTCAAGCTTGGCAGCTTGTATCCTTCCCGATGATTTTTACATAGGGATATAAATGATTTCACTATAGTGCACTATGATATTTTGGTTTAGTCCTTCTCTCAAACCTTGGAGTCTAATAGCATAAGTAACGTTGGAGTTGACTTATATGAGATGATAGTTTTGAAGGTATTGGATGATTCTGTTTCGAGAAATAGGTAGCACTATTGGCATCTAGGAAAGTGTGCTCAACGATCAGGTGATGGATGTTCACTCACATCCTAAGTTCCTTGAAACTCCGAAGCTTTATCGAGCCATAAAATGGTCGAACTGTGATCGTAGGCCTTGGCTCTAAGTCATTAGACGATGGACCATACTCCACCTCGACCACCACTAAACCCATGGGCAAGTGACCGTCCAGAACAAATACTCGCTCCTCTCACATATCCCATGAGCAAAGTGCTTGCGTGATGATTGGAGAAATATGGTGTTGTCCTCAAGGATGACAAGCTTAGTTATTCAAGAAGAGTGAGAAGCACCTTAGTCCTATTTGGATAAGCGCCCAGAAGCACCGATCACCATGCCTCTCAAGTGTAAGGTTTTTCCTTGAAGGAGCTGGACTCCTCGAAGCACCTCCATGTAGCAGAAGACGATCCTACCCAAGCAAGGTGAAGAACCACCATGGCAGAAAAGCCCCGACAATGAACAAGAAATAACATGAGTCTACCACCACTCCTCAGCCAGCTACGTCAACTATGTCAAGAAGCGTCGACCTTCAAACACGATGAAGCCTTTGGACATCAAGAGAAGTTAAAGTAGCCTTTTTGGACCAATGAAGGACGTGAATTGTGACTGGACCATGGCGAAACCCTTATCAAAGGAGGTTCACCCCGCTTGCAAAGTCTCGGGCCTTGGGGATTCTATGATTGGTCTATACATTTGGAAAGCCAGCTCATCTCGGACTTTCAAATCCTTCCCAAATGGTGGGACCCGTTTTAAACACCAAGTCTCTAAACTTGATCCCAGGGACGAGACTCAGCCCAAACTTTTCTCAAGTAGCTACGAAGAGGCTAGAAGAGAGACACGCGGGAAACGTGCATCCGTGACGACAAAGACAAGTGGCTGAAAACAAATGAAGAACATACCTAGGCAACTAGTCAAGCACAAGATCTCGATGAGAAGCTTACGTTCACACGCCTAAACACTCTGAAGAAAGAAGACCTCCTGTGACAGTAGATCACTTGCCTTAAGGAAGTCAAGTATTTTTCCCATCAACGGGAGGCTACACGAAAACCTTGACTCTTCCATTCTAACACCACGACCAACACACGGGCACACTATCTTGCCATGTATTCCGCAAGCCAGATCCTTGCTAGAAACATGTTCACCAAGCCCTTGACCCTTAGTCAAGCCTAGCATATCGCAAGAACAACGTTCACCCTCAAGACGAAGCCAATGATGCACTCAAAGCTGTATCATCAAGCACTTCAACATCCATTGGATCAATCGCATCGAAGAAGGAGCAACATGGGAACGTGAAGACTACCTTAGACCCAAATTTCCACATCTCTTCTACGCCTAGCCTAGGAATCTCGGGGACGAGATTCTTGTTAGGGGTTAGGTCTATCACACCCTATGTTTTGCCTCTCCTAACTAAGTGAATGATAACCCAAAAGTATAGGGGATCGCAACAGTTTTCGAGGGTAGAGTATTCAATCCAAATTTGTTGATTCGACACAAGGGGAAGCAAAAGAATATTCTCGAGGATTAGCAGTTGAGTTGTCAATTCAACCACACCTGAAAGACTTAGTATCTGTAGTAAAGTTTCAGTAACGGAGTAGTGTGATAGTAGCAGTGGCAATGCTAACAGTAGCTGTAGTGATAGCAGTAGCAGTAACATCAGTAGCGGCAAAGTAACGTAGCAAGGACCAGTAGGAAAAACTCGTAGGCATTGGATCGGTGATGGATAATTATGTCGGATGACATTCATCATGCAATAGTTATAACATGGGGAGATATGTAACTAGCTCCAGTTCGTCAATGTAATGTAGGTATGTATTCCGTATATAGTCATACTTGCTTATGAAAAGAACTTGCATGACATCTATTGTCCATCCATCCCGTGGCAGCGGGGTCCTAATGGAAACTACGGAATATTAAGGTTCTCCTTTTAATAGAGAACCGGAACAATGCATTAGCACAAAGTGAATACATGAACTTCTCATACTATGGTCATCTCCGGGAGTGGTACCGGCTATTGTCACTCTGGGGTTCCCGGGTCATAACACATAGTAGGTGACTACAACTTGCAAGATAGGATCAAGGACACACATATATTAACGAGAAGATAATAGGTTTAGATCTGAAATCGTGGCACTCGGGCTCTAGTGACAAGCATTAACATGGCAAAGTAGTAGCAACATCAATCTCAGAACATACTGGATACTAGGGATCAATCCCCATCAAAACTAACTCGATTACATGATAGATCTCATCCAACCCACCTCTGTCCAGCAAGCCTACGATGAGATTACTCACGAACGGTGAAGATCATCTTGGAATTGGCGACGAAGGAAGGTTGGTGATGACGACGGTGACGATCTCCCCTCTCCGTGGCCCAGAACGGACTCCAGATCTGCCCTCCAGAGGAAGAACAGGTGGTGGTGGTGCCTCTGTATCGTAAAACGCGATGAACTCTTGTCCTTGATTTTTTTTCCAGGCGAAAGAGACTAAATAGAGCTGGAGTTCGAGGCGGCGGAGCCCCGAGGGCCTCACAAGCCTGCCAGGCGCGGCCATGGGGGCCCGCGCCTCCTCGGCTTGTGGACTCCTCGCTCCACGTCTCCGGTTGATTCTTGCTCCAATATTTTTTATATATTCCACAAAAAATCCTCGTCAATTTCCAGGTCATTCTGAGAACTTTTATTTCTGCGCAAAAACAACACCATGACAATTCTGCTGAAAACAACGTTAGTCCGGGTTAGTTCCATTCAAATCATGCAAATAAGAGTCCAAAACAAGGGCAAGAGAGTTTGGAAAAGTAGATACGATGGAGACGTATCAGTGAACATAGCTCCTAAACTAGGACCAATTGAAACATTTGTGTTTGCTTGTGATGCTTGACTTGGTTGTGATTGCCTGCTTGTTTGATTGTGTTTTTAAATCACAAACTTCCTCCTACTATCTAGACTCGTCTCCCTGGCCCAAACCTTTACCCAATGATCATGCCATGTGTATAGGACCAGAAACTATTTTTATAAAATATTGTTTTAACCAAGAAAACATTTATTTGATTTAGCTTCCGAAAAACCCTTGAATAGAGGTTTGTACTGGAAATCCTCAAACTAGGGAAGTTTATTTGCACCAAACATTTTATTTAAATCATATTATCAAAATGACTTCACAAGACCACAAAATTATTATTTTAAAAATTATGTTTCCTATTTTATTTAAATACCTTTTTTGAGGCAAGAAATGGTGTTTGTGAAGAAAAAATATTTTTATTGGCTCCCAAATATTTGAGAAATTTTGGGGAAGCAAAGTGGACATATATTTTCCATATATAAGAGTTTCAACATAGGGTCATGTTCTGAGTATTGGACAAAACCCTCCAAAACCCTTTCTGCCTATTTTAAGTATTTGAAATATTTCTATAGGAAATATACTCAATAAATTCTAGGAAAATTCTAGCAAGTCACACATGCTATATGTGGTGATCTTGCCAAGTTTCATCTCAATCCAAGTTGATTTGATTCACCAAAATATTCCAAAAAATGATCTGTCCAGAACCAAGGAGAATAGAGGAACTTGTCCAAAACCCCTTAAAACCTCTTTTGTTGATTTCTAGTATTGGGAAACTTTACATTGTGAAGTTTCTCCAATTGATCCCAAACTTTTTTGGGTATGCTCTAATCCTCAAATAATGCCACCACACCAAGTGGTGCATTTGGGGGAATTAATTTGCATGAATTTTTCTAAGAGAACCCATTTCTAGGGTTTATCAAGTTTACATTGTCAACTTTCACCATATAATCTCAAAATTGGCGATCAGGGCCAAAATGTCTTACCATTTACCCCTGGTAAGTCTCAAGGCCATTGCATACCCCTAGATGCCCGTGGACATCATCAAACACATTCTACCATAAACTAGAGGACAAGCAAAGTTGACCCTAAGATATTCTCCTTGCTCAAAAAAAATTACCACAACATGTGCTAGCCCTATTCCACCCCGAGTAACCCTGTCATGGCCCCTGATCAATTATTGGACGGTAACTCCCTCTCTTTCCCTCTCCTTTTCACCATGGCAGCACCTCTTTTACCCCCTCTCCCATTATTTATGTTCATGAAAATGCCCCCAAATGTTTTCATAGCACTTCTAGTGTGCTAATGCATCTTGACACACCCAAAAATGGCAGGCTCATACGGAAAATATGGGCATCCCTTCTAAAACTAGATTTTTGGCAGAAATGTAGCCTTGAACTACAAGTGCTAGCTACACTCCTCTCCGTGAGATGAAACTTGGTGGTCGTGTAGTCCTTGCGTAGCTAGGGCTACTTCAAAAGGTTTTATCCCAAATGTTCCCCAGTATAAACCCCTTAGATGAGCCTCTAGTTTGCTGCTGCAAACTTACCCTTTGTAAAAACCTAGCCTAGCCTGCTCCACATGGATCCATACTCCTCCATCACCCTTTGCCATGCATGCCTTGCACCCCAGACAACTTTTCCCGATCAAAGGGTGCTCCTGGATATAGTGTGGCATGGTGACCACACCACTGACATGCAGAAACGATGCTCTATCGCTTGTGCTTATCCTGTAACTACTTGGTGGACATGGCAGAGTGCCCACTCGCGCCAGGGGCCCTCCTTGACCTCGCATGCCCCTCCCCGATGCCAGGATGCAACCAAGGGAGCCCAAGCACGTGTGTGCTCTGCACCCGAGGACCTCCAACGGCCACCCGAGCCCCTCTCTGGTCACCCTGGCCATTTAAGTTGGCCCCAAGCACTCCCTCATGACTCTCTCCCCTCTCTCTTTCTCCCACGAACCCTCCAAACTCCCCCATGGATTTATTCTTGCCAATGACCAAAGCTTCCCCGATGGCCTCCGGTCAAAATTTGCGCAGCCTCGAGCTCCTCCTCGCCCTTCACCACTCAGAAGGTTTCTCATCCCCACTTTCATCCCTCATGTGCCGCCTATTCTCTCTGAGGATGCCATGGGCTCAAGCGCGACAGTGGCTCGCGACTCCCCCTCGGCCATTCCGAGCCATCGTTGATGTGGCCCCGCACTGCAGGCACACCCCCCCTCGAGGGATGTGGCATGACCTCCCAAGCTCGCCCGAGTGCGGAGCCTCGCCGGATACGGCCAGTGGAGCGAGTGCCAGTGCATGCTCTGCTTCCCCTTCCCCCCTCTATGTGAGTGGGAGCACGGAGATGAACCTGACAGCAGGCCCCGTCTGTTGACCAGCCAGTTAGGCTGACAGGTGGGCCGCACCAACTAAGTGGAAGCAGACTCGTCGTGGACTCGCCTTCGCTCACATGAAACGCACTTCCCGAAGTGCACCATCGACATCACTCCTATCCCCTCTTGGTTGTACCATTGGGCCAGCCCATCTATTAACCATCGCCCAGTGTGTCAATTAGGCCTTGGTAAATCCCTCCGCCTTTTCTTTTTCTCATAGAATCAAAAGTCCATAGAATGTTCATAATAACTCCAAATTTAATAATTCAAATTCCTACAGACTCCTAAAATTATATCCTATAAAAATATGTGCATCACACATTTTTTCAAAAAAATGTCTGTAGTGTTCAAATTCAAATTTGAATTTGAACTGCTCAAACTCCACCTCGCAAAATTCCTAGATGGTCTAAATCAACTCCAAATGGAGTGATTCCATTTTCTAGGTGACTCTAAAATAATGCTCTATTTTTCTAGCCTTAGTCAAATTTTTCTCATGCATTGTTTTTGCTACGACAAATAAATGGCTTCTTTTTTCACTATTTCCATCTTACAAAAATCATAGGGAAAACATCCCAACTCCAACTCAAGTGAAACCACTTCCAAAATCCTTCTAAAATCATTCCCTAATAGATTGGCACATCCACTCATTTTTATAAAAATGTTTTCTGTAGACTTCTTATAGGATCATAAATTACTCCATTTCCACTATTCAAAAATCCCTGATGGACCAACTTCATTAGAGCAAACCTTAGGTATTTTTCTTATGACTCGAGATGTCCTAAGAAATAAAACTCATGTTTATAAAAGCAGTTTATTTTTCTGCTTGTTGTGTGCCTTATCGTGGTTGTTTCCAATGATAGCTGACGAAGTAGACGAAGTGCTCAGAGTTGGACGAGAAGCTCGTGAAGCCCTGGAACACTTTGCTGACCCAGGAAACCAGCCCCTTGAGCTTGAATTGAAACCATTTATGCATGTCATATGGCACTTTACTTCGTTGCATTTTAATCATGTTGAATCGGTGACCATGTTGGTGGGTTGTGTAAGCGCATAATTTATCCTAACCGGTTTTGGTGGTTGATGATGATGCCCCTTGCGGGCTAATCGTGTGCATTGAACTTACAGAGAATTATCACGTGGCACGAGACGGTTATATTCCCCTCAGTGATTGAAAGAGAAGAGAGTGCTTAGATATTGATTTAGTGTTCGTGGACTTGAGTAGTAGGTAATCCCATACTATCAAGAAGGTATCCGCGTATGGAAAGGTTGGGTGGAACAAACTCGCTCACTCTTGCACCCCATCCATTTTCCGGAGCAATGGAGCTCTCCTGTTGATACCAGAAGTTGCCCAAGCGGAAGTACTGCTCTAGAAACGGTAGTACCACTCCAGCGATACTGCTGACCTCCATGGCCAGTCTCTCTTTCGTTTATAATTTTATTCTAGTATCCATAGGAGCTTTTGCATTTTTGAGCGGAAGTACCACCTAGGGGGAGAGGTAGAACCGCTCCAGCAGTACTGCGGCACTCCCCATACCGCTCCAACTACCGCTTAAGTATTTTTTTTTTCTGGTATCTGTGTTCCCCTTTGATAAAACTAAGCGGAAATAGCACTTCGAGCTGGGCGGTAGTACCGCTCTGGCGGAACTACCGCCCCTATGGCTATGCTTTGTCGCCTGTGGTGGCTGGTACTTTTGTGCAAGCAGAAGTACCACCCATGTGCACGGTAATTCCGCTTAGATGAGTCGTTGGTCAGAATAACAGCCAGATTTCCCCCCACTATATATAGGGGTCTTCTTCCCTAAGGATACCTTGCCTTTTCCTTTCGAAGCTCCATTGTTACTCCCAAACTCAAATTTACATGATCTCTGTCCCTAGCCATCAATCCTTGTTGATGCTCTAGGGTTTGGATGAGAAGGCCTAGATCCACACTTCCACCAAGAGAAAATTTGTTCCCCCCAGTACTCCATTGTGGATCTTGTTACTCTTGGGTGTTTGAGCACCCTAGACAGAAGAGGTCACCTCAAAGCCACATTCCATTGTAGAGAAGCTTTGTGGTCTTATTGGGAGCCTCCAATTTAGTTGTGGAGATTGCCCCAACCTTGTTTGTAAAGGTTTTGTCGCCGCCCTCAAGGGCACCAATAGTGGAATCACGACATCTCGCATTGTGTGAAGGAGTGTGGAGAATACGGTGGCCTTAGTGGCATCTTGGAGAGCATTGTGCCTCCACACCGCTCCAACGGGGACATACTTCCCCTCAAAGGGAAGGAACTTCGGAAACACATCCTCGTCTTCATCGGTTCCACTTGTGGTTAATTCTTACCTTTACTGGTATTTGTTTTTTACTTCCTACTTCTGCTGCTAGCATCATATAGGTTGTGCACTTAGTTGCATATCTAGACAACCTATGTGTTGCTAAACTTAATTTGTTCAAGAAAAGCTTAAAAATTGATAGTTGTCTATTCATGCCCCCTATAGTCAACCATATCGATCCATTCAATTGGTATTAGATCTTCATCTCTTTATTAAGGGTTTCACCACCCAAAGAGTATGGCACACTACTACGGCAACAAAAGTCCTTCCCTAGGAACGCCAACAATTCTTCTTGCCACTTCTCTTGTTTTGCATCGGTTTTTCCCTTGAAGAGGAAAGGGTGATGCAGCACATGAGCAGTGAGTATTTCCCTCATTTTGAGAACCAAGGTATCGATCTGGACTCCGTTGCAAAATCTCCTCTGAAAGGGGTCAAAAACAAGGAAAAAACAGGAACTGGCACTTGGCACCGAGTTAATATGTTAATCCCAAAAAATATATAAAAGGCATGCATAACATCCTAAGTTGGACAAGATAATAGCATGAAACCATAAAAAACTATAGATACGTTGGAGACGTATCAAGCATCCCCAAGCTTAACTCCTGCTCGTCCTCGAGTAGGGAAGTGATAAGGAATGAATTTTTGATGTGGAATGCTACCTAGCATAGTTGTCCTTTGCAACTTCTTTCACGTGACATGAATGTTCAGATCCATAAGATTCGAAACAATAGTTTGCTATTGACATGAAAAAAATAATACTTCAAGCAAACTAGCAAGGTAATCTTGAACTTTCAAAATAACAAGGCCAATGAAAGTTATCCCTTCAAAATCATATAGTCTCGCTATGCTGCATCATCCTGACACAACTAATGTAAATCATGCACAACCCCGGTATTGGCCAAGTAATTGTTTTTGCACTATTACTTTCTCAAACTTTTATAACTATCACGCAATACATGAGCGTGAGCCATGAATATAGCACTATAGGTGGAATAGAGTGTGGTGGTGGTTGTGAGACAAAAAAGGGAGGAGATAGTCACATTGACTCGGCGTATCAAAGGGCTATGGAGATGCCCATTAATAGATATCAATGTGAATGAGTAGGGATTTCCATACAAGAGTTGCACTAGAGCTATAAGTATGTGAAAGCTCAAAAGGAGAACTAGTGGGTGTGCATCCAACTTGCTTGCTCACGAAGACCTAGGGCAATTTTGAGGAAGCCCATCATTGGCATATACAAGCCAAGTTATATAATGAAGATTCCCACTAGCATATGGTAGTGACAAAGCAAGAAGCTCTCAATCATGAAGAACATGGTGCTATTATGAAGCACAAGTGTGGAAAAACATAGTAGCATTGTCCCTGCTCTCTTTTTCTCTTTTTTTATTTGGGCTCTTAGGCCTCTATTTTTTCTTTTTTTTTCTTTTTCTTGGGCCCTTTGGCCTCTTTTTTTATTTCCTCACATGGGACAATGCTCTAATAATGCTGATCATCACACTTTTATTTACTCATAGCTCAAAATGATGATGACTCTATAGGAAATGCCTCCGGCAGTGTACCGGGATGTGCAACGATCTAGCATGGCGTATGACGTTGGAAACATCTCGCTAGCTATCTTACGATCATGCAATGGTAATATGGGAGTGACGGAACAAGTCATGAGACGAAATTGTGGGAGTTGTATGGCAATATATCTTGGAATGGCTATGGAAATGCCATAGTAGGTAGGTATGGTGGCTGTTTTGAGGAACGCATATGGTGGGTTTGTGCATCGGCGTGAGTTGCGCGGCACGAAAGAGGCTAGCAATGGTGGAAGGTGAAAGTGCATCTATACCATGGACTCACATTAGTCATGAAGAACTCAAATACTTGTTGCAAAAGTTTTTATTAGTAATCGAAACAAAGTGCTAAATGCATACTCCTAGGGGAAGGGTTGGTAGGTGTTAACCATCGCGCGATCCTGACCTCAACACAAAGGATGACAATCAATAGATCAATTATGCTCCGACTTCCTAACATAGCGGTTCACCATACGTGCATGCTACAGGAATCACTAACTTCAACACAAGTATTTCTAGATTCACAAAACCCTACTAACATAACTGTTAATATTACCAAATCCATGTCTCAAAACTATTTGAGAGGAATCAAAACTTCTCTTTCTACTCAATGCACATGAAGATCGAGGTTTTTGCATCCTCTTTGGTACCTGTCACTTTTGGGACTACTTTCATAGCACAAGCCAACTACCAAGTCACACACCACTGTGCTCTAAAAGATATAAGTAAAGCACTAGAGCAAAAGTATCTAGCTCAAAAGATATAAGTGAAGCACTATGAGCATTCTAGCAAAATCACGATGAGTGCATGTCTCTCTCTCTCAAAAAGGTTTGCAGCAAGGATTATAGTAACACAACAAAAAGAAAAGACTCTTACGATACAAGGCGCTCCAAGCAAAACACATATCATGTGGTGAATTAAAATATAGCTCCAAGTAATGTTACCAATGGATTGAAGACGAAAGAGGGGATGCCTTCCCGGGGCATCCCCAAGCTTAAGCTTTTTGGTGTCCTTGAATTTGGCTTGGGATGCCTTGGGCATCCCCAAGCTTGAGCTCTTTCCACTCCTTATCTCATCGTCCATGAGAACATCACCCAAAACTTGAAAACTTCACAACACAAAACTTAAACAGAAACTCGTGATAACATTAGCACAAGAAAACAACCTACCACTTCTTTTGGTAGTGTAGAAAACTTGAATTCCATCTATATTGGTGTTGGGATACTATATTCTCACTTTTCCATGGCTAGTACCCCCCGATACTAACCATAGTTTCATCAAAACAAGCAGCCAACTCAACAAAAAAACAGAATCTGTCAAAAACAGACCAGTGTGTAGCAATATGTATACTTCGTATACTTCTGGTACCTCAAAAAATCTGAACAATTACGACAGCCTGGGAAAAAGGCATGTCAACCAGTAGCAAAAAGAATCAACTCAAAAGATCTTTCTGAATAAAAAATGAAAAATCATCCCGTGAGCGAACAGTTTCTGTCTTTTTCCAGCAGGATCAAACAACCATTACCAAGACTCGTCATAAAGGTTTTGCTTGGCTCAAACATAAAAAGAAACACAAAAAATACAATCACAACAGAATTATGAAGGTGTGGACGCAACAAAATAGAAAGAAAAAGATAAATTCATTGGGTTGCCTCCCAACAAGCGCTATTGTTTAACCCCCTTAGCTAGGCATTGATAATTCAATGATGCTCTCACAAAAGACAAGAATTGAAGCACAACGAGAGCATCATAAAGCATGTGAAAATCACATATAAGTCTAACATACTTCCTATGCCAGGAATTGGATGCAAGCTTGTTTGTGTTTGTGCAGGTATTTTATAGGAAAACAGATTGTCAAGACAACCAATAGTTACCAAATGCAAGGAAGAAGTAAGAGACAATAGCAATCTCCACATAACGAGAGGTAATTTGGTAACATGAAAGTTTCTACCATAATATTTTCCTCTCTCATATTAATTACATGTGGGATCATCATCAAATTCAACAAAATAGCTATGACAAAGGATATTCTTTTCATGATCCACATGCATGCAAAGTTGACGCTCTTCAAAAATAGTGGGATTATCATCAACTAAAGTCATGACTTCTCCAAACCCACTTTCAATATTATTGCAAATATCATTGCAACAAGTAGTGGACATAGCAAAACTAGCATCCCCAAGCTTAGGGTTTTGCATATTTTTAGCACAATTGTCATTAGTAGAATTTATAATGAAATCATTGCGATCATGATTTTCATTGAAGGAGCCCTCGTGAATCATTTCATAAATTTCTTCATCACGATTTTGAGATTCACGTATCTCAAGCAAAACTCCAAAGAGAAAGTCAAGTGCACTAAACTCTCTAGCAATTGGATCAACGTAATTGGATCTCTTAAAGAGATTAGCAAGTGGATGAGGATCCATATCACCAGATTTTCAGCAAGCGAAGATGCAAGCATATTGAAGGCACATAGCACACAAGCAAAGGAAAGGCAAACGAAAAAGTCAAACGAAAAAGGAAAATTGGTGAAGTGGGGGACAGGAAAACGAGAGGCAACTGGCAAACAAAGTAAATGCAAGAGATGAGTTTGAGATACCTACTTGGATGAGTTCTTGACTTGATCTTCCTCCCCGGAAATGGCACGAGAAATTCTTCTGCTACGGCAACAAAAGTCCTTCCCTAGCAACGCCAGGAATTCTTCTTGCTACTTCTCTTGTTTTGCATCGGTTTTTCCCTTGAAGAGGAAAGGGTGATGCAGCACAGGAGTAGTAAGTATTTCCCTCAGTTTGAGAACCAAGGTATCAATCCAGTAGGAGGGTCTCGTCAAGTCCAGAGTACCTGCGCAAACACAAACAAGCTTGCACCCAACGCTTCAAAGGGGTTGTCAATTCCTTCAAGATTGTTTGCAAAGTGAGATCTGAAGGCGGAAAGTGCAACGAAGTAAAAAGTGTAAGGCTGAAAATATGGCATGGAGTAGACCTGGAGGCCATAGTGTTCACTCAAGGCTTCTCTCAAAATAGCAAGTATTACCGTGGGTGAACAAACTACTGTCGAGCAATTGATAGAACCGCGCAAAGTCATGACGATATCTAAGGCAATGATCATACATATAGGCATCATGTCCGAGACAAGTAGATCGATACTTTCGGCATCTACTCCTATTACTCCACACATCGATCGCTATCCAGCATACATCTAGTGTATTGAGTTCATGACGAACAGAGTAACGCCTTAACAAGATGACATGATGTAGAGGGATAATCTCAAACCAATGATGAAAACCCCATCTTTTTACCCTTGATGGCAACAACACGATGCGTGCCTCGCTACCCCTTCTGTCACTGGGTGAGGTCACCGCACAGTATGAACCCAAAACCAAGCACTTCTCCCATTGCAAGAATCATATATCTAGTTGGCCAAACAAAACCCACAACTCGAAGATAATTATAAGGATATGCAATCATGCGTAAGAGAGATCAGAAGAAACTCAAATAAGATTCATAGATAATCTGATCATATATCCACAATTCATCGGATCTCGACAAACACACCACAAAAGAAGATTACATCGGATAGATCTCCTTGAAGATCATGGAGAACTTTGTATTCAAGATCCAAGAGAGAGAAGAATCCATCTAGTTACTAGCTATGGACCCGTAGGTCTATGGTGAACTACTCACGCATCATCGGAGAGGTCATGGTGTTGATGAAGAAGCTCTCCCTATCCGAATCCCCCCTCCGGCAGGGCACCAAAACATGCCCCAGATGGGATCTTGCGGAGACAGAAGCTTGCGGCGGCGGAAAAGTACTTTCGATGATCTCCATATTTGTTTGGGATTTTTAGGGAATATATAGGCGCAACCCCTAGGGCAGAGGGCGTCCAGGGGTCCCACAAGCCTGTGGGCCATGGCCTCCCCCCTGGCCGCAGGGTGGGGGCTTGTGGGGCCCCTAGGCCCCCCTGCCTTGGCTCTCAAGTCTCCTGATCTTCTTCCATTACAGAAAAATTATTTTCGGGGATTTTATTCCGTTTGGACTCCGTTTCAAAATCTCCTCTGAAAGGGGTCAAAAACATGGAAAAACAGGAACTAGCACTTGGCACTGAGTTAATAAGTTAGTCCCAAAAAATATATAAAAGGCATGCATAACATCCAAAGTTTGACAAGATAATAGCATGAAACCATCAAAAATTATAGATACGTTGGAGACGTATCACACACATCGAGGATAGGGTTATGGAGTTGCCCGAGGTAGCTGTTGCAAACTTGATCACCCGAGAGGATTTAAATGAGGCCATGTGCACCTTTAAATCCGCAGTGGATATAGAGGTCAAAAATATGCGCAAAGATTTCCTTGATGGCTTCAAATCGTCTACCGATCCATTGCATGTGGTTAATCCCAGAGCTTCGGACACGGGGACAAATTCCGAAAAGGAAAATGCTAGTAGTGATAGAAATAAATTTCCTCAAGGAATGAGTGGGTTAATACCTTTGCCTGGTTCCTCCTCCCATGGTCTATGGAGGACAGGTTCACCCACCGCATATTATTAACCTCGGTCCTCCTCCTAATCTTGTTAAGAATGATTTTTCTAACTTGGTTTTTCGTATCAAGCCTCATTTGAATCACACTTCAACACAACTTTGGAGAATCATTGAGCAAGGCTACTATCAACATGATCCGAGAAACCTCACTCCAAGAGAAGAGGTTAATAATCAGCTAAATCACTCTGCCTTGTTCATCCTTCAAGCAACAGTTCCCATTGAAGATCTTGCTTATTTGCGTCCCTTCACTTGTGCCAAATATTGTTGGGAGCACATCATTTCCATGTACAAGGCAAGCTCTAGTATTCAAAAGTCTAACTATGAAGTGATACTTGATGAGGCCGATGAATTTGTTATGATTGAGGATGAGGACCCTTGTGAGCTCTACTGAAGAGTACCAACGCTTTATGTTGCTCTTCAAGATCATGGAAGCAAAGAATTGGATGACAATTTGATCAAGGGTTAGTTTCTCAAGGCTATCATGCCTTTCTACAAGTCCATCTCCTCCGTCATCCCTCAAAGGATGGACTTTCACTGCATATCCTCAAGCGATGTGTTGGATGAGTTCATTGCCATGGACATATTGAACAAGACCACTAACAATGCTCTAGATCGTGTCCAACGGTCAAGAAAAGACTCTCCCAACATTGCTTTGAAGGCCAAGGCTGTTATGGAGGAAGATGATGAAGAAGAAGAGGAATTGTGCCCCAAAGATACCAAGTATGATTATCACGAGAACATGGCTCTTGCGTTGAGGCAGTTTTGAGGGCAACAAGGGAAACTCAAAGCCCAATTAATCCAAGAACAAATCAAATGTGTCCAAAGGCAAGCAACTCATGAGAACTTGATAGAATTATGGCAATGTGAGTCACTTCGTGGCAGACTATCCTTATGAGAAGAGGGAAGACAATGGTGGCAAGCTTATTCACAAAGACAAGGCCAAGACATTTCCCAACAAGAACAACTTTTCCAACAAAATGCCCCAAAAGGTGTTGGTGGATCAAGAAGAGTATTTACCCAATTAAGATAATCACGATGATGATGGAAGTGGTGAAACAATGGGAATGGCCACGATGGCCACTGCATCCTCTTCCACAAGCAAGGTGACCCTCTTCAACGCCAACAACGAGAACCGCATTGCCAAGTGCCTTATGGCCAAGGCATCCAACAGGGTAACCTCCAACATCAAAATTATCATTTCCACTACCCCTTCTCCTATGGTTAGTGGAGATTAACAAGAGGAAGTTAATGATGAAGAAAACTCCTTTCATAGATTCATGAGAAAATTCAAGCGTAAAACCAAGAAGCCTTTTTTTGCTCTCTTGGAACAACTAGGATAGGCTAATGACCTCATCAAAACTCATGAAGAAACTCTCTCTACTTTACAAGGACATAGTCATCAATATGCCGATGAGATTGTTGATCTCTCCATTGCTCTTGAGGAAGATCAAGGGCTTCATTTGGATCTTAAGGAGTTACACAATGATGACCTTGCTAAATTACAGAAAGATCATGATCATGCTCTTGTTCTTACTCGTGTTCTTAAATCTGAAAAGATCGCACTTGGAGTTGATCATGCTAGACTCGAAGAAGACCTTGCCATACTTGACAAGGCTCACGAGGCTTTGAAGAGTGCTCATGCTTCATTGAAAGAGTCTCATGCTCAATTCCAAGTAAAACTCACTTAGGAAATAGACACATCTTCTCCATTATTTTTAATTGATAATGCCCATGCTACTAACCCATGTTGTGAGCATGAATATCTTGTGGAAGAGAATGCCAAATCAAAGCAGCAGCTTGAGAAAGGCCTTATGGCATGCATTCAAAGTGAAAAGAATCTCAGTGACCTTCTGAGCAATCAAAAGTAAGTGGTTGCAAAGGAAGGAGTGGGGTTTGCATTGCACCCAAGGCCAAGAAGAACAAGGAGATCAAGACCAAGCGATCTCCCGTGCTTAAGGAAATCTTTCTCAAAGCTGGGGAGGATACTCACAAAAATAAGAAGGACAAAGCTAAGGGTGGTACTGCCAAGAAGGGCAAAACTCTCCCTCCCAACAAGGCCGATGACTTTACCCCATCTTATGTTTTATGTCGTGCTAGTGATGGAAATGCCTTTGCTAAATTTGTTGGTTCCCCTTATGAGTACATTGAATGGTATATTTGGGTTCCTAAGACCTTCTTACTAACCTAAAAGGACCCATTAAAGGATGGGTACCTAAATCTACCCATTAAAGGATGCACAAGTTTGCTTTCGGTGGAGTGTCATGGTTGCTTGATAGTGAAGCAACAAATCAAATGACTGGAAGCAAGGACTTGGTGGTGGACGTTCACCCCGACCCATCCGTGGCCACCCAAGTCTTCTTCGATGATGATGCGATTTCAAAGGTATTGGGTCTTGGCAAGGTGGTAATATCTCCAGAACTTATCATTGAAAAGGTCATGCTTGTTGAGACCCTTGCATAAAATTTACTTTCCGTTCATCAACTTGCGTTCATGGGTTTTAATACGTTCTTTGGTATTGACTCTGTGGCCCTTTTGTGGATCAAGACTCTTAAAGTATATTTTGTTGGGCATGTTGAGAATGTTCTATATGTGGTTAACTTTTTGGAGCGACCCACTAAGACCGTGAGTTGCCTAATGGCTAAAGTTGACATTGGCTGGCTTTGACATTGCCGGCTAGCCCATGTCAATATGAGATCTTTGCAAAGACTCCTCAAAGGGACCACGTTATTGGACTAACAAATGTTAGTTTTGCTAAAGATCGTGCTTGCAGTGCGTGCATTGAAGGAAAACTATATGAGATAGCTCACCGCCCCATGACTACCATATAGTCGTAGAGGCCTTTGGAGCTCCTCCACATGGATCTCTTTGGTCCTCCATATTTGCATAGTCTTGGGGAAGAAAGTATTTCTTGGTGATAGTGGATGATTACTCAAGATATACTTGGGTACATTCTTCAAGAGGAAGAGTGAGACTCAACAAACCGTCATCGACTTTGCCAATGATGTTCAACGTCAACATGATGCAAACATATTGATGATTAGAAGTGACAATGGCACCAAGTTCAAGAATTACACCTTAAATGAATTTTTGAGTGATGGAGGAATCAAACATCAATACTCTGCACCATTCACCCCTCAACAAAATGGTGTAGAGGAAAGGAAGAACCGGATGTTGATGGACGCGCCAAGAACCATGATGGTAGAGTTTAAATCTCCGTATAACTTTTGGGCTAAATCCATCTACGCCGCATGTCTTGCATCCAATCATCTCTACCGCCGCAAAGGCTTGAACAAGACTCCGTATGAAATTATTACCGGTAACAAGCCCAACCTGAAGTACTTCTAGGTGTTCGGTTGTAAGTGTTTCACTCTTAAGAAAGGCTCCCAAGTGGAGCAAAGTGGTCTTTGTGATGTAGGTGATGAAATTCCTCCTCGTGCCATAAGAAGAATGGGTGTGGGACACTTCATGTCTGTTGAGGAACCCCTTATGGCAGAAGGAGAAGGACAATGTTCCACTCAAGTGGAACCATCACCAACGCAAGGCCCACACTCTTTTGTAGAACAAACTGAAGTCCCTCAACCATGTGATCAAGATCAAGCTCACACCTCCGAGAATGCTCAAAATAAAGAGCAATCTCAAGATCGAGACCAAGCTCAAGATCAAGATCAAGCTCAAAAATGCAGTAAAGGTCTCAAAAGGCTCCTCCTTAGCTCACCCCTGAGGAGATTCAAGAGAACGAGCCTCCAAGTATGCTGCCAAGCTCATAAAGAATTCTCATGTGTTAGAGGATGTCTACGACAGCTTGATGAGAGGGTAATCACTTATCGTCAATTAACAAACTTTAGTGCCCATCATGAGTTTGTTTCTTGCGTTGAACCCCTAAAGGTACAAGAGGCGCTCGAAGAAATGGACTGGGTTGAAGCCATGCATGAAGAACTCAACAACTTCGAGCACAACAAAGTGTGGCGGCTGGTGCCAAGACCAAAGGAGAACCACAATGTCATTGGAACAAAGTGGATCTTTAAGAACAAGCAAGATGCAAACATTGTCGTCATTCGTAACAAGGAAAAATTGGTAGCACAAGGCTACTACCAAGTCGAGGGTATCGACTATGGTGAAACCTTTGATCATCTTGCTTGCCTTGAATCTATTCGCATGTTGCTTGCATTTGCTTCACATCATAACTTCGAACCATATCAAATGGATGTGAAGAGTGCATTCTTAATGGTCCCCTTAAGGAGTTGGTATATGTCAAGAAACCCCAAGGGTTTGAGGACCCCAAGTTCCCCAATCATGTTTACATTCTCGATAAGGCACTCGATGGCCTTAAACAAGCCCCACGAGCGTGGTATGAGCACCTTACCGAGATCTTACATGATCTTGGGTTCGAAATTGGGAAAATTGACCCCACTATTTTTACAAAGAAGATCAAAGGGAGTTTGTTCATATGCCAACTATACGTTGATGATATTATATTTCGTTCTCCTAACAAAGCTTCTAATGAAGAATTTTTCGCACTATTCACCAAAGAGTTTGAGATGTCTATGATGGAGGAGTTGAAGTTTTTCCTTGGATTCGAAGTCAAGCAACGTAGTCAAGGAACCTTCATAAATCAAGAAAAATATACTCAAGACATGCTCAAGAGGTTCAACATGGATGATCTCAAACCTGCCAAGGCAAACACTTCCATGCCTCTCAACTTCCATCTTGACCTCGATCCCACTGGTAAAGTTGGGGATCAAAAGGTATATTGCTCTATAATTGGCTCCTTCCTTTACCTTTGTTCATCTAGACCAGATATTATGTTGAGTGCGGGAATTTGTGCACGATTTCAATCTGCACCTAAGGAAAGTCACTATGTGGATGTCAATTGAATCTTTCGATATTTGGCTCATACCCAAAACTTTGGATTATGGTATCCCAAAGGTGCTTCATTTGATCTAATAGGATACTCGGATTCTGACTGGGTGCGAGATCGTGTGCAGAGGAAGTCAACTTACGGAGGTTGCCAGTTTCTTGGTCGCTCTCTGGTAAGTTGGTCTTCCAAGAAACAAAATTGTGTCTCTCTCTCGTCTATCTAGGCCAAGTATGTTGCTGTTGCAAGTTGTTGTGCTCAATTGCTTTGGATGAGGCAAACTTTAAGGGATTACGGTGTCACACGTGACAAAGAGCCTCTTTATTGTGATAATGTAAGTGCAATCTCGATCTGCAACAACCTGGTTCAACACTGCAAGACGAAGCACATTAGTATTCGTCGCCACTTCATCTGAGATCATATCAAGCATGGGGAAATTGATCTCATTTACTGCAACACTAATGATCAACTTACAGATATTCTCACGAAGCCATTGAATGAAGCAATATTTCGTGAGTTAAGGCATGAGCTAAATATCATTGATTTGAGCAATGTGAATTGAAATCACGCAGACCCCACCACTCTCATCATACTATGTTGTTTAGATGTAGGCATGAATTTAGGGGGAGTATTGTTATATCAATGAACTATCCCTCCCCTTATTATGCATAAATAGATCAAATCTTTCACACTAGTCATCTTTGATGACACTTGTGCCTCAAAGACAAGTTTTGGTCATGGGCCCAAGGTTCAAATCTTCACGGTGCTATACCAACTAACTCAAACATATGTGGCTTTGCCCATCGCCCCCTTTCCAAAAGAGGTTTTTGTTGGTGTATGCAAGGTCACTCCAAGATTTGCCTTTTATTTTCAACTCATTTGTATTGGAGTGCCTTCTTATAAACTTACATATTCTTGCGTGTCATGTTTGTCTCCTCTCAGTTGTCTGATAGGTCCTGCCTTGCTAGTTGTTGTGGTTGGTTTCTTGGTTGTAGGCGATACTACCGCTCCGAGGCCGGTAGTACCACTCAAGGGTACTACCGTGCGGGGCAGCAATACTAGCGCCTCGAGGAGTCCATGGACGGTTCAAGTGATGCACAGGGGGAGTTCTAACTCCCCATACCCATTCACTTCCCCTCCCCTCGACACTCTCTCTCTCTGTGGCGACCAAGAGCATCGTTGGAGGCCAGCTCCGGATCTTCCCATCTGTGCCGCCCTCCACTTTTTCGTCCGGTGGGATCTCTCCCCCTGTCACCCTCGTGCCATGGACTCTAATACTTCCCTTGATCCCGTGTCTTTTTGGTTTTATTTTTGGATGTTGAACTAGGTCAATGCATGAGGATTCCCTGTCTATATTTCTTTTCATGGCATGCTAGGGATGTGAGATGGATTCTAGTTGCATAGGTTTAGGTAGAGGTTTCGGAAAATTGGGGTCTAGGGATCCGATACTGCTGTCCCCATTGCCATGACAGTTTTCTGCCATCCGGACGGTACTACCGACCGTCCTCGACCGGTACTACCGCTGCGGTGGAAGTACCACTCCCGTACGAGCGATAGTACCGCCCGGGCACCAGCACCGATAATTTATTTCTGAGCATCTATCTGTTCTTTGTGTTGATTCTTTTACTTATGCGGTCGTTTATACACCTGTTTTTCTTGTCAACCTTCTTTTGAGTTCCCGGTGATGGTAGCTCTCCACCGGTTGCTCGTCGCATGAACCCTCGCTGCGGCTCCAAGCGTCCTTGGACTTATGATTAGGCAGCAACTGTTCTAGTACTCAACAGCATAGGCAGTGTGGAAAGCAAGCAATCCGCAAGAAGAAGGGTTCCAAAGATCCTCAAGATATGACTCAAGTGGAGCTTGTGACTTTTTGTAAGCAGGATCCCTATTGTGTTCCTCAGGCCGAGGCTCTTACTGGGCGTCCATTCTGGAACAAGGCTCAACCTCTTATTTATTCCAAGATCATTAATACAAGGACCAGTCTCTTTGTGGAGACCAAGAGCATTGATACATGGCACATGACTTCCAAGACTCACACTGCATATTTTTTTGAAGCTCATGCTCTTTGTCAGCAGTGGAGTCTTGGTCCTATTATCATCTTCAACAAGGACTTTGACAGCGAGATTGTGGCCCGGTTTTATGCCACGATTCACTTTCACGACGGTGATGAGAGGTGGCTGACATGGATGATTGGTGATTGTGTGCTGCACCTCGACTAGAAGACCTTCATCAACTCTCTTGGCTATGTTGATCGTGGCCCAGATGAGCTCGTTGGACCAAGGCCACATACTGAGGGTGTGGCTGCTATTCACAAGTCCAAGCATACCCGTCATTCCAGGGTGGTGAATACTGCAGAGGGAGATTGCACTGATCTCATTCCATTTCTCAACATCATGCATAGGATATTTTGGAACACTTTATTCCCTCAGGTTGGCAACAAAGGCCAAGTGCATTCCTATCTTTGAACCTATTACTTCTTTGCATAAAGGAGCGAGGCCGCCAGTCCACTTTGGATATTTCCCACATTATGTGGATGGAGTTGTGTTCAGCTATTCTTGACAAGAAGAAAGTGCCCGTCTTGGTCCCATATCTGTACAAGCTGATTGAGGATACTTGGAATGCTACCTTTCCTACTGAGCTTTTGGTGACTGACCACATGGTTCATCATGGTGTTCTGAAGCTCCGTGTGAAGAAAAATTGGGGGATTCCACCTGATGTTCCTGAGATTGCCCCCACAAACTCATATGACGAGCTCGAGCCTGACTACGAGTTTGTACCTAGATATGAGACTAAACCATCTTGGGCATCCAAGCTAAGGAAGAATATGAAGGATCTCTTCTGCTTCCAGGCTAGGGGACAGTATAAGGCACATGTTGATGCCAAGAAGGAACGCAGTCATGACAAATGATCATGAGTAATATTGGCCTTGATATCCAGAGCGGATCAGAGGATAAGATCACTGATGAGGAGGACTGGATCAAGGCAAACTATTAGTGGACTGAGTCTAAGGAAGAGGTGTCTATTGAGGAGGTGGTTGCTGCTTCAGACGACTGAGAGGGTGATGATGACGAGGAGTACTGAGCTTGCCATCATTTTTCCTTCTTCTCATCCTGTGTGCCCCTTTTTGGTGTCTTGGTGCCAAAGGGGGAGAGAGTGTTTAACTTAAGCTGGATTTGCTAAGTCACGAGTGCTTTATTGTTTATTTGCTATCTCCTCTCGTGAACTCATTTTATTTGGTTGCTTTGGTTTGTGTTACCATGACTTGCGTGAACTAAAGTATGGTGTAATACATATGCTATCTTCCCTATTTATTATGTCTACTTTTGTGGTTATATGAGTTCATACTTCCTGGACTTCCATGCATGCTTAACTCTCATTTTCTGTTTATGAAAATATATGGTCGTTGTCTATAAAATATAGTAGGAGTGTTGATCCTAAGTGTGTGCTTTTTGCATTCCAAAAGCACACACCTAGAGGGAGCCTGTCTATATTTTGTAAGATTATTGGAATGCCTAACACTTCCAGTTTATTCATATTTTGGCAAATCCCGTATTGTCATCAACCCACCAAAAAGGGGGAGACCGTAAGAGCAAAATTTATCCTAAGCAGTTTTGGTGGTTGATGACGATGCCCCTTGTGGACTAATCATATGCATTGAACTTATAGGAAATTATCACGTGGCACGAGACGGTTATATTCCCCTTAGTGGTTGGAAGAGAAGACGGTGCTTATCTATCTATTTAGTGTTGGTGGACTTGAGTCATAGGTAACCGCATACTATCAAGAGGGGGTCCATGTATGGAAAGGTTCGGTGGAACAAACTCCCTTACTCTTGCATCCCATCCGCTTCCCGGAGCAACGGTACTCTCCTGTTGATACAACAAGTTGCCTAAGCAAAAGTAACACTCTTGCAAGGATAGTACCACTCCAGCGGTACTGCCACCCTCCAGGGCCGGTCTCTCTTCCGCTTATAATTGTCTTGTAGTATCGACATGAGCTTTTTCATTTTTGAGCAGAAATACCGCCTAGGGGGAGCGGTACTATCGCTCCAGCGGTACTGCCGCCCTCCCCCTACCGCTCCCATTACTGCTTAAGTATTTATTATGGTATATGTGTTCCCCTTAGACAAAACTAAGCGGAAGTACCGCTTGGAGCCGGGCGGTAGTACAGCTCTGGGGGAACTACCGCCCCTCTAGCTATGCTCTGTCGCCTGTGGTGGCTGGTACTTCCGTGCAAGCAGAAGTACCGCCCACCTGCATGGTACTACCGCTTAGATGAGTCATTGGGTAGAATAACGGACAGATTTCCCCCCACTATATATAGGGGTCTTCTTCCCTGAGGAGACCTCACCTTTTCTTGCTCGAAGCTTCATTGCTACTCCCAAGCTCAAACTTGCCTAGTCTCTCTCCCTAGACAACAATCCTTCTTGATTCTCTAGTGTTTGGATTAGAAGGCCTTGATCCACCATTCCACCAAGAGAAAAGTTGTTCCCCCCGTTAATCCCTTGTGGATCTAGTTACTCTTGGGTGATTGAGCACCCTAGACGGAAGAGGTCACCTCAAATCCATATTCCATTGTGGTGAAGCTTTGAGGTGTCGTTGGGAACCCCTAATTGAGTTGTGGAGATTGCCCCAACCTTGTTTGCAATGGTTCGGTCGCCGCCCTCAAGGGCACCAATAGTGGAATCACGACATCGCGCATTGTGTGAGTGCGTGAGGAGAGTATGGTTGCCTTAGTGGCATCTTGCGGAGCATTGTGCCTCCACACTGCTCCAACGAAGATGTACTTCCCCACAAAGGGAAGGAACTTCGGAAACACATCCTCGTCTTTATCGGTTGCACTTGTGGTTACCTCTTACCTTTACTTGTATTTGTTTTTTACTTGTTATTTCTATTGCTAGCATCATATAGGTTGTTACTTAGGTGCATATCTAGACAACCTATTTGTCGCTAAACTTAATTTGTTTAAGAAAAGCTTTGAAATTGTTAGTTTCCTATTCATCCCCTCTAGTCAACCATATCGATCCTTTCAGGCTGTCTCCGATACTCCTCATTGGTAGTTGCACTGAGCATGACCCTACCTTCCTATGAGGGTTATGTGGGTGGGAAGTAGTTAGGTTACTTGTAGTTGCTATGCAAATCTGATGGGAATATGCATGGTGACGATGGAAGAAAAGATTTCAAAGACTTCTCGAAAACCCTGTCGGCTCCACTAATGCCCGGGGGCCAGATGTTGATCTAGGTAACCACTTGATAAATAAGTGGTGTACAAAGGCATGTCGTGTGTGTGGTTTTGAAAACATGATTAGATTTATTATTTTTTGACCATCCCAACCTTACTTGTGTGACTATGATACCCCTTTATGGGACGGGGCTTTGTTGATTACCTTGGGGGATGATACCAGACAACCAGGGCCGGCCCATAGGCCGGGCAAACGTGGAGCACGCCCTGGGCCCCGGAAGGGAGGGGCCCCAACCCAGGTAATACTCCCCCTGTAGGTTGTAGTATATGTAGGAAGCCCAGAAAAAAATATTAGCGAGCGCAGAACGAAGGCCTGAGCGTAGCAAGATTAAAGAGACCTCGACTCCTCCCAAATCGCAGAATCCCAGAACAGCGCCACCACTCCCGTGTCGTCTCCGATTCCAAGATTGCCGCTGGCCATTAATGGAGACTAAAGGCACAAATCAGATCCCCAATTTGCTCGCCTTCCTTCCCCATCAGCCAGGATCAGCTAGACATTGGAGACAGAGAGACGATACACGTTCTTATTTTCCTCTTCCCCGTGATCCCCTTCCTCCTTTCAGTAAAATAGATCATAGATGTGCCAAACGATGACCCTGAATCTCTTCTTCTTATATTCTTCTCTTCACTTCTTCAGGCTTCATCACTTCAGTGGATCTATTTGAGGGGAGGGGCTGAAGGTGAGGCCTGGTCCGAGTCCTCGCGATTTCACGAACAACTGAACTAGAGAAGGCCATTCATGGTTATGTGTTAGTGTTCCAACTGAATGCCAGTCTCCCACCCGCGGATGTGCTAATTTTGCCTTCTACATCCATATTCAGGTACCTCTGTTCCCTGTTTTAACCATTTTTTTGCTGACCGTTCTTGATAAGTAATATAACTTTTAGAAAGCATTTATCTGGTAATAACAAAAGGAAGACAAAAAAGCAAAAAGATGAAGTGGTAAAATCCCAAAAAGGATCACTTAACAAATATTTTAAACATGGTAGTTCTTCTAGAGATCCCCTGGAATTGGCCATAGTAAGTGTTGAAGAACAACCAACTGAGAATACAAATGCTATCGATATGGATGTGGAAAGAGAGCTTTTGTCGAACTACATCTCATTACTATTGCAATGTAGTTCACTTAATCGATAAATAAATTGTACTGCCAGTTTTAGAGTCCAAATTAAGATCATCAAACTATGCTATGTATTGCATATACTTCGATTTTGAAATGTAAAATATTTCAAGTTTTGAGTAAACAAGGGCCCCTTATTGCTGTCTTGCCCCTGGGCCCAGTATATATTTGGCCCGGCCCTGCAGACAACCCGCATTACTAGTGGAGAGAGGGCTAGAGTTACCATCTCGCGACGGGGTCATGCCAGGTAGGGCGATTATGGGTTGTTTTTACGGACACCGGGCACACCGTTGTGTCCCCTCATGAATGGTACGATCTTGAGCGAGGCTCATATGATGTACATCATGTGGATGTGGGACAACGAGTGGACTCTTTCTTTAGTGTCTCCAGGGGAAGGCAATGTTCGGGTGCTTACCTCGGGTATGTAATATACCGCGAGTTGTGGATGACACAAAAGTTCCCTGAGTCATGTAGGTACAACGCACAAACTGTGCAGTGTGTAAAACTCTCGAATAGACGTGTCCATGGTCAAGGATAGTTGGGTGGTGCTACTTAAACTACGTCCAAAAGTTTTCGCATAAACCTAGTGTGTGTGTGTGAGAGAAAGGTGATTGCGTGAGAAAGATGGCAATATGATTTATGAGCTAAGTCATACGGCCTCGCATGGTGGGTGGACATGGGATGTTTGACCCTCAGTTGATATTGATATCTGTAACATGTTCATATGGATATCGTTTACCTCATGATGCATGCCCTCACAAGAAATTGATCATGTCATTGCACTTGAAAATTTTCTTTTCGCAATTTACCTATAGTGCTATATCATGCATTATTATTTCCTTGTTCCACAACATGGGTTGCTTGTGAGAACATTCAAAGTACTCATTGGCTTGCCACTAGTTATTTTATTGACCATGCATGAGAGAACAGGATATGATGAAGAATATCTTGGTGACGCTCGTGCGATCTAGGACGCTTCCCAGTTAGAATACCTGTAGGGTTAAGGTAGATGGCATGGGTTCACACTATCGATGAAGATTTTCTGCAGCAAACATATGAAGACTTGACCATGGAAGCCATAATCGAGTAAAACGGTATGTAATTGTCACATCCCTATTTACCCCTTTGATGAATAGCAAGATTGTGCTCATATTTTCATTCTTGCATTAAAAATGAAAATGGAAATCAAAGAGAAAATCCCTAGCAACTCTATATTCAAAACAAATCAAAGTGGTGACAAATCAATAAACCCAAAATTTCCTTCATAAAAGTCCATCATTTTTGATAAATATTGGAAACAACAATTCAGGGGTGGATTTCTTTTTAAAAATACTTTTCGCAATTTATTTTAAACACAAAAGCCACTGAAATCAACTATATATTTGATTTCAAATATTTCAGAGTTTCATAAAATGTTGATTCTTTTATATGGGGTTGGAAATATTCCAAATAACACCCGAGAGTTTATTCACTATTTTAGAAATAGTTTGGAGCCAAAAAAGAAAATCAAACAAATGCCAGAAAGTTTAATACAGAAATAGAAATTAAAAAAAAGATGGAAAAGCTTACCTGTCGCTCAGGCCCAGCCTAGCTCCTCTCCCGTGTCGTCTTCCTCGCGCCAGTCGGCAGCAGGAGGTGGCCGCCACTCCCTCCGGCGCGGCCACACACGTGTGTGCCTGGCCGGACCCTCCTTCGTGCTGGCAAGGAGGGGATAAGCTCCCGCAACCCATCCCAACTCTCTCCCTCTCTCCATTCGACCCCTTTGTGCCTTTCCTCTCGGTCGCCATTGGAGCGAGCTCGAGCTCAAGCTAGTCGTCGCCTCCGGCCACCTCCAGCCTCCCCGAGCACGCCGTTCTCTCCGCCTTGACGAGCACGTCGTCCCTGCCTAAGGAAAGGAGCGCTCGAGACCTGCATCACCCTGATGCCATCGTCTTCCTCCTCGGATCCCCGAAGCTCGCTGCCACCGTTCTCCCTCTCCAAACCGTCCCCCAGCGCGCTCTCGACGCCTTTGCAATCCCTTTGAGCCCAGGGATCTTTTCCGCTCCTTTTCCCTCTCGATCCCTTGCCCTAGACGCCGATTCCACCAGAGGCCGATGAGATCCGCCGCGGGAGCTCGTCGCTAGTGATGCTCTAGTGATCGGTTGGTCGATCTGAGGCTTTCATCAGCTCCAGCTCGACGTGTAGATGCTGTAGGAGCCAAGCCCGTCCCTTTTGCCCACTGGATCGATGACCTCGACATTGCCCGAGCTCCGGCAGCCGCCGAGCTCGTCGCTGGCGTTAGCTCCAGCCGTTTCAGCCCCTGAGACTTGCAAAAATGGATGGGCCATCGAGTCGTCGTTCCCCTGGTGCCCTTCGCCGTCCTTTTGGTCGTCGGAGGAGCAACCCCGAAGCCCTCCGCCCTCTCTGGAGTCACTAGAGGCTCGCCGCCGGTGGTTTTGACCCCATCACCGGTGTGTTTGACCCCCCTGGGTTTAGGACAGGTGGGGCTAGCCCCTGGCTAATTAATTTGAAACTAATAAAAAATAATTAGTTAATTAAATCCCTAAACAGTCACGAACATGTGGGCCTGCCCTGTTAAATAACTAATTAACTTAAAGTTTAACTGGAATTTGACCAGAATCACTAACTAGTGGGTCCCACTGGTCAGGTTTGACTTTTAACGGCCAGTTGGACCTGCTAATGTCATGTTGATGCAGTAACTATATTTCTAATTTAATATAATTCCACAAAATGCTAAAACTTTGGAAATTCATAGAAAATTGATTATAACTCCAAATTTGACAAATAATATATTCAAATTGATCAGAAAAATTCAATGAACACAATGGTGCTACTTTCATGCATAAAAAACAAAGTTAGAAAACAGCATCAGGTCAAATCAATTAAATGAATATGATAAATATATCATTTCAACTAATATCTGAATTTGAATTCAAATCAGCATCATCCTAAAAGTTTGATAGCCACATTAACTTATGCTACAATTCATTTCATGCCATTGTCATGCATCATATTGTTCCATATGAATGTTATTGGTTGACAGTTATCATTTCGGCAGGCTCTGCCCTTCCGGATATGCCCGAATATCCGTCTCACGGATTTAATCCCTCTGCTGAGCAACAAGGAAAGCACCCTTTTGATCATCCCGATATAATCCCATGCTCTTGCTCCTGCTCCCACTTATTGCATTAGGACAAATATTTCAAATGCTTTACTTTGGTAGTTGAACCTATTCCTTTGCATGACCTGTCATTATCATAGTAAATAGACAAACCTTGCAACCTAGAATACCTGGTAGTTGCTTGAGCCCTGATGTGCCTTTTCCTGCTATGCTTCCTATGCCTAGAGTTGCGTCGGGTCTGTTTCATCTGGGTGATGAACAGGAATGGATTACTGTGTTCTAGTGACAAAGGAATAAGTGTGGAACCTTATTTGATAAAGGTACTGATGAAAGGCTATGTAGGAGTACATGGCGGGTTTTTTCATTGGAACTGTCCTTAGGAACTGAGTTCCGTGTATGTAATCCAAGACTAGATACTGATAACCCACAAGTATAGGGGATCGCAATAGTTTTCGTGGGTAGAGTATTCAACCCAAATTTCTTGATTCGACACAAGGGGAAGCAAAAGAATATTCTTGAGTATTAGCAGTTGAGTTGTCAATTCAACCACACCTGAAAGACTTAGTATCTGCAGCAAAGTTTCAGTAACACAGTAGTGTGATAGCAGTAGCAGTAACAGTAGCAGCAGTAACAGCAGTAGCGGCAAAGTAACATAGCAAGAACCAGTAGGAAAAACTCATAAGCATTGAATAGGTGATGGATAATTATGCCGAATGACATTCATCATGCAACAGTTATAACATGGGGAAATATGTAACTAGCTCCAGTTCGTCAATGTAATGTAGGCATATATTCCGTATATAGTCATATGTGCTTATGAAAAGAACTTGCATGACATCTATTGTCCATCCCTCCCGTGGCAGCGGAGTCCTACTGGAAACTACGGGATATTAAGGTTCTCCTTTTAATAGAGAACCAGAACAAAGCATTAGCACTTAGTGAATACATGAAGTCCTCATACTATGGTCTTCTCCGGGAGTGGTATCGGCTATTGTCACTCCGGGGTTGCCGAGTCATAACACATAGTAGGTGACTACAGCTTGCAAGATAGGATCAAGAACACACATATATTGACGAGAACATTATAGGTTCAGATCTGAAATCATGGCACTCGGGCCCTAGTGACAAGCATTAAGCATGGAAAAGTAGTAGCAACATCAATCTCAGAACATAGTGGATACTAGGGATCAATCCCCATCAAAACTAACTCGATTACATGATAGATCTCATCCAACCCATCACCGTCCAGCAAGCCTACAAAGAGATTACTCATGAACGGTGAAGATCATCATGGAATTGGCGATGAAGGAAGGTTGGTGATGACGACGGTGATGATCTCCCCTCTCCGGAGCCCAGAACGGACTCCAGATCTGCCCTCCAGAGGAAGAACAGGTGGTGGCGGAGCCTCCATATCGTAAAACGCGATGAACTCTTCTCCCTGATGTTTTTTCCGGGCGAAAGAGACTAAATAGAGCTAGAGTTGGAGGCGGCGGAGCCCCGAGGGCCTCACAAACCTGCAAGGCGCGGCCAGGGGGGCCCGCGCCTCCTGGGCTTGAGGGCTCCTCGCTCCACGTCTCTGGTTGATTCTTCCGCCAGTATTTTTTATATATTCCACAAAAATCCTCGTAAATTTTCAGGTCATTCCGAGAACTTTTAGTTCTGCGCAAAAACAACACCATGGCAATTCTGCTGAAAACATCGTTAGTCTGGGTTAGTTCCATTCAAATCATGCAAATTAGAGTCCAAAACAAGGGCAAAAGAGTTTGGAAAAGTAGATACAACGGAGACGTATCAGATACTACCACACATTCGGATACCTAATTAACCCTCTTGACTTATTAATCGCCTAGTACTCGGTCCAGGAGTTGCAAGTAGTTTCTGGTGTTTATAGTCATGCTGGAGGCCGTGCATAGTGATGACCTTAGAAGTGGGCTATGATGCGGTAGGCAGTGGCACCGTGTATCAAGTGGCACCCGGATGGTGGGCTTGGGAACCCTGCACACATCGTTTGGGGCCATGGCGGAAACCTCGGCCGGACTTTCGTGCGGGTTCACTCTCAAATAGGTGATAAACCTGGACTAGGTATTAGCGAGGTTAATGGTCGTGGCCGACTCCCTCGCTGGGCTTACGCTTGAAGGTTGCCGAGGTGCATGACATGCAAATGGAGATAAGTGGCGAGAGCGCGTGTGAAGAAGTACACCCCTGCAGGGTTATGATCTATTCGAATAGCCGCGTCCGCGAATATGGACTACTTGGAGATATATGTTGTTCATAGATAACTTTAATGGCTACTCATAAAAGTATCAAGATAAGCGTGAGTATCATGTATGGCATTTCCGTAGGGAGACCAGAAAGGAGTGCTTGATAGTGTATTGTTGTGGTGGTAGTGGACTCATGTACAACTTATCAAAGTTTTTAAAACTATTTTAAATTGTAGTTTAGTCTAGCCAAGAGTCATAGTTGGCTTGCTGCATGAAACACCACAACCCCCTTTGTTGATAAACGTGCATGAGTAGATAGATATGTTCTAAAGTCTTGCTAAGTACTCTTTGTACTCATGTTTGCTTAATAGTTGTTGCAGAGGATACCCACGAGCCAACAGGTGGGTTCTTTCTAGACATCGATGATGACGAGTAGCTGGTGTCCCAGCTACGACGTGGCCCCTTTCAGAAGGGATCTATAGATAGTCAGGCTTTATGCGTTTTCCCTTTCATATGTCTGTACTCAGACAGCTTTTATGCTTCCGCTTGGTTTGTATAACTCTGCTTGTATGACTTTGAGTGTCGGGTCGTGTGACCCCTTCCTCTATGAACATATTATGCAAGACTCTTTCGAGTCTTCTAAATAAATGTTGTGTAGTTGTATGGTTATGTTGTGATCCCATTGTTGTATCTATGCATATTGAGTACGTCATGCGTACGTGTGATGCACTGTGATATGTATGGGATTCGACACCTAGTCGTATGCCCTTAGTAGCTCTCTATACAGAGAAATGCCCCCTTTGTGTTTCCACCAAGGATTGGTAGTTCGCTACTGCTACGGACACATTGGTTGATCGGCATGTATCCTTCTTATTTGTTGTGTCTGTCCCTACGGGGAAATGTCACACGGTGTAATGAAGTCCTTGTAGCTTGCTACGACTTGTCTACACTCGCTAATGATTGACACATGCTTTGCTGGGTTATGTATGCATGTCTTTGTACAGTCGAGCCACTTGAGTTTATGACTAGTTACGTCAACCCGGGTTCTTTGACATTGGAATGCTAGCAACACTAATGCATACGTGAGTCAAAAGGCGCAAACGGTCCCGGCTAAGGTAAGGTGGCAGCCGTGGGGTTAACCGTGCGTGAGATCGCAAAGGGATGCGATGTGTTACAAGCTAGTTTCCTATAGCCTAGGATCGGCGTCCCGACAGTAATGGATGTAAACCTCTTGTTATTCGGTTTCTGTATGTTTAGTGAGCATTGATCTTTGGGATCACTTTGCACGTACATTTGGTGATCACGACTTATGAGTCGGGGTCCCAGCAGCTCAATAGTATTTTTGATCTTGTATGTGGATGACATACATCTGATAGGAAATGATGTTTCAACCCTAAACCTAGTCAAGGAATCATTGAATGGCAAGTTTTCGATGAAATACCTTGGAGAGGCAGTATACATTTGAGGCATCAAGATCTATAGAGATAGATCGAGGAGGATGCTCGGCTTAAGCCAAAGCATGTAATAGACAAAGTGTCGGAGCAGTTTAACATGATTAAGGCCAAGAAAGGGTTCTTGCGCATCTCACATGCTATAAGGCTAAGCAATACTCAAAGTGCTACGACTTTTGATGAGAAAAACTGGATGAGTAGGATTCCATATGCTTCGGCAATTGGATCCATCATGTATGCCATGCTATGTATTCGGCCTGATGTTTCCTATGCAATGAGCTTAACAAAGCAGATACCAGGACAACCCAGGTGAGAGCCACTGGGCAGCGGTTAAAACTATCTTGAAGTACGTGAAAAGGACTAAAGAGATGTTCCTAGTTGATGGAGGTGAGCAGGAGCTCTGCATAACGGGTTACGCTGAAGCTAGTCTCCAAACCAACATGGGTGATTGTCAATCGGAAACTAGATTCATGTATGTCATGAATAGTGGAGCAGTGAGATGGACGAGTTCCAAGCAAGATACAGTGGCCGACTCCACAACAGAGGTGGAATACATTGCGACTTGTGAAGCCTCAAAGAAAGGTGTTTGGATTCGGAAGTTCGTGGAGGATCTTGGTGTGTTCCTGTGCTGGTCAAAACAGTTTGACCTTTATTGCGATAATTCAAGTGCCATTGCACAGGCCAAGGAGCCGAGGCAACACTACAAGACCAGGCACATAGATAAAAAATATCACTTGATACGAAAGCTCGTGTAGAACGGTGATACTAATTTATGCAAAATTCATACAGATGCAAATGTTGCAGATCTGTTGACTAAGCCGCTTCCACAACCCAAGCATGAGGGGCACGTTAGAGCTATGTGCATTCAATGGCTATTTGATTAACTCTAGTGCAAGTGGGATGCTGTTGGAGATATGCCCTAGAGGCAATCATGTATGATGATATTTCCTATGTGTTTATGAATAAATATAGTCCTTGGACATTATTAGTGATGTGTATTAACAAGTACGTGACTTGTTTGTGAGACTATGCATTGTGTGATGATTGTCATAAATGGTCCCTACTTGAAAGGTCTATGTGGACACATAGCCAGTTAGACTAACATATGACACAATGGATGGTCTAGTCTCACCGACCTTGTAGCATTGGATGCTAGCCGGATAATATGGACTCAGAAAGATCTGATCAGATTCGACATAGTAGGATCGGATTCAACATAAGGTCTGAGTTGGACAGACTCAACTATCAGACACAGTGATCGGTCATGTTTGACTCTCTAGTACAACATACATTCTATGTCCTAAGACCTGAGATGGCTCATGTACTTGGGATGGTGATAGACTTGCTTTGGGCCGACCAAACGCTACTCCATGGCTGGATAGTTATTAAGGTAGGTTTCAGGATTATCTAGACCCATGTCGCGAGATGTGGTCGACCAAGATGGGGTTTGCCACTCCGACTAGGAGAGATATACTCTCGGCCCCTCGGGTAATCCGACCCAGAAAAGTATGTCCATGCGATGAGGATTATGAGATAATCCGAAATGTTGGTCGAATTCACTGGAACAAAAAAGAGATCATGCTGCAACAAGGATGACCATGTCTCCTCATGAACGGCAACATATATCTTGTGGCAAAGGGAACATAAGTATCAAGTACTGGTTCTCCTAACCAGTTTCATCGGACACTTGGAGTCGACACACTTTGCTAGAGGCCGCTATCGACTGGTCGAGTCAGATGTGACGTGACTCACGACCAAGTGAACGAGAACATAAGGGGTCGCGTGCTTAAGGGAAGGAAAACATGGGCTTTAGGGTCCATGCAAGGCCCAAGAGTTGCAGATGCAGCGGATGCCTATATATAGTGGAGGTGCGGCACACTCATTCAATTGATCCCTTTGGCGCCATCTATAGGGCTTTGCATGTGTTGGAACTAGCCATGTCCACAGGCCGCCGATTGTATGACCGGACCTAGTGGTCCACCGCACGTTGTTTCTCCTGCACGCGCGAATTCCGTTAGAGGCAGTGCACTTGCGCCACTCCGACGAACCTGTACGTGGGATCCAGCGACCAACTATTCGAGGGGAAGGATCCGGTGACTGGTTGTTCGAGGGAGATCGGACGACGAGGAGATGGACAACGCAGACATGTTGCCCCAACTCTATTTCCGCTGCACGGTGCTGCACGTCTAGTGGTAACGATTTGTGATCCACCTCCATACCATGTTCTTGGTTGTTCTGTGTGTAGGAAGTTTTTAATTTGCATGCGATGCACCTACTGTAGAACCCAACACTACCACCCTTCTCCCCCTCCTCGGCCAGCGATAACCGGAGCTCCTTCACCGGCCCACGGTCCTCAACAGCGGCGATTACCCTCCTCAGCTTCTTTGACTCCTCCCGTGTGCACCTGAGCTACAGCCATGGCCTCTGTGAGTTGAATCACCTCTTTTCTCACTATTCATTGTAGCTAGATCTGATAGGACGCGGTCATAGAGCTCGATGTGAAAGCATGTGGTAGGATGTGACGTGTTAGAATATGTTAGATTTTGATGTTGTGGTAGGCATTTGCGTTGAATCTGTGTAGCTAGAGTAGTATGAGAGTGATGAAAAGTATGGACGAACACTATGCTATGCTAACTGTCTATGATGGATCTGTGTAGCTAGAGTAGTATGGTAGTTATGATGTTGAGATAGCTATAGGTTGTGATGTTGTGATACTTTCTTTCCTATGCTTACTGTCTATGTGTGATACAATTGTGGGACATGATCACGCAGGCGCAAGATCTTAGTGAGGCCATTGTCCTCTCTCATAGCCAGTTCGTGGCCCCCAAGTGCAAGGAATCATTGTAGCAATTTGCAAGAATTTAAGTGGTAAGTATGGAGTGTCGAACCCACAAGGAGGTAAAGGTAAGATCAATATTCTCTCATGTTCTATGTGCCACTGATACGACTCTATATACACCGAATGTTTGCTTCTACGTCGTAACGAGAAATAAAACCCATTGTGGGTATAGAGGGCATATATTTTCATGATATTGGAGAACTAAAATATGAAAATAGTTGCCGCACTAAATAGAGTTAGAATATATCACAATATTACAAAATAGCGAGTGTGGAAGAACGATAATATAGTGTGTGGAATCATCCTAGGAAATTGAGAACAAGATCGGTAATCATTTTTGCAATTTTATATGAGGGAGAGGCATGAGCTAACATACTTTCCTTACTTGGATCATATGAACTTATGATTAGATCTCTAGCAAGCATCCGCAACTACTAGAAATCATTAAGGTAAACTAACCATAGCGTTAAACATGAAGTCCCCTTTACTCCCATACGCAAACAACTCCCTTACTCGGGTACAAGCTTTTGTCACTCTAGGCACACACTATATGCGAATCATGAACATATTGCAAACCCTACAACATTAATTCACTCACGTGCGCACGACACGAAGGTCACCATAGGACAGCACCAAAATAGAACATTCACTCAAATCAATCAAGATCATCAATCAACCCAAACGACAACATAAATCTACTCAAACATCATAGGATAGCAACACATCATTGATTAATAATATGTGGCATGAAACACCATGTTCAGGTAGGGGAATACAGCAGAGTGCCGGAGAGTGGACCTCCATAGATAGATGAAGGAGAGTGATGGATACGGTAATGTTGATGAAAACGATCACCACGGCGATGGTTCCTCCTACGGTACTCCGGTGCCACCAGAAAAGAGGGCGAGAAAGTCTCCCTCCTTAGGCTTTCTCCTCCATGGCCTCTTCCTAGATGGGGAGAGTTTATCCCCATTCGTCCTTGGCCACCATGGCTCCCGGAGGGGTGAAAACTCCTGTGAGATTCAAAATCTCTCTTTGTTTCTCTCCTGTTCTCGCTGTTGTTTCGTGGCCCTTCATCGTTTCTTAAATATTCAGATATCCGTAACATCGATCAGGCTGAAATTTGAGGGGAGTTTTATCGGAAAAATATCTTTATTGCAGCTAAAGAAGAGGCCCAACTAACTTAAAGGGGGTCCACAAGCCACTAGGGTGCGACCAACCCCCTGGCAGCACCCTGTTGGCTTGTGCTTCCCTCGGGCACCATGTTGTGTTGATTCTTCTTTCAAAAATTCACATATATTCCAAAAACAAATCTCCCCAAATTTTTATCGCGTTTGAACTTTGTTTTATATGGAATTTCTATGAAACAAAACACACAGACAAAATAGGAACTAACACTAGGCACTCGTTAAGTAAATTAGTCCTAAAAATAGTATAAAATGTTGCCAAGAGTATATAAAAGGTGTAGTATATTGGTATGAATACTTCATAAATTATCGATATGTTGGAGATGTATCAGCATACCCAATCTTAATTCATGCTCGTGCTCTACTAGATAAATGATAAAAGAAATAGTTTATGAAGTGTGAATGCTAGCGTAGTATATAAATTTGACCCACGTTACTTCCAATCACTTCTTCTAGCATCATAAAACAACAACTCTTTTCTTATAGAACTTCTCATGATAAAGTAACAAGCTATTCACATGTTAAAGTATAGACCAAACACTCATTTTCTAGGCTCCGCGTTGTCTCGGCTGAGGTGACTCGAGCGGACCCTATCCCGTGCCACCGGGCCACCCTCCCACTCCCACTTCCTTCCATCGTTCTCGGCGGCGGAGGCTGTCGGGCTAAGACCGGACGGCGGATGGCGGCAGTGGGGTCGAGAACCTCTCGCCAGGCCGTGAGGGGTCGGGGTTGGGAGGCTCGATCCCCTTTTTTGCATCGTCAGCTGGATCCGATCACTTGCTTTAGATGCGTCGCCGTTGGGGCTATAGGCTTCTTCAACAGTAGGACGGCCCCATTGCAGCGGCTCTCGCAGGTGGCAGTCATGACTACATCATCGACGGCCATCTGGCCTAGTACAGCTGCTTCTCTCCGACGATCGGGGCGGATGCGCGTCTCCCCTACCTTGTGGAGCACATCCATGGTCGGGACGGTGGCCTGCTAGGCTCTGGCGGCTCCAGTTTGATGTTGCGGTGGTGGGATGCCAGATCGGCCAGATCTGGCTTGTGTACGTCTTCTTAACCGGTGGGGAGGTGATGCTTGGTGGCTCTCTGGTGCTCCTAGTGCGGTGGCTCTAGGAGAGGTGGGCGATCAGCGAAGGTGCCGAGTGTGATGATTCTGGTGGTGATGGGTATGCTCTGGGCGAAAGCTTGTCGGGTCTTTGTGGGATCACTAGAACGGGTGTCTAGAGGGGGCCGAATAGATTACTTGAATAAATTAAAACCTAGCCTTTTCCCAAATTTAATTGTTGGCAGATTTTAGCAATTCTTGCATGTCTAATGCTCCCTACACATGCTAGTCAACATATATGGTTGCAGAAAGTAAATACATTGCACATGTAAAGTAAGTAGTAGAGTTTAGGAAGTTCAAATGCAAAGGTTGACACGTCAATGTTTGCCATGGTTCCGATAGGTAGTGCTGTCGTACGTCCATGTTAGTGGAGACTGTAACCCACAAAGGGTAACAACACCGAGAGTCCACACAGGGCTCCACCTACAAGGGGTATATGAAGAAGCGGCCCTGTCTATTCCACCATGGCTTACGTCCATGAAGGACTAGCCTCACTCGAGGTAGATCTTCAAGAAGTAGACGATCCCCTTGCATGTACAAACATCTTGGTTCAACTCCACAACATAAAGTAGGAGGCTCCCAAGGGACACCTAACCAATCTAGGAGGCACCACCCTCCAAAAGGTAATAGATGCGGTAGTACGATGAACTCCTTGCTCTTGTGCTTCAAAAGATAATATCCTTAACACTCAGTCACTCTCTCACAGATTTGGCATGGGTAGAAGAGATTGATTGGGTGAAAGCAACTTGGGGAGCCTAGAAATCAAGTTTCAAATAGATGGATTGGAATATCTTGATCTCGACACATGAGTAGGTGGCTCTCTCTCAGAAATATGGATATGACAAGTATATGTGTGTTATGAGTGCTTCCTATATGAATGAGAGGTGGCGGATGGGTATATATAGGCATCTCCAAAAATTCAACCATTACAACATTATTGCCCAACTCAATGAAACCAAAGTGAATCTCAGTGGCACCGATTTGTACAAAATGTGGCAACTTTCGAATTCTCGGCGAGACCGATATAGGGCACTCGGTGGTACCAATTTGGTGACCTAGGGCAGTTTACAAAACTCGGTGGGACCAATTCAAGACTCGGAAATTCTGATTCTTGAAAACGACTGACCAGAAAGGTGGCCACTGATTTTCGGCGGCACCGAAATGGAAGTTCGTGGTATTGAGATTCTGGTGTTTGGCATAGGTTTTGTCTATGGAGAATTGGTAGGGCCGGGTGGAAATTACTCGTGGCATCGATTTTGATGTTTAAGATTTGGTCGTAGAATGTTGTGGGAGAATGGATGAGTGTTTTTGTTGACTACATCTAAGCACTTGAGCAACCAGTTTATCATAGATACTTCACCTCCTTTTAATAGTATTGGTTTTCCTATGGACTCAAGTGTGATTTCTCACAAATATAAAATATAGTCTTGTAGCTTGAAGCTTGGCCAATCCTATTCATTTCCTTGCATCAAGGGGTTTCTCCTCACAATCCTTCAGCCAATGCATCTTTTAACTATTCTGAAATTTACTTAGATAAGATCATTAGTTCAATAACACACACATTTTTACTAATTATCAATACCACCTTAGGGAGCAATTGTGCTTTCAGTCTTGCCAGCCAGCAATGTCGTCGTCTATGGACGTTGTTTAACCTTCTTGGAGGTATAGTTGTGGAGTCATGCATCCTACTACATCCTCTGATCTTGCTCTTTGGGTGAAATCCTAAGGCCTGGTTGGGCGAGGCGATGGCCTCATCATCATCGCTTCCCTCTTTGGGGCATCGCCTTGAGGAGCTTAAAATTTACTTTGCATGCTTCATGGGCTGGACACTCACGGCATTGCAGTCGGCAAGTTCATGTCTCGCAATGTGGATGTTTGTGTGGCTTTCAGTATGTGGCAACGATGGCGGCTTTGGGTGGAGTCAGGTTTGCTGATGGTTCTTGGTAGTCGGTCTCTTCCGGCGTGTTTGAGGAGTTGTCGTGCCCTGCTTTGTCTTCCTGAAGTCAGAGCTACTAAGGCAGGGCCCCTAAAATGACGATGACACGAGGCGGGTGGTCGGCATTTGCGCTGGCTTGATGCAAGCCTAATGCTTTTCTCCTGCAATGTTTGTTGACAGAGTCGGAGTTGCCTCATCGCCGACGCATGTGGCTAACTACTTGGCATCCGTTGGCGCAAGCCTCGACGCTTTCTTGCGGTGAGGGCATATTCGGTTGTCGGCAATGCTGGACTCCTAGTCGTCCTCGCGGAGGTGTTATGACGATGACGCCAGGCTGCAACCTCGACTATACTTTTATCTTCGACGGCATGTGTGCGTTCTTGGGGAGGTTGCCACGTCGTCCGATGTGCCTTGTTTTTGCGGGCCTATTGTGACGGTTTTCGCCTAGTTTTCCGTTTATTAATGGCCAATTCTCTTCGACCTTTTTAATGAATCGAGCCCTAAGGGGCCACGTTTCAATAAAAATAAAAATAAAATAAAGTATAGACCATAAACTTTCTTGAAAACTAGCAAACTATGTTTTCAATCATCAAACATTGCAATTCATCTTATTTTCATGAACGGTCTATGTAAGAGCTTTGATTTAGAAAATTCAACATACTCAACTATCATTTAGTCTTCCATGATTGCTGACACTCAAGGCATATTTTTTAGAACAAGAAGTTTCAATCAAACGCATAGAAAGATAGGGGCTTAGTGTTCCGCCTCCCAACTTATTTATCTCAAGGATAACATCATCAATAATGAATCATGATCACCTATACCCAACTTGATATATGTGCCTGGATCTTTCACCACCACATGATGCTTGCCATCTAAAGAATTAATGGATTGCAATACGGATGAACATTATTTACTCTTGCACAAAAGTAAAAATAGAAAAATAAAAGATAACCCCTTCGCAGAGGGAAGCAGAGGTTGCCATGCACTTTTTAGTTTTGGATTTGTATTCTATTAATGCAATTAACATCATTTTATATTGCCCCTTGTGATAGCAAAATTTAGTATGCAGTTCGTTGCTTTTATTTCTTTGCCACCACAAGATCGTACAAAGCTTATTTTCCCTTCCAATAAAAGATCATACATGTTTAGGAGCATTTTTTAGTGCTTTGTGCATCGATGACAACTTACTTGAAAGATCTCATTCAATCCATAGGTAGGTATGGTGGACTCTTATGGCAAGAAACTTGCTTTAAGGGTTATGCATGCACAAGTAGTATATCTACTCAGTGCAATTTATTTTGGCTAGAAAAATATCCTAAGCAAGCACCACATGTTAGAGGATCCATGACGATTTAACTACTGTGTGAATATAAGCAAACATAACCATTACGTTGTCTTCCTTGTCCAACGTCAACTATTTGATCAAGTTTGAAATTAATTGATGGGGGCTCACAATCATAGAAGATGTCCAAGATAATAAATTTGTATGTTAAATATCTCTTCCTTCAATATTCTTTCGTGAATTGTTCAACCGACCAACTCTATGTTTGGTAACCTCCAATAAATTTTATTTCTTATACACTTAGTATGTGAAGTCACTAATCCCCATGGGATAAGTAGATGAAGCATATATAATTTCATGTTTTATGACATTGAATTCATTCAACATTTTATCTTAGGATATCATTGAAGCACAAGAGTGATCATCAAACTACTCTCAAAAAGATATAAGTGAAGTTCATAGAGCATTTTTCAATGAATATAGAGAGACCAATATCCAAGCTGAAAATATATATGTGAAGCACATGAAGCATTCTATAAAGCCATACTCAAAAGATTTAAGTGAAGCACATGAAGAATTCTATAAGTCAACCAAGTATTATCTCATACCAGCATGGTGCATAGAATAAAAGGGAATTGAAACACAAAAAATTCTCCAAGAATAGCACATGTGAACGAATGAAAACTTAGGATCAACATTGGCTAACTAATAATTGTTGATGCAGAGAGGTGGGATGCATAAAATTACCAAGATTAGATACTTGAAACTTCTTGTAATATTTATTGTGGTGCATTGGGCATCCCCAAGCTTGATATTTGTATTCCGTTCAATCCTCTCTTATCTCGGTTCACCTAAGTCTCAAAAACATCATCCACACAAAACTTGAAAACATTTGTGAGATAGGATAGTACTTATAAGAATAAATCAACACTACATGTGCGGCCAAGACAAGTTTCATAATAATTTTCAAGAATTAGGTACTGTATACTATCTTGTCGACAATTTCTATCTACCAATATAGGCCATGGAAACTCTAGGATAAGTAGATAACGAAACTATGACAACAATCTCAACAAACAGAACAATCGGTATTACTCAATTTAAACAATGTACTTATGTATCTCCAAAAATTCTGAAAATATAGGACAAGATAAATAATTTGTTTGGAAGTACTGTGTAAAAATTTCAGAAACTTTCCATGTTCGAGTACAATTTCATAATTCAAATAGTACAACAAAAGTTTCCCTTTTTATGTAGCACACCTCACACATGCAATTCAAGCATTCTAAAGGCAACTCTTGGAACTTTTTATTGAAAAACAGGATTATAAATAACATAGAGAAAATACTAACAATATAAAATGATGCTCCAAGCAAAATACATATTATGTGACGAATAAAAATATAGCTCCAGGTAAGATATACTGATAGTGTTGAAGATGAAAGAGGGGATGGCTTGTGGGGCATCCCCAAGCTTATACGCTTGAGTCTTCCTTGTATATTACCTTGGGGTGCCTTGGGAAACCCCAAGATTAGGATCTTCATGCTCCTTAGTCTCCTCATATCGGTATCTCTCCCAAACCATGAAAACTTAAATCACACAAAACTTAACACAATCCTCGTGAGATCCGTTAGTATAATACGCAAATCATAAACTTTAGGTACTCTTATACATTGATCATATTTAATTATTGCATAAAGTACTGTATTCTATATTCTCCATGGCTTATACCCCCCGATACAGTCCATAGCATCATCAAAACAAGCAAACTATGCAAGAAAAAACATAATCTGTCTAAAAGAGAACAGTCTGTACTGAATAGCACAAATACCAAACTTTTGTGATTCAAAAAACTATTAACAATTAGGAGGACCTGGGGAATTTGTATACCAATACTGTTTTAAACATTCAAATCAAAAATATGTTCCAACAAAATCATTGAAATTTTGTACTAGATGTTAAAGTTTCTCTTTTTGCACTGTATCAATTCTACTTATCATCCAAATCATCCTAAAGGCTTTACTTGGCACATTATTGAAATAGGAGACGCAAATCATTATTACTATAGTATATTAATCAAGTGAACACACAAAAATAGAATTGATAAGCTCCCAACAAGAACTTTTCTTTATATCCTTTTAGCTAGGCATGATAGTTTCAATGATGCTCACATAAGAATGGTAGATAAAACATTCAAACGAGCATCATGAATATTATGACAAGCACATTATTTTTATGTTAGAGTGGTCTATACAAGGGTATAATTATTTTATGAGAAACATCCATGAAAGATTGTACATTGCTTCCATGAGCACGAACACAAGTGTTCAAGGTCAACCCTCGCTTCTCCAATCCATAACTTTCCAATCACTTCTTTTATAAAAGGCAAGTAAATTCTTTAGTGTTTTTAATTTTTAATTTTTTGTTTATTTCACCCACAACTAAAGAAATAAAACAAAATTTAGAAACAAAAGCAAAACAAAATCTACTTAGAGATAGAAGCAAACAAGAATACGTAAACATATTAACCCCACGCTATTGCTTCCCAGCAACGGCGCGAGAAAAGAGCTTGATAATCCACAAGTACAAGGAATCATCGTACCAATTTACAAAGATGTAAGCGGTGAGTTATATAACACAAGAGTATTCTATTGTAAACATGAGAAGAGCTTTTGTTTCATTGTTGTTTTCTAGTCCTTCACCATTTCTTAAATATCCAGGGATCCATAACTCTGATCGGGCTTAAATTTTGAGGGGATTTTTATCATAAAAATATCTTCCTTGCAGCGAGAGAAGAGACCCAACCAACTTAAGGGGGGAGCCACCAACCCCTTGGTCGCACCCTGTTGGATTGTGCTGTCACATCCCTAGCTACCCTTGATAATTATCAAGACTGTGGTCATATTTTCATTCTTGCATTAAAAATGAAATGGAAATCAAAGAGAAAACCCTAGCAACTCTATATTCAAAACAATTCAAAGTTGTGACAAATCAATGAACCCAAAATGGCCTTCATAAAAGTCCATCATTTTTGATAAATATTGGAAACAACAATTCAGGGGTGGATTTCTTTTAAAAATACTTTTGGCATTTTATTTTAAACACAAAAGCCACTGAAATCAACTATATATTTGATTTCAAATATTTCAGAGTTCCATAAAATGTTGAATCTTTTATGTGGGTTTGGAAGTATTCCAAATAACACCCCATCATTATTTTTACTATTTTAGAAATAGTTTGGGCCAAAAATTAAATGAAACAAATGCAAGAAAGTATAAACCAGAAAACAGAAAAAAAGAAAAGAGAAAACGCTTACATGTCGCTCACCTGGCCCAGCCCATCAATTCCCCTGTCGTCTTCCTCTTGCGAACGAGCAACAGGAGGTGGCCGCCGCTCGCTCCGGTGAGGCCACGCACCTGTGTGCCTGCCAGGACCTCCCTGTCATGCTGGCATGGAGGGATAAGCCTTCCTGCACCTGTTCCCATCCTCTCCCCCTCCTCACTCGCCTCCCCTGCGTCTCTCTCTCTCGGACGCCATTGGAGCGAGCTCGAGCTCGAGGTCGCCGTCATCTCTGAGCACGTCGTTCGCTCTGCCTCATCGAGGTTGTCGTCCCTACCAAAGGAGAAGAGCCGTCGAGCCCTGCATCACCCTGCCGCCATCGTCTTCCTCCTCGGATCCCCGAAGCTCGACATCGTCATTCTCCCTCTCCATACCATCCCCGAGCACGCTCTCGACGCCCCTGCAATCCCCGTGAGCCCAGGATACTTTCCCCCTTGTTTTCCCCCTCGATCCCTTGCTCAAGGCCTCGATTCCACCGGAGCCCGACGAGATCCGCCGCGGGAGCTCGTTGCCGGTGACGCTCCGGTGATCGATGGGTCGATTTGAGGCCACTGTTAGCTTCAGTGCGTTGTCTAGATGTTGTAGGAGCCCAGCCCCGCGCGTGTCAGGCCCCATAGTTGTGATCTCGATGATGCCCGAGCTCCGACAGTCGCCGAGCTCGTCGCCGGCGTCATCTCCGGCCACTTAGGCCCCTGAGACTAGAAAAAATGGACTCACAGGTGAAGTGTCTTTCCCCTGGTGCCCTCCGTCATCCGTTTGGTTGCCGGAGGAGCAATCCCGAAGCCCTCCGCCATTCCTGGAGCCACCGGAGGCTCGACGCCGGTGGGTTTGACCCCATCGCCAGTGTATTTGACCCCCTGGGTCTATGACAGGTGGGGCCAGCCGCCTTGCTAATTAAGTTTATGCTAATAAAAATAAATGATTAATTAAAACCTAAACAACCAATGACTTGTGGGCCATCCCCTGTTAAATAACTAATTAACATAAAGTTTAACTAAAATCTGGCCGGAGTCACTGACCAGTGGGTCCCACTGGTCAGGTTTGACTTTCAACGGCTAGTTGGACCTGCTGATGTCATGCTGATGCAGTGATACTAATTCTGATTTATATTAATTCGAGAATAAGTGAAAAACTTTGGAAATTCATAGAAAATTGATTATAACTCCAAATTTGAGAAATAATATATGCAAATTGATCAGAAAAATTCAATGAACACAATGGTGCTATTTTCATGCATGACAAACAAAGTTATGAAACAGCATCAGGTCAAATAATATATGCGAATTGATTATAACTTTGCACATGAATGTTACTGATTATCGTCATTGTTTCGGTACGCTCTGCCCTTCCGGATACATCCGAATATCCGTCTGACGGATTTAATCCCTCTGCTGAGCAACAAGGCAAGCACCCTTTTGATCATCCTGATATAATCCCATGTTCTTGCTCCTGCTCCAACTTATTGCATTAGGACAAAATATTTCAAATGCTTTACTTCGGTAGTTGAACCTATTCCTTTGCATGACCTGTCATTGTCACAGTAAATAGCCAAACCTTGCAACCTAGCATACCTGGTAGTTGCTTGAGCCATGTTGTGCTATTTCCTGCTATGCTTGCTACGCCTAGAGTAGTGTCAGGTCTGTTTCATCTGGGTAATGAACAGGAATGGATGAATGTGTTCTAGTGACAAAGGATAAGTGTGGAACCTGATTTGGTAAAGGTACTGATGAAAGGCTATGTAGGAGTACATGGCGGGTTGTTTCATTGGAACCGTCCTTAGGAACTGAGTTCCGTCTTGTTAGAGCATATATCTCCATATGTGGTTTTGGTAATTGATGACAATTCCTATGGACTAATGGTTGCCTTAACTTATATTTATAGGATTTGTCCATAGGCACTTCTTGAAGTCCATCTGTTGGGTTCAAGGAGTTTATATGATGACCAAGGTGGTATTCAAGGTATTATGCAAAGAATGGTCATAGAGACACAAGGTTGATCAAGATCGTCAGACAAAGAGTAAATCAAGATGATCAACACACAAAGCGTACAAGATGTACCGAGAGGGATCAAGTGATCCCATGCTATGGTAAGGAGTGTCCCGTACGTATTTGTGTACTAACCCATGGTCTTTGTGAGAGATCTATGTGGGGGTTATGTGTGTTTCCATGGGCTTGCGTCTAGAGGAAGATCTCATACAACCCATGAAGGATGACATCAAGTGGTGATCGTCATCAAGATTACGGTGTGCAAGTTCAAGAGGATCAACACGAATATATCGTGCTTGAAGCTTGCCGTCCATTGTGGTGGCAATGGACTTGTGAAGATATGCTGAAGAGTGGCTCACCTATAGTAATTATGGGGGAGCAATCAACTAGTCTTCATCAAGCCAAGGCAATCAAGAAAGGTGGTCCATCTTGAGGAAGCCAAGATCATCATCATCTAGCTCAAGAGGACGAGGTGCAAGGTATAGGTTTGCCCTTGATAGGTTTTCTGTTTAGGATAGATTGATGTACTATCAAGGGGGGGCTCTCAAGTGAGTAGATTGATCGTATCGTTCGTTGAGAGCTCAAACCATTTGCATCCTTGCATCATACTTCTTGGTTCTTGTTTGGTGTTTCTCTTTGTGAGTTTTAGAGCTTATGGTCATCTTCGTGACAAGCTCGAGTTCATCGAAAACGGAGTCCATGTGCATCTACTATGATGTTTTCGATGTTGGAGTTTTTGCCGGTTCTTCATTCATAAAGGACTCACATCTCTATATCATTGGAATTTCATATATTTTTGGATAGCTCTTGTCGTCCTGAATCCAACAAGCTTGGGTTTGCTCGATTCGGAGCTCGTATGCGAAAGTTATGGTTGTTTTAGTGGCGAGCGGTAGTACCGCTGGACCTAGCGGTAGTACCGCTAGAGTTGGCGGTAGTACCGCTAGCCCTAGCAGTAGTACCGCGAGAGCTGGCGGTAGTACCGCTGTCCCAGCGGTAGTACCGCCCCTGGTCAGCGGTATTACCGCTCCAAGATTTTAGTACCGTCATCTTTGCGGTTGTACTGCGTCGGACATTTTTGCGAAGACTTTCTTGGCGGTGGTTGGCCCGGTAGTATCTTTGCGCTACCATGGGCTCAATGGTAGTACCGCTGTAGCCAGCGGTAGTACCGCTGGAGGGTCAGCGGTAGTACCGCTGCAGCTAGCGGTAGTACCGCCGGAGGGTCAGCGGTAGTACCGCTGGGCTCGGGCTGTAAGTGGGGGTAACGATGTGATTCCTTCCCCCACTATATAAAGGGGGTCTTCTTCCCCCTTGGCCTTATCTATCCGTTGAGCTCTTGTTCTACCTATATTGTTGACATTCTTAGAGCTTGCTAACTCTCAATCCCTCCAATGGTTCTTGCTTGTTCTTGAGGGAAAAGAGAGAGGAGATCTGGATCCACATCTCCACCAATCACTTTCTCCTCTATGTGAGGGGAACCCCTTGGATCTAGATCTTGGAGTTCTTTGTGAGCTCCTTGTTCTTACTATCATATTTCTCCATAGCTTTCGTTGTTGTGGAGGGATTTCAGTATGAGGGACTTCACCACTTCGTGTGTTCTTGCCATTGCATTAATTGCATCAGTTTGAGTTCTCCACGGTGATACGTGGAAGTGAGAAGTTGAGAAGCTTACTACCTTTGGTACTTAGTACCCTAGATATTGTTCTTCGTGGATGCTTTGGCATCCTAGAAGCTTGGTGGTGTCTCAGAGCTCAATCATTGTGGTGTGAAGCTCCAGGCAAGCGTCGGGGTCTCCAATTAGGTTGTGGAGATTGCCCCGAGCAATTTGTACGGGTACCGGTAACCGCCCCCAAGGGTTGCCACGTGTACGGGTTCGGTGAGCGCCCCCAAGGTTTGCCATTTGTACGGGTTCGGTGACCGCCCTGAAGGGTCCCTTAGTGGAATCACTGCATCTTGCATTGTGCGAGGGCGTGAGGAGATTACGGTGGCCTTAGTGGCATCTTGGGGAGCATTGTGCCTCCACACCGCTCCAACGGAGATTAGCATCCGCAAGGGTGTGAACTTCGGGATACATCATCGTCTCCCCGTGCCTCGGTTATCTCTTACCCGAACCATTTACTTATGCACTTTACTTTGTGATATATCTTGCTATCACTTAGTAATATATCTTGCTATCACTTAGTTGTTTATCTTGCTTAGCATAAGTTGTTGGTGCACATAGGTGAGCCTAGTTGTTTGTAGGTTTTGTGCTTGACATATTAAACGTTAGTTTTATTCCGCATTTGTTCAATCCTAAACCTTAATTATTTTAAAGCGCCTATTCACCCCCCTCGAGGCGACATCCACGTCCTTTCACGTGTATGTAATCCAAGATTAGATACTACCACACATTGGGATACTTAATTGACCCTCTCAGCTTATTAATTGCCTAGTACTCGGTCCAGGAGTTGCAAGTAGTTTCTGGTGTTTATAGTCATGCTAGAGGCCGTGCATAGTGCTGACCTTAGAGGTGGGATATGATGCGGTAGGCAGTGGCACGGTGTACCAAGTGGCACCCGAACGGTGGGCTTGGGGACCCTGCGAACATCGTTTGGGGCCGTGGCAGAAACCTCGGCCGGACTTCCATGCGGGTTACTCTTAGATAGGCGATAAACCTGGACTAGGTATTAGCATGGTTAACGGTCGTGGCTGACTCCCCCACTGGGCTTCTGCTTGAAGGTTGCCGAGGTGCATGACATGCACATGGTGATAAGTGGCGAGAGTGTGTGTGAAGAAGTACACCCCTGCAGGGTTATGATCTATTCGAATAGCCGTGTCCACGGATATGGACTACTTGGAGACATATGTTGTTCATAGATAACATCAATGGCTACTCATAAAAGTATCAAGATAAGCGTGAGTATCATGTATTCGCAAGTCAGCAACGAGGGAGATACCTTGTGTCATTGCATGCACTTCGGCCCCGAAGACACCGTGAACATCATTTTGTCGTCCTGCACGGGCAGCAATGATACTACCTTGAGAATCTCGAGCAATGACCCCCCATCCCGCATTTGATTCACCCGTGGAAAACACGCCATCCGCATTAATCTTGATCATGACTTCAGTCGGGAGCTTCCAACCTGCAAACCCCTGACACTCGGAGCATGCACAAAGGCTTCATCAAACTCCAACTGCTCGCTACGAAAGTGTATGGCTACTTCAAGCACGGGAACCGGAAGCTCTCCGTCCCTGAGTTTGTTGCGGTTGTTCCACCAATGCCGACTAGAGGATGGTAATATTCACTCATTTAACTTCAGGCAACCTCCATAAGTTATGCAACATCATATGCACATATGAAATGCCCTCCAATGTCCAACGTTCGTGCTCAAGCCCTAGCTCCCTCCAAGCCACCTTCACAGCCTTGCACTTGATGAACAAGTGTGCCCTGTCCTCCTCAGCTCGGCCACAAAATAGGCACTTAGTGTCCTGGAGTTGGAAATCCCGCCTAACCAGTTTTGTGAGCAAAGCCAAAGATTCATGCTTCATCCGCCAAACAAAATGCTGAACATTCTGTCGGTCAAAAAAAAAGCTGAACATTCTTGGGGCAAGGAATTTCAAGATCCTCTTCCAGAAGTCCTCATCACACTTATCAAGGTTGTTGCTGCCTCGTGTGCTGCTGCCAGTGCCTCCATTCTCTCGTCGATTCCCAACCTCAACATGAAGCTTATAAGCCTACTTGACCGAGTGCAAGCCTTTGTTGTCAAACCGGCAGACAATGAAATCCTCTACCCCATCACGCAAGGGAATCTGGAGTATGTGATGGGCATCATCGACCCAAAAGGTTTCTCTGATGAGCCTCTCACCCCCTCCCCCCATGATCGTACATATGAGATCAGACAAATGTCAAGTAGGTTGCCCCCCTCGGGGTAATAATTTGCCTCGCCAAGGGTCGAGGGATCGAGGGGTCCGACTAGATTTTCACCTGGGATTCATTCCCAATCCGCCAGATGTATTAGTGTTTCACTAGGTCCAGACCCTGCAAGAGGCTGCGCCACGAGTAAGAAATCCCTTCTCTTGGTCATGCACAAAGGACATGGTCATTGGGGAAGTAGTGAGCATTGAGCAGTCGAGCACACAAGCTCTCCGGGCACTGAATGAGTCTCCAAATCTACTTGACTGCATGGCAATATTGAAGTTGTGCATCTCTCTAAGCCCCAGACCCCCATGCGCCTTACGCCGGGCCATCTTCTTCCAACTAACCCAATGAATCTTGTTTTCTTTGTCCTGCTAGATCAACCAATACTTCCCTAATTTCCTCACAGAAGGTCTTCGTTAGGTCGAAGCAAGACATGGCATAGGTGGGGATGGCTTGCGCAACCACCTTGACCAGGGTCTCCTTTCCCACTTTCGGAATCAACTTCTCCTCCCAGCCATATATCCTCCTAGCAATCGCCCCTTTGACATAAACAAACGCCTTCTGCTTGGACTTCCCAACATGGAATGGCAGCCCAAGATACTTTTCGTTCCAAGACTCATTGTGGGTTTGCAGAGCCTCTTTCACCTCCTCGCGTCTACTCGCCTGGGTATTAGGACTGAACATGCGCTGGCCCGACAAGAGAACCTTCAATTCATGGGCTTCTTGGGGGCAAGCCTTCAACATTAGTATCGAGTCATCCGCAAAGAATAGATGCGAGATCACAGGTGCATTTTGACATATTCTGGCCCTAGAGGTCTTGCCATCTCTTTCTGCAGCATGTAGGAGAGCAGAGAGGCCCTCAGCACAAATGACAAATAGGTAGGGAGACAGTAGGTCTCCTTGGCAGAGACCCCTGGTTGGGCAGAACTGTTTCGACAGGACACCGTTCACTTTGATTTGGTATCGCATGGTAGAGACACATTTCAACACAAGATGTACCCATGCTTGACCGAAGCCCAGTTTCAGAAGCATCGCCTCAAGGAACCTCCATTCAACCCGGGCATAGGCCTTACTCATATCAGCTTTCACTACGACTAGACCCTCCTTGCCTTTTCTTTTGTTTAGCAGATGGTTGGAGAGTTCATACGCAATGCACACGTTATCACTGATTAGCCGCCCTGGTACAAAAGTGCTTTGGTTCTCTGAAATAATCTTTAACAAGATAAACTTGATTCGGTTGGCCAGCACCTTCGACACCAGCGTGTACAAGATGTTGCAGAGGCTGATGTTGTAAATATGCCCTATAGGAAATAATAAAATAGTCATTATTATATTTCCTGTTTCAAGATAATCGTTTATTATCCATGCTATAATTGTATTGAATGGGAAGACAAATACATGTGTGGATATATAGACAAAGCAATGTCCCTAGTGAGCCCCTAGTTGACTAGCTCGTTGATCAAGGATGGTTAAGGTTTCCTAGCCATAGACAAGTGTTGTCAGTTGATAACGGGATCACATCATTAGGACAATGATGTGATGGACAACACCAAAACTATACACATAACATGTGATCATGTTATTTTGTTGCCATTATTTTCTACATGTCAAGTATATGTTCCTATGACCATGAGATCATGTAACTCACTCACACTGGAGGAATGCCTTGTGTCTATCAAACGTTGCAACGTAACTGGGTGACTATAAAGATGCTCTACAGGTATCTCCGAAGGTGTCCGTTGAATTAGCATGGATCGAGACTGAGATTTGTCACTCCATATGACGGAGAGGTGTTAGAGCATATTTATCCATATGTGGTTTTGGTAATTGATGGCAATCCCTATGGACTAATGGTTGCCTTAAGTTATATTCGAAGGATTTTTCCATAGGCACTTCTTGAAGTCCATCTGTTGGTTTCAAGGAGTTTATATGATGACCAAGGTGGTATTCAAGGTATTGTCCAAACAATGGTCATAATGACACAAGGTTGTTCAAGACTAAGACAAATAGTAAATCAAGATGATCAACACACAAAGCATACAAGATGTATCGATAAGGATCAAGTGATCCCATGGTATGGTAAGCATTGTCCATAACGCTTTTGTGCACTAAGCCATGGTCTTCATGAGAGTTCTATGTGGGGTTACGTGTGTTTCCATGGGTTTATGTCAAGATCTCATTCAACCTATGAAGGATGACATCAAGTGGTGCTCGTCATCAAGATTGCGGTGTGCAAGTTCAAGTGGAGCATCACAAAGATATCATGCTTGAAGTTTGCTGTCCATTGTGGTGGCAATGGACTTGTGAAGATCTGTTGAATAGTATCTCACCCATAGTGAGTATGGGGGAGCAATCAATAAAGGTGGTCCATCTAGCTCAAGAGGTCTAGGTGCAAGGTATAGGTTTTCGCTTAATAGGATTTTTTTTAGGATAGATTGTCGTACTGTCAAGGGGGGCTCTCAAGTGAGTAGCTTGATCGTATTGTTTGTTGAGATCTCAAACCATTTGCATCCTTACATCATCTTTCTTGGTTCTTGTTCGGTGTTTCTCTTTGTGATTTGTAGAGCTTATGGTCATCTTCATGACAAGCTCGAGTTCATAAAAAACAGAGTCCATATGCATATTCTATGATGTTTTCGATGTTGGAAGTTTTTGCCGGTTCATCATTCATACAGGTTTCACATCTCTATATCATGGGCTTTTTGGATAGCTCTTGTCGTCCTCAATCCAACAAGCTTGAGTTTGCTCGATTCGGAGGTCGTATGCGAAAGTTATGGCAGTTTCAGTGGCCAGCAGTAGTAGTTTTTTGCTATCGCTCTGTGGTGGTAGTACCGTCCGGTACTACCGTGCAGTCTGGCTTTTGCAGAAGCACAACCTCGGCGGTGGTAGGCACAAATGTAATTTTTTAATACCGTGGTTGGTGAACCTACCATGCGGTAGTACCACTACTAGCAGCGGTAGTAACACTGTGCTCGGGCTGTGAGTCGGGGTAACGGTTGGATTCTTTCCCCCACTATATAAAGGGGGTCTTCTTCCCCATTGGATCCAATCCATCTTATGATCTTGTGTTCTTCCCCCATTGTTGACCTTCTTAGAGCTTGCTAACTGTTAATCCCTCCAATCATTCTTGCCAGTTCTTGAGGGAAAAGACAGAGAAGATCTAGATCCACATCTCCATCAATCACTTTCTCCTCTATGTGAGGGGAACCCCTTGGATCTTGATCTTAGAGTTCTTCGTGAGCTCCTTGTTCTTCCTCTCATATTTCTCCATGGCTTTTGTTGTTGTGGAGGGATTTCAGTGTGAGGGACTTGACCACGTCGTGTGTTCTTTCCATTGCATTAGTTGCATCTGTTTGAGTTACCTACGGTGATACATGGAAGTGAGAAGTTGATAAGCTTATTACCCTTGGGGTACTTGGTACCCCTAGAGATTGTTCTTCATGGATGAGTTGGCATCCTAGACGCTTGGTGGTGCCTCGGAGCTCAATCATTGTGGTGTAAAGCTTCGGGCAAGCGTCGGGGTCTCCAATTAAGTTGTGGAGATTGCCCCGAGCATTTGTGGTCACCTCGAAGTCATATGCCATTATGATGAAGCTTTGTGGTGTTGTTGGGAGCCTCCAATTAAGATGGGGAGATTGTGCCAACCTTGTTTGTACGTGTTTGATGACCACCCTCAAGGGTCCCTTACTGGAATCACGACATCTTGCATTGTGCGAGGGGGTGAGGATATTACTGTGGCCTTAGTGGCATCTTGGGGAGCATTGTGCCTCCACACCGCTCAAAATGGAGATTAGCATCTGCAAGGGTGTGAACTTTGGGATACATCATCGTCTCCACGTGCCTCGGTTATATCTTACCCGAACCCTTTACTTATGCACTTTACTTTGTGATAGCCAAATTGTTTCTTCTTATATATCTTGCTATAACTTAGTTGTTTATCTTTCTTCGCATAAGTTGTTGGTGCACATAGGTAATCCTAGTTGTTTTAGGTTTTGTGCTTGACAAATTAAACGTTAGTTTTGTTCCGCATTTGTTCAAGCCTATACCGTAATTATTTTAAAGCGCCTATTCACCCCCCCCCCTCTAGGCGACATCCACGTCCTTTCAAGAGGTATCTCGGGGCCCACTCGGTAATATAACATCACAAACAAGACTTGCAAGCAATGTGACCAAACATTTAGCCAAGGGATATTGTATAACGGAACGAACAAAGAGACTTGCCGATAACGAGATTGAAATAGGTATGAAGATACCGATGATCGAATCTCGGGCAAGTAACATACCGAAGGACAAAGGGAATGATATACGAGATTGACTGAATGCTTGATATATAGGTTCAACCAATACGAACTAGTTCCGCTATTGGATATTGACCGGAGAGTGTCTCGGTCATGTGTACATAGTTCTCGAACCCGCAGGATCTGCACACTTAAGGTTCGGTGACGTTTCGGCATAGTTGAATTATTGATTTTGGTAACTGAATTTTGTTCGGAGTCCCGGATGAGATCCGGGACATCACGAGGGTTTCCGGAATGGTCCGGAGATGAAAATTGATAAATAGGAATGTTGCATTTGACTTCCGGAATGATTTCCGGCATTACCGATAAAGTGCCGAGAGTGACGAAAGCATTCCAGGGTTTTACCGGAAGGGGCCACTCACCCGGAGGAGGACCTAATAGGCTTGTGGGTGACACATCATCCCTTAGTGGGCTGGTGAGGCCTGCCCAATAACCTATTTCGGCCAATGGAAAAGTAAAAGGAAAAACGAAAAAAGGAAGGAGGTGGACAAGTGGGAAGGGAGTCCTCCACCAAACCGAATTGGAGGAGGACTCCTCCCCTTGGCTCGGACGAAGTCCTCCTACTTCGAGTAGGAGGCAAGGCAAACCTCCCTCTTGTTCCACCTACATATATTAGAGGTTTGAGAGGCTTTTTCCACCCTAAGCCATAGTGCAACCCTCTCTCTCCACCACTTCGTGACACCTCGTAGCTAGTTCGGTACGGCACGGCAAAGCCCTGCCAGAGTAGCTCCACCATCATCACCGCCATGCTGTCGTGCTGCCGGAGAATTCAGCTACCTCTCCATATCTCTTGCTGGATCAAGAAGGCGGATATCATCATCGAGTTGTTCGTGTGCTAAAAGCGGAGGTGGCGTCCATTCAGTACTAGATCGGGACGGAGTTTGTGGGACGCTTGCGATTCGGATCACGAAGATGTTCGACTACATCAATTGCATTTCTTAACGCTTCCTGCTTAGCAATTGACAAGGGTATGTGGATCCTATCTCCCCTCTCGTAGATGATCATCACCATGATAGGTTATGCGTGTGCGTAGGAAACTTTTTGTTTCCCATGCTACGTTTCCCAACAGTGGTATGAGATCTAGGTTCATGCATAGATGATGTCTCGAATAGAACACAAAAGAATTTGCGGGCCTTGATGTTCAATTGTCTCCCCTCCTTAGTCTTTTCTTGATTCAGCAGTATTGTTGGATTGAAGCGGCCCGTACCAACATTACTCGTATGCTTATGGGAGACCGGTTTCATCGACTAACATGCAACTTGTTGCATAAAGATGACTGGCGGGTGTGTGTTTCTTCAACTTTAGTTGAAACGGATTTGACCAAGGTGGTCCTTGGGGGAGGTTAAATAGCAATTTGCATGTCACCATTGTGGATTTGCGTACGTAAGATGCGATCATAATAGATACCCATGGCAGCCACTAAAATTTGCAACAACAAATTAGAGGACATCTAACTTGTTTTTGTAGGGTATGCATGTGATGTGATATGGCCAAAGACATCATATGATATATTGGATGTATGAGATGATCATGTTTTAATAGTTAAAATATCGACTAGCACGTCGATGCTACGGCAACCAGCATGAGCCATAGGGTTGTCTTTGATTATTTTGCGCTTGGTGATGCTTTGCTTTATCACTAGTAGTAGCTTTAGTAGTAACAACATAGTTAGTGAAAAAACTCGATGGCAGCACCATGATGGAGATCATGATGATGGAGATCATGGTGTGGCACCGGTGACGATGAAGATAATGCTGGTGCTTTGGTGATGGAGATCAAGAATCACAAGTTCATGGCCATATCATGTCACTTATGATTTGCATGTGATGTTAATACTTTTATGCACCTTATTTTGGTTAGGACGGCGGTAGCATTATAAGGTGATCTCTCACTAAAGTTTCAAGATAAAATTGTGTTCTCCTTGACAGTGCACCGTTGAGACAGTTCATCGTTTTGAGACACCGCGTCATGATCGGGTGTGATAGACTCTACTTTCACATACAAAGGGTGCAAAACAGTTTTATAGGCAAAATGCTCGGGTTAAAATTGACGAGGCTAGCATGTACAGACATGGCCTTGGAACACAAGAGACCGAAAGGTCGAGCATGAATCATATAGTTGATATGATCAACATGGAGATGATCACCATTTAAACTATACTCAACTCACGTGATGATCGGACTTGAGTTAGTGAATTTGGATCATGCGACACTCGAATGACTAGAGGGATGTCAATTCGAGTGGGAGTTTATTAGTAATATGATTATCTAAACTCAATTATCTTGAACATAATCTAAGTAATCTTTGCAAAATTTTATGTTGTAGATCAATGGCTCGCGTAGTAGCAACCCTAAATTTATTGCGTTCCTAGAGAAAGCAAAGCTGAAAGATGATGGAAGCAACTTTGCTGACTGGGCCCATAATCTGAGGCTTATCCTCGCGGTTTCCCAAAAGAAATATGTCCTTGATCCAGCGCTAGGTGATGCACCACCCGATACGGTGAGCCAGGACGTTTTGAACTCTTGGCAGTCATGTAAGGATGACTACTCATTAGTTCAATGTGTAGTTTTGTATGGCTTAGAACCGGGACTTCAAAGACATTTTGAATGTCATGGAGCATATCAGATATTCCAGGAGTTGAAGTTTATCTTTGACAAGAATGCTCGGATCGAGAGGTATGAAACCTCCGATAAGTTTTATGCTTGCAAAATGGAGGAGAACAGGTCTGTCAGTGAACACATACTTAGAATGTCTGGGTACTCTAACCATCTAGCTAAGTTGGAGATTGCTTTCCCGCAAGAGGCTATCACTGACAGACTTCTTCAATCATTGCCACCTAGCTATAAGAGCTTCGTGTTGAACTATAACATGCAAGGGATAAATAAGTCACTCGCCGAGCTATTTGCGATGCTGAAAGTCGCATAGTTAGAAATCCAGAAAGAGCATCAAGTGTTAGGGATGGACGTTTAGGGCTATAGGAGCAGTTGCCCCTCCGACGAAGAAACCCAAAGGCAGGACCCAAGCCGGAAAGTGAGTGTTATTATTGCAAGGGGACTGGTCACTGGAAGCGAAACTGCCCCAAGTATCTGGCCCATAAGAAGGCGGCCAACGCCAAACAAGGTATATTTGATATACATGTTATTGATGTGTACCTAATGAGCTCTCGTAGTAGTGCCTGGGCATTTGATACTGGTTCTGTTGCTCACATTTGCAAATCGAAACAAGAACTACGGAATAAACGAAGGCTGGCGAAGGATGAAGTGACGATGTGTGTGGGAAATGGTTCCAAGGTTGATGCGATCCCCGTCTGCACGATCTCACTTCAGTTACCATCGGGATTAGTAATGAACTTAAATAGTTGTTATTTAGTGTCTGCGTTGAGCATGAACATTATATCTGGATCTTGTTTATTGCGAGACGGTTACTCATTTAAGTCAGAGAATAATGGTTGTTCTATTTATATGAGTAATATCTTTTATGGTCATGCACCCAATGTGAGGGGTTTGTTCATGTTGAATCTCGATAGTGATGACACTCATATCCATAACATTGAGACCAAAAGATGTAGAATTAGTAATGATAGCGCCCCTTTCTTGTGGCACTACCGCTTAGGTCATATTGTTGTAAAACACATGAAGAAACTCCATTCTGATGGACTTTTGGAGTCACTTGATTTTGAATCGCTTGACACATATGAACCATGCGTCATGGGCAGGATGACTAAAATTCCGTTCTTCGGAACAATGGAGCATGCAAGTGACTTGTTGGAGTCATGCATACTGATGTATGCGGAGCGATGAGCATAGAGGTGCGTGGATATCGTAATTTTTCTCACATTCACTGATGATTTGAGTAGATATGGTTATATATACTTGATGAAGTACAAGTATGAAACCTTTGAAAAGTTCAAGCAATTCCATAGTGAAGTTGAAAATCATCGTAACAAGAAGATAAAATTCCTACAATCTGATCGAGGAGGTGTGAGGGATCGATAGAAGATGTGTCTACAGGGGGTGAATAGACTACTTGTCAAGATAAAAATATATCCTGACTTCATTTCTAGGAAGGCAGAAATCTAGGAGTTGGAACAAGTCTAAGTCACCCTACACATGCAGTTATAAGAGTATAGCAGCGGAAAGTAAACCATGCAAGTGTAATGTAGAGCACTAATGTAGGGAGATCAAACACACGAGTTTGACACGGCGATTTTTGGCATGGTGCCGATAGGTGGCGCTATCGTACGTACATGTTAGTGGAGACTTCAACCCACGGTGGGTAACGGTTGCGAGAGTCCATGGAGGGCTCCACCCACGATGCGTCAACAAAGAAGCGACCTTGTCTATCCCACCACGGCTTACGTCCACGGAGAACTATCCTTACTCATGGTAGATCTTCACGAAGTAGGTGATCTCCTTGCCCTTACAAACATCTTGGTTCAACTCCACAACACGAAGTAGGAGGCTCCCAAGCGACACCTAACCAATCTAGGACGCACACCCTCCAAAATGTAATAGATGTGGTAGATCAATGAACTCCTTGCTCTTGTGCTTCTAAAGATAGTCTCCTCAACACAAATCACTCTCTCACAGAATATGCATGGGTAGGAGAGGTTGATTTGGTGGAAAGCAGTTTGGGGAGGCTAGAGATCAAGTTTCAAATGATTGGATTGGAATATATTGGTCTCAACACATTAGCTATGGACCCGTAGGTCTATGGTGAACTACTCACGCATCATCGGAGAGGTCATGGTGTTGATGAAGAAAACCTCCTTATCCGAATCTCCCCTCCGGCAGGGCACCAGAACGTGCCCCAAATGGGATCTTGTGGAGACAGAAGCTTACGACGGTGTAAAAGTATTTTCGTGGATTTCCTGATTTTTTAGGGATTTTAGGGAATTTATAGGCGAAGGAGCTAGGGCAGGGGAGGCCCAGGGAGCCCACAATCCTGGGAGGCGCCCCCTGGTCGCGCCATGGGGGCTTGTGGCCTCCCCTGGGACTCCCTGCCTTGGTTCCCAAGCTTTCTGCGTATCTTCTGTTCCGGAAAAAATCTTTTCGGAAGTTTTATTCCATTTGGACTCCGTTTAAAATCCTCCTCTGAAAAGGGTCAAAAACACGGAAAAACAGGAACTGGCACTTGGCACTGAGTTAATAAGTTAGTCCGAGAAAAGATATAAAAGGCATACAAAACATCCAAAGTTTGACAAGATAATAGCATGAAACCATAAAAAATTATAGATACGTTCGAGATGTATCAATCATGGCTGAAATGATGTCGCACTTGGATGTGTTTGGTTCTAGAATGTTGCACAGGATTATATGCAATCTTAATAGCACTTTCATTGTCACACAACAATGGGACTTTTCTAACATGATTTCCATAATACTTAAGCGTTTGAGACATCCATAGTAATTGAGCTTCGGCAGTTGATAAGGATACCGAGTTTTGTTTATTGGATGTCCAAGAGAAAAGAGGTCTCCCAAGAAATTGACATGTACCCGAGGTGGATTTCTATCAACCTTGGCTCGAGCATAGTCCGAGTCGGAATAGTCAACAATATCAAAATAAGATCCCTTGGGATACCATATGCCAAAATTTTGTGTATGTATGAGGTATCTCACTATCCTTTTCATAGCCAATAGATGACACTCTTTAGATGCTGCTTGATAGCGGGCACACATGCAAACACTTAGCATGATATTAGGATGAGAGGCACATAGATATAACAATGACCCAATCATTAATCGATAAACCTTTTGATCAACGGGTGCATCATCCTTAGTGAGGTCAAGATGTCCACTAGTAGGCATGGGAGTTCTCATACCTTTGCATTCTTGCATGTTGAACTTCCTGATCATGTCCTTGGTGTACTTGGTTTGAGATATGAACAGTCCTTCTCTCAATTGTTTGATTTGCAATCCATGGAATAACTTTAGTTCACTCATCATGGACATCTCATACTTCTGTGACATCAGCTTTCCAAACTTTTCACTAAAATGTGGGTTAGTAGAAACAAAGATAATATCGTCCACATATATTTGACAAGCAAATAGATTTACTCTTTTAGTGAATAAGGTCGCATCAATTTTGCCATTCTCAAAACCATTTACAATGAGAAACTTCGTTAGGCATTTCTACCTAGCTCTAGGTACTTGTTTCACACCATATAAAGCTTTACGAAGTTTGTAAACATGATCAGGTTTCTTAGGGTTCACAAAACTAGGAGGTTATTTAACATAAACTTCCTATTCAATTTATCCATTGAGAAAGGCACTTTTAATATCTATTTTGTAGAGGTATATATCATGTTGATTGGCATAAGCTAGAAGAATACGAATGGCTTCAAGTCTAGCAACAGGAGCATAAGTCTCACGATAGTCCATACCTTCGACTTGCGTGTATCCTTGGGCTACGAGACGTGCTTAGTTGCATACAACTTGTCCGTCTTCATCTTGCTTGTTCTGAAACACCCATCTTGTACCAATGATATTCTGCTCACCTTGTGCTTTTTCAACAAGTGTCCATACTTGGTTCCTCTCAAAGTTTTGTAGCTCTTCATGCATGGCATTCACACAATCTAGACCTTGGAGAGCTTCTTCTACCTTAAAGGGTTTAATGCTAAATACGACAGAATAAATCTCACAAAAGTTAGCTAAACGAGATTTAGAGCGAGTGATTCTCCTGTTGTTTATGTCGATGTAGCTAAACGAGATTTCACTCTTGCTCTAACTCTTGACAGCTTCTTGTTGTTGGATGGAGGAGCTTCTTCTTCATCATCTTCATCTTGAGCATTGTTGTTGGCATCATCTTCTCCTTAAGGCGGTGGTGAGGAAGGTTGAGTTGGATCATCAAGATGTTTCTCTTCCTCTTCTTCATCATGTCGTGTACCACTTGTGGATGCTTCCATATCGTTTTGTAGTTCGTCTTGACACGAAGTAGGAGCTTCCACTTGAGTTGATGAAGTGCTTTCCTTCACCTCCATGGGACGAATCCTGCCAATGGACAAATCTTTGATAGCTTATGAAGGCTCATTGTCTCCTATATCAACTGGAAATTGTTCCACTTGCGAACTGTTAGTGTAGTCAAACTTCACATCTACTGTCTCTTCAACTTTTCGAGTGAAGTTGTTGTAGACACGGTAAGCATGAGAGTCTGATCCATAACCAAGAAGGACACCTTCATAAGATTTAGGTGCGAATTTAGATCGACGATGCTTATCAAGAATATAGCATTTAGAGCCGAATACTAGAAACTATCCAACTTGGGGTTTGTTACGGGTGAGTAGCTCATATGTCGTTTTACCGAGAAGCTTGTGTAGATAGAGTCGGTTTATGGCATGGCAAACTGTTTCCACGACTTCTGCCTAAAAGTGTCTTGGAATCTTGTATTCGTCAAGCATCATTCTCGCCATCTCTATGAGCGTCCGGTTCTTCCTCTCAACAACTCCATTTTGTTGAGGTGTGTACATCGCCGAGAACTCCTGTAAGATACCTTATTCGTCAAGAAAAGTATCCACATTAGTGTTCTTGAACTCCATTCCGTTGTGGCTCCGAATCTTCTTGATCTTCACTTCAAACTAGTTTTGAGCTTTTCGTGCAAAGTTCTTGAAGATCATTTGTACATGGGACTTATCATTGAGAAAGAACACCCACGTAAATCTGGAAAAATCATAAATAATAACTAGACCATAAGAATTTCCACCAAGGCTCTTATAAGCGTTGGGACCAAAGAGATCCATGTGAAGCAGCTTGAGGGGTCTTCTTGTGGTCATGATGTTCTTCACGGAATAACTTCCTCCAACTTGTTTTCCTGCTTGACAAGCACTTCAAAGTCTATATTTGTCAAAGATAACATCTTTAACACCAAAAATATGATCACCTTTGATAAGTTTGTCAAGATTACGCATACCAACATGTCCAAGCCTTCTATGCCATAACCAACCTTTAGAAGATTTTGCAATAAGACATGTACGGGGTTTGGATATTTTAGAGAAATCAACAATGTATAGATCACCTCTACGGAAACCACTAAAGACGATGTTATGATTGTCGCTATGAAACACTCGGCATTCAACTTTCGTAAATAGCACATTGAAACCAAAGGCTGCTAGTCTAGATACAGATAGAAGATTGTAGCCAAGGGATTGAACAAGCATGACACCCTGAATGGAACTGTCATGAGATACAACCACCTTACCAAGACCAAGTATGAAAGGACGTGGATATCGCCTAGAGGGGGGTGAATAGGCGCTTTAAAATAATTACGGTTTAGGCTTGAACAAATACGGAATAAAACTAACGTTTAATTTGTCAAGCATAAAACCTAAATCAACTAGGCTCAACTATGTGCACCAACAACTTATGCTAAGCAAGATAAACAACTAAGTGATAGCAAGATATATGACAATAAACAATATGTCTATCACAAAGTAATGTGCATAAGTAAAGGGTTCGGGTAAGAGATAACCGAGGCACGCGGAGACGGTGATGTATCCCGAAGTTCACACCCTTGCGGATGCTAATCTCCGTTGGAGCGGTGTGGAGGCACAATGCTCCCCAATATGTCACTAAGGCCACCATAATCTCCTCACGCCCTCGCACAATGCAAGATGTCGTGATTCCACTAAGGGACCCTTGAGGGCGGTCACCGAACCCGTACAAATGGAAAACCTTGGCGGCGGTCACCGGTACCCGTACAAATTGCTCGGGGCAATCTCCACAACCTAATTGGAGACCCCGACGCTTGCCCGGAGCTTTACACCACAATGATTGAGCTTAAAGACACCACCAAGCTTCTAGGACGCCAAAGAATCCACGAAGAACAATATCTAGGGTACTAAGTACCAAGATTTAGACCCAAGGGGTTCCCCTCACTTAGAGGATAAAGTGATTGGTGGAAATGTGGATCTAGATCTCCTCTCTCTTTTCCGTCAAGAACTAGCAAGAATCATTGGAGGGATTGAGAGTTAGCAAGCTCAAAGAAGGTCAACAATGGGGGAAGAACACGAGCTAAAGAGATAAGGTTCAATGGGGGAAGAAGACCCCCTTTTATAGATGGGAAAAAATCCAACCGTTATGCTTCACATCCCGCACAAAGCGGTACTACCGCTCATGGAGCGGTACTACCGCTTGGTAGGTTCACCAACCATGCCGAGGCCAAAAAGGATGCGAAAAACAGTCTGGCGGAGCGGTACTACTGCTCCTGGAGCGGTACTACCGCTAGGGAGCGGTAGTAGAAAATTACTACCGCTCCGGGGCGGTACTACCACTCCTGGGGCGGTACTACCGCTCGCTATAGGAGCGGTACTACCGCTGGATACTAAAACTGCTCTAACTTTCACATACGGACTCCGAATTCAACGAAACCAAGTTTGTCGGAAAGCTAACGACATGGGCTAACACAAACGTGATAGAAATATCAATAATAAGAAAGTGAGAAAAGTCCAATAAGAAAATGGTGAGAACCCTTCTTCGAATAAGACCGGTAAAAACCCCCAACATCGAAAACATCATAGAAGATGCATCTGGACTCCGTTTTCGATGAACTCGAGCTTGTCATGATGATGACCATAAGCTCTAAAACTCACAGAGAGAAACACCAAACAAGAAACAAGAAGTATGATGCAAGGATGCAAATGGTTTGATCTCTCAACGAACGATACGATCAAGCTACTCACTTGAGAGCCCCCCTTGACAGTACGACAATCTATCCTAAAACAAAAAGCCTATCAAGGGCAAACCTATACCTTGCACCTCGTCCTCTTGAGCTAGATGCCGATGATCTTGGCTTCCTCAAGATGGACCACCTTTCTTGATTGCGTTGGCTTGATGAAGACTAGTTGATTGCTCCCCCATACACACTATGGGTGAGCCACTCTTCAGCATATCTTCACAAGTTCATTGCCACCATCCTCCACCACTTGACGTCATCCTCCATGGGTTGTATGAGATCTTCCTCTTGACGCAAGCCCATGGAAACACACCTAACCCCACATAGAACTCTCACGATGACCATGGGTTAGTACACAATGGACAATGCTTACCATACCATGGGATCACTTAATCCCTCTCGGTACATCTTCTATGCTTTGTGTGTTGATCATCTTGATTTACACTTTGTCTGACGATCTTGATCAACCTTGTGTCTCTATGACCATTATTTGGATAATCACTTGAATACCACCTTGGTCATCATATAAACTCCTTGAACCCAACAGATGGACTTCAAGAAGTGCCTATGGACGAATCCTATAAATATAACTTAAGGCAACAATTAGTCCATAGGAATTGTCATCAATTACCAAAACCAGATATGGAGATATATGTTCTAACAATCTCCCCCATTTTGGTAATTGATGAAAACCACTTCAAGCGAGTTTATATAAGGAAATAAGCATACCCAAGCGCAAAGATACAAAGCAATAATGCATGCGTGCAAGATCTAAATGCTTACGCAATAAAAGCAAAACCCTCTAAACATATCCAAAGTAAACTCTCTAAACTTCTCCCCCATTGGCATCGATTGCCAAAATGGGCGAAAAGTTTAGAAAGCCAATATAGTAGGTGGTCCTCCAAAAAGTGTGTACTTCTCAGCAAATGAGTGCAAAGAAATACACAAATACGATGATAAGTGGTTGGAGAAAAACAAACTATATTGTGGACCCAAAGATTGCAAAAAGAAGGGTCGTATGGCACAAAGACATACAAAATAGAAGCAAGCAATCAAAAGATACCATATGGAACAAATAATCACATGGTCCTTCGAACCACATGAATAAAATATACTATGATAAAGGCAAAGTAGTGTTTTATCAAAGCTAGAGAAGCTCCCCATGATTTGTGCACTAATAATAGATTTTTGTATTTGATACAAGTGCACAAAATAGGATTATGGCTCCCCCGAAATTAATAAAAACACACAACGAGTGTAAGAAGATAGATGAGACAATAAGCATATCACTTGCACAAAACAAATGGTTGAGCAACATGTAAAAGAAGCAACTTAAGATAGGCTCAACCAAAATAATGTGTGTGAGTCATGGTAAAGCACTTGAGAAGACTAAGATAAGGATGAGCATTACTCATCAACATAGTCTTGATGAAATGAGAAACAAAGTGCAAGACATATCCTTCCCCCACACACACTACTAGAAAATGGGTTCACAACCTTACTAAAAAACAAATTGAGAACCAACGCTTGTGAGAGCCCATGGTGAAGATAGGAAATAATAACCTTGTCAAGAGGAGGGATACCAATCAAAATGGCAAAACCCTCATCAAGACAAGCATGAGGAAAAATAATCTTCACACTAAAGAGTGCATCAATATGCAAGAATATAAGATACGCACTCAAGACAAATCCTTTCACGAAGCCACCAAAAACGGAAAAAGGAAATGCAACGGTGGACGTGAAAGAAAAGAGGATATCAATTAGAGATGTAACTTCTCTCATGTGTAAAAGATTCTACCTAGAAGACAATCATGATGATTTATATCCACAAAGAAGGATGTACACACAAAATGGTTACAAGAAGGAACAAACAAGATACCGAAAAGGAAGTCATAAATATATCAATAAGGTCTTTGCTTGGAAGCATAGCACATGGCCTCATATTTTCTTATTGTACAATATGAACTTCCAAGCTACGAATATCAAAGACATCCCAACTAGCAATAAGACATCATTGTTTGGATGCTTTGAGAAAGGAAACAAGTACCACAAGAACGAATCAAGAGATTCATGCCACGATACAACCTGGCCAAGAAAAGATAGGTTTGGGCCATTGCAAGAAATGAATGCATGAAGTAGATACTTGTTACCGAGACAACATTGGATTGATGTAGTAGATAGTGGTTCGTTGTTCATCCTAACATGGCTCCAATAATCACATGGTCTCAACACCTTCCTTGTAGGTGAGCCGAGCATCCAACGCATCTCCAATTGTTCCTGGAACAACAAAAGAAACAAAATGGTGCCCAAACTCATTGGGACCAAAGACTTAGAAAACCAACAATACATAGGACAAACTCCACATACATATGTGCACATAGATATGAATTTGAATTTCATGCACACTTAAGCCAATTTATGACAAGGTGGAGTTTCCCCTATATATTGGGTCAAAGAAAGAAAGAAAGCAAAAGAAGCTATATATAGTAAATATGCATGCTCAAGGCTTTCAAGAATCAACTCAACACAAAGTTGATAATACACCAAAAGACAAGGTATCAAGTTATAATAAGATACCAAACGAAAAACCATCACTTGAAGGATATCAATTAAAAGATACCTCAAGGAATGAGATATCCATTGACACATGCCAAATAAAAGGAAACAAGATACCAATTGAATGAAAACAAACACGAGGTATCTAGTTTCCAAAAGAGAGCTAGGTTCTAACAAACCAAACCCTCGACAAATTTTCATGATGGCACAAAGCATCATAAAGAGCAAAACTTGCCTCCCATCAACACACACTTGATGGGGATCAAAAGATTTTATGATGGGTGAGTAAAGAGAGTGTTCTAAAGAAAATAGGATAGCTCCCCCAAGAGATGTGCATTATATAGAATTTGCATTTAAATACAAAATGCACAAGATGGGATCATCACTTCCTCTATATCTATAAAAACACTAGACATGTTAAAATAGATCCACAAGAGGCACGGAAGACAAACGAAACACAAAATACAATGTAAAGACGATTAGCAATTCCTACCACATGATGGGAATACCAATTGTCAAGGCCAAGAAGTATTTTGAAAATAATACTCATTGGTAGATCAAAAATATATCTAACATCGTCTTTACCCATAAAACACAAGCAAATGACACTTGTAGAGCTAACATGCCACCTAGGAACAAGATAATTTACAATATCAACACTCAGTGGCAATACCTCAAATGTACACATTTTCTAGGCTTGTAATATGCACATAGCATATTACTCCCCCATAATGTGATAACCCAACAATATTAACAAGTGGAAAATTAAAACCAACAAGAGATAATTAATGGACCATATAGAATTTGAATTTCTCATGAGTAAGACATACCACATAGAAACTAGATAATCTTGAAATATCAATACTAAGTGGTATTCTCCATGTATACACATTTATAGGATTGTGAGGTGTGCAAAGCACATCACTCCCCCACAATGGAATAATCTATTAATCTCTCACAAGAGCCAACAAAGATACAAACAAGATGCAATAAGGCTCAATACAAGACTCACATGTACATGATATGCAAACCAACATACACATACTCGATTACTCAAGATAAGCAAGTTGGAAGCACAACATATACAAACACATGCAAGGTACAAAACCACAACATGCAAAGGGGTAAGAAACTAACAATGTAAATAGTTTAAGTACAAGTTACAGTATGGAGGCACATTGGATATAAGATAGAAACTCGATAATCCAAATGACTTGGCTTGAGATAATATGAATGATGAAGACCCCTTAATTCTTCATTATGTATCCAAGTCTCTAATGTCCTCCACAATCACCTATTGATCAAGTTTGAGCTTCTTGGTCCCCAACCACGTTGGGTCCTAAGAGGTTAGTCACAATAGGCTTGGTAACCCAAATGGTACTTTTCTTGACACCACTTTGAGTACCAACAAACTTGGCAAACACATTGCCAACCTTATCCTTCCCAAGAGAATAGATATCATCAATAATTATTGGGTTCGATAAATTAGCTCTCGTGCAAGAAGAAGCAAAGTGACCCTTCTCACGACATAAGTAGCAACATCTACCCTTTAATTTCTTCCCTATTGATTTCTCAACATGAGGAATGTTGGCTTGGGTATTCTTGGGAAGAGGCCTTTCTTCAACTTGTAGTTGAGTATGTGATTGAACTTGTGGCCGCTTCCCTTGTTGCTTGTGACTTTGGGGCTTCTTCTTTAGTGGGCAAGATCTAACATGGTGTCCTTCAATTTTGCAATTGAAGCAAATAATCTTGGCCGAATTCTTGACTTCTCTTGGCCACTAGTAATCTTGTGACTTTGGGGGTTCTTCTTTAGTGGCCCTTCTTCTTTAAGTTTTTGGACTTCTTGTTGTTGGAGTTGAATCCAAGTCCATCTTTGTCATTCGGGGATTTTTGCCCACACAAGACATTGTTGAGTGTGAACATCTCTTCATGAATCTTTTCCGAGTCTTTCTTCAAAGAAGTGAATTGGGCCTTGAGCTCTTCGATTTCCTCTACATGGTTAGTATCAACACAAGTACTAGAGGAAGTATAAGCTTCATTGTTTGTGACGCCCTCGGTTTAATCGTACGCTAATCATGCACGCAAATGCGTACAATCAAACTCAAGGACTCACGGGAAGATATTACAACACAACTCTAGACACAAATAAAATAATACAAGCTTCATATTACAAGCCAGGGGCCTCGAGGGATAGAATACAGAAGCTCCAGAAACACACGAGTCAGCAGAAGCAACAATATCTGAGTACATACATTAAACATGGGGTTCCTTATAGAAGGCTAGCACAAAATAAACACGATCGAACAAGGCGAGGCCTCCTGCCTGGGAACCTCCTAAACTACTCCTGGTCTCCAGCGGCCTCCACGAAGAAGACATCATCGGGTCGACAGGCGTCGGCAGGAAAACTCCATCTCCTGGGCTCCATCATCTGGACGCAGGAACGAATCAAGGGGACAAGGGGGAGCAAAGAAACGGTGAGTACTCATCCAAAGTACTAGCAAGTCTTACATCAGAACTATTCTAAGTATGCATTAGTATCAAAGAAGGGGGGTTGTTAAACATGTGGACTGACTGTAGAAATGCGACAATAGAGAGAGAAGGCCTAGTCCTATCGAAGACTAGCATCTTCAGGGTCTTGCCGCAATAGACGAGAGTAGAACAGGAGTAACACAAACAATAGTCATATTGTTGCAGCAATATTAAAGTGAGGTCACGCCCAAGGATCCTCCCTGGACTCCCTGCGAGGAAGCGATCCCGGGACAACTAATTCTACTTAAGTAACAATTGTAGTTTTATAAGATGAGGGCACAACTCCAAGTCATCGTGTAACCGTGGACACGACTATTCGAATAGTTAATTTTCATCCCTGTAGGGGTGCACCACATTTCTCGTCACGCTCGATAACACTCTGGCCGGACACACTCTTCTGGGTCATGCCCGGCCTCGGAATATCGACATGTCGCAGCCCCACCTAAGACTCAACACACAGGCCAGCCTGCCGGTCTAACTCCAAAGCACAAAGGGTTCATGGGCCCACTTCCCCTTCGCGCTCCTGCATGATGCGTGGGCGGCCGACGTCAGTCCTAGCATCCCTTAATCACAAGCGTGATGCATCTCGGCACCACTCGGGCGCGCACCGCTACATTGCTGACATCTGAAAAGCTTTGGCTGATACCGCGACGCCGAGTACCCATAATTCTTCTCGCGTAGCCGGTTAGTGCGAAAAGGTCTCCAACCAACCCATATCAAATACCCAAATACATTATCATTTTAATTAGGCCATCAACACAATCTCGCGGGAATCGACCCGTCTAACATCTAATCACCAATGATCCCAGTAACATGGTCGAATAACTGTGTGGTTATAACATCGGGGGGAATCCGAGGTATCACCCTCGTTGGATTCCGAACGATGTATCCGTCAAGGTGGTCTTAGAGGAATCACCCTCGGGGGTCCCACACTTGAGGGGTTGCACGACAGAGGCATCGTCGGGAATGGTGAAAGAGGAATCACCCTCGATAACCATGACCGACTAGCTGTACTACAGAGATATCATCAGGATTACTTAGTGAGGTGTCACCCTCGGTACCCGATAGTATCTCTGTAGCATCGTACAACTAAGGGGGGTGTATGTGCTATGTCGGGTCTGGCTCGTCGATCAGGGATCGAGATTTGAAAACAAGTGGGGCAACTAGACTACGGGGTCAGAAGGGATGACTGCTCCACCTATACTAAACAGATTTAGAGTACAGTACTGAAAATATGAGTTCATCAAAAACAGGCTATGCATCAGATATAGGAGCTAACTACAACAGTAGCAAAATACTAATGCAAGCAGTAGGAAGAAAGACATATGCGATATAGGAATGATCAAGGGGGGTTTGCTTGCCTTGCTGCTCTGCGGCAAAGGACTGATCGGCAGGGTCGTAGATGGACCCAGCAGCAGCGTCAGTCTTGGGGTCTACCGGTAAAAAGAGGGGGAAGAAACAATAAATAATAGCACCGGTGCAAGACAAAGCATGACATGGCAAGATGCAGGCTAGACATGAGCTTACGCAGCAACATTCATCATACACGGGTCGGAAGAATATCTGACCCTATTTTCTGAGTCTCGGGCTACTACCGGTCAGACTGTAAACGATGTAAAAGTTACATGTTTCTTATGCTAGGGACGCGTGACACACGAATGGACCGTATATCCAGGTTCGTTTCGTTCGGCTGATCAACTTTCATGTTGAAAATATTATGATGAGACTTACGGATTATTTTATATTAATTTTTAAATTTTTATTAACTATTTAGGAATTAAAAAAGATTTAATTAATTTGATTAAAAGCAAATATGACATCAGCATGATGTCACGCAGACATCAGTAGTTGACTCGTCAACTGACGAGTGGGTCCCATGCGTCATAGACTGAGTTTTAAAATTAAGATTAAATAGTAATTAATGAGATTAATTTAGTGGGGAACCCACGTGTCATACTCTAATTATTCTAATTACCTATTTAATTAATTAAATAATATATCTATTTATTTATTTAATAAGAACATATTTTTATTTTCATATTTTAGTTTCCTGTTTTAGGGGCGAGGCCCCGCATCTCATGGAGACAGCGAGCACCCAATCACTAAACGCACAAATATTCGGTTCACACAAATATGGACCTACGTACATACATCCACGTATACAAAAACTACATACATATGCATTTATACATAAATACATTCATCACACTATGCACACATACATACATCTCTCAATCTGATTTCTTTCTTTTCTTTTCTTATAATTTCTTCTCTCAACTCACAAGAGGCAATTCCTCCTCCTCATCCTCGTAAGCACGAGGGGAATGGCGTAGAGGCGAGGTGGTGAGGTTGCTAGAGAGGGAAGGATGGAAGGGAAGGGTGAAGCCCCGTTGCTCACCGGCGTTGCCGGGAAGAGCGGCGGCGAGGCGTGGTGGAGCCAGCGGGGAAGCAGAGGAGCCGATGGTGGGGGGCGTCATGGTTCCGACGAGGTAGGCGGAGGAGCTCCAGCATGGAGATGGTGGTGGAGGTTGCCAATCCGGTGGCTATGGCCGGCCAGGGGAGGCCCTGGAGCAGCGAGCCGGCCGCCGATGGCCGGCGGAGGCGGCTGGTGGAGGGGCTCGGGCTGGAGGCGTGCGGCCGTATGAGGGTGGAGGCGCCGGAGGGGCACCACGGTGCAGGGGCCAGCCGGAGGCGTGCGGCCGTATGAGGGTGGAGGCGTCGGAGGGGCACCAGGGTGCAGGGGCCGGCCGGAGGTATACCGGCCCGACGCGGTGGCGCGTGAGGGAGCAGGGAGCGCCGACGGTGAGGGAGGCGTTGGGGCGAGGGGGGAAGGCTCGATGGGGTGGGATCTGGCGACATGGGAAAGGGCCGGCTCAAGCGGAATCTGGGGGGGAGCGGGGTGTTGGCTCGCGAGGGGAGTGGGGGTCCCTGGTGTGTCGGTGCGGGGGGGGGTGGTGGAATCGGTAGGTGGGGGAGGCGCTAGCACCAGGGGGCGCGTGGGGTGGGCATGGGTTTTGGCCGTGAGGGGGTTCTGGTTGCGGGAAGGAGGAGGGGGAGGGGACGAGAGGGGCGGCTAGGCTTGGCCTGGTGGGAATGGGCCGGTCAGGCTGGGCCGAGGCCCAAGGGAGAGGGGGGGTTGTTTCCTTTGTTTTATTAGTTATTTATTTGCACCACACTTTTGCATTTAGTTTACATAGCAGACGGTTTTTTTATAACTGAAACTTGGCACGTAAATCAAGCACAACATTTTGGGGTGCCACAAAAGATTCAAAGTAATTTGTAAGGTTTAGATATTTTTAGAAATTGAAACGATCAATTTAATTGATGTTGTCCCACGTTAAATTTCCTAGGGGCATTTTGGTAGTTGAGGTGATGTTGTTTTCCTTAACATAATTACCTAAGGAATATTTACAACCAAACCAAGATTATTCTTTTACATTCTGAAGAAATAATTTATTTGAATTGATATTAAATTTGAAATTTGGCTTTGATTTTATTAAGTGACACTCTTGCTCAGTTAAATATGATGACCTAGCATCATTAGGGTGCGGTTACTGTAGCTTAACTACCGAGGTGTCACAACTCTCCCCTACTAACAAGAATTCTCGTCCCGAGAATTAAGAGGTAGAAGGAAAGAGCTCGGGGTATTTATCACGAAGATGATCCTCGCGTTCCCAAGTGGCTTCATCTTCAGAGTGATTTGACCACCGCAATTTAAGGAACTTGGTGACTTTGCGACGAGTGTGACGTTCAGCTGGTCGAGAATGCGGACCAGATGGTCTTTATAAGAAAGGTCTTGTTGCAGCTCAAGCATATCATGACCCACTGCTCGAATAGGATCGTTGAAGTAGCGGCGGAGCTGAGACACATTGAAGACATCGTGAACCTGAGAAAGGTTCCCCGGCAGTTCCAATTGATAAGTCACTCTTCCACGCCTTTCGAGAATAGTGAAAAGAATAATATAGCGAGGAGCTAACTTGCCCATGATCCCAAAACGGTGGGCACCTCTCATTGGTGTGACACAAGGATAAGCCTTTTCGCCAGGTTGATAGACCATATCTTGATGATGACGGTCATACTGACTCTTCTAACGAGACCGAGGAGCCTTCAGGTTCTCATGACTAATGCGGACTTGATCTTCAGCATGTTGGATAACATCTGGAACAAAGAGTGATCGTTCCATTAGACAGTGGCTCTGGAATTCCATACGAAGCCAAGTGTAAAGGATACTTTGGATTCAAAGATGTATAGGAGAGTCAGGTTTCAATCCTGTGGAACTTAGGGTTATGGGTCCACCATCTGGGCTGGGAGTAGGCAGAGGGTTGACATATTATACGGTCTTGGTAGCAATACATGTCAGAGGATAGCATGTCAGTTATGTTGGCAACAACGTCGGTACCAAGGGCGGGGGACGAATAGAACCATTTTTCCTGCTCGTTGAAACGAGGCGGACCAATAGGCAAAGTTCTCGTCCACCGGCGGCTACCGGAATGTTATTCACAATAGTAACAGGGTCTTACTGACAGAGTTATATACCGAAAATTTTACCTAAGCAGGGAATTAACACTACTTAGATAAGTTATGCCATAAGAAAGGTCAACAGACCAATGGGAAGGAAAATGTGTTCACACACATTAAGTATTAGAGTATACCATTCCCGAGGAAACATAGAGTATGGTATGCTTGATAGGTTATCAAGTACATAACCATTTAGACAAAGAGGAAAGAAAAATCATGATGTTTACCCATACCATATAGTTTGGATAATTGATCAGGAACAATTTAGCATTTCGCTTCCAATGTTCCTGTTGAAATTTGAAGTACCTCATTCGTGCTTCGAGGTAGCATCGACATGGTCATCCGATAAAGGTCAGACCTTGGGTATACAAAAGGATCCATGAGGAACAACTTATAGAACTTAGTCCTACAATTTCCTCATGGTAGAATTGGCCAACCTTACACATGGAAGAAATTATAACAATAGGTCATTCGGCCAGGTATGCCAGCCATGACATCACTGTACCGGGTTATATAAGACCAAAGTTACAATTATTGGGAAAAGTTCCAACCAGCATATCTGCCCCAGATTCAAGTCTGATTGGTGTCAGGATACCTCAGACTCGGTATGCCTAAGAAGAAAAGATGATGATGCAGGATTCTTAGGATATGAGCTACACAAGAAATTCTTGAATCACGAGTTCGATTGCAAGACATATGAACACAATGTCATGACATTCGTTCCCACATGGAATTCTTACCACAAAATGCATCTAAGAACTGATTTGAGAACCATCATCAAGGATATCGAGGCCCTTGTGCAAGCTTCGATTAGCTCTTTTGACGGAACTGAATTTCCTTGATCAAATCAGTCATAGTCTTGGGGTGTTAGGAGAAGTTGAATGAAGTGAAGATAAAAATTCTTCAAAACATATAATACGTCGCACATGCGTGAATGATTTGGTATTTCCCAAGAGGAAGCGAACCAAAACTCTCACATATTTATGGCAGAAAGAGTGCACATGAACTTTGGGAAATACACTTCTTCTACCCAACATATTCTTCATGAGCTAGACACAAGGATAATGCTTTTAAGAGCTTCATCGTGGAACATGAAGAAGCTGAGGGTGTGGCTGATGGGCTCAGCAACAATCCCTCAAGATTTTGACAGGGATGAATTCCCAAAATTATAATATCAAGGAGATAGCATTTGTCAAATCAAATGGTATAATGTCGTATGCTCGAGGGAACAACAACAATTAAACATTGGTCGAAGGGTGCACTCGGAAATACGGATGGAGTAGCACAACCAATGTCAAAAATGTTGAGTCAACACCCAACTCACTACGAATGAAACAATCAGTTGTTAACCTCAAGGCAATAGGGCTACCAGAAGTATTGGAATCACACATCAGAGTTCACTGGTTGGTATTCAGGTTTGAAACAACATAGGACCAACAAATGAATGGTGATGGCGAGAAGTATTACTATATCAAGAATTCTTAAGACGTGTGCAATCCACACGACATTCTTGACGTACCAGATAGTAATACTCCAAGGTAGAATATAACATAAACTGAATAGCAAGGAACTTAAGGGACAACACCAAACACGAACATGTTTGTGTTCGAGGGAAGGCAAAAGGGTTGTTGATGAAAACACAAATCATCGAGGGGCAAGGATGGCATTTCTCATCATGCATCCGATCGGTGCCCTGGAAGAGCTTAGAATGCTGATGATTATCACGACACATTTGTCGAGAAGCTTCACGAAGGTGTAATCGATCAGGGACGACATCAAGCAAGGGAATGGTGAAGCTACAGGTCGCCGGAACACAATTAAGACTGCTAGCTTAGAATTGAGATTGCCTTTCAGGGCAACCAGCATGATGTGGAAAGCTCGATGCAAGCTTAACGCACAGTTGAAATTGTGTCCCAGGGATGAAGGGTAAAGATAGCATGGTCTAGCTCCAACATGACGATGATGATGTAGCTTAACAGCTTGAAGTGACATGATCGAGTACAAACTCGTAAACAAGGAAAATTACAAAAAGATGTTGAATCACAATGCATACTCGATTCGGTTATCGATGTAGTCGCGTGTCCAACATCTCAAACACGAGGAAAACTGGAATTAATGAAAATCTCATAGTTGATGAACATCTCACAAGAAGTTATATAGCTTCGTGATATCCTCGAGCTACAAGGGACAATACTCGGAGGTAGATCAACAATAAGGTTTGGACCGATGTATTGATCTGAAGAAGACAACTTCTTTAACTCGTCTGAGAATGAAATCATGGTAGGACAGCATGGTCGGAACCACGATTGCAAAGGACAAGATCACAGATACCAGATTAAACCACAGAATGAATGATTATTGATATGAGAAGTTTCTATGATAGGATCAACGTCGTTTCCATGGGCATGAACACAAAGTTCAAGGTCGACTCCCACTTCATCAAGGCATTACCTGACATTTACTCCTCGACTTTGATCAGGTTGTAATTTTGAAAGAATATTCGGAAAAAGCACCAGAAGAGTAAGACTCATGAAAACTTTTCGAGTCATATTGATTTAGGAAGGCACAGGTTCAACCTGTCGGGACATCTTAGGAACATATACCATACACTCCAAGAGTAATTAACATGCTTGACAACAGAGTATGGCCAACAAAGGCATAGGATGCAATTTATCAGATGGAGAAGACACAATTTACCAATGGCACTATGTATCAGGGGAACAATATCACAAGAATTTTTTTGAATGTAAATGATTCCGTCGGATAATAACCCAGCAATGGGTCTGACAATCCACATAAGACCTGATGTGAGTATCGATACTCAATGAGAGGGAGACAGGATACAAGGAATCGGATTATAGAACATTGAAAAATCCCGATACTTAATTACCAAAGGAATTAGGATTTCCAGGTTGGTTTATCAGAATCAGATGCTCCGATCAACTACAAGTAAGCTGAAAGGATTTAGATGGACAACCGCCACAGTTGATTTGTCGAGAACCAGCTCTGTGTGGAAGGACGTCTGAGCCGGAAGATAATTCATGAGTATCTCGAGATGATTGTGTGCATTCACATAAAGGTAGAATCAATAAGACCACAGAAAAATCACAAAGGATTTTAATGAATGCTACTAGACATATGGGTTTAACCATAATGCAAGCAGGTAAGAAAGGTCATGAACATTAGGCTACAGAGGACTTCGGAAGACCGAATAGTAATTCGAAGAACTTTCAAAACCCATGACAACTGATGATGGACGAATCCCCAATAAGATAATTCGTTGCATCTCGTAAAACAAGAGCAATTGGAGAAGAAAGTATGAACCACATTTGTATGTCATCATCCATAGGGGTTGACGGAGGAAGGGAAATCGCAGAAGCAATGAGCACAAGTTCTTAAGAGAACATCGAAGAGTAACTGCAATTCTTGTGACGGATAAAGCCATCGTCCGTAATACAGGGCTCCCCGGGAGGGAATATTTACGAGAGCCTAATGTTAGAGTTAGCAAAACCTTTAACCCGAAAGAGAAGAGAGAGTAGAACCCAGAGTATAGGAAAGGAGTAAATGATACTAATACCACCCAATTGAGATGTGGGCCCGTAAGCCACAACATCGGTGTTGGTAAAGTTTTTCAAACACTAGACTCAACTTCAGTCAAGGAGTTGGAAAGGGGGCTACCTACAGGCAGTCGGCTCTGATACCGACTTGTGACGCCCTCGGTTTAATCGTACGCTAATCATACACGCAAATGCGTACGATCAAACTCAAGGACTCACGGGAAGATATCACAACACAACTCTAGACACAAATAAAATAATACAAGCTTCATATTACAAGCCAGGTGCCTCGAGGGCTAGAATACAGAAGCTCGAGAAACACACGAGTCAGCGAAAGCAACAATATCTGAGTACAGACATTAATCATAGGGTGCCTTAGAGAAGGCTAGCACAATCGAATGAGGCGAGACCTCGTGCCTGGGAACCTCCTAAACTACTCCTAGTCTCCAGCGGCCTCCATGAAGAAGACATCATCAAGGTGACAGGCGTCGGCAGAAAACTCCATCTCCTGGGCTCCATCATCTGGACGCGGCAACGAATCAAGGGGACAAGGGGGAGCAAAGCAACGGTGAGTACTCATCCAAAGTACTCGCAAGTCTTACATCAGAACTATTCTAAGTATGCATTAGTATCAAAGAAGGGGGGGGGGGGTTGTTAAATATGTGGACTGACTGCAGCAATGCGAGAATAGAGAGAGAAGGCCTAGTCCTATCGAAGACTAGCATCTTCAGGGTCTTGCAGCAATAGACGAGAGTAGAAAAGGATTAACACAAATAAAAGTCATATTGTTTCAGCAATATTAAAGTGAGTTCATGCCCAGAGATCCTCCCTCGACTCCGTGCGAGGAAGCGATCCCGGGACAACTAATTCCAGTTAAGTAACAATTGTAGTTGTATAAGATCAGTGTAGCGACCCGACCTGAAACGACCAAGTCTCTGGTGTTTCCGTACCATCCCAAGATCATGCTGGTACACACATAGTACATCAATGTATATATCGAGAGTTCAATCACACAACTTTATTAATCGAAAATCTCATATCGAGTACTTTATTACAATAATGACATACAATAAAGTGGCTGAAGGCCGTCTCATGAGATAACTAACGAAGACTAGCATAAGCTTCAAAAGTAGACGAGTCCATACGACTCCAGGGATATCACCGAGCAAAGATCGTAGCCTCACTCCTGGTCAGAAAAGTACTCTGCAACATGATACGTTGCAGCCGTGTAGGTCAGCATATGGAATATGTCGGTAAGTCATCAAAGAGAGGGGGTGAAATAATAATCATCTATTCTACATGCATATATGGCAGGTGGGGCTATAAGTATTCAACAAAAAGAAAGTTTTCTCCTACATCAAGAGAGGGTTAAAAGCAAAATATTACTACATTGTTGGTTGTTAACGAGATGGTTCTGCCAACCAATTCTCGTACCTGAGTTGTCAATAATTCCCACATCATTATTAAATTGTGTTGACAGTTCTCGAAAATTTCAATGCCTTCGGCTCAAGCTGTCCATGACCGTGGACACGGGTAATCGATTAGGTTTGGGTACTCTGCAGAGTTTTGCACGCGTTCCCCACAAGATTTGATAGCCTCCGAGTATGTCCTCACACCTCAGGGTGTTTGAAGACCGGATGATCAAAACATGGTCTTTCAACGGGCCCCTCTGATCCCGTGTCGGTGTCCATCCAATCCTACCATTCTTCTACATCTGCTAGCACTGCCAGTCCAGAGTCGCTGCGTTTTCCAACCAAGCCAGAGCCCATAATGACTTGTGGCTGTGCAGGTAAGCCTTGGGTCTTGAAGCCTCCGTCCATCTCTTCGAGCCTGGGTGAAGCTTTCCGCAAGATGTCATGGCACTTCCCCATGCATCCCGGGTCGTCCACTGGTTTCTCCAGGGAGCCCATCTAAACCGTACTTCACCCAGAGTTGCATTGCATCACGAGGTCTTGAAAAGTCTTGACTTAACCGGTCTTGGTTATTAAATTATTCTCGCATCACTCGTGATAGACTCTCAACCAGAACCCCGTCTACTCAAGCATAGCAAAATAGAATTTGTCATCCCGGGCTAAGTAACAGGGTTGTTGGGTGCCTACCACATGATACTACAACAAGTAACCATATTTTCCAAGTACCTACTCAGCATGCAATTGGGTGTGGAAAGGAAGAACTACAATGCATAAAACATACGTAATACATGATCAAATGACTTGCCTTGCTGATAGTTGTCGTGATCAAGCGCTTCTAAGTAGCAAACTTCGCACTCCGGGTGATCTCTCGATACAAACAAAGTACACACAATAAGTACTACAATCACTAACAAACAAAATAAAATCACTAACATATAAACACCAAAGCATAAAGTGAAGAAAATCACTTAACATAACCAAAACAGAAACTGTTTTTGATGAAACCCCAACTAAAACTATTAAAAAAATTGAAACTTAAACTACTGAAATATATGATCACTAGGAAGCAGCAACAAAAGGAATTAAATTAAAAGGTATTTTTAAACTCCTCGAATAAGCAAAACAAGATTTAAATTAAATCTGTTCTACTTCAAATTTTGAAATTTCAAACATAGGCAAATAATATGTTTTCGGAAACTGCAGAAAATTTTTGATCTACTGCAAAAAGAATCAACTCCACTGGAGTCCTAGAACAAAAGTTATAAATAAAACAAAATTAAAACTCTCTCTGTTTTCTAAACTAAAACAGAAAAAATAAAACTAGATCTAGCGAACAGGGGGGTATGTGGCAGCTCCTGATTGGCTAAGGTGGTGTGTGTTGCGGGGCTACTAGCGAACGACAGGAATTAAAACAAAAATGTTCGGCTAAAGTATACTAATAGAAAACCGAATGGCTAATCTCACGTGTAGGATTTAGATCTGACGGCTAAGGGAGGTGGGGGTAGAACTCACAGAGAGAGGTGCCGGCTGGGCTTGACTCCGGCGAGGCCGAGGTGGGTGGGGGTCTCGGCGGCGGCTACGGCGGGTCTCGACGGCGTCCGAGGGCTGGGGAAGACTGCGGCAGGTCTCCCGCGTCAAATGGCGGCGGCGACGAGTCGAGACGAGGCCGGGGTGAGTAGGGGAGGTGGGGGGAGTTCCGGCCGGGGCTCGAAAGTCCGGCGAGGTAGAAGGGGCGGCGTGGGTGGCGAGGAGCTAGGGAAGGGGAGGGGAAAAGGGTCCGGCGGCGGTGGGGAGTATTTCTAGGGGGCTAGGAGACTCAGGAGGGGAAGGTGAAGGGAGATCCGGGCGGGGATCGGCCGACCGGCGAGGTATGGTAGGGGATCGGGGTGCGGGAAGGAAGGAGGAATAAGGGGGTGAACAGGGAGGTGGCGATTCGGCCAGTGGGGCCCACTGGCCAGAGAGAGAGAGGGAGGGGGATTCGGTCGGATGACCGATCCGGAGGGGATCGGATCCCGACTGAGAGGGGATCGGCCCAGATCCGGCTATAAAGCGCTCACGCGCTTTCCTAGTAAAAAAGTTTCCTTTTTTCTATTTTTTTCAAAAATAGAAAGTAAAATAAATAAAAAGGGAATAAAATAAAATTCAAATATAGGGGTATTATATACCAAAATTTTCAAAAAAAAATCTCTACACATTTAACATTTTTCCAAGCCACTACTGAAATTCAGAAATTTGCCGTCGGCCAAGGCGTACGGCAAAGGGGGCAACCACGGACGGCAAAGGCTTTGCCGTCTGCCCCCTCATGGCAAAGTAGACGGTAAAAAAAATCCGGTGAAGAGGCTCTTTGCCGTCTGCTTTCACAAAGCGGACGGCAAAGAATCTTTGCCATGAGGGGGCAGACGGCAAAATAAGTGGGACGGCATATATTGCAACGTCCCCGTTAAGTGTTAATGGCAGGCCTCCTCTCTTTGCCGTCTGCCTCCCCCCTTTGCCATGTGGGGGCAGACGGCAAAGAGGGGAGAGAGAGGGGGGCAGATTCCCTCTTTGCCGTCTGCCTCCCCCCCTTTGCCATGTGGGGGCAGACGGCAAAGAGGGGAGAGAGAGGGGGCAGATTCCCTCTTTGCCGTCTGCCTCCCCCCCTTTGCCATGTGGGAGTAGACGGCAAAGAGGGGAGAGAGAGGGGGCAGATTCCCTCTTTGCCGTCTGCCTCCCCCCCTTTGCCATGTGGGGGCAGACGGCAAAGAGGGGAGAGAGGGGGGGCAGATTCCCCCTTTGCCGTCTGCCTCCACCCCTTTGCCATGTGTTGGCAGACGACAAAGAGGGGAACGAGCCCCATTTTTATTTATTTTTTGTTATATTCAGCATTTTTAACAATAATCAGGATATATATATATATTTGACATAAATAAATTTCTTTCCGTACTCATAACCATATTAAAATAACTCTCATCCATAGTGCATACATATTATGGAAGTTACATCCGTACCAAACCATATATTACACCAGTTTCATCCACATGCATACAAAGTTTCATATATTCATAGACTACAATAGTTTCAATACAACCCATGGTACAAGAAATAATCTTCAAGCATTCCATCAACCAAGCTTCCCGTGAAGTGAAGGTAATCTGCAAAATGACAAATAAGAAAGTTAGAAAAATAATACAAGATGAAGTAGTGTATATATAGGTTATTTCGGAGAGAAATTAGCTAAGTATAGACCATTTAGGAGCTAACTAAGCTAATTATGTCATTTAGGTGGAACCCTAGCTAACTATAGGAGAAGAGAAAGAGAAGAAGAAGTAAAAGAAGGAGGAGGAGGAGGAGAAGGAGAAGGAAGAGGAGAAGAAGAAGAAAAAGGAGGAGGAGGAGGAGGAGGAGAAGGACAAGGAAGAGGAGAAGAAGAAGAAGGAGAAGAAGGAGAAGAAGAAGGAGAAGGAGCGGGAGCTCCTTCTCCTTCTTCTTCTCCTTCTTCTCCTTCTTCTTCTCCTTCTTCTCCTTCTTCTTCTCCTTCTTCTCCTTCTTCTTCTTATCCTTTTGTCCCCTTCTTCTTCTCCTCCTCCCTCTCCTCCTTCTTCTTATCCTTTTTCCTCTTCCTTCCTTTCATTTTCCTCTTTTTCTCTTCTTGTCCCCTTCTTCGGGCTAAATTGGCTAAGAATTCCTTTTTGGAGCTAATTATGTCATTTCGAGGATAATTAGCTAAGTATAGGTCATTTTTTATTAAATAGGACATTTTGGAGCTAACTAAGCTAATTATGTCATTTCGTAGGATAATTAGCCAATTTAGCCTTTCTTGGATAAGTCTAAGCTACGTAGAAGAAGAGATAGAGAAGAAGAAGTAAAATAAGGAGGAGGAGGAGGAGGAGGAGAAGAAGAAGGAAGAGGAGAAGAAGAAGAAAAGAAGAAGGAGAAGGAGAAGAAGAAGCAGAAGGAGAAGGAGGAAGAAGGAGGAAGAAGAAGGGGAAGGAGGAGCTCCTTCTCCTTCTCCTCCTTCTTCTCCTTCTTCTTCTCCTCCTCCCTCTCCTCCTTCTTCTCCTTTTTCCTCTTCCTTCCTTTCATTTTCCTCTTTTTCTCTTCTTGTCCCCTTCTTCGGGCTAAATTGGCTAAGAATGCCTTTTTGGAGATAATTATTTCATTTCGAGGATAATTAGCTAAGTATAGGTCATTTTTTATTAAATAGGACATTTTGAGCTAACTAAGCTAATTATGTCATTTCGTAGGATAATTAGCTAATTTAGCCTTTCTTGGATGAGTCTAAGCTACGTAGAAGAAGAGATAGAGAAGAAGAAGTAAAATAAGGAGGAGGAGGAGGAGGAGGAGGAGAAGAAGAAGAAGGAAGAGGAGAAGAAGAAGAAAAGAAGAAGGAGAAGGAGAAGAAGAAGGAGAAGGAGAAGGAGGAAGAAGGAGGAAGAAGAAGGGGAAGGAGGAGCTCCTTCTCCTTCTCCTCCTTCTTCTCCTTCTTCTTCTCCTCCTCCCTCTCCTCCTTCTTCTTCTCCTTTTTCCTCTTCCTTCCTTTCATTTTCCTCTTTTTCTCTTCTGGTCCCCTCCTTCGGGATAAATTGGCTAAGAATGCCTTTTTGGAGCTAATTATGTCATTTCGAGGATAATTAGCTAAGTATAGGTCATTTTTTATTAAATTGGCCATTTTGGAGCTAACTAAGCTAATTATGTCATTTCGTAGGATAATTAGCCAATTTAGCATTTCTTGGATGAGTCTAAGCTACGTAGAAGAAGAGATAGAGAAGAAGTAAAATAAGGAGGAGGAGGAGGAGGAGGAGAAGAAGAAGGAAGAGGAGAAGAAGAAGAAAAGAAGAAGGAGAAGGAGAAGAAGAAGGAGAAGGAGAAGGAGGAAGAAGGACGAAGAAGAAGGGGAAGGAGGAGCTCCTTCTCCTTCTCCTCCTTCTTCTCCTTCTTCTCCTCCTCCCTCTCCTCCTTCTTCTTCTCCTTTTTCCTCTTCCTTCCTTTCATTTTCCTCTTTTTCTCTTCTCGTCCCCTTCTTCGGGCTAAATTGCCTAAGAATGCCTTTTTGGAGCTAATTATGTCATTTCGAGGATAATTAGCTAAGTATAGGTCTTTTTTTATTAAATAGGACATTTTGGAGCTAAGTAAGCTAATTATGTCATTTCGTAGGATAATTAGCCAATTTAGCATTTCTTGGATGAGTCTAAGCTACGTAGAAGAAGAGATAGAGAAGAAGAAGTAAAATAAGGAGGAGGAGGAGGAGGAGGAGAAGAAGAAGGAAGAGGAGAAGAAGATGAAAAGAAGAAGGAGAAGGAGAAGAAGAAGGAGAAAGGGAAGGAGGAAGAAGGAGGAAGAAGAAGGGGAAGGAGGAGCTCCTTCTCCTTCTCCTCCTTCTTCTCCTTCTTCTTCTCCTCCTCCCTCTCCTCCTTCTTCTTCTCCTTTTTCCTCTTCCTTCCTTTCATTTTCCTCTTTTTCTCTTCTGGTCCCCTTCTTCGGGCTAAATTAGCTATGAATGCCTTTTTGGAGCTAATTATGTCATTTCGAGGATAATTAGCTAAGTATAGGTCATTTTTTATTAAATAGGCCATTTTGGAGGTAACTAAGCTAATTATGTCATTTCGTAGGATAATTAGCCAATTTAGCCTTTCTTGGATGAGTCTAAGCTACGTAGAAGAAGAGATAGAGAAGAAGAAGTAAAATAAGGAGGAGGAGGAGGAGGAGGAGGAGAAGAAGGAAGAGGAGAAGAAGAAGAAAAGAAGAAAGAGAAGGAGAAGAAGAAGGAGAAGGAGAAGGAGGAAGAAGGAGGAAGAAGAAGGGGAAGGAGGAGCTCCTTCTCCTTCTCCACCTTCTTCTCCTTCTTCTTCTCCTCCTCCCTCTCCTCCTTCTTCTTCTCCTTTTTCCACTTCCTTCCTTTCATTTTCCTCTTTTTCTCTTCTGGTCCCCTTCTTCGGGCTAAATTGGCTAAGAATGCCTTTTTGGAGCTAATTATGTCATTTCGAGGATAATTAGCTAAGTATAGGTCTTTTTTTATTAAATAGGACATTTTGGAGCTAACTAAGCTAATTATGTCATTTCGTAGGATAATTAGCCAATTTAGCCTTTCTTGGATGAGTCTAAGCTACGTAGAAGAAGAGATAGAGAAGAAGAAGTAAAATAAGGAGGAGGAGGAGGAGGAGGAGAAGAAGAAGGAAGAGGAGAAGAAGAAGAAAAGAAGAAGGAGAAGGAGAAGAAGAAGGAGAAGGAGAAGGAGGAAGAAGGAGGAAGAAGAAGGGGAAGGAGGAGCTCCTTCTCCTTCTCCTCCTTCTTCTCCTTCTTCTTCTCCTCCTCCCTCTCCTCCTTCTTCTTCTCCTTTTTCCTCTTCCTTCCTTTCATTTTCCTCTTTTTCTCTTCTTCACCCCTTCTTCGGGCTAAATTGGCTAAGAATGCCTTTTTGGAGATAATTATGTCATTTCGAGGATAATTAGCTAAGTATAGGTCATTTTTTATTAAATAGGACATTTTGAGCTAACTAAGCTAATTATGTCATTTCGTAGGATAATTAGCTAATTTAGCCTTTCTTGGATGAGTCTAAGCTACGTAGAAGAAGAGATAGAGAAGAAGAAGTAAAATAAGGAGGAGGAGGAGGAGAAGAAGAAGGAAGAGGAGAAGAAGAAGAAAAGAAGAAGGAGAAGGAGAAGAAGAAGGAGAAGGAGAAGGAGGAAGAAGGAGGAAGAAGAAGGGGAAGGAGGAGCTCCTTCTCCTTCTCCTCCTTCTTCTCCTTCTTCTTCTCCTCCTCCCTCTCCTCCTTCTTCTTCTCCTTTTTCCTCTTCCTTCCTTTCATTTTCCTCTTTTTCTCTTCTAGTCCCCTTCTTCGGGCTAAATTGGCTAAGAATGCCTTTTTGGAGCTAATTATGTCATTTCGAGGATAATTAGCTATGTATAGGTCATTTTTTATTAAATTGGCCATTTTGGAGCTAACTAAGCTAATTATGTCATTTCGTAGGATAATTAGCCAATTTAGCATTTCTTGGATGAGTCTAAGCTACGTAGAAGAAGAGATAGAGAAGAAGTAAAATAAGGAGGAGGAGGAGGAGGAGGAGAAGAAGAAGGAAGAGGAGAAGAAGAAGAAAAGAAGAAGGAGAAGGAGAAGAAGAAGGAGAAGGAGAAGGAGGAAGAAGGACGAAGAAGAAGGGGAAGGAGGAGCTCCTTCTCCTTCTCCTCCTTCTTCTCCTTCTTCTCCTCCTCCCTCTCCTCCTTCTTCTTCTCCTTTTTCCTCTTCCTTCCTTTCATTTTCCTCTTTTTCTCTTCTGGTCCCCTTCTTCGGGCTAAATTGGCTAAGAATGCCTTTTTGGAGCTAATTATGTCATTTCGAGGATAATTAGCTAAGTATAGGTCTTTTTTTATTAAATAGGACATTTTGGAGCTAAGTAAGCTAATTATGTCATTTCGTAGGATAATTAGCCAATTTAGCATTTCTTGGATGAGTCTAAGCTACGTAGAAGAAGAGATAGAGAAGAAGAAGTAAAATAAGGAGGAGGAGGAGGAGGAGGAGAAGAAGAAGGAAGAGGAGAAGAAGAAGAAAAGAAGAAGGAGAAGGAGAAGAAGAAGGAGAAGGAGAAGGAGGAAGAAGGAGGAAGAAGAAGGGGAAGGAGGAGCTCCTTCTCCTTCTCCTCCTTCTTCTCCTTCTTCTTCTCCTCCTCCCTCTCCTCCTTCTTCTTCTCCTTTTTCCTCTTCCTTCCTTTCATTTTCCTCTTTTTCTCTTCTTGTCCCCTTCTTCGGGCTAAATTGGCTAAGAATGCCTTTTTGGAGATAATTATGTCATTTCGAGGATAATTAGCTAAGTATAGGTCATTTTTTATTAAATAGGACATTTTGAGCTAACTAAGCTAATTATGTCATTTCGTAGGATAATTAGCTAATTTAGCCTTTCTTGGATGAGTCTAAGCTACGTAGAAGAAGAGATAGAGAAGAAGAAGTAAAATAAGGAGGAGGAGGAGGAGAAGAAGAAGGAAGAGGAGAAGAAGAAGAAAAGAAGAAGGAGAAGGAGAAGAAGAAGGAGAAGGAGAAGGAGGAAGAAGGAGGAAGAAGAAGGGGAAGGAGGACCTCCTTCTCCTTCTCCTCCTTCTTCTCCTTCTTCTTCTCCTCCTCCCTCTCCTCCTTCTTCTTCTCCTTTTTCCTCTTCCTTCCTTTCATTTTCCTCTTTTTCTCTTCTGGTCCCCTTCTTCGGGCTAAATTAGCTATGAATGCCTTTTTGGAGCTAATTATGTCATTTCGAGGATAATTAGCTAAGTATAGGTCATTTTTTATTAAATTGGCCATTTTGGAGCTAACTAAGCTAATTATGTCATTTCGTAGGATAATTAGCCAATTTAGCATTTCTTGGATGAGTCTAAGCTACGTAGAAGAAGAGATAGAGAAGAAGTAAAATAAGGAGGAGGAGGAGGAGGAGGAGAAGAAGAAGGAAGAGGAGAAGAAGAAGAAAAGAAGAAGGAGAAGGAGAAGAAGAAGGAGAAGGAGAAGGAGGAAGAAGGAGGAAGAAGAAGGGGAAGGAGGAGCTCCTTCTCCTTCTCCTCCTTCTTCTCCTTCTTCTTCTCCTCCTCCCTCTCCTCCTTCTTCTTCTCCTTTTTCCTCTTCCTTCCTTTCATTTTCCTCTTTTTCTCTTCTAGTCCCCTTCTTCGGGCTAAATTGGCTAAGAATGCCTTTTTGGAGCTAATTATGTCATTTCGAGGATAATTAGCTATGTATAGGTCATTTTTTATTAAATTGGCCATTTTGGAGCTAACTAAGCTAATTATGTCATTTCGTAGGATAATTAGCCAATTTAGCATTTCTTGGATGAGTCTAAGCTACGTAGAAGAAGAGATAGAGAAGAAGTAAAATAAGGAGGAGGAGGAGGAGGAGGAGAAGAAGAAGGAAGAGGAGAAGAAGAAGAAAAGAAGAAGGAGAAGGAGAAGAAGAAGGAGAAGGAGAAGGAGGAAGAAGGACGAAGAAGAAGGGGAAGGAGGAGCTCCTTCTCCTTCTCCTCCTTCTTCTCCTTCTTCTCCTCCTCCCTCTCCTCCTTCTTCTTCTCCTTTTTCCTCTTCCTTCCTTTCATTTTCCTCTTTTTCTCTTCTGGTCCCCTTCTTCGGGCTAAATTGGATAAGAATGCCTTTTTGGAGCTAATTATGTCATTTCGAGGATAATTAGCTAAGTATAGGTCTTTTTTTATTAAATAGGACATTTTGGAGCTAAGTAAGCTAATTATGTCATTTCGTAGGATAATTAGCCAATTTAGCATTTCTTGGATGAGTCTAAGCTACGTAGAAGAAGAGATAGAGAAGAAGAAGTAAAATAAGGAGGAGGAGGAGGAGGAGGAGAAGAAGAAGGAAGAGGAGAAGAAGATGAAAAGAAGAAGGAGAAGGAGAAGAAGAAGGAGAAGGAGAAGGAGGAAGAAGGAGGAAGAAGAAGGGGAAGGAGGAGCTCCTTCTCCTTCTCCTCCTTCTTCTCCTTCTTCTTCTCCTCCTCCCTCTCCTCCTTCTTCTTCTCCTTTTTCCTCTTCCTTCCTTTCATTTTCCTCTTTTTCTCATCTGGTCCCCTTCTTCGGGCTAAATTAGCTATGAATGCCTTTTTGGAGCTAATTATGTCATTTCGAGGATAATTAGCTAAGTATAGGTCATTTTTTATTAAATTGGCCATTTTGGAGCTAACTAAGCTAATTATGTCATTTCGTAGGATAATTAGCCAATTTAGCATTTCTTGGATGAGTCTAAGCTACGTAGAAGAAGAGATAGAGAAGAAGTAAAATAAGGAGGAGGAGGAGGAGGAGGAGAAGAAGAAGGAAGAGGAGAAGAAGAAGAAAAGAAGAAGGAGAAGGAGAAGAAGAAGGAGAAGGAGAAGGAGGAAGAAGGACGAAGAAGAAGGGGAAGGAGGAGCTCCTTCTCCTTCTCCTCCTTCTTCTCCTTCTTCTCCTCCTCCCTCTCCTCCTTCTTCTTCTCCTTTTTCCTCTTCCTTCCTTTCATTTTCCTCTTTTTCTCTTCTGGTCCCCTTCTTCGGGCTAAATTGCCTAAGAATGCCTTTTTGGAGCTAATTATGTCATTTCGAGGATAATTAGCTAAGTATAGGTCTTTTTTTATTAAATAGGACATTTTGGAGCTAAGTAAGCTAATTATGTCATTTCGTAGGATAATTAGCCAATTTAGCATTTCTTGGATGAGTCTAAGCTACGTAGAAGAAGAGATAGAGAAGAAGAAGTAAAATAAGGAGGAGGAGGAGGAGGAGGAGAAGAAGAAGGAAGAGGAGAAGAAGATGAAAAGAAGAAGGAGAAGGAGAAGAAGAAGGAGAAGGGGAAGGAGGAAGAAGGAGGAAGAAGAAGGGGAAGGAGGAGCTCCTTCTCCTTCTCCTCCTTCTTCTCCTTCTTCTTCTCCTCCTCCCTCTCCTCCTTCTTCTTCTCCTTTTTCCTCTTCCTTCCTTTCATTTTCCTCTTTTTCTCTTCTGGTCCCCTTCTTCGGGCTAAATTAGCTATGAATGCCTTTTTGGAGCTAATTATGTCATTTCGAGGATAATTAGCTAAGTATAGGTCATTTTTTATTAAATAGGCCATTTTGGAGGTAACTAAGCTCATTATGTCATTTCGTAGGATAATTAGCCAATTTAGCCTTTCTTGGATGAGTCTAAGCTACGTAGAAGAAGAGATAGAGAAGAAGAAGTAAAATAAGGAGGAGGAGGAGGAGGAGGAGGAGAAGAAGGAAGAGGAGAAGAAGGAAGAGGAGAAGAAGAAGAAAAGAAGAAGGAGAAGGAGAAGAAGAAGGAGAAGGAGAAGGAGGAAGAAGGAGGAAGAAGAAGGGGAAGGAGGAGCTCCTTCTCCTTCTCCACCTTCTTCTCCTTCTTCTTCTCCTCCTCCCTCTCCTCCTTCTTCTTCTCCTTTTTCCTCTTCCTTCCTTTCATTTTCCTCTTTTTCTCTTCTGGTCCCCTTCTTCGGGCTAAATTGGCTAAGAATGCCTTTTTGGAGCTAATTATGTCATTTCGAGGATAATTAGCTAAGTATAGGTCTTTTTTTATTAAATAGGACATTTTGGAGCTAACTAAGCTAATTATGTCATTTCGTAGGATAATTAGCCAATTTAGCCTTTCTTGGATGAGTCTAAGCTACGTAGAAGAAGAGATAGAGAAGAAGAAGTAAAATAAGGAGGAGGAGGAGGAGGAGGAGAAGAAGAAGGAAGAGGAGAAGAAGAAGAAAAGAAGAAGGAGAAGGAGAAGAAGAAGGAGAAGGAGAAGGAGGAAGAAGGAGGAAGAAGAAGGGGAAGGAGGAGCTCCTTCTCCTTCTCCTCCTTCTTCTCCTTCTTCTTCTCCTCCTCCCTCTCCTCCTTCTTCTTCTCCTTTTTCCTCTTCCTTCCTTTCATTTTCCTCTTTTTCTCTTCTTGTCCCCTTCTTCGGGCTAAATTGGCTAAGAATGCCTTTTTGGAGATAATTATGTCATTTCGAGGATAATTAGCTAAGTATAGGTCATTTTTTATTAAATAGGACATTTTGAGCTAACTAAGCTAATTATGTCATTTCGTAGGATAATTAGCTAATTTAGCCTTTCTTGGATGAGTCTAAGCTACGTAGAAGAAGAGATAGAGAAGAAGAAGTAAAATAAGGAGGAGGAGGAGGAGAAGAAGAAGGAAGAGGAGAAGAAGAAGAAAAGAAGAAGGAGAAGGAGAAGAAGAAGGAGAAGGAGAAGGAGGAAGAAGGAGGAAGAAGAAGGGGAAGGAGGAGCTCCTTCTCCTTCTCCTCCTTCTTCTCCTTCTTCTTCTCCTCCTCCCTCTCCTCCTTCTTCTTCTCCTTTTTCCTCTTCCTTCCTTTCATTTTCCTCTTTTTCTCTTCTAGTCCCCTTCTTCGGGCTAAATTGGCTAAGAATGCCTTTTTGGAGCTAATTATGTCATTTCGAGGATAATTAGCTAAGTATAGGTCATTTTTTATTAAATTGGCCATTTTGGAGCTAACTAAGCTAATTATGTCATTTCGTAGGATAATTAGCCAATTTAGCATTTCTTGGATGAGTCTAAGCTACGTAGAAGAAGAGATAGAGAAGAAGTAAAATAAGGAGGAGGAGGAGGAGGAGGAGAAGAAGAAGGAAGAGGAGAAGAAGAAGAAAAGAAGAAGGAGAAGGAGAAGAAGAAGGAGAAGGAGAAGGAGGAAGAAGGACGAAGAAGAAGGGGAAGGAGGAGCTCCTTCTCCTTCTCCTCCTTCTTCTCCTTCTTCTCCTCCTCCCTCTCCTCCTTCTTCTTCTCCTTTTTCCTCTTCCTTCCTTTCATTTTCCTCTTTTTCTCTTCTGGTCCCCTTCTTCGGGCTAAATTGGCTAAGAATGCCTTTTTGGAGCTAATTATGTCATTTCGAGGATAATTAGCTAAGTATAGGTCTTTTTTATTAAATAGGACATTTTGGAGCTAAGTAAGCTAATTATGTCATTTCGTAGGATAATTAGCCAATTTAGCATTTCTTGGATGAGTCTAAGCTACGTAGAAGAAGAGATAGAGATGAAGAAGTAAAATAAGGAGGAGGAGGAGGAGGAGGAGAAGAAGAAGGAAGAGGAGAAGAAGATGAAAAGAAGAAGGAGAAGGAGAAGAAGAAGGAGAAGGAGAAGGAGGAAGAAGAAGGGGAAGGAGGAGCTCCTTCTCCTTCTCCTCCTTCTTCTCCTTCTTCTTCTCCTCCTCCCTCTCCTCCTTCTTCTTCTCCTTTTTCCTCTTCCTTCCTTTCATTTTCCTCTTTTTCTCTTCTGGTCCCCTTCTTCGGGCTAAATTAGCTATGAATGCCTTTTTGGAGCTAATTATGTCATTTCGAGGATAATTAGCTAAGTATAGGTCATTTTTTATTAAATAGGCCATTTTGGAGGTAACTAAGCTAATTATGTCATTTCGTAGGATAATTAGCCAATTTAGCATTTCTTGGATGAGTCTAAGCTACGTAGAAGAAGAGATAGAGAAGAAGAAGTAAAATAAGGAGGAGGAGGAGGAGGAGGAGGAGAAGAAGGAAGAGGAGAAGAAGAAGAAAAGAAGAAGGAGAAGGAGAAGAAGAAGGAGAAGGAGAAGGAGGAAGAAGGAGGAAGAAGAAGGGGAAGGAGGAGCTCCTTCTCCTTCTCCTCCTTCTTCTCCTTCTTCTTCTCCTCCTCCCTCTCCTCCTTCTTCTTCTCCTTTTTCCTCTTCCTTCCTTTCATTTTCCTCTTTTTCTCTTCTGGTCCCCTTCTTCGGGCTAAATTGGCTAAGAATGCCTTTTTGGAGCTAATTATGTCATTTCGAGGATAATTAGCTAAGTATAGGTCTTTTTTTATTAAATAGGACATTTTGGAGCTAACTAAGCTAATTATGTCATTTCGTAGGATAATTAGCCAATTTAGCACGCCAGGCGATAGTTCTTTCGCACAAAGAGAACGGAAGAAATAGCTCAGCTCTGCCAGTACTAGCCATTCATCCTCAGGGATAAAGCCACGCAACATGACCGGCATTACCCGCTCAATCCATATGTGCCAATCATGACTCTTGAGCCCAAATATTTTCAATTTCTCAAGACTCGCTCCCCTCTTTAGACTCGCAGCATACCCATCGGGGAACATCAACCGCATTTTCACCCACAATAGCATTTCCCTCATAGCTGGCCTTTCAAGATTGAACCATGCCTTTGGCTTCGCTATGCTTTTCTTTCCTTCCCGTTGTCGCAAGTTTTGCAACGGTCTATCACATAGAGCCTCCAGGTCGATTCTAGCCTTAGGATTATCTTTTGACTTCCCCTCTATGCCGAACAATGTACCAAAAATGGCCTCCGCAATATTCTTTTCAGTGTGCATCACGTCAATGTTGTGTGGGAAAAGGAGGTCTTTGAAGGAAGGGAGATCCCATAAGCATGACTTGTGAGTCCAGGCGTGTTCCGTATTATACCCTTTGAAGTATCCTGGATGCAAAGGATCGGGCTCGAGAGCGTTTAACTGATCAAGGGTCTGTTGGCCTGTCAACGCAGCTGGTGCAGTGTTTTTGACAACTCTACCTTTGATGAAATTCTTCTTGTCTTTTCTGAACTTATGGTCAGGATCCAGGAATTGTCTATGCATGTCGAAGCAAGAATACTTGCGACCAGCCTGCAGCCAACGGAACTGCAGAGCTGCCTTGCATGTGGTGCACGGGAACCTTCCATGCACACACCAGCCAGCGAATAGCGCAAACGCCGGATAATCATGCGTCGAGTACATGTACCACACATGCATTTTGAAATTTGTTTTGGTAGCCGCGTCGTAGGTCTTGATCCCATTATCCCAGGCTTCTTGCAACTCATCCTTAAGCCGCTGCATGTACACATTCATATTCTTCCCCGGATAGTTGGGCCCTGGAATTATCAACGTCAGGAAAATGTTCTTTCTTTTCATAATCTCTCCGGGTGGAAAATTTAGTGGAATGACAAATACAGGCCAACAACTGTATTGTGCTGCCGTCATACCATACACATTGAACCCATCCGTGCTGATGGGAACTCTAGGTTGCCTTGGATCTTCCGATTTATCTTATGTAATGCATCGAAGTGCCTCCACGCAAAACCATCTGAAGTGTGTACCAGCATCTTGTTCCCATCCGCATCTAGTTCGGTTCTTTTGCCCAATTTGTGCCATGTCATCTGTCTGGCCGTCTCTTCGACCATGAAAAGACGTTGAAGTCTTGGTACGATTGGCAGATATCGAAGAACACTAATGGGGATTTTGGTCTGATTCTTCTCACCCATGCCGTTGTCTACCACAATATACCTGGAAGAATTGCAAATGGGGCAATAGTTCAAGGCCGCATACTCAAGCCTAAATAAGGCACATCCATTCTCACAGGCATGTATCTTCTCATAGGGCATCTTAAGTACACGGAAGATTTTTTCTGACTGGTACAGGTTTCCAGGAAGTACATGGCCTTTGGGTAGAAAGCGTCCAAATATCGTCATCATCGCGTCGTAGCATTCTCTGCCTAGGTTGAATTGAGCCTTCAGAGCCATTACTTGCGCGATGGCATCCAACTGACAAAGCTCAGTCTGCTCGTGGAGAGGACGTTTTGAAGACTCCAGCATTTCATAGAAGGCCTTTGCAGATTCCTCCATCTCATCGTTCGAATCCCGAGCATCATCAAAGTCTTGCACCATGTCTTCAATCCCGGTACCATGCTCGTCGGTGCGACGACGAATCACCTCAGCTCTGGCACGTTGGTCAGACTCACCATGAAAAGTCCACACCGTATAATTAGGAGTAAAACCCCACTTCTGCAAGTGTTTACCCATTTCAAACTCTGTCTGCTTTTTCCAGTTGTCGCAGTTGGGACAGGGGCACCATGTTTTTTGCTGGCCATTTGCAAATGCGGCTCTCACAAACCCCCTGGTTTTTGTTAACCATTCATGGGTCATGTCTTTCTGACTAGGGTGACCAGTGTACATCCAAGCACGATCACTTATGTTGCCTAGCTACCTATGGGGGCACAAGAAATAAATACATAATTCATCATCTATATTCATATGCTAATCAAGTTTGTCAGTTTTATTATGTCCATGCAACCTACACGCTAATAGGTAAAGATAGGTCTTAATCCCACCCGAGTATGTGTAGACTGGGTTCGTTTTCCCATGCTCTGCTCCAGATGCGACGCAGAATTTCGGCAGCACCTCCCCGCTGTTCTCCTGATACACGTCTCGGCAATAAGCAGAGAGGATGTGTACCCGGAGAACAACAGGGGAGGCACTGACGAAATTCCGCATCGGATCCGTAGCACAGCATACGGGAAAACAAACCCAATCTACACATACTCGGGCTATCCATGGATAATGTTGGACAATTCGAAAGGATGGCGGTTATAAATATGCAAAGAAATGCATATTTATAGATGTCGCCCTTTCGAACGGGAGACGCATACTGGTCACGCATACTCATGATTGAAGAAACCTATAGCTAGCAAGTTTCATCGGCACGAAGACCGGGACAGAGAAAATTAAGGGGGTAGGAGGAGAAGTCATTTGTGCTCACCAACAAACGCAAGGGCGGAGCTCGTCCAACGCACGTGGAGGTCGTCGAACAACTGCACATTGAAATTCACCCGATCAACACAAATACGATGTTTTTATAATTAACATGATCGGAAAATATGTGACCTAACTCATAATTTACAAAACTATGACCCCGTGGGCCTCTGGAAGGCCGAAAAGCACCTTCTCGTTCAAAAGAAGGCAGAAGAGGTGTCGGGGGTCGGGGCTTAGTGGCATCGGGAGTCAGTGCCGTCGAGGGTCGGTGGCATCGGGGGTCGGGGGGTTAGTGGCGTCGGTTGTGGGGGGTCAGTGGCGTCGGGGGTCCAGGGTCAATGGCGTCGGGGGTCCAGGGTCAGTGACGTCGTGTGTCAGTGGCGTCGGGGGTCGGGGGTTGGTGGCGTCGAGCGTCGGGGGTCGGGAGTTGTGGGCCGAGGGTCTGGGTCGGGGGCAGTGGCGTCGGGGGTCGAGGGTTAGTGGCGTCGGGGGTCAGTGGCGTCGGGGGTCGGGGGTCGGGGGTCAGTGGCGTCGGAGGTCGATGGTCGGGGGTCAGTGGCGTCGGGCGTCAGGGGTCGGGGGTCGAGGGTCAGTTTCAGGGTGCCGGGGTTCCATTTTCCTCTTCTTTCTTCTTCTCCTCTCTCCTCTTTTTCTTCTTCTTCTTCTTCTTCTTCTTCTTCTTCTTTTTTCTCCTCCTACTCCCCCTCCTCTTTTTCTCCTTCTATTCTTTTTCTTCTTCTTCTTCTTCTTCTTCTTCTTCTTCTTCTTCTTCTTCTTCTTCTTCTTCTTCTTTCTCCTCCTCTTTCTCCTCCTCGTCCTCTCTTCTTCTTCTTCTTCTTCTTCTTCTTCTTCTTCTTCTTCTTCTTTTTTCTCCTCCTCCTCCTCCTCTTCTTCTTCTTCTTCTTCTTCTTCTTCTCTTGCTTTTTTTCCTTCTGCTTTTTTTCTTCTAACCTAACTAACTAACCTAATTAGCCTAATAATCTAACCAAATAAACTAACTAAATTACCCTATATATAATAAAAAAAACTAACCTAATAAACTAACTAAAGTAATTAACTTTTTTAAAAAGAAAAACAGGAAAAACTCACCGGCAGGGGGCGGCGGCGGGAGGGGGGGCGCGGCTGGGGATTCGCCGCAGGGGGCGTCGGTGGCAGGGGGCGGCGAGGGCAGGTGGCGCGCAGCAGGGGGCGGCGGCGGCAGGGGGCGGCGACGGCAGGGGGCGGCGACGGCAGGTGGCGCGGGCGCGCGGCAGGGGGCGGCGGCAGGGGGCGGCTGCAGGGGGCGGCGGTGGAAGGGGGCGCGCCGCAGGGGAGGTGCCCTCTCGGGGAGGGGATCCCACGGGGAGGGGGTCGCCGGGGGGGGGGGGTGGGCTCGCCGGGGGGGGTGGGCTCGCCGCGGGGAGGGGGTTGCCGCCGTGGAGAGAGAGAGTGGTCGGGGTGAGAGAGAGAGAGACAGTGAGCGAGGGGGGGTAACGGCCGTTATAGGGCTGCCCCTTTGCCGTCCGCCCCTCGACGGCAAAGGGCCGTATGGCAGACGGCAAAGGGCCGTATGGCAGACGGCAAAGGCCCGCGGACGGCAAAGGCCCCCGGATTTCGGACACGGCAGGCATGGGACCCACGCGTCCCCTTTGCCGTCTGCCCTTGGGCTCTTTGCCGTCTGCTGGCAGACGGCAAAGGACCCACACATGGCAAATAGTATTTTTGCCATGTGTCAGTTCTTTGCCGTCTGTATTGTGTCAACTGATGGCAAAGAGGTTCTTTGCCGTCAGCCAGCAGACGGTAAAGAACTGGCTGACGGCAAATTTTTCCAAGGCCAAAATAAAAACTAAAAAAATGTTTTTTTAGAAAAACCCCTAAAAGCTTTTATTTCTTTTTGCAAATATTTTCTCAATAACACTTTGGTTTTTTTCTTGGCTCAAAATATTTCAGAAATGCCCCTGGTTTTGGAGGGTCATATTCCTCCTCTCTTTCTTGCTTGCAAGAATTTATTTCCCGGCATTTCTTGCACGAAGAAAAATAGAATTGCAAATGGAAAAACTGAAAGAATTCCAATGCCAACTTTATTTCAACCAATATGCATAGATGCTTAGCTACAATTATAAAACATCCCAAATTAGGAAATTTGGGATCTTACAAACCTACCCACCTTAAGATGAATCTCGCCCTCGAGATTTGGGTTGGCTAGCAAATAGGTGCGGGTGGTCTCGATGAAGATCCTCTTCTCGTTCCCAGCTGGCTTCATCCTCAGTGTGGTGACCCCACAAAACCTTGCAGAACTTGATGATCTTGCTGCGGGTAACTCTGTTGGCAGTCTCGAGAATCCTGACGGGTTTCTCCTCATACGTCAGATCACTGTCAAGTTGTATGGCCTCCAGGGGCACTGTATCTCTCGACGGAACATCAGCCATCTCAGCGTGGCATTTCTTCAACTGGGAAACATGGAAGACATCATGAACTCCGAACAATCCTTCCGGCTATTCCAGTTTATATGCAACTTTGCCTCTACGTTCAAGAATTTTGTAGGGGCCAATGAATCGGGGGCTAACATTCCTTTTACACCAAATCTCTTGATTCCTCAAAGTGGAGACACCCGAAGGCATGCTCGGTCTCCCACTTCGTATGTTACTTCCTTGTGTTTGCTGTCAGCATAACTCTTCTGTCAGGACTGAGCTATCTTGAGTCGGTCATGAATCAGCTTGACCTTCTCTTCATAATCTCGGATAAGGTCGGGACCAAAAAGTTGTCGGTCTTCTACACCATCCCACATCAATGGTGTTGTGCACCTCCTTCCGTATGGGGCTTCGAAAGGGGCCATCTTCAGACTGGTTTGATAGTTATTGTTGTATGAGAACTCGGCATAAGGAAAATTGTCGTCCCAGCTAGACCCATAGTTTAGTGCGCAAGCTCTCAACATGTCCTCCAGAATCTGATTGACTCTGTCGGTCTGTCCATCGTTGTGTGGGTGAAAAGTTGTACTGAACTCCAATCTCGTTCCCAAAGTTTCGTGTACTTGATGCCAAAACTTTGACGTGAACTGGGTCCCTCTATCTGACACAATACTCTTCGGTACTCCATGTAGACATACGATCCTGGTCATATATATCTTGGCCAGCTTAGCACTCGTGTAAGTAGTCTTCACAGGGATGAAGTGAGCTACCTTGGTCAAGCGATCGACCACAACCCAGATAGAATCATAACCAGAACGGGTCCTGGGTAATCCTGTGATCAAGTCCATACCAAGCTTCTCCCATTTCCACTCGGGTATCAGCAAAGGTTGAAGCAATCCGGCTCGCTTCTGATGCTCATCCTTTACTCGCTGACAAACATCGCATATTGCTACAAACTCGGCAATGTCCTTCTTCATCCCTGCCCACCAGAAACTTTCTTTCAAGTCCAGATACATCTTGGTGTTGCCTGGATGTATCGAGTACGGGAATCATGGGCCTCCTGAAGTATCAACTTCCTGAGTTCAGGATCATTGGGCACATAGATGCGATCCTCGAACCATATAGTTCCGTGTTCATCCTCACGAAAACCTTTAGCCTTCCCGTCATTCATTTTCTGCTTTATCTCAGCTATCTCCTTGTCTGATTTCTGTGCTTCGCGGATCTTTTCGGTCAAGGTGGACTGAATTTCCAGTGTTGCTACAAATCCTCTTGGAACTATCTCCAATTTGAGCTCTGTGAGATCATCGGCTAACTCCTGGGGTAATCCTCCCACTATGAGTGTGTTCACATAACTCTTACGGCTCAAGGCATCTGCTACAACATTTGCCTTCCCTGGATGATAGTGCAATCTCATGTCATAGTCCTTGATCAACTCTATCCATCTCCTCTGTCTGAGGTTCAATTCCTTCTGCATGAAGATATATTTCAGGCTCTTGTGATCAGTGTAAACATCACAACTATTTCCGATCAGGAAATGTCTCCAGGTCTTGAGAGCGTGCACTACGGCTGCTAGTTCCAAGTCATGTGTGGCATAATTCAACTCATGGGTTATGAGCTGTCTGGATGCATAGGCTACAACTTTTCCTTCTTGCATGAGCACTCCTACAAGTCCTCGACGAGAAGCGTCACAATAAACCTAGAAATCCTTCCGAATGTTCAGCAATATCAGCACTGGGGCTGTAACCAGACGTTTCTTCAACTCTTGGAAACTGGCTTCACATTCCTCGATCCAAACATACTTTGACTCCTTCTTCAACAACTCTGTCATGGGCTTGGTGATCTATGCGAAATTCTCAATAAACCTCCGGTAATATCCGGCAAGTCCGAGGAAACTGCGGATCTCCTTAACTGAAGGGGGTGCTACCCATTCGGTAACTGCTGCAACCTTGGCAGGATCCACTGCTATTCCTTCTCCTGAAATGCTGTGTCCGAGGAATCTGACTTCCTTCAACCAAAATTCACATTTGTTGAACTTCGCATACAGCTGATGCTCTCGAAGTTTCTCCAAAACCAGACGGAAGTGTTCCTTGTGTTCCTCCTCATTCTTGGAGAATATCAGTATGTCATCGATGAACACCACGACAAACTTGTCCAAGTATTCCATAAACACCTTGTTCATCAGATTCATAAAATATGCCAGAGCATTAGTCAGTCCAAATGACATGACCGTGTACTCATACAGACCATACCGGGTGGTGAAAGTTGTCTTGGGTATATCTTGTTCACGAATTTTCAGCTGATGATACCCGGATCGAAGATCGATCTTGGAGAACACTCTGGCTCCAAGTAACTTGTCAAACAGGTCATTGATCATAGGCAAGGGATACTTGTTCTTGATGGTCGCCTCATTCAAAGCACGATAATCAACTACCATTCTCAATGACTTATCCTTCTTTTCAACCAAGAGCACTGGGGCTCCCCAAGGTGAAGAACTAGGGAAAATATACCCTTTGTCCAACAACTCCTTAATTTGCTTCTTGATTTCTACTAAATCATTTGCGGGCATCCGATAGGGTCTCTTGGATATCGGGGCTGTTCCGGGTAGTAGTTCAATCAGGAACTCAATCTCTCTATCCGGTGGCATGCCCGACAATTCCTTCGGAAATACATCTGGGTATTCTTGTACAATCAGTACTTCCTCCTGGACTACTCCCGTGAGAGAATTTACCTGTTTACTCCGTGACGGGCGTTGGGATACGTACTTAATCCGCTTTTCGTCGGGGGTGGTGAGCAAAATAGACTTAAAGGCACAATCAATATTCCCTTCGTACTTGGCCAACCAATCCATGCCTAGGATTACATCCAATCCCTGAGACTCTAATACGACAAGGTCGGTGGGAAACTTATGGTTCCCGATGTTGAGACTCAAAGCATGGCATCCTATCCCGGCTGTCATCATGCCTCATGGGGAACTGACCTTAATAGGCTAGCTGGGGGTTCTAGTTGGTAAACTATACTTTTCCACAACTACCCTTGATATGAATGAATGCGTTGCACCAGAATCAAAAAGCACCAATACTGGACGTGAATTTAGCAAAAACTTACCAACCACAGTATCGGGGTGATCATAGACCTCTTCAACATCAATGTGATTCACTTGAGCTCGGGGAAAAGAATTGGGCTTCTTTGTTGCTGAGTTGCCATTGTCGTTTCCATTTCCCTGCTTGTTCTAGGGACATACGGTGGCATAGCGTCCCGTCTTCTGGCACTTGAAGCAGGTGATATGAGTCAGGTCCTTCTGAGCTGGGGCGAAATGATGTTGAGTGCCCGTACCGCCATTGCCGCTCTTGAAGTTTCCTCCATTGCGGTGGTTCCCGTTTCCTCCATGGTTGTGGCCTCCATGGTTATGCCCTAGATGATTGTGCTGGACGTGTCCTCCAAACTTACCGGATCCAGTCCCGCTATTCCCTGAATAAGGGGTGTAGCGAGGCTTCTGCTGAGTGCCGGAGTTGAACTTCCCATTGCCATACTTCCGCTTGCGGTTCTCCATCTGCTAATGTTTCCCCTCCAAGATGAGGGCCTTATCTACCAGCTGATGGTAGTTGTTGAAGTTGGCTACAGTCAGCTGAATGCTCAAATCATCGTTGAGTCCCTCCAAGAACTTTTCCTGCTTGGCCGCATCATCGGCCACATCTCCGGGTGCATAACGGGCGAGCATGCTGAATTCATCAACATACTGAGCCACAGAGCGATTTCCCTGGCGTAAGTTGCGAAACTCACGCTTCTTCAGACTCATGGCCCCAGCTGAGACATGAGCGGTGCGGAAGGCTTGCTTGAACTGCTCCCAAGTGACTCCAACAATGGGGTATGTGGTGGTGTAGTTCTCCCACCATGCAGCTGTGGGGCATTCGAGTTGATGCGCGGCAAAAAAAGTTTCCTTTTATCTATTTTTTTTCAAAAACAGAAAGTAGAATAAATAAAAAGGGAATAAAATAAAATCCAAATATGGGGGTATTATATACCAAAAATTTCAAAAAACAAATCTCTACACGTTTAACATTTTTCCAAGGAGAAAATAAAAACTAAAAAATGTTTTTTTAGAAAAAGCCCTAAAAGCTTTTATTTCTTTTTGCAAATATTTTCTCAATAACACTTTGGTTTTTTTTTCTTGGCTCAAAATATTTCAGAAATGCCCCTGGTTTTGGAGGGTCATATTCCTCCTCTCTTTCTTGCTTGCAAGAATTTATTTCCCGGCATTTCTTGCACGAAGAAAAATAGAATTGCAAAAGGAAAAATTGAAAGAATTCCAATGCCAACTTTATTTCAACCAATAGGCATAAATGCTTAGCTACAATTGTAAAACATTCCAAATTAGGAAATTTGGGATGTTACAATCAGGGCACAACTCCAAGTCGTCCTGTAACCGTGGACACGGCTATTCGAATAGTTAATTTTCATCCCTATAGGGGTGCACCACAGTTCCCGTCACGCTCGATAACACTCTGGCTGGACACACTTTTCTGGGTCATGCCCGGCCTCGGAATATCGACACGTCGCAGCCCCACCTAAGACTCAACAGAGAGGCGAGCCCGTCGGTCTAACTCCTAAGCACAAAGGGTTCATGGGCCCACTTCCCCTTCGCGATCCTGCATGATGCGTGGGCGGCCGACGTCAGTCCTAGCATCCCTTAATCACAAGCGCCATGCATCTCGGGACCACTCGGGCGCGCGACGCTACATTGCTGACATCTGAAAAGCTTCAGCTGATACGGCGACGCCGAGTACCCATAATTCTTCCCGCGTAGCCGGTTAGTGTGAAAAGGTCTCCAACCAACCCAGATCAAATACCCAAATCCATTATCATTTTAATCAGGCCATCGACACAATCTCGCGGGAATCCACCCGTCTAACATCTAATCACCAATGATCCCAGTAACATGGCCGAGTAATTGTGTGGTTGTAACATCGGGGGGAATCCGAGGTATCACCCTCGTTGGATTTCGAACGATGTATCCGTCATGGTGGGTTTAGAGGAATCACCCTCGGGGGTCCCACACTTGAGGGGTTGCACGACAGAGGCATCGTCGGGAATGGTGAAAGACGAATCACCCTCGATAACCACGACCGACTAGCTGTGTACTACAGAGATATCATCAGGAGTACTTAGCGAGGTGTCACCCTCGGTACTCGATAGTATATCTGTAGCGTCGTACAACTAAGGGGGGTGTATGTGCTGTGTCGGGTCTGGCTCGTCGATCAGGGATCGAGATTTGAAAACAAGCGGGGCAACTGGACTACGGGGTCAGAAGGGATGACTGCTCCACCTATACTAAGCAGATTTAGAGTACAGTACTGAAAGTAGAAGTTCATCAAAAACAGGCTATGCATCAGATATATGAGCTAACTACAATAGTAGCAAAATACTAATGCAAGCAGTAGGAAGAAAGACATAGGCGATATAGGAATGATCAAGGGGGGTTTGCTTGCCTTGCTGCTGTGCGGCAAAGGACTGATCAGCACGGTCATAGATGTACCCGGCAGCAGCGTCAGTCTCGGGGTCTACCAGTAAGAAGAGGGGGAAGAAACAATAAATAATAGCAACGATGCAACACAAAGCATGACATGGCAAGATGTAGGGTAGACATGAGCTAACGCAACAACATCCATCATAGACGGGTCGGAAGAATATCTCACGATATTTTCCGGGTCTCGGGCTACTATCGGTAAGACTCAAAACGATGGAGAAGTTCCATGTTTGCTATGCTAGGGACGCGTGACACACGAATGGACCGTGTATCCGGGTTCGTCTCGTTCGGCTGATCAACTTTCATGTTGAAAATATTTCGATCTTATTTACGGATTATTTTATATTAATTTTTAAAGTTTTACTAACTATTTAGGAATTAAAAACAGATTTAATTAATTTGATTAAAAGCACATATGACATCACCATGATGTCACGCTGCCATCAGTAGTTGACCGGTCAACTCACCAGTGGGTCCCATGCGTCATAGACTCGGTTTTTAAATTAAGATTAAATAGTAATTAATCATATTAATTTAGTGGGGAACCCACGTGTCATACTCTAATTATTCTAATTACCTATTCAATTAATTAACTAATTAATTAAATAATATATCTATTTATTTATTAAATAAAAAAACATATTTTTATTTTCATATTTTAATTTCCTGTTTTAGGGGCGAGGCCCCGCATGTCATGGAGACAGCGAGCACCGAATCACTAAACGCACAAATATTCGGTTCACACACATATAGACCTACGTACATACATCCACGTATACACAAAATACATACACATGCATTTATACATAAATACATTCATCACACTATGCACACGTACATACATCTCTCACTCTGATTTCTTTCTTTTGTTTTCTTTTAATTTCTTCTCTCAACTCACAGGAGGTAACTCCTCCTCCTCCTCCTGGTAAGCAGGAGGGGAATGGCGTAGAGAAGAGGTGGTGAGGTCGCCAAAGACGGAAGGATGGAAGGGAAGGGTGAAGCCCCGTTGCTCACTGGCGTTGCCAGGAAGAGGGGCGGCGAGGCATGGTGGAGCCAGCGGGGAAGCAGAGGAGCGGACGGTGGGGGCCGTCGCGGTTCCGACGAGGTAGGCGGAGGAGCTCCAGCATGGAGGCGGTGGTGGAGGTGGCCGATCCGGTGGTTGTGGCCGGCCAGGGGAGGCCCTGGCGTGGCGAGCCGGCCGCCGGTGGCCAGCTGAGGCGGCCGGTGGCAGGGCTCAGGCCGGAGGCGTGCGGTCGTATGGGGGTGGAGGCACCGGAGGATACCGTGGAGCAGGGGCCGGTCGGAGGGGTCCCGGCCCGACGCGGTGGCGCGCGAGGGAGCAGGGAGCGCCGGCGGTGAGGGAGGCGCTGGGGCGAGGGGCAGCCCTGCCGCAGTCGTAGGGGTTCGCCGAGAGAGCCTCGGGCTCGCGAGGGGGGAAGGCTCGATGGGGTGGGATCTGGCGACGTGGGAAGTGGCTGGCTCGAGCGGAATCTGGGGGAGCGGGGGTTGGCTCGCGAGGGGAGTGGGGGAGTTCCTGGTGCATCGGTGCGGGGGGCTGGTGGTGGGATCGGTAGGTGGGGGAGGCGCTAGCGCCACAGGGCGCGTGGGGTGGGCGTGGGGTTCGACCGCCAAGGGGTTGTGGCGACGGGCAGTAGGAGTGGGGGGGACGAGAGGGGCGGCTAGGGTTGGCCTGGTGGGAGTGGGCCGGCAGGCTGGGCCGAGGCCCAAGGGAGAGGGGGGTTGTTTCCTTTTTTTATTAGTTATTAATTTGCACCACACTTTGCATTTAGTTTACGTACCAAACAATTTTTTATAACTGAAACTTGGCATGTAAATCAAGCACAATATTTTGGGGTGCCACAAAAGATTCAAAGTATTTTGTAAGGTTTAGATATTTTTAGCAATTGAAACGATCAATTTAATTGATGTTATCCCACGTTAAATTTCCTAGGGGCATTTTGGTAGTTGAGGTGATGTTGTTTTCCTTAACATAATTACCTATGGAATATTTACAACCAAACCAAGATTCTTCTTTTACGTTCTGAAGAAATAATTTATTTGAATTGATATTAAATTTGAAATTTGGCTTCGATTTTATTAAGTGCCAATCTAGCTCAGTTAAATATGATGACCTAGCATCATTAGGGTGCGGTTACTATAGCTTAACTACCGGGGTGTCGCATTGTTAGAGAAACAAGGTAAGGAAAGTAATTCATCACAAGAGGTAGCAACATTATGAGTAGAAGAATTACGAGGACTAGCACATGGCAATATAGCATTTTGACTAGAAGTAGTGCCATTGTCCACATGAGGCTCACTTGATGTTACCTTGGTAGTAATAGCCTTACGAGCTAATTTTAGCGCATTATGGGATGCTAGAAGATCATCATGAGAGCTTGTGAGCATTACATGACTTTCTTCCAATTTCCCATAATTGCTAGATAGCAACTCAAGTTGAGCCCTTAGCTCAACATTCTCCTTTAAAATGGATGCTTCACAAGAAGTAGAGTTAGTAGCACAAGCATCATTATTAGCAATAAGAGGAGAAGGTACCTTGGCAAGCTCTTTAGCATATGAAGCTTCAAGTTAAGCATGAGACACGGTGAGTTCGATGAGCGAACTCTTAATAGCCCTTGAGCCATTTTCGAGGTGCTCATAGTCCTCAAGGAGTTTAGCATGTGCAACTTCGAGCTTATCATTTTTAGTTCTAAATCATTAGCCACCTCGAGAGCTCTATCATGGGATTCCTTTAATCTAAATAATTCTAGAGCAATGGTTTCCTCAAGAGATCCCTTGGTGGTTTGTTCATTTTCAAGAGCTTGAGATAGCTCTGCGATCTCATTAGCGTAATCACGCTCATGACCTTCCATTGTATCAATGGTGGCCTCATGCTCCTCAAGACGAGCTTCCAACTCCTGAATGTATTCTTGCCCTCAGTGGCAATAGACATGATTTCCAAGAAGTTGGAACAAGCAAGTTTATTCTTATAAAGAGATTTAAAAATCATTTCACCCTTAATTTTTAAGGATGCAATATTATCACTCTCTTCATCATTATCCTCATCCCCATTATCATCAACATCATCATCATGAGATATATTGGGATTCAAAGTAGGATATACCTTTGAAGCCTTAGCCATAAGGCAAAAGTGAGTAACAATAGATAATGATGTAGGATCCCTTGAAGCATCATTCAAGGCCACATCTTGTTCCATGGAGTGATGAATTTCCTCTACATTATTAGCATAACAACTCGAGGAAATAGATACATTTTTATCATGGCAACAAGATATAGGAAGCATATCATCATGAGATTTAGTCAAGCAGTTTTTACATGATATGCAAGGATCAACACAAGCATGTAAAACATTTAGAGTGCTCGAAGTGTTAACGCCCAAAGATGAAGCATTGCAATAATATACTGATGAATGATCATCAACAATAAGCCCACTATCATCATTGCAATGATCTCCACTACTCACCATATCACTACCTTGTGGCAATCCACATGTAGGTGAAGTAGACGAAGTTGAGAAGACCACACGACCGGAGGTGGAGGGAGAACAATCATTCCCACAAATCTTAGACATACCATATTTATCTTGAAGCTTTGTCCACAACTCGTGAGCATCCCGGAATGGCATGAGTTGAAATATAACTACATTGCTCAAAGCATCAAAAATCACATTAGAAGCTTGAGCATTGAGATAAGAGTTTTTATCATCCTCTAAAGATATATTTTTAGAATCCTTTGGAGGAGAAAAACCCATATCTACAATTCGCTCCAAGTTTGGGTCCATGACCCTAAAGTGATTAAGCATGCGAATTACCGAAACATCAAAATTTGTGCCATCAAAACTAAGAGTGACAGAGAATCCTAAACCCCTAGTCGACATCCTTACTCTCTAGGTGGTTAAACCTAATAAAGAGAGACCTAGATCTCATACCAATTGAAAGGACGTGGATGTCACCTAGAAGGGGGTGAATAGGCGCTTTAAAATAATTACTGTTTAGGCTTGAACAAATGCGGAATAAAACTAATGTTTAATTTGTCAAGCATAAAACCTAAAACAACTAGGCTCAACTATGTGTACCAACAACTTATGCTAAGCAAGATAAACAACTAAGTGATAGCAAGATATAAGACAATAAACAATATGGCTATCACAAAGTAAAGTGCATAAGTAAAGGGTTCGGGTAAGAGATAACCGAGGCACGCGGAGACAATGATGTATCCCGAAGTTCACACCTTTGCGGATGCTAATCTCCGTTGGAGCGGTGTGGAGGCACAATGCTCCCCAAGATGCCACTAAGGCCACCGTAATCTCCTCACGCCCTCTCACAATGCAAGATGTCGTGATTCCACTAGGGGACCCTTGAGGGCGGTCACCGAACCCATACAAATGCCAAACCTTGGGTTGCGGTCACCGGTACCCGTACAAATAGCTCGGGGGAATCTCCACAACCTAATTGGAGACCCCGACGCTTGCCCGGAGCTTTAAACCATAATGATTGAGCTTCGAGACACCACCAAGCTTCTAGGATGCCAAAGCATCCACGAAGAACAATATCTAGGGTACTAAGTACCAAAGGTAATAAGCTTCTCAAACTTCACTACCACGTATCACCGTGGAGAACTCAAACCGATGCAACTAATGCAATGGCAAGGGCACACGGAGTGCCCAAGTCCTTCTCTCCCAAATCCCACCAAAGCAACTAATGCTAGGGAGGAAAATGAGAGGAAGAATGAAGAAGAACACGAAGAACTCCAAGATCTAGACCCAAGGAGTTTGCTACTTCTCAAACAACAGCGCCAGAAATTGGCACGTTGACAGAGACTTGGCTTGCGTTGGTTTTTCCCTTGAAGAGGAAAGGGTGATGTAGCACAGGAGCACTAAGTATTTCCCTTAGTTTGAGAACCAAGGTATTAATCCAGTAGGAGAATCTCGTCAAGTCCAGAGTACCTGCGCAAACACAAAAGAGCTTGCACCCAACGCTATAAAGGGGTTGTCAATCCCTTCAAGATTGATTGCAAAGTGAGATCTGAAGGCGGAAAGTGCAACAAAGTAAAAGAGTAAGGCTAAAAATATGGTGTGAAGTAGACCGGGGGGCCATAATGTTTACTAGAGGCTTCTCTCAAAACAGCAAATATTACGGTGGGCGAACAAATTACTGTCGAGCAATTGATAGAACCGCACAATGTCATGACGATATCTAAGGTAATGATCATACATATAGGCATCACGTCCGAGACAAGTAGACCGGTATTTTCTGCATCTACTACTATTACTCCACACATCAACCTCTATCCAGCATGCATCTAGTGTATTGAGTTCATGACGAACAGAGTAACGCTTTAAGCAAGATGACATGATGTAGAGGGATAAACTAAAACCAATGATGAAAACCCTATGTTTTTACCCTTGCTGGCAACAACATGATGCGTGCCTCGCTACCCCTTCTATCACTGGGTGAGGTCACCGCACGGTAAGAACCCAAAACCAAGCACTTCTTCCATTGCAAGAATCATAGATCAAGTTGGCCAAACAAAACCCACAACTCGAAGAGAATTACAAGGATATGAAATCATGCATAAGACAGATCAGAAGAAACTCAAATAAGATTCATAGATAATCTGATCATAAATCCACAATTCACCGGATCTCGACAAACACACCGCAAAAGAATATTACATCGGATAGATCTCCATGAAGATCATGGAGAACTTTGTATTGAAGATCCAAGAGAGAGAAAGCCATCTAGCTACTAGCTATGGACCCGTAGGTCTATGGTGAACTACTCACGGGTCATCGGAGAGGTCATGGTGTTGATGAAGAAGCCCTCTGTATCCGAATCTCCCCTCCGGCAGGGCACCAGAACATGCCCCAGATGGGATCTTGCGAAGACACAAGCTTGCGGCGGCGAAAAAATATTTTCGTTGATCTTCTGATTTTTTAAGGATTTTAGGGAATTTATAGGCGAAGGAGCTAGGGCAGGGGAGGCCCAGGGAGCCCACAAGCCTGGGAGGTGCCCCTTGGCCGCGCCATCGGGGCTTGTGGCCTCCCCGGGGACTCCCTTCCTTGGTTCCCAAGCTTTCTGCGTATCTTTTGTTCCGGAAAAATTCTTTGCGGAAGTTTTATTCCGTTTGGACTCCGTTTAAAATCCTCCACTGAAAAGGGTCAAAAACACGGAAAAAACAGGAACTGGCACTTGGCACTGAGTTATTAAGTTAGTCCCAAAAAAGATATAAAAGGCATACAAAACATCCAAAGTTTGACAAGATAATAGCATGGAACCATCAAAAATTATAGATACGTTGGAGACGTATCAAGCATCCCCAAGCTTAACTCCTGCTCGTCCTCGAGTAGGGAAGTGATAAAGACTGAATTTTTGATGTGGAATGCTACCTAGCATAGTTGTCCTTTGTAACTTCTCTCATGTGACATGAATGTTCAGATCCATAAGATTCAAAACAATAGTTTGCTATTGACATGAAAACAATAATGCTTCAAGCAAACTAGCAAGGTAATCATGAACTTTCGAAATAGCAAGGCCAAAGAAAGTTATCCCTACAAAATCATATAGTCTGGCTATGCTCCATCATCCTCACACAACTAATGTAAATCATGCACAACCCCGTCATTGGCCAAGTAATTGTTTTCGCACTCTTACTTTCTCAAACGTTTTTCAACTATCACGCAATACATGAGCGTGAGCCATGGATATTGCACTATAGGTGAAATAGAGTGTGGTGGTGGTTGTGAGACAAAAAAAGGAGGAGGTGGTCACATTGACTCGGCATATCAAAGGGTTATGGAGATGCCCATTAATAGATATCAATGTGAATGAGTAGGGGTTGCCATACAGAGGATGCACGAGAGCTATAAGTATGTGAAAACTCAAAAGGAGAACTAGTGGGTGTGCATCCAACTTGCTTGTTCACGAAGACCTACAGCAATTTAAGGAAGCCCATCATTGGAATATACAAGCCAAGTTATATAATAAAGATTCCCACTAGTATATGGTGGTGACAAAACAAGAGGCTCTCAATCCTGAAGAACATGGTGCTATTATGAAGCACAAGTGTGGAAAAAGATAGTAGCATTGTCCCTTCTCTCTTTTTCTCTGTTTTTTTTATTTGGGCTCTTTGGCCTCTTTTTTTGTGGGCAACTTGGGCCTCTTTTTTTATTTCCTCACATGGGACAATGATCTAATAATGATGATCATCACACTTTTATTTACTCACAGCTCAAAGCTTAGAACGATGATGACTCTATAGGAAATGTCTCCGGCAGTGTACCGGGATGTGCAACGATCTAGCTTGGCGTATGACGTTGAAACATCCCGCTAGCTATCTTACGATCATGCAATGGCAATATGAGAGTGTCGGCACAAGTAATCAGACGGAACAGTGGTAGTTGCATGGCAATATATCTCGGAATGGCTATGAAAATGCCATAGTAGGTAGGTATGGCGGCTGTTTTGAGGAAGGCGTATGGTGGGTTTGTGCACCGGCGAAAGTTGCGCGACACTAGAGAGGCTAGCAATGGTGGAAGGTGAAAGTGCATCTATACCATGGACTCACATTAGTCATGAAGAACTCGCATACTTATTGCGAAAGTTTTTATTAGTAATCGAAACAAAGTGCTAAACTCATACTCCTATTGGAAGGGTTGGTAGGTGTAAACCATCGCGCGATCCCGACCGCAACACAAAGGATGACAATCAATAGATCAATTATGCTTCGACTTCCTAACATAGTGGTTCACCATACGTGCATGTTACAGGATTCACTAACTTCAACAAAAGTATTTCTAGATTCACAACACCCTACTAACATAACTCTTAATGTTACCAAATCCACGTCTCAAAACTAATTGAGAGGAATCAAACTTCTCTTTCTACTCAATGCACATGAAGATGGAAGTTTTTGTATACTCTTTGGGTACCAATCACCTTTGGGACTACTTTCATAGCACAAACCAACTACCAAGTTACGCACCGCCGTGCTCTAAAAGATCTAAGTGAAGCACATAGAGCAAAATTATCTAGCTCAAAAGGTATAACTGAAGCACAATGAGCATTCTAGCAAATTCACGATGAGTGCATATCTCTCTCAAAAGGTGTGCAGCAAGGATGATTGTGACACAAAAAAAAAATAAAAGACTCCTACGATACAAGACGCTCCAAGCAAAACACATATCATGTGGTGAATAAAAATATAGCTCCAAGTAATGTTACCGATGGATTGAAGTCGAAAGAGGGGATGCCTTCCCGGGGCATCCCCAAGCTTAGGCTTTTTGGTGTCCTTGAATTTGGCTTGGGATGCCTTGGGAATCCCCAATCTTGACCTCTTTCCACTATTTATCCCTTTGTCCATGAGAACATCACCCAAAACTTGACAACTTCACAACACAAAACTTAAATAGAAACTCGTGATATCATTAGCACAAGAAAACAAACTACCACCTCTTTAGGTACAGTAGCAATCTTGAATTCTATTCATATTGGTGTTAGATTACTGTATTCTCACTTTACCATGGCTAGTACCACTCGATACTATCCATAGTTTCGTCAAAACAAGCAACCAACTCAACAAAAACAGAATCTATCAAAAACAGACCAGTCTGTAGCAATCTATATACTTCATATACTTATGGTACCTCACAAATTATGACAAATTACGAGTGCCTCGGAAAACGACATATCAACCAGAAGCAAAAAGAATCAACTCAAAATCTCTTTCTGAATAAAAATGAAAAATCATCTCGTGAACGAAAAGTTTCTGTCTTTTTCCAGCAGGATTAAACAACCATCACCAAGACTAGTCATAAAGGTTTTGCTTGGCTCAAACACAAAAATAAACACAAAAAACACAATCGTAAAAGAATTATGATGGTGTGGATGCAACAAAACAGAAAGAAAAAGATAAATTCATTGGGTTGCCTCCCAACAAGCGCTATTGTTTAACGCCCTTAGCTAGGCATAAGGCGATAGAATCACGTATCGTCATCTTTGGTGCTCAAACCATAAGTAGCCCTCATCATGGATTCATAAGGCAATCTTATTTTCTTTCTAGGAAAATGCTCCATGCCCTTCTTTAAAGGAAATTGAAATCTAATATTCCCTTCCTTCATATCGATGATAGCACCAATAGTCCTTAGGAAAGGTCTACCCAGAATGATAGGGCATGTAGGATTGCAATCAATGTCAAGCACAATGAAATCCACGGGTACATAGATCCTATTTTCAATAATAAGAACATCATTGATCCTTCCCATGGGTTTCTTGACACTAGAATCCACAAAATGCAAATTAAGAGAACACTCCTCAATCCCATTAAAACCCAGAACATCACATAAAGACTTTGGAATCGCGGAAACACTAGCACCCAAATCACACAAAGCATTGCATTCATAGTTTTTGATTTTGATTTTGATAGTAGGTTCCCACTCATCATGAAGTTTTCTAGGGATAGAAACTTCCAATTCAAGTTTCATTTCAAGAGATTTTATCATAGCTTCGACGATATTATCGGTAAAGGCCTTGTTTTGGCTATAAGCGTGTGGAGAGTTTAGATGTATTGCATCAAGGAAATGCATTCAACCAAGGAGAAACTATCATAATTGAATTCCTTGAAATCCAAAGTAGTAGTTTCATTACTACTCAAGGTTTTAATATCTTCTACTCCACTTTCAATGCTTTTAGCATCAAGATAGATGGACTCTGAATCATTGGGGGCGTTTTTCAACCAAAGTGGATTCATATCCAGCCCCATCATCATTAGGTTTGACACAAGAAAACAAAGATTCAATGGGACTCACACCAAGCACTTTCAGATCTTCGTGATTCTTATCACGAGAACACACCCTTCTATGCCATTCATGTCTAGAAAGAATTTGGGCGGTTCTTTCTTTGTTCTCACTCATGGAAACACACGTAGCTTTCAAAGTTTCATCCATATTGATCTTGGGAGGAGCACATCTAACTTTCAAAGCATACTAGACATTCTATCAACGCTCCTAGCCAAATCGTCAATTTTGAGTAGTTTTTCCTCTATGGACGCATTGAAAATATTTTGTGAGTTGATAAACTCTTTGGTATTACTATCTAGATCACAGGGTAATCTATTGTAATTTCCTTGAGTATTGTTGTAGGAGTTGCCAAAGTTATTAGAGGGGTTACTAGGAAAAGGCCTAGGAACATAGTTTCCTCTAAAAGCATTGTTGTTGACAAAATTATTCCTACCAACAAAATTAACGTCCAAGCTAGCGTTGCTACTCTCAATCAAGGAAGATAAGGGCATATCATTAGTATCTAAAGGAGCAATTCTACTAGCAACAAAATTCATTAACTCATCCATCTTAGCACTTAACGAGTTAATTTCTTCTATAGCGTGTACCTTTTTACTAGTAGGCGACCTTTCACTGTGCCACTGAGAGTAGTTCGTCTTGATATTGTCTAGGAGTCCAAGCTAGCGTGGCTTCTCCTAACGTGATTTCCGTGAACGTTCCACCTGAGGCGGAGTCCAAGATATTTCTAGAAGTGAAATTCAAGCCAGCTTAAAAGATTTGTATAATCATCCAAAGTCTCAAGCCATGAGCGGGAAAATTTCTAATCATCAATTTCATTCTCTCCCAAGATTGTGCAACATGTTCATGATCAAGTTGCTTAAAATTCATGATATCATTACGGAGAGAGATATTCTTAGCCGGCGGAAAATACTTGGATATATAAGCATCTTTCCACTTGTTCCAAGAATCAATACTATTTTTGGGCAAAGAAGAAAACCAAGTTTTTGCTCGATCTCGCAACGAGAACGGAAAAAGCTTAAATTTAATCACATTTGAGACCCCGACGCTTGCCCGAAGCTTTACACCACAATTATTGAGCTTCTAGGACGCCAAAGCATCCACAAAGAACAATATCTAGGGTACTAAGTACCAAAGGTAATAAGCTTCTCAAACTTCACTTCCACGTATCACCGTGGAGAACTCAAACCGATGCAACTAATGCAATGGCAAGGGCACACAGAGTGCCCAAGTCCTTCTCTCCCAAATCCCACCAAAGCAACTAATGCTATGGAGGAAAATGTGAGGAAGAACGAAGAAGAACAGGAAGAACTCCAAGATCTAGACCCAAGGGGTCTGCTACTTCTCAAACAACAGCGCCAGAAATTGACACGTTGACGGAGACTTGGCTTGCGTTGGTTTTTCCCTTGAAGAGGAAAGGGTGATGCAGCACAGGAGCAGGAAGTATTTCCCTCAGTTTGAGAACCAAGGAATCAATCCAGTAGGAGAATCTAGTCAAGTCCAGAGTACCTGCGCAAACACAAAAGATCTTGCACCCAACGCTATAAAGGGGTTGTCAATCCCTTCAAGATTAATTCCAAAGTGAGCTCTGAAGGCGGAAAGTGCAACGAAGTAAAAGAGTAAGGTTGAAAATATTGTGTGAAGTAGACCAGGGGGCCATAGTCTTCACTAGAGGCTTCTCTCAAAACAGCAAATATTACCGTGGGTGAACAAATTACTGTCGAGCAATTGATAGAACCGCGCAAAGTCATGACGATATCTAAGGCAATGATCATACATATAGGCATCACGTCCAAGACAAGTAGACCGATACTTTCTGCATCTACTACTATTACTCCACACATCGACCGCTATCCAGCATGCATCTAGTGTATTGAGTTCATGACGAACAGAGTAACGCTTTAAGCAAGATGACATGATGTAGAGGGATAAACTCAAACCAATGATGAAAATCCCATCTTTTTACCCTTGCTGGCAACAACACTATGCGTGCCTTGCTACCCCTTTTGCCACTGGGTGAGCTCACCGCACTGTATGAACCCAAAACCAAGCACTTCTCCCATTGCAAGAATTATAGATCAAGTTGGCCAAACAAAACCCACAACTTGAAGAAAATTACAAGGATATGAAATCATGCATAAGAGAGATCATAAGGAACTCAAATAAGATTCATAGATAATCTGATCATAAATCCACAATTCATGGAATCTCGACAAACACACCGAAAAGAAGATTACATCGGATAGATGTTCATGAAGATCATGGAGAACTTTGTATTGAAGATCCAAGAGAGAGAAGAAGCCATCTAGCTACTAGCTATGGACCCGTATGTCTATGGTGAACTACTCACGCATCATCGGAGAGGTCATGGTGTTGATGAAGAAGCCCTCCGTATCCGAATCTCCCCTCCGGCAGGGCACCAGAACATGCCCCAGATGGGACTTGCGGAGACAGAAGCTTGAGGCAGTGGAAAAGTATTTTCGTTGATCTCCTCATTTTTTAGGGATTTTAGGGAATTTATAGGCGAATGAGCTAGGGTAGGGGAGGCCCAGGGAGCCCACTAGCCTGGGAGACGCGGGACCCCCCTCGTCGCGCCATGGGGGCTTGTGGCCTCCCCCGGGACTCCCTGCCTTGGTTCCCAAGCTTTCTGCGTATCTGCTGTTCCGGAAAAAATCTTTTCGGAAGTTTTATTCCGTTTGGACTCTGTTGAAAATCCTCCTCTGAAAAGGGTCAAAAACACGGAAAAAACAGGAACCCGCACTTGGCACTGAGATAATAATTTAGTCCCAAAAAATATATAAAACACATACAAAACATCCAAAGTTTGACAAGATAATAGCATCGAACCATCAAAAATTATAGATACGTTGGAGACGTATCAGGGCTCCCCTCACTTAGAGGAGAAAGTGATTGGTGGAAATGTGGATCTAGATCTCCTCTCTCTTTTCCCTCAAGAACTAGCAAGAATCATTGGAGGGATTGAGAGTTAGCAAGCTCGAAGAAGGTCAACAATGGGGGAAGAACACGAGCTAAAGAGATAAGGTTCAATGGGGAAGAAGACCCCCTTTTATTGGTGGGGAAAAATCCAACCGGTATGCTTCACAGCCCGCACAGAGCGGTACTACTGCTCATGGAGCGGTACTACCACTAGGTAGCGGTAGTAAAAATTACTACCACTCCAGGGGAGGTACGACCGCACCAGGAGCGGTACTACCGTTCGCACCAGGAGCGGTACTACCGCTGGATACTCAAACTGCTCTAACTTTCATGTACGGACTCCGAATTCAACGAAACCAAGTTTGTTGGAAAGCTAACGACATGGGCTAACAAAATATTGATATAAATATAAATAATAATAAAGTGAGAAAAGTCCCATAAGAAAATGGTGATAACCCTTCTTTGAATAAGACCGGTAAAAACTCCCAACATCGAAAACATCATAGAAGATGCATATGGACTCCGTTTTCGATGAACTCGAGTTTGTCATGAAGATGACCATAAGATCTAAAACTCACAAAGAGAAACACCAAAGAAGAACCAAGAAGTATGATGCAAGGATGCAAATGGTTTGAGCTCTCAACGAACGATACGATCAAGCTACTCACTTGAGAGCCCCCCTTGACAGTACGACAATCTATCCTAAAATAGAAAACCTATCAAGGGAAAACCAAGACCTTGCACCTCATCCTCTTGTGCTAGATGATGATGATCTTGGCTTCTTCAAGATGGACCACCTTTCTTGATTGCGTTGGTTTGATGAAGACTAGTTGATTGCTCCCCCATACACACTATGGGTGAGGCGCTCTTCAGCATATCTTCACAAGTTCATTGCCACCATCCTCCACCACTTGACGTCATCCTCCATGGGTTATATGAGATCTTCCTCTTGACGCAAGCCCTTGGAAACACACCTAAACCCATATAGAACTGTCACGAAGACCATGGGTTAGTACACAAATGCGTAATGGACAATGCTTACCATACCATGGGATCACTTGATCCCTCTCGGTACATCTTGTACGCTTTGTGTGTTGATCATCTTGATTTACTCTTTGTCTGACGATCTTGATCAACCTTGTGTCTCTATGACCATTATTTGGATAATACCTTGAATACCACCTTGGTCATCATATAAACTCCTTGAACCTAACAGACGGACTTCAAGAAGTGCCTATGGACAAATCCTATATATATAACTTAAGGCAACCATTAGTCCATAGGAATTGTCATCAATTACAAAAACCACATATGGAGATATATGCTCTAACAAAGTACCTTACCTTTGGAGTTGTCTCCAAAAGTCACATACTTCCCAGGTCCATGGTTTGGTGTTATCTCATGGAACATGTCTTTATCTCTTGTCATGTGATCGGTCAGCCACTGTCGAGAAGCCACTCCTTACCACTGGCCATGTAGTCTTTATCTTCATGGTATTCTCATACTCGGTGTCGAAGTTCTCATCATCAGCGTAGTAGCCACGTTCCGCATAGTCATCATCGGATGAAGTTTCCTCGTAAGAGACAAAAGTTTCATCAGAAATTTGACTATTACAATGTTCAAGTTTATGCATTCGAATGGACTCAACAATGATATTGTTGATGGTAATGACATTTCCTTTAGCACACATGAGGTCATGAAGCTCAAATAGGCATTTATCGAAGTTAGGATCGGCTGGCTTCATCTTATGGAAAGCAATTTACTTGTGAACAATGGTATCAAGATTTTTCAAGGAATAATTTGGATATCTTTTCTCTAAGTCTTTCCACAAGGTATGAGCACATTCAAAGTTTTGCAACTCATTAAGCACATTTCTTGGTAAACCTCTAATGATAAGATTGACAGTGTTAAGGTTACCAGGCATATTAACTTCATCATCATGAGAAGGATGTATGGGGTCAATGGGGCGCATAGGGATATTCAATACACTTGCGCAAATGGAACTCATTGATTATATCAAGCATTTTGTCTTTTGGAACAAGCCTAAGTCACCCTACACATGCAGTTCTAAGAGTATAGAAGTGAAAAGTAAAGCATGCAAGTGTAATGTAGAGGAGTAAGGTAGGGAGATCAAACGCATGAGGTTGGCATGTTGATTTTTGGCATGGTTCCGATAAGTGGCGCTACCATACGTCCATGTTAGTGGAGACTTCAACCCATGGAGGATAACGACTGCGAGAGTCCACGAAGGGCTCCACCCACGGAGGGTCCACAAAGAAGCGGCCTTGTCTATCCAACCACGACTTACATCCACACAGAACTAGCCTTACTCACGGTAGATATTCACGAAGTAGGCGATCTCCTTGCCCTTACAAACATATTGGTTCAACTCCACAACACAAAGTAGGAGGCTCCCAAGCAACACCGAACCAATCTAGGAGGCACCACCTTCCAAAAGGTAACAGATGTGGTAGGTCAATGAACTCCTTGCTCTTGTGCTTCTCAAGATAGTCTCCTCAACACAAATCACTCTCTCACAAAATATGCATGGGTGGAGAGGTTAATTTGGTGGAAAGCAGTTTAGGGAGGCTAGAGATCAAGTTTCAAATGATTGGATTGGAATATCTTGGTCTCAACACATGAGTAGGTGGTTCTCTCTTAGAAATTGGATCTGGAAATGAAGTGTGTGTTCTGAGTCCTCTCCCGTGAATGAGAGGTAGCTGAAGTGGTATATATAGGCAGCAGCCCAAATCCAACTGTTACACACAAAATAGCAAACTCGGTGACACCAAAGTGGACAACTCGGTGTTACCGACTAGCACTAAAGGTGTGATCTTTTGAATCTCGGTGAGACCAATATATAGAACTCGGTGGCACCAAAAAGGTGACTAATGGTGACATGGCCAAACTCGGTGGAACTGATATTCAAACTCGGAAATTCCGATTTTGTGTATCTTGGCAAACAGTGAACTCGGTAGCATCATGCAGTTTCGGTTGCACCAATTTGGTGGGAATGGCTAGGATTTTGTGTGAGGTTCAAACTGGGTGGGTCCGATGTGGCAATGTTGGTGACACCGAATTTGCGAATGTGGAACTTGATAGAGTGGATATGTGGGAAAAATGACTGAGTGTTTTGGTGGCTAACTTTGAGCATTTGAGCCATCAGTTCATTTTACTGCGTCATTCCCTTTTAATAGTATTGGCTTTCCTATGGACTCAAAAGTTATTTCTCACAAATATAAAATGAAGAGTCTTCTGGCTTGAAGCTTGAGCCAATATTATTCCCTTCTTGCATCCAGGGGTGTCACCACATAAATCTTTAGCCAAAGCTCTCTACGGACATTAACTCAAATATCTAGGTAAAAGTGTTAGTCCAAGAGACAATGTATGTTGTCATGAATTATCAAAATCACCAAGGGAGCATATGTGCTTTCAAGGCGATTATCTGAGTTACGAGTTTGGTGCTCACTTAAGATAATGTGGAATTGTTTCACAGTTGGTACCGCTTGGAACACCACAAGGTAATGGCGTGTCTGAACGTCGAAGTCGTACTTTATTAGATATGGTGCATTCTATGATGTCTCTTACTGATTTGCCATTATCGTTTTGGGGCTATGCATTGGAGACAGCTGCATTCACTTTAAATAGGGCACCATCAAAATCTATTGAGACGACGCTGTATGAACTGTAGTATGGCAAGAAGCCAAAATTGTCGTTTCTTAAAGTTTGGGGATGTGATGCTTATGTCAAAAAGCTTCAGCCTGAAAAGCTGGAACCCAAAGCAGAAAAGTGTGTCTTCATAGGTTACCCAAAAGAGACAGTTGGGTATGACTTCTATCTCATATCCAAGGGCAAGTGTTTGTTGCTAAGAACGGAGCTTTTCTTGATAAAGAGTTTTTCTCTAAAGAATTGTGTGGGAGGAAGATAGAACTTGATGAGGTTGTAGAACCTTTGCTTCAACCAGGTGGTGGCGTAGGATAGAAAGAAGTTACTGTTGAGGCTACACCAGTTGAAGAGGAAGCTAATGATGATCATGAAACTTCAGATCAAGTTGTTACCGAACCTCGTAGGTCGACAAGGGCACGTACTGCTCCTAAGTGGTACGAGAATACTGTCTTATCAATCATGTTGTTAGACAACAATGAACCTGCGAGCTATGGAGAAGCAATGGTGGGCCCAGATTCCAACAAATGATTAGAGGCCATGAAATATGATATAGGATATATGTATGAAAACAAAGTATGGAGTTTGGAAGTATTACCTGAAGGCCGAAAGGCCATTGAGAACAAATGGATCTTTAAGAAGAAGACGGGCACGGACGATAATGTGACCGTCTATAAAAGCTCGACTTGTGGCAAAGGATTTTTCACAAGTTCAAGGAGTTGACTACGATGAGAATTTCTCACCAGTAGCGATGCTTAATTCCGTCATAATCATGTTAGCAATAGCTGCATTTTTAGATTATCAAATTTGGCAGGTGGATGTCAAAACAGCGTTCCTTAACGGGTTTCTTAAGGAAGAGTTGTATATGATGCAACTGGAAGGTTTTGTCAATCCAGAGAATGCTGACAAAGTGTGCAAGCACCAGCGGTCCATGTATGGACTGGTGCAAGCATCTCAGAGTTGGAATCAACGCTTTGATGAGGTGATCAAGGCGTTTGGGTTTATACAAGTTTTTAGAGAAGCTTCTATTTACAAGGAAGTGAGTGAGAGCTCAGTAGCGTTTCTAAAGTTATATGTGGATGACATATTGTTGATTGTAAACAATATAGAACTTTTGGGAAGCGTAAAGGATTACTTGAATAAGAGTTTTTCAATGAAGGACCTCGGAGAAGCTGCTTACATATTAGGCATTAAGATCTATAGATATAGATCAAGACGCCTAATAGGACTTTCACAAAGCACATACCTTGATAAGACTTTGAAGAAGTTCAAAAGGGAACAATCCAAGGAAGGGTTCTTGCCTGTGTTACAAGGTATAAAGTTGAGTAAGGCTCAATCCCCAGTGACTGCACAAGATAGAGAAACGATGAGTGTCATACCCTATGCTTCAGCCATGGGGTCTATCATGTATGCAATGTTGTGCACTAGACCGGATGTCAGCCTTGCCATAAGTATGGCAGGCAGGTTTCAAAGTAATGCAGGAATGGAGCACTCGACAGCGGTCAAGAATATTCTGAAGTACGTGAAAAGGGCTAAGAAATGTTTCTTGTTTATGGAGGTGATGAAGAGCTCGTCGTAAAGGGTTACGTCGATGCAAGATTCGACACTGATCCAGATGACTCTAAGTCACAAACTGGATACGTATTTATTCTTAATGGGGGTGCAGTAAGGTGGTGCAGTTCCAAGCAAAGCGTCGTAGCTGACTCTACATGCAAACCGGAGTACATAGCTGCCTTGGAGGCGGCTAAGGAGGGTGTCTGGATGAAGCAATTCATGTCAGATCTTGGAGTTGTGCCGAGTGCACTAGATCCAATAAATATGTTATGTGACAACACTGGTGCCATTGCTATAGCCAAGGAAACAAGGTTTCACAAGAGGACCAGACACATTAAGCGACGCTTCAATGCCTTCCGTGATTACATCAAGGAGGACATAAATATTTGCAAAGTGCAAACGGATCTGAATGTTGCAGATCCGCTGACTAAGCCTCTTCCAGAGCAAAACATGATCAACACCAGAACTGTATGGGTGTTAGATTCGTTACATTGTAAATCACATAGAGATGTGAAGCTAGATTATTAACTCTAGTGCAAGTGGGATACTGTTGGAAATATGCCCTAGAGGCAATAATAAAATAGTTATTATTATATTTCCTGTTTCATGATAATTGTTTATTATCCATGCTATAATTGTATTGAATTGAAACACAAATACATGTGTGGATATATAGGCAAAGCAATGTCCCTAGTGAGCCTCTAGTTGACTAGCTCGTTGATCAAAGATGGTTAAGGTTTCCTATCCATAGACAAGTGTTGTCAGTTGTTAATGGGATCACATCATTAGGAGAATGATGTGATGGACAAGACCCAAACTATAAACGTAGCATGTGATCGTGTTATTTTGTTGCTATTGTTTTTTGCATGTCAAGTATATGTTCCTATGACCATGAGATCATGTAACTCATTGAAACTGGAGGAATGCCTTATGTGTATCAAACATCGCAATGTAAATGGGTGACTATAAAGGTGCTCTACAGGTATCTCTGAAGGTGTACGTTGAGTTAGCATGGATTGAGACTGGGATTTGTCACTCTGTATGACGGAGAGGTATCTCAGGGCCCACTCGGTAATACAAGATCACAGACAAGCCTTGCAAGCAATGTGACTAAAGAGTTAGCCACGGGATCTTGTATTACAGAAGGAGTAAAGAGACTTGCGGGTAACGAGATTGAAATAGGTATGAAGATTCCCTAGGATCGAATCTCGCATAAGTAACATACCGAACGACAAAGGGAATGACATACGGGATTGACTGAATCATTGACATAGAGGTTCAACCGATAAGATCATCGTAGAATATGTAGGATCCAATATGGGCATCCAGGTCCAGTTGTTGGATATTGACCGGAGAGTGTCTCGGTCATGTCTACATAGTTCTCGAACCCGCAGGGTCTGCACACTTAAGGTTCGGTGATGTTTCGGCATGGTTGAATTATTGATGTTGCTAACCGAATGTTGTTCGGAGTCCCAGATGAGATCCGTGACATCTCGAGGATTTCTGGAATGGTCCGGAGATGAAGATTGATATATAGGAATGTTGCATTTGGTTTCCGGAAAGATTTTGGGCATTACTGGTAAAGTACCGGGAGTGATGAATGGGTTCCGGGGTTTACTGGGAGGGGCCACTCACCCGGGAGAGGACCTAATAGTCCTATGGGTGACACACTAGCCCTTAGTGTTCTGGTGAGGCCAACCCAATAGCCTATATCGGCCAAAGGAAAAATAAAAGGAAAAAGAAAAAAAAGGAAGGAGGTGGACATGTGGGAAGGGAGTCCTACACCAAACCGAATTGCAGGAGGACTCCTCTCCTTGGCTCGGCCGAAGCCCTCCTACTTTGAGGAGGAGGCAAGGAAACCCTCACTCTTGTTCCACCTATATATATTAGAGATTTGAGAGGCTTTTTGCACCCCAAGCCAATGTGCAGCCCTCTCCCTACACCACTTCGTGACACCGTGTAGCTAGTTCGGTACGGCATGGGGAAGCCCTACTGGAGTAGCTCCACCACCATCACCGCCACGACGTCGTGCTGCCGGAGAATTTTGGCTACCTCTTCGTCTCTCTTGCTGGATCAAGAAGGCGGAGATCGTCATCGAGTCGTACGTGTGCTGAATGTGAAGGTGCCGTCCATTCGGTACTAGATCGGGACGGAGTTCGTGGGAACTTGCGATTCGGATCGCGAAGACATTCGACTACATCAACCACGTTTCTTAATGCTTCCTGCTTAGCGATCTACAAGGGTATGTGGATCTGATCTCCCCTCTCGTAGATGATCATCACCATGATAGGTTTTGCGTGTTCGTAGGAAATTTTTTGTTTCCCATGCTACGTTTCCCAACAGCTGATAGGTCAGAGATCTTTGATTCTCCTAGGGTTTTTAACCTTTGGAATTAATACCACCATCGTATCATTCCACCCCTCCAGGATCGGGGCACCAATTAGAATTGAAAAAACCTCCTCAACCACACGGTCACCCATAAAGTCCCAATGCCGTTTGTAGACAACACAAGCCATACCGTCCGGCCCCGGTGCCTTGAGGTCGCCGATGTGATCGAGGGAAGCTTTGATTTCCTCAGCGGTAAACTCTGCGCTTAAGGTTTCCCGCATGGCCTCAGAAACCCTTGTTTGGACTTTGTTGATCGCTTCATCCAGCCGATCACTCGGCAATGAGGTGAAGAGGTCCTGAAAGAAAGAACAAACATAGTTAGTCATCCCCTCTCCTTCCTTCACTTCCACCCCATCCTCCTTCCGAAGAAGCTTGATCCTATTAGCCTTCCTCTTGTTAGACGCCACTGCTATACAGTACTTCATGTTATTTATCAATTAGCTTCCCTCGGCCATGAAATGTGCGCCCTTTGCTTCACTTTTGTGCTTTTCTTCTCCTTGAATTCTGCCAACACCCTCCTCTGTCTCGCCTCCTCTGTAACACCCAAGATGCAGTCCTATTCTTATTTTGGCACGAGGGCCTCGACAGGGATATAAACGCATCTCGTCATTTTGCAAGAATGTATATCATTACAAGTACATGTACTGAAAAGATGAGTATAAGGAGTGGGCTTACATTCGCCACAAGCTACATCAAGATCACATCAATACAGCAATATCCAGTCATCATCAAGAAGAGCAGGGTCCGTCTACGGACGAAAATAAACGATAAAAGAACGACGTCCATCCTTGCTATCCCAGGCTGCCGGCCTAAAACCCATCCTAGATCAATGATGATGAAGAAGAAGAAGCTCCAAAGCACAATCATCGCACTCACGTCATAATATCACTTTACATGGACCTGCAACTGGTGTTGTAGTAATCTGTGAGCCATAGGTGACTTAGCAATCTTATTTCCAAAGGTATCAAGACTAGCAAAGCTTAATGGATGAGGTATGGCTAAGTGGTGAGGCTATAACAAGCGACTAAGCATTTATTTGAGGTGTCTAACTTACGAGTACAAGAACAACAAAAAGGGTGATGATCTACGCATAGCGGACGTGAACTACTGATGATCAACTGAATGATCTTGAACACCTACTTACACCAGACATAACCCCGTCGTGTCCTCGATCGGAGAAGGAGCTCACGGAAGAGATAGTCACGATTACACACTCAGTTGGCAAGTTTTTAATTAAGTTTACTTCAAGTTATCTAGAACCGGATGTTAAACAAAGTTTCCACGTTGCCAAATAACCGCGAGCACGACTTTCCGAAAGATTTAACACTGCAGGGGTGCTCCAACTAGTCCATCACAAACTACCAGACGCTGCAATGGAATGACCTCGATCAGGGAAAACCCGTAATCTCCTCGGGTTCCTATTGGAAAACGTCAACCTCGAGATAGCCCAAAGTATCCTTGGAATCCCTCTCACAAGACGCTCGACAAAGGTAAAATAAGACCAGCAAGGCCGCCCGGCGTGTTGACGATCCCGATAGGAGCCGCGTATCTCGTTCTCAGGACACGACGGATGAGCGACACGTACAGTGTCCTGACAGAAATCTCTCGAGTTGCCCCGGCTGGCCCCACACAGTGCTCTGTTTTGGACTAACACCATCAGCACTGGCAATCCTTGTATTATGTTGAATTACTCCTCGGGTTCATGACGACCTATGTTTTCGGAATTAACAGAATTATTATGTTGGGAAAATATAGTACGAATGTTTGGCCTTGCGAGACGAGCTTTATCCCAAAATGAAAGTCAAGGGGGTCCCCATAACAACCTCAAGCATATTAGGAGCGCTCATTTATGGAACATAACACTGGTAGCCGAAACTAAGGCAACAAAGGTGGAACAAAACACGAGGCTAGAAGGCCAAGCCTTCCACCTTTTACCAAGTATATAGGTGCGTTAAATTAATTAGCAATAATATGGTGATATAACAGGAACCCATGTTTTCACATGGAAGCAACTACACCTGCAACTAGCAATGCTATCAAAAGGCTGAGCAAGCGGTAGCATAGCCAAACAAGGTTTGCTAGGTAGTGGAAATATTAGAGGTTTCATGGCACTGTTGGGAGTCTTACATTTAATAGGTGGTAGGCAACAAGACATCGAGAAAGAAACGAGACAACTAGCATGGAAATGATAGTAATGATATCTGGGGAAATGTTCATCTTGCCTGAGATCCTGCTTGGAAGAAGAACGACTCCGTGAAGCAGGTGAACCAACGTAGTAGAACGGATCCTCACATTCCGACACGCTTGTGGAACTCTATCAAGACAAAGGAATCCAAAAAACAATCAACACAGGATACTCACCACGGCACAAGCACGATATGATTCACAACACATATGGTGCATGTACGGTTTTAAATATGCAAGGCGTGGCATGGTAATCACAACAATCAAACACTACACATTCAGTGAAGATCAATATGCAACGAGTTGCATATTGTCTAAACTCCACATTTGATTTATGTAGTTCACTCCCGCTTATTTACACAACAAAATAAAATGTTGTTAAACATGGCAAGGGGTGAAGCACAAATAAACTACCTAACTAGGCATTTTAAATGAGGCCGGAAACGACATATAGCATCTCCGAACTCACCCCATGCACTAGCTTCGAAATCTTTCCAGATTTGACCTAACCACATTTTACATTTGTTAAACGGCAAAACAAAGTGGTTCACGTGATTCTACAAATCGTTCTAGTCCATTTACATATATGGCTCGTCTCCAACGGAGCTACGATTATTTAGCTACGACCTAAACCGGTTTTAACACATTGTCACGCAAACCGATGCAAACAACACAAGTAATAGTTTTAAATATGCATGAGAGTTGGAAAATATTATTCTACGCAAAAATCTACATGTTTTACATATATAATATATCGTTATCCGATGCACGGTTTAAAAACTACGGGTGTTTTAAAACCAATGCACTTTTCTGAAACCCTCGTAAATAGATAAAATAGCACGACCAAAATAAAAACAACTACACGCCTAATCTGGAACTATGGGCTGAATAGAGCGGCACAACTTAGTTAAATGCCGCTCAGGGCGAGGGATAGGTGAGCTGTTTACCTCGGCCAACTGGGCCGGATCTGAAGCTGGAGCAGGGTCGGGGCAGGGAGGGCGGCCCATGTGGAGGCCACGCACGGTCAACGCGCCCGAGCGAGCAACCCCGAGCGACGCAAAGCCGGTGGGTGGCCGAACCGGGGCAAGGGGCGAGGGCGGCTAAGGTGCCCAGCAGCTCGGCAGCAGGGTCGGGCGACGAGGGTGGCGCGGCGGTGACGCATCCCGCGACCAGGCTCGGCCGGAGTCGGGGCATGGCGCCGCACGGGGCTCCGGTGGCCTCAGAAGCTGCCGCCTGGGCACGGAGGCTAATTGGCTGGCGGTGGCGGCTGGGGGCTTCGGCGAGGTTCAGCGGTGGGGCACAGAAAGCAGTGCACCGACCAGCGAGGGGTGGTTCTCCGGCGACCTGGGCTGGAGCAGGGAGCACGGGGAGGCAGTCGGGAGCCGCTCGGGCATGGCGCTGCCATGGGAGGAGACGAGGATCTCCCGATCTGGAGCTGGGGGCGGATGGGCCTGCCCGGGCACGATCTGGGCTCGGCGGGCATGGCGGCTGGAGGTGGGAGGTGGGAGACTGTAGTGGCGGCTAGGGTTTGGTTTGCACGGATTTCGAGGAGGGGCTGGATTGCTGTCCAAAATTAGGAGGTGGGCTGTTTAAATAGGTTTGTGGCGAGGTTAGGGGGATTTTGCATCCGATTTTGACCACGCGATCGCGATCGGACGTGTCCGGTAGCGAGCTGAGGGCTGAGGCTAGGTGGGCTTAGTGCGTGTGTAGAGGGGGTGTTGGGCTAAGAAGAGAGGGAGGTTTGTGGCCCGACACAATATATTAAACACCAAAAAACGTCCCACGATAACCCGATGACGGTGCCGCTATGGTTGACCGTTCGGGTATCCAACAAACTCGATTGCGACGAAATTTGGCACGCAGCCTACCTACAATAAAATAAGACCGCACACAAAGTTTCAACCTAATCCGAGGATATTTTCCCGGCACTTTTAAAAACAATATTTTAACGATGCCGCGGGCGCGTGCGTGTGTGGTCGGGCTCAAAACAGTCAACGAGGAACATGGGGAGAAGAGGCAACTAATAACGGATGCAAGTTTTGAAAACTGGAGGCAACGAAGTGTCGATGCAATGCATATGATGCGCATGATGCGATGATGAGTGCGACAAACAAATAAGTTACACGACAAAAAGGGAAAAAGGTGAATCTTTTGGAGCGTCGGTCTCGGGTTGTCACAACTCTCCTAAACTAACAAGAGATCTCTCCCCGAGATCTAAGAATGAAAAGGGGAAGAGGAAGAAAAAGAGCACATGGTAAATCTTAGTTGCTGCTTGACAAACGAGTGAACCAACGATCCTTAAAGGTTGCAATGAAATGAAGAATGATATAAGGAACAAGCAAGAATTCAAAATAAATTTTGGCAGCACTTGGTAGGAAAATGAGGACAACAATTTGATAAGATGGAAAGATCTTGAAAATATTGACAACAAAACAACTAAATTGAATAAGCAAGGAGAGAAGATGATCTTGATAGAAGAAGATGATAGATTGAAGAGAGCAACACCACAATAACTCTGGAACAAGAGAATAGGAACTAGATCATTGGGCAGAAAAGAATGGATAAAAAATGACAACTACTACCACAATTGAATTTGTCAAGCATCCTTGCAAGAAGAATTGAACGGAGTTGTTGGAAAACCAACAACGAAAAGAACAAGCTTGTAGTGGACTTATGAAAACCCATATCAAACAATGAGGTTACAACCAGCCACTAACAGAAACAAGGATTGATTGAGAGCAACAAGATATGAAAACTTCTTACACCAAGAGGAAACATTGAAAGCTTCGATCAACAATAATCACCATAATAGCAACATCCATAGGAAAAGCTTTAGGTGAAACCTAATCCAAGATAGCTCAATGAAGAAACCATGGGTCAAACTATCTCATGATCAAAGGATTTGGTCGGTTTACATATTTAATTCTTGAAACAACTTCTCTTCGAGACTCCTCCACTAACAAGAATGCTATAACACCACATCAAAGGATAGAGGAGGAAGAATTGCACTTGAATATGCAAAGAAAGATTACTTGAGGTTATCCAACAAGAATCTTGAAGAACACCTTGAGAATGAATAGATCATGATCCACCTAGAAGAAACTTGGACAAGGCACCGGAATAATTGAGAGACAAACGAAGAGACAACAATCGACAATAATTTGAGAATGAAAGCTGAAAGCGGAGAACGAAGAAATCTTTTGAAACGATGGCCTTTGGAGGATCGACAACGAAAAGAAATCTGAAATGCACTGGATAGGTATGGAGAATTTCTCATGATCGAGATAAATTCAAGATGATAACACAAAGCTGAAATGATGAATCTTCAAGAGAATGGACCATGATTTGAGACAAGCACTCCTTTGGTCTTCAATAATGAGAATGATGGCAAGAAGCATCATCAAGAATTACTGAAACACTCCGGAATAATGAATTAGGATAGGTTGAGCCAAAGATGAAAAATAAATTTGAAGCGATCTTGGAGAAGGAATATGACTGATGGAATGCATACTTACGTCACAGTTGAATAGAATTAGAGATCACCGGGAAAAATTACAAGAGTGAGATAAGATCCTGGGAAAGAATCTGTGGGTTATGGGCCCACTCAAAGAAACCACAATTGAAAAGATTGCTTAGAAAGAGAGATATTGCACCAGTATAAAGAAAACTTTATGAGGTTAGCACCTCGAATAATTGAAAGGTTTGAAAACAAGAAACTTCTGAAATATCTTCAACGCTCTCGATAGAACAGAGATGGATGAACAACAAGAGAGGCTTGATAAGAATGTTCAACACATGAATCATTTCAAGGACGAAAAGAATATGATGAACACCGAAAGGTTGAATTGAATCCACCGAAGAAGAAAAAACAAGAAAGGTGAATGATGAATTTGAACCTCTCAAAATCTTCACAATGAATCACCGGTTACGAAACAGAAGAAGAAATAGCGGAAGCAACAATGAATCGAAATGCACTTAGATGATACTTGAATCACTGAAGAAAAAGGGCGGGAGGGTGAAGAAAAACAAAGACAACTTGGGACAGATGAGATGAACTCCAGAAAGAAATGAGAGATTGGTCTTGCAAAAAATTTTGGACAGGATTGAATTCACTTGAAGAGAAGCACACCGGTTGAAAGGAACGGACATGACGACTCTGGTTGAAAAGAATTGATAAGCAATTTGAATGAGCAAAAGAATTTGTATTCCCATAAAAATATGAGAACACCTCTTGGAAAGATATGAATTCACCACTTGACATCAAAGCAACTCGAATTACCATACTCCAACAAAACTAAGGATGAGGCTTACGAAACAAGCTAGAACAAATTCATGACAGAGATTTCGTCCGATATTTTTGTGGATAGGATCGCACAGGATTTATCCTACAGTAGCCATAATGTACAAGGCAGTGCACATGACATACGAAGCGTCCCTGAGTCGTAGCAAGCTACAAGGACTCTTTAAGACACAACGAGAACCGTTGTAAGACGATTGTGAACAAACGAATCCACTAGATGTCGAACTCCAACCTCACATCATGCATATGGTGGAAGACTGTCCTATAAGTAACTTCTAGAATTCCCACCTGAGAACTTTTGAAATTTTCTAGTCATGCAATCGGGTCCACGGATACAAGGAGTAAAATCCATCACTCAACTCCTAGCACTAACACTACCCATCCAGTGCAACACATCCGTCAACACATAACCAGAGCTCTCGGAAATCCATCTATCCCAGACCCTCGTAATCACAACAATACTAAGTATGGAGGTACCCCCGAACTCTCTGCACAAGTATTGGGGATGCCGGGCTTATCTCGCCACTACTAGTATTGAAACAATTTCGAACATCCTTCGTAGTGAGATACTAAGAAATCTGAATGGTAACGATGTGCTCAAGAATCCCCTGGAGCTCAACTCCCTGGAATAAAATCAACACAGCATGAGGCGCCAAGTGAGAACTCTGTCACATCGACATCATATAGATTCCAAAAATATCCGCGTGATTCTAAAAAAACTGAGTGAGAAGAAGAGTAGAATTAAAATTCTTATATCAAGATTCCTCACCAGAGCATAGAACAGGAGAAAAAAGAATCCTACTCTTCGATATATAACTAGACTGAAAGTAGTTTTTAACTAGACATGACTCGTCCAAGTTCGATCAATCAAGGGGGCTCATAGGTCGGTACTGCTCTAATACCAACTTGTAACGCCCAAGATGCGGTCATATCCTTATTTTCGCGCGAAGGCCTCGACACGGATATAAACGCATCTCGTCATTTCGCAAGAATGGATATTTTTACAAGTACATGTACTGAAAAGATCAGTAGAAGGAGTTGGCTTACACTCGCCACAAGCTACATCAAGATCACATCAATACAGCAATATCCGGTCATCATGAAGAACAGCATGGTCCGTCTACGGACGAAAACAAATGATAAAAGAACGACATCCATCCTTGCTATCACAGGTCGTCGCCCTGGAACCCATCATAGATCGATGAAGAAAAACAAGAAGAAGAAACTCCAAAGCACAATCATAGCGCTCACGTCATAATATCACTTTACATGTACCTGCAACTAGTGTTGTAGTAATCTGTGAGCCACAGGGGACTCGGCAATCTCTTTTCCAAAGGTATCAAGACTAGCAAAGCTTAATGGGTGAGGTATAGTTAAGTGGTGAGGCTGCACCAAGCGACTAAGCATTTATTTGACGTGCCTAACTTACGAGTACAAGAATAAAAAAAGGGGGATGATCTACGCATAGCAGACGTGAACTACTGATGATCAACTGAATGATCCGGAACACCTACTGATGTCATACATAACCCCTTCGTGTCCTCGATCGGAGAAGGAGCTCATGAAAGAGACAGTCACGGTTATGCACTCAGTTGGCAAGTTTTTATTTAATTTTACTTCAAGTTATCTAGAACCGGATGTTAAAGAAAGTTTCCACGTTGCCACATAACCGTGGGCACGGCTTTCCGAAAGATTTAACCCTCCAGGCGTGCTCCAACTCGTCCATCACAAACTACCACACGCTGCGATGGAATGACCTCGATCAGGGAAAACCCGTGATCTCCTCGGGTTCCTATTGGAAAACCTCAACCTCGAGATATCCCAAAGTATCCTTGGAATCCCTCTCACAAGACGCTCAAGAAATGTAAACCAAGTCCAGCAAGCCCGCTCGGCGTGTCCACGATCCCGATAAGAGCCGCGTATCTCGTTCTCAGGACACGACGAATGAGCGACGCATATAATGGCGTGAGAGAAATCTCTCGAGTTGCCCCGGGCTAGCCCCACACAATGCTCTTCTTTGGACCATAACCATTAGCACTTGCCCTCCCTATATTAAGTTGAATTACTCCTCGGGTTCATGACGCCCTATGTTTTCAGTATTAACAGAATTATTATGTTGGAAAAATATAGTACCAATGTTGGGCCTTGTTAGACGAGCTTTATCCCAATATGAATGTCAAGGGGGTCCCCATAACAACCCCAAGCATGTTAGGAGTGCTCATTTGTGGAACATAACACCGGTAGCCGAAACTAAGGCGGCAAAGGTGGAACAAAACACCACGCTAGAAGGCCAAGCCTTCCAACTTTTACCAAGTATATAGGTGCATTAAATTAATTAGCAATAATATGGTGATATAAAAAGGAGCCCATGTTTTCACATGGAAGCAACCACACCTGCAACTAGCAACGCTATAAAAAGGCTGAGCAACGGTAACATAGCCAAACAAGGTTTATTGGGTAGTGGAAAGATTAGAGGTTTCATGGCACTGTTGGCAGGCTTACATTTAACATGTGGTAGGCAACGAGACATAGCGAATGAAACGAGACAACTAGCATGGCAATGATAGTAATGATATCTATGGAAATGTTCATCTTTCCTGAGATCCCGCCTGGAAGAAGAACGACTCCGTGAAGCACACGAACCGACGTAGTCGAACGGATCCTCACATTCCGACACATTTGCGGCACTCTATCGAGAGAAGCAAACTAAAACAAAAATCAACACACGATACTCACCACGGCACATGCACGATATGATGCACAACACATATGATGCATGAACGATTTTAAATATGCAAGGCATGGCATGGAAATCACAACAATCAAACACTACACATTAAGTGAAGATCAATATGCAAGGAGTAACATATTGTCAAAACTCCACATTTGATTTATTGAGTTCGTTCCCTATTTTTTACACGGCAAAATTAAACGTTGTTAAATATGGAAAGGGGTGAAGCACAATTAAACTACCTAACTAAGCATTTTAAATGAGGCCGGAAACGACATATAGCATCTCCGAACTGACCCCATGCACTAACTTCAAAATCTGCCCAGATTTGTCCTAACCACATTTTATGTTTGTTAAACGGAAAAACAAAGTGGTTCACGGGATTCTTCTTGTCGTTCTAGTACATTTACATATATGGCTCATCTCCAATGGAGCTACGGTCATTTAACTATGACCTAAATTGTTTTTAACACGGTGTCCCGCAAACCAATGCAAACAGCAAAGCTAACTATTTTAAATATACATGAGAGTTGGAAAATATTATTCTATGCGAAAATCTACACATTTTACATAAATAATGTATCGCGATCCGACGCACGGTTTAGAAACTACGGGCGTTTTAAAATCAATGCACTTTTCTGAAACCCTCGTAAACAGATAAAATCGCAGGACCTAAATAAAAACCACTACAGGCCTAATCTAGCACTATGGGCTGAACAGAGTGGCGCAACTTAGTTAAACACCGCTCAGGGCGAGGGATAGGCGAGCTGTTTACCTCAGCCAACTTGGCCGGATCTGAAGCTGGAGCTGGGCCGGGGCAAGGAGGCCGGCCCATGTGGAGGCCACGCACGGTCAATGCGACCGAGCGGGAGCTCGTTCCCCTGTTCGACCCCAAGCGATGCAGGGCCGGCGTTTGGCTGCACCGGGGCAAGGGGCGAGGGCAGCGGTGGTGCCCAGCAGCTCGACGGCATGGTGTGGCGACGAGGGCGGCGCGGTGGCGACGCATCCGGTGACGAGGCTCGGCTGGAGGCAGGGCATGGCGCCGCACGGGGCTCCGGTGGCCTCGGAAGGTGACGCCTGGACAGGGAGGCCGATAGGCTGGCGGCGGCGGCGGCTGGGGGCTCCGGTCAGGTCCGACGGTGGGGCACCGATAGCGGAGCAGTGACCAGCGAGGGGCGGCGCTCCGGCAACCTGGGCTGGAGTAGGGAGCATGGGGAGGCGGTCGGGGGCCGCTTGGGCATGGCGCTACTATGGGAGGAGACGAGGATCTCCCGATCTGGAGCTTGGGGCGGATGGGCCTGCCGGGGCCCGATCTGGGATCGGCGGGCCCGACGGGTGGAGGTGGGAGGTGGGAGATTGTGGTGGCGGCTAGGGTTGTTGGAATTATGCCCTAGAGGCAATGATAAATATAGTTATTATTATAATTCCTGTGTCAAGATAATCGTTTATTATCCATGCTATAATTGTATTGAATGAAGACTCATTTACATGTGTTGATACATAGACAAAACACCGTCCCTAGCAAGCCTCTAGTTGGCTAGCCAGTTGATCAAAGATAGTCAGTGTCTTCTGATTATGAACAAGGTGTTGTTGCTTGATAACTGGATCACGTCATTAGGAGAATCACGTGATGGACTAGACCCAAACTAATAGACGTAGCATGTTGATTGTGTCATTTTATTGCTACTGTTTTCTGCGTGTCAAGTATTTATTCCTATGACCATGAGATCATATAACTCACTGACACCGGACGAATACTTTGTGTGTATCAAACGTCGCAACGTAACTGGGTGACTATAAACATGCTCTACAGGTATCTCCGAAGGTGTTAGTTGAGTTAGTATGGATCAAGAATGGGATTTGTCACTCCGTGTGACGGAGAGGTATCTCGGGGCCCACTCGGTAATACAACATCACACACAAGCCTTGCAAGCAATGTGGCTTAGTGTAAGTTGTGGGATCTTGTATTACGGAACGATTAAAGAGACTTGCCGGTAAACGAGATTGAAATAGGTATGCGGATACTGACGATCGAATCTCGGGCAAGTAACATACCGAATGATATACGGGATTATATGAATCCTTGGCACTGAGGTTAAAACGATAAGATCTTCATAGAATATATAGGATCCAATATGGGCATCCAGGTCCCGCTATTGGATATTGACCGAGGAGTCTCTCGGGTCATGTCTACATGGTTCTCGAACCCGCAGGGTCTGCACACTTAAGGTTCGACGTTGTTTTATGCGTATTTGAGTTATATGGTTGGTTACCGAATGTTGTTCGGAGTCCCGGATGATATCACGGACGTCTGGAGGGTTTCCGGAATGGTCCGGAAACGAAGTTTAATATATAGGATGACCTCATTTGATTACCGGAAGGTTTTCGGAGTTACCGGGAATGTACCGGGAATGACGAATGGGTTCCGGGAGTTCACCGGGGGGGCAACCCACCCCGGGGAAGCCCATAGGCCATAAGGGTGGTGCACCACCCCTTAGTGGGCTGGTGGGACAGCCCAAAAGGTCCCTATGCGCCATACAAAGGAAAATCAAAGAGAAAGAAAAAAAAAGGGAGGTGGGAAGGAAGGGAAGGACTCCCACCCACCAAACCAAGTCCAACTCGGTTTGGGGGGGGCCTTCCCCCCTTGGACTCGGCCGACCCCCTTGGGGCTCCTTGAGCCCCAAGGCAAGGTCCCCTCCCTCCCACCTATATATACGGAGGTATTGGGGCTGATTTGAGACGACTTTTCCACGGCAGCCCGACCACATACCTCCACGGTTTTTCCTCTAGATCGCGTTTCTGCGGAGCTCGGGCAGAGCCCTACTGAGACAAGGTCCTCACCAACCTCCGGAGCGCCGTCATGCTGCCGGAGAACTCTTCTACCTCTCCATCTCTCTTGCTGGATCAAGAAGGCCGAGATCATCGTCGAGTTGTACGTGTGCTGAACGCGGAGGTGCCGTCCGTTCGGTACTAGATCGTGGGACTGATCACGGGATTGTTCGCGGGGCGGATCGAGGGATGTGTGGACGTTCCACTACATCAACCACGTTCACTAACGCTTTTGCTGTACGGTCTACAAGGGTACGTAGATCACTCATCCCCTCTCGTAGATGGACATCACCATGATAGGTCTTCGTGCGCGTAGGAAAATTTTTGTTTCCCATGCGACGTTCCCCAACAGTGGCATCATGAGCTAGGTTCATGCATAGATGTATTCTCGAGTAGAACACAAAAGTTTTTGTGGGCGGTGATGTGCATTTTGCTGCCCTCCTTAGTCTTTTCTTGATTCCGCGGTATTGTTGGATTGAAGCGGCTTGGACCGAGATTACTCATACGCTTACGAGAGACTGGTTTCATCGCTACGAGTAACCCCGTTGCTCAAAGATGACTGGCAAGTGTCGGTTTCTCCAACTTTAGTTGAATCGGATTTGACCGAGGAGGTCCTTGGATGAGGTTAAATAGCAACTCATATATCTCCGTTGTGGTGTTTGCGTAAGTAAGATGCGATCCTACTAGATACCCATGGTCACCACGTAAAACATGCAACAACAAAATTAGAGAACGTCTAACTTGTTTTTGCAGGGTATGCTTGTGATGTGATATGGCCTACGATGTGATGTGATATATTGGATGTATGAGATGATCATGTTGTAATAGAAAATATCGACTTGCACGTCGATGGTACGGCAACCGGCAGGAGCCATAGGGTTGTCTTTATACTAACATTTGTGCTTGCAGATGCGTTTACTATTTTGCTAGGATGTAGCTTTAGTAGTAATAGCATGAGTAGCACGACAACCCCGATGGCAACACGTTGATGGAGATCATGGCGTGGCGCCGGTGACAAGAAGATCGTGCCAGTGCTTTGGTGATGGAGATCAAGAAGCATGTGATGATGGCCATATCATGTCACTTATGAATTGCATGTGATGTTAATCCTTTTATGCACCTTATTTTGCTTAGAACGAGGTAGCATTATGAGGTGATCTCTCACTAAAATTTCAAGACGAAATTGTGTTCTCCCCGACTGTGCGTTGCTACAGTTCGTCGTTTCGAGACACCACGTGATGATCGGGTGTGATAGACTCAACGTTCACATACAACGGGTGCAAAACAGTTGCGCATGCGGAACACTCGGGTTAAGCTTGACGAGCCTAGCATGTGTAGACATGGCCTCGGAATACATGAGACCGAAAAGTCGATCATGAATCATATAGATGATATGATTAGCATAGGGATGCTTACCACTGAAACTACACTCAACTCACGTGATGATCGGACTTGAGCTAGTGTAAGTGGATCATGAACCACTCAAATGACTAGAGAGATGTACTTTTTGAGTGGGAGTTTAGCAAATAATTTGATTAAGTTAAACTCTAATTATCTTGAACATAGTCTAAGTCCACTTTGAATATATTTGTGTTGTAGATCATGGCTCACGCGACAGTCATCCTGAATTTTAATACGTTCCTAGAGAAAGCTAAGTTGAAAGATGATGGAAGCAACTTTGTAGACTAGGATCGTAATCTTAAGCTAATCTTACAAGCTGGGAAGAAGGATTATTTCCTTAATGCTGCGCTAGGAGATGAACCACCCGCTACGGCTGATCAGGATGTTAAGAACGCTTGGTTAGCACGTAAGGAGGACTACTCAATAGTTCAATGTGCAGTCTTGTATGGCTTAGAACCGGGACTTCAACGTAGCTTTGAGCGTCATGGAGCATTTGAGATGTTCCAGGAGTTGAAGTTTATCTTTCAGAAGAAAGCCCGGATCGAGAGGTATGAGACCTCCGATAAATTCTATGCTTGCAAGATGGAGGAAAACTCGTCTGTCAGTGAACATGTGCTCAAAATGTCTGGGTGCTCAAACCGTCTAGCTGAGCTGGGGATTGAACTCCCGCAAGAGGCTATCACTGACAGAATCCTTCAATCACTACCGCCAAGCTATAAAGGCTTTGTGTTGAACTACAACATGCAAGGGATGAACAAGTCTCCCGGCGAGTTGTTTGCGATGCTGAAAGTCGCAGAGTCTGAACTCCGTAAAGAGCATCAAGTGTTGATGGTGAATAAGACCACTAGTTTCAAGAGAAATGGCAAAGGCAAGAAGGGTAATTCGAAGAAGAGCGGCAAGCCTGTTGTCAATCCGCCAAAGAAACCCAAAGCTGGACCTAAGCCTGAAACGGAGTGTTACTATTGCAAGGGTATGGGTCACTGGAAGCGCAATTGCCCCAAGTATCTGGCAGATAAGAAGGCGGCCAAAGAAAAATCAGGCATATTTGATATACATGTTATTGATGTGTACTTAACCGGCTCTCGTAGTAGTGCCTGGGTATTCGATACTGGTTCTGTTGCTCATATTTGCAACTCGAAACAGGAACTGCGGAATAGACGAAGGCTGGCGAAAGATGAAGTGACGATGCACGTAGGAAATGGTTCCAAGGTTGATGCAATCGCCGTCGGCACAGTTTCACTTCAGTTACCATCAGGATTAGTGATGAACTTAAATCATTGTTATTTAGTGCCTGCGTTGAGCATGAACATTATATCTGGATCTTGTTTATTGCGAGACGGTTACTCTTTTAAGTCAGAGAATAATGGTTGTTCTATTTCTATGAGTAACATCTTTTATGGTCATGCACGTAATGTGAGAGGATTGTTCATATTGAATCTTGATAGCGATACGCATATACATAACATTGAGACCAAAAGAGTTAGAGTTAACAATGATAGCGCCATATTTTTGTGGCACTGCCGCTTAGGTCATATTGGTGTAAAGCGCATGATGAAACTCCATGCTGATGGACTTTTGGAGTCACTTGACTTTGATTCACTTGACACGTGCGAACCATACCTCATGGGAAAGATGACTAAGACTCCGTTCTCCGGAACGATGGAGCGTGCAAGTGACTTGTTGGAAATCATACATACCGATGTGTGTGGTCCGATGAGCGTGGAGGCATGCGGCGGATATCGTTATTTTCTCACCTTCACTGACGATTTGAGTAGATATGGTTATGTCTACTTGATGAAGCACAAGTCTGAAACATTTGAAAAGTTCAAACAATTTCAGAGTGAAGTGGAAAATCATCGTAACAAGAAGATCAAGTTCCTACGGTCTGATCGTGGGGGTGAATATCTGAGTTTCGAGTTTGGTACTCACTTAAGACAATGTGGAATTGTTTCACAGTTAACACCGCCTGGAACACCACAGCGTAATGGTGTGTCCGAACGTCGTAATCGTACTCTATTAGAGATGGTGCGATCTATGATGTCTCTTACTGATTTGCCGTTATCGTTTTGGGTTTATGCATTAGAAACAGCTGCATTCACTTTAAATAGGGCATCATCAAAATCCGTTGAGACGACACCATACGAACTGTGGTATGGCAAAAGGCCAAAGTTGTCGTTTCTTAAAGTTTGGGGATGTGATGCTTATGTCAAAAAGCTTCAGCCTGAAAAGCTGGAACCCAAAGCGAAAAAATGCGTCTTCATAGGTTACCCAAAAGAGACAGTTGGGTACACCTTCTATCTCAAATCCGAGGGCAAAGTGTTTGTTGTTAAAAATGGAGCTTTTCTCGAGAAGGAGTTTCTCTCGAGAGAATTGAGTGGGAGGAAGATAGAACTTGACGAGGTTGTCGAACCTCTCATCCCTCTGGATGGTGGCGCAGGGCAAGGGGAAACCTCTGTCATTGCGACGCCGGTTGAGGAGGAAGTTAATGATGATGATCATGAAACTCTGGTTCAAGTTTCTGTCGAACCACGCAGGTCGACGAGACCACGTGCTGCTCCAGAGTGGTACGGTAATCCTGTCTTGTCAATCATGTTGTTAGACAACAATGAACCTGCAAATTATGAAGAAGCAATGGTGGGCCCAGATTCCAACAAATGGCTAGAAGCCATGAAGTCCGAGATAGGATCCATGTATGAGAACAAAGTGTGGACTTTGGAGGTACTACCTGTGGGCCGCAAGGCTATTCAGAACAAATGGATCTTTAAGAGGAAGACGGATGCTGACGGCAATGTGACCGTTTATAAAGCTCGACTTGTGGCAAAGGGTTTTTCACAAGTTCAAGGAGTTGACTACGATGAGACATTCTCACCCTTAGCGATGCTTAAGTCCGTCAGAATCATGTTAGCAATAGCTGCATTTTTCGATTATGAAATCTGGCAGATGGATGTCAAAACGACGTTCCTTAACGGTTTCCTTAAGGAAGAGTTGTATATGATACAACCCGAAGGTTTTGTCGATCCTAAGAATGCTAACAAGGTGTGCAAGCTCCAGCGATCCATTTATGGACTGGTGCAAGCATCTCGGAGTTGGAACAAACGTTTTCATGAGGTGATCAAAGCATTTGGGTTTATACAAGTGGTTGGAGAATCTTGTATTTACAAGAAAGTGAGTGGGAGCTCTGTGGCATTTCTAATATTATATGTGGATGACATATTGCTGATTGGAAACAACGTGGAGTTTTTGGAGAGCATAAAGGATTACTTGAATAAGAGTTTCTCTATGAAGGACCTAGGAGAAGCTGCTTACATTCTAGGCATTAAGATCTATAGGGATAGATCAACACGCCTGATAGGACTTTCACAAAGCACATACCTTGATAAAGTTTTGAAGAGGTTCAAAATGGAACAGTCCAAGAAAGGGTTCTTGCCAGTTTTACAAGGTACGAGATTGAGTAAGACTCAGTGCCCAGCAACTGATGAAGATAGAGAGCATATGCGCTCCGTCCCCTATGCTTCAGCCAGAGGTTCTATCATGTATGCAATGTTGTGCACTAGACCGGATGTTAGCCTGGCCATAAGTATGGCAGGTAGGTTCCAGAGTAATCCAGGAGTGGATCACTGGACAGCGGTCAAGAATATCCTGAAGTACCTGAAAAGGACTAAGGAGATGTTTCTCGTGTATGGAGGTGACGAAGAGCTCGCCGTAAAAGGTTACGTCGATGCAAGCTTTGATACAGATCCGGACGACTCTAAGTCGCAAACCGGATACGTATTTATTCTTAATGGGGGTGCGGTAAGCTGGTGCAGTTCCAAGCAAAGCGTCGTAGCAGATTCTACATGTGAAGCGGAATACATGGCTGCCTCGGAGGCGGCTAAGGAGGGTGTCTGGATGAAGCAGTTCATGACGGATCTTGGAGTGGTGCCAAGCGCACTGAATCCAATAACCTTGTTCTGTGACAACACGGGTGCCATTGCCTTAGCAAAGGAACCGCAGTTTCACAAGAAGACCAGACACATCAAACGATGCTTCAACCTCATCCGCGACTACGTCGAGGGAGAGGACGTAAATATATGCAAAGTGCACACGGATCTGAATGTAGCAGACCCGCTGACTAAGCCTCTTCCACGGCCAAAACATGATCAACACCAGAACTGTATGGGTGTTAGATTTATTACAATGTAATTCACATGATGATGTGAGGGCTGGATTATTGACTCTAGTGCAAGTGGGAGAGTGTTGGAATTATGCCCTAGAGGCAATGATAAATATAGTTATTATTATAATTCCTGTGTCAAGATAATCGTTTATTATCCATGCTATAATTGTATTGAATGAAGACTCATTTACATGTGTGGATACATAGACAAAACACCGTCCCTAGCAAGCCTCTAGTTGGCTAGCCAGTTGATCAAAGATAGTCAGTGTCTTCTGATTATGAACAAGGTGTTGTTGCTTGATAACTGGATCACGTCATTAGGAGAATCACGTGATGGACTAGACCCAAACTAATAGACGTAGCATGTTGATCGTGTCATTTTATTGCTACTATTTTCTGCGTGTCAAGTATTTATTCCTATGACCATGAGATCATATAACTCACTGACACCGGACAAATACTTTGTGTGTATCAAACGTCGCAATGTAACTGGGTGACTATAAAGATGCTCTACAGGTATCTCCGAAGGTGTTAGTTGAGTTAGTATGGATCAAGACTGGAATTTGTCACTCCGTGTGACGGAGAGGTATCTCGGGGCCCACTCGGTAATACAACATCACACACAAGCCTTGCAAGCAATGTGACTTAGTGTAAGTTGCGGGATCTTGTATTACGGAACGAGTAAAGAGACTTGCCGGTAAACGAGATTGAAATAGGTATGTGGATACTGACGATCGAATCTCGGGCAAGTAACATACCGAAGGACAAAGGGAATGATATACGGGATTATATGAATCCTTGGCACTGACGTTCAAACGATAAGATCTTCCTAGAATATGTAGGATCCAATATGGGCATCCAGGTCCCGCTATTGGATATTGACCGAGGAGTCTCCCGGGTCATGTCTACATGGTTCTCGAACCCGCAGGGTCTGCACACTTAAGGTTCGACGTTGTTTTATGCGTATTTGAGTTATATGGTTGGTTACCGAATGTTGTTCGGAGTCCCGGATGAGATCACAGACGTCACGAGGGAAATGAAGATTGATATATATGAGGACCTAATTTGATTACCGGAAGGTTTTCGGAGTTACCGGGAATGTACCGGGAATGACGAATGGGTTCCGGGAGTTCACCGGGGGGGCAACCCACCCCGGGGAAGCCCATAGGCCATAAGGGTGGCGCACCAGCCCTTAGTGGGCTGGTGGGACAGCCCAAAAGGGCCCTATGCGCCATACAAAGGAAAATCAAAGAGAAAGAAATAAAAAAGGAAGGTGGGAAGGAAGGGAAGGACTCCCACCCACCAAACCAAGTCCAACTCGGTTTGGGGGGGGGGGCTTCCCCCCTTGGACTCGGCCGACCCCCCCCCCCAAGGCAAGGTCCCCTCCCTCCCACCTATATATACGGAGGTATTGGGGCTGATTTGAGACGACTTTTCCACGGCAGCCCGACCACATACCTCCACGGTTTTTCCTCTAGATCGCATTTCTGCGGAGCTCGGGCGGAGCCCTGCTGAGACAAGGTCATCACCAACGTCCGGAGCGCCGTCACGCTGCTGGAGAACTCTTCTACCTCTCCGTCTCTCTTGCTGGATCAAGAAGGCCGAGATCATCGTCGAGTTGTACGTGTGCTGAACGCGGAGGTGCCGTCCGTTTGGTACTAGATCATGGGACTGATCGCGGGATTGTTCGCGGGGCGGATCGAGGGACGTGAGGACGTTCCACTACATCAACGGCGTTCACTAACGCTTCTGCTGTACGGTCTACAAGGGTACGTAGATCACTCATCCCCTCTCGTAGATGGACATCACCATGATAGGTCTTCGTGCGCGTAGGAAAATTTTTGTTTCCCATGCGACGTTCCCCAACAAGGGTTGTGTCTGCACGGATATCCAGGAGGGGCTGGGATTGTTGTCCAAAATTAGGGGTGGGTGAAAGGATCGATATGGTTGATTAGAGGGGGTGAATAGGCAACTACCAATTTTTAGCTTGACTTAACAAATTAGGGTTAGTAACAAAAGGATCTCTATATGAACAGCTAGGTGAGCAACCTACATGATGCTAACAACAAGGACAACAAGTGTAAGCAAAGAATACACCACAACAATAATAAGTACAATGTAAGGTAAGAGTTAACCGCAAGTGGAACCAGTGGAGATGAGGATGTGTTACCGAAGTTCCTTCCCTTTGACAGGAAGTACGTCTCTGGTGGAGCGGTGTGGAGGCACAATGCTCTCCAAGAAGCCACTAGGGCCACTATATTCTCCTCACGCCCTCACACGATGTGAGATGTCGTGATTCCACTATTGGTGCCTTTGAAGGCGGCGACGGGACCTTTACAAACAATGTTGGGGCTATCACCACACAAAGCTTGGAGGCTCCCAACAAGACCACAAAGCTTCACCACAATGGAATGTGGATCGGAGGTGATCTCAACCGTCTAGGGTGCTCAAACACCCAAGAGTAACAAGATCCGCAAGGGATTAGTGGGAGAATCAAATATCTCTTGGTGGAAGTGTAGATCAAGTCCTTCTCAAGCAATCCCTAGGAAATCAATAAGTTTCATTGGCTAGGGAGAGAGATCAGGCAAGAATGATCTTTGGAGCAACAATGGATCTTGCGATGGTAAGAGGTAAGCTTCTCAGGTAAGAAGACTCCTTTATATAGTGGGGTACAATCCAACCGTAACCCACCCACCTACTGCACAAGCCAAGCGGTACTGCTGGTCCTAGGAGCGGTACTACCGCCCGACAGCTCACCAACCACGGTAGTAAGAAAATACTATCGTGCCTACCACTGTGGAGGCAAAAGGACGCGCAATAAGTCTGACGGAGCGGTAGTAAAAAACAACTACCGCTCAGAGAGCGGTACTACTGCCCACAAGCGATAGTAAAAAAACTACTACCGCCCTGAGGGCGGTACTACCGCTGACACCATCGGTACTACGTCTGGCCCTTTTGCACATACAAGGAAAAAAACATGGTTGGAGCTCCATTTGAAGCAAAGGAAAGGTGGTGCAATAGAAATGTGTACGTGTTGATTCCACCCAAACCTTTCCGAGGCGGACCCATCTTAATACTACAGCTTTCCTACGACTCAAATTTACCAAAGAGAAACGTATAAAACAACCGTCTTTGAAAGACTCTGAGGGGCATCGAACCGTCTTGTGCCTAGTCATGAATCATCTGAAATGCTCAACGCACACGATTAGTCCACACAGGTATTGTCATCAATCACTAAAACCACTTAGGGAAAATATGCCGTAACAATCTCCCCCTTTTTGGTGGATTGATGAGAATACATGATTTGCACTAAAGGATATAGAAATAGCATATGCAAACCCAAAATATACAAACTAGAGATATGCTCCCCTAGATGTGTGCATACTTTAGAAAAAGGATATGGACTGCTCAGCACACAACCAAAGAGAAGCACTCCCCCTAGATTTTATAGACGAGGCAATCCTTGCAACAAATTGAATAAACACTATGCATGGAAGCAAGGCATAGCATGTGAGCATGAAGATAAGGGCACATAATAATTAGACTCACAAGCTACTAATAAACTAGATAATAATGAGACAATAAAGATAGAGGAGAGATAGCATATGTCTCACACCATATGATAAAGTACGACGTCTCATAGTCTCACACACAAAGCAAAGACAACCAACGAAGCAATGAAAGTTCAACAAATAAAGCAACAACGAAAACGAGGAAACTCGCAAATCCTACACTCTCTGTGTGACAGCCCGAGACCGACGCTCCAGAAGATTCCACTTTTATTCTGTTGTCGTCGTGTTATCATTTGTATGACACTTTCGTCATCGCATCATGCGCATCATCCACATTGCATCGGCACTCTGTTGCCGCCAGTTTTCAAAACTTGCATCCGTTAGTAGTTGCCGGTTCTCTCCATTTTCGTCGTCGACCGTTTTGAGCCCGACCACACACCCACGCGCCGTGCATGAAATTTTTTATCGGATTGGGTTGAAAGTTGGCGTGCGGTCTTAATATAGTGTAAGTAGACCGCCTGTCAAACTTCATCGCGATGGGAGCTCGTTTCAAGCCCGAACCGTTAAACCTATAGCGGCACTATGGTCGGTCTAATCGCAAGCGTTTCGGTATTTTAAACTATGTCGCTGGGTTGCCCATTTTACCTCTCATGCCCGCCTAGCCCCTATGCACAGTGCACCGACCTTGCCGCAACCTAGTCCGGAAACATCTCAGAACCCGAACCGAGCGGTCGTGACCGTTCGGTCTGGATCAACCCCATTTTACCACAAAGTGTCATCGATTTGTCCATTGGAACCCCAACCTATTTTTTCGACCGACCGATCTAAATCGGAGGGTCCTACCCCTAGCGAAACTAACTATATATTTAGACACTTAGTCTAGATCAGACCAAACCCTAGGATTTAGGAGGTTTGTCCCTCTGCCGCCGCCAGCCACATGGTCCTCGGGATCTCCTCCCGATCCAGCAGCTGCCCACCTCAAATTCTCAAAACAACCAATCTCGTAGCTCCTCTGTTCCCTGGACGCGTCCAGCGCCCGAAGCTCCACAAGCCATGCCGCGCCAGGCCCTCCTGCAGCCGCGATCCAGAACCTCTCATGTGTTGTGCCCAGCTCGCTCACCTCCTCGAGCCATCCAAGCAGAGGTCGCCGCCATCGACCAGCTACCAGCTGCGACACACTATCAAGCAAGGAGCAGCAGCAGGCCAGCATCAGCATCCGCCCACGGAAGCCGGACGCAGGCCTAATGCCTCGCCCTTGCCTCTCTCTTTTCTTCCTCGGTTCTGCTGCTCCTCGGATTCCCCTATAACCCCTTCCTCTCCGTGTGTCTCTTTGGGCACAAGCAGGAGCACATGAGCCGAGCCGCCCATGGAGATTCGATGCCGCCTCGCGTCGGGATCTAGATCGGGATCCCGAGTGCCTCCTTGACCAACGCCTGGGGCCCGAGCTAACCCAGCCAGCGCCCAATCCGGCCTCGCTAGCCCCCAGCTCAGCCAACACCAGGCCCATCTCCGCCCAACCACCTCGGCCCAGCTCGCCCGCCCGAAGCCGGCCAGCCCAGCCTCCGCACCGACCGTCCCAAGGCCCCTCTGGTGAGTCCGCCCTATCCAGTGCCTGAACGCTTCTAAGGTAATTTGTGCCCAAGCCTTGTTGGCCCAGTTCAGCAAGATTCGGCCCGTAGGTTTTTTTATTATTATTCCGGTGAACTTATTAATTTCAGAAAGTGCATTGATTTTCAAATGCCCGTAAGTTTTAATTCGTGCGTCGGACCGCGACGAGTTATATATGTAACTTGTCTAGAATTTCACGTAGATTAATATTTTCTGACTCTTATGTAAATTTAAAAATGTTTAGCATGTTGTTTGCATTGGTTTGCATGACATAGTGTTAGAAATGGTTTAGTTCATAGTTATTTAACCGTAGCTCTGTTGGAGATGAGCCATATATGTAAATCGACTAGAACAATGAGTAGAACAAAAAATGTGATTAGGACAAATATGGACAGATTTAGAAGTTAACGTGTGGGGTCAGTTCGGAGATGCTATATGTTGTTTCCGGCCTCATTTAAAATGCCTAGATAGGTAGTTTAATTTGTGCTTCACCCCTTGCCATGGTAACAACATTTTAATATTGACGTGTTAATAAACAGGAGTGAACTAAATAATTAAATGTGGAGTTTCATCAATATGCAACTCGTTGCATATTGAGCTTCACTTAATGTGTAGCGTCTGACTCTGTGAATTGCCATGCCATGCCTTGCATATTTGAAACAGATCATGCATCATATTAGGGTGTGCATCATGTAGTGCATGTGTCGTGTTGAAAAACCGGGTGTTGATTCTTGTTTCCGGTTTGCTTCGTCTCATTAGAGTTCCGCAAGCCTGTCGGAATGTGAGGACCCATTACACTACGTTGGTTCGTGTGCTTCACGGAGTCGTTCTTCTTCCAAGCGGGAACTGAAGCAAGATGATCATTTCCCTAGATACCATTACTATCATTACCATGCTAGTTATGATGTTTCTACCGTTATGTCTCGCTGCCTACCACTTGTCTGACTCTGTGAATTGCCATGAAAACCTTCAACCTTTCAACTACCTAGCAAACCACTGATTGGCTATGTTATCGCTTGCTTAACCATTTGATAGCGTTGCTAGTTGCAGGTGTAGTTGCTTCCATGTGCCAACATGGGTTCCTTCTCATATCACCATATTATTGTTAATTAATTTAATGAACCTATATAAGTGGTACAAGGTGGAAGGCTTGTCCTTCTAGCCTGGTGTTTTGTTCCACCTTTGTTGCCTTAGTTTCAGCTACCGGTGTTATGTTCCAGAAATGAGCGCTCCTAACATGCTTGGGGTTGTTATGGGGACCCCCAAGATTCTCGTTTTGGGATAAAGCTCGTCTGGCAAGGCCCAACATTGGTACTATATTTGGCCAACATAATAATTCTGTTAATATTGAAAACATAGGGAGTTAGCGCTACCCGAGGAGTAATTCAACATAATACAGGGAGTGCCAGTGCTGATGGTGCTGGTCCAAAACAAAGCACCATGCGGGGCCCACCCGGGGCAACTCAGGTGATGTCTATCAGGCAACCATACGCTTCACTTATCCGTCGTGCCCTGAGAATGAGTTACACAACTGCTATCGGTATTGTGGACACGCCGAGCGGCCTTGCTGGACTTGTTTTACCTTTCTCGAGCGTCTTGTGTGAGGGATTTCGAGGATGCTTTGGGTTATCTCGAGGTTGAGGTTTTCCAATAGGAACCCGAGGAGATCACGGGTTTCCCTCGTTGAGGTCATTCCATCACAACGTGTGGTTGTTTGTGATGGACTAGTTGGAGCACCCCTGCAGGGTTAAATCTTTCAGAAAGTCGTGCCCGCGGTTATGTGGCAACGTGGAAACTTTATTTAACATCTGGTTCTAGATAACTTGAAGTTAAATTAATTAAAACTTGCCGAATAGGTGTGTAACCGTGACTGTCTCTTTCGTGATCTCCTTCTCCGATCGAGGACACGGTGGGGTTAAGTTTTACGTAAGTAAGTGTTCAGGATCGTTCATTTTATTGTGAGTAGTTCACGTCCGTTGTGCGTAGATCATCCCCCTCTTATTCTTGTACTCGTAAGTTAGCCACCTCAAATAAATGCTTAGTCTCTTGCTACAGCCTCACCACTTAACCATGCCTCACCCACTGAGCTTTGCTAGTCTTAATACCTTTGGAAATGAGATTGCTGAGTCTGTGTGGCTCACACATTACTAAAACACGGGTTGCACATACAAGTAAAGAGTTATTTTGACGTGAGCGTGCAGATTGTGTTATTTGTAGTTTCTTCTTCTTCTTCCTCGATCTAGGATGGTTTCCAGGCCGGCAGCCTAGGATAGCAAGGATGGACATCATTCTTTTATCGTTTGTTTTCCTCTGTAGTCGGACCCTGCTATTCTTCATGATGCTTGTATGTATTGTACTGATGTGACTCTGATGTAGTTGTGGCGAGTGTAAGCCAATTCCATATACTCATTTTTTTAGTACATGTACTTGTAATGATATCCATTCTTGCGAAATAACGAGATGCGTTTCTATCAGTGTCGAGGCCCTCGTGCCAAAATAACGATAGGACCGCGTCTTGGGCGTTACAAGTTGGTATCAGAGCAGTACCGACCTAGGATCCCCCTTGATGGATCGAACTTGACCGAATTGAGTCTAGTGAAAAACTACTTTGAGTCTAGTTATATATCGGAGAGTAGGATTCTTTTTTCTCCTCTTCATTCTCTGGTGAGGAATCTTGATGTAATAATTTTAATTCTAGTCCTCTTCTTACTCAAAAAAATTTAGGATCACACGTATATTTTGGAATCTATATGATGTCGATGTGACGGAGTTCTGACTTGGTGCCTCCTGTTGTGTTGATTTTATTCCGGGGAGTTAAGCTCCAGGGGATTCTTGAGCACATCATTATCATTCAGATTTCTTAGTATCTCAGGACGAAGGATGTTCGAAATTTCTTCAATACCAGTAGTGGTGAGATAACCCCGACATCCCTAGTACTTATGCAGAGAGTTCGGGGGTACTACCATACTTAGTATCATTGAGATTACGAGGATCTGAGATAGATGAGTTTTCGAGATCTCTGGTTATGTGTTGACAGATGTGATACACTGGATGGGTAGTGTTATTGCTAGGATGTGAGTGATGGATTTTACTACTTGTATCCGTGGACCCGATTGCATGACCAGAAATTTCGGGAGTTCTTAGGTGGAAATTCAAGTAGTTACTTATAGGACAATCTTCCAACAGATGCATGATGTGAGGTTGGGGTTCGACATCTAGTGGATTCATTTGTTCACGGCCATCTTGCAATGGTTCTCATTGTGTCTTAAAGAGTCCTTGTAGCTTGCTACGACTCGGGGACGCTCCATATGTTTTGTGCACTGCCTTGTACATGATGGCTACTGTAGGATCGAGCACGTGTGATCCTATCCATGAAAATATCGGACGGAATCTTTGTCATGAATTTGTTCTGGCTTGTTTCATAAGCCTCATCCTTGTTTTGTTGGAATATGGTAATTTAAGTTGCTTCGATGTCAAGTGGTGAATTCATAACTTTCCAAGAGGTGTTCTCATATTTTTATGGGAATGCTAATTCTTTTGCTCAATCAAGTTGTCTTTTCAAAAACAAATACCGGATTCGTCATGTCAATTGTTTTTATCACGTGTGCTTCTCTTCAAGTGGGTTCAATCCTCTCAAATGTTTGGAATATCAATCTCCCTTTTTCTTCAATGTTTCAGTTATCATCCAAGTGGAGTTCAATTCATGGATTCTTCCGCCATCTTATCTTCTGTGGTGTATCCGGTGTTTCATTGTGAAAATTCTCAGGAGTTGCTAGCTCATCATTCTTCATTCTTGTTTTCTTCTCTGGTGAATTCAATTCAAGCTATCAGTGTTCATCATATCCTTTTCATCCTTTAAATTTTTAACCATGTCGAAAATTCTTATCAAGTCTTTCTCGTTTTCATCCCTCTCTATTCTATCAGGAGTGTTCAAGATATCTCATAGTTTCTTGTTCTCAATCCTTTCAATTATTTCGAGGTTCACAACCTCATCAAGTTCTCATCTATACCGGTGCAGTATCTCTCTTTGTGAGCAATCTTTTCAACGGTGTTTCTTTTGAGTGGACCCATAACCCACAGGTTCTTTCCCACGATCTTTCCTGGCTCTTATAATCATTTCTGGAGATCACTAATTCTTTTCAGTTATGATGTAAGTATGAATTTCATCAGTCATATTCCTTTTCCAAGACTGCTTCAAATTCATTTTCATCATTGGCTCAACTTTTCATATTCTTATTCCACAGTGTCTTAGTAATTTTGGTGGTGTTCCTTCTCGTCATTTTGTGCATTGAAGAACGAAGAGGTGTTTTTCTAAAATCTTGCTCCATTCTTTTGAAGATTTTCATCTCAGCTTCGTGTTATCTTCTCAATTGTTGTCAATCATGAGTAATCCCTTTCTTGCTATCCGGTGCATTTCAAAGTTGTTTTCATTTTTCAATCCTCCGAAGGCCATCATTTCAGAATATTTCTTCGTTCTCATCTTTCAGCTTTCGTTCTCAAATTCTTCTAATTGTTGTCTCTTCATTCGTCTCTCAATTATTCTGGTGCCTTGTTCAAGTTTTTATCTCAGGTGTCTCATGATATCTTCGTTCTTGTTATTCCCATTCATTCCAATTCTTACCGGTGTCTCCATTAAGACTTGTTCAAGTTTGTGCTCATATCTCTCCTCAATATTTTCTAGAAGAATAGGTGGTATGCTAAATCTGTTGCTTGTCATCAATTTAACTTGATGAAGGATAAGCGTAAAATAATTCTTATTCTTTTTCCATAATGATTTAAATTCTTCTTCTGGAGTGGCTCATGATATCAAATTCTTTTTCTCAAGTGTTCTTCATGATTCTTGTTGGAGTACCTCAAGTTTCTCTCTTGCATTCCAAAGAGCAATTCTTCCTTCGTTATCTTTTGAGGTGGTGTTATAGCGTTCTAGTTAGTGGAGGAGCCTCAAAAAAATTTGTTTCAAGAATGAGATATTTAAACCCACCAATTCTTTGATCATGAGATATTTTAACCCATGGTTCTTCATTGAGTTATTTCGGATTAGATTTCACCTAAAGCTTTTTCTAAGGATTGTTGCTATTATGGTGTTGCCATTAATCCATGTTTTCATTCAATCCTTGGTGTAAGAAGTTTTGCCTTTCTTGTTGCATCCAATCAATCCTTGTTTCTGTTAGTGGCTATATCTCACCTCATTATTTTGAAATGGTTTCCATAAGCCCACAACAAGCTTGCTCCTTCATTGTTGATTTCCAAGAACTCCATTCAATTCTTTTGTCAGGCTACTCCTCAATTCAATTGCGATAGTAGTTGTCATTCTCTTCTTCATTCTTTCTTCCCGATGATCTAGTTTATATTCTCTTGTTTCGGAGGCATTGTGATGTTGCTCTTTTGGGTCAATCATCTTGTTCTATCAAGATCATGGTCTCTCATTGCTTATTCAATTTAGTTGGTTTGTTGTGAATATTCTCAAGTTCTTTCAATCTTATTGAATATTTCTCCTCATTTTCCTACCGAGTTGTTGCCGTATTTTTGTGTGAATTCTTTCTTCTTTCTCATATCATTCTTCGTCTTCTTGCAACCTTCAGGATTCATTGGTTTCACTTGTTGGTCAAAGAAGCGACTAAGTTTTCCCCTATGCTCTTTCTCATCCTCTTCCCCTTTTCGTTCTTAGATCTCGGGGCGAGATCTCTTGTGAGTGTAGGAGAGTTTGTGACATCCCGAGACCGACGCTACAGAAGGTTCCCCTTTTATTATGTTGTCGGCGTGTTATTATTTGTCTATCGCTTTCATCATCGCATCATGCGCATCATCCACATTGCAACGGCAGTCCGTTGCTGCCAGTTTTCAAAACATACATCCGTTAGTAGTTGTCGTGTGGGGACCCCGACTTACAAGTCGAGATCGCCGAATGAACGTGCTTAGTGAAACCAAAGATCAATGATCACCGAACACACAGATACTGAATATTAAGAGTCTAACATCCAACATACCGATTAATACAACAAATGACCATTGCCAACATCAGATTCACGAGCGCCTCTCATGCAGCTGTCTTCACTGCCAACATCAGATTCTCCATTTGTGGTCCTTCGAAGAACCAAATAGTTGGGGAGTCATTTGCCTTCACTATCACGTGCATGTGATATTCCTTTGTGTCGGCGTTGACACAGTGCTCGTGGTAGAGAAAAATGGGCATGCGGTGTACTTGACACTTCTCTAGGCTATCTCCCAAGAGTAGGGGAAAGCCCGTCTCCAAAAGCATCATAGGTACGATGGCCATCTACCAGGTTGTAGGAGAGGGTTAGAAATTTTGTGGGTGGTATGAAATGGTAGTAGGGTGTAGAAAATCTCAAGTGTAGGAGTTGAGTGTACTACTCGTCTCGGCTATCGTCCATGCTACCTAAGGCTTCATACAGTCAGGATGGCTCCGATACCAGCTCTATGGGGACCCCAACATACTAGTCGAGATCGCCGAATGAACGTGCTCAGTGACCCGAGAGATCAATGCTCACCGAACACACAAATACTTAATATTAAGAGTATTACATCCGACATACCGATTAATACAACAAATGACCATGAAGGTCAAGTTTCACATAGGTAGGGCCTATAAGGCCAATCACACTGATACATCTACTAGCGGGATTCTTGGGGATAAACGGGAGCCCATGCCATCAGCCTTCACCAACGGGCATTCTGACTAGGAAGCGTCCAAGTTCACGTGTCCGTCTCCGAAGATGAATTCTTCTCCAAATTCCGGTCCTTCCATGTCTGGTCAATAACATAACCAGTGGCAAGCCAGTGAGTACTTTGAATGTACTCGCAAACAGTCCATGATATGGATCATGCAGTTGGTATAATAATAAGTGATGTGCAGCATTTGCGGAAAGCAAGCTTGAATATAAATAAACATGATCATAGACGGGTATGGATATGCATCATAAGTAGATGGTATTTAGAAAAACACGTTACAGATATCAACATATCTTCTGTGGGCCGAACACTTCCGGTTCACCCGATATTCCAAGTCACCAAACTTGGTCATATCAACTCTTTCAGATAACACCATTAAACACACACTCACACTTGGTTTATGCAGAAAGAAGTGGACGTAGTTTAAGCAGGATTACCCAACTGTCCTTGAGCGTGGACACGGCTATTCGAATAGTTTTACACTCTGTAGAGGTTGTACGTTGTACCCACGAGATTCGGGAAACTTCCATGTCATCCACGACTCGTGGTGTATAACATACCCGAGGCAAGTACCCGGTCAATGCCTTTCCCCTGACGATACTAGACAAAGAATTCCACTCGATTGGTACCCAACCCACATGGTGTACGTCTTACGAGCACCAACTCTGGACAGTACCATCCATGCGGGGACCAACTGTGTGCCCGGAACACGTAAAAATGGCATAGTCGACCTACCTGGTACGACCCTGTCACGAGAGTGATCACATGTCACTCCTGCCACTAGTAATGTGGCTCTTTGCTAGCACCGACCAGAGTAATCAACAAAGCGTCGTCCCATAAAGGGGTAACTTGGTCGCACATGTAAGGTTCGGACGATCGAAACATCATAAATCTAATACCGTTTTCGAAACCACTCACACCAAAATATACCTGGTGCACCACTTCTGCACAAGTGGCCACCTAACTCATCATCACCCCTGGGTATTAGTGGCACCCGACGGGGTTTTTGAAAAACCTTCGATATTTATGATCATCTAGCTCATGCTTCTACCATGTGTAGTGCTACTGTCTACTTGTCAACATAATATTAGCATGACCCTCATAGGTGGTAGGATCATGCACAAATGCAAGGGCTCCGGAGGAGCCATCGGTAACATCATATCGATGATTTACCGAATACTCATGATCATATGCAACAAGAATAATTGCTCTACTAGCATGCAAATAATATTTTTCTCAAATATGTTCAAAGGGCTACTTTCCTTGCTCAGCTAGGTATCCGGGGTCTTCGAGGTCTTCGAGTCCAACTCCTTCTTCAAACGTGGAATCTATCATCGTAATAATAATAATAAAATAAGTAGCTCACACAAAAATAGAAGACAAACTTACTTTGAAACTGTTATCCTATTCTGATAAATCTATATTACAGTTTTAAAAATATTTGTCTCTGGTTTTGGTGAAAATATTATTTTTGAAATCAATTTAACACGAGCTAAAGTATTCAAAATAAGCCTTTTAATTATAACTATACAGAAAAGTTGTCACAAAAAATTGTATAACAGCTCCATTAAATTCTACTCATTTTTGGAAGAATTGTGGTGGAAAAATGTTTTAAAACATATTAAAAACAAGAATGAAAAAGGGGGCTCAGCCCTGGCCTGACTTGGCCAATGGTTCGGCCGGTCCAACTGGCAAACTAGCCAGCCAGGAGCCGAGAAGCGCGCGCCATCGGGTTCAAACCTGATGCACGGCCCCCTGCGGTCAGTGACTTAGAGAGGAGAGAGGGGGAGAGATGAGCCACCGATAGGTGGGGCACACCTATTGGAGTCGTCTTCCTCCTCTGGACAAAGGGGAGGGGAGGCACGCCAGCAGCGACACCGACGCCCTCATACCTCAACAACGGCAGGAATGGAACCAGCACGTCGCCGCCTACCTGCTAGTGGTCGAAGGGATGACGGGGAGGCCCTCGGTCACCGGCAACGAGGTGGCAGCGGTGGAGCTGATTCAGGAGGTGGTGGAGGTGGGTGCTACGGGCAGGGATTCGCTCAGGGGAGTAGTGGAGAAGCTCCTTGAGCTCACTACGATCACGGAGGAGGTGAGAGGAGCGAGAGAGATGGCGTGTAGCCCGAGATCGACGGAGCTTCGAAGCGGCGAGGCCTCGGTCGATCTCGAGCACCGGAGCTCGCTGTGCTCGAATGGGCTCGCTAGGGGCTCGATTTAGGCTCTATAGGAGTGGATTGAGGGAGCTGGAGCGAGGCGGCCTATTTATAGGCCATCGACGATGCACGGAGCGGGAAGCGCCGGTGGTTTCACTATGGCTCGCAGGAGAGGCAGAGAGATCTCGGGGTCCAAACCACGGTATTGCGGATGTGGTTTCGGATCCTAGTGACTCACTGAGAGGGAGAGAGAGCGAGGAGCGCGCATGCTGCGTGGACGCATTCTTCTGGCCGAATTTGGTGCGCGCGGGTACGCGTTGCTCGAGTCAACAGAGAGGAGGAGGAGGGACCCTGAGGCTGCCCTGATGCAGGAGGGTTGTCGGGGACGTGGAGAGGCATCGAGGGGAGGCTTGAACCTGCCGGGGCTGGCCACCTTTGTCTTGGGTGCACCCTGTAGCGTGCCTAGAGTGCATTTGTGGCATGTGACGGCATGCTGGCGCACTCTGGGGTGCTTTGGCTGTGTCTGGCGTGTCCTGGGGTTGGGTTAGATGATCCCTAGCCATTTGAGAGCCAAGGGACTCACCATTGGTCAATGGGAGTGGTTAAAGAGGTGATGCGAGACATGAGCCAGAAACTAAAATGAAGATTTTGGCTCTTCTAGTTGGAACCAAAGAGGGGCCACCTGTCCGTAGTTGAGGAGTGGTGCTGGCTGCTTGGACTGTGAGTTTGGAAGAAAGTGTATGGGTGTAGAGTGAGTTAAGAGGTGATTTACCAAGCTGGCAGAAGGTGTTCGACAGGTGTTTGGGGTAGCTACACTTCACCATTGATGATGAAAGTTAACAGGATTAGGTTTGATGCAAAAATAGGATGCTCCACCAAATTTGAGCTTCATTGGACAAGTTTCGCAATGCAAACTTGAAATCATCCCCAAATGGGCAGTTCTGTCCATTCCAAAAGGAATGTGGGTAAATTAATCCCTACAAATCCAATTTTTGGCACAGATTCCTCATTTGGGGTGTTGAGCACTGTTGCAAACTTTCAACCATTTGGACAAACTTTGTTATGTAGAGTTGTTTCAACTTGATTCTGGACACAGAGGGTTTTAGTATTATTTGGTGAACCAAACCACCTTGGAATGAGGTGAAACTTGACAGGGCCACCAAATATAGCTTGGGAAGAATGCTAGAATTTTCTAGGAATTTATTGGAAATATTTCAAAATATCAGAACAGATAGAATAGGTTTTCAAGGATTTTCTCATATATTTTGAACATAAATATGGGTTGAAAATATTATGTATGGAACATATATGTCCTCTTAGTATCTCCAAATTTTCTCATATTTTTCTAAGGCACAAAAGCAATTTTCCATAGAGCATTTCTGGCCTCAGAAAAGGACATGCAAATAAAATAGAAAAAATATTTTATAAAATAATTATTTTATGATATTGGAGAGTTATATTAGTGTCAAAACCAGAAAATAATCTTTTGGTGAAGGCACTCCCTTGAAATCAGGGACTTGTAGTGCAAACACACAGCAAGGTTTTGAAATATTCAAAAATGTGAAATGGGTTTTTATGAAAATATCATGTTACAAAAGCTATTTTTGGATCAACTCATCAAACATACACACAAACAATTGCAATCATGGCATTCATGGCACTTTCTTAAAAAGTTTTAATAAACTCATATTTTGAAAAAACAACAGTTGAAGTGAGGTAAACACAGGGTGTGACATGTTGGTTCTCTCTATTATCGTCGTTGACCATTTTGAGCCCGACCACACACGCGCGCCCGCGGCATTGTAAAAATCTTGTTTTTAAAAGTGCGTGAAAAATGTTCTTATATTGGGTTGAAAGTTGGCGTGCGGTCTTAATATAGTGTAGGTATGCCGCGTGTCAAACTTCATCGCGATCGGAGCTCGTTTGATGGCCAAACCGTTAAACCTATAGCGGCACTGTGGCCGATCTAATCGCAAGTGTTTCAGTATTTTAAACTATGTCGCTGGGTTGCCCGTTTTCCCTCTCATCCTCGCCTAGCCCCTCTACACAGTGCACCGACCTGCCTGCAACCTATTCTGGAAACCTCTCGGAACCCGAACCGAGCGGTCGTGACCGTTGGGTCCGGATCAACCCCGTTTTACCGCAAATTGTCATCGGTTTGTCCATTGGATCCCCAACCTATTTTTTTCGACCGACTGATCTAACGCGGAGAGTCCTACCCCTAGCCATACTAACTATATATTTAGACCCTTAGTCTAGATCAGACCAAACCCTGGGATTTAGGAGGTTTGTCCCTGTGCCGCCGCCAGCCAAATCTTCCTCGGGAACTCCTCCCAATCCAGCCCGTGCCCATCTTAGATTCCCAAACAGCCAATCTCGTAGCTTCTCTGTTCCCTGGACGCGTCGAGCGCCTGAAGCCCCGCAAGGCATGCCATGCCAGGGCCTCCCGCAGCCGCGATCTAGCACTTCTCGCATGTCGTGCCCTGCTCGCTCGCCTCCTCGAGCCATCCGAGCGGAGGTCGCCTCCATCGACCAGCTACCAGCTGCGTTATAGTCTCAAGCAAGGAGCAGCAGCAGGCCAGCAGCAGCATCTGCCCACAGAAGCCGAACGCAGGCCTAGTGCCTCGCCCTCGCCTCTCTCTTTTCTTCCTCGGTTATGCTGCTCCTCGGATTCCCCTGTAACCCCTTCCTCTCTGTGTGTCTCTTTGGGCACAAGCAGGACCACCTGAGCCGAGCCGCCCATGGAGATTCGATGCCGCCTCGTGTCGGGATCCAGATCGGGATCCCGAGTCCCCGTTGACCAGAGCCTAGGCCCCGAGCCGGCCCAGCTAGCCCGATCCGGCCTCCCTCTCCCCCAGCTCAACCAACGCCAGGCCCAGCTCCGCCCAGCCACCTCGGCCCAGCTCGCCAGCCCCAACCCGGCCGGCCCAGCATCCGCATCGACCGACCCAAGGCCCCTCTGGTGAGTCCGCCCTATCCAGCGCCCGAGCACTTCTTAGTTAATTTGCACACATGCCCTGTTGGCCCAGTTCAGCCAGATTCGGCCCATAGTTTATTATTATTATTCTGGTGAATTTATTAATTTCAGAAAGTGCATTGATTTTCAAACGCCCGTATGTTTTAATCCGTGCGTGGGACCATCACGAGTTATATATGTAACTTAGCTAGAATTTCGTGTAGATTAATATTTTCCAACTCTCATACATATTTAAAACTGCTTAGCATGTCGTTTGAATTGGTTTGCGTGACAACGTGTTAGAAACGGTTTAGTTTGTAGTTATTTAACCATAGCTCCGTTGGAGATGAGCCATATGTGTAAATGGACTAGAACGACGAGTAGAATCACGAGAACCACTTTGTTTTGTCATTTAACAAACATAAAATGTGATTAGGAAAAATATGGAAAGATTTAGAAGTTAACGTATGGGGTCAGTTCGGAGATCCTATATGCCGTTTCCCGCCTCATTTAAAATGCCTAGATAGATAGTTTAATTTGTGCTTCACCCCTTGCCATGTTAACAACATTTTAATATTGTCATGTTAATAAAAGGAGTGAACTAAATAATTAAATGTGGAGTTTCGTCAATATGCAAATCGTTGCATATTGAGCTTCACTTAATGTGTAGCGTTTGACTGTGTGAATCGCCATGCCATGCCTTGCATATTTGAAACTGATCATGCATCATATTAGGGTGTGCATCTTGTCGTGCATGGGTCGTGGTGAATATCGTGTGTTGATTCCTGCTTCCAGTTTGCTTCGTCTCGATAGAGTTCCGCAAGCGTGTCAGAATGTGAGGACCATTCGACTACGTCGGTTCGTTTGCTTTACGGAGTCGTTGTTCTTCCAAGCGGGAACTCAAGCAAGATGATCATTTTCCTAGATACCATTACTATCATTGCCAAGCTAGTTATGTCGTTTCTACCATTATGTCTTGGTGCCTAACACCTGTTAAATATCAGCCTCCCAACATTGCCATGAAAACCTTCAACCTTTCTACAACCTAGCAAACCACTGATTGGCTATGTTACCGCTTGCTTAACCATTTGATAGTGTTGCTAGTTGCAGGTGCAGTTTCTTCCACGTGCCAACATGGGTTCCTTGTCATATCACCATATTATTGTTAATTAATTTAATGCACCTATATACTTGGTACAAGGTGGAAGGCTTGGCCTTCTAGACTGGTGTTTGTTCCACCTTTGTCGCCTTAGTTTCGGCTACCGGTGTTATGTTCCATAAATGAGCGCTCCTAACATGCTTGGGGTTGTTATGGGGACCCCATAGATTCTCGTTTTGGGATAAAGCTCATCTGGCAAGGCCCAACATAATAATTCTGTTAATACTGAAAACATAGGGAGTTAGCCCTACCCGAGGAGTAATTCAACATAATATAGGGAGGGCCAGTATTGATGGTGTTGGTCCAAAACATAGCACCATGTGGGGCCAACTCGGGGCAACTCGGATGATGTCTATCAGGCCACCTTACGCTTCTCTTATATGTCGTGTACTGAGAACGAGATACGCGGCTCCTATCAGGATTCTCGACACACCGGGCGGCCTTACTGGACTTGTTTTACCTTTCTCAAGCGTCTTGTGCGAGGGATTCCGAGGATGCTTTGGGTTATCTCGAGGTTGAGGTTTTCCAAAAGGAACCCAAGGAGATCACGAGTTTCCCTGATCGAGGTCATTCCATCGTAGTGTGTGCTAGTTTGTGATGGACTAGTTGGAGCACCCCTGCAGGATTAAATCTTTCAGAAAGCCGTGCCCACAGTTATGTGGCAACGTGGAAACTTTGTTTAACATCTCGTTCTAGATAACTTGAAGTTAAATTAATTAAAACTTGCCAAATGACTGCGTAACCGTGACTGTCTTTTTCGTGAGCTCCTTCTCCAATCAAGGACACGGTGGGGTTATGTTTGACGTAAGTAGGTGTTCAGGATCATTCATTTGATCGACAATAGTTCACTTTCGCTGTGCGTAAATCATCCCCCTCTTATTCTTGTACTCGTAAGTTAGCCAACTCTAATAAATGCTTAGTCGCTTGCTGCAGCCTCATCACTTAAACATGCCTCACCCATTAAGCTTTGATAGTCTTGATACCTTTGGAAATGAGATTGTTGAGTCCCTGTGGCTCACAGATTACTACAACACCAGTTTTAGGTACAGGTAGAGAGTTACTTTGACGTGAGCACGCGGATTGTGCTATTTGGAATTTCTTCTTCTTTGTCGTCGATCTAGGATGGGTTCCAGGCCGACAACCTGGGATAGCAAGGATGGACGTCGTTCTTTTATCGTTTGTTTTCCTCCATAGTCGGACCCTGCTCTTCTTCATGATTCTTGTATGTATTGTACTAATGTGACTCTGATGTAGCTGTGGCGAGTGTAATCCAATTCCATATACTCATATTTTCGACACATGTACTTGTAACGATATCCATTCTTGTGAAATGATGAGATGCGTTTATATCCCTGTCGAGCCCTCGCACCAAAATAAGGATAGGACTGGGTCTTGGGAGTTACACTCTCCCCCTTTGGCTTCGGGACGCCAAAAAGGCAGAGAGGACACCTACAACAGAGGTGGTAGCTCGAGCTGGAGAGGACTCAGCCATCAGACCCCTCAATATACTCCTCATCAGTCTCGTCGTCGGTCTCCTCATCAGACTCCTTGTCAGAATCATCCCACTGCATATTGTTCTTTTGCATCCACCTAGCCTTAGGAGTGATGTCTTGCTGAGACTCGCTGGAGAAGTGCATGTCGAGCTTCCTCATAATCAGCTTGTCGCACTAATGGCTCTCCTTCTGAGCAACATGTGTCATGTACTGGCCCTTCGCCTGCATGCAGAACAAGGTCTTCATCCGGTCCGTGAGCTTCTTGTCCCAAGATGGCTCGACAGAGGAAGGCACATGGGACTCTAGAATGGCCTCATCCTCAGCAGCAGCCTCATCCTCATTAGAATCCCTAGTGGCAGCAGCACGTGTAGTAGTGGTGTTAGCCCATTTTTCTTTCTGTCGAAACTTGATAGGCTCATGGCGAATCCAGCCGGGAGCATGTAACTCAATAGATGGGAAGGCCTGCGTCCACTTCTTCTTGATCACGTACAACAGATAAGGGTCGTAGATTGGGACCTTGCGATGGAAGACTGCTGAGTGAAGCTAGCTCCACATGACGTGACATATATCAAGTGGTCCAGAGGAGCGAGTCCGCCCTTTATGACACATCATAAGCATATCCACTAGGTAGGAATGCACCTGGTCCTTGTTGCCAACGCGCGGAAATAGAGTATTGTGAAAGATACGGTGCATAACATCAAGGAATGGGCTAAGCACGTGGGAGACGTCACCCGCTTGGGATATCTTCTCAATAAAGAATGGCAACAACTTGTCCTTAGCGGTAGCAGATGGCTTAGCGTGTGGGCGCAAACCAACTCAGTGCTCAAGCCCCTCATCATGGACGTGTAGAAGGTCCATGAACTCCTTCCAGGTAGCAGACAGTTGCTCCCCATTTTTCATCTAGGACATAGTGTGGTCGTCATCAGGGTGAAAGTGGACAGTAACAAAGAATTGTGCCACTATCTCAGGATCAAAATCATGATGAAATGTGATGAGCTCCTCAATCTGAAGCTGTTCCACCATGGCCAGAGCTGCACCAAAGTATGTAGGGTCCTTCTTTAGATGGTTCATATGAATCCACTGAACTGGTACGTACATATTCTTATTCGCCTTGATCACATCTTCATAAATAAGATACTGCTGCTAAGACCACAACATTTCACCTCTGGGGAACTGAACCCTAGCGTTGTCATAGGGGTTGACCTTGCGTCGAAGCTGAAACTCTCTAAGTGGCATAGCATCCCAATCAACATTGTTTGTCTTGTTCTTGTGAGCTGGCTTCTTAAAATTGTGCTTTGGAGCTTGTGAACCCTCGGGTACATATGAAGAACAAGGTCGCTTGGAACTGGCATCCCGAGGCGGGTTAGAGCGCCTGGAGCCACCACCTATTATACGCAACATGAACACAAGAAAACGGAAAAGAAAAGGTCAAGGCAAAGATCAAAGCAAACCAGAAAATCCTAGAAAAAGGAGAACTGGAAGCACGAAACTTGTGTGCTCACGGAACAGCGGTAGTACCGCAGCTCAAGTAGTAGTAAAATATTACTACCACTCTGGCAGCGGTAGTACCGCCCAGACAACGATAGTACCGCTGCTCAAGCGGTAGTAAAACATTACTACCGCTCTGACAGCGGTAGTACCGCTCCAGGAGGAGAGGTAGTACCGCACGGGCGACGAAGTGCCAGATCTGATAGGCAACTTGCAGATTCAGTACTACCGGAGACCGAAACCCACATGTTGCACTCTACACGGAAAAGTTGTACCACACAAGAACTCCCCGACCCTCCTGGTATAAAGAGATGGTACCACGATATGAAGAACGAACATACATGCCCCTAACCCTAGATTCAACAAAAACGAGGCAAAAACGAAGGGAACGAGGGGCAATACCGAGGTCCATGGCATGGGGGAGAGGATCCCACCAAACGGAATTGGAGGAGAGTGGTCGAAGAAGGAGATCCTACGAGTCCCTCCGGCAGCAGCTCTTGAAAAGAGAGAGAGGAAAAAGGGAGAGCCATGAGATGAATGTGTATGGGGAGAAAGAACTGCCCCCTTCCCTAAAATAGCCCCCCTGCGGCCATGGCAGCGCGGTAGTACCGCAGTCATCGCGGTAGTACCGCTTGGCCAGCGGTAGTAAAATTTTACTACCACTAGATGAGCGGTAGTATCGCTCGTCCAGTGGCAGTAAAAGTTCTCTGCCGTGCTGAGAGCGGTAGTATCGTGCCCCTTTTGACAAAAACACCTCGAAACTTTGCCCTCCTTGTATGAAAACACTTTGAACCTTGCCAGTGGAAGAGAAAAAAGCACAGGAAAACCCAAGTGAAGATAAAAATAGACACGCACGCAGTGGAACATAGAACCGAATCTTCTGACGAAGAGAGGGCGGTGGCCAGAGCCACAAATTTTTGAGACAAATGGTATGACACCACGAAGAATTATCCTTGGGTTCATGACCACAACTCATATTTTAAGCACAAGTGCCATCAATAATGGCTAATGTGAAAGACATGATCAATTTATGCATAATGGGGGAGGGAAAGTTCATTGAGAGAACAACACTCCCCCGATGTCCATGCCTACACCTAGAGCCAAATATAATGATGAGTGAGGTGTGATGTGCCTTGTTTCAATCCACATTACTTGAATCAATGATATTTAGCTCATGGCTTAACTCGCGAAACCTTGCTTCGTCTAGAGGTTTAGTGAAAATATCCGCAGGTTGCTCTTGAGTGTTGATGAAGAGGACCTCAATATCTCCTTGCTTGATATGATATCGAATGAAATGATGACGAATATCAATATGCTTGGTCTTGCTATGTTGAACCAGATTGAGAGATATCTTGATGGTACTCCCATTATCACATAGAATAGGCACTTTGTCACAAGTGAGACCATAATCCTTTAAAGTTTGCCTCATCCATAATAATTGAGCACAACAACTTGCGGCACCTACATACTTAGCCTCGGTGGAAGAAAGTGACAGACAATTTTGTTTCTTCGAAGACCAACTTACCAAAGAGCCACCAAGGAATTTGCATCCTCCAGAGGTTGGCTTCCTTCCGACATAGTATCCAGCCCAATCTGAGTCAGAGTAACCTACTAAACTAAAGCATGCTCCTTTGGGGTACCATAAGCCAAAGTTTGGGGTATGAGCCAAATATCGAAAGATTCGTTTGACTACCACATAGTGGTTTCCTTTGGTGCGGATTGAAACCGTGCACAAATTCCCACACTCAGCATGATATCTGATCTAGATGCACAAAGGTAAAGCAAGCATCCAATCATGGAGCGATATACCTTTTGATCCACTGCTTTACCATTGGGATCATTGTCGAGCTCGCATGTGGTTGGCATGGGAAATTTGACCGGCTTGACGTCCTCGAGCTCGAACCTCTTGAGCATGTCTTGAGTGTACTTGGCTTGTTCTATGAAGGCTCCTTCTCTTCCTTGTTTGATTTCAAACCCGAGAAAGAACTTAACTCTCCCATCATAGACATCTCAAACTTCTCGATCATTAGTGCAGCACACTTTTCATTGGAAAATTTGTTAGGAGAACCAAATATAATATCATCAACATATAGTTGGCATATGAAAAAATCCCCTTTGCCCTTTTTGGTAAAAAGGGTGGGATCAATTTTCCCAATCTGAAACCCACGATCTTGCAACAACTCAGTAAGGTACTCATACCACGCACGTGGGGCTTGTTTAAGGCTGTAGAGTGCCTTCTTGAGTTTGTATACATGAGTGGGGAGCTTGGGATCCTCGAATCCCGGGGGTTGTTTGACATATACCACCTCATTTAAAGGACCATTAAGAAAATCACTCTTCACATCCATTTTTTGCAATTTAAAATCATGATGAGAAGCAAATCTAAGCAACATGCGAATAGATTCAAGACGAGCGACGGGAGCAAAGGTTTCACCGTAGTCGATACCCTCGACTTGGGAGTAGCCTTGAGCCACCAATCTTGCCTTGTTTCGAATGACAACACCATTTGCATCCTGCTTGTTCTTAAAGATCCATTTGGTTCCAATGACATTATGTTCCTCCGTTTTGCCTTAATGCCCAAACTGGATTGCGCTCGAAGTTGTTAAGTTCATCATGCATGGCTTCAAGTGAATACTCATCATTGAGCGCATCATGTACCTTTTGGGGTTCAACACATGAAATAAACACGTGATGTAAACAAAAGTTTGATATTTGTTGATGAGTGGTTACCCCTTTATTGAAGCTACCAAGCACATTCTTGAAGATATGTTGTCGAACTCAGAGCCTGTTAGCTATCCTGGCAGCCCAGCACTTCAAGACTTCCCTACTTGATAATTTAGGGGTTTCTTCTTGAACATCTTGAGCACCGTCTTGAGCTTGCTCACTAGTTTTCTCTTGATCTTGTGGTTGCACTTGAACTTGAGAAAACTCAGAGTCTTGAGCATGATCTTGGACATCATTTGGGGTGATACCATCTTCATGAGGTTGATCTTGTCCTTGATCTTGTTCATCAGGTTGAGGGCCTTCACTTTATTCTTCGGAAGCGTGTGGGTCTAGCGAGGGTGATGGCTCCACTTGAGTAGAGAATTGTCCTTCTGCTTCTGCCACAAGGGGTTCCACAATGGGGAGTATTTGATCAATCCCCATTCACTACAGGAATCGAGCATTTTGCCGTCAGGACGCTACAGACGGCAAAGAGCGAATTACAGCCGGCAAAATTTTTGTCGTCAGCCCATGACGGCAAATAATGTCGTCAGACCATGTGCCCACAAAGGGTGTCTTTGCCGTCAGCGACCGGGACAGCGGACGGCAAAATGTTTGCCGTCAGTGGAATTATGTTGCCGTCAGCTACTTTTGGTAGACGGCAAAAAAAATGGTCAGAAGACGGAACGGCCTAACTAACGGACGACGTTAGCCTTTTTGCCGTCTTCCTAACCTATACATGACAGCAAAATATGGCATTTTTTTGCCGTCTTCCTAACCTATACATGACAGCAAAATATGGCATTTTTTTGCCGTCTTCCTAATCTACACATGACAGCAAAATATGGCATTTGTTTATCGTCTTCCTAACCTACACATGACAACAAAATATGGTCTATTTTTTGCCGTCTTCCTAGCCTGTACATGACATCAAAATATGGTCTATTTTTTGCCGTCTTCCTAGCGTGTACATGACAGCAAAATAAGTCTATTTTTTGCCATCTTCCTAGCTTGTACATGACAGCAAAATAGACATAATTCATACAGCATATATATATATAACATAATCCATACAGCATATATATAACATAATCCATACAACATATATATAACATAATCCATACAACATATATGTATATAACATCCATAATCCATACATCATATATATAACATCCATAATCCATACATCATATCTATAACATCCATAATCCATACATCATATATATAACATCTTTAATCCATACATCATATATATAACATCCTTAATCCATACATCATATATATAACATCCTTAATCCATACAGCATATAACACATCCATAATCCATACATCATATATATAACATCCATAATCCATGTCATAATATTTGGCATTACTACATATATATACATCATATATATAACATCATATATATAATCCATGTCATAATATTTGGCATTACTACATAAAATTTGGCATTACGATAAATGTCTTCATGTCAATATCGTAGTTCAAAGAACATCCGTATGACAACCTACAAGATGAAGTCATGCACATATGTCAGATTTTGGCACACAATAAATAAAGGTTATCCAGTTCTTGGCACACAATAAAATTTGAGGAACACATAGAAAATCTTCAAGCAGGGAGACTCACAAATAAAAAACATAACTGGCAACTGCATGGTGATCGGACATGTTTCATTACAAGTAGGAATAGATTGATAATGATTTTAAACATTTATATGCAGTACTAGCTGGGAGAGCATATAAGCAACTTCAACTGCAGACAATTGGCTCAGATCCATGTCCATACTATATATAACCATCATCCACGTCATTGATGCATGCATATATGTGTACACAGGTGAAATGTGATCAGTAGGCTAGGACGGGGGATTCATTTAAAATCTGTGCAGTGATGATGATACTGAACTGAGTCTTGGAGGAGATGGATTTGTGGCACCATATATCCATGATATAAAATCTAATATATAAAAAACCTGAACACGAAAAGTAGTATATGTACATGATCATTCTCCTTCAGAAATTCGCCCCCTCGGCCTGTTTAAAACCTCAACAATATTCTTACTTCATTTACACATGGCTAGGACGTGGGATCCATTTAAAACTGAACACGAAAACCTAATATATATTCTTACTTCATTATTACTGTTGCACATGGTATATTCACTACAACAAAATAGACACATAGGGGCATTCAGACTTTGTTCCTTTCTGTTTGTTGCTGCTTTATTTGCTAGCCCACTGCATCAATGGTATAAGACACATCTTAATTAGTTAATATGATCCTCGGGGGGAAATGTTTGCCCCGGTGATGACTTCCGTGTTCCGCCCGTCCCTCCAAGCGATCTTCCGCCATGTGAAGCTTGTTTCCATCAGCTAGGCTGACCTCATGCTTGCCACTGTCGACCAGCAGCAAGGAGGCATGTTTATTTATATGTGAGTCGATCTATTTTTTATTTTAGTTTTTTCTATCAGTTCATCTATTATATACTTAAAACGATAAAAAACAAACGGTTAAGATTTATCTATACAAAATTAAGATATTGAACGGTTGAGATTTTTCAAATAGACTCATGAGACAGCGAGGTGCACAATCACGTATATACGTGCACCCACCTAAAAGTAGATCACGTACACACTAGCAAGAAAAAAAAGCTAGGTCAATAGAGACGTGGTGGTTCCTATTCATGCGTACCTTGGCAGGAGACCGAGTCTTCATGCAAAAAGAGACCGAGTCCTTCCTGTTCAAGTTCCGTGGAATTGATGATGCAAAAATCGTTAGCCGCACCTGAGAGTCATGTGTCCAAATCCGAGTCTAGCTCCATATTTTTATTATTTACAAGTAAATTAATTCTAGAACTACACGCCGACCTGATTTACCATAGCTTGAAACAAGTGTTGCTTTAGTTGTGCCATAAATTATAAGTCACAACAATAAGTAATAAGAGAGAGAAAGCTATGATAAGTGATAGCGTAATTAGATTTACAACGACTGGGGAATAGTGTTGGAACAAAACTTTCATGAGAAAAATCATCTCAGGTATATACTACCCATTTTCTTATGCTAGAGAGATATACATCAATGCAAGACATTACAAGAAAAACTGAGACACACAAAGAGAGAGAGTATTCACAACTCGAAATAATGTATAAATGATGAGTGCAATCAATTAGATTTAAATCAATGGCTTATGAACATAGATAATAAGAGTAAGATCAGCTACCATTGAAGGATTTGGAGGCATGACAAGTACAAACTGGTGGATAATTTCAAGGTAATACAACTACACAAAAGGTGGGTGGATGAAGGGATATCTACATTTAGATAGGAGTATGAGGCAAAAGTGTCTAGATTTAGTTATAGCTAAAACTTTTTAGTTGTAAGCTGGACGCGAGTTATGACAGAAAATGTCGACTAGATTGAATATCTGCAGCACATGTTTACTCGATGTGGTACGTAATATATATATTGTTCTTCTCTATCCTTATATGTTTGTACGTTCAGCAAACAAAAAGTTACTGATAGAAGGTTTCAATGAATTTATTTATATATCATTTGGCTTTCTTCACAAGAGAACTTGTATGTGCTGATTTTGAAGGCAATTACCACATGGATAAACTAGAGAAGCAGAGAAAACAAGGAGCCATTATTCCACTACCAGCATGTAGAAACTACAAATCACGTAGATATAAAACAAGGAGCCATTATTCCACTACCACATGGCTACTGGGAAGAAGAAGAGGAGGAGATTCAGTCCAGATTGGTATGATGTTGATGCTAATGAGGTAAATTTCAAGTTGCTTCCATGCATATCTGCTTTGAGCCCTAGTATTTTATTCCGTCGTTTTGGTAAAGAGAAGTTGCTGAAATTAACTAAAAATTACAGGTTGCACATAATCAAGCCATTTCTGCACACACATTAGTTACTTATATGTTTTCTCCTTTATTAATATTTAGGGATAGCTATTCATGTTTATCATATATGAGAAAAACAATGACATGATATTAACAATTAGAGCATATCAACAATTCTGCTATGTCATTCTATGGGTTCAAATGGGTCAAATACATAGCTTCAAGTGGTCTCTACTTGTAAATGAGATATGGAGGCACTAACCATAGCACATCTCAAAGATGCGGAGAACCATCAAGGTTATTGCCAGGAGCATGAGCATGTGAAGATCCAGCATTCTTCGATCCATTGGTCGATGGATGCTGCATGAAGTATTACATGGTTAGAATGACACTCGGACTAAGAAATGCAATAATGATCCTTGCAAATATTTTATTTAACTAACCGTAGAACTCGGAGTAAGGGCAGAAAAATCGAAAGCGGGCATACCATACTGGGTACAATAAGCCTGCAAATTATGTTAAGAGCGGTGAAGGTTAAGCACCGATAGTAAAAGACTAGATGTGTTGGCTATTAAGGAATTGTGCTTGGATATTAAGGAACTAACCGTAAACATCTGAAAGTTTTGAGTATTTTGTGCCCACACCGCCTGCTGCGTCCTCTTATCAGCCTGTCGCCTCTCCTCCGCTCTCTCCATCGCCCTTTCCTCAGCCGTTAGTCGCCTCTCCTCTGCCCTCACTGCCGCCCTCTCTGCAGCCGCCCGTTGCCTCTCCACTATCAACTTCTCCTCGAGTAGGCACTACAGAATATGGCATCACAATCGCATCTTCAAATCCAACATTATGTAAGAATTACAAAAAGCATATGTAGAAGGACTTGTATAGAATACCTCCATCTCGGCCCTTGCTGGAGTTGCGCGTTCACATATAAAAGATTTTGGGAGACCTAGCCGAGCCTTGTGCTCAGCTAGAGTGCGAGTGGAGGACCTAGGGAACATGTCTCCTGCAATAGCGTCCTTGCCATGTTTCTTCCCCTCTCCATCGATCATAACCAACTCGTGGTCAAGGGGCTCCGATGCCACATCATAGTCGGGCCCTCTCAACTTTGTTTCCACCTCTCTAACTTTGGTCAACCGATTGTAGGCGGTCTGGCTGGTGTACGCAGACGATGTGTGAGACGGATCGTAAGGCGTGGCTTTTTTGAACGATGCCTTATGGGACAAAGCATAACCAATGAAAAGGTTGGGCTCCTCCGCTTTGTGGTGAGCCGCGTGCAACCAAACCAACATGATTAGGAATTCATCACAAGGATTAATTGGCAACATGTATGACAAGAAAGAACTTATGTAGAACAAATCGATGGGACGAAAGATATACCCAACGTTTCGTGAATCCCTTATGGCTCAAGTTTCCTTGATGGTGTGGTGGATCTTTCATTGCGTTTCGCCGATTTTTGTAATCTATGTGTTTCAACGTATACTCTTTAGAACACCAGTAGTCCACAATCCGCTCCCAGCACTCGCCCTTATCGACACACCATCTAGGAGTAACCTAATTGATCATTTGCATCTCATATACGTCAAAAATAAATTGAGTGCCAACCAGTTGAGGAAATAAAAAGGATGAACATGATTTATTTACCTGCATGTACTCCTCCTTCGTAAGAAAGATTTTCGTAGCCGGTGTCTTAGTAGCCATCTTATAGCCCTTAGATGCCTTATAAGAACGGACGGCAATAATGTGCGCATCATAGAACATATTGCGCACAAGCTTCTTACAGTGAATGTTGACGTTCACTTGTGCCTCCTCCAACTTTCCATCCTCGCATCTATAGAAATCCTTCAAAACACGTGAGATCAAACGAGATTAGAAATTAACTAGCTATGTCTTACATATAAAAGTGTGAATTAAACTTAATGATTACCCAAATTTCGGCAAAGACCCGCTCGGCTTTGTTGTGAACCTCAATGTTGTTGAATGTACCAACATCCTCACAGGCTTTGTAGTGTTCCCAAGTTCGTGCTACCTCCGGAACGTTGCCCTCCCCTGGCAAAGTAACCATGCCAGGGAAATGCTCCTTAAGGAGGATCCCAATGACGCCGTTCACGTGTCGGCACTTACCCAGCGCCTCATCACCAGCTTCTGTCCAAGTGCTACATAATGAGAAGCCAAAGTTATGAGAAATTGTTGCATACAATGAAGGTAGAAAAATGGGAAGCCAAAGTTAGTTACCTTACTCCATATGGAGTAATGCACGGCCTCTGCTCGACAGATTCCCCTCGTTTTGGGAGACTTGATGCACCACGCAGGAACACAGTCTGACCCTCAAGAACTGCAATTAAACCATCATCCTCCTCCTCGTCGTCATCAGGCACGGGGGAGTGAGACATCATCTCGTCCTCAGGCACGGGGGAGTGAGACATCATCTCGTCCTCATGCACGGGGGAGTGAGACATTGTCACGTCCTCACGCACGGGGTAGTGAGACACCGGCTCATCCTCGGGCAAGGGGGAGTGAGACACCGGCTCGTCCTTGGGCAAGGGGGAGTGAGACACCGGCTCCTCCAACCTCACCTCCTCAGGCGGTGCCGCGGCAGGTGGTGGCGAGGAAGGCCGGACCGGATTTGTCTTACCCTTTCCTCCACGTCCACCTTTTACTCGACCTCTTCCTCGATGAGGCTGAGCATGGGAGGGTGCCTCAGGAGGATCGGAGAGAAAACTAGTGATCAGATTTCTTGCTATCTTGAGTGGGACCTTCTCTGCCGGAGCACTAGCAGCTGTCCTTTTCCTATGCGGTCCCACCATGCTTAACTCACCTGCTACAACAAATAGTAATGCAATTAGTACGAATACAACAGTACAGTTCAAATAAATAAGCATAAGTTCAAAAAAAATCACAAATGAGAATTACAAATTAAGGCGATTATAGCACAAATACAACTTTATAGTTCAAACAAATAAGCAGAAGTTCAAAATATTGCAAATTCGACATTACAGCATGTTCGGGGTCATGGTAAAGCAACTAGTACAAAATCAACATTACAACTAAGAATAGTTAGGATCATCTGGATCACAATCCGGCTCTTCTTCTTCCTCTTCCGCTTCCTCATCATCATCAGTATCACGCGTGTCGTCAAAGATGTCGTCAGAGTGTTGGCCGTCATCATCACTATCAATGCCTTGACGTAACCGCTCAAGCATGGATAGGTCCTCCATGTTTGTAACGTCTTCTTCTTCCTCTTCTTCCTCTTCTTCTTCTTCTTCTTCGTCATCATCACTATCAATGTGTACTTCCATGGATGCATGGATGTTGCGACGGCCTCTAGGCCCATGTTCTTCTTGGAAGAATTCTCCATCATATGTGTCAGGGTTGATGTGAGGTTGATAATCCTCTTCACTGGGAGAACATTGTTTACCATGTGGCGGCACATCATACATGACATACCAACCCTTAAGATGCGCCTTCTTTTGACATGCGTACTTGAGATAGAAAACTTGTGTCGCTTGTTGAGCCACAATATAGACATCCTCGCATTCTAATTTGTTGTCTTGTCGAATTTCAACTAGCCCAATATCATCTCTCCGCCTAACCTTCTCCGGATCAAACCAATGGCATTTAAAGACAATGACTTTTGGAGGATTTGCCCCAAAGTAATGCAGCTCATATATTTCATCAAGTCTTCCATAATACTCAACTCCATTGCAAATAGCCGACACTCCTGTGTTTCTTGATTTTAGAACGGCCCGACGTTCCTCGTTCTCATGTGTGCAGAAGTGATATCCATTGATGGTGTATCTCTCGAACGTACCGACCTTATGGTCAAAGCCATTAGCAACTTGTTTCAACTCGTTGTCAAATATTGACATGCCCTACAAGTTTAAGAGAGAAGGATCGGTGAATTAGTCACACGTAATACCAACTTAGGTTCTTCCATAATAAGAAGTATATATACCTTTCCTTTGAACCAAGAAATGAAACCATAATTGCCGTCTCCGTTGCCAGCAAGAAGCTCATACTCTTCGAGTGAATCACGTTTGACCCCTCCATTAGAGAATTGAGGAACGAAATCACTCAGCAATGAGAAATGAGCGGAGTTAGACACAAACATATGAGTAAGTGTTACATGATGTACCAATCACTTACTCAATGTATGGCTGCACTTCTTTTAAGTTGGTGAGGATATACAACGTAAGCAAGCTCCACTCTTTCACATCCAGATTCTTTGAACCAGAAGCACCCACATGTCTGAGTTGCCCTTTGAAGAGGCTAAGAGTGGATTCATGTTTGGGGTCGCCGGTATTGTAACGAGACTTCGCATTATGCAAGCTTGGAATATTGGCCCCATAGCGTGATGTCGTGAAGTTTGTCACCTCTTCTGCCAAGAATGCCTCGAGTATGGATGCTTCACGTCTACATTTATTTCTACATTTAGCTCGAAGAGTCTTTTGCATTCTCTCAAGTCCATAGCACCAACGGTTCTGCACAGGGCCACCCAATCTTGCCTCAGATGGGAGGTGTAAAATCATATGTTCCATCGGATTAAAGAAGCCTCGTGGAAATATCTTCTCTAGCTTGCAGAGCGACTCGGGTGGCCGTTTTTCCATGTCATCTAACATAGTAGGAGATACTTCTTTCGCACAAAGAACACGGAAGAAATAGCTAAGCTCTACCAATACTTCCCAATCATCCTCAGGGATGTAGCCTCGAATCATCATCGGCATTAACCGCTCAAGCCATATGTGCCAATCATGACTCTTCAACCCGTTGAGCTTCAATTTATCAAGATTCACTGCCCTCATTAGATTCGCTGCATACCCATCAGGGAACACCAAAGTTTTGAACCACATGAGTATCTCCTTCTTTTGTTCCCTTGTAAGAACAAACCTAGCCCGTGGCGTCGTCCATTTCTTCCGGTCCATGCGTTGCTGCAAGTTTTGTTCGGGTCTATCACATAGCTTCATCACATCTAGTCTAGCCTTAGTATTGTCCTTCGTCTTCTCAGAAATTTTGAACAATGTGCCAAATATGGCCTCGGCGATATTCTTTTCAGTGTGCATTACATCAATTTTATGTGGAAGCTCGAGTTGATGGAAGTAGGGGAGATCCCAGAAGCATGGCCTATGAGTCCAGGCATGTTCTTCATTATATCCCAAGAAATACCCTGGACGGATGGGATCAAGCTCGAGAGCATCTAGTTGATTACGAATCTGTTCACCCGTCATCTCAGGTGGTGCCGAGTGTTCGACAACTTCATCTTTCATGAAGTTCTTCTTGTCTTGCCTGAATGGATGGTCGGGCAACAAATGTTGTCTATGGAAATCAAAGCAAGAATACTTGCGACCATGTTGCAGCCAATGACACTGAAGGTTTGCCTTGCATCTAGGGCATGGGAACCTCCCATGCACAGACCACCCCATGAAAAGTGAAAACGCCGGTAGGTCATGCATTGAGTACAGGTACCAAACATGCATATTGAAGTTCTCCTTGCTAGCAGCGTCGTATGTCTGTATCCCATTCACCCAAGCTACTTTCAACTCATCTATCAGTGGCTGGAGGTACACATTTATATTCTTTCCCGGATACTTGGGCCCTGGAATTATCAATGATAGGAATATGTGCTTGCGTTGCATTAGGACGCCTGGGGGAGGTTGAGGGGAACAACAAACACAGGCCAACAACTATATGTCTTTGAGACAAAACCAAACGGATTGAACCCATCGAGTCCGATGGCGACTCGTGGATTCCTTGCCTCTTTTGCTTTCTCAGGATGTAATCGATCGAAATTCTTCCATGCTTGGGCACAAGACGGATGTATCAACATTGGTCTCCCATGATCATCCTTGTCGTGTCTTATCTCATATTTGTGACATACCATCTGTAAGGCCGTATCTTTGTTCAAGTAAAGGCGTTGAAGTCTTGGCAGGATTGGAAGATACCGAAGAACATTTGCGGGGAATTTGGTATGCTTCTTCGTACCATCAGGGAGGACTCTCTCGGTATACCTATAGGAGCCGCACTTGACACAGTATTTGTCGTCTGCATACTCTTTCGTAAATAAGACACATCCGTTTGGGCAAGCGTGTATCTGCTCATATGGCATCTTAAGTGCACGTAGGGTTTTCTTCGCTTCGTACCAACTTTTAGGCAGTTTGTGCCCTTCAGGGAGAGAGCGGCCCCAAGAGGTCATCATTGAATCAAAGTTATCTCTACTCATGTTGAACTGGGTCTTCATAGACATTGCTTGTCCAATGGCATCCAACTGGCATTGATCTGTGTAGTCGTGAAGAGGTTGTTGTGACGAATTCAACATTTCTAAGAATGCCCTCGCGGACTCCTCTGGTTCTTCATATGATCCCGCATCACGTGCATCGTTGAAGTCAGCTACCATGACATCGATCCCGGTACTGTCATCGTCGGTGTGCCGACGAACGAGCTCCTCTCTGCTACGTTCGGTCTCGCCGTGAAAGGTCCACCGTTTATACCCAGGCTTAAACCCATGCTTCTGCAGATGTAAAGACATCATCTTCTTTGTCTGTTCTTTATAGTTTTTGCACTGCAAGCAGGGACACCAAATTTTTCTCTTGCCACTAGCAAATGTTGCCTCTATGAATTTATTGGTCTTGTCAACCCACTCAGCGGTCATGCCAACCTTACTAGGGTGGCCAGTGTACATCCACTCACGATCATCCATAGCGCTAATTGCACTAACAATACGGGTATTTTGTTCAGATTCATCAAGTTAGATATAATGTAATTACATGTAGATACATAACTAATTACTTTTGTCATATTATTTACGCCATAGTTTTATTTTTTATCATACAAAACGGAAACGAGCATTCATGGATTCAATCCTATCTCTAATAGGTAAAGATGGGTCCTAATCCCACCCGAGTACATGTAGATTGGGTTCGTTCCCGTGCTCTACTCCGGTCCAAGGCAAATTTCAGCAGCACCTCTCCGTTGTTCTCCTGGTACACGTCTCGACAACAAGCCGAGAGAATGTGTACCCGGAGAACAATGGGGTGGTGCTGACGAAATTTGCCTCGAACGGAAGTAGAGAGCACGGGAAACGTAACCCAATCTACACGTACTTGGGCTGTCCATGGATAACGTGGACAATTCGAAAGGATGGCGGTTATAAATATGCAAACACATGCATATTTATAGGTGTCGCCCTTTCGAACGGGAGACGCCTAGGTTACGAGACTTGACATGATAGAAAACTCTAGATGCATCAGATGACGACGGAACAGAGCAAATAGGGGAGGGGAGATGATAGTCGAGCTCACACCTAGACTGTAGAGGCGGAAGTCAAACTACGAGGGCAACAACAACGGGACCGACGGTGCTCCTCGAGACGAAGAGAAGATCCCTGCACATGAAAAGCACCGGCACAACCAACATGAGCACTAACACAGCAATATAATAAACAACATCAACAACATCATCTTGCAGTTCAACATCTAACCTAAAGAAAATAAGTAAGAAAAAAGAACCCACAAAATAATATGTTCTGTTAAGGTTCCTAGAAAAAGAAAGTAAAACAAAATCTGTTAAAAAGTTGATGTAATTGAGAAGAAAAGGTGGCCCTGTTCAAAGGAATAGTTGACACATGTTGTTTCCGTAACAAATTTAGTGCCAGGCCATCTCAAATTTAGTGGAAATGAGGAAGACAAGTAAGTCGACTCCCTCGCCTCCTCCCTCCGAGCATGCCTCGGCTAGGCCCGTGTCGTTCTAATCCAGTCCTGATCTACGCCCCCCCCCCCCCCGGTCTTTCTGTATTTGTACTAGGCCTGATTTGTTCTAATCCGGTGCTAATCTAGGGTTATTCTCTATCTGTCGCACATAACGTGATATACAACATCTGCACTACTTGGAGCAGCTGTAAGAGAAGTCTAAACAAATAGATGAATTAATCCAGCAATTATGCGCTCAGTCCCTCCTAGCCAGCCAGGCGAAAGCGAAACTGAACCGGTTTATCTCTTCTTCTGTTGTAACATGTGAGGTGAGTCGTGCAGCTTGAAATAGCCATTAGAACTTACAAACTCATAAATTAATGTGCATCTAAGGAGACACACGATGTGCTTTATAATACCATTCTTGATATGAATCTCGCCATCAACTCCTTACCTAGCACCTCCATGTATTATTTCTGATGCTAACTTAATTTTCATAGTCTTTTTCAGGTTGAAGGACTTGCTCATAGTATATTCAAAGTTAAATTGGATACATGCATTCATAGTTCCTGATGGAATATATTTTGTTATTTTGTTATTTTGTTTAGGAATATAGTTATGGAAATAGTTGTTCTGCTCAGGTAACATGATAACCGCACGTACATGAATCCAACATACAAATTTATTACTTTTAGCTATACGCAGATTCTGATGCACTCTTTTCATATATATATAATAGGCAAGTGTCATCAGTTAAAGACTTATTTATTTGCAATATTTTGTATTAACTCTTAATTTAAAACTATTTCTATTAACACTACTGTTAAAATTTTATGCAAGCAATTCATTTGTATGCACTCATTTGAAAGATATATTTTCCCCACAAAAAGAGGAATGCTTTGACCCACATGCAATTCACTATTTTTCTATACACGACGTACGTGTCCACATTAGAAATTTGAGCAAAACATATTCCAGAGCAACGCGCGGGGATTCATCTAGTATCCAATATGTTCTCGGTTCGTTGATGCACCAATGGACAGTGTTTTTATCTTCTAGTTCCTCTCAACATGCTGCCACCGGAGGCCTCCGCCAGTGAACATGCAGGTGCAGAAGAACACTAATGGGGAGAATCCAACTGGACTGGACTGACCTTGGGGGAGACCGCAGCCCCGGCCTGGATCCTTGGGGGCACGGCGACCAGTGACCGGCGGTGGGATGACTGGCAGGGAGGCGGCGGCAGCCGGGGAGTCACCGGCGGCGGCTGGGAGGCTCGCGGCGACTGGAGAGGAAAGGAGAGGAGAGGGCCAGGCTGCGACCGGCGGGGAGGCGCGAACTGGCCGGTCCAGTGGCGACTGCCGGGAGGCCGGAGGTCAGAGGCGGCGACCGTCGGGGAGCCCAGTGGCGGCGACAAAGGAGGCCGGCGGTGGTGACCTCCAGTAACCTATGCGCGAGAGGATAAGATGTGAGTTTTTTTAGGGGTGTCACGAGAGGTGAGGTGATCTGGGCTGGGGTGGCTGATTTTTTTATTTTTTTCACTCGTTGCCGTCTTCGGAGTAGAGCACGAGACGGCAAAGATTTATTTTTTTCACTCGTTGCCGTCAGCTGGCCCAAATAAAAGACAGCAAATCATGTGTCTCTTTAGGCCCGTTAAACACACACGTGCGCAAACTTTTGCCGTCAGCCCGCGCGTAAGAAGACGGCAAAAATGCTACCTTTGTCGTCATCTGGCCAAATAATTGACGGCAAAACTTTATTTTGCCGTGTGTATTTTTTTGCCGTCTACTTTTATTTAATTTTGACGATAGTATTTTTTTGTCGTCTGCCCGTGACGGCAAAGTAACCGTTTGCCGTGAACCCCGAGGATTTGCTGACGGCAAATATTATACCTGTAGGCAAAATAGCTGATTCCTGTAGTGATTCTTCTTATGACTTGAGGAGGAATTTCATCACCTACATCAGAAAGACCACTTTGCTCCACTTGGGAGCCATTATTTTCATCAAACACTATGTTACACGTCTCCTCAATGAGTCTGGTGGACTTGTTGAGAACACGATAAGCATGAGAGTTTGTAGCATAACCAACCAATATGCCCTCTTGAGCTCTAGCTTCAAATTTAGACAAACAAACACTTTTCTTGAGTATGAAACACTTACAACTGAACACCTAGAAGTACTTGAGATTGGGCTTGTTCCCGATAAGAATCTCATATGGAGTCTTGTTTAAGCCTTTGCAAAGGTAGAGCCGATTGGATGCATAACATGTGGTGCTAATGGTTCGGCACAAAAGTTATATGGAGATTTGAATTCTGCCATCATGGTTCTTGTCGCGTCCATCAATGTCCGGTTCTTCCTCTCCACCACACTGTTTTGTTGAGGGGTATAGGGTGCGGAATATTGGTGCTTTATCCCCTCGTCACTAAGGAACTCATTCAAGGTGTAGTTCTTGAACTCGATGTTGTTGTCACTTCTAATCATCAAAATCTTTGCTTCATGTTGACGTTGAGCTTCATTAGCAATGTCAATGACAGTTTGTTGAGTCTCACTCTTCCTCTTGAAGAAGTATACCCAAGTGTATCTTGAGTAGTCATCTACAATCACCAAGAAATACTTTTCCCCCCAATACTATCAAAAGATGGAGGACCAAAGAGATCCATGTGAAGGAGCTCCAAAGGCCTTTTGGAGTAGATGATATTTGTGGGACGGTGAGCTGTTTCATGAAGCTTTCCTTCAATACAAGCACTGCAAGCACGGTCTCTAGCAAAACTCACATTTGTTAGTCCACGAACATGGTCCCCTTTGAGGAGACTTTGCAACGTTCTCATATTGACATGAGCTAGTCGGCGATGCCATAGCCAACCCACATCAACTTTAGCCATTAGACAAGTCACGATCTTAGTAGGTCGCTCTAAAAAGTACACCACATAAAGACAGTTCTCGACATGTCCAACAAAGGCTACTTTAAGAGTGTCGCTCCACAAAAGGGCCACGGTATCAAGATTAAAGAATGTGGCAAAGCCCATAATTGCAAGCTGACGAACGGAAAGCAAATTGTATGCAAGGGACTCAACAAGCATGACCTTCTCTATAGATAAATCTTGAGAGATGACCACCTTACCAAATCCCATTACCTTAGATGTTGAAGCATCAGCAAATTGGACATGGGTGGGCATAGATGGAATTGGATGCACATCAACCACTAAGTCCTTGCTCCCGGTCATATGATTTTTGGCTCCATTGTCGAGCAACCATGGCACTCCACCGGAAGCAAACTCCTACAAGAGACCAATGCTTGGATTTAGGTACCCATTCTTGAATGGGTCCTTCGATGTTAGTGTTGGAAATATGCCCTAGAGGCAAAAATAAAATAGTTATTATTATATTTCCTGTTTCAAGATAATCGTTTATTATCCATGCTATAATTGTATTGAACGGAAACATAAATGCATGTGTGGATATATAGACAAAACAATGTCCCTAGTGAGCCTCTAGTTGACTAGCTTGTTGATCAAGGATGGTTAAGGTTTCCTTGCCATAGTCAAGTGTTGTCACTTGATGATGGGATCACATCATTAGGAGAATGATGTGATGCACAAGACCCAAACTATACACGTAGCATATGATCATGTCAGTTTGTTGCTACTGTTTTCTGCATGTCAATGTATCTGTCCCTATGACCATGAGATCATGCAACTCCCGGAAACCGGAGGAATACCTTGTGTGTATCAAACATCGCAACGTTACTGGGTGACTATGAAGGTTCTCTACAGGTATCTCCGAAGGTGTATGTTGGGTTGGCATGGATCAAGACTGGGGTTTGTCACTCCGTGTGATGGTGAGGTATCTTGGGGCCCACTCGGTAATACAATATCACAATAAGCCTTGCAAGCAATGTGACTAAGGAGTTAGTCACGGGATCTTGTATTACGGAACGAGTAAAGAGGCTTTTCGGTAACGAGATTGAACTAGGTATAGAGATACCGACGATCGAATCTCGGGCAAGTAACATACCGAAGGACAAAGGGAACTGCATACGGGATTAACTGAATCCTTGACATAGAGGTTCAACCGATAAAGATATTCGTAGAATATGTAGGATCTAGTATGGACGTCCAGGTCTCGCTATTGGGTATTGACCAGAGAGTGTCTCGGTCATGTCTGCATAGTTCCCAAACCCGCAGGGTCTGCACACTTAAGGTTCGATGACGTTTCGGTATAGTTGAGTTATAGGTGTTGGTGACCGAAGGTTGTTCGGAGTCCCGTATGGGATCCTGGACATCACGAGGAGCTCCAGAATAGTCCATAGGCAAAGATTGATATATAGGAAGTCATGTTTTGGTCACGGGCAAGGTTTCGGGCTCATCGATAGTGTACAGGGAGTGCCGGGGCTGCCGGGGGACCACCGGGAGGGGTGTGACGACCCTAGGGCTTCATGAGACAAGAGATGAGGCAAACCAGCCCTTGGTGGGCTGTACAAAGCCACCTCTAAGGGCACATGTGGTTGGAGTGGAAAATAAGGGGAAAATACAAAAGGTGGAAAAGGTTTCCAAGTGGAAGGTAAATCCTACTAGGAGTAGGATTGGAGGAGGACTCATCCTCTCCTCCCACTTCGACCGACGCAAAGGGGCAGACCTAGGGCCAGAGGCCTCCCTCCTCTTCTCCTATATATACTAGAGATTTTGAGGGTTTTGAGACAACAATAATCAGCCACGTGTTGCCCTCTCTCTAGATCCGTTTCTCCTCTAGTCTAGTTTTCAGCGGTGCTTAGGCGAAGCCCTGCTGGACTAGCTCCATCACCATCGCCGTCACGCCGTCGCACTGCCGGAGACCTCATATGCCTCTTTGCCCCTCTTACTGGATCAAGAAGGAAGAGATCATCATCGAGTTATACGTGTGTTGAACGCGGAGGTGTCGTCCGTTCAGCGCTAGATCGTGATGGATCATCGGACGGCGGCGATTTGGATTGCGAAGACGTTCCACTACATCAACCGTGTTTCTTAATGATTCCCGCTTAGTGCTACGGCAATAGACAATGGCGCTAAAAATTGGCACGTTGACGGAGACTTGGATTGCGCTGGTTTTTCCCTTGAAGAGGAAAGGGTGATGCAGCACAGGATCAGCAAGTATTTCCCTCAGTTTGAGAACCAAGGTATCAATCCAGTAGGAGAATCGCGTCAAGTCCAGAGTACCTGTGCAAACACAAAAGAGCTTGCACCCAACGCTATATAGGGGTTGTCAATCCCTTCAAGATTGATTGCAAAGTGAGATCTGAAGGCGGAAAGTGCAAGGAAGTAAAAGTGTAAGGCTGAAAATATGATGTGAAATAGACCCGGGGGCCATAGTGTTCACTAGAGGCTTCTCTCAAAATAGCAAATATTACGGTGGGTGAACAAATTACTATCGAGCAATTGATAGAACCGCGTAAAGTCATGACGATATCTAAGGCAATGATCATACATATAGGCATCACATCCGAGACAAGTAGACCGATACTTTTTGCATCTACTACTATTACTCCACACATCGACCGCTATCCAGCATGCATCTAGTGTATTGAGTTCATGACGAACAGAGTAACGCCTTAAGCAAGATGACATGATGTAGAGGGATAAACTCAAACCAATGATGGAAACCCCATCTTTTTACCCTTGATGGCAACAACATGATGCGTGCCTCGCTACCCCTTCTGTCACTGGGTGAGGTCACCGCACGGTATGAACCCAAAACCAAGCACTACTTCCATTGCAAGAATCATAGATCGAGTTGGCCAAACAAAACCCACAACACGAATAGAATTACAAAGATATGAAATCATGCATATAAGAGATCAGAAGAAACTCAAATAAGATTCATAGATAATCTGATCATAAATCCACAATTCATTGGATCTCGACAAACACACCACAAAAGAAGATTACATCGGATAGATCTCCATGAAGATCATGGAGAACTTTGTATTGAAGATCCTAGAGAGAGAAGAAGCTATCTAGCTACTAGCTATGGACCCATAGGTCTATGGTGAACTACTCGTGCATCATCGGAGAGGTCATGGTGTTGATGAAGAAACCCTCCGTAACCAAATCCCCCCTCCGGCAGGGCACCAGAACGTGCCCCACATGGGATCTTGCGGAGACAGAAGCTTGCGGCGGCGGAAAAGTATTTTCATGGCTCTCCTGATTTTTTCTGGGATTTTAGGGAATATATAGGCGAAAGACCTAGGGCAGAGGAGGCCCAGGGACCCACAAGCCTGGGCGGCGCGGGCCCGCCTGGTCGCGCCATGAGGGCTTGTGGGGTCCCTGGTGACCCTCCGCCTTGGTTCTCAAGTCTCTCGATCGTCTTCTGTTTCGGCAAAAATCTTTTCAGAAGTTTTATTCCGTTTGGACTCCGTTTCAAATCCTCCTCTGAAAAGGGTCAAAAACACGGAAAAACAGGACCTAGCACTTGGCACTGAGTTAATAGGTTAGTCCCAAAAAGATATAAAAGACATACAAAACATCCAAAGTTAGACAAGATAATAGCATGAAACCATCAAAAATTATAGATACGTTGGAGACGCATCAAGCATCCCCAAGCCTAACTCTTGCTCGTCCTCGAATAGGGAAGTGATAAAGACTGAATTTTTGATGTGGAATGCTACCTAGCATAGTTATCCTTTGTAACTTCTTTCATGTGACATGAATGTTCATATCCGTAAGATTCAAAACAATAGTTTGCTATTGACATGAAAACAATAATACTTCAAGCAAACTAGCAAGGTAATCATGAACTTTCGAAATAACAAGGCCAAAGAAAGTTATCCCTAAAAAATCATATAGTCTGGCTATGCTCCATCATCCTCACACAACTAACTTAAATCATGCACAACCCCGGTATTGGCCAAGTAATTGTTTTCGCACTCTTACTTTCTCAAACCTTTTACAACTATCACGCAATACATGAGCGTGAGCCATGGATAAAGCACTATAGGTGGAATAGAGTGTGGTGGTGGTCGTGAGACAAAAAAGGAGGAGATGGTCACATTGACTCGGTGTATCAAAGGGTTATGGAGATGCCCATTAATAGATATCAATGTGAATGAGTAGGGATTGCCATACAAAGGATGCACTAGAGCTATAAGTATGTGAAAGCTCAAAAGGAGAACTAGTGGGTGTGCATCCAACTTGCTTGCTCACGAAGACCTAGGGCAATTTGAGGAAGCCCATCATTGGAATATGCAAGCCAAGTTATATAATAAAGATTCCCACTAGCATATGGTGGTGACGAAACGAGAGGCTCTCAATCATGAAGAACATGGTGCTATTATGAAGCACAAGTGTGGAAAAAGATAGTAGCATTGTCCCTTCTCTCTTTTTTCTCTCTTATTTTTTTATTTGGGCTCTTTGGCTTCTATTTTTTATGTGGGCAACTTTGGCCTCTTTTTATATTTCCTCAAATGGGACAATGCTCTATTAATGATGATCATCACACTTTTATTTACTCACAGCTCAAAACTCAGAACGATGATGACTCTATAGGAAATGCCTCCGGCAGTGTACCGGGATGTGCAACGATCTAGCTTGGCGTATGACGTTGAAACATCTCGCTAGTTATCTTACGATCATGCGATGGCAATATGAGAGTGACGGCACAAGTCATGAGACAGAACAGTGGGAGTTGCATGGCAATATATCTCAAAATGGCTATGAAAATGCCATAGTAGGTAGGTATGGTGGCTGTTTTGAGGAAGGCATATGGTGGGTTTGTGCACCGACGAAAATTGCGCGGTACTAGAGAGGCTAGCAATGGTGGTAGGTGAAAGTGCATCTATACCATGGGCTCACATTAGTCATGAGGAACTCACATACTTGTTGCGAAAGTTTTTATTAGTAATCGAAACAAAGTGCTAAACGCATACTCCTAAGGGAAGGGTTGGTAGGTGTTAACCATGGCGCGATCCCGACCACAACACAAAGGATGACAATCAATAGATCAATTATGCTCCGACTTCCTAACATAGCAGTACACCATACGTGCATGTTACGGGAATTACTAACCTCAACTCAAGTATTTCTAGATTGACAACACCCTACTAACATAACTCTTAATATTACCAAATCCACGTCTCAAAACTAATTGAGAGGAATCAAACTTCTCTTTCTACTCAATGCACATGAAGATGGAGGTTTTTGTATCCTCTTTGGGTACCTATCACCTTTGGGACTACTTTCATAGCACAAGCCAACTACCAAGTTACGCACCGTCGTGTTCTAAAAGATATAAGTGAAGCACATAGAGCAAAATTATCTAGCTTAAAAGATATAAGTGAAGCACGATGAGCATTCTAGCAAAATCACGATGAGTGCATGTCTCTCTCAAAAGGTGTACAGAAAGCATGATTGTGACACAACAAAAAGAAAAGACTCATACGATACAAGACGCTCCAAGCAAAACCCATATCATGTGGTGAATAAAAATATAGCTCCAAGTAATGTTACCGATGGATTGAAGACGAAAGAGGGGATGCCTTCCCGGGGCATCCCCAAGCTTAGGCTTTTTGGTGTCCTTGAATTTGTCTTGGGATTCCTTGGGCATACCAAAGCTTGAGCTCTTTCCACTCTTTATCCCTTTGTCCATGAGAACATGACCCAAAACTTGAGAACTTCACAACACAAAACTTAAACAGAAACTCGTGATATCATTAGCACAAGAAAACAAACTACCACCTCCTTAGGTATTGTAGAAATCTTGATTTCTATTTATATTGGTGTTATATTACTGTATTATCACTTTTCCATGGCTAATACCCCCCGATATTATCCATAGTTTCATCAAAATAAGGAACCAACTCAACAAAACAGAATCTGTCAAAAACAGACCAGTCTGTAGCAATCTGTATACTTCGTATACTTCTGGTACCTCAAAAATTCTGAACAATTACGACTGCCTGGGAAAAAGGCATATAAAACAGCAGCAAAAAGAATCAACTCAAAATCTATTTCTGAACAAAACTGAAAAATAATCTCGTCAGCGAAAAGTTTCTGTCTTTTTCCAGCAGGATCAAACAACCATCACCAAGACTAGTCATAAAGGTTTTGCTTGGCTCAAACACAAAAAAAACACAAAATACACTATCATAACAGAATTATGATGGTGTGGACGCAACAAAACAGAAATAAAAAGATAAATTCATTGGGTTGCCTCCCAACAAGCTCTATTGTTTAACGCCCTTAGCTAGGCATAAAGCGATAGAATCATGTATCGTCGTCTTTGGTGCTCAAACCATAAGTAGCGTGATCACTCATCATCTTAAGGTCTTCATCTTTCTTACTAGATGATTCACCACTATTTTTAGGAACAAAAATAGACTTGGTGGCTTTATTGTGGGCAAAGTTTGGAGTATTCTGCACAGCGGCAAAAGCGGAACCCAAGTTGGTTATAACATCCTCTAGTTTGCCAATCCTAGCGGAATCATGACCTAGTTTTTCGTTAACTGTGGGTTCCTTCTCCTTTAAAATTTTCAAAACCATTCCCACCTTGGATCCGTACTAAGTGATTTGATTGTGGATCTTTTTATCCAAATTCTCAATGAGTTCGATCGTAGTAAATTTATTTTCAATGACGTCCAGCCTGCGCATCACATGTTCCAGAGTTAAGGTAGTTCCATTAACCATGAGTGGGGGTGAGCCTACCAAATTTATTACAGCTCCGTAAGAATCAATAGTATGGCTACCCAAGAAATTTCCGCCTACGATGGTGTCAAGAATATACCTATTCCTAGGAGAAATACCCACATAAAAACTGCGAAGCAGGACGGTAGTAGATTGCTTACGAGTAGATCTACTCTGAGCATTGAAAATCCTATACCAAGCGTCCTTTAAGTTTTCTTCCTCATTTTGCTTAAAATTGAGAAATTCATTCTCGTGAGTATCGTTCGGAGCGGTGAGTCTAGCCATGAGAACAGGTAGACTATCCCACACAAGCGAACAGGGAGCGAGCGGGAGAAAAGGGCAAACGAAAAAGGCAAACGAAGAAAAGGGCAAATATTTTTGTAAATTTTTGTTTTTCAGAAGTGGGGGAGAGGAAAACGAGAGGCAAAAAAGTAAATGTAAGAGATGAGTTTGCGACACTTACTGGGATGAGTTCTTGACTTGATCCTCCCCGGCAACGGCGCCAGAAATTCTTCTGCTACGGCAACACACAACAGCGCCAGAAATTGGCACGTTGACGGAGACTTGGCTTGCGCTGGTTTTTCCCTTGAAGTGTAAAGGGTGATGCACCACAGGAGCAGCAAGTATTTCCCTCTGTTTGAGAACCAAGGTATCAATCCAGTAGGAGAATCACGTCAAGTCCAGAGTACCTGTGCAAACACAAAAGAGCTTGCACCCAACGCTATAAAGGGATTGTCAATCCCTTCAAGATTGATTGCAAAGTGAGATCTGAAGGCGGAAAGTGCAAGGAAGTAAAAGTGTAAGGCTGAAAATATGATGTGAAGTAGACCCGGGGGCCATAGTTTTCACTAGAGCCTTCTCTCAAAATAGCAAATATTACGGTGCGTGAACAAATTACTGTCGAGCAATTGATAGAACCGCGCAAAGTCATGACGATATCTAAGGCGATGATCATACATATAGGCATCACGTCCGAGACAAGTAGACTGATACTTTTTGCATCTACTACTACTACTCCACACATCGACCGCTATCCAGCATGCATCTAGTGTATTGAGTTCATGACGAACAGAGTAACGCCTTAAGCAAGATGACATGATGTAGAGAGATAAACTCACACCAATGATGAAAACCCCATCTTTTTACCCTTGATGGCAACAACACAATGTGTGCCTCGCTGCCCCTTCTGTCAGTAGGTGAGGTCATCGCACGGTATGAACCCAAAACCAAGCACTTCTCCCATTGCAAGAATCATAGATCAAGTTGGCCAAACAAAACCCACAACTCAAAGAAAATTACAAGGATATGAAATCGTGCATATAAGAGATCAGAAGAAACTCAAATAAGATTCATAGATAATCTGATCATAAATCCACAATTCATCTGATCTCGACAAACACACCGCAAAAGAAGATTACATCAGATAGATCTCCATGATCATGGAGAACTTTCTATTGAAGATCCAAGAGAGAGAAGTAGCCATCTAACTACTAGCTATGGACCCGTAGGTCTATGGTGAACTACTCACGCATCATCGGAGAGGTCATGGTGTTGATGAAGAAGCCCTCCGTATCCGAATTCCCCCTATGGCAGGGCACCAGACATAAGCTTGCGGCGACGGAAAAGTATTTTCGTGGCTCTCCTGATTTTTTCTGGGATTTTAGGGAATATATAGGCGAAAGACCTAGGGCTGAGGAGCCCCAGGGAGCCCACAAGCCTGGGAGGCGCCCCCCCTGGCCGCGCCACGAGGGCTTGTGGGGTCCCTGGTGACCCTCTACCTTGGTTCTCAAGTCTCCCGATCGTCTTCTGTTTCAGAAAAAATCTTTTCGGAAGTTTTATTCCGTTTGGACTCCATTTCAAATCCTCCTCAGAAAAGGGTCAAAAACACGGAAAAAACAGGAATTGGCACTTGGCACTGAGTTAATAGGTTAGTCCAAAAAAAGATATAAAAGGCATACAAAACATCCAAACTTTGACAAGATAATAGCACGAAACCATCAAAAATTATAAATACGTTGGAGACGTATCACTTAGCGATCTACAAGGGTATGTGTATCTGATCTCTCTCTCGTATATGGTCATCAGCATGATAGGTCTTCGTGTGCGTAGGAATTTTTTTGTTTCCCATGCAACATTCCCCAACAATTAGAAACAAGGGTCTTATGAACCCAAATAGCCCATTCAATGTACTCATAATTAGAACCAACAAATTTGGCATAAACATGCCCATCACTAGCACGACATAAAACATAAGAGGGGTTAAAGTCCCTGGCTTTGTTGGTAGAGGTGGTTTTGCCCTTCTTGTCATTTTCACCCCCTTCCTTGTTCTTCATCTTCTCATGAGTACTCTCACCCTCTTTGAAGAAGATGTCCTTGAGAGGGGGAGAAAGATTGGTCTTGTTCTTCTTTTTATTATTAGACTTGGGTCCAAACCCAAGTCCTTCCTTTCGTACCACTTCCTTTTGATTACTCAAAAGGTCATTGAGATTCTTCTCGCCTTGGATGCATGACACAAGGCCCTTTTCAAGTTGTTCTTTCAACTTGGCATTTTCCTCCACAAGATGCACATACTCACAACAAGGGTTAGTAACACATGCATTATCAATTAGAAAAAAAAGGAGGACAAGTAGAAATCTCCTTGGTTAGTTTTACTTGGAGTTGATCATGAGACTCCTTAAGAAAGAAATGAGCACCTTTCAAGACCTTGTGGGCCTTGTCAAGTGTGTCAAATTCTTCCTTGAGTCTATCATGGCTAACCCCAAGTGCAACTTTCTCGGATTTAAGCACACGAGTAAGAACAAGAGCATGATCAAGATCTTTTTGCATTTTAGCGTGATCAACATTGTGTGACTCCTCAAGAGCCAAACAAAGACCACGCTCTTCTTATAGAGCAATGGATAGTTTTGTTATCTCATCGGAGTAATCATGACTATGTTCTTGCAACTTGGAGATTGTACCTCATGAGTCTCAGTGAGATCATTGACCTCACCAAGTTGTTCCAAAAGAGCAACAATGTGCTTCTTGATTTCACCTTTGATCTTACACAGGAAATTGTCAAACTCATTCTCATCAAGCTCCACTACCTCACTATTATCAACACAGTCTAATAAAGAAGGAGAGGTAGTGAGAGTGGATTTTATGATGGGATTACCTTATTGATACCCTTGGCCATGAGGCACTTGGCGATACGGTTCTCGTTCGTGGCGCCGAAGAGAGACACCTTGGGGGAGGAAGTGGCAATGGCCACGGTAGCCGTTGCCATCCTCTCACGGCATGTATCATCTTCGTCATCATTGGAGGTGTACTCTTCATGGGCCACCAAACCCCTTGGAGGAGTCTTCTTGATGAAGGTGTTCTTGCTTGGGAAGGACTTGGCTCTGTCCATACGAATGAGCTTGCACCCGTTGTCTTCCCTCTTCTCACAAGGACAATCTGCCACAAAGTGACTCACATTGCCGCAGCTGTAGCATGTCCATACTCGTTGCTTGTTCTTGGATCCACTTGAGTTGTCCTTGGAGAAGTTAGGCCTTGAGTTTCCCTTGTTGCCCCAAAACTACCTTGAAGCAAGAGCCATGTGCTCGTGATAAGCATACTTTGTGCCTTTGGGGCAGCCATCTTCTTCCTCTTCTTCTTCATCAACAATGGCATTGGTTCTCAAGGCAAGGTTGGCTGATGCTATCTTCGACCGGACACGAGAAAGAGCATTGTCGGCGGTCTTGTTCATAATATCCATAAAAATGAACTCATCCAACACTTCGACTGAGGTCAAGGTGTGGAAATCTGGTCTTTGACGAATGACGGAAGACATGGCTTCATTGAATGTCATGATGGCCTTGAGAAACTCGTGCTTTATCCAAGTGTCATCCGTATCTTTGCTCCCATGGTCTTGGAGAGAAACGACAAGAGCAGTCACCCTTCGATAGAGATCACGGGGGTCCTCATCTTCTAGCATCACAAACTCATCGGCCTGATCAAGAACCACTTCAAAGTTAGATCGTTGAATGCTTGAGCTCCCCTTGTACAACACCATGACGTGCTCCTAATAATCCTTTGCACGTGAGAAGGGGCGCAGGTGAGGTAGATCTTCTGGATGATCCGCCGATTGAAGGATGAACAACGCGGAATGATTGTATTGGTTGTCCGCCTCTTCTCTTGGAGTGAGGTTCCTTGGATCATGTGGGTAATAGCCTTGTTCGATGATTCTCCAAAGATATGTTGAGATGTGATTCAAATGAGACTTGATGGAAAAGACCTAGTTAGCTAAATCACCTTTAACAAGTTTAGGAGGAGGACCAAGGTTATTAATATGTGGTGTAGGGACCGGTCCTCCATAGACTGGGGGAGGACGAACCGATGCAAAAGTTCCCATCCCATTCTTGTCAAGAGGGGAAGAAGTTAGAGTACCTTTAGCCGCTTCCTTGTTGGAATTGGCCTCCAACTTCGATGTGGTGGGTTTAACCACAAGCAACGGGTCGGGAGAATTCTTCATCCCCTCAAGTAATTCTTTAAGCATGGATTTGATTTTGGTCGTCATGGACGTCTTGAGTGAAGCCATCACCTCATTCAAGTCATCCCGTGTGACCGAAACCAACTCCACGACCTCGGACACTTAGGGTCAAACCTCACCATAGTCAACCAAACTCTTCCGGTGGTGAAACCCTTCACAAAGAGATATGGCTCTGATACCAATTGAAAGGATCGATATGGTTGACTAGAGGGCGAGGGTGAATAGGCAACTACCAATTTTTAGCTTGTCTTAACAAATTAGGGTTAGAAACAAAAGGTTCTCTCTATGAACAGCTAGGTGAGCAACATATATGATGCTAACAACAAGGACAACAAGTGCAAGCAAGGAATACACCACAACAATAATAAGTACAAAGTAAAGGTAAGAGATAACCGCAAGTGGAGCCGGTGGAGACGAGGATGTGTTACCAAAGTTCCTTCCCTTTGACAGGAAGTACGTCTCTGTTGGAGCGGTGTGGAGGCACAATGCTCCCCAAGAAGCCACCAGGGCCACCTTATTCTCCTCATGCCCTCACACAATGCGAGATGCCGTGATTCCACTATTAGTTCCCTTGAAGGCAGCGACCGGACCTTTACAAACAAGGTTGGGGCTATCTCCACACAAAGCTTGGAGGCTCCCAACAAGACCATGAATCATCACCACAATGGAATGTGGCTCCAAGGTGACCTCAACCGTCTAGGGTGCTCAAACACCCAAGAGTAACAAGATCCGCAAGGGATTAGTGGGAGAATCAAATATCTCTTGGTGGAAGTGTAGATCAAGGCCTTCTCAAGCAATCCCTAGGAAATCAACAAGTTTGATTGGCTAGGGAGAGAGATCGGGCAAGAATGAGCTTTGGAGCAACAATGGATCTTGGGGAGGTAAGAGGTAAGCTTCTCAGGGAAGAATACACCTTTATATAGTGGGGGTACAATCCAACTATTACCTACCCACCTATTGCACTAGCCAAGAGGTACTACCGCTGCTATGAGCGATACTACCGCTCGACAGCTCACCAACCACGGTAGTAAGAAAATACTACCGTGCCTACCACTGTGGAGGCAAAAGGACGCAAAAAGTGCGACGAAGCGGTAGTAAAAAACTACTACCACCCACAGAGCGGTAGTAAAAAACTACTACCTCCCCGAGGACGGTACTACCGCTGGCCCTTTTGCACATACAAGGAAAAACATGGTTGGAGCTCCATTTGAAACAATGGAAAGGTGGCACAATAGAAATGTGTACGTGTTGATTCCACCCAAACCATTCCGACGCGGACCCCCTCTTAATAGTACGGCTTTCCTACGACTCAAATCCACCAAAGAGAAACGTAGAAAGCAACCGTATTTGAAAGACTCCAAGGGGCATCGAATCGTCTTGTGCCTAGTCATGAATTATCTGAAATGTTCAATGCACACGATTAGTCCGCACAGGTATTGTCATCAATCACTAAAACCACTTAGGGAGAAATATGCCCTAACACTAGGGTTGTTTAAATAGGTTTGGGGGCTAGGTTAGGGGGGTTTTACATCCGATTTCGACCACGCGATCGCGATCGGACGACTTCGGTCACATGCTGAGGCTAGGTGGGCTTGGTGCCTGTGTAGAGGGCGTGATGGGCTAAGAAGAGAGGGAGGGTTGCGGCGTGTCACAATATTTTAAACACCGAAAAACCTCTGACGATAACCTGATGACGGTGCCGCTACGGTCGACCGTTCGGGTATCAAACAAACTCCGATTGTGACAAAATTTGGTAGGTGGCATACCTACAATAAAATAAGAACGCACGCCAAGTTTCCACCTAATCCGAGAATATTTTCCCGACACTTTTAAAAACAATATTTTAACGATGTCGTGGGCGCGGGCGTGTGTGGTCAGGCTCAAAATGGTTTGATAACCCACAAGTATAGGGGATCGCAACAGTTTTCGAGGGTAGAGTATTCAACCCAAATTTGTTGATTCGACACAAGGGGAAGCAAAAGAATATTCTCGAGTATTAGCAGTTGAGTTGTCAATTCAACCACACCTGAAAGACTTAGTATCTGCAGCAATGTTTTAGTAACAGAGTAGCGTGATAGTAGCAGTAGCAATGGTAACAGTAGCAGTAGTGACAGCAGTAGCAGTAGTGACAGCAGTAGCAGTAACAGTAGCAACAGTAATAGCAGTAGGGGAAAAGTAACGTAGCAAGGACTAGTAGGAAAAACTCATAGGCATTGGATCGGTGATGGATAATTATGCCGGATGACATTCATCATGCAACAGTTATAACATGGGGAGATATGTAACTAGCTCTAGTTCGTCAATGTAATGTAGGCATGTATTCCGTATATAGTCATACGTGCTTATGAAAAGAACTTGCATGACATCTATTGTCCATCCCTCTCGTGGCAGCGGGGTCCTAATGGAAACTACGGGGTATTAAGGTTCTCCTTTTAATAAAGAACCGGAACAAAGCATTAGCACTTAGTGAATACATGAACTCCTCATACTATGGTCATCTCCGGGAGTGGTACCGGCTATTGTCACTCCGGGGTTGCCGGGTCATAACACATAGTAGGTGACTACAACTTGCAAGATAGGATCAAGAACACACATATATTGATGAGAACATAATAGGTTAAGATCTGAAATCATGGCACTCGGGCCTTGGTGACAAGCATTAAGCATGGCAAAGTAGTAGCAACATCAATCTCAGAACATAGTGGATACTAGGGATCAATCTCCATCAAAACTAACTCGATTACATGATAGATCTCATCCAACCCATCACCATCCAGCAAGCCTACAATGAGATTACTCACGAACGGTGAAGAGCATCATGGAATTGGCGATGAAGGAAGGTTGGTGATGACGACGGTGACGATATCCCCTCTCCGGAGCCCAGAATGGACTCCAGATCTGCCCTCCAGAGTTAGAACAGGTGGTGGAGGAGCCTCCGTATCGTAAAACCCGATGAACTCTTCTCTCTCATTTTTTCCAGGAGAAAGAGACTAAATAGAGCTGGAGTTGGAGGCGGCGGAGCCCCGAGGGCCTCACAAGCCTGCCACGCGCGGCCAGGGGGGTCGCACCTCCTCGGCTTGTGGGCTCCTTGCTCCACGTCTTCGGTTGATTCTTGCGCTAGTATTTTTTATATATTCCACAAAAAATCCTCGTAAATTTCCAGGTCATTCCGAGAACTTTTATTTCTGCGCAAAAACAACAGCATGGCAATTCTGCTGAAAACAGCGTTAGTCCGGGTTAGTTCCATTCAAATCATGCAAATTAGAGTCCAAAACAAGGGCAAAAGAGTTTGGAAAAGTAGATACGACGGAGACGTATCAACTCCCAAGCTTAAAGCCTTGCTTGTCCTCAAGCAATTCAGTTGACAAACTGAAAGAGACAAAAAAAACTTTTACGAACTTTGTTTGATCTTGTTGTTGTAATTATGTCTAACTCATATTCAGATTTTCAGTAAGATCATAAGCTAACCACATAAGCAATGACATTTAGGTCTCATGGTAAACTCATATCAATGGCAAAATCAACTGGCGAGCAATAATAGTAAGTTTCAAACGGCAACACTTCAATCAGAACAATCATGATGCAATATGAACAGATGGTATCTCGCTAGCTCTTTGTGAGGCCGCAAAACATAAATGCAGAGCACCTTCAAAGACCAAGGGCTGAATGAACATTCTAATTCGTGGCAAAGAATATCCAGTCATACTCAATATCAATTAATAGCAAAGCATAAAAATGACGGAGGTGCTCTCTAATTGGTGCTTTAATAAGAACAGGATGACTCAACAGAAACATAAGTAGATAGGGCCTTCGCAGAGGGAAGCATTGATTTGTACACGTGCCAGAGCTCAAGCTTTGGAGACACAAATAAATAATTTTGGGTGGCATGCTTTCATTGTCAATGCAATGACCAAGAGTTTTCACCATCTTCCATGCTACACATGCTATAGGCGGTTCCCAAATAGAAAAGTAAAGTTTTGACTCCCCCACCACCGATCAATCACACTCCACGACTATCCGAATCGTCGGGTGCCGTCCATACCAACAACAATCCAGGGGAAGTTTTGTTTGCAATTATCTTTTCGATTTGAGCATGGAACTGGGCATTCCAATTACCGGCCACTTCTTCGTGAATGATAGTGAATAAACACGTATCGAGGATAACACGCCTAACATGGAAGATACTGATCGCCCCTTGTCACCACATGAGCGGTTCGGGCATACAAAACAGATTATTACTTGAAGATTTAGAGAGTGGCACATGCAAATTTACTTAGAACGGCAGGTAGATACCGCGTATAGGTAGGTATGGTGGACTCATATGGAACAACTTTGGGTTTATGGAAGTGGATGCACAAGAAGTATTCTCGCTTAGTACAAGTGAAGGCTAGCAAAAGACTGGGAAGCGACCAACTAGAGAGCGACAACAGTCATCAAAATGCATTGAAATTAACCAACATTGAGTGCAAGCATGAGTAGGACATAAATCACCATGAACATGAATATCATAGAGGCTATGTTGATTTTGTTTCAACTACATGCATAAACATGTGCCAAGTCAAGTCATTTGAACCATTCAAATGAGGATACCATCCTATCATACTACATCATAATCATCTTGAAATTCATGTTGGCATCCAAGGCATACCATTATAAGCTCCTAGCTAATTAAGCATGGCATCAGAAACTATGATCTCTAAGTTGTCATTGCAAACATGTTTCTCTCATAACAAAGCTGAATTGGGAACGATGAGCTAGTCATATTTACAAAAACAAAATAGATCGAGTTCATACCAGCTTTTCCAGGCTCAGTCACTTCATCATATATCGTCATTATTGTGTCGGGAGCCCGATCCTAAGCCATAGGAATCCAGCATGTAACACATTGCATCCCTTTGTGGTCTCACGCACGGTTAACTCCACGGCTGCAGCCTTACCTTAGCCGGGACCGTTTGCGTCTTTTGACTCACGTATGCGATAGTGTCGCTAGCAATCCAATGTCAAAGAACCCGGATCGACATGTCTAGTCATAAACCAAAGTGGCAGTACCGCACAAGGACAGGCATACATGACCCAACAAAGCAGGTGTCAGTCATCAGCGAACGTAGACGAGTCGTAGCAAGCTACAAGGACTCCATTACGTCGCGTGACATTTCCCCAAAGGGGACAAACACAGCAGCTAAGAAGGACACATGCCGGTCAACCAATGTGTCCGGAGCAGTAGCGAACTACCAAGGCTCGTTGGATCACAAAGGGGCATTTCCTTGTAAGGAGTGCTACTAAAGTTCACGACTAGGTATTCGAACCCCATACATATCAAGTAAGACACACGTACGCATGGCATACCGATATGTATAGATACATCGATGGCATCACAACATAACCATAAACATACAAGCTTTATTTAAGAGGCTCGGAAGAGCCACACACATAATATTACACATTAAGGGTCTCACGACCCATAATAGCAGTCATTCAGTTACAAGCCAGCGGAAGAGTTTAAGCTGTCTGAGTACAGACAGGGCAACTAGAAGGCACATGGCCTGACTATACTACAGATCCAACATAGGGCCAGATCGTAGCTGGGACACCAGCTACTCGTCGTCGTCGATGTCTACGAAGAACCCTCCATTAGGTTCATTAGCAACCTCTGCAACATTTATTAAACAAACATGAGTACGTAAGATGACTAACTACTCATGCAAGGTATCAAAAGGTATTGTGGGGTTTCATGCGGAAAGCCAGCATTTGACTCGTGGCTAGACAACTTGCATTTTTAAATATTTTTGACAACTTGATTTCTCGCACACGAGTCCACTAACACCACAACAATACACTATCGTGGAATCATTCCGTCTCCGTACGGAAATGCCGTCCACGACACTCACGCTTATCTTGACAATTTTATGAGTAGCCATTGAAGTTATCTATGAACAACATATGTCTCCAAGTAGTCCATATCCGCGGACGCGGCTATTCGAATAGATCATAACCCTGCAGGGGTGTACTTCGTCACACACGCTCTCGCCACTTATCGCCATGTGCACGTCATGCACCTCGGCAACCTTCAAGCGGAAGCCCAGCGAGGGAGTCAGCCACGACCGTTAATCACACTAGTACCTAGTCCAGGTTTATCGCCTATCTGAGAGTAACCCGTACGGAAGTCCGGCCGAGGTTTCCGCCACGGCCTCAAACGATGTGCGCAGGGTTCCCAAGCCCACCATCCGGGTGCCACTTGGTACACCGTGCCACTGCCTACCGCATCACGGTCCACCTCTCAGGTCAGCACCATGCACGGCCTCCAGCATTACTATAAACACCAGAAACTACTTGCAACTCCTGGACCGAGTACTAAGCAATTAATAGGCCGAGCGGGGTCATATTTCAGGGCCCAGCATGTGGTAGTATCTAGTCTTGGATTACATACACGGAACTCAGTTCCTGAGGACGGTTCCAATGAAACAACCCGCCATGTACTCCTACACAGCCTTTCACCGGTACCTTTACCAAATCAAGTTCAGCACACAACCTTTGCTTATCGAACACATTCCACAATTCTGATCATCTCCCAGATGACAGACCATACACAACTCTAGGCATAGCATGCATAGCAGGATAAGGCACATCATAGCTCAAGCAACTACCAGGTATGCTAGGTTGCAAGGTTCGGCTATTTACTGTGACAAGGTTAGGTCATGCAAAGGAAGTGGGTTCAACTAACGTGGCAAAAGCAGTTGAAGCATTTGATCCTAATGCAATAAATAAGTGCAGGAGCAGGAACATGGGAATTATCGGGATGATCAAAGGGGTTGCTTGCCTTGTTGCTCAGAGGAGGAACGATATACGTCAGACGGATATTCGGTGGAATCCGGGGTTGCGGAGCCTACCGAAATGAATGGCAACATTCAATAACAATCATATGCAATCAAAATGATGCATGAGCATGGCATGAGAATGCAAAGTGATAAGTTATTATTTTCAACATGTATTAGTTTTAGAGTTGATTTGAATCACATTCGAATAGCAATTCAAACGGGGTATTCTCGGATACCGGTTTAATTGATTCGACCTGATGCTCAGATCAACTTGATGTTATCATGCATGAAATGTCATGTTATGGTACTGATTTGTAATTAGGGCAGTGTGTGATCATTGCATTCATAATGAAATTTGAATAATTTTCCAAATTCCATTTAAAAAGTAATTGTAAGAATTGAATTATTCCTTATTACACATTTTAGGGTTCTGTAACTTTTCCAAACATAGTTGAAAATATCAGAATCAGAATCCTTGAATTTTTCTGATACTTTTTCATATATAAATTATTTTCATTGGAGTTACAGATTAATTTCTATGATTTTTACAAGTTTTAGCAATTTCCTGAATTAGTTTTATACTGGAAATTCTATTTATTGCATCAGACTGACGTCAGCAGGTCAGCCGACCTGTTCAGGTCAAACCTGACAGGGGGGACCCACTGGTCAGCCTCTCTGGGACTAATCCCGCGCTGACCAGTCCTAATTGGGGTTTGACTTGGCCTTGGGCCCACTGTCAGCGAGTGATTAAGCCCCTAAGCTGCTGGGTTAGCTTTGCCACGTCGACCCCCACCTGAGGGTGGTCGTCGGCGACCAGGCCCGCGGTGGAGGGCTCGCCGGAGGCGACCTAAACGGCGCTGCACAGCACCAATTCGAACGCGGTTTGCAGCTACGGCACGCTGGCGAAGTGGCCGATCTAGCAGGGGCATCAAGGGAGGCTAGGGTCGCCGGAAGAGGCGCCGGCGACGAGCCGGAGCAGCGGCCGAAGCTCGGCCTTCTACGAGCGATGGCTCTAGGGCACGGGGAGGCCAGCTGGAGGGCTCATCGTACTCCTGGAGGCTCCAGGAGCTCGAATCCTAGCTCGAGCGCGTGGATCAGACACCACAGCGACGGCGACGACATGACCGGCGGCGAGAAGCTCTCGGCCTTGGTGGGGAACGAGGCTACGATGCACGGGAGAGCGTGGGGCGAGAGGGGAAATGACGACGAGCTCATGGTGGTTCCGATGGTGCTGTTGAGGGGCTCGGGGATGCGCCGGAGGGAGCGAATCGATGGGAGAGGTCCGGCGGCCGGAGGTGGAAGACGACGGCGTTGGGGGCGATGCAGAGCTTGGGGAAACTTCGGCTTCTGCAGGGAGGATCAGGGCGACGAGGCGGGGCTAACATACTACTCGGAGGTGGGTTCCCATGGCTAGAGCTGCTGCGGCTCGAGCTCGAGCTTGGCTCCAATGGCGGCAGCAGGAGGGAGGGCAAGATCCGAGAGGAGAGGAAGAACGGTGCTGGGGAATGGATAGAGGAGTCCCTGGGGAGCTTATCCCCGGCCTTGCCAGCGCGAGGCGGCGGCCAGGCAGGCGCACAGGTGCGTGCCGTGCCGGAGGAGGCGGTGGCCACCTCCTGCTCCTACTGGCGCGAGGGAGGGGACGAGCCAAGGAGATGGGCCGGGCCAGGCTAGGCGACAGTTAAGGGTTTCCCATTTTTTTCTGTTTTTGTTTTTCTGTTTTGCTAACTATTGTTTTGCTATTTATTTCAGCTCCAAAACAAAAAGTAAAAACTATTTTAGACCTCCTGAAATATTGTTATAATATTCCCAACCATTTCCAAAGTTTTCAACATTTTTTAAAATTTATAGTTTCTGATTTCAAATTTAAAGTTTGAAACCAGTGGCTTTTGCATTAAATTAAAATGCTTAAAGTGTCAACAAAATAGTTTTCTCCAATGCTCATTTACTTTCATGATTTATCAGAAAGTTTGAACATTTCTTGAGGCCATTTTGGGTTCATTGATTTCAACTAGTTTGAGATTTTCTTTTATTAAAGTAGTGGCTAGGGTTTTGAGTTTTTCCTTTGCCACTTTCTTGTTCTTGTTGAAAAAATTCTTAGATGCAAATGCAAAGAAGACATGTGCACAAGACTAACTTGCTTAAAGTGTCAGGGATGTGAAAACTCACCCCCACTCAAAAGAATCTCGTCCCGAGATTTAGAAGTCGTCGGGAATAACGCAGGATACTCAAGTCGGAGACGATCCTCTCTTTCCCAAGTTGCCTCCTTTTCAGAATGATTTGACCATTGAACTTTAAGAAACTTGAGGTTTCGACGTCGAGTGGTACGCTCAGCTTGATCAAGAATACGCACGGGGTATTCTCGGTATGAAAGTTTATCTTGGATCCGAAAAGCAATGCCTGAGTTGCGAGACGTGGAAAACATCATGAACCTTGGAAAGATGCGGAGGAAGTTCCAATTGGTAGGCAACTTCTCCTCGTTTGGCAAGAATGCGAAAAGGACCAATGCAACGAGGAGCCAATTTTCCCTTGATACCGAATCGATGGGTACCCTTCAAAGGTGTAACCCGAAGGTAAGCCTTCTCGTCAACTTCAAAGGTCACAGCCTTATGATGACGATCATATTGGCTCTTTTGACAAGACTGGGCTGTTTTCAACTTTTCACGAATAATGCGAACCTGCTCTTCTACATCCTGGATCATATCCGGACCAAAGAGTTGCCTCTCTCCGGTTTCTGACCAATTAAGAGGTGTTCGACATCTTCGTCCATAGAGCACTTCAAAAGTGGCTTTGCCCAAGCTCGATTGGTAACTATTGTTATAAGCGAATTCGGCGAATGGAAGACACTTCTCCCAATTCATACCGAACGATATAACACAAGCTCGGAGCATATCTTCTAGAATTTGATTCACTCTTTCTACTTGACCACTTGATTGGGGATGGAAAGCAGTGCTAAAAGATAAGTGAGTCCCCATGGCATTCTGAAAAATTTCCCAGAAGCGAGAAGTAAAGATACTCCCACGGTCCGAGTTATTTTCCAAGGGAACACCATGAAGAGACACTATTCGAGAGAGATATAACTCTGCTAGCTGGCTAGCTGTTATACTCTCACGAACAGGAAGAAAATGAGCCACTTTGGAAAGACGGTCAATGACCACAAAGATAGCATTATTCCCTTTCCTGGTCTTGGGAAATCCGGTAACGAAATCCATGCTAACTTTATCCCATTTCCATTCAGGAATAGCTAGAGGTTGAAGGGCGCCAGCAGGCCTTTGATGTTCTGCCTTAACTCGACGACAAACATCGCAGTTAGCAACGAACTCAGCAATTTCTCTCTTTATCCTAGTCCACCAGAACCTATGGCGTAGGTCCTGATACATCTTAGTACTACCGGGATGAATGGTGAGAGGAGAATCATGAGCCTCCTTAAGGATTAACTGCCTTAGATGTGGGTTCTTAGGAACCACTAAACGATTCTGGAAGAACACAACACCTTGATCGTTCATGGAAAATTCTTTAGCGTTTCCGCTAAAAATATTCTCCTTGATCCGTGATATACCCTTGTCACGCTTTTGGCCATCTATAATTTGATCCTTAAGAGTAGGCTTCGCCACCAGGGTAGAAAGGAATCCTTGAGGAACAATATGAAGATTCAACTTCCGAAAGTCCTCATGGAGATGTGGTTGACCTTGTTGTAGCATCAAATTGTTACAATAAGATTTACGACTTAGCGCATCGGCCATAACATTGGCCTTCCCCGGGGTGTAAGTTATCCCTAAGTCGTAATCCGAGATCAACTCAACCCACCGTCTTTGCCTGAGATTCAAATCCGGTTGGGTGAAGATATATTTCAGACTTTGGTGATAAGTGAATATTTCGCAACGATTACCCAGAAGGTAATGTCGCCAGGTTTTTAGTGCATGGACCACAGCTGCAAGCTCAAGGTCATGTGTGGGATAATTATCCTTATGTGGACGCAACTGTCGAGATGCGTATGCGATCACATGAAGATCTTGCATGAGAATGCAACCTAATCCTTGTCGCGAGGCGTCGCAATAGATAACAAAGTCCTTAGAAAAATCTAGTGGTAGCAACACAGGTGCGGAAGTCAGGCGTCTTTTCAGTTCCTGAAAACTATGCTCACACTGTGGTGTCCACTCAAACTTTTTATCTTTCTTGAGGAGTTTAGTTAGAGGCTTTGCAACCTTGGAGAAATTCTCGACAAAGCGGCGACAATAGCTCACTAGACCAAGAAAACTCCTAACTTGCTTAACAGATTAAGGTTGAGTCCAATCAAGGACAGCTTGAACTCTCTCGGGATTGACAGCAATACCCTTACCAGAGATTACGTGACCCAAATAGGTCACTTCTGGTAACCAGAATTCACATTTAGAAAACTTGGCATAAAGGCGATGCTCTCGAAGTTTCATCAATACCAACCTTAGATGCTCTGCATATTCTTGTTCATTCTTCGAGTAGATGAGAATATCATCGAGGTATACCATGACGAATTTATCCAAGTACTCCATGAAGATTGAATTCATCAGTCGAGAGAAGGTGGCTGGGGCATTGGTTAAACCGAAGGACATGACGGTGTACTCATATTGGCCATAACGAGTAACAAAAGCCGTTTTTGGAATGTCCCCGTTCTTAATCTTGATTTGATGGTATCCCAACCTCAAATCCATTTTGGAGAAGACTGAGGATCCAGCGAGCTGATCGTACAGATCGTTGATCCTGGGGAGCGGATACTTGTTCTTTATGGTGACCAGATTAACTGGTCGGTAATCTACAACCATCCGATCGGTTCCGTCTTTCTTCTTGACGAAGAGGACGGGGCAAGCCCAGGGAGAAGAGCTAGGACGAATGAAACCTTTGCTCAAAGCCTCATCTAATTGCTTCTTAAGTTCGGCTAGCTCCAGGGGTGCCATCTTATAAGGTCTTCTGGCTATTGGGACAGTTCCCGGAACAAGATCTATCACAAACTCTACATCTCTGTCAGGTGGAATTCCTGGCAGTTCCTCTAGAAAAACATCCGGGAAGTCACGGACTACCGGAATGTCTTCAAGTTCCGGAAGAGGGTTGGCATTTACGGAATAGAGTTGGCATTTGGCAACTCGAGTAGAGACATTTACTATCTCACCTGAGGGATGGGCAAGCTGGACATTTCTAGAGTGAGTATCAATCTTGGCATAGTGAGCTGACATCCAGTCCATGCCCAAGATGATATTAATATCCGAAGATTTCAAAGCTATCAAAGAGGCTAGAAAAACTAGCCTGTCTACTAGAATTTCATTGTCATAGGTTATCCTAGAGGTTTGCCATTTACTACCAGGGGTTTGGACAACCAATGGGATTGGCATATCACAAAAAGACATGTTATGCAACTGTGCATAACTTTCTGAAATGAAGGAATGAGAAGACCCAGTGTCAAAGAGAACGGACGCTGGGTGATGATTAACAAGAAGCGTACCCAGCATGACGTCGGGATCCTCTGCGGCTTCTTCTGCTGACACATAGTTCACACGGCCACGTGCAGGAGTTGGCTTCACATAGTAAGCTTTGCCCGACTTGGCTTGCCCGACGGACTTTCCGGGTTGCTTCGCACCCACATTCTGAGGACACTCACGGGAATAGTGCCCTGGTTCTCCACACTTGTAGCATATCACCTGGTTGGCACGTGGTGCGGCATTGCTAGCTGGACCACCATAAGCTTTTGCTGGAGGGTTGGCCTGATTCGCCTGAGGTGCCACGTAGGATGGCCTCGGAGTGTATCTTGGCGGCACAGAACTGTTTGGAACCCACAGCCTGCATTTTGGAAACGCGGAACCAGAAGACGAGCCAAAGTCACGGGAGTGCTTCCTTGTGGCTTCGAAGTCGGTATGACCAGTCTCGGCACTGATCGCTTTGTTGACCAGGGCTTGAAAACTTGCACACTCATGGAGGCGCAGATCACGACGGAGCTCAGGGCTCGGACCCTTACGGAATCTTGCTTGCTTCTTGGCGTCAGTAGACACCTCCTCTGTCGCATAGCGGGCGAGGTTACCGAACTCGCGGCTATAGGCATCCACAGACAACTTGCCCTGAGTGAAGGCACAGAACTCCTCTCTCTTTCTGTCCATCAGGCCCTCTGGAATATGATGCAGACGAAAAGCTGCACTGAAGTCTGCCCATGTGGCCACTGGTTCAGCGGGACGCATAGCTTCAAAATTCTCCCACCACAGATTGGCGGGTCCTTCCAGGAAATACGCCGCAAAGGTCACCTTGTCGGCCTCAGACACATTCGCAGAGCGAATCTTGCGTGAGATGCTGCACAGCCAGTCACCAGCGTCGAGGGGATCGACGGAATGATGAAACTTTGGAGGATTCAACTTCACAAAGTCATTGAGCGACACTACGGCATTCCTAGGCTGTCGAGCCGTATTCTGCTCAATACGCTCCAGTAGTCGATTGGTCTCCCTTTTGTTTCTTTCTGCCTCAAGCATCACTTCTACCAGAGAAGGTGGGTGAGGCAGGTCTTCCTGCGACGGTTGACTAACCTCACCTTGCTCATGAGCAGGGCCACGGTTCAACCTGGTGAACACCATCCTGACAAACAAACTCATAGCTTAGACCAATATCATATCAATACTAGCTATGGATTAAGAATGTACTGAACACACGGAATGCGGAAATGAATATCCGAACAGCATGGTAACAAGCAACTGCTATATATACACCATGGTTCATGCACACCCTTACATAGTTCAGTACAACCTTAACCGAAGAGCAAACTACTGAAATTATGAAACTACTCATCAGAGGCTTACAAGCTTCCTATACATTATTTATCTAGGCCTCCGGAATTCATTTCACATTACAGGCACACTTCACAAGTCACGCAGGACTGTGAACGTACGGCTACTACCATACTATCCTTCCGCTCACAGCTCAGGCATCCGCATACAACATCTCATAGAAATTACCTCCATAATTTGGAAGCTCAACCTGCGGATCAGGGAACACTCTAGCCTGAGATCCTTGGGATCCATAAGGACACGGATGTGGCCTTGGTCCCCTGACTGGTGGTAAGAGGGGTCCCCGAAGAGGTGTGACTCCTCCTATAGCTGGCCAGTCAACGTGAGCCGGAAGATGGGTCCTAACAGGGTTCAACATCTCCATCTCTCCATACCCTGTCTGGACTACCGGTGCCAGCTGCGTCAAAGCTGTCCACAGACGGGCACGGGTAGCATAAAGCTCCATGCGGAGAGCACGAGCATCCCTGTCTCTGTTCTCTAGCATCTCAACAGTGGACTGCAGAAGTGGATCCTCCATAGAAGAATCAAAATAGACTCCACTCAGGTATCCCTCTTCACCAGGCTGAGAGGCCGGAACATAGCAGAACTCTGAATTCTGCAGCAGTGCATGTCTCGCTCTCATAATGGTCAGCATTGAATAGGCAGCATCCTGTACTGCCATGTCAACGGTGACCCCCAACCCATAGGACCAATGGATTGGCTTCTCAGCTCCAGGGTAGTCTGGAAATACCCTAACAGTGCAGATGTACTGGCTCTGGTTGAAGTCTCGGTACTGTTCCTCCACTGTGTACTCGGGGTACCAGCGGTAATCGCACACCGACATCACCCTGACCAGCATGGCCGTATGACCCGGTACATCAATGCACCTGGTCAGACGTACCACATGACGAGAAGGACGGCCAGGCATCTGTAATAGAGAGTAATGCAAAAGCATTAGAGCTCTGAATGCAAAAATTGGGCAGCATAACGGCTGTAAATGCTCAAAAACAAATTTTGAGACAACCCAAAAATGGAATAGCGTAACCACTCAACTATCAAGTTCAACTCTCTGATCATCAAACTTACTTCCCTTTTCCTAGGAAATGACAGAAACCACATATCTCTTGACCCGTAGTCCTATAATCTACCGATCAGAACACGAGCCTAGAAGAAGATGAGTAACCTAGTCCCTAATTCCCGCAGAAAAGACGAGGATGACCAGAATAGAATAACTTGAGAAGAGAACAAGAGTCTTACGTTCCCTTCCACAAACAATTCCCTTATATATAACTAAAGCAATTCTAGACTCAACTTCGACCAGTTTGGCTTAGTAATCCTATAGTGAGTCAGGCTCTGATACCAACGCTGTCGGGACCCCGATCCTAAGCCATAGGAATCCAGCCTGTAACACATTGCATCCCTTTGTGGTCTCACGCACGGTTAACTCCACAGCTGCAGCCTTACCTTAGCCGGGACCGTTTGCATCTTTTGACTCACGTATGCGATAGTGTCGCTAGCAATCCAATGTCAAAGAACCCGGATCGACATGTCTAGTCATAAACCAAAGTGGCAGTAGCGCACAAGGACAGGCATACATGACCCAACAAAGCAGGTGTCGGTCATCAGCGAACGTAGACGAGTCGTAGCAAGCTACAAGGACTCCATTACGTCGCGTGACATTTCCCCAAAGGGGACAGACACAGCAGCTAAGAAGGACACATGCCGGTCAACCAATGTGTCCGGAGCAGTAGCGAACTACCAAGGCTCGTTGGATCACAAAGGGGCATTTCCTTGTAAGGAGTGCTACTAAAGTTCACGACTAGGTATTCGAACCCCAGACATATCAAGTACGACACACGTACGCATGGCATACCGATATGTATAGATACATCGATGGCATCACAACATAACCATAAACATACACGCTTTATTTAAGAGGCTCGGAAGAGCCACACACATAATATTACACATTAAGGGTCTCACGACCCATAATAGCAATCATTCAGTTACAAGCCAGCGGAAGAGTTTAAGCTGTCTGAGTACAGACAGGGCAACTAGAAGGCACATGGCCTGACTATACTACAGATCCAACGTAGGGCCAGATCGTAGCTGGGACACCAGCTACTCGTCGTCGTCGATGTCTACGAAGAACCCTCCATTAGGGTCATTAGCAACCTCTGCAACATTTATTAAACAAACATGAGTACGAAGGTACTCAACAAGACTTTAAGATGACTAACTACTCATGCAAGGTATCAAAAGGTATTGTGGGGTTTCATGCGGAAAGCCAGCATTTGACTCGTGGCTAGACAACTTGCATTTTTAAATAATTTTGACAACTTGATTTCTCGCACACGAGTCCAGTAACACCACAACAATACACTATCGTGGAATCATTCCGTCTCCGTACGGAAATGCCGTCCACGACACTCACGCTTATCTTGACAATTTTATGAGTAGCCATTGAAGTTATCTATGAACAACATATGTCTCCAAGTAGCCCATATCCGCGGACGCGGCTATTCGAATAGATCATAACCCTGCAGGGGTGTACTTCGTCACACACGCTCTCGCCACTTATCGCCATGTGCACGTCATGCACCTCGGCAACCTTCAAGCGGAAGCCCAGCGAGGGAGTCGGCCACGACCATTAATCACACTAGTACCTAGTCCAGGTTTATCGCCTATCTGAGGGTAACCCGTACGGAAGTCCCGCCGAGGTTTCCGCCACGGCCTCAAACGATGTGCGCAGGGTTCCCAAGCCCACCATCCGGGTGCCACTTGGTACACCGTGCCACTGCCTACCGCATCACGGTCCACCTCTCAGGTCAGCACCATGCACGGCCTCCAGCATTACTATAAACACCAGAAACTACTTGCAACTCCTGGACCGAGTACTAAGCGATTAATAGGCTGAGCGGGGTCATATTTCAGGGCCCAGCATGTGGTAGTATCTAGTCTTGGATTACATACACGGAACTCAGTTCCTAAGGACGGTTCCAATGAAACAACCCGCCATGTACTCCTACACAGCCTTTCACCGGTACCTTTACCAAATCAAGTTCAACACACAACCTTTTCTTATCGAACACATTCCACAATTCTGATCATCTCCCAGATGACAGACCATACACAACTCTAGGCATAGCATGCATAGCAGGATAAGGCACATCATAGCTCAAGCAACTACCAGGTATGCTAGGTTGCAAGGTTCGGCTATTTACTGTGACATGGTTAGATCATGCAAAGGAAGTGGGTTCAACTAACGTGGCAAAAGCAGTTGAAGCATTTGATCCTAATGCAATAAATAAGTGCAGGAGCAGGAACATGGGAATTATCGGGATGATCAAAGGGGTTGCTTGCCTTGTTGCTCAGAGGAGGAACGATATACGTCAGACGGATATTCGGTGGAATCCGGGGTTGCGGAGCCTACCGAAATGAATGGCAACATTCAATAACAATCAAATGCAATCAAAATGATGCATGAGCATGGCATGAGAATGCAAAGTGATAAGTTATTATTTTCAACATGTATTAGTTTTAGAGTTGATTTGAATCACATTCGAATAGCAATTCAACCGGGGTATTCTCGGATACCGGTTTAATTGATTCGACCTAATGCTCAGATCAACTTGATGTTATCATGCATGAAATGTCATGTTATGGTACTGATTTGTAATTAGGGCAGTGTGTGATCATTTCATTCATAATAAAATTTGAATAATTTTCCAAATAACATTTAAAAAGTAATTGTAAGAATTGAATTATTCCTTATTACACATTTTAGGGTTCTGTAACTTTTCCAAACATAGTTGAAAATAGCATAATCAGAATCCTTGAATTTTTCTGATACTTTTTCATATATAAATTATTTTCATTGGAGTTACAGATTAATTTCTATGATTTTTACAAGTTTTAGCAATTTCCTGAATTAGTTTTATACTGGAAATTCTATTTATTGCATCAGACTGACGTCAGCAGGTCAGCCGACCTGTTCAGGTCAAACCTGACAGGGGGGACCCACTGGTCAGCCTCTCTGGGACTAATCCCGCGCTGACCAGTCCTAATTGGGGTTTGACTTGGCCTTGGGCCCACTGTCAGCGAGTGATTAAGCCCCTAAGCTGCTGGGTTAGCTTTGCCACGTCGACCCCCACCTGAGGGTGGTCGTCGGCGACCAGGCCCGCGGCGGAGGGCTCGCCGGAGGCGACCTAAACGGCGCTGCACAGCACCAATTCGAACGCGGTTTGCAGCTATGGCACGCTGGCGAAGTGGCCGATCTAGCAGGGGCATCAAGGGAGGCTAGGGTCGCCGGAAGAGGCGCCGGCGACGAGCCGGAGCAGCGGCCGAAGCTCGGCCTTCTACGAGCGATGGCTCTAGGGCACGGGGAGGCCAGCTGGAGGGCTCATCGTACTCCTGGAGGCTCCAGGAGCTCGAATCCTAGCTCGAGCGCGTGGATCAGACACCACAGCGACGGCGACGACATGACCGGCGGCGAGAAGCTCTCGGCCTTGGTGGGGAACGAGGCTACGATGCACGGGAGAGCATGGGGCGAGAGGGGAAACGACGACGAGCTCACGACGGTTCCGATGGTGCTGTTGAGGGGCTCGGGGATGCGCCGGAGGGAGGGAATCGACGGGAGAGGTCCGGTGGCCGGAGGTGGAAGACGACGGCGTTGGGGGCGATGCAGAGCTTGGGGAAACTTCGGCTTCTGCAGGGAGGATCGGGGCGACGCGGCGGGGCTAACAGACTACTCGGAGGAGGGTTCCCATGGCTAGAGGTGCTGCGGCTCGAGCTCGAGCTCGGCTCCAATGGCGGCAGCATGAGGGAGGGCAAGATCCGAGAGGAGAGGAAGAACGGTGCTGGGGAATGGATAGAGGAGACCCTGGGGAGCTTATCCCCGGCCTAGCCAGCGCGAGGCGGCGGCCAGGCAGGCGCACAGGTGCGTGCCGTGCCGGAGGAGGCGGTGGCCACCTCCTTCTCCTACTGGCGCGAGGGAGGGGACGAGCCAAGGAGATGGGCCGGGCCAGGCTAGGCGACAGGTAAGGGTTTCCCATTTTTTTCTGTTTTTGTTTTTCTGTTTTGCTAACTATTGTTTTGCTATTTATTTCAGCTCCAAAACAAAAAGTAAAAACTATTTTAGACCTCCTGAAATATTGTTATAATATTCCCAACCATTTCCAAAGTTTTCAACATTTTTTAAAATTTATAGTTTCTGATTTCAAATTTAAAGTTTGAAACCAGTGGCTTTTGCATTAAATTAAAATGCTTAAAGTGTCAACAAAATAGTTTTCTCCAATGCTCATTTACTTTCATGATTTATCAGAAAGTTTGAACATTTCTTGAGGCCATTTTGGGTTCATTGATTTCAACTAGTTTGAGATTTTCTTTTATTAAAGTAGTGGCTAGGGTTTTGAGTTTTTCCTTTGCCACTTTCTTGTTCTTGTTGAAAAAATTCTTAGATGCAAATGCAAAGAAGAAATGAGCACAAGACTAACTTGCTTAAAGTGTCAGGGATGTGACATATTGCCTTTCACTTGCACGACCGAATGATGTGAACAATAATAAGAGTGTTCATGCATTGGACTAACACTACTGGAATCTGCGGGTTTGCCGACAGCCAGAGCTGACGGCAACAGACAGTTTAACGGACGGCAAAGGCTTTGTCGCCAGTGTGCAGTCGGCAAAGGAGCCAGCCACGATTTTATTGGCAATCACCTTCTTTGCCTTCAGCTGAAAATCGACCGACAGCAAAGCGTTTGCCATCAGCTTTGTGGCACGCGCTGACGGCACACAGCAATGGCAGCAACGCCGCAGGCCGAGCCCCGTTAGAAGGTTAACGGCAGGCTTTGCCCACAGTCAGTTCAAAGCTGATGGCAAAGCCGAAAACCTGGGTCCCCTGGGTCCCCTCTTTGCCCACAGCCGGAGCTAAGCTGACCTCAAAGCCGAAAACCTGGGTCCCCTCTTTGCCCACAGCCGAAGCTCAGCTGACGGCAAATCCGAAAATCTGGGAAAATTTGGTATTCCCACAGTTGCCAGGTTACACAGGCTGTCGCCACGTGTCCTTCTTTGCCGTCAGTCCGTCGACGGCAAAGCCTTTGCCGTCAGTAAGCTGTAGGCAAAGACCCTCTCTGCTTTTTTCCATATTTGTTTTCTGTTAATTCCGTGCATTTGCAAAACATAGATACAAACAGCAATATATATATATTCCCAGGCCCGAAACAGCACCACAAGTGCAAACAGCACCACACAAGTGCATCACAAAGTGCAAACAGCACCAATATAGCACCAATATATGTAATTAAAGTGCAAACAAGATCACAAAGTATTACAAAGCATCACAAGTGCATCCGCAAATACAAGTGGATTACAAAGTTCAACTAAGACTACATGAGTACAGTCCCTAGAGCATCCATCCGTATGCCGTGCTGCTTTATCAAAATCTGCGTAATGAGAAAGAAGTTAGAAGAAGAATACAATAAGAAAGAATTTATCTAAATTAAGCTAAGCAATTAGAAGAAGAAGTGGAAGAAGAAGAAGAAGAAGAAGAAGATGGAGAAAAAGAAAGAAGAGAAGTTATCTTTTTCTCCTCTTTCTTCTTCTCTTATTTCTTCATCTCTTCTTTGTTCTTCTCTTCTGGTTTCTTTTAAAACTTCCTAAACTAATTATGTCATTTTTGAGCTCTAATATCAACTAATTATGCTATTTTTGTGTTATCAAGTAATTATGTCATTTTTGAAGTAAGTAAGCTAATTATGTATTTTTTTAGGTAAGTAAGCTAATTATCAACTAGAATTTACTAAGGTAACTAAAGCATGGCTAATATCAACTAGAATTTACTAAGCTAACTAAAGCATGGCTAAGTTGATCTAAACAATAAGAAGAATAATAAGGAGAGGAATAACTTAACGAATGCCAAGAAACGGAGGAGAAGCACCATCTCCGTTGGTCGCTGGGTTGCTAGGGCTCTCACCAGGAGAAGTAAAGGGATCGTGGGATTCAACTCTGGAATGATGCTCCAACAAGGCAAGAGTTAAAATATGTGGTTAGCACGGCGACAGACAACGGTATAAGACCATGCAAGGTGGTCATTGAAAGGGAACTCACCGTTCCCACTGGAGAAGGCATCGGCGGAGGTGGCGGCAAACCTTGCTTCTCACACATAGCCTGCAAATTAGTTTTCCAGGAGGCCAAGAAATCGCCTTGTTGCTTCTCACACATAGCCTTGCTTCTCACACAACTGACTTACCGCAACGAAGTCGTGCATGGCCTTCGCATGGGCATTATTGCGTGCCCTCTCCTCCTCAAGCAACCTCTGCGTATTTCGGTCCCTCTCCTCCAACAAGAGCCTGGTGGCCTCCCTCTCCTTCATAAGCGCGGCCTGCAACCACTCCTCAAAAGGAATTTTCATCATCCATCCAGGGACAAATGAACAAAAGAAATAATGAAGAAAACTAACCTCGATGGCAAGATCAACTGGCCTCGCGCGTTGCCGTATTACAGGAGCGGAGCTCGTTTGCCTCGCCTTGATCTAAGATAGAGTCTCAGTGATAGGGATGAAGCCATCACACATGGCCAGCGTGCCATGACTCTTACCGCCACTAGAGATCATCAACTCCTCCGGATCGATAGGATTCTGGCTCGGGTCAAAGTCAGGCCCGCACTGCTGTTTGACCACCTCAAAATAAGACGTCATCTTGTTGTAGGCGGACAGGCTTGTGTACGCCGATGGCCCGTCCCCCTCAGAATATGCCTTCGCCGTCTTGTACGAGCCCTTATGGGCCATGCTAAACGCGGCGTATCCCTGAGGCTCGGGCTGGTTATTGTGTTTGGCCTACACGAAAAGACAAAGAATTAATACAACAAAAATCATGAACGGATGAATTATTGATGAAACAAAACAAGGCACACATACCCATTTTTTGGCGTATTGCTTGATGTTGGCATTGCCTTGTTGGTGTGGCACACCAACCATTTGGGCACGACGGTCCTTGGCCATAGTGTGGGTGCTCAACCAAGCCTCTGTGCACCACCTGTCCACTATCATCTCCCAACAATCCATCTTATCAGCCAACCATCTCGGGGGCACCTATAAATGTAAGTTAATAAAGAATGAAACTAAGTATTATAACTAAATAGACCTAACTAGCCCTAACAAAACTATTAAAGAATTGATATTTGGAATGTACATACCTCCACGTACTCGGTCTTATCAAGGTAAATCTTTCGACATTCAGTCTTTGTCTTCGGCTCCCCTTGCTTGGTGTACCAATCTCGAATAGCCTGAACACGCAGCTCATGCCTCGTGTTATTCAATAAACTCTTGCACTCTTTCACGAGGTTCTTCTTGGCCGCCTCCTCCATCCCCTCCACGACCCTAAAGTAACTCTGCAATTATGCCATATAGATGCACAGATGAATAGTGAAATGATTTGGAAGGAAATAACAATATATAACATTGTATACTTTTTATTGGGTAAAATAATAGTTACCCAAAAATCAGCCAACGCCTTGTCGGCCACGCTTACGCAAACAAAACCATTCACATGTGTGTTTTCCGGGAGCAGAGCGGCTTGGTAGTGCTCCCACTTGAGTCCTGGCTCGGGAACCATACCCTCACCGGGCAACTGCACTATCCCGGGGAAGTGCTCCCTAAGTAAAGCACCAAGGAGGTAGTTTGGACTCCGGGTATTCTTTGGCTAATCCCACCCCCTATATAATGATAAGGCAAAGACATTAGCTAATTGGTGAAATATAATGATATAAGGTACACAATATATATCAACTTACTTCTCGCCATCTGGCTTAATGAACGCCCTGTGCTGCAACTCCAATCGGTCTGGAACTCATGTCATACCACGTTGGTAGACCGACTTGCTGGCAGCCCCCTCCGCCTCAGCCTCCTCCTCAGCCTCAGCCTCAACCCCCTGCATCGGTGTCTGCTCCTAGACGGGAGGATCCCGCACCGGTGACACCCTCGATGTACAAAGCACTTACTCGATGTATAACCGAACTTCTGTTAAGTTGTTCAATATATACATCGCTAGTGTGCGCCACTCCTCGATGCACATCAACTTTGGTTTTCCCACACCAGAAGGTCCGAGCTTCCCTTCGAAGAGGCTGAGATTGGATTCACGTCATTTGGGGTCGCCCAGATTGTACCGAGGCTTTGGATTATGCAAGCTGTGCATAGTGGCATCATAGTGTGTTGTTACAAAGTTTGCTGCCTCCTCGATAACGAACGCCTCGGCCATCGATGCTTCAATTCTATGTTTATTTTTACATTTTCCTCGAAGTGTCTTTTGCATTCTTTCAGTTGCGTAGCACCAACGATTTTGCACAGGGCCACCCAATCTTGCCTCGGTTGGGAGATGCAAAATCATGTGTTGCATCGGATTAAAGAAGCCCGGTGGAAAAATCTTCTCTAACTTGCAGAGCAACTCAGGCGCCAACTCTTCCATGTCATCTATCAAGGCACGCGACAACTCTTTAGCACAAAGAACACGGAAGAAATAGCTCAACTCAGCCAATACTAGCCATTCAGCCTCAGGGATATAGCCGCGCAACATCACCTGCATTATCCTCTCAAGCCATATGTGCCAATCATGACTCTTGAGCCCAAAAAATTTCATTTTTTCAATGCTCGCTCCCCTCGCGAGATTCGCAGCATACCCATTGGGGAACAACAACTTCTTTTGCACCCACAAGAGGATTTCCCTTATTGCGACCTTCTCAAGATTGTACCAGGCAGGTGGTTTGGACTAATTTTTTCTTCCTTTCGGTTCTCACATGTTTAGTGATGGCCTATCACACAGTCTCCTGGTCAACTCTAGCCTTTGTATTATCTTTGCCCTTATTAGTGCCGAAAAATGTGCCAAGAAGGGCCTCGGTGATATTCTTTTCAGTGTGCATCATGTCATGGTTGTGTGGAAGTAAGAGGTCTTCGAAGTAGGGGAGATCCCAGATGCATGGCCTGTGGGTCTAGGCGTGTTCCTCATCATAACCCAAGAAATACCCTAGACGGTTTGGATCAGGCTCCATAGATTTTAACTGTTCATTAATTTGTGCCCCCGTCAACGCAGGTGGTTGATACGTCCATTTTGCATCATGCTTTCATGTTGATATTTATCGCTTTATGGAATGTTATTATACTTTGTGGAACCTTACTTATGCCTTTTCTCTCTTATTTTGCCAGGTTTATTTGAAGAGGGAGAATACCGATAGCTGGAATTCTGGACTAGAAAAGAAGCAAGTTTGAGTGCTCTATTCTGCACAACTCCAAATGTCCTAAAAATCAACGTGGATTTTTTTTGGATTTTATAAAAAATACTGGGCGAAAGAAGTATCACACGGGAGCAACCAGGGGCCCATAAGCCTGGTTGTCGCGGCCTACCCCCCTGGCCGCGGCAACAGGGCTTGTGGGCACCCTGGCGGCCACTGGCCCCCCTCTTTTGCTATATGAAGGGTTTCATTCCAGAAAAAAAATCATTCGGGACCTTTTCGTGGTTTCGCCGCCGCCACGAGGCGGAACTTGAGTAGATCCAATCTAGAGCTCCGACAGGACGATCCTGCCGGGGAAACTTCCCTCCCGGAGGGGGAAATCGTCGCCTTCATCATCACCAACACTCCTCTCGTCGGAGGGGAGGCATCTTCATCAACATCTTCATCAGCACCATCTCCTCTCCAATCCCTAGTTCATCTCTTGTAACCAATCTCCGTCTCGCGACTCCGATTGGTACTTGTAAGGTTGCTAGTAGTGTTGATTACTATTTGTAGTTGATGCTAGTTGGATTACTTGGTGGAAGAGTTTATGTTCAGATCCTTGATGCTATTCATTGCACCTTTGATCATGATTATGATTATGCTTTGTGAGTAGTTACTTTTGTTCCTGAGGACATGGGATAAGTCATGCCAATAATAGTCATGTGAGTTTGGTATTCGTTCGATATTTTGATATGATGTATGTTGTTTTTCCTCTAGTGGTGTTATGTGAACGTCGACTACATAACACTTCACCATATTTGGGCCTAGAGGAAGGCATTGGGGAGTAGTAAGTAGATGATGGGTTGCTGGAGTGACAGAAGCTTAAACCCCAGTCTATGCATTGCTTCGTAAGGGGCTGATTTGGATCCACTAGTTTAATGCTATGGTTAGACGTTGTCTTAATTCTTCTTTCGTAGTTACGGATGCTTGCGAGAGGGGTTAATCATAAGTGGGATGCTTGTCCAAGTAAGGGCAGTACCCAAGCACCGGTCAACCCACATATCAAACTATCAAAGTAACGAACGCGAATCATATGAACATGATGAAACTAGCATGACAGAAATTCCCGTGTGTCCTTGGGAGCGCTTTTCCTCTTATAAGACTTTGTTCAGGCTTGTCCCTTGCTACAAAAGGGATTGGGTAACTTTCTGCACCATTGCTACTACTTGTTACTTGTTACTTGTCACTTGCTACGTTTCACCTCACTACACCATCACTTGTTACCGCTACTTTCAGTGCTTGCAGTTATTACCTTGCTGAAAACCTTTTATCACAGCCTTCACCTCCTCGTTGGGTTCGACACTCTTACTTATCAAAAGGACTATGATTGATCCCCTATACTTGTGGGTCATCAAGACTCTTTTCTTGCGCCGTTGTCGGGGAGGGAACGCCTTTGGTAAGTGGAATTTGGTAAGGAAACATTTATATATTGTGCTGAAATTCATTGTCACTTGTCACTATGGAAACTGTTCCTTTGAGGAGTTTGTTCGGGGTATCTTCACCACGAATGGAAGCACGAGGAGTTGCTCCTCAACCTGAGGTACCTACTGAAAATATCTTTTATGAAATCCTTCGGGTATGCTTGAGAAACTGCGGCTAATCCTTTTACAGGAGATGGATCTTCACATACAGACTTGCATTTAATCTATGTAGATGAAGTTTGTGGTTTATTTAAGCTTGCAGGTTTGCCCAAGGATGAGGTAAAGAAGAAAATATTTCCTTTATCTTTGAAGGATAAGGTGTTGACATGGTATAGGCTATGTGATGATACTAGATCATGGGACTACAATCGGTTGAAATTGGAATTTCATCAAAAGTTCTATCCTATGCATTTAGTACATCGTGATCGGAATTATATTTATAACTTTTGGCCTCGTGACAGGGAAAGCATAGCTTTAGCTTGGGGGAGGCTCAAATCAATGCTATATTCATGCCCCAATCATGAGCTCTCGAGAGAAATTATCACTCAAAACTTTTATGCTCGGCTTTCCCATGAAGATCGTACCATGCTTGACACTTCTTGTATCGGTTCTTTTATGAAGAAGGATATTGACCACAAGTGGAATTTATTGGAAAGAATCAAACGTAACTCTGAAGATTGGGAGCTGGAAGAAGGTAAGGAGTCAGGTATGAATTTCTAGTTTGATTGCGTTAAATCTTTTGTTGAAACAAACACTTCTAGAGATTTTAGCGCTAAGTATGGACTTGACTCCAAGATAGTAGCTTCTCTATGTGAATCTTTTGTTGCTCATGTTAATCTTCCCAAAGAGAAGTGGTTTAAATATCATCCTCCTGTAGAGAGAAACATAGCCAAAACCAATTTAGTTGAGGAGAAATTCATTGCTTTTAGTGATCCTGTTGTTCCTTGTGCCTGCGCTGAGAAACCACCTTACCCTGCTAGGATAAAGGATTATTCTAAAGCTCCAAATGTGATACGTAGGGATTAAATTAGACCACTTGCACCCCCTGAGGAAATTAGAGTTGAACCTAGTGTTGCTATTATCAAAGATCTCTTAGCCGAAGACATAGACGGGCATGTTATCAAATTTTGTGAGGACTCCGCTAGAATTGCTAAACCTCACGCGAAAGACAAATACGGACCTGTAGTTGGCCTGCCCGTTGTTTCTATCAAGATAGGAGATCACTGTTATCATGGTTTATGTGATATGGGAGCTAGTGTTAGTGTAATACCCCGTTCCCTATATGATGAAATGGAAGATGAGATTGCACCTGCTGAGTTAGAACCCATTGATGTCACTATTACGCTAGCTAATAGAGACACTATCTGCCCTCTGGGAATTGTGAGAGACGTAGAAGTCCTGTGTGGTAAGACGAAGTATCCTAGTGATTTCCTCATCCTTGGTACTGCACAAGATAGCTTTTGTCCCATCATATTTGGTAGAGCCTTTCTCAACACTATCAATGCTCACATTGATTGCATTAAACAGACTGCCACTGTTAGTTTCGAGGGTGTGTCTCATGAATTTAACTTCTCCAAGTTTGGAAGACAACCCCATGAAAAAGAGTCGTCTGGTAGGGATGAAATCATTTCTCTTGCCTCTATTGTCGTACGTCCTACAGATCCTTTAGAGCAATATCTATTTGAGCATGAAAATGATATGCATATGGAGGAAAGAGATGAGATAGATAAAATTGTCTTAGAACAATATCCTATTCTCAAGAATAATCTGCTTGTTGAACTGCTTGGGGATCCTCCCCCACCAAAGGGTGATCCTGTGTTCGAGCTAAAACAGTTGCCAGATACTCTTATGTATGCTTATCTTGATGAAAAGGAGATATATCTTGTTATTATTAGTGCTCACCTCTCGAATCACGAAGAGAAGAAGTTATTAAAAACATTGTGGAAGCACCGTGAGGCTATTGGATATACTCTTGATGATCTTAAAGGTATTAGTCCCACTCTATGTCAGCACAAGATTAAAACCGATCCTGATTCTAAGCCAGTTGCTGATCATCAAAGGAGATTAAATCCTAGGATGAAAGAGGTCATGAGAAAAGAAATGTTAAAGCTTCTGGAAGCAGGAATCATTTATCCTATTGCTCATAGTGATTGGGTAAGTCCAGTACATTGCGTACCTAAGAAGGGAGGTATCACCGTCGTTCCTAATGATAAGAATGAATTAATCCCGCAGAGTATTATTACTGGCTATAGGATGGTGATAGACTTCCGGAAACTGAACAAGGCAACTAGGAAAGACCATTATCCTTTGTCGTTTATTGACCAGATGCTAGAAAGGCTATTTAAACACACACACTTCTGCTTTCGAGACGGTTATTCAGGTTTCTCGCAAATACCTGTAGCACAATCTGATCAAGAGAAAACCACCTTCACATGCCCCTTCGGTACCTTTGCTTATAGACGCATGCCTTTTGGCTTGTGCAATGCACCAGCCACCTTTCAAAGATGTATGATGGCTATATTCTGTGACTTTTGTGAAAAGATTGTTGAGGTTTTCATGGATGATTTCTCTGTCTACGGTTCTTCCTTTGATGATTGCCTCATCAACCTTGATCGAGTCTTACAGAGATGCAAGGATACCAACCTCGTTTTGAACTGGGAGAAGTGCCACTTCATGGTTAATGAAGGCATCGTCTTAGGACACAAAGTCTCTGAGAGAGGCATTGAAGTTGATAAGGCTAAGGTTGATGCAATTGAGAAAATGCCTTGCCCCACAAATATCAGAGGTATACGAAGTTTCCTAGGTCATGCTGGTTTCTATAGAAGGTTCATTAAAGTCTTTTCTAAGATTTCTAGGCCTCTTACCAACCTATTGCAGAAGGATGTTCCTTTTGTTTTTGATGAAGATTGTGAGGAAGCTTTCAAAATACTTAAGAAGGCCTTGATAACCGCACATATTGTTCAACCACCAGACTGGAACTTGCCCTTTGAAATCATGTGCAATGCTAGTGATTATGTTGTTGGTGTTGTTCTAGGACAAAGAGTTGACAAGAAGTTGAATGTCATTCATTACGCTAGTAAAACTCTAGACAGTGCCCAAAGAAACTATGCCACTATAGAGAAGGAGTTTTTAGCAGTCGTATTTGCATGTGAAAAGTTGAGATCTTATATAGTTGACTCCAAAGTCACTATTCACTCTGATCATGTTGCTATTAAGTACCTCATGGAGAAGAAGGACGCTAAGCCTAGGCTAATCAGATGGGTTCTTCTGCTGCAGAAATTTGATTTGCATTTTGTTGACCGAAAGGGTGCTGATAACCCTGTAGCAAAGAACTTGTCTAGGCTAGAGAATGTCCTTGATGACCCACGACCTATTGATGACATCTTTCCTGATGAGCAATTGAATGTCATCCGCACTTCACATAGTGCACCATGGTATGGTGATTACGCAAACTATATCGTAGCCAAATGCATACCACCCAATTTCACCTACCCGCAAAAGAAGAAATTCTTCTTTGATTTGAGACACTACCTTTGGAATGATCCTCACCTCTATAAGGAAGGACTTGATGGTGTTATTAGACGTTGTGTGCCTGAACATGAACAGGGACAGATCCTGCAGAAGTGTCATTCCGAGGCTTAAGGAGGACACCATGTTGGAGACAGAACTGCTGATAAGGTATTGCAATCAGGTTTCTATTGGCCCATGCTCTTCAAGGATGCCCGTAAGTTTGTCCTGTCTTGTGACGAGTGCCAAAGAATAGGGAACGTCAGTAAGCGTCAGGAAATGCCTATGAACTAATCACTGGTCATTGAACCATTTCATGTCTGGGGCTTTGATTATATGGGACCTTTCCCGAGTTCCAATGGGTACACTCACATCTTAGTTGTTGTGGATTATGTCACTAAGTGGGTAGAGGCTATCCCCACTAAGAATGTTGATCACCACACCTCTATTAAGATGCTTAAAGAAGTCATTTTCCCAAGATTTGGAGTCCCTAGATATCTGATGACTGATGGCGGTTCACACTTCATTCAAGGTGTTTTCCACAAGATGCTCCTAAGTACGATGTTAACCATAGAGTTGCATCTCCTTATCATCCTCAGTCTAGTGGTCAAGTGGAGTTGAGTAATAGGGAGATCAAATTGATTTTACAAAAGACCGCCAATAGATCTCGAAAGAATTGGTCTAGCAAACTTGACGATGCATTATGGGCTTATAGGACTGCTAATAAGAATCCCATGGGCATGTCACCGTATAAAATGGTTTACGGTAAGGCCTGTCATTTACCTCTTGAGCTGGAACACAAAGCTTATTGGGCAATCAAAGAACTCAACTTTGATTTCAAACTTGCCGGTGAGAAGCGGTTATTTGATATCAGCTCATTAGATGAATGGAGGGCCCAGGCATATGAGAATGCCAAGTTATTCAAGGAAAAGGTTAAGAGATGGCATGATAAAATGATACAAAAACGAGAGTTCAATGTAGGTGACTATGTCCTACTATACAATTCTCGTTTGAGATTCTTCGCATGCAAGCTCCTCTCTGAATGGGAAGGTCCCTACGTTGTCGAGGAAGTATATCGTTCCGGTGCCATCAAAATCAGTAACACGAAAGGCAATTTTCCTAGAGTGGTAAACGGGCAAAGAATCAAGCATTATATCTCTGGTACTCCCATAAATGTTGAGACCAATATCATCAATATCATAACTCCAGAGGAGTACATAAGGGATATTTATCAGCCTGTTTCAGACCCTGAAAACCAAGAGGTATCTGTTTCGGTAAGTAATTGGACTCCGAAACTTTTCCAATAGGAAATTTTCTCTGTTTTGGAATTTATGGAAAATTAGAAAAGTAAAGGCAGTCCGGAGAGCGCACGAGGCAGCCACAAGCTTGGTTGCCGCGACCTCCCCCCTCGCCGCGGCAACAGGGCTTTTGGGCAGCTCGTGTGCCTCCCAGACTCCGTTTTCTTGCGGAGCACTCCATCTGGTCCAGAAAAAATAATTATATATACGCCTGAGGGTTTTGATCTCCATATCGCGTAGTTTTCCTCTGTTTTCGTTTCGAGCCTGTTTCTGTTGCAGATCTAGATCGTCATGACTTCCCCAAAAGTTCCTAAGGACAAGATCTTCGAGAAGGTCATCAATCCTTACCTCACGGAAGTATTGCAGCACCCCCAATCTATCAAGATGAGTGAGGGGATGTTGCACATCCGTGATGTTGAGGGGCCTAAGAAGACCGAAAGCGTGAAGACGAGGCTCAAAGCAATGGAGAAACAAGTCTTCAAGTGCCAAGGGATGGTGGAGCGTGGACTCAACGCCAACCACATGATGATGAGTTCACCAGCAATCACAAGATGGATGCCATTGATATGGGGAAGCACCTCTCCAGGCTCTATGACAGGGTTGATCAACTCTAGGGCCAGATCTATGACGTGCAGAACCAAAACTATAAGTATGAGTATAGATTTAAATCAATATGGTTGGCTGCAGATTTGAGGACTCCGGCGACTCGTTCATCCTGCCATGATGGAGCACCTATGCCTTGGAAGACGGAGGATCAGACTACTTCAACAACACCACCACCATCACCACCAAAGGAAGACAACTAAGCATTGGTATGGGCAATCCCCTTGATTTTTGCCAAGCTTGGGGGAGTTGCCCTGGTATCGTATCACCTTTATATCTTTTGCTTTTACCTTTGTTTTAGTTCTTTCCTTTTCAGTTTTTATTTCTTGTCTTAGTGGAATAAGTCTTTAGTGTTTTATTTTGAGTCTTTTACTTTTTTTCTCTCCCCCGATGTATTCAAGCTTGCGATCTATATAATAAAGAGTATCTTAGTCAAGGGCTTTGTTTTGTGCCATGATCAAAAGTATAAAAAGAACGATAGCATAAAAGATCATGAGATGATCTTATGGAAAGTGATAGCTTCACATATAACAAGTATGATGATTGAAACTTGTTGAGAGTAGACCAACATAGACCTCAGTCATTGTTGCAATTAATAAGAAGTAATAAGGAAAGAGAGGTTCACATATAAATATATCATCTTAGACAATTTCAATAATTGTGAGCACTCACCAAACTATTACATGCCTAGAAGTAGATGTTGGACAAGGAAGACAACATAATGAATTGTGTTTGCTTGGTTCCAAACAATGTTATATGATTAGAGATCCCTTAGCATGTGACGATTGCTTCCACCTCATATTAGCCAAAACTCCCGCACCAAGTAGAGATACTACTTGTGCATCCATAAACCTTCAACCCAGTTTTGCCATGAGTGTCTACCATACCTACCTATGGATTGAATAAGATCCCTCAAGTAAGTTGTCATCGGTGCAAGCAATAAAAATTCCTCTCTAATATGTATGATCTATTAGTGTGTGGAAAATAAGCTTTGTACGAACCTGTGATGAGGAAGACATAAAACCGACAGACTGCATAATAAAATTCTTTATCACCGGATGCAATATAAAGTGATGTTCCTCCGCACTAAGAGGACACACATCCAAACCTCAAAAGCGCATGACAACCTCTTCTTCCCTCTACGAAGGGCCTATCTTGTACCTTTACTTTTCCCCTTGTAAGAGTCATGGTGATCTTCACCAATTCCTTATTTAGCCCTTTTTCTTGGTGAATGTCATATGCTTGGGAAAGATCTATATTCATTTATCAACTTGGAGTTGAGTACTTATGCTTTATTATTGTTGACTTTACCCTTGAGGTAAATGGTTGGGAGGCAAAATTATAACCCCCTATCTTTCTCTGTGTCCAACTGAAACTTTGATATCTTGAGTACCACGTGAGTTGTAACAATTGTGGAAAACAAAAGAGATGATTGAGTATGTGGATTTGCCTTACAAGCTCTCATTTGACTCTTTCTGATAATATGATAAATTGCAATTGCTTCAATGACTATGGACTGTTGTTGGCCACTTCTCGGTAAGGTTTTTGTTTCATACTTTGCTTTGTGAAGGAATTTCTACTTTCCCATAAGAATCTCTATGATGTATTGTTGTTCTATGTGTGATCATGATGCCCTCATGTCCGTATTTTGTTTTATCGACACCTTCATCCCTAAACATGTGGACATGTTTTGGGTCTTGGTTTTCGCTTGAGGACAAGCGAGGTCTAAGCTTGGGGGAGTTGATACGTCCATTTTGCATCATGCTTTCATGTTGATATTTATCGCTTTATGGACTGTTATTATACTTTGTGGAACCTTACTTATGTCTTTTCTCTCTTATTTTGCAAGGTTTATTTGAAGAGGGAGAATACCGGCAGCTGGAATTCTGGACTAGAAAAGGAGCAAGTCTGAGTGCTCTATTCTGCGCAACTCCATATGTCCTGAAAATCAACGTGGATTTTTTTTGGATTTTATAAAAAATATTGTGCGAAAGAAGTATCACAGGGGAGCAACCAGGGCCCCACAAGCCTGGTTGCCGCGACGTACCCCCCCCCTGGACGCGGCAACAGGGCTTGTGGGCACCCTGGCGGCCCACTGGCCCCCCTCATTTGCTATATGAAGGGTTTCGTTCCAGAAAAAATCATTCGGGAGCTTTTTCGTGGTTTCGCCGCCGCCACGAGGCAGAACTTGAGCAGATCCAATCTAGAGCTCCGGCAAGATGATCCTGCCGGGGAAACTTCCCTCTTGGAGGGGGAAATCGTCGCCTTCGTCATCACCAACACTTCTCTCGTCGGAGGGGAGGCATCTTCATCAGCACCACCTCCTCTCAAATCCCTAGTTCATCTCTTGTAACCAATCTCCGTCTCGCGACTCCGATTGGTACTTGTAAGGTTGCTAGTAGTGTTGATTAATGTTTGTAGTTGATGCTAGTTGGATTACTTGGTGGAAGAGTTTATGTTCAGATCCTTGATGCTATTCATTGCACCTCTGATCATGAGTATGATTATGCTTTGTGAGTAGTTACTTTTGTTCCTGAGGACATGGGATAAGTCATGCTAATAATAGTCATGTGAGTTTGGTATTCGTTCGGTATTTTGATATGTTGTATGTTGTTTTTCCTCTAGTGGTGTTATGTGAACGTCGACTACATAACACTTCACCATATTTGGGCCTAGAGGAAGGCATTGGGGAGTAGTAAGTAGATGATGGGTTGCTGGAGTGACAGAAGCTTAAACCCCAGTCTATGCATTGCTTCGTAAGGGGCTGATTTGGATCCACTAGTTTAATGCTATGGTTAGACGTTGTCTTAATTCTTCTTTCGTAGTTGCAGATGCTTGCGAGAGGGGTTAATCATAAGTGGGATGCTTGTCCAAGTAAGGGCAGTACCCAAGCTCCGATCCACCCACATATCAAACTATCAAAGTAACAAACGCGAATCATATGAGCATGATGAAACTAGCATGACAGAAATTCTCGTGTGTCCTCGGGAGCGCTTTTCCTCTTATAAGACTTTGTTTAGGCTTGTACCTTGCTACAAAAGGGATTGTGCCACTTGCTGCACCATTGATACTACTTGTTACTTGTTACTTTTCACTTGCTACGTTTCACCTCACTACACCATCACTTGTTACCGCTACTTTCAGTGCTTGCAGTTATTACCTTGTTGAAAACCTTTTATCAGAGCCTTCTCCTCCTCGTTCGGTTCGACACTCTTACTTATCGAAAGGACTACGATTGATCCCCTATACTTGTGGGTCATCAGTGGTGCCGAGTGTCTGACAACTTTACCTTTCATGAAATTCTTCTTGTCTTTTCTGAATGGATGGTCCATAGGCAAGAACTATCTATGCAAGTCAAAGGAGGAATACTTCCCATCCGTCGACAACCAATGAAACTTAAGAGATGCCTTGCATTGTGGGCATTGGAACCTTCCATGCACACACCAGGCAACGAAAAGCACAAATGCCGGTAGATCATGCAACGAGCATTGGTACCAAACATACATTTTCAAGTTCTCTTTCTTAGCTGCGTCGTATGTGTTGACCCCATTCACCCAAGCTTCTTTCAAGTCATCCATCAGCGGTTGCATGCACACACTCATATTCTTCCCCGGGTAGTTTTGCCCTGGAACTATCAACGTCCGAAATATGTGCTTTCTTTGCATAATGGATGATGGTGGAAGATTGAGGGGAATGACAAATACAGGCCAGCAACTATATTGGGTAGCCATCATACCAAAAGGATTGAACCCATCGAGGCTGATGGCGATTCGACAATTCCTTGGTTCTTTACCTTTTTCCTTATGTATACTATCGAATGCCTTTCATGCGTCACCATCTGAAGGGTGTACCAACGTCGGAACTCTGTGTTCATCTAATTCTTTCCTAGTTCCATGTTTGTGCCATGTCATTTGTTTTGTTGTTTCTTCGAGCATGTAAAGTCGTTGAAGTCTTGGTAGGATCGGCAGATACCGTAGGACACTCACGGGGATTTTGCTCTGCTTCTTCTCACCTTCACCGTTTTCTACCTCAACATATCTGGAGGACTTGCAAAATGGACAATATGTTTCGTGTGCATACTCTTTCCTAAATAAGGCACATCCTTTCTCACAAGCATGTATCTGCTCATACGGCATCTTGAGTGCACTAACGATTTTGTCTGACTCATATAGGTTTGAAGGCATAATATGACCTTCGGGTAGAAAGCGCCCAAATAGGGTGATCACTGAGTCAAACAGGTCTCTTCCAATGTCGAATTGGGCTTTTAGAGCCATTACTTGTGCGATGGCATCTAGGTGAGAAATCTTAGTGTGCTCGTGAAGAGGATGTTTTGAAGACTCCAACATGGCATAGAAGGCTTTCGTGGATTCCTCCACCTCTTCGTCCTTGTTCCGAGCATCATCAAAGTCATTCACCATGTCTTCAATCCCTGTACCATAATCATCGGTGCACCGACGCAACACCTCGTCTCTGTTACATTGGGCCGACTCACCATGAAATGTCCACAAGGTATAGCCGGGAGTAAAACCACGTTGGACCGACTCACCAGGTGTTTACCCATTACATCCTTTGTCTGTCGCGAATAATTCTTGCACTTAGTGCAGGGGCACCATGTTTTTGGCTGGCCTTTAGAAAATGGCGTTTCCACGAATTCATAGGATTTGCTCAACCATTCATCGGTCATATCTCTCTGACTATGGTGACCGGTGTACATCCATTCACGATCATTCATTCTGGCAAGCTAGCTATATAGTATCCACATATAAACAATATAAATTATCAGTTCATCAAGTATGTTAAATTAATTATGGCCATTTTTTAATCATGGTTAATACAATGGGATGCACGGCATGCACACCTACCAGCTACTAGGTAAAGATGGGTCCTAATCCCACCCGAGTATGTGTAGATTGGGTCATTTTCCCATGCTCTGCTCCTGATCCAACGCAACATTTCGGCAGCACCTCCCCGCTGTTCTCCTGATACACGTCTCGGCAACTAACCGAGAGGATGTGTACCCGGAGAACAACAAGGAGGACCTGTTGAAACTCTGCATGGGATCCGGAGCAAAGCGTGGGAAACGACCCAATCTACACATACCCGAGCTGTCCATGGATAACGTTGGACAATTCGAAAGAATCACCATTATAAATATGCAAATGCATGCATATTTATAACAGGAACCCTTTCGAATGGGAGATGCATATTGGTTACGCAACAACTTTGCATTTTAATACTAAAAATACCTAGCTAGATAGTGTCGTCAGCACGAAGGCCGGAACAGAGCAAAATAAAGGGGGTGGAGGAGGAGTTAACAAATGTGCTCACTTTCGAATGCAGGGAGGTCGTCGAAAACCAAACCCTCGCAGAGAAGCTACTGCACATTTAAATGAACTCAATCAACACAAATACGCACTCTCGGTAATTAAATAATTGCTAACTAAATTTAACTTTTCTCCTCCTTCTTCTTTCTCTTTTTCCTTTTCTTCTTCTTCTTTCTCTTTTTCTACTCGCGTAATTAAATAATTGCTAACTAAATAATTCTTCCCCTTCTTCTTTCTCTTTTTCCTTTTCTTCTTCTTCTTCTCTTAATATCCTTCTCATTGCTAACTAAATTTAACTAAAAATCTACCACTAAGTAATTGCTAACTAAATTTAACTAAAAATCTACTACTAACAGATCTAACTAACATAGAAAAATAAACTTAAAAAAAGAAAGAAAAAAGGGGAGGAGGGGCTCACCCGCGAGTCGGGCGGGGCTGGCGCGGGGCGGCGGCGGGGCGGGGCTGGCATGGGGCGGGTCTAGGCTGGCGTGGGGCGGGGCTGGTGCGGTGATGGCGCGGGGCGGAACGGGGAGGGGCTAGTGCGGGGCTGGGCTGGCGCTGGGCGGCATGGGGAGGGGCTGGTGTGGGGCTAGGCTGGCGCGGGGCGGCGCGGCGGGGCGGGGCTGGCACGGGGCGGCGCGGGGCAGAGGCTGGGCGGGTCAGGCTGGGCGGCGCGGGGCAGAGGCGGGGCGGGGCGGGCGCGGGTCGACAACGGCAGTGGGTCGGGAGAGCAAGGAGAGCAGGGAGAGAGAAGAGGATATGGCATGCATTTAGGTCGTGTGCACGGGGGAAACCACCGGGCTATGACGTCAGCTAACTGTCGGCAAAGACAACCGTTAGGCTTTGCCGTCAGCTGGTTGTCGGCAAAGCGGTGCCCCGTTAAGCCCTGGTCAGACGTGGGACCGGGGAGCTCCCTATGCCGTCAGCCTCCCTATGCCGTCAGTGTTTTTCTCCTCAGCTGACGGCTTAGATAAAGCGGACGGCATAGATTATCTATGCCGTCAGCCTCTCCTATGCAGTCATCATTTATTTTGGCTGAGGGCAAAGTCTCTTTACCGTCAGCCCCGTGAAATTGCTGACGGCAAAGCTGAAAGCTGTCGGCAAATTATGTTTTTCTGGTAGTGTAAGCTGGAATCTGCAAGCAAACACAAAGGAAAAGACAAAGTAATATGGCTCTTTGGCAGATAAACAGATATGCATGCGAGATCCACTAAACATTGTAACCATGGTCTTCTACCTTGACCCAAAGAAAAATAAAACTATTTACACGGGAAAACTCCCAACAAGCAAAAAGAAGAACATGAAATCTTTTTGGGTTTTCTCAATCTAAACAAACACACGAGAAGAAAGCGAGAAAAAGAAATAAACTAGCATGGATGATACAGTGGCAAAGTGTGAACACCGACTAACAAAGTGAAAGCGTGAGCAAGAATATAAAGTCGGTGAGAAACACGTACTCCCCCAAGCTTAGGCTTTTGGCCTAAGTTGGTCTACTCCCAAGGTTGGAAGTAACCGTCTCCGGGGTACTCCGGAGTGTACTCAGGGTGCCACTGTTGGGTGAGCTCCTCTCACTCCCACTGATAAACTGGCATCTGGTACTCGACTGGTAGCTCGGGCACAGACGCCTGTGGTGGTGCTATGCCCCGATATGCGTAGATGTCCGAGGGCATAATAATGTACCTGCCTAGATGAAGATTGAACAAAGAAGGAGCAGGCAAAGTAATAGTCTCACGAGTACCCTGAGTAAATACCAAGTTATAAATCATCCTCTTATTTATATCTTTATCAAGAAAGTCCTGGCGAACCATGATATCATAATCTAGATATCTCTGAGGAAGAAGCATCTCTTCTTCCTCTTGCAGTCTAATAGGTATCTCCAAATGTCTAGCAAGACGGGTAGCATAGATACCTCCATAAAAAGCGCCTTTAGTACGGTTCGTGTTCAATCGTTGAGCTACTATAGCGCCCAAGCTATAAGTTTTATCATTATAAAGAGCTTCCCGCAATATCGCAAGATCTGGGGAGCTAAGGGCTCCAGCTTTCCCACGGCCAATCAAACATTTTCCCACGAATAATGAGAAATACTGAAGCACGGGAAAATGTATGCTAGCAACTCTAGCGCAAGATACTCCTCTCTCCTCTCCTACAGCAATAGTATCAATGAAAGCCTCCAAGTCTCGTGGACGAGGTTCATGAATATCCCCAACATAAGGTAATTTGCAAACATTGCAAAAATCCTGAAGTGGCATGCGCTGGGGGATATCATATAACTTGAACTCAACCATAGGAGGACTCTTCCTTGGATAGAAATTAAAGCTTTGCACGAAAACATTAGTGAAGAGGTGGTATTGTGGACACTTATCTTCAACAAATGCGGTAAGGCCTGCGTTCTCCACCAAGTAATAAAAATCTGCATAAAGACTGGCTGCACGTAAGAACACATCGCTTGGCCATTCGCACGCTCGAACTTCTGCAACTCGGGGGGACCGGATACTTGGGTTTCTTCTTCTCATTTTCATCATCCTTGGGGTCACGGCTTGAAGAGCCTCTTAAGAACCTCCTCATCTTTTCCTTTTTCTTTCTCTGAAATTTTTAGTGACTCAAAGGAAAAGTGAACAAGGCTCAACAAAACTCGTAGCCACTACTCCTTCAAGTGCCTAGAGGCCATATCATGCATCAAAACTACTTGGGACCAACTAAAATTAACATGCAAAGCTCAAGAACAGGGTCACCAAGGCAGCAATAATACGCAACGAATAAGGCACTAGAGAAAAAACTAGTTGGACCAATGGAGGAGTCACATACCAAGGAACAATTTCCCCAAAACAGTTTGGTGAATGGGGCTTTGCACAAGGAGATCGAAAATAGCGGCAAGAAGAGCAAGAACACGGGTTTGAGCTGTGGAATGAATTTTTCTGGAGGTAGGAGAAGGATATGGGAGCTGGAATAAGTGGAGGGGGGCCACGGGGGCCCCCATAAGCCTGGTAGGCGCGACTAGGGGGGTGCCCGCGCCTCCTGGGCTTATGGCCCACCAGTGCATCCCCCTGACTAGCTCTTTATCTCAGGATTCTTCAAAAATTCCAAAAAAATCATACTTGATTTTCAGGGCATTTGAAGAACTTTTATTTTCGGGACACTTTTCTAAGGGACGCAAAAAACAGAAAACAGGAAGAACTAAAGCTAAATTTATCATTTTCCTTCTAAACAACCAAAAGTAAAAGTTCGGAATAGAGGGTTGTGACTCCTAGATTCATCCTTCTCATGGTCATCAAAAGAAATCCGTCAATGAGGTTGATCAAGTCTCCTTGACAAACTTTTTCGAATCGCATAAAAAATGGAAATTTTTTGAATAGTCACTAGGTTACCTCAATGGGGATGTGCATATCCCCGACAAGCAAATCATACTTCATCTTGACACTAGGTATAGGGCATTCAAAGCTCCCAATAAGAATCGATGAAGTTTTTTCAATAGCATTGATGCAATGTACTCGATATTGTTTCTTCGGAAAGTGCACTGTATGCTCATTACCATTGACATGGAAAGTGACATTGCCTTTGTTGCAATCAATAACAGCCCCTGCAGTGTTTAAAAAGGGTCTTCCAAGGATGATCGCCATGGCATCGTCCTCCGGAATATCCAGAATAACAAAGTTCGTTAAGATAGTAACGTTAGCAACCACAACAGGCACATCCTCGCAATTGCCGATAGGGAAAGCAGTTGATTTGTCGACCATTTGCAAACACATTTCAGTGGGTGTCAACTTATCCAATCCAAGTCTATGGTAAAGAGAAAGAGGCATAACACTAACACCAGCTCCAAGATCGCATAAAGCAGTTCTAACGTAGTTGCCTTTAATGGAGCAAGGTATAGTGGGCACTCTGGGAGCACCTAGTTTCTTAGGAGTTCCACCCTTGAAGGTGTAATTGGCAAGCATGGTGGAAATCTCAACCTCAGGTGTCCTCCTTTTATTAGTCACAATATCCTTCATGTACTTAGCATAAGGAGACATTTTGAGCATATATGTCAAATGCATTTGCAGAAAGATAGGTATAATCATTTCAACAAAGCGCTCAAAATCCTCATTATCCTTTTTCTTGGATGGTTTGGGAGGAAAGGGCATGGGTTTCTTAACCCATGGTTCTCTTTCTTTACCATGCTTCCTAGCAATGAAGTTGTTCTTGTCGTATCTCTTGTTCATAGGTTGTGGGTTATCAAGATCGACACTAGGTTCAATCTCCACATTCTTATCATTACTAGGTTGAGCATCATCACGAACATCACTATCGATGTTATCATTATGCTCATGTTCATCACCAGATTGTGTTTCGGCATCAGAAACAGAGATGTAATTTGGATTTTTGGGTGTAACAGCAACAGGGTTTCTAGCATGCAAGTTCCTATCATCTTTCTTTTTCTTCCTAATACCTGGATGACTAGGTGCCTCAGTGCTAACTCCTTGAGAATCTTATTCAATTCTCTTAGGAAGACCCTCGGGATACAAAGGTTCCTGGGTCATTCTACCGCCTCTAGTGACGACTCTAACAGAATTGTCATTCAACTCATTGAACAAGTCATTTTGAGCCTTAAGTACTTGTTCTACCTGAGTAGTGACCATAGAGGAATGTTTACTCAAAAGCTTAAGGTCATTGACATTTCTATCCACACAAGCACTTAAATGACTAAGCATATGAACATTCTGTCCCAATTGTCTCCTAACATAATCATTGAAACTTTGTTGTTTGGCAACAAAGTTATCAAATTCATCTAGACATAAGTTAGCAGGTTTATCAAAAGGAATATCACTCTCATTGAATCTACAAAGAGAATTTACCTCTATTACCTGTGTCAGGTTATCAAGACCATGTATTACCTCAATAGGTGGTAGATTCTTGACATCTTCAGATTTAATGCCTTTCTCTTGCATAGATTTCTTAGCTTCTTGCATATCTTCACGACTCAGGAATAAGATACCTATGTTCTTCATACTTGGATTCGAAGGTGGTTCGGGAATAGTCCAAGCATTCTCATTGCACAAGATATTATTCAATAGAATCTCAACTTGTTCCAGAGTTTGTTCCCTGAAAACACAACCAGCACAGCTATCTATGTGGTCCCTGATACGTCTCAAACGTATCTATATTCATGGTTTCATGTTGTTATCTTGTCAACTTTGGTTGTTTTATGTACCTTTTATATCTTTTTTGTGACTAACTTATTAATTCAGTGCCAAGTGCCAGTTCCTGTTTTTCTGTGTATTTGACTCTTTTCAGATCTGATTTTGGAACACAGTCCAATCAGAATAAAATCCCCGAAAAAAAAATTCCAGAACGGAAGAAGATCAGGGGACTTGAGGGCAAAGGCAGGAGAGCCACACGGGGCCACAAGCCCTGTAGCCACCACCAGGGGGGCGGCGACTACAAGGCTTGTGGCCTCCCTGGCACCCCCCTGCCTAGCTCCTTCGCCTATATATTCCCTAAAATATAGAAAAAATAGGGGAATCCACGAAAACACTTTTCCGCCGCCACAAGCTTCCGTTTCCGCGAGATCTCATCTGGAGACCCTTCCCGGTGCCCTGCCGGAGGGGACTTTGGAGTTGGAGGGCTTCTACATCAACATCATCGCCCCTCCAATGACTCGTGAGTAGTTCACTTCAGACCTACGGGTCCGTAGTTAGTAGCTAGATGGCTTCTTCTCTCTCTTGGATCTTCAATACAAAGTTCTCCATGATCTTCATGGAGATCTATCCAATGTAATCCTCTTTGGTGGTGTGTTTGTCGAGATCCGATGGATTGTGGATTTGTGATCAGATTATCTATAATTTATAGTTGAGTCTTTGCTGATTTTTTATATGCATGATTTGATATCCTTGTAAGTCTCTCCGAGTCTTGGGTTTTGTTTGGCCAACTAGATCTATAATTCTTGCAATGGGAGAAGTGCTTGGTTTTGGGTTCATACCGTGTGGTGACCTTTCCTAGTGACAGAAGGGGCAGCAAGGCACGCATCATGTTGTGGACATCAAGGGTAACAAGATGGGCTTTTATCATAGATATGAGATTGTCCATCTACATCATGTCATCTTGCTTAAGGCGTTACTCTGTTCTCATGAACTTAATACACTAGATGCATGCTGGATAGTGGTCGACGTGTGGAGTAATAGTAGTAGATGCAGAAAGTATCGGTCTACTTGGATTGGACATGATGCATATACATATAATCATTGCCATAGATAATGTCACGACTTTGCGCGGTTCTATCAATTGCTCGATAGTAATTCGTTCACCCACCGTCTACTTGCTTTCACGAGAGAAGCCGCTAGTGAACACTACGGCCCCCGGGTCTATTCACACCTATCATTTCCACTTTCGCTTTTACTTTGCTTTGTTTCTTTTTGCTTTTAGTTCTCAGTTGGCAAACAATCTATAAGGTATTAACAACCCCTTCATAGCGTTGGGTGCAAGCTCTTTGTGTTTGTACACGTACTTCTGACAATCCTTCACTGGATCGATACCTTGGTTCTCAAAACTAAGGGAAATACTTACCGCCGCTGTGCTACATCACCCTTTCTGCTTCGAGGGAATACCAACACAAGGCTCCAAGGCCACGGGGGAATCCTTTGATATTTTCCAAGGAAGTCCCTAAAGGCGTAGCCGTAGCAGAAAGATTCCTGGTGCCGTTGCTGAGGAGTATCAAGACAAGAATAGTCTCCCGTCAGCACGCTTGTTTCTCGCGTCGTTGGAAGGTCTTTTGTTGCAGTAGCAGAAGTATTTCTGGCGCCGTTGCCGGGGAAGGAGAGATCTATCCAAGTAGGTCTCACAAACTCATCTCTTGCATTTACCTTTTTTGCGAGTTGCCTCTCGTTTTCCTCTCCCCCACTTCACATTTGCAGTTTTCATTTGCCTTTCTCCTTTGCTGTTTTCTTTTGCCATTTGCCTTTTTGCCGTTTTCCTTTGCCAGTTTTCTTGCTTGCTTGTGTGCTTGTTTGTTCATTGAAGTCGTCATGGCTTAAAACACCAAACTTTGCGACTTCTCTAGTACCAATAATAATGATTTTATTAGTACTCCAATTGCTCCCGCCACTAGTGCAGAATCATATGAAATCAACGCAGCTTTGCTGAATCTTGTTATGAAAGAGCAATTCTCTGGCCTTCCTAGTGAAGATGCCGCATCCCATCTCAATACCTTCATTGAGCTTTGCGATATGCAAAATAAAAGAGATGTGGATAATGACGTGATTAAGTTGAAGCTTTTTCCTTTCTCGTTGCGAGATCGCGCAAGAACTTGGTTTTCTTCTTTTCCTAAAAATAGTATTGATTCTTGGGATAAGTGCAAAGATGCTTACATATCCAAGTATTTTCCGCCGGCTAAGATTATCTCCTTACATAACGATATCATGAATTTCAAGCAACTTGATCATGAACACGTTGCACAATCTTGGGAGAGGATGAAGTTAATGATTAGAAGTTGTCCCGCTCATGGCTTGAGTTTGTGGATGATTATACAAATCTTTTATGATGGCTTGAATTTTTCCTCTCGCAATATCTTGGACTCCGCCTCAGGTGGAACGTTCATGGAAATCACGTTAGGAGACGCTACAAAACTCCTAGACAATATCATGACCAACTACTCTCAGTGGCACACTGAAAGGTCACGTGCTAGCAAAAAGTTACACACTATAGAAGAAATTAACTCGCTTAGTGCTAATATGGGCGAGTTGATGAATTTGGTTGCTAGTAGAAATGCTCCTTTAGATCCTAATGGCATGCCACTATCTTCCTTGATTGAGAGTAGCAACGTTAGTTTGGACGTTAATTTTGTTGGTAGGAACAATTTTGGCAACAACAATGCTTTTAGAGGAAACTATGTTCCTAGGCCTTTTCCTAGTAACTCTAACAATTATGGCAATTCCTACAACAACACTTATGGAAATCACAACAAATTACCCTCTGATTTGGAGAGTAATATCAAAGAGTTCATCAAATCTCAAAAGATTTTCAATGCGTCCATAGAGGAAAAACTACTCAAAATTGACGATTTGTCTAAGAGCGTTGATAGGATTTCTTGTGATATTGATGCTTTGAAAGTTAGATGTGCTCCTCCCAAGGTCAACTTGGATGAAACTTTAAAAGCTATGCGTGTCTCCATGAATGAGAGCAAAGAAAGAACTGCCCAAATTCGCGCTAGGCATGAATGGTTTAAAAGGGTGTGTTCTACTGATGTAAATCACGAAGATCTTAAAGTGCTTGGTGTGACTCCTCTTGAATCTTTGTTTTCGCGTGTCAAACCTATTGATGAAGGGGCTGGATATGAATCCACTTTGGTTGAAAAACGCCCCAATGATTCGGAGTCCACCGATCTTGATGATAAAGGTGTGGAGAGTGGAGTAGAAGAAATCAAAATATTGGGTAGTAATGAAACTCCCACTTTGGATTTCAAGGAATTCAATTATGACAGTTGCTCCTTGTTTGAATGCATTTCTTTGATGCAATCCATTGCAAACTCTCCACATGCTTATACCCAAAGCAAAGCCTTTACCGCGGATATCATAGATGCTATGATGAAATCTCTTGAAGAGAAGCTCGAACTAGAAGTCTATATACCTAGAAAACTTCATGATGAGTGGAAACCTACTATCAAAATCAAGATCAAAAATTATGAGTGCAATGCTTTGTGTGATTTGGGTGCTAGTGTTTCCGCGATTCCAAAGTATTTATGTGATATTCTTGGTTTTCATGAGATTGAAGAGTGTTCTCTTAATTTGCATCTTGCGGATTCTACTGTCAAGAAACCCATGGGAAGAATCGATGATGTTCTTATTGTTGCAAATATGAACTATGTACCCGTGGATTTCATTGTACTTGACATAGATTGCAATCCTTCATGTCCCATTATTCTTGGTAGACCTTTCCTAAGGACTATTGGTGCTATCATCGATATGAAGGAAGGGAATATTAGATTTCAATTTCCTCTAAAGAAGGGCATGGAGCACTTTCCTAGAAAGAAAATAAGATTGCCTTATGAATCTATGATGAGGGCTACTTATGGTTTGAGCACCAAAGATGACTATACGTGATTCCATCACCTTTTGCCTAGCTAAGGGCGTTAAATAATAGTGCTTGTTGGGAGGCAACCCAACAAATATATCCTTTCTCTTTCTGTTTTGTGTTTTCCACACTTTCATAATTCTGTTATGATTGTGTTTTTTGTGTTTCATTTTGCGTTTGTGCCAAGAAAACCGTTATGATTAGTCTTGGGGATGATCGTTTGGTCATGCAGGAAAAGACAAAAACTTTCTGCTCATGAAAAGAATTTTCATTTTTTTTCTGTAAGAGCTTTTGAGTTGATTCTTTTTGCTGCTGATTGCTACGCAAATTCTTCAGACTGTCATAGTTTTTCATAATGTTTGAAGTACCAAAAGTATACGAAGTATACAGATTGCTACAGACTGGTCTGCTATTAACAGATTCTGTTTTTGTTGAGTTGGTTGCTTATTTTGATGAAACTATGGATAGTATCGGGGGGTATTAGCCATGGAAGATTGAAAATACAGTAACCCAACATCAACATAAGTAGAATTTAAGTTTGCTATAGTACCTAAGGAAGTGGTGGTTTGCTTTCTTATACTAATGTTATCATGAGTTTCTGTTTAAGTTTCGTGTTGTGAAGTTTTCAAGTTTAGGGTGAAGTTCTTATGGACAAAAAGATAAAGAGTGGCAAGAGCTCAAGCTTGGGGATGCCCAAGGCACCCCAAGATGATTCAAGGATGCCGTAAAAGCCTAAGCTTGGGGATGCCCAGGGAAGGCATCCCCTCTTTCGTCTTCAATCCATCGGTAACGTTACTTGGGGCTATATTTTTATTCACCACATGTTATGTGTTTTGCTTGGACCGTCTTGTATCGTAGGAGTCTTTTATTTTTGTTATGTCACAATCATCCTTGCTGCACACCTAGAGAGAGACATGCACTTACCGTGATTTTGTCGAGCTTCACTTATATCCTTTGGTAGACAATTCAGCTCACATGTGCTTCACTTATATCTTTCGAGCTAGTTGATTTTGCTCTATGTGCCTCACTTATATCGTTTAGAGCACGGCGACGCGTGTCTTGGTAGTTGATCTATGCTATGAAAGTAGTCTCAAAAGGGGTAGTTATCCAAAGGTATATGAAAACTTCCACCTTCATGTGCATTGAATAGTTAGAGAAGTTTGATTCATCTCAATTAGTTTTGAGATGTGGTTGTGGTAATATTGAAGTTATGCTAGTAAGGTGTTGTGGATCTAGAAATACTTGTGTTGAAGTTAGTGATTCCTGTAGCATGCACATATTGTGAACCGCTATGTGATGAAGTCTGAGCATGATTAGTCTATTGATTGTCATCCTCTGTGTAGCGGTCAGGATCGCGCGATGGTTTATACCTACCAACCCTTCCCCTAGGAGTATGTGTTGAATGCTTTGTTTCGATTACTACTAAAACTTTTGCAACAAGTATATGAGTTCTTCATGACTAATGTTGAGTCCATGGTTTAGATGCACTTTCACCTTCCACCATCACTATCTTCTTAGTGTCGTGCAACTTTCGCCGGTGCACAAAAACCACCATTAGCCTCCCTCAAAACAGCCACCATACCTACCTACTATGGCTTTTTCAAAGTCATTCTGAGATATATTGCCATGCAACTACCACCATGACATGTGCCACCACGTCTACATTGCCATTGCATGATCGTAAGATAGCTAGCATGATGTTTCCATTAATGTCCATGCCATGCTAGATCATTGTCACGGTACACTACCGAAGGCATTCCATATAGAGTCATCATTTTTCTAAGTTTTGAGTTGTAAGTGTGATGATCATCATTGATGGAGCATTGTCCCATGTGAGGAAATAAAAGAGGCCAGCGAAGCCCATATACAAAAAGAGGCCAAAGATGCCCACCAAAAAAAAGAGGCCAAAGAGCCCACCAAAAAATGAGAGAAAAAGAGAGAAGGGACAATGCTACTATCCTTCCACACTTGTGCTTATTAAGCACCATGATCTTCATGATTGAGAGTCTCTTGTTTTGTCACCACCATATAGCTAGTGGGAAATTTTCATTATATAACTTGGCTTGTATATTCGAATGATAGGCTTCCTCAAATTTGCCTTAGGTCTTCGTGAGCAAGCAAGTTGGATGCACACCCACTAGTTTTCTTTAAGAGCTTTCACATACTCTTAGCTCTAGTGCATCATTTGTATGGCAATCCCTACTCATTCACATTGATATCTATTGATGAGCATCTCCACAGCTCATTGATATGCCTAGTTAATGCGACCATCTTCTCCTTGTTTGTCTTGCAACCTCCACCACACTCCACACCACTTATAGTGCTAAAACCATGGCTCACGCTCATGTATTGCGTGAGATTTGAAAAAGTTTGAGAAAGTAAAGGTGTGAAAACAATTACTTGGCCAATACCGGGGTTGTGCATGATTTAAATTTGTTGTGCAAGGATGATAGAGCATAGCCAGACTATATGCTTTTACAGGGATAACTTTCTTTTGGCCTTGTTATTTTTTTTTACCGACTACTATAGGGAAACCCCCCCCCCCACAGCCTTTTTTCCTTTATTCCCATATATGAGAGCAGTATGTACAAGAGGAAATTAGAATGTACAAGGGGGAATAGGAGCAAAGACTACAAACCTCACAGAGGCAAAAAGGAAACCCATTTAAGGAGATCATCCGTGAAACTAGCCTTAATTCTATGAGCTAACAGGGAAATGTCATGAATGAAGCCAGATCTCAATTTTCTGAACTTTGGCTGCTCCTGGTTGAAGACCTTTGCATTTCTGATAGTCCAGATGTTCCAACATGCAGTGAATACCACCTCAGCAAAGAAGGGTTTATGGAAGTCCCTTTTAGCAGCAACAGTAGCACTCCACATGGATGGACCCTGCCATGTGATCTGCAGGTAATTCCAGACCCTGGTACTGAAAAGACAGGTGAAGAATAAGTGATCCATGTCTTCCTTGACTCGAGCGTGACATAGAAAACAGAGATTGGAGTCGGAAACATTCCAGTGACGCCGTTCAAGCATGTCTTGAGTGTTAAGCCTGTCCATGATGAGCATCCAGGCAAACATCTTAATCTTCATGGTACAGCAGCTTCTCCAGATCCAATTGAGTAAAGGGTTTGGTGTAATACTGCTGTGAATGTGAGCATAGTAACTCTTGGCTGTGTAGGCCTTAGCATCCTTTCCCCATACCCATCTGTCAGAGGCCTGATGATCAAGATCCAGGTCTTGAAGCAAAGATTGGACCGAAAGCAGCTCCTGGTAAGCTTGAGCAGACAGTGGTAGTGGAACATGGAGAGCATGTTGTCATCATAAAAGGCTGTAAAGGCCTCTTGAGCTGTGCAGAAAGGATCAGTCACAAAAGAAAACAGTCTTTGGAATCTGGCAGCCAGTGGCATAATGGAGTTTCCAATCAACCAGGAGTCAGACCAAAACAGGAAGGAGTCACCCTTGTTCGGCAGAACATATGTAATTGATCTGAATTTGTCAAGCCGTTTACAGATATCCTTCCACCAAAAAGAACCACAAAGGGCAGTTCCCTGAGGTACTGTGTCATGATAGTAAGTGTTCCAAATCAAGTGAACCCAAGGAATATCAGCATGATTGACGAATTTATCAACATGCTTGAGCAGGAGTGCTTCATTCTGGACTGCTAGGTTCATAATTCCTAGCCCCCCTTTATTTTTAGGCCTGCACTCCAGAGGCCAGGCAGCAAGGGAGGGTGCATGATCATTCCCATTTCTTCTCCATAGAAATTACCTTTGAATTCTCTCAAGCTGCTTCAGTATGCCTGGTGGGATATCCAGACTGCATAGAAAGAAGATAGGCACAAAAGACAGTGATGAGTTTAAATACTGTAGCCTTCCCCCCTGAGCAAGAAAGGATGAACTAGCACTGAGTCTTCTTTCCATGTTATCAACCAGTGGCATGAGATCAATGATTCTTGGTTTAGTTGTCCCAACTGGGAGGCCAAGGTATGTGAAGGGCAAAGATCCCACTTTGCAACCAATGGAGTCTGCCAGATCCTGTAAATGCTGAGGAGGAGTGTTAACAGGTAGAAGGGCGGATTTGTGATAGTTCACCTGTAATCCACTGGACTAGGAGAAAAGTAAGAGAATTTTCTTGAACTGCAACAACTGAGGTTTATCAGCAGGTAGAATGATAAGGGTATCATCAGCATATTGCACTATGGGGAAATCCTTATCATGACAAGGTATGGGCAGCTGAATCAGACCCTCCACCAGCAGTTGATTAACCAGAGTCTGTAAAAAGTCAGCAGCAATAGCAAAAAGCAGTGGAGACATGGTATCTCCCTGCCTGACACCTTTCTTGCACATAAACTTCTTTCCAGGCACACCATTGATCAGGACTAAAGATGAGCCAGAAGTTAGGAGTTGCTGGACCCAAAGTATCCATCTGTCATTGAAGCCTTTGTGCTTGAGAATCTGGAAAATGAACTCATGTTCCACAGAATCAAATGCCTTTTCAAAATCCAGCTTGAGAATGACTATAGGTTTCTTGGATTGATGGCATTGGTGCAGGTACTCCAGAGTCCATCCAACACAATCTTGAATGGTCCTAGACTTGATAAAACCATACTGATTCTTGTGAAGACACTTCACAATCTGCAACTGTAGCCTATTAGCAATCATTTTGGACAGAAATTTGAGACCCATCCCAGTAAGTGATATTGGTCTGTAATCTCCCACATGTTCAGGTGATCTCTTCTTTGGAATCAGAGTAATATAAGATGAGTTCATGTTCTCAAGTTGAGCCTGACCAGCATGGAAAGCAGCAGCAAGTTGATAAAACTCAGGGGAGATAATGGGCCAGCATTTCTTAAAGAAAAGACCATTGAACCCATCACGACCTGGAGCTTTGTCAATGGGCATATCCTGAACAGTCTTGTCCATTTCAGACTTAGAAAAAGGTTTTGTGATAATATCTAGACCCTCCACCTTATGTAGCATGGATTGTAAATCAAATGCCATGTTAATGCCAAGAGAAGTTCCCACTCTATCCTTAAAAGATGCCCAAAAGCATGCAACAATTTGATCATGATCAGATATGATAGAACCATCATTTAACTTCAGAGATGCAATGGAATTCCTCCTATATCTCTCAGTGGCCATAGCATGAAAGAATTTAGTGTTTTCCTCACCAACCTTAACAAATCTGATAGTGGCTCTCTTTTTCCAGTATAAGCACTGGAGATGCAAAAGATGCTCCAAATGTAATTTGACAATTTTCCTGAAATTAGCTTCTGGTCTGAAAAGTGACCTCAACTCCTCAAGCTCATGCAAACACAGCACAACTTGATTACATCTGGAAATAAAAGTTTTTAACTGTGATAGATTTGTCTGCCATTTTTTCAGAGCCTACCTAAGATGCTTCATATTATCCATAATGACAGCAGAAATGTGGGTTTTCCTTGAAGGAATGAGCCAGGATTGCTGAACACATTCCATGAAGCCCTCCATTTCAACCCAGTAGTTTTCAAAGCGAAATAGGTTGCATTTAGGGATGGAAGTGTTGACAGTGACCACACAAGGAACATGATCAGAAGCAGTCTTTGCAAGGGGTAGCACTTGTGTAAGAGGGTATGAGGAGATCCAGTTGGCTGATGTGAAAAACCAGTCAAGCTGCTCCAGAAGAGAGGAATCTTGCATATTGGACCAAGTGAAAGATCTGCCTTTAATGGGTAGTTCCAGCAATCCCAGATGCCCAATAATTTCATTGAAGATGAACATGTCATTTACATCATCCCCAGGAAGGTTTCTGCTGTCAGGGGATCTAATGAAATTAAAATCTCCAAGAAGCAACCAATTAGCCCTAGTGGGTATATGAAGATTATATAGCCAGCTAACAAAAAGATCTCTGGCTTCACCTTGACAAGTACCATAGACATTCACTAAAGTCCATGATTCACCAGTGTGATTTGAGGTAAAAGAGATGATCAAGCCATAGGGTGTGCATTCCACTAACTGACCAGTAAGAATGGAAGAGTTCCAAAGGGTGATAAGCCCCCCAGATGCACCCCTGGAGGGAGAGTAGGCAAACTGATCAAAGCGTTTCGGACAGAAACATTTGACTGTACGAAACTCGATTGACCGCATTTTGGTTTCCTGCAAGCACACCACAGCAGCTAGGCTCTCATCAGTCTTGTTACAGACCGCACGTTGCCTATGGTCCGAATTTAGGCCACGCACATTCAAACACAGCACACGCCAACTTCTCGTAGAACGACTATCCATTGCACAATATATATAGAGCAAAAGAAGGATATGTAATAGCCAGTGCGACCAAGGTTCAGATAACCAAAAGACAGGGCAAGCAGAAGTTTCACAGTACATGGAGCCAGTATAGTAACAAATTAACATAGGTGGATTAAACATCAACAGACGATGGCGCGGAGTCAGCAGGATCCTCCATAAGTCGATCCACCGTTAGCTTCTCAGGGGCAATGCCTAATGACTGCCCAACCTCCTGAATCACTGTAATAGGAGTGGCATGAGGTACTTGCACATCCTCAGTCTCCTGTGATGTAGAGGGCATTGGCTTGGCCTTGGGCTTCCTCTTCTTGGGGACATGCGCAGGCAGCTCCTGCAGGATTGGTTTGAAGCCATCGCGCTTGATGGAGCCGCGAGTACAACGACGGACAGAGGAGTCAACGACAGGAGTGGCCTTCTTGCGGGTCCCTTTCTTTGATGGTGCAGGAGAATGAAAAGATAAGTCCTCTGCAGATGAAGAAGGACTGAGAGGGGTTACCTCGTGCATTGAGAGAGAGCTACTAGCAGGCTCTGATGGTGGTGGTTCTGGAGCATCAGGGTCGAAAGCCGCCGCCCAGGATCGCTTGGGGATCATAATGGGCTCCAGAATTGGCATCTGCATTTGGCGAGGCACATGCATAGAAGTAGCAGCTCCCATGAGAGCATCGAAAGTGCGTGCCCAGGAAAGAACTGGCGGCAGAGGAGGCCCGTACCCAACCCTTGTAGCTCCAACAAAGATGTTGTCAGTCTGAATGTGAGGGGGTTTGTAGAGGACAATTGCCAGAGTTTTGTCATCATGCGCCTCCTCCATCACAGGCACATCTTCCTCCGGCTCAGCATCATGGCCCTGGGCAGCCGGTGGCATGTCAGCATCACGGGCAACAGGGTTAGCCACTATCCCCTCCGGGTCAGGGGCCGAGGGTGCTTGCTCAGCAGGTTCCGCCTCCATGTCACCCTCTGGCTGAGGGTCGAGGTCCACAAGCTCATGAACCAAGTCCGAAGAAGAAGGATTCGGTTGATCAATCACCATAGACTCTTGATCCTGAACAGGATCGGCAACAGGTGCTTCCGGGGACGCTTCAGGTTCCCATCCTCCTCCATCAGCGGCTGCAGGCAGCTGTCCCCAACCTCCGGCATCAGCAGCAGGAACCACTGGATCTTCAGGCGCCAGCGGCACCGCATTCCAACCCAACGCAGGATACGGGGGCAGAGCAAATTGTAGATTGTCATGGACGAGGTGTCTAGGGAGCGGGTGAGGGTTGCCATTGAGGGGCATGGGATCCTCATCATTAGGCAGAATCTCGGCAGCCGCCGCTCCCAGGATGTATACCGGCGCAGACCAGGAGACCTTGGCACCCCCCCAAGCAGCATATTCAGAAAAGTTGATACTGCGAGGGACCAGTCGGTCATCTGGGAACGAAGCAAACACGATGGAGCGAACCAAATAAGGATCATCACTGACCCAATGGTGGAACTCTCCGAAGGTGTTGACAGCAGCCCGGAGATCTTCAGTGTTGCGAAAGTCGAGGGGGACCCCCAGAATCATGAGGCAGCCATGACAAAAACCCTCTTGTCCACGGAAACCAACACCGTGATCATATCGCAGGAAGCGCACAACAGAGTTATGAGCAACTTCCTGCGGAACCATGTGGACCGCAGCATAGCTTTCCGCCGCATCTCGGAGTTCAAACAGTCCAACGACCTCAATCCATGGCTGGGCAGACCGAACATGTAACTCTCGGTGAAGAAGAAGAAGAGCAACAACTTCTTGCTGTACGTGGACCGCGTTGTCAGCCGGAGGTGCTGGGTGGACGTCAGCGATGACGAAACGCTCATGACGTCTGGTGATGGGGACCGCAGGCGTGGTGTAGGTCCGAGGCAGCCGGTCCAGACCTTTGTCGATGATGTTATGGCCGGGCGGGAGGAAGAACTCAGGATCAAGCTCGAAGTTCGCCATTGCGGGAGGCGGTGGCGGAGTGGAAGGCGGCGTCTCGGAGGGAGTTCGAGGATGCGACAGCGATGAGACAGGACGGAACTGTGCTGCAGGCGTTGCGGTTTCACCAAGAGTATCAGCAGTTCCCGAGATATCAGCGACAGGGGAGGTGGTGGGTCTCTTACAATTCCAAGTAAGACAATTATTACGCATAAAAGAGGCTCCTCTAGATCGTGCATGGCCCACAGTGCTGTCAGCGAATCCAGGCGAAGCCGTGCAGTTGGCAGCTAGATGGCCTCGAGCGTTGCAAATTGAGCAAGAAAAGATATCCTCGACCATGCCATTAATGAGTTCATCAAAGGCCAGATGGGCTTCCTACGAGGAGGGAATATCCATCCTAGGATTAGGGTCGGGCCGAGAGAAGGAGGTGACCTCAGCAGGCCCATTAATGAGCGTGGAAATCGGCCAAGAATCCAAACTTCCCACTGAAAAGTGATTCTCATAATTCAAAATACCATGAATCTCGGCGGGATCAGCTGCAGCACCTTGTTGCACGAGAGAAGTTCTGTTTAATTTGGCAATTTGAAAATCATCGCCGGGAGATCCGGGGGATGAATCCTGGTGAGAAACTGTGCCGAACGTAATATGCGGCGTGGCTGTCGTCCACCAGAGTTCTACCGGCGGTGGCGCCGAGATGATGACACGTTCAGGAGAAGGCCCCGAATAACCAGCCTGTTCAAGCGTGAGTAGCTCGTCGTGGGAAACAGGACATCTGTAACCCTTGCAAACTTCATATTGCTGGAGTGATGCGAATGTGAGCTTCTTACGAATAGATGATCCAGATTTAAGAGAAGATTTTAGGGGTCTAGAATGCATCGCCATCAGACCTAATGAGGCTCTCCTCTTGGAAGTACTCACAATAATCCATTCCGCATCACATTGCTTCTTCCACAGAGAAAATTCCCGACGCCAATTAGGACCACCATGTCCCCATAGATGGAAAAAGCACTTAAAACTTGAGCACTTGAACGAGCGTAAATCCAGAATAAGAAAACCGACTTGCATGCAGGACACTTTGAAGGAGAAAACCGAGTCTGTCACTTGAGAGACACGAAACTCAATAGCCGATCCCCCAATCACAGATTCCAGAGCTACGGCGACTGTGTCCATCGAGAGACGGAACACATGACGACCAAAAGAAACCACCACGATGAAAGAGCGGCGGTGCTTCATAGGGTGCACCGTAACACCAGAGTGACGATAAACCTCATCAGAGAAAGCCAAACCATGCGAAAAATCCAGATCCAACGTAGAACCACCCATGCAAGCCATGCACGACCACGTGAGGAGGGTCGGGAGGGTTCACCTGAACAGAGGAGCGGCGAGGATGGAGGATACACCGGCTAGAGTGCCAGATCGCCATTGGGTCGCCGCGGTGGGAGGTGGGAGGTGGGAGTCGCCATGACCTAGGGCTTGTTGGCCTTGTTATTTTGAAAGTTCATGATTACCTTGCTAGTTTTCTTGAAGTAATATTGTTTCCACGTCAATAGCAAACTATTGTTTTGAATCTAATGGATCTGAACATTCACGTCACATAAGAGGAGTTACAAAGGACATCTATGCTAGGTAGCATGAAAGCATCAAAAATTCATTCTTTATCACTTCCCTACTCGAGGATGAGCAGGACTTAAGCTTGGGGATGCTTGATACGTCTCAAACGTATCTATCATTTTTTATGGTTTCATGATGTTATCTTGTCAACTTTAGTTGTTTTATGTACCTTTTATATCTTTTTGGGACTAACTTATTAATTTAGTGCCAAGTGCCAGTTCCTGTTTTTTCTGTGTTCTTGACTCTTTTCATATCTGATTTTGGAACGGAGTCCAAACGGAATAAAATCCCCGAAATAAATTTTTCCAGAACGGAAGAAGATCACGGGACTTGAGGGCCAAGGCAGGAGAGCCACAGGGGGCCCACAAGCCCTATAGCCGCCACCAGGGGGCGGCGGCTACCAGGCTTGTGGCCTCCCTGGCGCCCCCCTGACCTAGCTCCTTCGCCTATATATTCCCTAAAATACAGAAGAAGAAAAAATAGGGGAATCCACGAAAACACTTTTCCGCCGCCGCAAGCTTCCGTTTCCGCGAGATCTCATCTGGAGACCCTTCCCGGTGCACTGCCGGAGGGGACTTTGGAGTTGGAGGGCTTCTACATCAACATCATTGCCCCTCCAATGACTCGTGAGTAGTTCACTTCAGACCTACGGGTCCGTAGTTAGTAGCTAGATGGCTTCTTCTCTCTCTTGGATCTTCAATACAAAGTTCTCCATGATCTTCATGGAGATCGATCCGATGTAATCCTCTTTGGCGGTGTGTTTGTCGAGATCCGATGAATTGTGGATTTGTGATCAGATTATCTATGATTTATATTTGAGTCTTTGCTGATTTCTTATATGTATGACTTGATATCCTTTTAAGTCTCTCCGAGTCTTGGATTTTGTTTGGCCAACTAGATCTATGATTCTTGCAATGGGATAAGTGCTTGGTTTTGGGTTCATACCGTGTGGTGACCTTTCCCAGTGACAGAAGGGGCAGCAAGGCACGCATCGTGTTGTTGCCATCAAGGGTAATTAGATGGGCTTTCATCGTAGATATGAGATTCTCCATCTACATCATGTCATCTTGCTTAAAGCGTTACTCTGTTCTCATGAACTTAATACACTAGATGCATGCTGGATAGCGGTCGACGTGTGGAGTAATAGTAGTAGATGCAGAAAGTATCGGTCTACTTGTTTTGCACGTGATGCCTATAGATATAATCATTGCCATAGATAACGTCACGACTTTGCGCCATTCTATAAATTGCTCGATAGTAATTTGTTCACCAACCGTCTACTTGCTTTCATGAGAAAAGCTACTAGTGAACACTATGGCCCTGGGTCTATTCACACCTATCGTTTCCACATTCGCTTTTACTTTGCTTTGTTTCTTTTTGCTTTCAGTTCTCACTTGGCAAACAATCTATAAGGGATTGATAACCCCTTCATAGTGTTGGGTGCAAGCTCTTTGTGTTTGTGCAGGTACTTGTGACAATCCTTCACTGGATCGATACCTTGATTCTCAAAACTGAGGGAAATACTTACCGCCGCTGTGCTACATCACCCTTTCTGCTTCGAGGGAACACCAACGCAAGGCTCCAAGGCCACAGGGGAATCCTTTTCATATTTGCCAAGGAAGTCCCTAAAGGCGTAGCCATAGCAGAAAGATTCCTAGTGCCGTTGGTGAGGAGTATCAAGACAAGAATAGTCTCCCGTCAGCACGCTTGTTTCTGGCGCCGTTGGAAGGTCTTTTGTTGTAGTAGTAGTCCCTAGAAGCATCGGTTAGTCATTATAGAAGATATCAAGTATTTCATTCTTCTCAAGAGGGTGATCAGGCAAAGCATTCAGTAGCTGGACAAGCCTCCCCCAAGCTTGTGGGAGACTCTCTTCTTCAACTTGCATAAAGTTATATATTTCCTGTAAGGCAGCTTGTTTCTTATGGGTAGGAAAATATTTCTCAGAGAAGTAGTAGATCATATCCTGGGGACTACGCACACAACCAGGAGCAAGATAAGTGAACCCAGTCTTAGCCTCATCCTTTAGCGAGAAAGGAAACAACTTAAGGATATAGTAGTGGCGGATCTTTTCCTCACTCGTGAATAGGGTGGCTATATCGTGCGGCTTAGTAAGATGTGCTACAACCGTTTCAGACTCATAACCATGAAAAGGATCAGATTCGACCAAAATGATTAACTTGGGATCGACACAGAATTCATAATCCTTATCGGTCACAAAGATTGGCGAAGTAGCAAACTTAGGATCGTATTTCATTCTAGCGTTCAGACATTTTCTTTCCACTTGCGCAATAAGTTCTCAAGATGATAGCAATCCTTACAAGCAAGAAAGTCCTTAGCTACCTCTCCCTCCATAACATAACCCTCAGGTATATCAGGCAATTCATATCTAGGAGAGGTAGTTCTAACAGGTGAAATAGGAGGTTCTACTTCAATAATCTCAGCAGTTTCAGAAGTATCATCACATGCAGCAGCAACTCTAGCAATTTGTGCATCAAGGAATGCACATAGTGGCAAAGCAGTATCAAGCAAAGCATCATGACAAGCATCATGGACAGCAAAAGTAGCATCATCAAGCACGGGCGACGTATCAAAATTTCTAGCACGTGGCGGTGTCGCAAACTTACTCATAACTGAAGGTGAATCAAGTGCAGAGCTAGATGGCAGTTCCTTACCTGTCCTCGTAGTTGAGGGAGAGACTTTAGTTTTTGGATCTCTCGGATTCCACATAGTGATCAACAGACGTAAATCCCAAGTGACTCACACAATAGTGTTAGGCCTCCCCGGCAACGGCGGCAGAAAATAGTCTTGATAACCCACAAGTATAGGGGATCGCAACAGTTTTCGAGGGTAGAGTATTCAACCCAAATTTGTTGATTCGACACAAGGGGAAGCAAAAGAATATTCCCGAGTATTAGCAGTTGGGTTGTCAATTCAACCACACCTTAAAGACTTAGTATCTGCAGCAAAGTTTCAGTAACAAAGTAGCATGATAGTAGCAGTAGCAATGGTAACAGTAGCAGTAGTGACAACAGTAGCACTAAGAGTAGCAGTAGTAACAGCAGTACCGGCAAAGTAACGTAGCAAGGACTAGTAGGAAAAACTTGTAGGCATTGGATCGGTACTGGATAATTATGCTGGATGACATTCATCATGCAACAGTTATAACATGGGGAGATATGTAACTAGCTCTAGTTCGTCAATGTAATGTAGGCATGTATTTCGTATATAGTCATACGTGCTTATGAAAAGAACTCACATGACATCTATTGTCCATCCCACCCGTGGCAGCGGGGTCCTAATGGAAACTACGGGATATTAAGGTTCTCCTTTTAGTAGAGAACCGGAACAAAGCATTATCACTTAGTGAATACATGAACTCCTCATACTATGGTCATCTCCGGGAGTGGTACCGGCTATTGTCACTCCGGGGTTGCCGGGTCATAACACAAAGTAGGTGACTACAACTTGCAAGATAGGATCAAGAACACACATATATTAACGAGAACATAATTGGTTCAGATCTGAAATCATGGCACTCGGGCCCTAGTGACAAGCATTAAGCATGGCAAAGTAGTAGCAACATCAATCTCACAACATAGTGGATACTAGGGATCAATCCCCATCAAAACTAACTCGATTACATTATAGATCTCATCCAACCCATCACCATCCAGCAAGCCTACGATGAGATTACTCACGAATGGTGAAGAGCATCATGGAATTGGCGATGAAGGAAGGTTGGTGATGACGACGGTGACGATCTCCCCTCTCCGGAGCCTATAACAGACTCCAGATCTGCCCTCCAGAGGAAGAACAGGTGGTGCCGGCGCCTCCATATCGTAAAACGCGTTGAACTCTTGTCTCTGATTTTTTTCCCGGGCGAAAGAGACAAAATAGAGCTAGAGTTGGAGGCAGCGGAGCCCCGAGGGCCTCACAAGCTAGCCAGGCGCGAACAGGGGGGCCCGAGCCTCCTCGGCTTATGGGCTCCTAGCTCCACGTCTCCGGTTGATTCTTGCGTCAGTATTTTTTATACATTCCACAAAAAATCCTCGTAAATTTCCAGGTCATTCCGAGAACTTTTATTTCTGCGCAAAAACAACACCATGGCAATTCTGCTGAAAACAGCGTTAGTTCGGGTGAGTTCCATTCTAATCATGCAAATTAGAGTCCAAAACAAGAGCAAAAGAGTTTGGAAAAGTAGATACGACGGAGAGGTATCATGGTCAACGACAAACACGGGGAGAACCGGCAACTAATAACGGATGCAAGTTTTGAAAACTGGCGGCAACGGAGTGTCGATGTAATGCAGATGATGCGCATGATGCGATGATGAGTGCGACAAAAAAACAAGTCACATGACGAAAACGGAAAAAGGGAATCTTCTAGAGCGTTGGTCTTGGGCTGTCACATCCTCCCCGACCTTCTCCTCCGAAATTGGGCACCTCATACAGCTTTATATGCTAGCTCGTGCTTTCTTCACTCTTCCCTCCAGCTACCAGCCACCTCCTTACTCCATCTTCACATATTTCCAGCGACCGCCTGCATAGCCTCAGCCACATTACAGTCCCCATTCGCCCATCCCTCCTCACAAGCATTCTTAATCACCTCACTACAGCCATCCTCCTTCAGCCACCATGCCTCGAAGCGGAAACCTCTCTCCCTTTCATTAGCTCCCCTACCATCTCCTCGAGAATCTCCTCTAGTATGAACCACCACAAGCCTATGATCGGAGTGCCTTGGTATGCCATTCTCCACAACAAAATCAGGGAATGAGACAAACCAGCCCTCATTTGCACTTGCCCCATAGATTCTTTCACCTATGTAGCTCCCAAGCTCCGTGCTATGATTCCGCCATGTAAACTTATCACCTACAAACCCTAAGTCACATAGGTCACACCCCTCCAATGCCTCTCTCAACCTGTCCATGAACTGTTGGGACCGATCTGCCCCACCAACCTTCTCGTTCGTAGTCGGGATCGCATTAAAATCACACAAGCAAAGCCAAGGTCGTCCCTGCTGGTGTTGTTGCCCCAGAATCCCGATGGTCCTCCAAGTTTCGACCTTCCTTTCCGTCTTCGACTCCCCGTACACCCAGATGAGTCTCCATATCAATCCATTCTCCTCCTTGACATCCACATCTATATGCCTTCTACCGTATGATAGAAGCGACAAATCCACCCCCTTCTCTAGAGCAAAGCCAGACCGTGACTCCTACCGTCTTGATTCCACACAACCATGTGTTGGGGAACGTTGCATGGGAAACAAAAAAATTCCTACGCACACGAAGACCTATCAGGTGATGTCCATCTACGAGAGGAGATTGGATCTACGTACCCTTGTAGATCACACAGCGAGGAGCATTAAGAAACGTGGTTGATGTAGTGGAACGATTTCACGTCCCTCGAACCGTCCCACGAACCGTACCACGATCCGTCCCACGATCCGTTCTGATCTAGTGCCGAACGGACGGCACCTCCGCGTTTAGCACACGTACAGCTCGACGATGATCTCGGCCTTCTTGATCCAGCAAGCAAGACGGAGAAGTAAATGAGTTCTCAGGCAGCGTGACGGCGCTCCGGTGGTGGTGATGATCTACTCCTCCACGGCTCCGCCCGAGCTCCGCAGAAATCCGATCTAGAGGTGGAACTGTGTAGTTTAGGCTAGAGTTGCACGTGGCAAAGTGTGTCTCAAAAAGCCCTAAACAACCACTATATATAGGAGGAAGGGGGAGGGGCTAGCCTTGAGGCACAAGGCCTCAAGGTGCGCCGGCCAAGGGGGAGGAGATGGACTCCAACCCCAATTCGGTTTGGTGGGGAAGGAGTCCACTCCTTCCTTCCCACCTCCCTCTTTCCTTTTTCTTTTCTTTTCTTTTGGTATTTTCTTATGTGGCGCCATATCCCTTTTGGGCTGACTCCACTAGCCCAATAAGGACTTGTGACACCACCCTATGTCCTTCGGCTCACTCCCGGGTGGGTGGGCCCCTCCCGGTGAACTCCCGGAACCCATTCGTCACTCTCGGTACACTGCCGGAATTGCCCGAAACTTTCCGGTGACCAAATGAAACCATCCTATATATCAATCTTCGTTTCCGGACCATTCCGAAAACCCTTGTGACATCCGTGATCTCATCCGGGACTCCGGACAACATTCGATATCCACACATATAACTCAACTATACTAAAACATCATCCAACCATAACTGTGCAGACCCTGCGGGTTCGAGAACTATGTAGACATGACCCGAGACACTCCTTGGTCAATATCCAATAGCGGGACCAGGATTCCCATATTGGATCCTACATATTCTATGAAGATCTTATCGGCTGAACCTCGGTGCCAAGGATTCATATAATCCCGTATGCCATTCCCTTTGTCCTTCAGTGTGTTACTTGCCCGAGAATCGATCGTCGGTATCCGCATACCTATTTCAATCTCGTTACCGGTAAGTCTCTTTACTCGTTCTGTAATACAAGATCCCGTCACTTAAACTTAGTCACATTGCTTGCAAGGCTTGTTTGTGATGTTGTATTACCGAGTGGGCCCCGAGATACCTCTCCGTCACACGGAGTGACAAATCCCAGTCTTGATCCATACTAACTCAACAGACACCTTCAAAGATACTTGTAGAGCACCTTTATAGTCACCCAGTTACGTTGCGACGTTTTAGGCACACAAGGTATTCCTCTGGTGCCAATGAGTTATATGATCTCATGGTCATAGGAACAAATACTTGACACGCAGAAAACAATAGCAATAAAACGACACGATTAATATGCTACGTTCATAGTTTGGATCTTGTCCATCACATGATTCTCCTAATGATGTGATCCCGTTATCAAGTGACAACACTTGTCTATGGTTAGGAAACCCTGACCATCTTCGATCAACGAGCTAGTCAACTAGAGGCTTACTAGGGACAGTGTTTTGTCTATGTATCCACACATGTAGTTGAGTTTCCAATCAATACAATTATAGCATGGATAATAAATGATTATCACGAACAAAGAAATATAATAATAACTAATTTATTATTGCCTCTAGGGCATATTTCCAATAGTCTCCCACTTGTACTAGAGTCAGTAATCTAGTTCACATCACCATGTGATTTTAACGAATCCAACACCCATATAGTTCTGGGGTTTGAGCACGTCTTGCTCTTGATAGAGGTTTTAGTCAACGGTTCTGAATCTTTTAGATTCGTGTGTTCTTTACAAATCTTTATGTCATCTTATAGATGCTGCTACTACGTGCTATTCGGAAATACTCCAAATATCTACTCTACTATACGAAATCATTTTTACTACTCAGAGTTATTCGGATTAGTGTCAAAGCTTGCATCGACTTAACCCTTTACGACGAACTCTTTAATCACCTCCATAATCGAGAAAAGATTCCTTAGTCCACTTGTTACTAAGGATAACTTTGACCGTTGTTCAGTGATTCAATCATGGATCACTCTTTGTACCCCTTGACAGACTCATGGCAAGGCACACATGAGGTGTGGTACACAGCTTGGCATACTTTTAGAGTCTATGGCTAAGGCATAGGTGATACGGCTCCGTCGTATCTACTTTTACAAACTTGTTTGCCCTTGTTTTGGTCTCTAATTTGCATGATTTGAATGGAACTAACCGGACTAACGCTATTTTTAGCAGAAATGCCATGGTGTTGTTTTTGCGCAGAAATAAAAGTTCTCGGAATGACCTGGAAATTTACGAGGATTTTTTTGTGGAATATATTAAAAATACTGGCGCAAGAATCAACCGGAGGGGTGGAGCTGTAAGCCCACAAGCCCACCAGGCGCGGGCCCCCCTGGTCACGCCTGGTAGGCTTGTGGGGCCCACGAAGATCCACCGCCTCCAAACTCAGCTCTATTTAGTCCCTTTCGTCCGGAAAAAAATCAAGGAGAATAGTTCATCGTGTTTTACGATACGAAGGCGCCGCCACCTCCCGTTCTTCCTCTGGAGGGCAGATCTGGAGTCCATTCTGGGCTCCGGAGAGGGGAAATCGTCGCCATCGTCAGCATCAACCTTCCTTCATCGCCAATTCCATGATGCTCTTCACCGTTCGTAAGTAATCTCATCGTAGGCTTGCTGGACGGTGATCGGTTGGATGAGATCTATCATGTAATCGAGTTAGTTTTGACGGGGATTGATCCCTAGTATCCACTATGTTCTGAGATTGATGTTGCTACTACTTTGCCATGCTTAATGCTTGTCACTAGGGCCCGAGTGTCATGATTTCAGATCTGAACCTATTATGTTGTCGCCTATATATGTGTGTTCTTGATCCTATCTTGCAAGTTGTAGTCACCTACTATGTGTTATGACCCGGCAACCCCGGAGTGACAATAACCGGAACCTCTCCCGGAGATGACCATAGTATGAGGAGTTCATGTATTCACCAAGTGTTAATGCGTTGGTATGGTTCTTTATTAAAAGGAGAACCATAATATCCCGTAGTTTCCATTAGGACCCCGCTGCCACGGGAGGGATGGACAATAGATATCATGCAAGTTCTTTTCCCTAAGCACGTATGACTACATACGGAATACAGGCCTACATTACACTGACGAACTGGAGCTAGTTACATATCTCTCTGTGTTATAACTGTTGCATGATGCATAGCATCCGGCATAATCATCCATCACCGATACAATGCCTATGAGTTTTTCCTACTGGTCCTTGCTATGTTACTTTGCTGCTACTGCTCTCACTGATGCCACTGTTACTCTGTTACTACTGATGTTACTTTGCTACTACTGGTTACCGTTGCTACTGTTGCTATCACACTACCTTGCTACTGATACTTTGTTGCAGATACTAAATCTTTCAGGTGTGGTTGAATTGACAACTCAACTGCTAATACTTGAGAATATTCTTTGGCTTCCCCTTGTGTCGAATCAATAAATTTGGGTTGAATACTCTACCCTCGAAAACTGTTGCAATCCCCTATACTTGTGGGTTATCAAGACTATTTTCTGGCGCCGTTGCCGGGGAAGCATAGCTATATTCTCTGAGTCACTTGGGATTTACGTCTACTGGTCACTATGGGGACTCCGAAAGATCCAAGAACTAAAGTCTTGCCCTCAACTACGAGGACAGGTAAGGAACTGCCATCTAGCTGTGCACTTGATTCACCTTCAGTTATGAGTAAGTTTGCGACACCACCTCCCGCTAGAAATCTTGATATGTCGCCTGTGCTTGATGATGCTACTTCTGTTGTCCATGATGCTTATCATGATGCTATGCTTGATACTGCTTTGCCACTAGGTGCATTCCTTGATGCACAAATTGCTAGAGTTGCTGCTAGATGTGATGATACTTCTGAAACTGCTGATACTATTGAAGAAGAACCTGTTATTTCGCATGTGGGAACTAGCTCTCCTAGATATGAATTGCCATATATGCCTGAGGGTTATGTTATGGAGGGAGAGATAGCTGAGGACTTTCTTGCTTGTAAGGATAGCTATCATGTTGAGAAATTACTGCGCAAGTGGAAAGAAAAATCTCTAAACGCTAGGATGAAATACGACCCGAAGTTTGCTACTTCGCCTATCTTTGTGACCGATAAGGATTCTGAATTCTCTGTCGACCCTGAGCTAATTACTCTGGTCGAATCTGATCCTTTTCACGGTTATGAGTCTGAAACGGTTGTAGTACATCTTACTAAGCTGCAGGATATAGCCACCCTATTCACGAGTGAGGAAAAGATCTGCTACTACTATATCCTTAAGTTGTTTCCTTTCTCACTAAAGGATGATGCTAAGACTTGGTTCACTTCTCTTGCTCCTGGTTGTGTGCGTAGCCCCCAGGATATGATCTATTACTTCTCTGAGAAATATTTTCTTGCCCATAAGAAGCAAGCTGCCTTGCAGGAAATATACAACTTTGCGCAAGTTGAAGAAGAGAGTCTTCCACAAGCTTAGGGGAGGCTCGTACAACTACTAAATGCTTTGCCTGATCACCCTCTTGAGAAGAATGAAATACTTGATATCTTCTATAATGGACTTACCGATGCTTCTAAGAACCACCTAGATAGTTGTGCTGGTTGTGTTTTTAGGGAACGAACTGTAGAACAAGCTGAGATCCTATTGAATAACATCTTGTGCAATGAGAATGCTTGGACTATTCCTGAACCACCTCCTAAGCCAACTCCTAAGAAAAGAGGTATTCTATTCCTCAGTCCTGAAGATATGCAAGAAGATAAGAAAACTATGAAATAGAAAGGCATTAAAACTGAAGATGTCAAAAATCTACCACCTATCGAAGAGATCCATGGTCTTGATAACCTGATACAGGTAGTAGAGGTAAATTCTCTTCGTAGATTCAATGAGAGTGATATTCCTTTTGATAAACCTGCTAGCTTATGCCTGGATGAATTTGATAACTTTGTTGCCAAATAACAAAGTTTCAATGATTATGTTAGCAGACAATTGGAACAGAATGCTCGTATGCTTAGTCATTTAAGTGCTTGTGTGGACAAAAATGTCAATGACCTTAAGCTCCTGAGTAGACATGCCTCTATGGTTACTACTCAAGTAGAACAAGTACTTAAGGCTCAAAATGACTTGCTCAATGAGTTGAATGACAATTCTGTCAGAGTCGTCACTAGAGGCGGTAGAATGACCCAGGAACCTTTGTATCCTGAGGGTCATCCTAAGAGAATTGAACAAGATTATCAAGGAGTTAGCACTGATGCACCTAGTCATCCTAGAAAGAAAAAAGAAAGATGATAGGAACTTGCACGCTAGCAACCCTGATGCTGTTACACCTGAGAATCCAAATGATGTCTCTGTTTCTGATGCCGAAACACAATCTAGCGATGAACATGAGCCTAATGATAATATCAATAGTGATGTTCATGTTGATGCTCAACCTAGCAATGATAGGGATGTGGAGATTGAACCTGTTGATCTTGATAACCCACAACCTAAGACTAGGAGATATGATAAGAATGACTTCGCTGCTAGCAAGCATGGTAAAGAAAGGGAACCATGGGTTCAGAAACCTATGCCCTTTCCTCCCAAACCATCCAAGAAAAAGGATGATGAGGACTTTGAGCGATTTGTTAAAATGATTAGACCTGTCTTCCTGCAAATGCCTTTGACAGATATGCTCAAAATGTCTCTGTATGCTAAGTACATGAAAGATATTGTGACTAATAAGAGGAGGATACCCGAGGTTGAGATTTCCACCATGCTCCCTAATTATACCTTCAAGGGTGGAACTCCTAAGAAACTAGGTGATCCCGGAGTGCCCACTATACCTTGCTCCATTAAAGGAAACTACGTTAGAACTGCTTTATGCGACCTTGGTGCCGGTGTTAGTGTTATGCCTCTCTCTCTCTTTATCGTAGACTTGAACTGGATAAGTTGACACCCACTGAAATCTCTCTGCAAATGGCCGACAAATCAACGGCTTCCCTATCGGCATTTGCGAGGATGTGCCTATTGTGGTAGCTAACGTCACTATCTTAACAGACTTTGTTATCCTAGATACTCCCGAGGATGATGGCATGGCGGTCATCCTTGGAAGACCCTTTTTAAACACTACAGGGGTTGTTATTGATTGCAACAAAGGCAATGTCACTTTCCATGACAATGGTAATGAGCATACACTGCACTTTCGAAGAAACAATATCGAGTACATTGCATCAATGCTATCGAAAAGACTTCATCGATTCTTATTGGGAGCTTTGAATGCCCTATACCTACTGTCAAGATGAAGTATGATTTGCTTGTTGGGGACATCCACATCCACATTGAGGTAACCTAGTGACTATTCGAAAATTCTCCGTTTCCTTTTGCGATTCGAAAAAGTTTGTCAAGGAGACTTGATCAACCTCATTGACGGATTTCTTTTGATGACCATGAGATGGATGAATCGAGGAGTCACAACCCTTTGTTCCAAGCTTTCACCTTTGGTTGCTTAGAAGACAAATGATAGGTTTAGTTTAGTTTTCCCTGTTTTCTGTTTTAGCGTCACGTAGAAAAGTACCCCAAAAATAAAAGTTCTCCGAATGTCCTGAAAATCAAGTCTGGTTTTTTCTGGATTTTTTGAAAAATACTGAGACGGAGAGCTAGTCAGGGGCTGCACCAGTGGGCCACAAGCCCTGGAGGCGCGGGCACCCCTCTGGCCGCGTCTCCCAGGCTTGTGGGGCCCACGTGCACCCCCTCCACTCATTCTAGCTCCCATCTGCTTCTCCTACCTCCAGAAAAAATCGTTTCGCAGCTCAAACCCGTGTTCTTGCTCTTCTTGCTGGGATTTTCGATCTCCTTGTGCAAAGCACCATTCACCAAACTGTTTTGGGGAAATTGCTCCTTGGTAAGTGACTCCTCCATTGGTCCAGTTAGTTTTTGCTCTAGTGCCTTATACGTCGCGTATTTTTGTTGCCTTGGTGACCCTGTTCTTGAGCTTTGCATGCTAATTTTAGCTGGTCCCAAGTAGTTTTGATGCGTAATCTGGCTTCTAGGGACTTGTGGGAGTAGTTGCTATGAGTTTTGTTGGGACTTATTCACTTTTCCTTAGAGTCACTAAAATTTAAGAAATTTACAGAGATAGAAAAGGGAAAAGATGAGGAGGTTCTTAAGAGGCTCTTCAAGTCGTGACCCCAAGGATGATGGGAATGAGAAGAAGAAACCCAAGTATCCAGTCCCCTGAGTTGCAGAAGTTCGAGCGTGCGAGTGGCCAAGCGATGTGTTCTTACGCGCCGCCGGACTTTATGACGACTTTTATTACTTGGTGGAGAACGCAGGCCTTACCGCCTTCGTTGAAGATAAGTGTCTGCAATACCTCCTCCTCACTAATATTTCCGTGCAAAGCTTTAACTTCTATCCAAGGAAGAATCCTCCTATGGTTGAGTTCAAATTATATGATATCCCACAGCGCATGTCACTTCAGGATTTTTGCAATGTTTGCAAATTACCTTATGTTAGGGATATTCATGAACCTCGTACCCGGGACTTGGAGGCTTTCATAGATACTATTGCTGTAGGAGACGACAGAGGAGTGTCTTGCGCTAGAGCTGCTAACATACATTTTCCCATGCTTCGGCACTTCTCATTATTCATGGGAAAATGTTTGATTGGCCGTGGGAAAGTTGGGTCCCTTAGCTCCCCAGATCTTGCGGTCTTACGCGAAGCCCTTTATAATGATAAAACTTATAGCTTGGGCGCTATAGTAGCTCAACAGTTGAACACGAACCGTTCTAAAGGCGTTGTCTATGGAGGTATCTATGCTACTCGTCTTGCTAGACATTTTGAGATACCTATTAGACTGGACAAGGAAGAAGAGATTCTTCTTCGTGAGAGATATCTAGATTATGATAGCATGGTTCGCCATGACTTTCTTGATAGAGATATAAATAGAAGGATAATTTCTAACCTGGTATTTAGTCAGGGTACTCGTGAGACTATTACTTTGTCTGCTCCTTCTTTGTTCAATCTTCATACAGGCAGGTACATTATTATTCCCTCGGACATCTACACATATTGGGGCATAGCCCAACCACAAGCGCCCGTGCCCGAGTTACTAGTCGAGTACCAGACGCCAGTTTATCAGTGGGAGCCAGAGGAGCTCACACAGGAGTGGCACCCTCAGTACACCCCGGAGTACCCCGGAGCTGGTTATTTCCCACCTTGGGAGTAGACCAACTTAGGCCAAAAGCCTAAGCTTGGGGGAGTACGTGTTTCTCACTCACTTTATATTCTTGCTTAAGCTTTCACTTTGATAATCGGTGTTCACACTTTGCCACTTTATCATCCATGCTAGTTTATTTCTTTCTCTCGTTTTCTTTTCGTGTGTTTGTCTAGTTTGAGAAAAACCCAAAAATATTTTCCATTCTTCTTTTGCTTGTTGGGAGCTTTCCCGTGTAAATAGATTTCTTTTTCTTTGGGTCAAGGTAGAAGACCATGGTTACAATGTTTAGTGGCTCTCGCATGCATATCTGTTTATCTGTCAAAGAGCCATATTATTTTGTCTTATTCCTTGTGTTTGCTTGCAGATTCCAGCTTAGTCCAATGCACGAGCACTCTTATTATTGTTCACATCATTCGGTCATGCAAGTGAAAGGCAATAATGGCGATATATGATGAAGTGACTGAGCCTGGAAAAGCTGGTATGAACTCGATCTATTTTGTTTTTGTAAATATGACTAGCTCATCGTTCCAGATTCAGTTTTGTTGTGAGAGAAACATGTTTGCAATGACAACTTAGAGATCATAGTTTCTGATGCCATGCTTAATTAGCTAGGAGCTTATAATGGTTTGTCTTGGATGCCAACATGAATTTTGAGATGACTATGATGTAGTATGATAGGATGGTATCCTCCTTTGAATGATTCAAGTGGCTTGACTTGGCGCATGTTCACGCATGTAGTTGAAACAAAATCAACATAGCCTCTATGATATTCATGTTCATGGTGATTTATGTCCTACTCATGCTTGCACTCATTGTTGGTTAATCTCAATGCATTTTGATGACTGTTGTCGCTCTCTAGTTGGTCGATTCCCAGTCTTTTGATAGACTTCACTTGTACTAAGCGGGAATACTGCTTGTGCATCCACTTCCATAAACCCAAAGTTGTTCCATATGAGTCCACCATACCTACCTATATGCGGTATCTACCTGCTGTTCCAAGTAAATTTGCATGTGCCACTCTCTAAACTTTCAAGAAATAATATGTTTTGCATGCCCGAACTGCTCATGTGGTGACAGGGGGCTATCAGTATCTTCCATGCTAGGCGTGTTATCCTTGATATGTGTTTATGCACTATCATTCACGAGAAAGGGGCCGGTAATTGGAATGCCCAGTTCCATGCTCAAATCGAAAAGATAATTGCAAAAAAACTCCCCCTGGATTGATGTTGGTATGGACGGCACCCGAGGATTCGGCTAGTCGTGGAGTGTGATTGATCGATGGTGGGGGAGTCAAAACTTTACTTTTCTGTTTGGGAACCGCCTATAGCATGTCTAGCATGGAAGATGGTGAAAACTCTTGGTCATTGCATTGACAATGAAAGCATGCCACCCAAAATTATTATCTCTGTTTTCAAAGCTTGAGCTCTGGCACCTCTGCAAATCAATGCTTCCCTCCGCGAAGGGCATGTCTATTTATGTTTCTGTTGAGTCATCCTCTTCTTATAAAAGCACCAATTAGAGAGCACCTCTGTCATTTTTATGTTTTGCTTTTAACTATGATTGAGTATGACTGTGACTGGATCTTCTTTGCCATGAATTACAATGTTTAGTTAGCCCTTGGTCTTTGAAGGTGCTCTGCATTTATGTTTCGCGGTCTCAGAAAGAGCTAGCGAGATACCATCTGTTCGTACTGCTTCATGATTGTTTTGATTGAAGTGTTGATGTTTGAAACTTATTATTATTTGCTCGCTAGTTGTTTATGCCATTGATATGAGTTTACCATGAGATCTAGATGTCATTTGCTTATGTGGTTAGCTTGTGATCTTGCTGAAATTCTGGATATGAGTTAGACATAGTTGCAACAACAAGATCAAACAGAGTTCATAAAAGTTTTCTTTTGTCTCTTTCAGTTTATCAACTGAATTGCTTGAGGACAAGCAAGGTTTAAAGCTTGGGGGAGTTGATACGTCTCCGTCGTATCTACTTTTCCAAACTCTTTTGCCCTTGTTTTGGTCTCTAATTTGCATGATTTGAATGAAACTAACCCGGACTAATGTTGTTTTCAGCACAATTGACATGGTGTTGTTTTTGCGGAGAAATAAAAGTTCTCGGAATGACCTGGAAATTTACGAGGATTTTTTGTGGAATATATTAAAAATACTGGCGCAAGAATCAACCGGAGGGGTGGAGCTGTGAGCCCACAAGCCCATCAGGCGCGGGCCCCCCTGGCCGCGCCTGGCAGGCTTGTGGGGCCCGTGAAGCTCCACCACCTCCAAACTCAGCTCTATTTAGTCCCTTTCGTCCGGAAAAAATCAAGGAGAAGAGTTCATCGCGTTTTACGAGACGGAGGCGCCGCCACCTCCTGTTGGAGGGCAGATCTGGAGTCCGTTCTGGGCTCCGGAGAGGGGAAATCGTCGCCATCGTCATCATCAACCTTCCTTCATCGCCAATTCCATGATGCTCTTCGCCATTCGTGATTAATCTCATCGTAGGCTTGCTGGACGGTGATGGGTTGGATGAGATCTATCATGTAATCGAGTTAATTTTGACGGGGATTGATCCCTAGTATCCACTATGTTCTGAGATTGATGTTGCTACTACTTTTCCATGCTTAATGCTTGTCACTAGGGCCCGAGTGCCATGATTTCCGATGTGAACCTATTATGTTGTTGCCAATATATGTGTGTTCTTGATCCTATCTTGCAAGTTGTAGTCACCTAGTATGTGTTATGACCCGGCAACCCTGGAGTGACAATAGCCGGAACCTCTCCCGGAGATGACCATAGTATGAGGAGTTCATGTATTCACCAAGTGTTAATGCGTTGGTTCGGTTCTTTATTAAAAGGAGAACCTTAATATCCCGTAGTTTCCATTAGGACCCCGCTGCCATGGGAGGGATGGACAATAGATGTCATGCCAGTTCTTTTCCCTAAACACGTATGACTACATAAGGAATACATTCCTACATTACATTGACGAACTGGAGCTAGTTACATATCTCTCCGTGATAACTGTTGCATGATGAATAGCATCCGGCATAATCATACATCACCGATCCAATGCCTACGAGTTTTTCCTACTGGTCCTTGCTATGTTACCTTGCTGCTACTGCTGTCACTGCTGCTATTGTTACTCTGTTACTACTGTTGTTACTTTGCTGCTACTGGTTACCGTTGCTACTGTTGCTATCACACTACCTTGCTACTGATACTTTGCTGCAGATACTAAATCTTTCAGGTGTGGTTGAATTGACAACTCAACTGCTAATACTTGAGAATATTCCTTGGCTTCCCCTTGTGTCGAATCAATAAATTTGGGTTGAATACTCTACCCTCGAAAACTGTTGCGATCCCCTATACTTGTGGGTTATCAATAGGGGACGACCTTCGTCCTTTCTCTTTCTTCTGCCGTGGTCGGGCTTTTGAGTCTTACTCAATTTCACACCTTACAACATAGCCAAGAACTCCTTCTTTGCTGATCTATTTTGAACTCCTTCAAACACTCGTCAAGGCATGCGTTTCATTGAAAGTTCTATTAAGCGTTTTGATCTATCTCCATAGATCTTAAAGCTCAATGTTTCAAGTAGCTCTATCCAGGTCTTCCTTTGAAAAACTCCTTTCAAACAACCTTTTATGCTTTATAGAAATTATACATTACTTCTGATCAACAATATCTCAACCAAATATACTTATCAGAAATTCTATAGTGCTCCCACTCACTTATTTGGAAATACAAGTTTCTCATAAACCTTGTACAAAACCAAAAGCTTTGATCATCTCATCAAAGCGTATATTCCAACTCCGAGATGCTTGCACCAGTCCATAGAAGGATCGCTGGAGCTTGCATACTTGTTAGCATCCTTAGGATTGACAAAACCTTCTGGTGGTATCACATACAACCTTTCCTCAAGGAAACCGTCGAGGAAACAATGTTTTGACATCCTATGTGCAATATTTCACAAACAATGCAGCAATTGCTAACACAATTCCAACAGATTTTTAGCATCGCTACGAGTGAGAAAGTCTCATCATAGTCAACTTTTTGAACTTGTCGGAAACATCTTTGCGATAAGTCGAGCTTTTCTTAATGGTGACTTTTCACCATCATCGCCTGTCTTCCTTTTATAGATCCATCTTTACTTAATAGTCCTACGACCATCAAGTAGTTCTTCCAAAGTCTACACTTTGTTTTCATACATGGATCCTCTCTCGGATTTCATGGCCTCCAACCATTTGTCGGAATCCGGTCCCACCATCGCTTCTCCATAGCTCGTAGGTTCATTGTTGTTCAACAACATGACCTCCAAGACAAGGTTACCGTGCCACTCTGTAGTAGTATGCGACCTTGTCGACCTACGAGGTTTGTAGTAACTTGATCCGAAGCTTAATGATCACCATCATCAGTTTCCACTTCAATTGGTGTAGGCGCCACACGAACAACTTCCTGCGCCCTGCTACACACTGGTTGAAGTGACGGTTCACTAACCTCCCACTCAATTCTTTCGAGAGAAACCTTTCCTCAAGAAAGGACCCATTTCTAGAAACAAACACTTCGCTTCCGGATCTGAGATAGGAGATGTACCCAACTGTTTTGGATATCCTATGAAGATGCATTTATCCACTTTGGGTTCGAGCTTTATCAGACTGAAACTTTTTCACATAAGCATCGTAGCCCCAAAATTTTAAGAAACAACAGCTTAGGTTTCTCCAAACCATAGTCTATATTGTGTCATCTCAACGGAAATACGTGGTGCCCTATTTAAAGTGAATGTGGTTGTCTCTAATGCATAACCCATAAACGATACTGGTAATTTGATAAGAGACATCATAGTATGCACCATATCAAATAGGGCATGGCTATGACGTTCGGACACACCATCACACTATGGTGTTCCAGGTGGCATGAATTGCAAAACAATTTCCACATTGTCTCAACTCTGTACCAAAACTCGCAACTCACATATTCATCTCTACGATCATATCGTAGACAGTTTATCCTCTTGTCACGGCGATCTTCACTCTAAAATAGCTTTGAACTTTTCAATATTTCAGACTTGTGATTCATCAAGTAAATACTCATGTATCTACTCAAGTCATCAGTGAAGTAAGAACATAACGATATCCACTGCGTGCCTGAGCACTCAATGGACTGCACACATCAAAAATGTATTGCATCCAACAAGTTACTTTCTTGTTCCATGTGGTATGATTTTGCATGTCTCAAGTGATTCAAAATCAAGTGAGTCCAAACGATCCATCTGCATGGAGTTTATTCATGCATTTATACCAACATGTATGGTTTGCATGTCTCAAACGTTTCAAAAATGAGTGAGTACAAAGATCCATCAACATGGAGATTCTTCATGCATTTTACAACAACATGACGCAAGCGGCAGTGCCACAAGTAAGTGGTACTATCATTATTACTTTGTATCTTTTGGCACCAATATTATGAACATGTGTAACATTACGATCGAGATTCAATAAACCATTGAAGGTAATTATTCAAGCAAATAGAATAACCATTATTCTCTTTAAATGAATAATCATATTGCAATAAACACGGTCTAATCATGTTCATGCTCAACGCAAACAGCAAATAACAATTATTTAGGTTTAACACCAATCCCGATGGTAGAGGGAGCGTGCGATGTTTGATCACATCAACCTTGGAAACACTTCCAACACTTATCGTCGCCTTGCCTTTAGCTAGTCTTCGTTTATTCTGTAGCTTTCATTCCGAGTTCTAATCACTTAGTAATCGAACCGGTATCTAATACCCTCGTGCTACTAGGAGTACTAGTAAAGTACACATCAATATCATGTATATAAAATATACTTTTGTTGACTTCGCCAGCCTTCTCATCTACCAAGTATCTAGGGTAGCTTCGCCTTAGTGACCGTTCCCCTCATAACAGAAGCACTTAGTCTCAGGTTTGGGTTCAATCTTGGGTTTCTTCATTAGAGCAGCAACTGGTTTGCCGTTTCATGAAGTATCCCTTCTAGCCCTTGCCCTTCCTGAAACTAGCGGTTTTACTAACCATCAACAATTGATGCTCCTTCTTGATTTCTACTTTCGCAGTGTCAAACGTTGTGAATCGCTCAAGGATCATCATATCTATCCTTGATATGTTATAGTTCATCACGAAGCTCTAGCAGCTTAGTGGCAGCGACTTTCGAGAACCATCACTATCTCATCTGGAAGATTAACTCCCACTTGATTTAAGCAATTGTTGTACTCACACAATCTAAAAACATGCTCAACGATTGAGCTTTTCTCCTTTACTTTGTAGACAAAGAATCTTGTCGGAGGTCTCATACCTCTCAACAAGGGCACGAGCATGAAATCTCAATTTCATCTCTTAGAACATCTTTTATGTTCCGTGACGTTTCAAAAAATGTCTTCGGCGCCTTTCTTCTAAGCCATTAAGTATTACGCACTGAACTATCATATAGTCATCAAAAACGTGTATGTCAAATGTTTGCAACATCCACAGACGACGCTCGAGTTGCAGCACACCGAGTGGTGCATTAAGGACATAAGCCTTCTGCGCAGCAATGAGTACAATCCTCAGTTTTACGGACTCAGTCCGCAAAGTTGCTACTATCATCTTTCAACCAAATTTTCTCTAGGAACATATAAAAACAGTAGAGGTATAGCGTAAGCTACATCATAATTCGCAAAAACCTTTTGACTATGTTCATGATAATTAGAGTTTAACTAATCAAATTACTTGCTAAACTCCCACTCAAAAAGTACATCTCTCTAGTCATTTGAGTGGTACATGATCCAAATCCACTAACTCAAGTCCGATCATCACGTGAGTTGAGAATAGTTTGAGTGGTAAGCATCTCTATGCTAATCATATCAACTATACGATTCATGCTCGACCTTTTGGTCTCATGTGTTCCGAGGCCATGTCTGCACATGCTAGTCTCGTCAAGTTTAACCCGAGTATTCCGCGTGTGCAACTGTTTTGCACCCGTTGTATGTGAACGTTGAGTCTATCATACCCGATCATCACGTGGTGTCTCAAAACGGCGAACTGTAACAACTGTGCATAGTCAGGGAGAACACAATTTTGTCTTGAAATTTTAGTGAGAGATCACCGTATAATGCTACCGTCGTTCTAAGCAAAATAAGGTGCATAAAAGGATTAACATCACATGCAATTCATAAGTGACATGATATGGCCATCATCTTGTGCTTCTTGATCTCCATCACTAAAGCACCGACATGATCATCTTGTCACCGGCGCCACACCATGATCTCCATCATCATGATATCCATCATCGTGCCACCATCGAGGTTGTCGTGCTATCTATGCTATTACTACTAAAGCTACGACCTAGCAATATAGTAAACGCATCTGCAAACACAAACGTTAGTTTAAAGACAACCCTATGGCTCCTGTCGGTTGCCGTAGTATCGACGTGCAAGTCGATATTAACTATTACAACATGATCATGTCATACATCCAATATATCACATCACGTCATTGGCCATATCATATCACAAGCATACCCTGCAAAAACAAGTTAGACGTCCTCTAATTTGTTGTTGCATGTTTTACGTGGCTCCTATGGGTATCTAGTATGATCGCATCTTACTTCCGCAAAAACCATAACAGAGATGTGCAAATTGATATTTAACCTCTCTCCAAGGACCGCCTCGGTCAAAACCAATTCAACTAAAGTTGAAGAAACAGACACCCGCTAGTCATCTTTATGCAACGAGGTTGCATGCCAATCGATGAAGCCAGTCTCTCGTAAGTGTACGAGTTATGTTGGTCCGGGCCGCTTCAATCCAACAATACCGCCGAATCGAGAAAAGACTAAGGAGGGCAGCAAATCGAACATCACCGTCCACAAAACCTTTTGTGTTCTACTCGAGATAACATCTACACATGAACCTAGCTCATGATGCCACTGTTGGGGAACGTTGCATGGGAATCAAAAAAATTCCTACGCACACGAAGACCTATCATGGTGATGTCCATATACGAGAGGAGATTGGATCTACGTACCCTTGTAGATTGCACAGCGGGAAGTGTTAAGAAACGCGGTTGATGTAGTGGAACATCTTCACGTCCCTCAAACCGTCCCACGAACCGTACCACGATCCGTTCCGATCTAGTGCCGAACGGACGGCACCTCCTGTTGGGGAACGTTACATGGGAAACAAAAAATTTCCTACGCACACGAAGACCTATCATGGTGATGTCCATCTACGAGAGGAGATTTGGATCTACGTACCCTTGTAGATCGCACAGCAGGAAGCGTTAAGAAACGCGGTTGATGTAGTGGAACGTCTTCACGTCCCTCGATCAGCCCCACGAACCGTCCCACGAACCGTCCCGCGATCCGTCCCACGATCTGTTCCGATCTAGTGTCGAACGGACGGCACCTCCGCGTTCAGCACACGTACAGCTCGACGATGATCTCGACCTTCTTGATCCAGCAAGCAAGACAGAGAAGTAGATGAGTTCTCCGGCAGCGTGACGGCGCTCCGGTGGTGGTGACGATCTACTCGTGCAGGGCTCCGCCAGAGCTCCGCAGAAATATGATCTAGAGGAAGAACTATGGTGTCTAGATCTGAGTTGCACGTGGCAAAAGTTGTCTCAAATCAGCCCTAAATCACCACTATATATAGGAGGGACAGGGAGGAGGCTTGCCTTGAGGGCCAAGCCCTCAAGGGTGCGCCGGCTAGGGAGGATAGGAGTAATCCTACTCCAATTAGGATTGGAAAGTGGAGTCCTCCTCTTCCTTCCCACATCCCCTTTTTTCTTTCTTTGGTCTTCTTCTCTTGGCGCCAAGGCTCTCTTGGGCTATCCCACCAGCCCACTAAGGGCTCGTGCGCCACCCCTAAGGCCATTGGGCTTCCCCCGGGTGGGTTGCCCCCTCCCAGTGAACTTCCAGAACCCATTCATCACTCCCGGTATAATCCCGGTAATGCCTGAAAACATTCCGGTAACCAAATGAAACCATCCTATATATCAATCTTCATTTTCGGACCATTCCAGAAACACTCGTGACATCCGTGATCTCATCCGGGACTCCTAACAACATTCGGTAACCACACATATAACTCAACTATACTAAAACATCATCGAACTTTAAGTGTGTACACCCTGCGGGTTCGAGAACTATGTAGACATGCCCCAAGGTACTCCTCGGTCAATATACAATAGTGGGAACTGGATGCCCATATTGGATCCTACATATTCTTCGAAGATCTTATCGGTTGAACCTCAGTGTCAAGGATTCATATAACCCCGTATGTCATTCCCTTTGTCCTTCGGTATGTTACTTGCCCGAGATTTGATCGTCGGTATCCGCATACCTATTTCAATATCGTTACCGGCAAGTCTCTTTACTCGTTCCGTAATATAAGATCCCGTGACTTACACTTAGTCACATTGCTTGCAAGGCTTGTGTGTGATGTTGTATTACCGAGTGGGCCCCGAGATACCTCTCCGTCACACGGAGTGACAAATCCCACTCTTGATCCATACTAACTCAAAGGACACCTTCGGAGATACCTGTAGAGCACCATTATAGTCACCCAGTTATGTTGTGACGTTTGATACACACAAGGTATTCCTCCGGTGCCAGTGAGTTATATGATGTCATGGTCATAGGAACAAATACTTGACATGCAGAAAACAACAGCAATAAAACGACATGATCAATATGCTAAGTTCATAGTTTGGGTCTAGTCCATCACATGATTCTTCTAATGATGTGATCCAGTTATCAAGTGACAATACTTGCACATAGCTAGAAAACCTTGACTATCATTGATCAACTCGCTAGCCAACTAGAGGCTTGTTAGGGACATTGTTTTGTCTATGTATCCACACATGTATCTATGTTTTCATTCAATACAATTATAGCATGGATAAGAAACAATTATCTTTAAACAGGAAATATAATAATAACTATTTATCATTGCCTCTAGGGCATATTTCCAACACCTCCACGTTCAACACACGTACAGCTCGACGATGATCTCGGCCTTCTTGATCCAGCAAGCAAGACGGAGAAGTAGATGAGTTCTTCGGCAGCGTGACGGTGCTCCGGTGGTGGTGATGATCTACTCCTGCAGGGCTGCGCCCGAGCTCCGCAGAAATCCGATCTAGAGGTGGAACTGTGTAGTTTAGGCTAGAGTTGCACGTGGCAAAGTGTGTCTCAAAAAGCCCTAAACAACCACTATATATAGGAGGAAGGGGGAGGGGCTAGCCTTGAGGCACAAGGCCTCAAGGTGCGCCGGCCAAGGGGGAGGAGTTGGACTCCAACCCCAATTCGGTTTGGTGGGGAAGGAGTCCACTCCTTCCTTCCCACCTCCCTCTTTCCTTTTTCTTTTCTTTTCTTTTGGTATTTTATTATGTGGCGCCATATCCCTCTTGGGCTACCTCCACTAGCCCAATAAGGACTTGTGACACAACCCTGTGTCCTTCGGCTCACTCCCGGGTGGGTGGGCCCCTCCCGGTGAACTCCCGAAACCCATTCGTCACTCTCGGTACACTGCCGGAATTGCCCGAAACTTTCCGGTGACCAAATGAAACCATCCTATATATCAATCTTCGTTTCCGGACCATTCCAGAAACCCTCGTGACGTCTGTGATCTCATCCGGGACTCCAGACAACATTCGATAACCACACATATAACTCAACTATACTAAAACATCATCCAACCATAAGTGTGCAGACCTTGTGGGTTCAAGAACTATGTAGACATGACCCGAGACACTCCTTGGTCAATATCCAATAGCGGGACGTGGATGTCCATATTGGATCCTACATATTCTATGAAGATCTTATCGGTTGAACCAAGTGCCAAGGATTCATATAATCACATATGTCATTACTTTGTCCTTCGGTATGTTACTTGCCCGAGATTCGATCGTCGGTATCCGCATACCTATTTCAATCTCGTTACCGGCAAGTCTCTTCACTCGTTCCGTAATACAAGATCTCGTGACTTACACTTAGTCACATTGCTTGCAAGGCTTGTTTGTGATGTTGTATTACCGAGTGGGCCCCGAGATACCTCTCTATCACACGGAGTGACAAATCCTAGTCTTGATCCATAATAACTCAACAGACACCTTCGAAGATACCTGTAGAGCACCGTTATAGTCACCCAGTTACGTTGCGACGTTTGATGCACACAAGGTATTCCTACGGTGCTAGTGAGTTATATGATCTCATGGTCATAGAACAAATACTTGACACGCAGAAAGCAATAGCAATAAAACGACACGATCAATATGATACGTTCATAGTTTGGGTCTTGTCCATCACATGATTCTCCTAATGATGTGATCCCGTTATCAAGTGACAACACTTGTCTATGGTTAGGAAACCTTGACCATCTTTGATCAACGAGCTAGTCAACTAGAGGCTTACTAGGGACAATGTTTTGTCTATGTATCCACACAAGTATTTGAGTTTCCAATCAATACAATTATAGCGTGGATAATAAACGATTATCACGAACAAAGAAATATAATAATAACTAATTTATTATTGCCTCTAGGGCATATTTCCAACACCATGTTGGCGAGGCCCAACATCCACCTAAACCTCTCATGCTCACCCTCCATAAGCTTCGTCTCCATGAGGAACAGAATGTCGGGATCCTCCACCCTCCCCAATTCGAGGAGGCTACAAACTATCGGGCCATTCCTGAGACCCGGCAGTTCCAGCTGAAGATTTTCATTGTTCCCAGCGGGACTGCTCCTGCAGCCTGACCGATATGCTCACTATTGTTGGGGTCTACCCCGGCACCACGCTGGTTTCCTCCTCTCTTGACACCTCCCCCTCCATTCCCCCTCTCTTCCCCTCCTTCTCCAACCCCTCTTCTACACCGAGACCCCTTTTGCCCCCGAGCACAACCTCATTACCCTTCTCATGATCCACCCTCCGGTCCTCCCTACCCTGCTTCTTGTACCTCTTCCCGCCATGGTTTTTCCACCTCCGACCCAGACCCCTTTATCCTTAGCCTGGTCCCCCTTCTCATTTACAGAATCAGTTCTCGGAAGGGCCTTATGTCCCTCCGTGTTCTCCACGTCCATGCTTAGAGAATCCACACCCTCCACACTCTCTTCCCCCAGCCTCCACCACAGCATCACCACCCTTGCCTGTTGTAACGCCCAAGATGCGATCCTATCCTCAATTTGGCACGAGGGCCTCTTCAGGGATAGAAGCGCATCTCGTCATTTCGCAAGAATGGATATCGTTACAAGTACATGTACTAAAAAGATGAGATATATGGAATTGGCTTACACTCGCCACAAGCTACATCAGAGTCACATCAGTACAGTACATAAACATCATGAAGAAGAGCAGGGTCCGACTACGGACGAAAATAAACGAGAAAAGAAGAACGACGTCCATCCTTGCTATCCCAGGCTGCCGGCCTGGAACCCATCCTAGATCGATGAAGAAGAATAAGAAGAAGCAACTCCAAATGAACAATCAACGCGCTCGCATCAAGTAACCTTTACCTGTACCTGCAACTGGTGTTGTAGTAATCTGTGGGCCACAGGGGACTCAGCAATCTCATTTCCAAAGGTATCAAGACTAGCAAAGCTTATTAGGTGAGGTATGATTAAATGGGGAGGCTGTAGCAAGTGATTAAGCATTATATTTGGTGGCTAACTTACGAGTACCAGAATAAAGAGAGGGATGATCTACGCATAGCGAACGTGAACTATCGATGATCAAATTAATGATCCTGAACACCTACTTACGTCAAACATAACCCCACCGTGTCCTCGATCGGAGAAGGAACTCACGAAAGAGACAGTCACGGTTACGCACTCAGTTGGCATATTTTAATTAAGTTAACTTCAAGTTATCTAGAACCAGTGTTAATCAAAGTTTCCACGTTGCCACATAACCGCGGGCACGGCTTTCCGAAAGATTTAACACTGCACGGGTGCTCCAACTAATCCATCACAAATTACCACAAGCCGCATAGAAATCCTCGATCACGAAACTCGCGATCTCGTTGGACTCCTTAGTGGAAAACCTCAACTCTGAGATTACCCAAAGCATCACCGGAATCCCGATGCACAAGATATCTCGTCAAAGGTAAACCTAATCCAGCAAGGCCGCCCGACGTGTCGACGAACCCGATAGGATCCGCGTGTCTCGTTCTCAGGACACGACGGATGGGTCACACTAGGAGAAACTAAACCTCGGGTTGCCCCGCGGTGGCCCTGTAGTCTGCCAGTTTGGACCAACACTCAAGCGGAGCACTGGCCCGGGGGTTGATTAATTATCCTCGGGGTCCGGAAAGTCCCTATGCAATTTTATTAGGTGTTTAGGAAAATGTAGTATCAAAGTTGGGCCTTGCCAGACCAGTCTTAATCTAAAACTAATTATCAAGGGGGTCCCCATAACACCCCGATCGTGTTAGGAGCACTCAATTATGAAACATAACACCGGTAGCCGAAACTAAGGGGGCAAAGGTGGAACAAAACACCAGGCTAGAAAGGCCGAGCCTTCCACCTTTTACCAAGTATATAGGTCCATTAAATTAAATAGCATTTAATAGGGTGATATAACAAGGAAGTCATGTTTTCACATGGAAGCAACTGCACCTGCAACTAGCAACGCTAACACATGTTTAAGCAAACGGTAACATAGCCAGACAGTGGTTTGCTAGGTGGTTAACAGGTTGAAGATTTTCATAGCAATGTCGAGAGGCTGATATTTAACATATGGTAGGCAACGAGACATAATCGATAGAAATGGTAAAACTAGCATGGCAATGATAGTAATGGTATCTAGGGAAACGATCTTCTTGCCTGAGATCCCGCTTGGAAGAAGAACGACTCCGTGAAGCAGACGAAGCGATGTAGTCGCATGGGTCCTCACAATCCGACACGCTTGTGGAACTCTATCGAGACGAAGGAAACCGGAAACAAGAATCCACACACGATATTCACCACACGATGCACAACACATATGATGCATGAACAGTAACACATGCAAGACATGGCATGGCAATTCACGACAATCAAACACTACACATTAAGTGAAGTTCAACATGCAACGAGTTCCATATTGACGAAACTCCATGTTTAATTATTTAGTTCTATCCCGATTAGATACACGGCAATATTAAATGTGGTTAAACATGGTAAGAGGTGAAGCGTAATTAAACTATCTATCTAGGCATTCTAAATGAGGTCGGAAATGACATATAGCATCTCCGAAACGACCTCACATGTTAATTAACAATTCTTTCCATATCTGAACTAACACGTTTAAATGTTTGTTAAACAACAAAAAATAGGTTCACGTGATTCTACGCGTCGCTACAAGCAATTTACACATAGAGAACATCTCCAACGGAGCTACGGTTCAAAAGATACAAGCACAGCAAGATATCATGGATTTTTTTCTACCCCGAAAACATATATAACATGTGGGGTTGCAAAATAAAAACAACTCCACACGTATATGCGGGAATATGTTCTAAACGCGAAATAATAAACTAGCGGCTAAACCCTACATGCAAAAATACAACAACTACTCTAAAGTACATGGCAATAGGGTTCCTAAAACATGAGCATTTTATCTACGGGGTTCGAGCAATCCGGACACGCACGAAAAATAAATACGGAACAATTCCTATTGGGACAACACGCATAACTAGGCATTTGGCGGTTCAAACTACTTCGAACATATATGCAAGTTACAAATTCATAATCTACGCGAAATTCTAAACGAGGTACATATACAATACGTTTTGATCCGACATACGGATTAAAATCTACGACCGTTTGAAAAATACCTATTTTCTTGAAAAGAATTTAATCAAAGGACTTATAAAACCCTACACGGGCCGAATCTAGGAGTGACCCACTGCTGGTTACGTGGGCGCAAGTTAGCTAATCAGTGCATGGGCAAAAATTAGAGGGCTCGGGGGCGGTCTCACCTTGCGGGCCAAGGCCCAAGACGGCGGGGAAGGAGGAGAGGAGGAACTCGGGGGCTCCGAGTTGGGCCGGATCTGGCCTGGCGGCGCTCTGGCCGCGACAGTTCAGGGCCAACCTACCAGGGGCGAGCTGGGCCTGAGGCATTGTTTGGGCCGAGCAGGAGGCGGGGCGCGAGGCGGGCCTAGTCGGGCAGACGTGCCCAGGCGCGCGGTCAACGGGGCGGGGCTCCTCCACCTCTCTCAACAAGAATCCATGTCGGCGTCGAGGTGGACCCTGGCGGCGCGACGAGACGAGGAGGTGAGCGGCGCTGCACGAGGTCCTTGGTAGCGGCGGATCTGACCGCGACAGGTTTGATCCCGGCGGAGGCGAGGCACCGGCGGCGGGGCACAGCGAGCGGCGGCGGCGGGCAGGGGAGGCAGCACGATGAGCGGCGGGTAAGGCGGCAACAAGGCTCCCGCGGGATGATCCGGCAGCTCCGGGATCCGGCTGGAGGCGCATGGCGGCGGGGAACACGATTTTTAAAACACCGATTAACGTCCGACGATAGACCGAATACGGTGTCGCTACGGTCGACCGTTCGGGTACCAGACGGATTCCGATTGCGACGAAATTCCGCCACGGCCTACCTATATTAAAATAAGACCGCACGTTAAGTTCCAACCCAATCAGAGAAAGTTTTACACACACTTTTAAAACAAGGTTTCGACGATGCCGCGGGCGCGTGCGAGTGCGGTCGGGCTCAGAACGGACAACGACGAGAACCGACAACTAACAACAGATGCAAGTTTGAAAACTGCCGGCAACGGGATGCCGATGCAATGCGGATGATGCGCATGATGCGATGATGATGCGACAAATAAAAATAGACACACGACGAAAACGGAATAAAGGAGGGAATCTTCTGGAACGTCGGCATCGGGCTGTCACAACTGTAGAGCATTGCGCTCCTTCCAACACTAGTCTTGTCGGCTCTCCCCCTTACTGGTGTATTGTGCAAACTTTTGTAGGGCTAGTCACTTCCTCCCCCTTCTTCGATTTGCCATCACCACCTTCCGTTGAGCGAGAACCATCCTTCCTCGAGGAGAGGTTGCCGCTGCCACCTCCTACCTTACCCCCAAACCTCCCATGGCCATAGTTCCTGCTTGCGCCCGCTCCCCTACCGCCAGACCTCCAGGATCCCTCCTCCGAGCTGCTCCTCCTCGAGCTCATATATGCTTTCAGCCATCTACCATACTGTTTCATATCCCCTTTTGCAGACCCTGACTTCACAATCCTTCTCACCATGCCCAATCATACCGCACCGATAGCAAAAGTCACGGAGGAACTCGTACTCGAACCGACACCAATTTCCATCTTCTTCCTCCACACATTCTTCCGTGATCTTTCCATCCTTCCTTTTCTTCCTGCCTGCTGCATCATTAGTCTCTAAAGTGAAACCCCTTACGAGGGACTTGTCGATTTGCATCCGTATTTTAATCCTCATAAACCTCCCAACATCACTGCCATCTGTTTCACTATCAGCGTCCACAAACTGCCCAATAATGTTACCAATTTCCTCAGCCGATCCCTCGTTCATCATCCGAAGTGGTAGGCCATACACTCGCACCCAAATAGGTAAGTTGTCAAACGCATAGTCCTCCAGCCTTTTGCTTGGATCAAAATCCTCCACCACCACGAGATCCTTGTCGAACATCCATGGTTCATCCTTAATTGCCTTCCTCTTACCACAACCCTCATGGAACGTGAATATGAACCGATTTTTCCTACCTCCTTGCATTCAACACCCTTGATCGGACTCCACACCTTGCCAAGAGATAGACGGGTCGCATCCGGATGCACAAACTTCTCCGTCAACACTTTGCCCACTGTCTGATCCTCTCTGCCCTTCCCTGCCTCCTTCGACGAAACCTAATCTCCATTCCTTTATTTTCCTTCTTTGACAACTTCAATCCCTTTAACATTCCTTCGACTCCATCCACCGTCGCAAACTTCGCAACCGTCACGCCCCCTCACCATCCTTCTAGGGTTTAAGTGTATTACGACCACGCGCACTAAAAAGCGCACGAAAGGTCGGAAAGGTGGACGAAGGCCAGCAACACGGCGCCGTACCAAACTTCTATGATCATATCGAGAGATCGAGGCCTGAAGGCTAGGTCGCACACGAAGGAGAAACCCTAATCGCCTCCGGAATCGCTGGATCAAAACGCGGACGGTCACGAGCGGGACGGACTCGACTCGGCGACTGCTGATTCAACGGAAGAGTTCATACAGAAAAAAGAAGAAAGATTTCGCTCGAGGCATCGCGTGGTATGACGCTGCCTGCCCGCCCGCCAGGTACGGAATACGGTAACTTGTTTCACTCGAGTTTAGGCCAAAGTCCCGGTCTTACCCCGAATGCATCACATCGCCACTATAAAACGCTCACCCTTGTCTCCGCCGGAAACCCATCGTTCCGCCGCCGCGACCGCGACCGCGATGGCTTACCGCCGTAAGCCGCAGTCCTCCTTCGAGCACCACCACCACCAACCGCAGCCCGTTAGCCCTCCCTCCCCGCCGCAGGACTCCCTCGCCGCGCAGGCCATGCGCGCCTCCGCCGCCCACCGCGACGCCTCTTCTCTCTCCTCCGCCTACTCCTCCTCGGCTGCCTCCGCGGCCGCCGCCGCTCGCAGGAGCCACGAGCCCTCCGTCTCCACCCCGTCCCCTGTAAGCTACGCCAGCCTCTTAATGATCCATCCGCCGTCTTCGTTTCTGGATGCGTCGGATGCGTTGGCGGATCTGGTCCGATCGGCGGTTCCCGCGTCCAGGGGTTCTTAGGATTTCTGACGGGGATCCGGTTTTAAAGTGATCAGCGACGGATTGCTCCGTACTTGGGCTGACCGACTAACCTTTTTATTCGAGCTGGATGGGCGTTGAACCTCTCGTGCTTGACTTATAGATACACTGTTGTTGTTCTTTGGTTGGGGCTCCTTGAAATGGGTGGTACTTATTGTTTAGTGTGTTACCTGCTGCTTTGGTGCGTGAAGAGTTTATGTTTATCCCCCGGGGCGCAGGACTCTTCCAGCTATGGGTACACGTCCATGAAGAGCTTGAACGAGGCCAAGTATGGATTTTGGGGGACGCTTGCTCGGAAAGCAAAGTCACTTATTGACGAGGATGGGTCGCCTGGGCAATATGATTCCCTGACAAGACAGCAGCCGCCCAGAGATGGTACATCACCAGCTATGCATGTGAGACCTGCTACCTTTTACAGTACTATGCTACTTAACTGAACTCTAATGTGCGAATTTATTCCATTTAATGTGTACCGATCACCCCTTCAATGGGTAGTACTAGTACAGTCTGAAGTTTGACTTCTGCGATGAATCCTTGCAACTGCAAGCTTTCTTATCCGCACTTTGTTCTTACATCATGTTTACTACTTAGTACATGTTGGTCTGTATAGTATAATATTCCCTTTGTAACCTTGTGCAATTAACTGTGATCATCATTCTGTGTAGTTCACTTCGAACTGCTCATGTGGCTCATCGACAATCTTTACTGATGTCACAGAGACAACACTTACAACAGCCAGCGCCAGAGACATGGAAATCCGAGACTCCTCCATCTCAGAAGAGGTCTGAGGCATTAGCTTCCTCCCTTAACTATATTGGAGACACAATAAAGAGTGCCCTCGAAGTAAGTTCATGTTCAAAAATCTGTTAATTTTTTGTTTCCAGAAGTTAATCTGAAATTATGTCTGTTAACATCAATGGTACCTTTCACAGTTAACGTAGGAAGGCAATTCTCTTTGCTTTTGTATAGAAACCTAGAAAGTGAAAATGTGAACCATTTTAACCTGTCAGTATATGTCTGACAAGAGCAAGTAGTGTCATTTTTTATTTACAAGAGCTTAATTAGGTTACTATATTTTCATCCTTATATGTTCCCTTTATTGACTCAGCTATATATGTTATTTCTTTCAGGAAGGTCGGACTATTGTAGAGACTAAAACAGCTGACATTATTCAGGAGACACGTAAACTGAATATAAGGCGGAAAGGAGCTGGATCAAATCCACAAGGAGAAGCTTCTCACAAATTTGCTCACAGAAATTTTCCTCAAAATCCACTCGATTACGAAACTCAATTGAAGGCATCTCGCGACGTAAGGTGGCAAATAAGTGTCACTAGATATATTGTTTCAATGCTCCATTTTACAAAAGAAATTGGGAGTTCTGCAATTGTTTAGTGTACCGTAACTGAATGACAAATGTATTTTGATTAACTGCTTTCATAAACATCTTTGTTCGTCGGATAATGATATATGCTTGATTATATTCTTTGCAATAAATATTCCACGAAATGCATTATTTTTTTACTCGCTATATTTCCTTTACCTGAGTACAGTAGCATCAAGTTAAGTTAACTTGAATCTGATTTGGCCAACTTTGTGTGCAGGAGTGAATTATTAATTGCTGCTCCATCTTTTGCTCTTACAGGTTGCAAATGCCATGTCAGCAAAAGCAAAGCTGCTATTACGTGAACTCAAGACTGTGAAGGCAGATTTAGCTTTTGCGAAGGAGCGCTGTGCTCAGCTTGAGGACGAGAACAAAATGTTGCGAGAAAATCAAGACAATGGCGATAACCCAGAAGATGATGATCTGGTTAGTACTTCTAATAGAAATGGACAAAAAACTAACCATGTTTACGACCGTAGTCCATCATCCTTTTGATTCTTAATTACTGATTTTATGTCAAAAATACTTAGATACTTCATACATCGAAGTTTCATTAATAGTTTATTGTCTATTTCCTACTAAAAATTATTATCCCACATTTTTACTGCTTAGACACTGATAGTCAGTTGCGGTTCGTGATGGAGGGTGGGCTCCAGATAATGAATCACTATCGAATTGACATCAACATAACAAATTAATACGGTTTGTCGTGATCTATGTTCACTCATCAATGCATAAAATTGTAGAATAAACGAAAACCTAAGAAATAATAAACTACCTCGTTAATATGGAAAATAAAGAACAATTTCCTTCTCTCATCTGTTGGGAATTTTGAATTGTGCTCATCGGTAAGAGAAATTGTGCTAACAATTGGGAGAACTGTGCTTGCGTAGTTGTGTGAAATGAACTGAGTTTGAATTTGTTGCAAAATAGCGCCTACAAAAGTCACTCAGATTGCACTTGCGTGACAGCAAAAATTGTTTGTTCATTTCCAAATCTATAAATTGGAAGATTAGTACACTATGTAGTCCATAGTCGATTACCTCATCCATTCATTGCTCTGCAGCGGTCCACTAGAGGGTTTGGGACCTGATGGGCCAGTGCCATTTGTATCCTGTTTATTTCATTGCCCTGGTGCGCTGGTAATAACTGTGTGTCAACTGCCGCTGACTGTGAGCCGTTGTCCCTCGGGCATCTCATATCCTAGTGTAGGGGTTGCTTGAGAGCCGTTGTCCCTCGGGCATCTCATATCCTAGTGTAGGGGTTGCTTGAGACTTCAGGCTGACTGCCTGCATCACTGCGCTATCTGGAGACAGAGAGGACACCAAGTAGCGACCGAACTGCAGTGTGAATCATACATGGCAAGTTGCCCCCCCCTTCCTATAACCCCACTTTGGGTCCTTGGCCACAAATGTCACAGCGCAAGACCGGGGTAGTTGGGTGGTCATATTATGATATCTGTATGCTTCATTTTCTTCTTCCATGCTGAACACACTCAGACAGAAAAAGCACTCCATGGGTGTATTCTTATGATGATAACGAAGGGTGTACTTGTGCTTTATGAAAACCTACCCAGTAAAATCCCCTGCTAATAATCATTTGGATTTCATGTCAATACTAGGTGTATAATCCTTAAATGTTCACTAGTTATCATTAGTTTCATGGTCAATTCAACTTTATCTTGGTATTGTTTCTATAATGCAGCTGCTGCAGTCCTAAGGCTGGGTCTCAGGGTTTGGAACTTGCTGTTTGCTAAATGTTTTTATTTGGTTTTGTTTCCCTACTAATAAATATCGTGTGCTGATAACCATTTTGGAAATTCTACCAAGACTAAGGAACGGTCCTCAGAGTAATAAATAATTCTATGCTCAACTGAATGTGTCGTAGAATTTTATTTTTCCTGGAAGGCAGGAGCTGCATTTGTGTGGCTAGTTCTCAGGGTTTAGGGCTTGACAAATGATCAAAGAAAAGCATGAAAGTGCCGGGATATAAGTTTATGTAACTCTAACCAAAAGCTTATATTTTGCTCTTGTAAACCTTGAGCTACATCAAAATCGATATTTCGTGAAATAGAACAAAAAATTGTCAGGCTTGACATGTTGACACTGGTTAACCATTTATATCTTCTGCTTCTTTGCAGATCCGCCTACAATTAGAGACACTATTAGCTGAGAAGGCGCGGCTTGCACATGAGAACTCTGTGTATGCTCGAGAAAATAGATTCCTACGTGAGATTGTAGAGTATCACCAACTTACTATGCAGGATGTCATATATGTGGATGAAGGCATCGAAGAGGTCACTGAGGTGTACCCTACTCAAGTACTACCTCCAGCGGCTGCTCGCATTGGGTCGGGCCTGGGTCGTGCATCAACTCCAGTGACACTCAAACATGTTAGCTCATCTCCGGCCTCCACTTCCGCTGTTCCTGAACCTTGTCTGATTGTGCCAGTTTCTCCGAAGTCGCTTTCTCGGGCTTCATCTCTAAGCAAGTAGAGGGAGCCCGGCACCACCAGCCACCATGCAACAGTAAAGATGGCTGGTGGTGTGATACAAGTAACACATACTGTAACAGAGGTTGCAGCGCCATTGTGCCTGTGGAATGTTGTGGCCTCTGGGCTGTGGTGAGTACACGCAGGATCTGTGATGTGTGTATGATCCGTGTTGTAACTTGTGAGATTTTTCTTTCACATCACCATGCTTGCAAAATTAAGCATTACCGGGTTGCATTCGGCTCTTTCAGTCGAGGACTTAACTGAGGCCAAATTCAAGGTGCATTGCGTGTCTGCCTGAGACATTTGACATGTTATTGTACATGTGCAAGCCTTCATTTGTCAATAATGAAGTTATGTAATGTTCATCTAGCAAGCAATGGACACCCCTCAATAATGAGGCCAAATTCAAGGTGCATTGCGTGTCTGTCTAAGACGTTTGACATGTTATTGTACATATGCAAGCCTTCATTTGTCAATAATGAAGTTATGTAATGTTCATCTAGCAAGCAATGGACACCCTGAGTGCCGAAAACCCTGTTTGCACATGGCGCTCGACCAGGTGAAGTAGAAAGATGAACTCTGCATGTAATGCACCATCCAAATCAAACATGTATCCAGCAGGTTCCATTGTGTTCAGAAGGACGACTTAGGGCCAGTCCTTTTGAGCTCTCTTGTGTAAATAAGCTCTTGTGAGAATAAGCTTCAAACAAGCTCCTGTGAAAATAAGATCCAAATAATAACCAAACTAGTTTTTTTTTGGGTGCCTGTTTTTCCAGCTTATATATGGCATGAGTAGTAAAAAGTCTATAATACTCTTGAAGTGGAGTTGGAGTGGGTCATCGGCCGGAGTAGGGCAGGGGACGGGGGTCCTTTGTTGGAGTGCGTCGTTGGCCGGAGTTGGACGCCGTTCGTCGGAGTGGAGCCCCGACTGTCTGCCGGAGTGGAGCTGTTGCTGCTAGGTCACGGAGAAGGGCAGAGTCGTGCCAGTGGGAGGGAGGGGTCGCGTCCGAGGGCGGAGAGGAGCAGCGGCGGGAGGCCTACCTATCGGACATGTCAAAGGAGACGACTGCGTCGAGGAGCTGGGCCCCGACAGCGGCGGCTAGCTGGGGAATCGAGGGCAGCCGAGGGAAGGGCCAGAAGTGGCAGCGACGGGGAGAAGGGCCGAGAGCAGCGGCGGCGAATGGAAGGGTGGCGACGGAGGGAAGGATCGAGAGTGACAACATCGGAGGGAAGGGCGACGGCGATAGAGGGAAGGTCCGGGAGCGGCAACGATGGAGGGAATCGGGAGCGACGATCGGGATCGGCTCGATTCGGTTTTCTACGGTGGAACGAGGGGTTGGGCTTGGTGGCAAACTCATTGTAATAAGTGCTAAAACCAGGGGCAATGGGCTATACCCTTTCACTTCTAAATGAGCTTCTGCGGCAAGCTGCTCACCCCCCTACTTTTTTTCATTACAAAGGGAATCCTGGTGGAAATAAATTAGCTAGCTTATACAAATCAAGTTCTTTTGAGCTTGTGGCTTATTTTGATAATAAGGTGAAATAAGTGGGAAAAGAACTCACCCTTAGAACCATACGATGGTTTCAGATTTCAATATTACATTTGTGAAGGTATTATTTTTGGCATCCAATGAGTGGACAACTTTTTCTAGCTCGGTGAGTATGCCCCGTTCTTTTGGTTTGGTGATTTAGTTTGTGCTTAGGCTTTCTTCACGTAATGCAGATCAATTCTATTAAGTTTAATTAATTCATGTGTTAATTATGGAAAATCTTCACCATCCCTAACGAGTGATGCACGAGGGACACAACTATTCGTTCATTTCCGACCATCACGTTTTTTGGATGGATCCCTTCGAAGCTATATATACTTGTAATCAATTCTTAATAAACACAACCGTTCATTTTCACATCCTGTTTTTGTCTCTCTGGTTTTACATCTAACACGTAATCAACACACATTCTAGCAGAGCGATTTCACGACGGGCTCGCCCATGAGCAACGCCGTGAGCAACGCGGAGCCGGTGGTCGGCGAAGGTCTCCAGCCGCCACGTGGCCTCGACCTCCCGCATGGCCGCATCAGCCCGAGGCGTTCATGATCTCGCTCAGCCGCGGTGATTCTCTCAATCCGGAAAGAAACTAGATGCAACGAGCAAGAAGGCCAACATGAAGAAAAAGCACAAAATCCACAGAAAGGTCAAGAAGAGCAGAATGGGAAGGGGATGAGAAGAAAACAGGGAAGAAACATATGCAACGAGCAAGAAGGCCAACATGAGAAGAAAGCATAAAATTCCTCAGAAAGGTCAAGAACAACAGAACGGGAAGGGGATGAGAAGAAAAACATACAAGATCCCTCTGACACATCTTGTACAAAAAACAAACATGCAAAGACCAAACTTTGTATCTTAATTGACATATCAACCAGTGTTAGGTACCGAGTGGTATATCTATCGATCTAGCAGCTATACTCATGAATTTAGGTAGCAATCTCGATTACAACTCTGTTACACGAATGAGCGAAATGTGATTGGGATAGAGAGGAATAGGTGCCACTACCGAGCCGGTTTGTGATCCTTGCCCGGATACCTCCTCCGCCTCTCTTGTGGTCTTAAGTAGTTGGGGACACGGTTGGGCTTCACTGGGTCCAACTGGGCCTACTGACCCTTGTGCGGTGCCGTTGGGTGGGGCCAGCATGTCAGGGTAGCTGACATACTCCTCCTTGCGATGAGGCTTGACCCCAAGCCTCTGCATGAGGAAACCGCGCTTGGAGTGCTGCCTTGTCCTCCCAGGTGGTGTTGATGGTGTCGCCCATCGACCAACGGACCTTCACCTGTTCAGTCATCGGCCCAAGCTCTTGCGCCAGCGAGTTTGCATGATTTCCACTGGCAGCACTAACATGTCCGAATCGATGGGTAGAGAACATGTCACTTCTATACTTGGAAGGAGAGCACGACGTAGTAACGAGACATGAAAGATGGGGTGGATGGTAGCATTGGGCGGTAGTTGGAGCTTGTACGCCATGTCGTTGCGACGATGGGAAGAGGCCCGAAGAACTTGAAGGCTAGTTTGTGGTTTGCGTGCGGGGCAACCGAGGTCTGAATGTACGATTGGATCTTGAGAAATACTTTATCGCCCACCTCAAATTGTCGCCACGACCGCTTCTTGTCATCTTGTGTCTTCATGCATTGGTGTGCACGGTTCAAATGTTGCTGCAGAAGGTCTTGAATCATAGTGCACTCCTTGATCGAATTTTGCAGAGCTGGGACCGAGCATGACGAAGAGGAGGTAATGCCCCAGTGCCTGGGTTCGTGACTGTACATGGCTTTGAAGGGAGACATACCAATCGCGGAATGGTGGGTGGAGTTGTACTATAATTGTGTGAGAGATATCCAGTAACTCCATCGTCGGGGGCAAGCGTGCGTGAAGCAGCGCAGATAGGTCTTGAGTCATCGATTAACTCTCTCGGTTTGTCCATCTATTTGCGGGTGATTAGCTGTGCTCAACCACAACTCCGAGCCAACATGCTTGAACAACTCCTGCCAAAAATAGCTGGTGAAGACCGGGTCTCGATCCGAGATGATGGCCCCTGGCAGTTCGTGTAGCTTGTAAACTTGGTTCATATAGAGGAGTGCCACCTTGGATGCTGTGTAAGGGTGGGCCAATGGAAAGAAGTGCGCAAACTTCATTCGCTTGTCAATGATGATTAGGAGACAGTTGAATCGACCTGATTCCGAAAGACCATCCATAAAATCCATAGTGATTATTTCCCAAGAAGCGGAAGGAATGGGCACGTGTGTTAGCAGACTTGGGCTAGCTGTGCGGTCGGGCTTTGCTTGTTGACAAATGGGGCAACATTGCACGTAATTGTGAATACGCGTCTTCATGTTTGCCCATGCGAATAGGCGATGTGTGGCTGGGATGCCGGAGTGACCGCCCATGGGGCTGTCGTGGAACACAACAATGATCCATTGCTGGAGTGATGCTGATACTCCCAACCATATTCGCCCTCGAAAGCGAAGCACCCCTTGGGTAAGAGAGAAACACTCTTTTGGGTCTTGCCTGATGGCTAGCTATTCCAGCAACCGTTGTGCTTGTGGGTTGGAACTGTAGCTGTTGACGACATCATCCAACCAGGCTGGTTGACGCAATGTCACTCCAGAGAGTACTTCATCTGGTGTTGCATGAGATAGAGCATCCGCCGCTGAATTTTCTGACCCATTTTTGTACTTGATGGTGTACTGCAGGCCCAAAAGTTTGGTGAAGGCTTTCTGCTGCCATGGGGTTGAAAGGCACTGTTCCTGGAGGTGGATCAAACTCTTCTGGTCAGTGTAGATGACAAACTCACCATGCTGCACATATGGTCGCCACTCGTCAACTGCTACAAGTAATGTGAGGTATTCTTTTTCATATGTAGACAATCCTTGGTAGCGCAAAGAAAGTGCCTTGCTCATGAATGCTATGAGGTGTCCATTTTGCTACAGAACCGCACCAATACCGTGGTCGCTCGCATCTGTTTTAATGCAGAACGGTTTCCTGAAATCTGGAAGGGCGAGAACTGGTGCGAAAACCAACTAATTCTTTAGAAGCTGGAATGCCGTTTCAGTGGCTTGTATCCAGAAAAATGGTACCACCTCTTTCATAAGTTGGATGAGAGGCTTGGCAATTACTGTGAAGTTATGGGTAAATCGCCGATAGTATCCGGCCAGTCCCAAAAAACTACGAACTGCCTTAGTGTTAGTTGGTGTCTTCCAATTAGCCACTACCCGAACTTTGTCTGGCTCTGTTGCCACCCCGTGAGTGCTGATGACATGGCCGAGATAAGATAGTTGTTGTTGTCCAAAGGAGCATTTGCTCAGTTTCACTTTCCAGTGGTCCCTGCGAAGAAGTTCAAGCGTATGTCGCAAATGTTCAATATGCTCTTCGAGTGTCTTGCTGAAAATAACAATGTCATCGAAGAAAAGTAGCACGCAGTGACACATCAACAGTTGCAGAGTTATATGCATTGCTCCATTGAACGTTGCAGGTCCTCGAGCAAGTCCAAAAGAGACCACCAAGAACTCAAAGTGCCCTTAGTGAGTTTGGAAAGCAGTTATATACTTTTGTCCCTCGGCCAGCCGGATTTGATGATAACCATCTCAGAGATCTAGCTTGGAGAACCACCGTGCACCTTGCATTTCATCAAGGAGTTCTTCAATGATGGGCACCGGTGAATGGATCGATATGGTTGACTAGAGGGGGGGGGGGTGAATAGGCAACAACAAATGTTAAGCTTTTCTTTAGAAACTTAGGATTAGCAACAGATAGGTTGACTAGATATGCAACTAGATGAACAACCTATACAATAATAACAACAAATAACTTTGCACAAAGTAAAGGTTAGAAGTAACCACAAGTGGAACCATTGGAGACGGGGATGTGTTACCGAAGTTCCTTCCCTTTGAGGGGAGGTATGTCTCCGTTGGAGTGGTGTGGAGGCAGAATGCTCCCCAAGATGCCACTAAGGCCACCATATTCTCCTCACACCCTCACACAATGCGAGATGTTGTGATTCCACTAGTGGTGCCCTTGAAGGTGGCAACCGAACCTCTACAAACAAGTTTGGGGCAATCTCCACAACTCAATTGGAGGCTCCCAACGAGAGCACGAAGCTTCACCACAATGGAATATTGCTTCGAACACCCAAGAGTAACAAGATCCGCAAGGGATTAGTGGGAGGAATCAAATTTCTATTAGTGGAAGTGTAGATCGAGGCCTTATGCTCCAAACCCTAGAGTATCAACAAGAATCGATGGCTAGGGAAGGAGATCGGGCAAAAATGAGCTTAGGGGGCAACAATGGAGCTTTTGGAAGGATAAGAGACGAGTCTCTATGGGGAAGAAGACCCACTTATACAATGGTAGGAAATCTGACCGTTTTCTGTCCACAAGACGTGCATAAGCGGTTATCACTCGGGGGAGCGGTACTATGCTTGCACGGAAGTACACGGGTGTGCAGTCAACTGACACGCGTCAGGGGGCAGTAGTTCTGCTGGAGCGGTACTACCGCTCCCGCAAGCGGTACTTCCGCTTAGCATTGACACACACCCGTGTCGAGTAAAAAAGAGGGGTAGTACGATAGTGCGGCCCAGAGCGGTACTTCGGCTAAGAACTACCGCTCAAAAATCCTCTCGAGACAGAATGCAACAGATGAAAAACGTAAGCGGAAGTGGGGCCGGAAGTAGAGAGCAGCATTACCGCCCAAGCGGTACTATTGCTCTACTCCCAGGGGTAATTTCGCTTACCAAGAGACAAGAGACCGAAGACACGAGACAAACAATCATAAGCGGTACATGACCAGGTACCGCACGACGACACTACCGCTTGAGCGGTACTACCACACATGGTAGCGGCACTACCGCTAATGATTGTGCACATGATCCTAAGGACAGGGAACAACTCCAAAGAGCCGGGGAGGAAAGGAGATGAATGTGTACGTGAGAGATTATCTTAACCTTTTCAATTGTGGACCCCCTCTTGATAGTAGAGATTATCCTATGACTCAAGTCCACCAACACTAAATCATATGAAGCACTCCGTCTTCTCGTTCAACATTTGAGGGATAGAATAAATGTTTCGTGCCACCTGCTAACCCCTGAAAGCTCAAAGCACACGATTAGTCTGCAAAGGTATTGTCATCAACCAGCAAGACTACTTAGGGAAGATTATGCTCTTACGATCTCCCCTTTTTGCTGGGTTGATGACAACACAGGATTTGCCACTAGGATTTAACAGTAAGGTTAGGCAATCCCAATAGCTATAAATTATAGACATGCTCCCCCCTAGATGTGTGCTCTATTTGAATATGCTTTTGGAGAACACACACTAGGATCAACACCCCCCTATATTTTATAGACACAACCATATACTTGCATAATCAGAAGATGAGGAAAGCATGTAAGCAAGCATATGAGATACACAATCTCACAATATAAAGAAAGTAGACATAGCAGGATAGAAGGGGTAGCATATGTCTTACACCATACATTAGTTCACACGAGTCTTGGACAAACATAAACCAAAACAAGCAATAAACGAGTTTACGAGAGAGAGGAAACACATACAGATAAAACACTCATGATCAGCAAGCATATGAAGGCAAATCCCTAACTCTCTCCCCCTTTGGCAGCGAGACACCAAAAGGCGGCAAAGAGAACTAAAAACGAGACAAGGTGATGGCAAACTCAAAGCGATTAGTCCTCCTCCTCATCAGTGGCAGCGAGTACATCCTCATCTCACTCAGCCCACTAACAATTCTTTTTGACCCATACCTCCTATCAGTAATCCGGTCCTCAGACCCGCTGTCAATAGTCAGTCCCATCTTCCTCATGACGATCTTGTCATGGCTATGAGCTTTCTTGGACTCCACATGGGACTTGTACAGTCCTTTGACCTGAAAGCAGAGAAGGTTCTGCATCTTCATCTTTAGCTTGGCTGCCTAAGAGGGAACATCTTTAGATGGAGGAGCATAAGTATCATCAGTGTAGTTCGACTCAGGCTCATTGTTAGAGTCAGTGGGAGCTATTTCTAGAACCGAAGGTGCAACTCCCGAGTTTTCCTTCACACGAAGTTTAAGGATACCATGAGACACCATATGATCAGACACCATGAGCTCACAAGGAAACGTAGCAGCCCACGTATCATCAACGAGTTTAAATAGATATGGCCCATAGATGGGCACCTTCCGGTCAAGAACCGTAGACCGAAGCTCCTTCCACATGATGTGGGTAACATCCAAAGTAGAATCACGACCTTTCTCCTTGATGCACAAAAGTAGAAGATTCACAAGATAGGAGTGAACCTGATTCATGTTTCCAACTTGAGGAAACAGGGTGTTGCGGAAGATGCGATGCATAATGTCCACAAACGGAATAAGCTTAGTGCGAGTACCCTTGACAGTCTTGACTATCTTGGAATAACGAACAAGCTTGTTCTTGTGAATAGACCTATCATCAATGTGTGGCCTCAGTCCAATAGGCTCATCCAGTCCACGATCTTCATAGCCCAAAGAGTTCATTAAATTTTTCCAGTCGGAGCGCAGAACTCTGTCACCAGTCATCCAAGTCAAGCGGCGTTTCTCATCCACGTGAAAGTGAACTGTGGCATAAAATTGAGCCACAACCTCGCAATCAAAATCCTTGTTGAAACTGATAATGGTGACCAGACCCCATTGAGAACACAAAGCCCGGGCTTCACCAAGTAGACAGTGTGGGGATTGTTGCCCATGTGCTCCGTGTCGATGGACTTGGCATTAGGCACAAACATATTGGTTATGTTCTTCAGGATCCCTGTAAGAATGACAGATTGCTCCTTGGTCCAGAAGGGATGAACAACCATGTTATCGTCCTGAGGTTGACGGTATGAGTTGCACTTGCGGAACTCCACAAATTCAGCATTTGTCATCTCATCAGGGTCTTTGGGAGCCTTCTTCTCGCGGACAATCCGCTTCACCTCTTGCTGAGGTTGATTAGAACTAGCACTCGCCCCGACATCTTCAAACGTACGGAAATGCTTGGAACTACCATCCCGACAGGATTCATGCGACGAGGACGGGCGGAGGCACCATCACTGGAACTCAAAGAAAAATAGCGGAAAGGGACAAGGCACAAGTGAATTCCAAACAAATAATAAATGCAAGAAATAGAAAGGCCTCAGAAAAATAAAAAGACAAAAGAAAGGTTCTGGAGTACCAACGGTAGTACCGCGCTACGGGAGGGGTACTTCCACTTGCGCGGTAGTACATGTCACTTAGCAACGTTACTACCGCCTGGGCGGCGAAAATGCTTCCGCGGAAAGGGAACGGAAGAACCAGTGACAAAACATTTCACACTTTTGGTGACAAGAGAGAGTACTCTAAACATGGATACAAATCCGGACCTACTCACACCTATAATTCGCTAAAAAATCAGGAAAACACCTCATGCATTGCCCTAGAACAAGATGTGAAAACATAAAGCTTATGGGAAAAAAGACGGGTAATAACAGAGTTCATGGCGCAAGGAGGAGAGGGGGATGACCCCCTCCAATCGAAAGAGCGAGGAACGACAAGGAGAGGGAGATCCAGAGCCGGCCTCTAGGGGCATTGCAGTCGCCTGTGGAAAGGAGAACGAAAGGGAGGAGGAGAGAATGGGTATGGACGAATTTACAGCCCACCTGACCATCTCGTAACCCTCGAGGGGTTTCTCGAAGTGGCAGAACCACGGATAGGAGCGGTAGTACTGGCCATGTTCGAGCGGTATCCGCTTCTTTCATAGTAACATCCCTGCCCAAACAACGATAAAAATGGCGAAAACACAAACACTTCAACAAAGACAAAAGAGAATATACTCCAAGGGAGTAAAGATAGATAGAAAAGAAGAGAAACAAGACTGAGAATTACGCCGCAAACAAAGAAGCTCTAAAAAGCAAATGTCTCACTAGGAAGGGGCGATGGCCGAGGCCACCTATGTTTGAGTCAATTGGTATGGCATCGTGAAGATTTTAACCTTGGTCCCATGAACAAAACTCATGTTTGAAGCACTAGTACCAATCAACATGATCAAAGTGAAAGACTTGATCGATTTATGCATAATAGGTGGAGGGAGAGTTCATTGAGAGAACAACACTCCCCCTAAATTCATGCCTACATCTAAACATGCTAGTATGATGAGAGTGGTTGGGTGTGCCTAATTTCAATTTGCATTGCTCATATCAATGATATTTAGCTCATGCCTTAACTCGCGAAATCTTGCTTCATTCAATGGCTTCATGAAAATATATGCAAGTTGATCATTAGTGTTGAGATAAATGAGATCAATCTCCCCGCACTTGATATGATCCCGAATGATGTGGTGATGAATACTAACGTGCTTCGTCTTGCAGGGTTGAACCGGGTTCTTGGAGATTGAGATAGACTTACATTATCACAATAAAGAGGCACTTTGTCACATGTGACACCGTAATCCTTTAAAGTTTGCCTAACACAACAACTTGGAGCAGCGACATACTCAGCCTCGGTGGACGAGAGTGAAACACAGTTTTGTTTCTTGGAAGACCAACTAACGAGAGAGCAACCAAGAAATTGGCAACCTCCGGAAGTTGACTTCCTCTCCACACGGTCTCCTTCCCAATCCGAATCTGAGTAACCTATGAGATCAAATGAAGCATCTTTGGGATACCATAAGCCAAAGTTTGGGGTATGAGCCAAATATCGAAAGATTCAGTTAACATACACATAGTGACTTTCCTTAGGTGCGGATTGAAATCATGCACAAATTCCCATACTCAACATAATATTTGGTCTAGATGCGCAAAGGTAAAGCAAGGAGACAATCATAGAGCAATATACCTTTAGATCCACATCTTTACCATTGGGATCGAGGTCAAGATGGCAGTTAAGAGGCATGGGAGTGTTTTCCTTGGCTGGTTTTAGGTCATCCATCTTGAACCTCTTGAGCATGTCTTGATTATATTTTGCTTGATTGACGAAGGTTCCTTGACTTTGTTGCTTGACTTCGAATCCAAGGAAAAACTTCAACTCTCCCATCATAGACATCTCAAACTCTTTGGTCATTAGTAGGGCAAACTCTTCATTAAAAGCTTTGTTAGGAGAACCAAAGATAATATCATCAACATATAGTTGGCATATGAAAAAACTCCCTTTTACCTTCTTAGTAAAAAGAGTGGGGTCAATTTTCCCAATTTCAAACCCACGATCATGTAACATCTCGGTAAGGTGCTCATACCACGCACGTGGGGCTTGTTTAAGTCCATAGAGTGCCTTATCAAGAACGTATATATGATTGGAGAACTTGGGATCCTCAAACCCCGGGGGTTGCTTGTCATATAACAACTCCTTAAGGGGACCATTAAGAAATGCACTCTTCACATCCATTTGATATAATTTGAAGTTGTGATGTGAAGCAAATGCAGGCAACATGCGAATAGATTCAAGGCGAGCAACATGAGCAAAGGTTTTGTTGGAAATATGCCCTAGAGGCAATAATAAAATGGTTATTATCATATTTCCTTGTTCATGATAATCGTCTATTTTTCATGCTATAATTGTATTAACAGGAAATAGTAATACATGTGTGAATAAATAGATCAAAATGTGTCCCTAGCAAGCCTCTAGTTGGCTAGCTCGTTAGTCAATAGATGATCATGGTTTCCTGATCATGGGCATTAGATGTCATTGATAACGGGATCACATCATTGGGAGAATGATGTGATGGACAAGACCCAATCCTAAGCATAGCACTAGATCGTATTGTTCGTATGCTAAAGCTTTTCTAATGTCAAGTATCTTTTCCTTCAACCGTGAGATTGTGCAACTCCCGGATACCGTAGGAGTGCTTTGGGTGTATCAAACGTCACAACGTAACTGGGTGACTATAAAGGTGCACTACGGGTACCTCCGAAAGTGTCTGTTGGGTTGGTACGAATCGAGATCGGGATTTTTCACTCCGTGTGACGGAGAGGTATCTCTGGGCCCACTCAGTAGAACATCATCATGAGCTCAATGTGACTAAGGAGTTAGTCACACGATGACGTGCTACGGAACGAGTAAAGAGACTTACCGGTAACGAGATTGAACAAGGTATAGGTATACCGACGATCTAATCTCGGGCAAGTTCTATACCGACAGACAAAGGGAATCGTATACGGGACTGATTGAATCCTTGACATCGTGGTTCATCCGATGAGATCATCGTGGAGAAAGTGGGAGCCACCATGGGTATCCAGGCCCCGCTGATGGTTATTGGCCAGAGAGGTGTCTCGGTCATGTCTGGCTGTCTCCCGAACCCGTAGGGTCTACACACTTAAGGTTTGATGACGCTAGGGTTATAGGGAATTGTTATACGAGAGTACCGAAAGTTGTTCGGAGTCCCAGATGAGATCCCGGACGTCACGAGGAGCTCCGGAGGTAAAGATTGATATATAGGACGGATGGTTTCGGATACCGGAAGTGTTTCGGGCATCACCGGTAACGTACCGGGACCATCGGGACCACCGGAGGTGGCCCCGGGGGACCACCGAAGGGGGGCAATGACCCCGGGAGGTAAGGTGGGCCAAGTGGGTGTGGGAACCAGCCCCTAGGTGGGCTGGTGCGCCTCCCCACTCAGCCCAATGCACAGGGGAGAGAAAGGGGGGGGGGGCAAACCCTAAGCCAGGTGGGCCTAAGGCCCACCAGTTGGTGCGCCACCCCCTCCTCCCCCCTCTGGCCGCCACACCTCCCATCTGGGGGGGCTGCCGCACCCCCTAGGGTGAACCCTAGGGGTGGCACCCCCTCTCCCCTCCCCTATATATAGTGGGCACTTTTGGCCATTGGGAATCAGACTTTTGCCTCTCCCTCGGCGCAGCCCTGCCCTTCTTCCTCCTCCTCTCTGTCGGTGCTTGGCGAAGCCCTGCCGGGAGACCTCGTCTCTCCATCGACACCACGTCGTCGTCCTGCAGGAGTTCTTCCGCAACCTCTCCCTCCTCCTTGCTGGAGCAAGGTGCGGGAGACGTCACCGGGCTGCACGTATGTTGAACGCGGAGGTGCCGTAGTTCGGCACTAGATCGGAATCGCTGCGAGTACGACTCCATCAACCGCGTTCTAGCAACGCTTCCGCTTAGCGATCTTCAAAGGTATGAATACACTCTTACCCCTCTCTCGTTGCTGGTCTCTCCATAGGAAGATCTGAATATGCGTAGGAAAATTTTGAATTTATGCTACGTTACCCAACAGTGGCATCCGAGCCAGGTTTTCTATGCGCAAATTCTATGCACGAGTAGAACACAAAAGTTGTGGGCGATGATTTGTCAATTTGCTTGCCGCTACTAGTCTTATTATTTTCCGGCGGTATTGTGGGATGAAGCGGCCCGGACCGACTTTACACGTACGCTTACGTGAGGCTGGTTCCACCGACAGACATGCACACCGTGCATAAAGGTGGCTAGCGGGTGTCTGTCTCTCCTACTCTAGTCGGATTGGATTTGATGAAAAGGGTCCTTATGAAGGGTAAATAGCTTTGGCATATCATCGTTGTGGCTGTCACGTAGGTAAGAAGGCGTTCTTGCTAGAAACCCAAATCAGCCACGTAAAACTTGCAACAACAATTAGAGGACGTCTAACTTGTTTTTGCAGGGTTTGACATGTGATGTGATATGGCCAAAGTTGTGATGTTGCATGTATGATGTATGAGATGATCATGTTATTGTAATAGGTTTCGCGACTTGCATGTCGATGAGTATGACAACCGGCAGGAGCCATAGGAGTTGTCTTAATTTATTGTATGAGATGCAATGCCATGTGCTTACTACTTTTACTTCATTGCTAACGGTTAGCTATAGTAGTAGTGATAGTAGTAGTTGGCATGACGACTTCACGGAGACATGATGATGGAGATCATGATGATGGAGATCATGGTGTCACGCCGGTGACGATGATGATCATGCGATGCCTGAAGATGGAGATCGAAAGAGCAAAGATGATAATGGCCATATCATGTCACTATATGATTGCATTGTGATGTTTATCATGTTTTTCATCTTATTGCTTAGAACAACGGTAGCATGATAAGATGATCCCTCTCAAAAATTTCGAGAACGTATTCCCCTAAGTGTGCACCGTTGCGAAGGTTCGTTGTCTCGAAGCACCACGTGATGATCGGGTGTGATAGATTCTAACGTTCGCATACAACGGGTGTAAGCCAGATTTGCACACGCGAAACACCTAGGTTGACTCGACGAGCTTAGCATGTACAGACATGACCTCGAATACAAGAGACCGAAAGGTCGAACATGAGTCGTATGGTTGAATACGATCAGCATGAAGTTGCTCACCATGGTGACTAGTCCGTCTCACGTGATGATCGAACACGGGTTAGTCAACATGGATCATGTATCACTTAGATGACTAGAGGGATGTCGATTTAAGTGGGAGTTCATACTTAATTTGATTAAATGAACTTAATTGTCATGAACTTAGTCTAAAAGTTGTCTTTATAAATATTGTAGATGGCCAACGTCAACCTCAATTTCAACGCATTCCTAGAGAAAAACAAGCTCAAAGATGATGGTAGCAACTATGCGGACTGGGTTCGCAACTTGAAGCTCATCCTTGAAGCAGCTAAAAAGGCTTATGTCCTTGATGCGCTGCTAGGTGACCCTCCCGCTCCCGCAGCAGCCCAGGACATTCTGAACATCTGGCAAATGCGGAGTGATGACTACTCTCTGGTTAGGTGTGGCATGTTATACAGTTTAGAAACGGGGCTCCAAAGGCGTTTTGAGCAACACGGGGCATATGAGATGTTCCAGGAGCTGAAGCTAGTTTTTCAAGCTCATGCCCGTGTCGAGAGATATGAAGTCTCCGACAAGTTCTTTAGCTGTAAGATGGAGGAGAACAGTTCTGTCAGTGAGCACATACTCAAAATGTCTGGGTTACACGGTCGTCTGACTTCACTTGGAGTCGAACTTCCGGATGATGCTATAATTGACAGAATCCTCCAATCTCTCCCACCAAGCTACAAAGGCTTTGTGCTTAACTACAACATGCAAGGGATGGAGAAGACCATTCCCGAGTTGTACTCGATGCTCAAGTCTGCAGAAGTAGAAATCAAGAAAGAGCATCAAGTGTTGATGGTCAACAAGACCACTAGTTTCAATAAAGGCAAGGGTAAGAAGAACTTCGAGAAAGACGGCAAAGCTGTTGCCGCGCCCGGTAAGCCAGATGCCGGGAAGAAGAAAAAGAACGGACCCAAGCCTGAGACTGAGTGCTTCTATTGCAAGGGAAAGGGTCACTGGAAGCGGAACTGCCCCAAATACTTAGCGGACAAGAAGGCCGGCAACGTTAAAGGTATATGTGATATACATGTTATTGATGTGTACCTTACCAGCGCTCGTAGTAGCTCCTGGGTATTTGATACCGGTGCTGTTGCTCACATTTGCAACTCAAAGCAGGAACTGCGGAATAAGCGCAGACTGGCCAAGGACGAGGTGACGATGCGCGTCGGGAATGGTTCAAAGGTCGATGTGATCGCCGTCGGCACGCTACCTCTACGTCTACCATCGGGATTAGTTTTAAACCTTAATAATTGTTATTTAGTACCAGCTTTAAGCATGAACATTGTATCAGGGTCTTGCTTAATGCGAGACGGCTACTCATTTAAGTCAGAGAATAATGGTTGTTCTATTTATATGAGTGATATGTTTTATGGTCATGCTCCGCTGGTGAATGGTTTATTCTTGATGAATCTCGATCGTGATGTTACACATATTCATAGTGTGAGTACCAAAAGATGTAAAGTTGATAATGATAGTCCCACATACTTGTGGCACTGCCGCCTTGGTCATATCGGCGTTAAGCGCATGAAGAAGCTCCATACTGATGGACTAATAGAGTCTCTTGACTTTGAATCATTTGACACATGCGAACCGTGCCTCATGGGCAAGATGACTAAGACTCCATTCTCAGGAATAATGGAGAGAGCAACCGACTTATTGGAAATAATACATACTGATGTGTGTGGTCCAATGAACGTTGAAGCTCGCGGTGGTTATCGTTATGTTCTCACTCTCACTGATGATTTGATTAGGTATGGGTATATCTACTTGATGAAGCACAAATTTGAGACGTTTGAAAAGTTCAAGGAATTTCAGAGTGAGGTTGAGAATCAACGTGACAGAAAAATTAAATGTCTAGGATCTGATCGTGGAGGAGAATATTTGAGTCACGAGTTTGGCACACACCTAAGGAAGTGTGGAATCGTTTCACAACTGACGCCGCCTGGCACACCGCAACGCGACGGAGTGTCTGAACGTCGTAATCGCACTTTATTAGATATGGTACGATCTATGATGTCTCTTACCAACTTACCGCTATCATTTTGGGGATACACATTAGAAATTGCAGCATTCACTTTAAATAGGGCACCGTCTAAATCCGTTGAGACGACACCGTATGAACTATGGTTTGGCAAGAAACCTAAGTTGTCATTTCTTAAAGTTTGGGGCTGCGATGCTTATGTGAAGAAACTTCAACCAGAAAAGCTCGAACCCAAAGCGGAGAAATGCGTATTCATAGGATACCCTAAGGAAACTATTGGGTATACCTTCTATCTTAGATACGAAGGTAAAACCTTTGTTGCCAAGAACGGATCCTTTCTAGAGAAAGAGTTTCTCTTGAAATAAGTAAGTGGGAGGAAGGTAGAACTTGATGAGGTAATTACACCCCCTCTCAAACAGGATAGTAGCGCAGCGCGGGAAGTTGTTCCTGTGGCGCCTACACCGACTGAAGAGGAAGTTAATGATGATGATCATGAAGCTTCAGATCAAGTTACTACTGAATCGCGAAGGTCCACAAGGGCACGCTCCGCACCAAAGTGGTACGACAACCCTGTGATGGAAATCATGTTGTTAGACAACGGTGAACCTTCGAACTATGAAGAAGCGATGGCGGTCCCGGATTCCAACAAATGGCTTGAGGTTATGAAATCCGAGATAGGATCCATGTATGAGAACAAAGTATGGACTTTGGTGGACTTGCCCGATGACCGGCGAGCTATAGAAAATAAATGGATCTTCAAGAAGAAGACTGATGAAAACGGTAATGTAACCGTTTACAAAGCTCGACTTGTCGCAAAGGGTTTTCGACAAATTCAAGGAGTTGACTACGAAGAGACTTTCTCTCCCGTAGCGAAGCTGAAATCAGTCCGAATCATGTTAGCAATTGCCGCCTTTTATGATTATGAAATTTGGCAAATGGACGTCAAAACAGCGTTCCTTAACGGGAAACTTAAGGAAGAGTTGTATATGATGCAACCAGAAGGTTTTGTCGACCCTAAGGGTGCTAACGAAGTGTGCAAGCTCCAGCGCTCCATCTATGGGCTGGTGCAAGCATCTTGGAGTTGGAACATTCGCTTTAATGAAGTGATTAAAGCGTTTGGGTTCATACAGGTTTACACAGAAGCGTGTCTGTACAAGAAAGTGAGTGGGAGCTCTTTAGCTTTCCTCATACTGTATGTGGATGACATATTATTGATGGGGAATAATATAGAGATGTTGGAGAGCATAAAGGCCTATTTGAACAAGAGTTTTTCAATGAAGGACCTTGGAGAAGCTGCATACATATTAGGCATCAAGATCTATAGAGATAGATCGAGACACCTCATAGGTCTTTCGCAAAGTACATACCTTGACAAGATATTGAAGAAGTTCAATATGGAAAACTCAAAGAAAGGGTTCTTGCCAGTTTTGCAAGGTATGAGATTGAGTAAGACTCAGTCGCCGACCACGGCAGCAGATAGAGAGAAGATGAGTTCTGTCCCCTACGCTTCAGACGTGGGCACTCTAATGTATGCCATGCTGTGTACCAGACCTGATATAAACCTTGCCATAAGTTTGGTAGGGAGGTACCAAAGTGATCCCGGTATGGAACACTGGACAGCGGTCAAGAATATCCTTAAGTACCTGAAAAGGACTAAGGAAATGTTTCTCGTTTATGGAGGTGACGAAGAGCTCGTCGTAAAGGGTTACGTCGACGCTAGCTTCAACACAGATCCGGATGACTCTAAGTCACAGACCGGATACATATATGTGTTGAATGGTGGGGCAGTGAGCTGGTGCAGCAGCAAGCAAGAAGTCGTGGCAGCATTTACATGTGAAGCGGAGTACATAGCTGCTTCAGAAGCGGCTCATGAAGGAATTTGGATGAAGGATCTCATCACCGACCTTGGAGTGGTTCCAAGCGCGTCGGGTCCAATGACACTCTTCTGTGATAACACTGGAGCCATTGCCATAGCCAAGGAGCCCAGGTTTCACCGGAAGACGAAGCACATCAAAGGTCGCTACAACTCCATACAGGACCATGTCCAGAGTGGAGTGATAGATATTTGTAAAGTACACACGGATCTGAATATTGCAGACCCGTTGACTAAACCTCTTCCACGAGCAAAACATGATCAACACCATAATGCTATGGGTGTTCGATACATCACAATGTAACTAGATTATTGACTCTAGTGCAAGTGGGAGACTGTTGGAAATATGCCCTAGAGGCAATAATAAAATGGTTATTATCATATTTCCTTGTTCATGATAATCGTCTATTGTTCATGCTATAATTGTATTAACAGGAAACAGTAATACATGTGTGAATAAATAGATCACAATGTGTCCCTAGCAAGCCTCTAGTTGGCTAGCTCGTTAGTCAATAGATGATCATGGTTTTCTGATCATGGGCATTAGATGTCATTGATAACGGGATCACATCATTGGGAGAATGATGTGATGGACAAGACCCAATCCTAAGCATAGCACTAGATCGTATTGTTCGTATGCTAAAGCTTTTCTAATGTCAAGTATCTTTTCCTTCAACCGTGAGATTGTGCAACTCCCGGATACCGTAGGAGTGCTTTGGGTGTATCAAACGTCAGAACGTAACTAGGTGACTATAAAGGTGCACTACGGGTACCTCCGAAAGTGTCTGTTGGGTTGGTACGAATCGAGATCGGGATTTGTCACTCCGTGTGACGGAGAGGTATCTCTGGGCCCACTCGGTAGAACATCATCATGAGCTCAATGTGACTAAGGAGTTAGTCACACGATGACGTGCTACGGAACGAGTAAAGAGACTTACCGGTAACGAGATTGAACAAGGTATAGGTATACCGACGATCGAATCTCGGGCAAGTTCTATACCGACACACAAAGTGAATCGTATACGAGATTGATTGAATCCTTGACATCGTGGTTCATCCGATGAGATCATCGTGGAGAAAGTGGGAGCCACCATGGGTATCTAGACCCCGCTGATGGTTATTGGCCATAGAGGTGTCTCGGTCATGTGTGCCTGTCTCCCGAACCCGTAGGGTCTACACACTTAAGGTTCGATGACGCTAGGGTTATTGGGAATTGTTATACGAGATTACTGAAAGTCGTTCGGAGTCCCGGATGAGATCCCGGACGTCACGAGGAGCTCCGGAATGGTCTGGAGGTAAAGATTTATATATAGGATGGATGGTTTCGGATACCGGAAGTGTTTCGGGCATCACGTGTAACGTACCGGGACCACCGGAGGTGGCCCTGGGGGACCATCGAAGGGGGGCAACGACCCCGGGAGGTAAGGTGGGCCAAGTGGGGGTGGGAACCAGCCCCTGGGTGGGCTGGTGCGCCTCCCCACTCAGCCCAATGCGCAGGGGAGAGAAAAGGGGGGGGGGCAAACCCTAAGCCAGGTGGGCCTAAGGCCCACCAGTTGGTGCGCCACCCCCTCCTCCCCCCTCTGGCCGCCGCACCTCCCATCTGGGGGGGCTGCCGCACCCCCTAGGGCGGGAACCCTAGGGGTGGCACCCCCTCTCCCCTCCCCCTATATATAGTGGGCACTTTTGGCCATTGGGAATCAGACTTTTGCCTCTCCCTCGGCGCAGCCCTGCCCTTCTTCCTCCTCCTCTCTGCCGGTGCTTGGCGAAGCCCTGCCGGGAGACCTCGTCTCTCCATCGACACCACGCCGTCGTGCTGCTGGAGTTCTTCCCCAACCTTTCCTTCCTCCTTGCTGGATCAAGGTGCGGGAGACGTCACCGGGCTGCACGTGTGTTGAACGCGGAGGTGCCGTAGTTCGGCACTAGATCGGAATCGCTGCGAGTACGACTCCATCAAACGCGTTCTAGCAACGCTTCCGCTTAGCGATCTTCAAAGGTATGAAGATGCTCTTACCCCTCTCTCGTTGCTGGTCTCTCCATAGGAAGATCTGAATATGCGTAGGAAAATTTTGAATTTATGCTACGTTACCCAACAGGTTTCACCGTAGTCGATACCATTGACTTGGGAGTATCCTTGTGCTACCAATATTACCTTGTTACAAATGATGACACCATTTTCATCTTGATCTTAAAGATCCACTTTGTTCCAATGACATTGTGGTTTTCTTTTGGTCTTGGCACCAATCGCCACACTTTGTTGCACTCGAAATTATTGAGTTCTTCATGCATGGCTTCAACCTAGTCCATGTCTTCGAGCGCCTCTTGTACCTTTAGAGGTCCAATGCAAGAAACCAACGCGTGATGGGCACTAAAGTTTGTTAAGTGATGACGAGTGGTTACCCCTCTCATTAAGCTGCCGTAGACATTCTCTAGTACATGATAATTTCTTATGAGATTTTCAGTAGTCCTGGCAGCACATCTTTCTTGAATCTCCTCAGGGGTAAGCTGAGGAGGAGCCTTTTTGAGACCTTTACTGCCTTTGCGAGCTTGATCTTGATCTTGATCTTGGTCTTGATCATGAGCTTGGTCTTAATCTTGAGCTTGCTCTTGATCTTGAGCATTCTTGGAGGTGTGAGCTTGATCAAGGACATCACTTGGTGCATCACCATCATGAGGTTGATCTTCTCCTTGATCTTGATCACACGGTGAGGGCCTTCAGTTTGTTCTACAAAAGTGTGTGGGTCTTGCGTTGGTGATGGTTCCACTTGAGTGGAACATTGTCCTTCTCCTTCTGCCACAAGGGGTTCCTCAACGGGCAGGAAGTATCCCACACCCATTCTTCTTATGACTTGGGGAGGAATTTCATCACCTACATCACAAAGACCACTTTGCACTACTAGGGAAAACCTTATACACAAAACATTAGCAGTAGCGGTGGATAAAAGAGGGTGCTACTGCTACATATCAGTAGCGCGTGTCTACTAGAGTCGCTACTGCTAAATACTTAGCAGTAGCTCTGTCTTAAGAAACACACTACTACTAATATTGCCCCATCGTTTCCCACATGCTAGATTTAGTAGTAGCGCGCCCGAGATAACGACGCTACTGCTAAAAAATAGTAGTAGCGCGTTCGGCCGACCCGCGCTACTGCTAAGTGAGGCGTGCACTTATCGTCTTCGTAGCCCCCACACTCCCCTCTCTCTCACTCTCTCCCTCTCTACACTCTGCGCCGCTGCCTCCGCCCCTCACTCCCTCCCTCTCCACTCTGTGCCGCCGCCCTGCCCCTCACTCCTTCCTCTCCCCCTCCTCACTCTCTCCCTATCCACTCTGCACCGTCGCCCCGCCCCTCACTCCCTACCTTTCTCCCTCCCCACTCTCTCCTCTCCACTTTGTGTTGCCGCCACCGTAGGTCCTCGCCGGTGACCTCACCCTTGGCCCCGACCCCGACCTCGACCCCGACGACCTCGACCACGGCCCCCACCCCGACCTTGACCCCAGCGACCTTGACCCAAGCCCCGACCCCGACACCGACCCAAGCCTCTGGTGAGACATCCCCACACCTAGGGTTCTTGCTAGGATTCTTTCTAGGGACTAGCTGATGCCCCGAACATTGTTGCGGAAATATTTGAAATATATATATATATATATTGTGTTTTATTATTATATATTTGGTTTCATACTTGCATGTTGAGAAAAAAAAGCATTGGGCGCTAGCTAAATTCAAATGAGATGATTGCTATACAAATGATAATTAGAAAGTAAAATATTAAACAACAATAAAATTTTCTTATAGGAATTTGTCTCGATGTCGACGATGCCCGGCCCACATCCTCGTCGTCGAGTGGTTAGCGAGAGCCTGCTTGATAGGCGCCATGTCCGGGACTTGGCTCCGCCGGGCTGGCACTGGGAGGTGCTACCTTCCGGGGCGCGCACCTTCGTGAGGAATATGGATCTCGTCGTCGACCCGAAGCTTCTTTGGTGGTGGTCGCGTGGGCTACTATCAGTGTCGAGGGTGCCAACCCCCACGGAGGTGGTACGTTGTCGTTTCAGGGAGGAGGACGAGCATGTCCGTCGCTACATGGCTGCGTTGGATGCCAGGTTCTCCAATACGTGGCAGGTTCTTCAGGGATATCACCCGAGCTATGATCCGGTGATGGTTCCTTATCTTTGGGTTGCCACCGCCTGCGCCGTGAGACGTCAACTCGATTTGTATTAGTGATAATATCAGTTATCTTTCAGTTTGTCGAAGCTCCTTGTATGACTTTCATGTGTGTTCTTGATCAAGGAATCCCAACTGTTATCATGGGGGGTGCTTCCTCCTTCTTCTCTTCTTCTGATGTATACCTTGGTATAATGCGCAAGGAGAGGAGAGGAGAAGGGCACATCACCGACGGTCGAACTATTAGTGCGAGAAAGTGTCCACCAACATATATACAACATGAGATATGAGAGTTATTTAAGGAAAGCCTCGACTAACCAAGAGATAAGCGATATTGAATTAGGTCTATTTGGAGATGTGTGTATGTTATTAAATGAGTAAGATGATGATGAGTTATATGTCATATATTTGATTGCTCATGTTTATCTAGTGTTGTAGTTGCTCATGTACGTGTTCTTAAGTGGTCCTGTTATATGCAACATTGAAGTGGTTCCATTGTGCCAAAGTGGCCTTTTGTTGTTTCCAGGGAATGAAGCCGAGTGGCCTATGTTTTGCCGGAATGTTGATTCATTTCTGTTCCGACAAATTTCAGGTGCTCGATTTGTCCACTTTTTAGCAAAGGTCATGCCGAAATTTTTCATGAATTTCGGCATGACTTATGATATAAACTAGGACATATCGAGTGCCCGGGATTTACTGCACCAGGTTGAATCAACATTCCTACAAAACATAGGCCTTTTTATGTCATTATTCATTTTATCAGGTCTAGAATTAATTGACTAGATTTAACTGTAGGAAACATGGCTAGCAACGATGAAGGACAGGGTTCTGGTGATTGCAACGCCTACGAGGTGACACACTCTTATTTTAACTTTCTCGGCGAGCAATGGTTGTTGGAGGGCCCACCTGTCACATCCAAGACTGAGACCGACATCGAGACAGGCGCCGAGACTGGGACCGGCACCGAGACTGGCGCTGAGACCCAGACCGGCACCGAGATTGTTGAAGCCGGTATAGAACCGAAACCGAAGAGGATACGACGCCCAAACAAGCTAATCACTACTAGACTGGTGGCATGCGGAAGCACGCACATGCTACGATAATCAAATAGGTTGCACCCTATGGGAAACCGCCACCATCAACAATGAGAAACTAAAGAAGGTACCAGATATGGAGCACTCCCTTCTAAGGAAGCTGCACCACGCATTCTTGTTCCCGAGCCGAGATGAAAAAAATATACTGATCGAGATAAAGATCCGGCAATGAAGAAGATAAACAAACGCGCCATGGACAAGTTTAGAGGCGCGTTGTTCGTCTGGAAAGTAAGGGTGGAAACAAGGATCGTCGACAAAAAGGAACCATACTCCGAGATTGTAAAGGATAATCCGACAATTACGGAAGAGCAGTTTGAAATATTCTAGGCGGCTTGCATTGCCGAAGCTGCCAAAGAAAAGTCGGAGAAGATGAATGGGCTTCAAGAGAGGAACATGGGGTGACACCACCTCGGAAGCCGTGGTTACATGGGGAAGAGGCCCATATGGGCCAAGAAGGACGCGAAATGCGAAAGTCTAGGCATCCCAAACCCCTTGGGGGAGTTCACCGTCCCGCAGGAGCGTGATGTCATTAAGCCCCGGTGCCGTTGGGACCGACTCAACATGGTTTTCGATATAGACACAGTCATGAAGGAGTTCATGAGGCTTCTGGTAATTATTAATTTACCCCCTAATTTTAGCTTATGATCAATTCAACTGCACTTTTACTCACATTTGTAAATGGTCCATGTTCCTTTTGCAGAAAGAGCAACACATGATTGCGGCTGAAAGCGACTCGCTGTCTGAGGAGTTGGCGAGCCCAAGTGGGACACCCCATTCAACCGGGCCTTGAACATATTAAAAGGACTCCCGGTGGACACTCGGCCGTTGTATGGACGCGTACATGACGTCGGAGATGGCGCCACATGGAAGAAGTACTACCGTGAGACCACGGAGGAGAGAAAGGAAAGACGAAGGTTAAATGAAGAAAACATTGACATGAAGGTTGCGATTGCGGTTGATAAGAAATTGGCTGAGAGAGTCAAAGCAGCGGCAGCTGCTGCAAAAGAGGAGATTGCAGATTCGTGTAGTGTCTTGGTTCCGGCTATCGTTAGTTGGACCAAGGAAAATCCAAATAAGGATGCATCGGACTTTCCCCTTTCCAACTTCTTGGGGAGCAGGTCGACTAGCGTTGCACCAGCACCTGCTACTGCACCGGCTCCCGCACCTGCTCCTGCACCGGCTCCCGCACCTGCTCATAGCAGCCCGTCCTCCGTCTCGGACGTGGTCGGCGGTGCTTCGTATTTGGCTGAGCTCGATGCCCTCACGGTACCTGTCACACCGGCCCTCTTCAATATATGTATAATCTCCCGTTTCCATTGCCTTTCGGATGTGTCACATTGCAGACATGTCTTTGTAGGCCGACGTAACCCCGTGCACCATACTGTACACCATTAGCGGCGAGAATGTGGACGTGGGGAAGGCGAAGATAATGAAGCCGAAGGAACAATTGTTCCAGAGTCGACGGATCCCCCTGACGTTTTCAAGGTTTCCGTGGCCAGTGTTGAACCAGGCCACAAGAATTAGGCTCCTCCAGTAGCACTAGGGGGAGATGACGATGAGACCCCGCGGCGGCTTGGCGATCGCAAGTGTTTGGTCCTGTTGTGGCCGAAGAGTCTGCTTTGTCTGGAGGCGGCCGGGAACACACCCACGACCAAGCAGCCCCAGCAAGGTATGAACACCAACACTCCACCTACCCAATTAGTGTCGCCTGTCGTGCCGGGTGAGGAAGAGGCTCCATTAGTGGTTGATGACGTTGCCGCCATCGAAGAAGCAATGCATGATGCCATCGACGATGATGATGATGTCCCTTTATAGTACCTCAATACCGGTGCCTCTCACGTCGGTGGATTGATGGCTCAACAATATGAGTACTCAGGGTTTGACCGTGATGAGTTGGTGCCTGAATTGCCGGAGGATGAGCGTATTATAGGCTCACTTCCAGTAGCAAAGAATCATAGAAAGAGACCAAGGAAAGGCAACAAAGCTGGTTCTATGATCCAGTCGCCTCAGCAGCCTCGGGTACAAGATCGTATACCTATCCCCGGTGCGACAAAATTTCATATCCCCGGTGTTCTGATCCTACCTAAGGCAGCGGTAGAGGACATATACGATGATCTAAGGAGACTTCATGACAATGTGCTATGGAGAGAGAAAAGCCTGATCGCCTCGAAAAATCTAGGATACCCGCTCTACGTGGTTAACATGCGGCAACATAGGTTGTACGTCGACACATTCCCCACGGAAAAGTTCTTCCTTCGATACGATTACATCTTCGACATGTTTCACTTGAAAAAGCTAGATTTTACGTTTGTCCTCCTTTTTGCCTTGCACCTGAACCACATCATCATAATTGAACATATACCTTATATTTGTGTCGCTCCCCCGTACTTCATGCACGAGGGCTTCTTGGCAGTCTGCTCAAAGCACCGTGAATACGTGAATAACTACACCGCCGATTTCATGGTTGCCAATAAGGACAAGGGGCCGATTCTCGTGCCTTATCATCCCATGTAAGTCATCCGTAGATAACTTTCCTTCGATTTCAATCATTAATTTGCACACGTGGAGGCTAATTTGAGGTGTACTTATTTTGTGCAGTGACGGGTGCGCCTCCTTTACCCTCGATTCTCCCATGCTCTTTACTTGGACTCGTCGAAGAACATGAAGCAAAAGGATTATACCCACATCAAGTTTGTTCTCGACATTGCTATCTTTTTCTATGGCCTACGTGGTGGAGAGATCACGACCAGGAAGACAAGGAACCGCGCGCCCGCCTTCGGCCATAAGACCGACTTCTGCTGCATCCAGCAACCGAGTGGTACTCTTAGTTATGGATTCTATGTCCTCCACCACATGCTGGAGTGCAGACGGGATCAACACAACCTTCGCATTTCACCTACATCCGCTGATGCCCAGATTCTGCAATGGGCAAAGAATGTAGGAGATATCCCGGATCACCGACTTTGAGCTGAGTTCTATCACATGCAGCGTGAACTTGCGCAAATCGTCATGAATGAGGTCGTCGAAAAAATAGGGATGTTCTATGAAGAAGGGCAAATGTCGCGGGAAGACGTCCGAACATGCGTATCGACTCAGCGTCTCGACCTGAAGCCTTTCACTGCGCTCGGGGACTATCTCCCTGACTTGGATGGATTGCACGACATGTTGGAGTGATTGACGATACATGACAAAGTGTCCGTTTAGTCCATACTTACTCTATGATGAAACTTTGAGTTATGCACAACGAAACATTATTTGTGATGTAATTAAACCGTCCTCCTCAACTAGCGAATATCACTCTAGTTAGGGCATTTTGGGTACTATGAACTTTGTTATTTATGCTTATGAGATGTTGCTTCTACTTTTGCCAATTCTGTCTCTTTCTGGTGCTCAACTATATATGTTGCATATTATTGACTCATGTGATGATGCACGTACATAGATCATCGATGGCGAAGAAGTGCTACGCCAGGAGTATACAACAAGTGACCGGAGTTTCAGGCCCAGGTGTACCGGTTTCCGAGCGACAGCCAGAGAGAGTTAGATAGCAGAGCTGAAGCAGAAAGTAGTTAGTTTAGGTTCATGCTAGTGCGAGAGAGGGATACGAACCGGTGCCTCAAGAAATACTACATTATGTATGATGATACATGCCATGTAACTTGTATAGCTATATCTTGATTATGATTTGATGACATGATTTGTGTTGGATGGTATGATGAGACTATTATGTGTATGATAATCTTTACCTAATAATAAAGAGGCTATCGCTTCCGTCGGAAAACCCACCAAGGTGATTTTATAAAAAAACCCTTACTGTTTATGACATTAAACTCGTAGTATATATTAATTGTTTTTTAAAATACTCATATCTTTTAAACCGTAACTCCAAATTTAACATATTATATGTGGAGTTTGATTAGAAAAATATGTAGAATTTAAATATGATATTATTTTATCTGTTAAACGTTTAATAAAAATACTATCTAGGGTGCAATCTTAATAAATAATTCATTATTCATCTTTCTTCCATATCGGTACTCATCCGGGTTGGGGATGAACACGTCAACAAAATCAGGATTAGAGATGAAACTGAAGGTCACTTGAGTAATTCTTTGTACGTATTAAATCTACATGCAAGCCGTGTTAAAATAGAAGACCTGTGAAATTTTGAACTACATTTTTGTAGGATAAGACCATCTTTATTTGTGTCGTAACTACAAATTCTCAGATTATAGACCATTTTTTATAAATTAAGAGCGTGTGGTTTTTCTTTCTCCCGTTGCAACGCATGGCCCCTTTTGCTATCTATCATAAACTGGCAATATGCTCATCATAGAATACTGTATAAAATCTGTACAAAAACATCGCAAATACGTAGCAAAAAAGATATATGAAAATATAGTAGTAGCGCTCTTTGGTGCTGAAAAGGAAAATCCTACTGCTAGGCCACTTAGCAGTAGCGTTGGTATGGACATCACTACTACTAAGTAGCTATAGGAGTAGCGCGGGCCAAAGCATGCTACTGATACACGTTAGCTATAGCACCGTATCAGTAGCGCGGTACCCCGCGCTACTGATAGCCCTAAAAACCATGCTACTACTAGGCTTTTCCCTAGTAGTGTTGCTCCACTTGGGATCCATTATTCTCATAAAACTCCACGTTACACGTCTCCTCAATGAGTCCATTGGACTTGTTGAGGACACGGTAAGCACGAGAGTTTATAGCATAACCAACAAATATGCCCTCTTGAGCTCTAGGTTCGAATTTAGACAAATGAGAACCTTTATTAAGAATGAAACACTTACAATCGAACACCCGGAAGTACTTGAGGTTGGGCTTGTTACCGGTAAGAATTTCATACGGAGTCTTGTTCAAGCCTTTGTGGAGGTAGAGCCGATTGGATGCACGACATGCGGTGTTGATGGCTTCGGCCCAAAAGTTATACGGAGATTTAAACTCTGCCATCATGGTTCTTGCCACGTCCATTAATGTCCGGTTCTTCCTTTCAGCTACACCATTTTCTTGAGGGGCATATGGTGCGGAATATTGATGCTTGATTCCCCCATCACTCAGAAATTCATTTAAGGTGTAATTCTTGAACTCGGTGCCATTGTTACTTCTAATCATCAACATCTTTGCATCATGTTGACGTTGAACTTCATTGGCAAAGTCAATGACGGTTGGTGGAGTCTCACTCTTCCTCTTGAAGAAGTATACCCAAGTATATCTTGAGTAATCATCCACTATCACCAAGAAATACTTTCTTCTCCCAACACTATCGGAAGATGGAGGACCAAAGAGATCAATG